>NC_142582.1:62175202-63400827 GCF_965207765.1 Zootoca vivipara | reverse complement strand
AGTTTCCACCTTGGAAAGTATGCTATGAACTACAAGTATAATGGTATTTCTAAATACTGTTAAGCAAATATGACTTGAACGCACCTTCAGACGATTAGAATCCAACCTGAGAGCAGAAAGGAGTGGACTGAGGCACTCAAACTCTGCCAATACATGGCTGCAAGATTCAGGTACCACGGGCATAGACATCACTGGCATGAAAGATACAACAGTCTCTCAAAAGTTTGTTATTGTTTCATTTTCCAGCTCCACCTATCAAAGTGAAATATAAAAATGTGAAATACAACCTCTTCCTGCACATTTATTTCTTTTGTGAAGGTACATAATTTAACATTGCTAATACTTCTATGTTAGGGCAAATACACTGAACCATAGACAGATGGATATCAGTTACACAACTACTAGTTAACTGATTGATCCAAAACTGGTAAGCATATTGAACTGAATCAGGGGAACTCACTTCAAACATTCACATAGAAAGAGCTGGACTGCACATGCCAAACACAACACAATGTACTTACAAATCACCTCATAATAATTTTGGGTGCACTTTCTATGAGAAAAATGGCCCCAGTACTGTTGTAAGAATTTTGAGGTCATAATTGGCATAACCAACAGATAGCAGCATCAACCCACGAACCCAGTTCAAAGATGAGATCCAAAACATGCTCACAAACTTGAAAGCAGAACAGCTTAATGTGTTCATTTTTGTTCTTTACATAGAAAAGACTCGATCAAAACAAAGAACACACTTTTTTCTTCCTAGCTCCTCTTCAACCCACATAAATTCAATACACGATAGAAAAAGTAACCTTCCATTGTCACCATATATGAACCAAATGCAAATCACAGCACAACAGAGATGTGGATGGTTGTTGCTAATTCCATACAAGCAATGCTTTTTTTTCAGGAGGTACTCAAGGGTAGGCAGTACCAGCACCTCTTTTTTTGTTGTTAAAAAGTGTGGCACTTACTGTAACAACTTCATGGTGAATACCGGCACCTATTTTTCTAGGAAAAAAGCACTGCACACAAGTCATTACTTTTGTACCAGACATGAGGTCCGAAAAAGTAACTGGGATTTGAAGCATAGACGCTGGGATTTGAAGCATAGACGCTGGGATTTGAAGCATAGACAGGTTATCTCCTATGATGTGCCCTATTGACCCAAAGCACTTCCGAAAGGATTGCCTCCCCACCCCCAAAAAAGAGCAGTCACGTATGGATAAGGAAGCGGACTCTTCACTCCAAAACAAATTGGTCCAACCTTATGAGAGCCTAAGAACACCATGTAAAGTCATTTGCTAGGTACAAGATTAGGCGACGGCGCCCAAGGGCAAAAGATCGCAAGTCGCTTCAAAAGAAAAGAAAAAGGCATTGGTTCTACCGGCGAATAACGTCAGAGGAAAGAAATAAGGAAGCGAGACTCAGCTGCAGCTGAAGTCCCCAAACCGAAACCCCTCAGCCGCCTCTGCACACCTGGCAGAAGAGAAGCAGCAGCTCAAGCTACGCGAGACAACTGCGGAGCCCTCTCCCCTTTCAACCCACCCCCGGGGAAAGGAGGGGGCGGGATAACAAGCGCCCACCTGAGGGACAATAATGCCGCAGCCTGGAAGTCGGCTTCGGGAGTGCGGTTCGCCTCCGCTCCCGGCTACAGGTCTGCGTCCCCCGCCAGCCCCACCCGCCTGTCAGCTGCTCCGCTCTACTGCCTGGCCGGCCCCGCCTCCAAACACAACACAGCGCGCGTGACTTCACCGCCCCTCCCCTCTTCCCTTTCTGCGGCGCCCTCAGCAGGCGTCATCCAAATGCGGCTGGCAATTGCGTCACGCCGCAGCAGCCGCGTCACGTGACGGCCACGCTCGCTCGGCCCTCCCCTTCCTCCCCCCCTTCGGACCGTTGCTCAGGCAAGAGCCCCCTCCCCCCTCAGCGCGGCGGCGCCGGCGACCTAGAACGCATCCGCGGGACGTACGGAATGGAGGACGGGCGGGGAAAGGAACGGATTCCTCACATCTGCAAGACCCGGTTGCGGACTCGTAAGGAATGAGACGAGAGTAACTGCGTTGTTGTTGTTTCGTCGTCATCCTCCCCCTTCCCCCCCACCCTTCCTTCAGGACAGTGTCATGGCCGCGGCGATGCGGGCAGGCCTTCACGTGACCAGGGAAGCGTCCAGGCAGCTGACGGGCACCGTCACGTGACGCGGGTAAGTGGCGCGGCGGCGGGAGTAGTTTTTACTCTTTTGTCACGTGATGCGGTCTGGCTTCTGCCGTGCGTGAGCTAACTGTTTCCGGTCACGTGTGCCTTCTCTGCCGAGCTCCTTGGCCGCCCCATGGCCCAGGAGGAGGCGGCGGCGCTGCGAGCCCTTCAAGCCGGGAGCGAGGCGTCGTTGGCGCTCCGTGCTGTCCACCTTTGGAAGTGAGGCCTTAGGACTTCCGTGTATGCCGCCAAGATCAGGAGGAGCGAGAAGTGAAAGTCCAGGGCCTCGGTAGTTACCCTCACGGTAGGGGGTCTGACGGATTCAAGGGTTCCGGGTTCGGAGGCCCGTCTCACTAGTTTTTGCTTCTTTGGAAGCTGGTAATGAATCTTTAATACTGGTCTGGGTTTCCTTTCTTCATGAAAGCCTGCATATTGCAAGGCCATAGGATGTGGATATAGTTGCGCGTGGCGAGGAAGCATGCCTCCCCCCCCAGCTTTCGTACCAGTCAGTCCTTCCAAATAATATTTGTATGAGTGTTTTTACCTCTACTTTAGGAAGTACTGTGGTATATCTTTACAGAGCAGCAAAGTTTTGTTTTGAGTCTTTGCTTTTCGTGATTTTTAGTATTTTATTCTAAAATTGTACCATAAGCGCATGGAAGGATTTGCTAATAACTTGGAAGGGGTGGTGTATGAGAGGAGGGCCAGTGCGATTTTGGAATGCTGAAGCTTTTCTTCCAGAAACTAGGACCTAGAAATGTGGAAGGCAGTCTTCTGAATGAATAGACGTATTGTTTAGATGTTGGAAGATGTGTGTGCATGAGTTCTGCTTTGCTGGTAGTACAATACAAATAACCTTTAAAACCCCACATTACTGTTTCCTATAATATTATATTGCCAACTTCTCAATGGCACTAGAAATCATGTGTGTAGGCACACTTTTAAAATGCAGAGTAAAAAAGGTAAAGTGGTTGGTGTTTCTATTACAGCGCTCTTTAATGCATTACAGCTGAGTGCCTGAAACAAAGCATTTGATGTTTTAACACAATTTGAGAGAGGCACACAGCTCTCTTCTAAATTAGTATATCCTATTTGTATTGGAGCAGTACAGTACTTTGATTTACCAAGCTTTAGTAGGTAGGCTGTGTAGGGAATTGGTGAGATAACATTGATGTGATTATTCCTTCAGTTGTGAGTTCCTTCAATAATGTGAAAGGGTATATTTTACCATGTTAGTCAATTAGATAGTGTTTTATGCAAAAGTCAGTACTGTACATGCTTGCTTCTTTGGGCACACATTGGAGAAGGTGGGAACAAATCTCTAATGAAAGTTAAGAATGAGTTTGATAGTCTTTTATTATCTTCCTGTTGAAAGAATACACACAGCTGTAATCGGCTTTCCCCCAACTCTGTGTATGCTTTACAAAATAGTATTAATTACATTTATCCATCTATACAAAATTTCTGAGTGTTTGATAACTGGTAGTTTGTTAATACTGAGTGACAACTTGAGCTAAGCACTCTTTTACAACCAGATAGGCAAAAAGCTTGTGCCATTCTAAAATTAGCAGAAGAAGGCTGGGCAATAATGACTTGTTCCAAGGTGAGGGGTGTTTCCCCCCCCCTTTAGTAGGACTTCTGTTTACATCATCTAAAAATAATTTTACTACAGGCAAAACAGTGACACTGCGTATATTTCGTTGGGTCTATGATTGTTCTTTGGAGTCTATACACACAGCAGGATAGACATGTTCATCGTGTGGCAATATAAATGAGATGCATTCAGTTTCTTACCTTTGGTTAGTTGAAGTATAATGTTTTGACTTTCAAAACCATAGCTTAGAAGACTGAAAATAAGATTGGCTTATGTGTTCTGCATCCTCTTTCACACAGTTTACCAGACCTCCCCTGCTTCAGAAACCCATGTTTTGATGTTGCATCTAAAACAAACAGAAGAATTCAAGCCCACTTTAGACCTTGAATAATTGGGGGGGGGGGTTTCCATTGCAGAAACAGAAATCTTTGCACTAACAGAACTACTTAATTGGCTATTGCCAGCTGTTCTAAGCAGTCATAATATGAGTATGTGAACTGTTATGCTAATGTATGGTTTAACAGAGCAGTTCTAAAGTTGTAAGTATTTCCTGTTCAAGCAGTAAACCTTAAACTGACGGACCTTTTTCCTAGGGCAGTATAAAAAGCCATACTAGTCCGGCACATATAAGCTATTGCTTCTGAAGGGGCTGCCTATTTGCTTCTGGGTTCAGTTTAAAGTGTTGGTTCTAGCCTTTAACCAAATGACTTGCTGGGACCTAGTTTTTTGTTTGTTTTTTAAACAAAATTTATATACCACTTGATTGTAGTAAAACCTCTAAGTGGCTTACAATAAATATTAAAATTACCAGTAAAACAACTGTTAAAAGCAATTAAGAACATTTTAAAATAAGTAAAGGTATCAAAGAAAGTTTAATTGTTGGTTATTTCAGGAACTGCCTACTCCTGTGAGCCTCTCTTTTAAGACTTCTGAAATATATTTAAAGCCAACAACCCTGTCAAATTTGCCACTTCTTAATTATGTGTTGCCACTTCTCTATAGTGTGTAGTAAAACATAGCTGTGTTTCCATATCTTCACATTGCTTCTGGTGGGATGTGGGCAGGGAAATAAACAATCAACAGTGTGAAGGAGGCATGGGGAAATACAAGGTGAGGTGACACCAGGACATTGGAGAGGGGAACTTGACATGTGGTTGCCACACTCAGCCTTGTGTTTATTGTAACCCACTCAGCCCCATTCAGGGCAGATTTTAATCTGTAGCACTTACCAGCTAATCAGTTAAAGCTTGGTGCTTTTATTTGAGGGGTGGCAGAATTACTAGTCCCTATCTCTTTTTTTGAAGACTAGTATCTGGAATATGCAGGACCCAGTGAAATTGAGTTAGAATCAGTTTTCAGATAATTGCATCCTCCCTGCAGGTCTCCTCAAGGAAGTCTATGCAAGGATCCTGGACCCTCCAGAGAGGATTTTACGGGTTTGCAGGGAGGAGGAAGGGAAAGAGCATTCCACTTGCACAGCCATTGGATATCATACAGTATATTTTACCGTATACATTGCAGAGTGGTTTGGGATATATACAAGGCTTATTCTGCAAATGGAACCACCAACTGAAACAGTCAGTTTTTTAAAAGTTCATTCAGCAAGGAAGAGTGCATTTTAAAAGGTTATTAGATGGCACTCTCCCAGCACTTTTTGGCAAGTTTCATAATCTGTTGGACAATATAAAGGAGATCAATTGACATTCGATTTTACTTTATTCCACTCATTTTCAGATCAGACAGAATTATTTCTTTGGACTATTGGTCATAGCAGTATTTCCATACATTTTGGGCCAGATTCAGTAAACAGCTGCACTAACAGGAGCCAGCATGAGCCTCCCAAGTGCAAAGGGACTTCTCTCTTCTCTCCATGCACCTACTCAGATTGACACTAGGGGATTGAGAGAGCCCCCAGAACAGTTTGCAGGGGAGGAGAGGGGAGATTGGCAAGTGGAAATGAAATACAGTAATTGTAATAGCACAACGTTGAATTTCACCATCCAAATTAATATTTCACATTTTAGGTAGTTTTTAAGAGGAGAAAGAGGGAACAGGAAAGTCCTATTGTGTGAGTAGAAATCCATTCAAACATCATCAAATGCAATCTGTTTTTTTGCATCCAAAATCTTAAATTTGTCTGCTCCACTTTCAGTCTGGAGAATAGAAGGTTATCTTTCATTTTTCATGATTCAGAAAACAATAAAATGTAAACTCTTTGACCACCTTACAACCTATATCTATGTGATATCCTGTTCCTTGAATTTTTCAAATATAATTCATACTAGAGAGGGCTTGGGCTTGTCTTATTCTGCCTTCTGGCAGAGGAAACAAAACAAAGGGAGGTGGAAGATGCTGGTGTCAGAAGATTACCGTATTTTTTCGTGTATAAGTTGCCCCCATGTATAAGACGCCCCCTACTTTTGGGGACCCCAAATTTAGAAAATGGGCATATGCACTATCTGTGTATAAGACGCTCCCAGATTTTTAACCTTATTTTAAAGTATTAAAAAACCCTAGTCTTATACATGGAAAAGTACAGCATGTGCCTATAATCAGAATCCATTGCCTGATGAATGGCTGCAAGCCAGCTAAGTGCATTAACAGCAACCAGCAATGAATCTCCTATTTCCAGTGCAAGCCAGAGGGCAAGCCAGGGCAAGCCACTGGGCACCACACCATGGGGGTGGCACCTAGCGCGAGGCCTGAGCCACGCATCTGCCCAAAACAGCGGCCATCTTACAGCTGAGGGGGGAGATGGCAGGCAGACTCCTTGGAGGCTCTGTGCAGCGGACCCTGCCCTGGCTCACCCCACCCCCATGGGTGGCTTGCCCCAGGTGCAGGGGCTGCTAGCTACACTGCTGGTGCAAGCTTCTAAATTGTTAAAGCAAGTGTGAAACTGAAAAACAAATATTGCTGAAATAAGTTTTTTTTTTTAAATGCAGTACTCTCTAGCCATTATGGCAACATCATCTGAAGAAGTGTTACTAATAGTAAAGAAAGTGCGTCAAAAGAAGCAGGACGGAGCTCTTTACCTCATGGCTGAAAGAATAGCCTGGGCACCTGAGGGCAAAGACCGATTCACAATCAGCCATATGTACGCAGATATAAAATGTAAGTGAAATGCCTAACACTCGTCTCATCGTGTAACATTTGGTTGAATATAAATGTTAAATGCTTAGCTGTTCTGTTTGAAGAGTTCAGGATGGGGGCTAAATAAACAAACCTCCCTAAACATGTTGCAGGTAGGTAGCCGTGTTGGTCTGACGTAGTTGAAACAAACAAACAAAAATTCCTTCCAGTAGCACCTTAGAGACCAACTAAGTTTGCATGCACACGAAAGCTCATACCTATGACAAACTTAGTTGGTCTCTAAGGTGCTACTGGAAGGAATTTTTCTCCCTAAACATGTTTGAGTCATCATGCTCATCGGATATTGCATTGTTGTTTTAGTTTTGAAAAAATAAGACTTACAGAACTCTAGCTGTTTCTAAACAGCAACCTTATGTGGAGATATTACCGTATATTCCGGCGTATAAGACAACTGGGCGTATAAGACGACTGCCAGCTTTTCCAGTTAAAATATAGAGTTTGGGATATACTCGCCGTATAAGAAATATGACCCGGTGTATAAGACGACCCCCGACTTTTGAGAAGATTTTCCTGGGTTAAAAAGTAGTCTTATACGCAGGAATATACAGTATTTTCCTGTAACCTGCCAGCTTTTGCTGTACTGACTAGCATTACTGTCTTACAGAAGTGCTCCTTACTGTTTGCAATTCTTTTGCTTTCATAAATGAATTGTCTTTACTGGGAGAAAACCTGTGGGTCGTCCCAATGATAAATGGAATAACATAAATATGGGGAGATGCTGCGATTTAGGAACAAGAGTTTGTGGTTTGTACATAGGAAGGATTAGAGCAGTGGTTTTCAACAAGTGTGCCATGGCACCCTGGGGTGCCTTGAATGATGGTCAGGCATGTTGCAGGCAACACTGGCCTCTGTCCATCTTTCCTTCCCTCCCTTCTCTGATGCCCTCTCGTGTCTCTACCTCCCAAAAGCTTGCACAGCTGTTTGTTGCAGCAGCCCTGGCTATAAGCTTTGGAGGTGAGTGGTGCCTCTGGGAGACACCTCTCTTTGTAGGGGGGGGGGTGGGAGCTCAGAGACGAGGGACAGCAACTGCCCAGAGGACTCCCAAGGAGAGAGATGGGGAGGCTGAGGGAAGACTCCACAAGGGAGGGTGTTCAAAAAAGGATGAGAGGGCTGCCAGCTCTGCAAAAGGGGGTGACATAACTGGGCTCCTGACTCCCACAGGTGTGCCACAGAAAGAATGTAGTTGGTTAAGGTTGAAAACCTCTGGATTAGAGCTTGAGCCACAGGCTGTCCTCTAAAGGGATTAGGATAGCAGTGCAGTGAGAGACATCTGTCCATTGAGTGTCAGTCAGGCCTCATTGCTGTTTATGTGAATGGTTGCTGTAAATAGATATTGAATAGAATTTATGTGCCACTCTTTTGTTTTAATCAGTGTTCCAAGTGGCATTAGAAAAGTAAGTCATACAAGCTGAAAATTTGTTGTTGTGCACATATAAATTATTTGGGGAGCACTTCTGTTATGTAATTTATATTCTTTAGGCCAGAAAATCAGTCCTGAAGGAAAAGCTAAGATCCAGCTTCAGTTGGTACTACATGCAGGGGACACGACCAACTTCCATTTCTCTAATGAGAGCACAGCAGTGAAAGAGAGAGATGCAGTAAAGGATCTCCTTCAGCAGTTACTGCCCAAGTTCAAGAGGAAAGCTAATAAAGAACTTGAGGAAAAAAACAGGTAAAGAATTTCCCCGTGTCTTTTACTTATAGTGTAAACCAATTTTGGTAATTTGTTAAACTGGCTAAGGTATTGGGAGCTCCTGTCCCTAATTGTAACAGTAGCCTGGCTTGATTTCCAGGTGCATAGATGCTGTGCGAGTGGAGTGAGGCATACTCCTCTAACTTGTCAGAAGTGGAGCTTTTCTTCATAGTTGTTGAGCTGTTGCCATATTAGTAAATAGTAAATTCTGTAGTAAAGGTATGTCTGCTGAAACTGGCATAACATGAGTTGCAGTAAGTCTTCATTCGGCTACGTTTCATTGATTTAATAAAGTATTAGATGTCATGGAATTGCTTCCAATGAAGCTTTCCCTATTAGAACAAGATCTTCTGTCTGCACGGCAGGACCTCCTCTCTTACTGACTCCTAAATCTCTACTGAGGGTTCCCCAACTCTTCCGAGAAGATTGAGAGGGGATCACAAGGAGAGGGGAAAGAAGTCCCATGGTGCAGGTGGAAGTCTTGAATCACTTTAACTGCTGTAACTTGTTCTCCAAAAAAATGGAAGCTCCACAATCCCAAGTGGTAAAAAGCAGCTGTTATGTAAAAATACACAGAACTTTGCAGTAATTCTATAAGAAGCTGGTTAAGATGGGGAAATTATATTTGAAAAAGATAATGTGTGTTCCTTCAGAACTTTCAGTTCTCCAGAATTAAGGCTTCAATGCTAAGAATCCTAAGCAAGCTTACTAAAGAGGGAGCCCCATTGGACTCACATGTGCTTCTGAGCAAATGTGAGGATTGCTCTGCACATTTAGATTTCCTATGTAGCATTAAAATTATTTGTAAAGGTAACCATTAACATTCTTGATTTTTTTTCATATGTAGGGCTTACAGACTACCCCTAGAGCCGGCCCTGGTTTTGAATTGACATACCTCGATTAATTTTTTTAAATTGTGTGGTAATTTTCATGTTTCATGAACTTACCACTTTTGTAATTCAAAATTTGAGTATCAAAATGCCATAGCTGCCATTTGCTTGTATGAGGAGTGCCTGGCGTGCTATGGTCCATGGGGTCACGAAGAGTCGGACACGACTAAACGACTAAACAACAACAACAACAAGCTTGCACATAAACCCTAGTTTCTAGAATCCAATAAGTTATCTTTGGAATTAAACACTTTGAACAATTTTTAATCTTCTCTTGCCAGAATGCTGCAAGAAGATCCTGTTTTGTTTCAACTTTATAAAGACCTTGTTGTGAGTCAGGTGATCAGTGCTGAAGAGTTCTGGGCCAACCGTTTAAGCATGAATGCTGTGGACAGTTCTACTGTATCCAATAAGCAGGATGTGGGCATTTCTGCAGCTTTTCTGGTATGTTTATTTAGGGTTTTCTTAATTTAAAAATATTTTTAGCCTTCTTTTAAGGGTAAAAATTCTCTCAGGGTGGCTTACAAGATGAAAGCATACAACAAAACACAATTAATAAAATAAAGTAAGTGATAAAAGAGCCCATTTTTTTAAAAATGAATAACATACAACTAAAACCATTGGTACCTCAACAAGAGCACCTCAAGGGAAGACCAAGGGAAACAGGTGTGATTTCAGAGCTTTCCAATACCTGTCACAGCAAGGCCTGCTCCAATCCAGATGATATGGTATTCTCAAATCTGCTGTCTAGTGGCTGCCAGTCTTAACTGCTCTCACAGTTGGGCAAGTGAAAACAGCCTGCATTGTGCAAGCAGGCTGATATGCATGCAGGCCGTTCTTCAAGTAACTTGGATTGTTCTTTTAATGTCACAAGGGCTGTTGTTGTTTTTTTAGTCACAGTGTCATTTTTTCCAGGCTCAGGATGCTGGGCTTGTCCTTTAAAGCCTTGAAGAGCCTGGAACTGGAGTGCTTGAAGGTCTGCCTTCTTTGGCATGAACATACCCATTAATTAAAATACTCTCTGAAGGCCCTTTTCCAGTATCCCTGCCTTCATATATTAGACAAATGGGTCATCAAGGAGAGGGTCTTTTCTCTGGTTCCGCTTAAGCTTTGGAACTTCTAAAAGCATGTTAGCTTAGCACATTTTTGGAAACTTTCGGACACTGGGCTAAGTCTGTCCTGTTCTCTTGGGCTTTTGACAATTCAATGATCCTGTCCACATATGTTAAACCATAGTTAAAAACAAACAATAGTGCGTGCTGCTCAACAGTTTCCAGAGCATTCCTGCTGAACCATAAATGAAACAAGCCAGAGTCTCACTTGTCATGTTACCTGAACCCAGGCCTGTGGTTTGTTTCCTCCAAACATGCTATTGTGATGTATAGCCACTCATACTCCTTGAGCTCTCTTTTTTCATATATGCTGATCTAGGAAGTATTAAACACCACAATTGAGTCCAGGTGTGTGTTATCTGCATGGGAGTAAAGAAATAAGCCTTGGACTCATGCCCCCCCTCTCTTTACGCTCAAATCTTTAATCAGGACTGAGGCTTACACATGTAGGTATTAACTAGCTGTTTCTCAGTATAGGTTAAGTATTGGACATAAGGATGTGTACAAGCCATTTTGACACATAGTATTGGCATAGTTTGTTGGTGCCATTTAACAATGATTTGCAAAAGTTCAAATAAATTATTGTCAGTATTTATCTTCTTGTAGGCTGATGTTCGACCTCAGACAGATGGATGCAATGGTCTCAGATATAATTTGACTTCAGATATCATTGAATCTATATTTAGAACTTACCCTGCAGGTAAATAATCTATGCAGAACTGAGCTTATATATACATATGTAGCATCCCTGGTATCTACACAGTTTTTTCTGACTTTTCTCTTCAATTCACATATCAACTTCCATATATTTTCTCTTTCATTTTAAACTTTTAAACCATAAAAAGTTGGTGTTTTCAGCCTTGCATCTTTGTTGTGTGGGATGTTAAATGATATTAATTGATTTTACATTTAAACTGTAATAATCTTATGGAACCTCTGCTTCTCCAAGGTAACCTAGGATTCCCCATTGTGTGAACTTTATAAATTATATGCATAACCTAAAT
Source organism: Zootoca vivipara (assembly GCF_965207765.1). Lineage (NCBI taxonomy): Eukaryota > Metazoa > Chordata > Lepidosauria > Squamata > Lacertidae > Zootoca > Zootoca vivipara. Next base: position 63,389,191 of record NC_142582.1, on the reverse strand, counting down.
TAATGGTTACATCTGATTCCCATGAATGGTCTTTGTTTCTCTCCACGCTATACTGTCTTTACCTCCCCTCTAAGGGGCAGAAGAGATTAGTTGATGGGTTGCAAAAGTATTTTATTTATTGTGATCACTTTTTCCTCTTGTATTTCCCAAATTGGAAAGACTTGGGAAGGGAATTGGTAGCACAGGAGTACATGGGGAGAATTTCCATTTGGAAATTTCTTGAAAGGAGCCAGAAACAGAAGGAAAGTTCCTCCTTCTTTTGCTCACTCCCACTCTACTGAAATGTTAGTTATCTGAAACAGCTAAGAGGAAGATAGACCTGGATTTGGAATCTAGAAGAGGGGAGATCTGGCCCTTCACCTCACATTTGAAAATGGCTCACATAAAACAGCATATGCCAACCATTTGTGTATCCATATTGCTAGAAAGATTAATAGACTACTCATTTTTCCTGAGAACACTGATGACAGATCAGCAATTAAATTCCATTTATTTGTAAGTGTTGTAAACAAGGCCAATGTCAATTTAAATTACACATATTTAAGCACACATATAAACAGCATGATATAGTAGTTCCCAAAAGGTGGCTTGGGTCCACCAGTTGGGGTCTTGAACCTTGCAGTTGGTTACAAGCTTGCCATCAATGGCAGATATGGAGTGGGAGCATGCAAAGGGTTTGGAATGGTTTCTCCCCTCCCTCCCCCCCACCCCGCCCACCTCCTGGTCAAGGATCAGGCAAGTTCTGAACAAAAATAAAATCCTGTTTGTTTGTCCTGTTAACAGAATGTTTGGAAACAATTTAATTTAGTGAATCTTCTTTCATTCCTATTCAATGTTGCTTTTTCATTGCATGTTGAACTATATTTTTGCGGTTGTGATACACTGTAAATCATCCTGAAATCTGATGCAATGGCAATATATATACATTGTAAATTATTTAATTTGAAAACAAAGTATCATTTCTAAGTGTTTTATGTTTGTCATGCTTACAGTAAAACTGAAATATGCAGAAAATGTTCCTCACAATATGACAGAGAAAGAATTCTGGACACGTTTCTTCCAGTCTCACTATTTCCACAGGGATAGGCTGAATGCAGGATCAAAAGACCTTTTTGCAGAATGTGCCAAAATGGATGAAAAGGGTATGTTTGTATTTCTTCACCTGTAGAAATACACTGCAGTTTCTAGCCAAGTTTGTCAGCTTCAGTAATTATACTGAATAAAATAGAAATCACATCTGGTAAATACTATACTCAGGAGTAGCAGGTGCTGAAATAACTAGAGTACTTAACTATTATAATATTTTAAAAGTTTTCAGCTTGTGATATTGAACTTTTTAAGCTGTTCACTCAGCAATGTCCTATTGACTAACATTCCAAGATGGTAGGATTCCATTCTTTGCTTACCTTTTTCATGTTTTATTCGTATTATTTTTAGAATTCTTGCACATATATTCTAGAAACAAAGGTAGCCCATACCCAGCAAACCCAACAAAGTTTTATTTGGAGATCCCCCAAAGTACACTATGAAAGCCTGTATTCTCATCCATATACTAAGACTTATAACAGTATGCATATATAAAACATGTTCTTACTAAGTGATCTACAAGTTAGTAAGGTAGACACTTTTCTTCTTCTATTTTTCCCTTTGATGATTTTGTCTATGAAGGAAGGGATGGAAATTAGTGGAAATGACTCTACCACAATACTTGCAAAGCTAATTGAAAGCACATCAGTAATTTGCTCACATAGGGTTGTATCCAGCTCCCTGGAGCACATTGATTAAATTTTTCAATAGTTGGTTCTGCTATGGCATCCAATATTTTAAATTCTCACAATTGAGTCCTTGAGTGTATTTTGAGGGTGCATAGGAGAGGAGAGGGAAGTTTCATTGAGCAAGCTGCAGTCTGTTGCACAAGTGGGACAGCAGTGAGGGACCACCACATGTTGAAGAAAAATGGGTACATATTGGAAGTCAAACGGAATCAATTCCAGAAGTCCATTCAACTTCCATAATGTTCGAAAACCAAATTGTGGCTTCTGATTGGCTGCAGTAAGCTCCTGCAGCCAATCAGAAGCCGCGGAAGCCCCGTCGGATGTTCGGGTTCCAAAAGAACATTCACAAACCGGAACAATCACTTCCTGGTTTGTGGCGTTCAGGAGCCAAAATGTCCAAGTTCCAGGGGCATTTGGGATCCAAGGTACGACTGTATATGTATGCCATGCAAAAGCATATTTTTCTGGTTCACATGTAATGCTAAAGTGTGATTCAAGCAAAGCATCTGGCTTGCACGTTCTCCCTCCCTTCTCCCAGCTATGCAATTAGGAGAACTGCGGAGTTTAGCTTTTAAAAAAACAAACAAACACTGGTTTCACATTGCATATGAATTTGAAAACCTTACAAAGGTGACGCACGTGAACAAATGCTGGTTGTAAGCCAGGTTGCCTGGCCTATATGCAAAGCTAAAAGCTCAAGCCTTCCCAGCTGTTTGGAAGTGGGTAAATCACTCACATCTGTTAAGTGCTAAATCGTATTTCTTTTTGTAGGCTTGCTCAGCTTAGATTGCAATGTTAGACTGAAAGACCTATCTCAATATGGCATATCGTCTTCCAAGTATATATGGACTTTCCCTTTTTCTCCTAGGTTTAAAAACAATGGTGTCTCAAGGTGTGAAAAATCCTTTTTTAGATTTAACAGCCTTGGAAGATAAAACGTTGGAGGAAGTAAGTATGAGTGATTTAAAACTATGAATTGTATAATATGTATGCCAAGTAAGCATATGGTATTGGCTCTCAGGAGTCTGGGCTATACTGCTTCAATAGCCATGTCCCTCACCAGCCCTTCTTCACACCATCCATTTGTGTACTTATGTGGCTGGAGTGTGTCCTTGAATTCTGATAATGCCTCTTGCTTGCCTGGAGGACACTACTAGTATATTGCCAGGTTCCATAATTTAGCTTGCCATGACAAGTGTACTGCTGCCATCTGGCAAGTATGACAAACCCACCTTCCCTCTCAGTGGGGATCATTGCCTTATTGACTCTTGCCAAGAAATCAGTTTCCTAGTTTTAGAAAGCCTATTTGCCATTGGATAATAATGATTTGAGCACTAGTAGCATGATGCTTCTCTTGCAAAAGCTGTCTTAATTATGTACTTGTTGAGATCTGGGTAAGAGATTTAAAGATTGGGATACCAACTATTATTATGTCACAACCTGCACTAGACCACATTGCAATGCCAATAGTTCAGCATCTGATTTCAGATCTTCATATTATAAAATGCAGGATGTCTTGTTCAAACATTTTATAATCTCTTCCTTTGCAGGGTTATGGTGTTTCCTTGGCGCCTTCCACATCCAACGCTACAAAATCAGTAAAAGAGAGTAGCAATGCTGCCATTATAAAACGCTTTAACCATCACAGTGCCATGGTCCTTGCAGCTGGCCTCAGAAAACGGTAAGTTTCACCTAAGAACAGATCTTATACTAGACTGAAAATCAGCCAAGTCTATACTGTCGGATAGGCCAGCTCTATTTGTGCTGATGTTTAATAATTGAAATCAAAATTGAACAGGCAAACCATGCCCTTTGTAGCTCTGCTTAGATTGGCTCTGATATTGGATCTCTCTCAGACAGTTTTTATTAACTTACTTATTGGGTGCATGTATTGCCCATCCAACCAAAAGTCCCAGGATGGGCACATCACTAAAACTGTCTTCTGTCAAATAACTCAAGGAAGTTTACATGGGTCTAGAGGCTGCTGCCCAAAGGAAACTGTCTTCTCCGTACCCCTGACCCAGTATACTGCAGAAATGCTTTTTGCTTGTGCATAGAGATGTGGGATTAAATCCTGACCATTGTAAAGATCTTAATAAACTTGAGTAGTTTGTGAGAACACAGTATAATGCCTACAGTAATTCTTGCTTTTCAGAGACACACAGAATGACCACTACAATGAGGCCAGCAGTATGGATGGAAATTCCAGAGATTCAGATTTCTTTCAGCCACCAGTAAAAAAGGTAAGGCTGCCTTTGTGATTCTAAAAGAACACAGATGTTCTCCCTTATTGGACTACGCCACGTTCTGCTTCTTGCGTCTAGTTCTACAGTACTGTATGACTATGCCTTGTCTTACAGGTAAAGCTTCAAGAGTCCATTGAATATGAAGATTTAGAAAACAACAACAGCGTTAGAACTATTGCACTAAACCTAAAGAAATCAGATAGGTATGATTTGCAGGCCAAATAAAGTAGTTTGGTTCTTTTGGTTCAACACAAAAAGTCATTGACCCTGTTCGCCTCTTTTTCTGCACATCTTAGGGAGACATTCATGCTTTCAACAAGAAAGAAGCATGCTTATACAGTATATACATTACCTTCAGTTATGTTTTTTATAATAAAAAAAAGAAATAAATGAGAATCCTGCCCTCAGGCTCACAATTTAACCGACAGCAGAAAAAGGGAAGGAAGGGCTGGCAAATCTGAAGATACCGTTGAACACTGTGCGAAACATGAAAATAATTCCAAATATTACATTCTGCTTTTGCAAGAGCTTTATATAAGCAGAAGTGAAAGAGTAGCTGTAAAATGTTACCACACAGCTCTGCAGAAACTCTTGTATATGCTCTTGTACATGCATTTGCAAAATACTAGCCGCTGTTTTCTTTCCACTTAACAGTCATTGTCAAATCCAGCACTTAGGACTAAATCCAACATAGAGAAGCATTTTTTCACACATTGATTTCAGTGGGCTTAAGCAGTGTTTCTCAGACTTAAGTCTCCAACTGTTTTTCATCTGCAACTCCCACTATCCCTTGCTAGCAGGACCTGTGATAAGGGATGATGGGAATTGCAGTCCAAAAACAGTTGGAGACCCAAGTTTTGGGAAACACTGGGGTTTAAGCTAGTCTAAGTCTTTGGTGGTTTTACGCTATAATCTTTTTCACTTGTTAAGATAATTAGGTGGATTAGAAGTGGTTGCAATATTTTATTGGTCCATGTGTTCCTCACTTCACCACTTTTATGGGTTTTTAGTTTTAGTTTTGTTTTTTGTATTTTCTGAAAAATTGACTTCATTGGTTATCCAGCTTAATCAGACACAATCACTTGGGTTCCCTTGCAGTAGAAGATTTCATTTTCTGGAAAATCAAAATGCATTTTAAGAAAACAATTTTTTCATTTCAAGTGAGAGCAGAACAAAGAGTGGGGTTGAATGCTGAGAAATTGGATCCTTATTCCCAGATTTTTAATTATAATTTCTCCTTTGGTCAACAGGTATTATCATGGTCCAACACCAATTCAATCACAGCAATATGCAACTAGCCAAGATATTATTAATTCTTTGTATAGTATTAGAGAAGAAATGGACACTTATGTACCCAAACTAACTCAGGTAGGATATGTATGTTGCTTTATTAAATAAAACAAAACACCAAAACTAGATTCTGATTGTCCATATGATTAGAAGATTGGATATTGATTGATGCTGCCCAGCATACTTAATCTTGTAGAAGCAAATGTTGTTTCCTTTGCATATTGTAAAAAAGTTTGAGAACTATTTTTATCAAGCACAGAATATTCAGCTTCAATGTTACGTTTTTAACTGATAGTTATGACTTGCATAATTGTAGCAGCTATAATTAAGTCCACTGCAGTCTTGTAGTGAAAGCTACATGTGTAACCCCCTTTTTATTATTCATATTGCACCATTATTGTGCATAGTACTTTTCAGAAGACAATTGGTCAGGTACCTGCTGTGATGAGATTACAGTATCAAAAAAAACAGATACAGGAGAATAGTTGAGGAAGGGGAGAGAATAGAAAGCAGAGGTAAATGGGGAGAGAATGTGCAATTATTTCAGTTGTATATACTTAGGGACGCGGGTGGCGCTGTGGGTTAAACCACTGAGCCTAGGGCTTGCCGATTAGTAGGTCGTGGTTTGAATCCCCGTGGTGGGGTGAGCTCCCGTTGCTCGGTCCCAGCTCCTGCCAACCTAGCAGTTCGAAAGCACGTCAAAGTGCAAGTAAATGAATAGGTGGGATACAGTGGGAAGGTAAACGGTGTTTCCGTGTGCTGATTTGGTTCACCAGAAGTGGCTTTGTCATGCTGGCCACATGACCTGGAAGCTGTATGCAAGATGAGCGCTGCAACCCCAGAGTCCGCAACTGGATCTAACGGTCAGGGGTTCCTTTATACTTAGTTACAGTCTGGCATGGAACCCTGTTAAGGTATCAGTTTTTGCAAGTGGTTCTTCCATGTGAATGCTTCCCAACCACCTGCAGTTCTTGCATGTTCACAGGGTGCTTGCATGTTCACTACAGCCCTCCACTGTAAGTACAGAGTTGTAACATGTAAGGTGTTAAATAACTTCTACGGTAGGATAAACTCAGGACTGTTGGAGAGGAATAAACGTGGGACATCCACAGAAAATATATATGAGTGGATTCAATTTAATTGTTTCATGCATGGAACAAGGTCTGCTTGTGAAATGGGACTTTGCCCACACCCCACACATCGGCTCTGGAGGGTTGGGGGCAAAGTCCCATTGCGTGAGTGGCCTTGTTCTCCATGCACATACCCCACTTAACCACTATGCTGAATTCCACTCTCTCTTCAGAAGGCCTTTGGAGTACATTTAGTATTGTTTCGTTCACTCAAATAATCAGTACCATGTTGGGATATATGAAGAAGACAGTCTTTTGAGTTTAAAGGAACCAGGCCATGTTGATACATGATTGCATAACCTAACTGCCTTAGCATGTTAACTGCTCGATTATGAAACAGCATAGTGCTTTGCTTGTTCATTCATTTGCTATCTTTTTGAGCTCTCCCTCTGCACACCTTGCAGTTGAGCAGCAGGAAGTGAAATCGTGCCTCTTCTTGTACTGCACTTTCAGACATTAGATGTGAACAGATTGTTCTTGCTGTTGGTTTGGTGGTTTTTCTCCCTTATTCTGACAGTCAGTTTGATTTTTCTGCTTCTGCTGTTAGGCTAAACTATGTAAAGCACTTTAAGAATGGTTATGGCTGAGTTATATAAATATAATAAATATCCACTTGGGGTATAACAAGTATTGTCATTCTTAATATAACACTAAATAATAATTGCACTTTAGAACAAAATTAATATGGCATATAACTGTATGTTAAGCCCTTATGACTCAAACAATATCTATAGGTTTTGAGGAGTTCTTTTATTATGGTGTCTGACCTTTATTTTGCCTCTTATTCAAGGTTATCTCAAGTGGTGCTGCAAGTAGTACGATCGCAGCTCTGTCACCTGGAGGAGCACTTATGCAGGGTGGAACACAGCAAGCCATAAATCGTAAGTATTTTATGTCTTCATCACTCATGCCTTATCAAATGTGTGAAATGGTCGTGTAAGCATTGTAGGACAATTCTTTTAGCTAAGGTGAAGAGATTAAAATATCTGACTAGTTGTACAACCCTGGCTGTGGCAAGAGTTCTTTTTCCACCCAACTCAGGCCAGTTGAATAGTTGCTGACACTCTCATTTCTAACCTTTGACATTGAAAGCCAATCCAAACGCCAGGTGTGTTGATAGTGTCTTCAGCCTGCTTGTACTACCTCAGTAAGGCACATAAAGGTTTGGAAACAGATCTCCTTGCTCTTGAAAATAGTAGCCATCGTGGAAGAAAGGCAGGATAGAAATGAATTCAATATATTTGTATTTGAGAATAAATATATTTTGGTTTTGGCCTAGTCCTTAGCTGTGTGGGATCCTCTAATGATGCCAATATCAAATACACAATTTTCTGCCCACTGCCAACTATCACAGTTTGTGAGCTGAGGTGGTAGTGTAAATGTGACTTGCCTTCATTGTTTCTGACTGCAGAGATGGTGCCAAATGATGTTCAGGCTGAGCTGAAACACTTGTATGTGGCACTAGGAGAGCTGTTGCGACATTTTTGGTCCTGCTTTCCGGTTAACACACCATTCCTAGAAGAGAAGGTAGGAAGGATCTATAGTAGAACTTGGCTTATCCCTATCATTATTGATATACAGCAGTCTGTTCTGTAATGAAATGTGCATGCTGAGATCTGTTGATATGAAAGCTTTCTATAATGTGTGGCCTGCTGCATGCAACAGTTCTGTCCCAGATGAACAGCAGTGTGTGGAATGTCAGCCTGAAGAAAGTTCGCTATTGGAGCAAATGTAGTACCAGCTGACCTTGCTACCTAATCCAGTGGTTTTTTCAAATAATTTCAAAAGAGGTGATTTTGTCTTCAGGGACTTTAAATGAAACTTTGAAAATTATTAAGTGCAGGAAAAACGTTTTGCCCTGCATATGTGTTCGATATTTTAATCAGGCATACTATATAAAGTTTAAAGTATACTGTAACACCTTTAAAGAAACTTCAAAACAACAGTGTAGTCTGCTTTCCCATTCAATCAGAAGTTTTAGGGTTCTATTTAAATGTGTCTCTGCTAATACACTTTTAGATATATACTAGTGTCATTCAGCCCGCTCAGTAAACGGGCGCTAGCCGGACGGGAACGGAGGGGAAGCCCTGGGACCGTGCAGGTGTCACCTCCATCGAGTGCCTGAGGCCCACCAGCTCCTCCTCCCGCTGTCCCGAGTAGCGACGGCCTCCTCCACCTCCCTTCTCCTCCTCACCTGAGGAGAAGGAAGAGGCCTCTGCCGCCACCTCCCGTAGCGCGCCTCAGGTAAGCGCGCCTCCCTTTGCTCTCCCGCCTCGCCGCCCGCACGTCACTCCGCCGCAGCTCCCGCTCTTGCCCCACCCGCCGGCAAGCGCCTGAGGCCCACCAGCCCCTCCTCTGCCTCCTCCCGCTGTCCCGAGTGACGACGGTCTCCTCCACCTCCCTGCTGCGGCGGAGTGATGCGGGGCGGTGAGGCGGGGCGCTTACCTGAGGCACGCTGTGGGAGGCGGTGGCAGAGGCCTCTTCTCCTCAGGAGAAGGGAGGTGGAGGGGGCTGTCGCCACTCGGGACAGTGGGAGGAGGCGGAGGAGGGGCCGGTCTCTGCGCTCCCAAGTCTCTGCATCCAATCCCTGTGTCCGTGGGGCACATGCGCAGTAGCGCGGACACAGGGATGACGCAGAGACACAGGGACTTTATTATATAGGATATAAATCATTTTTATTAAATTTTCCACTTTAACAATCCAATCAAATCATTTTAAATATTCCAAATTATACATATACATATCAAATAATCCAAATATTCTACCAAATTATACGGGGGGTTGGGGGACTTTCCATGCTTCAAAGTTCGGAGGGCTGATCATCATCATAGTTCTATTGCATTTCATAATCATTTCCGGTGGTTCCTCTATTTCTTTCTGTTGTTATCCTTCATTCTTTTGCAGCCTCTGAGTTGTTCCCACATGCCAGTTAAAACAAACAATAATGTGTTTCTGTGTGGATTTTATGTCTTGATTCCCCTTCCATAAGTTTGCAGTATTTCCTCACACTCTGGTATTTCTGCCGAATCAATTCAAAAGTCTTTTCACTGCTGGCAGCCGCCATCTTCACATAGTTCCTATAGAATCAAGTCTAAGCGTCCGCTCAGTAATTTTCCCAAACCGGTTGCATCAAACATTAGCCTTTCCAGGGGAGATTTACCAAATCAAACCGGAGATACAAATATAATTACATATTAAAGGCTCACCTCCCCCTATGACTATTTATAATTCTGCAACCCAGTCTTGACTTCCAGCATGGCGGATTTCCAAATTACAACTGCGACACTGCTCCCACAAAGATTCCAGGAAACCGTCCAAAGTTTTTATCAAAACTCCAGCAGCTAATGAGATCCTGCTTCTGTCTGATATCAATAAACTGGGGAATCTTTTATCCTCTTCCAAACAAATCAAAGATCAAAAGCCTTAATTATATAGTATTTTCATTTCCACACAGTTTATAATTTTAAAACCATATTATATCAACAAATATCAAACTTTAGTCTCGCTTGTTATAAATATTGCAAACGGTTCTTCTGGGTTTTTATTTTGCCAAGTAATATAATGAAGCAAAATACAATAATAAGAGAGGCTGGCCCCTCCCTTTCCGTTCCATTCCAACATACCAACAGATGTTAAACCTTCTTCCACTGAGTTTTTTTGGCACCTCGGTGGCTGGGTTGTTTAGCAGAGTAATTCCTCCCTCCTCGCTCGAAGCATGTCCAAAACTTCAATCCAATTTTTCATCTTAAGAAATGAAACTTGATGCACTCACGGAGACAGCATACAGGAGAGCCAGACTCTCACTGGGCCTTTCCATCCAGTGCCCCCTGGGCCCTCCTTCCTAATTTGGCGCTGGGTTATTGGGCATCTGCGGATCAGACTGTGTTTTGGGAGGCTGATTACTCCCATCTCAGCCTCTAATTACCCCGTGGGAGTCAGGGCGATGGAATTTTAAGCCCTCTTCCGTGACGCCTCAAGCAGAAGTCCTAACACACTTTTTTTTTGATCCAGTGGAAGATTATATAAATGGAAAGTGTGAGGTGGAAGTAATTTTCACTGATATTTTTCCCCTTCCATCTGACCCACACGTGAGCTCCCCCCCATCTGTTTCAGAGTTGGGGACCTTTTTTGGAATAGTGTAGTGTGTAGCATAGGAAGCTGCAAAAGAAAAAGGGAAATTTGCAGGGGGGGTCCCTCTACCCCCCCCCCCCCCCGCATTTCCCCACTTACAGAATGCTCCAGTTAGAGTAGTTTCAGCAGCGGAGCACAATTGGATACAAGCATTAGGGTGAAATCCAACAGTGGAAATCTACCAGTGGAACGGATAAGTTTGAAAAAGCAAAATAGCTTCCTTTAAATGTTTGTTCTCTGATATTTTCTCTTTCAGGTTGTGAAAATGAGGAGTAATCTGGAAAGATTTCAAGTTACTAAACTGTGTCCATTCCAAGACAAAATTCGAAGACAGTATTTAAGCATAAATGTAAGAGGGAAAAGCAACCTACAAATATGAAATATAAGAGTAGCATAATGCATTGTTTATATAAATTACTGATTGCTAGAAAGAATGGCAAAATTGATTTGCCTTATGGCTATACGAAACAGGTACCATTGACTTCAGAAATATGGAGGCTTTCAGTTTTTTCCTAGAGTGGGCAGTGAACACCGTGAAAGTATTTCCTGTAACCCAGCCCCATTCCCTCTTAAATGTCAACTTCGAAAATGACAACTATACCCACTTATTGCTCCCATGTCGTAAAATGAGCAGCATCTCAACTCTTTAACAGCAGGGACCTCACATTAACTGAAGGTACCTTGTGGTCACTATCCTGCTTCAAAGCTTTACCATGATCATGACTCAAATGCCTAAACTCTTATTTTCCTGTGGGTGGTCTTACTGAATCCATTGCCATGACCTGCATAAGATAAGGCTAAATGTGCTTTTCTTTTGTGAGTTATTTAAACTTCCCTTCAAGTTGCTAGCTATATATTGCCAGTATGTACTATTGTGCAATAGAGGACCAGTAAAAAAAGTTCGGATTCAGGAAATGCAGTCTTCGATCCTAACTTTCTACACTCCTTTACCATCACTGATTGTGTGATTCTGCTTTTTTGCACTCAAAGAAGATGAATACTTGGGGTTCTATACAACTCAGTTCTCCTCAGAGTAGACTCAATCAAAATTAACAGTCCAGACTTAAGTCACTTTCATTAACTTCATTGGGTCTACTCTTAATAGGACTAACATTGAATGCAGTCCTTGGCTTAGTAATATTTTTGTACTCATTTTTGCAAACCTTGGTTGTTTTTTCAGCTGATAAATCACATAGAAGAAATGCTGCAAACAGCCTACAATAAATTCCACACATGGCAGTCTCGGCGTATGTTGAAGAAAACGTGAAGATCCAGTGGTGCCGGATTTTTTGAGTGGGAAGCGTTTGCAATAGCTGTAGGAATGCAGCTACCCAGTGACAATGCTGGAAAGTCAGCATCATGCGGACTCCTGAAAACGATGCTAACTGAACTTGCACACTTTCTGGAAAAGAAACAAAAGGTCAAACTTGAAAACTAGGGAGTTAAAAGGAACCAAATCAGAAGAGCTAAGTGGCAAATATCTATATCTATAAATGTAAAGACACTGTTTACTGCAGTTACTCAGGAACTGCTTTTGATTTTCATAAAGAGCTGCTTTCAGAAATAAAAACTTTAAAAGGGGTGTATTAATGAAGTCCAAGATTGTTTGTCTAGTTTTTTAAAAGTGTATGGTACAGGGTAGAACCTAAACAGCTTCACTGTATCTTGGCATTATATTGAATTCTGTTTGTATTTCTAGAAACAGGTTTAACATTTTAAATATTATTGAGAGACTGTTTTGCCTCAAATTCCTAAGCAGCTTAGATGCTAAAATAAAAAGGTTTTGGTTTTGTTTGTTTTTTTGCCATGTTTTGCTACAAATCAACAGCCAACGCACTGATGAAGTTTGGTGTTTAAAGGAGGTACCTTTGGCAGAAAGAGTGCAAAGTTTTATGCAGGATTTTTACCAGCCATCGTTTACATGTTTTCTTTTTACCGCTAGTGTGCTGCTGCAGTTTTTTAAAGTCTGACTTTTGTTTGGAGGTGAAACAAAATCATTTTTAAAGTGAGTTTAAGAAGCTTACAGAAGTAATAACTTTTTTATACTTTGGAGGGGAAAAACAATCTTATATGTGCTTTTTTCAGTTCTCTCCTGATGACTGTTAGCGCTGTAGCTGGCGACTAGATAATCATTGAAGAGTGAAAATACAATATCTTTAGATATACCGTATGTGGAATCTGTTCCATATTATGGTCCAAACAGGAAGCACTTCACTCTTACCTAAGATGTACCTGCCATGTATTAAATACTTGACTTATAAAAACAAAGTAAACTTGTTTTATATAGTCCATGGAGTCAGACTCCTTATATTTTGTTGTCTTAATGTCTTCCTCATTAGAAGTCTATTCTAGGACCAAGCAAATGGCTTTGATTATGTGTGTGATGAGATCTATTGAGCTATTTTAGAAATCCGTGGTTTATGACCCCGTAAACCATTATTTTTTAGTGGCAACTGTTGGAATTCATTGGTAAGTTAGAAACTTTATCCTATTTTCAGAACTGTTCATGCCCAGAAAGAATTATTAGTATTACTGAATTACAGTGTGTTGGGATGAAGGATCACTTCCCACCTTGAGCCATGTCTAGAGCCACAAGAACCTCTCCTCATGCAAGAGTATGTGCTTCTTTACATGCTCGCACAGTGTTCTCCGGTGAATTGATATTCTGCAACAACCCAAACTTTATAAGCAGACCACTGTATCTATACTGAAATACTATGAAGTACTGTAGATGTAAGGCATTATCCTTAAACTTGCCACTGCTTGCCTTTTCAGAGGGGCTGCATGTTGTGTGTTGCAAAATGATTCTGCTACTAAATGAAAAGGAGGCTTTCTCTTTGATCAGACACGGCAAAATGTGAAAAGCTGGAATTAATCATGAATAATAAAAGCTGCTGCTGTGGTAATGTCAACTTACTGAAACATGGCTCTGATAATACGTCATTGTGTCTTTTGGGTGAGCCCTTCAAGCAAGTGTAATTCTGATGACCTTGTCGGCAGTGTACCAATGACACATACATATCTTCAAGTATCATCTGAGCAACAAAGAGTGTACTACAGGCGGCGGGCTGAAACAGCTTTTTGCATTGAGAAATGCTTTGGTCAGGCTCAAGTGCTGGATTCATGTGCACACATTCTACTTGATCCTGTCACTGTGAAGGCATGAAGGTATACATTGCACTGATATTTCTGAGCAATAATTAGCTCATACAAACCATAAAGGTGGGCTTCATCAAAACTTATTCAGGAAGATAACCAGATTGACGGTCATTTGACAAAATATTTTTTCTGTCTTCCTGGGATTTTAAAATTTCCATAGATATGTCAGGCTTTGGGACAAAAAAGTCTAATTGCAGAAATATCCTCAAATAGAGAATTTAAACACCGTGAATGGTTTTTCAGTTCTTTGACTTAAGAAGTACCATGAGAGACTCCTACCAGAAGATGGCAATAGCACTATCATGCCTACTTTCCTTACCTAGCTCTTTTGTGCTCCTGCTGTTTGACCTTTGTTGATTCCAGTACTACTTAAGCATGGTCCAAAACCGAAGAGTGACATTAACTGTGAATTGTCTTTTGCTAACCATGCAGTTATTGGAATCTGAAGATAGAATTCTTACTTAATGGAAACTCATGCAACTTGTATCACTGGCATTGATCAAATATTGTAGAATAAATCTGAATTCTGTAGTCAAGTAGTTTTTTTATGCTTTAGGGTGTCTTATTTGGTGACCTCTCTCAAATCAAGAGGAAATATCAAAACTCGAGAATCTGATAATCGTGCTTGTGTAACTGAGTATTTTAAAGGCTCCTTTGTTTTTAACATGCTGAACTGTAATTCACTTCAAAATTTTATTTGCAAATATTCTAGGCTGCTGCAGCTGCCCTTCATTTGAAAGGAAAATATCCTTTCTATCTTTTAAATGGGAGCCTCAGCTTGAGCTACTGATGTGTGTGCTACTTCTGCTCAGGCATTGCATGTTGGGTAATGGCACACATGCACATCAATGCTCACCCAACCACACAGTCTGCACATTCAGCAAGAGGTCTAAGAGATCAAAGAAGAGCAGAGAGTACAGCCGCAGGAGGCTCTGGTTAGGCACACAAAGAACAATTTCAGTGATGAATATAATGAAACAATTGAACAAATATTTTGTTAAAAAAAAGTTATTTACATTTTTACAGTACAGTGGTGCCTCAACGTACGAATTTAATCCGTTCCGAAGGCACCTTCGTAGGTCGAAAAATTTGCAAGTCAAAAAGCCATTGGAAACGGAAAAATTCGTAAGTTGAAAAACCCCTATCTAAAACCGCTGCGGTTTCTGTTCAGATGTTGAGAAATTCGTAAGTGAAGTGTGCAGCCATTTGCCCCACTCATAAGTCGAAAAATTCAGTTGTCGAGTCGTTCGTAAGTCGAGGTACCACTGTACTTGCAAAAAATAGAATCCCATACATTTTAATCAAGTAATTTTGGAAAAGAAATACAAAAGTGTGCATGCAGCTCATAATGCCATTAAAATGTGGTGATTATGTATTTCCTAAAAATAAGGAGCTCCCCAAGTTTATTTTTTCCTGGGCTTTATTAATCTAATCCAGAGCCAGAGTGTGGGGTAGTGGGTAGTGGTTAGAGCCCTGGAATAGGACACGGGAGACCAGCATTCAAATCCCCACTTGGCCATGGAACTCAGTGGATGACCTCAAGCCAGTAACTGCCTCTCCCTACCTCGCAGGCTTGTGGGACCTAAGTGAGGAGGGAGATAACCATGTGATGCCACCTTGTGCTCCTTAGATGTAGTCAATCTGCCCCAGAGGGTTGGTGGAACCCACAAATTTGGGGAGGGGAAGTTGCATTGCACATAATGAAGCAATTTTCTAATTTTGTAACGCAGGAGTTAAATTTTTCCTCCACTTGTAAGCTGATTGTGTGTGGCCCATTCTACCACTGCCATTGTACTATAGGGCAAGGCTATGAGTTCCTGCCCTACTTCATCACACCATATGTTTGTTATTTGGCAAAAACAAATCAACCAGATCAGTGGCAAAGAGGAATTGCCTCTTTCCGTGTTATGCAGTGCCTGTGGTTCAGTATGTATATGTATACCTCTAGTATGGGTGCTGTAATGGGGATCTACATTCCATGAGAAAAGCCCTAGGTTTATACAGTACTGGATTACTGTATCCTTTGGGGCAGGAAGTTTGTTCCTGCTGATATTAATTAGGCAATAAGAGAAACTCTGTGGGCCTTAAAAAGTGGAGAGTGTGTCTTACTGTGTCTACATAATCTGCCACATACTTGTGTCGAAACCCACCCTAGGTGGCAAATGGCCCATTAAGAGAGATCAGTGGTCTTTTGTCAAAGGTCAGCCCCTTACATTGCCTAACAATGCCTGAATTTTTGAGGCTTTGTTCATCCTGGTTCCCTGTTTCATTCTTAACTAAAGTGGAAAAAGGAATTAGATGGTGACATTGCTAGCATTGGCACACACCAATTCTGGCCTCAGTGGGGTTGTGGTGCCTTTTGTTTTTCTGGGCTCTTGGTTGGTAAGCTGGCCTCAGAATCCAAGGAGAAAACAACCCTTTTGTAAACTGGATTTTTATGGCTAGGAAGCCCAATGAATCATGCAAGAGAGATGGCAATTTTACTTTTGACTTCTACCCAGCCCCAAACTTCCATGTAAAACTACTCAAGAAGCCTGTTGATCTGCTCCCCTTTCTTTCTCAGCTGTTCTGAACAGAGGCTGCTTCTGCTGTAAGGTAGCTCCAGGAGTCTGAATTGTGTTTTTGTTTTCAGAGCAGTCTGGGTAACACACTAGCACAATTAAATCACCCTTAATGATTTCCTGACCATTAATGTCATTACCAGGTCCTCACTCTGGCAGAGAGACCACTTCACCTTAAGCAAACATTGTTAACAAGCCATTTACTCTTTGAGTCAGATACAATGAGGCAATTGAAACAAAGCAACAGTATGTCTGAGCTGAACTGCACCACCTTTTAACTTTCTGCTTAGTGAGTATACATTTTGCCACTGAGCTGCTACAACCCCTCTCCCTAATACAGGCATCCACAAACTCGACCCTCCAGATGTTTTTGGACTACAATTCCCATCATCCTTGACCACTGGTCCTCTTAGCTAGGGATTATGGGCCGAGTTTGGGGGTGCCTGCCCTAATATATTCTTCATTTGCCTCTGACTTAAGCATCATGCTCATTGTAGCAGAAATAGTACATTCTGAGATTGCTGGAGCAATGAGCACCTTTAGATTCTCTACCTCATCACAGAGAATTGTAGGATTGTAGAGCTGGAAGGGACCAGAAGGGTCATCTAGTCCAGGCATCCCCAAACTTTGGCCCTCCAGATGTTTTGGACTACAATTCCCATCTTCCCCGACCACTGGTCCTGTTAGCTAGGGATCATGGGAGTTGTAGGCCAAAACATCTGGAGGGACGCAGGTTGGGGATGCCTGATCTAGTCCAACCCCCTGTAATGGAGGAATATTTGCCCAGCATGGAGTTCGAACCCATGACCCTGATATTTTAAGAGTCTCGTGCTCTACGAACCAAGCTATCCCGACTGTCATAAAAAAGAGCAATGGCAGATTGAGCAGTTATAACAGCAGCGTTGGTTGCCTTTGAAGAAGTTGACTAATTTGAAATCTGATGAAGTGGGCTCTGAGCCTTACCCAAAGCTGAATATAACATCCTAGGTATCCACCTGGGTGAACACATCTGGCCCTGGACAATGTATAGCATGTGATCCCTGAGTATCCTACACACTATATCTGCGATGTCTAAGATCCAGTCAGCTTGATGTCACTGGTCTCTGTGTTAAAAGTGTAAAGCTCCATATTGAGAGTCGGCAAAACAGACTGTCTTCTTTGCCATCTGTGGCTGTCATCTAAGGCAAATATGCTGCTCTCTTCTCTGTCTCCCCCACACTCCTTTAGATGCCTACTTAATGGGTACCGCTTAATTCCCATATGAAATGCAATAAAGAAAAGTTGAAAGTTGTTAGCTAGACTATACTGGAAAAGTTTAAAATGCATACTACTTCTTTTAACATTAATATGAGTTAGCACAGGCAGTGGGAATCTTCTCCTAAACTAGGCTGCCTGGTTTGCTGTTCCTGTGCCAATGTCCGAGACCTAGTTCTCATAGAGATGACAATCCTGTGTTCCCTAGGCATGACTGAATGATCCTCCTTGCAAAAAGAAATGTAAATAACATCCTGAAGGCTATGCTAGATTAGAACCTTTCTCTCTGACATCATTTAATAAAGTTGGCAGCGGCTAGATGTCCATTTGGACCATTGACTGTAATAGTAATTAGTTCTCTCTCCCCCCCCCCAAGTCTTTGTTATTTTTAATCAAATATAAAATGTGGGCTTGTTACACGTAGAACCATTAGTAAAGTCACTGGTCCTACCAAAATTGCTCATTAGCAACAATTAATAATTTGTTTATAAGCAGCCAGCCCTGGAATGAAGCAATCTGAACATTTCCCTAATTACTGAAGTTACACTGCAGAACAGTTTAAGATGGTTTTTAAGATTTTGCTGACAATGGGGGTATGGTGATGTTCTGAGTAAGTTCAGTGTACACAGGGAGGAAAACATTTAAAATGATAAATGAGTTAGGGAACTTGTTTCCACATCCCATTTGTTCTGACAGGTCCCTAATTTAACTTAGCACAAGTCAGTCTGAGAGGTATGTTGGAAAAGTTTGTACCTATGAGTCAGAATTTCACTGTGAGCTTACAAGCTGGCCTTCTTTGGCAAGAAGTCCTAAAAAATTTAAGTGGATGATTTAATGAAAATGCCATCAAACAAGTGCAATCATTTTAAATATCGCAGGAACCTGTTACATGAGTTACTTTCCTAGTAAAGTTACACAGTTACAAAACTAGCCATTTCTAGATCTGCACATGTACATTTCCCTTTCTCCTATGAGAACTGGGGAGCTGGAGGAAGCCTTATAGGCCATTATCTTGTTGCAGTATATATTTAGAGTTCAAGGGAGAAAGGTATCTGAAGAAGTGTGCATGCACACGAAAGCTCATACCAAAATAAAAACTTAGTTGGTCTTTAAGGTGCTACTGAAGGAATTTTTAAGGGAGAAAGAGAGAGAGACAGAGATTCATTCTGGTTTGGACATTTTTCTGGGATAAAGGAGTCAAGCATTATTTCTATTGGACCAGCATGTTAAATCTATTGCTATACTTTGTCAATATCATGACTTAGTACAAACCCATCTATGCTAGAGTACTTTCAATATTATAATCCTGTTGATTCTTCCTTTGATTTTATTTTCTAGCATGAAATATTTTTTGCTATGACCATTTGGTTTTAACATGTATTTAAAAAACTAAATGCCTGACTGTCAAGGCTGTAAGAGGTTCACTTTGCTGGCATGACGCTGAAAATAAGTTTCTAAATAATGCATGTGTTTCAACTGCATCGGTGATGTAACTATATTTGCCATGCAGTACAAAAACAAGGCAGGCTCATGTGCTCTGCTCTGCAGCTACAACCAGAAAGTGCTCTCAACTCTGAATGAACCAATACAGGTACCTAGAGGCAAGCTAAAAGCAAACAACATTGTCATTGAAGATACCATCTTTTACCTGGGTGAAGCATTGAGACGTGGAGTTATTGATCTTGATATCTTTCTAAAGGTAGGTTTGAGTAAATATTCAAAGGCACATTCATTTTTTCTGGTCCACTTAAACCGATAGTTGTATTCCTAGTTCTTAACTCGAATGCCTCTTCAAATGTAGGGTAGAGGGGAGGGTTTTTCAAGTGCATTGAATGGTACCATTGTGTGACTGTTACCTCTCTCACACACATAATCAAAACCGTAGTTTAGAGCCTTACACATCTGACAGCCAGGAAGATATAAGCCTGTAGAACAGAATAACTTGTCTTCCCAAGCTGAGTTGGTAAAGGTAAAGGGACCCCTGACCATTAGGTCCAGTTGCGGATGACTCTGGGGTTGCGGCACTCATCTCGCTTTACTGGCCGAGGGAGCCGGTGTACAACTTCCGGGTCAGGTGGCTAGCATGACTAAGCCGCTTCTGGCAAACCAGAGCAGCGCACGGACACGCCGTTTACCTTCCCTATTTATTTACTTGCACTTTGACGTGCTTTCGAACTGCTAGGTGGGCAGGAGCTGGGACCAAACCGCCAACCTTCTGATCATCAAGCCCTAGGCTCTGTGGTTTACTCTGGAGCAGTGTTTAAAAAGCCAGAAAGCATTTAAATTCCAGTTGCTAGTCTTCAGAGGCACACTGCCTCCAACACTGGAGATACAACATAGCTAGCTACTGTAGCTAGCAGTCACTGATAGCCCTATCATCCAATATTTTATCTCATCCTCTTGGCAAGCTATCCAAATTGGTGGCCATCACTTTTCTTTGTCTTCCCAAACTTGGGTTCCCAGCTGTTTTTGGACTACAATTCTCATCATCCCTGACCACTGGTCCTGCTAGCTAAGGATGATGGGAGTTGTAGTCCAAAAACACCTGGGGACCCAAGTTGGGGAAACACTGGTCTATGCCGAATCCTCCAACATTCAGCATCAATGGATGGCTTCGGATTCTAGTATTATGAGAGGAAGGAAAATTTATTGTCCACCTTCCTCACACTATGATAATTTATAATGGAGCTTCTAAAAGGAGGCTTTTCATTATTTGGTCTGGAAGTGACTATTTTTACACAAATTTAGCACATACACCCTTCATTTTTGAGGGACCCAGGTGGCGCTGTGGGTTAAACCACAGAGTCTAGGACTTGCTGATCAGAAGGTCGGCGGTTCGAATCCCTGCAATGGGGTGAGCTCCCGTTGCTCGGTCCCAGCTCCTGCCCACTTAGCAGTTCAAAAGCACATCAAATGCAAGTAGATAAATAGGGACCGCTCCGGCGGGAAGGTAAACGGCATTTCCGTGCGCTGCTCTGGTTCGCCAGAAGCAGCTTAGTCATGCTGACCACATGACCCGGAAGCTGTCTGCGGACAAATGCCGGCTCCCTCGGCCTATAGAGTGAGATGAGTGCCGCAACCCCAGAGTCGGACACGGCTGGACCTGATGGTCAGGGGCCCCTTCATTTTGCCCTAACTCGCCAGCTCCCGCCAACATAGTGCTCCTTTTGTGAAATTGAGTACACGTAATATTGTTAGCCAAGTGGAGTAAAGCGTAAGGGAAATAACTCCTGGATGGTTAAGTCCAGTCAAGGGCAACTATGGGGTGCGGTGCTCATCTTGCTTTTCAGGCCAAGGGAGCTGGCGTTTGTCCACAGACAGCTTTCCGGGTCATGTGTAATGTAAAGGACATGCTCCCTTGCCCTGAAATGCTGAAAAGCAAATTTAGCAGACTGAAATATATATTTTAAAAAAACTGCCCCTTAAAATTGTTAATTTTATGTGTATACTGTCTCTCTGTGTATGTGGATAGATGCATAATATATCTTGTCTGTCTGTGTTTGTTTGTTTGTTTCACTCTGAATAAGGGATGTGCCCCAAATCGTAACTCGAATCTAGTTCACGTCAATACTGAAGCAGAGATGGCAGCATGACAAACAGAAATGCGATTGCTCCCCAGGACTTGGATGTTAGCAGCAACCTTAAATAACCTGCATGCAGATTTTCAGTTCCAACGAGATTCTGGACCCATCCTAAGCATTAAAGGCTCTGTGCCAGAATCCAGCCAACCACCCTAATAACCTTAACCACATAATTCTCTCTCTCTTTCACTGAAGAAGCAGCAAAGCAGATGGAAGGATTCACTGGATAGAGTGGGGGACGTAATTATGCAAAGCTGTTTGCAATAATATTAAAATATCCTCTTATTAAAAACAAAAAGTAGGTTTTTGTGCCATTTGCTGCTAAACCCTGAGAAATGCAGAAGTAAATCCAATTGTTCAAATACATGTGCACAGGACTGCAACATTATTGCTCTGGCAGAGTAAGTAGCCACAAAAGACCCTCCATGTAAGTTAAAACGCCAGAGCTTTTTATACTGGGGGCAGAGAAAGAGCCTTACTTGACCTTCCAAAAATCTATTTTGGGAAACTCATATATGCCCAATATCTCTTACAGAGGTTACAAGCCAGATGAAATGTCCTCAAGCAAGCTTACTGATAATGCTGCTGAGAAGTATTTTTTTTTAAGTGGGGGAAATGGTTGAAAGGATATGAAGAAATAGGGGCTTCCTGTTTCCGGCGGTGAGAAATGGCTGACTCCCATACGATCGGACCTCAGCCGTGCCAGTAATTCAGGGCTGGTATGGGGGTGATTAGCCCTGGCAGACTCCCCAGAGTGAGGGAGAACTATCTTGTAGACCCACAGATTGTCCGAGATTGTCAGCTTGCATCAAGGTGCAAGCGGCAGGACACTGAGTCCCAGAGCACGACACGGCTGGCACTCTTCAAAGCCACTCTCATAGCCGGAAATATCTGTTTGGTAAAATAATTAGATTTGGACAATAAAGAGACATAGTCTGGACCAAAGAAGACTGAGGAAAAACCTGCAGAATTGCACAGTCCCTGGTGTTTAAGCTCGGACTTCAAAGAGATTCTCATCAGGGTGTTTGGATTATGGAGGTGATTGGTACGTTCTTTTTTCCTTCTCAATACCTACAATTGTTTTTCTACACCAAGCCTCGTTAAGAAACCTAATTTTCTTTTAAATTACAAGTGAACCTCTATTTATAATTAAGTATTCAATTGCACAGCTTTACTTAGACTTGAAAGACTTGATAAAGATAAAAGAAGAAACAAGATGGCGCTTGTTAATATGACGCAGCACAGAAAAATGAGAGTTCCTCCCTTTTTTGAGGAAAGTGGGAGATGCTTGCTGGCTGACTTTGTAGTGACTTGAGACAATAATTTGGTATAACATACAGTGCATCTGTTTGCAGAATTTATTCATTATGAGTGAGAGAGAAGGCTAAATGGATGTCTAGCAGCCCCCCTTCTAGGGCCCAGAAGGGTTTATTGTGTGGTCTCCGAAAGCTGATTGATTGCCAAATGACTTATATCTGTGGAATACAGTTCATTTCATTGCAATATGCAAACAGTATGCTTAACATCAAACAACAGGCTTGGACAACAGCCCGGATTGGAATAACTTAACAACATGGGAGTTGCTGCGTCATTAAACTCTAAACGATAGACTTGGAGAACGGCCTGGATTGGAAGATTGGAATGAAGTCAGGAAAAACTGCGCTGGCAAATAGACAGTTGGAAAAATACATATTTACAAATAATGCTGTATTAGATGGATGAAAGGATATATGATTTCTGACATGATTGAGAATTGCATAGCCAGGGACGGAGAACTTTAAAGCGTTAAGATCGGAATGTGGAAAATATGAGAACAACAAGAAGGCAGCAGGAACGAAGATATTGGAGATATACTTCAAGAGGTCCAGACTATGGGGAGCCCGGAAAAATTAATAAATAATAATTTGGACTGTAATTTGGGTTTTTTTTATTTTAGTTTATTGTTTTTAATTGGATTATGATTATGGATATGTTAATAGGCTGTTTTTATTGGGAAATTACTAAAAATGATTTAAAGAAAGGATATGAAGAAATAGAGAAGGGGTGTGCAGCAGTTGCCTGCCCCACCTCTCTCTCACACACTGCCAGTCTGCCTGAGTATGAATGGAACAAAGCCTCTAGTGAAAGGCTTCCTCAAACCCGGCCCTCCATATGTTTTTGGCTTACAACTCCCATGATCCCTAGCTAGCAGGATCAGTGGTCAGGGATGATGGGAATTGTAGCCTCAAAACATCTGGAGGGCTGAGTTTGATGTGTTATGGTGCTGAGGCTCAGATGGGGCAGCCTGTCTTGCTAAGGAGAATATAGACCTGTTCTTGTGATAAGTTCCATCCTTCTACAGTGGTACCTCTGGATGCAAACAGGATCTGTTCTGGAGCCCCGTATGCAACCGGAGCAGTACACAACCTGAAGTGCAGAATCTGCGCATGCTCGCAGCGCGATTCGGCGCATGCACGTGGCATCATTCAGCACGCATGCGCATGCGCAAATCACTGAACCCAGAAGTAACCCGTTCTGGCACTTCAGGGTTCTGCGTGTTTGTAACCCATGATGTACGCAACCCGCAGCGAATGTAACCAGAGGTATGACTGTAGTGGTGAAGTTAAGGCCTCTCTCATCTTGAAGCAAAATCAAATTGTAGCAGCTTTCCCCATACCCTCTGCACTCTGCAAGAAGTCCGCAATTTAAAAATATCCATAGCAGGAAAAAGTACAAACTCATTTGGAGTGCAAACAGTGGAGTAGGTGCAATAAATACCGTATCAGCAGATCAGCACACAGACTAGTAGATTCCAATAAGTGTAGTCCACTGGTCACGCTGAGATCACAACTTAACATACGCTTACGCCTGCAATTAGTACTAACTGCACAGCAAATGAGGTAGTTTTCAACAGGGACATTCAATAAACCTATTGACTGCAGAGGATGAAAAATATTAAATATGTAAAATCTGCTTTATCAGTGCCTGCTTGTGTAATAATATGTTTCTAAAATTATTATTTAAAGGGTTCTTTTTAATTATAGGTCTACCAGCAGCTCTCAATCTACTCACCCTACTCTCCATTAAAAACATGTGTGCTTTTTAAACATAGGTGGAAATATGTATTTTTTATTCCAATAAGTAATGCTGTCAGAAAGTGTTACCATCTTTTCCTTCAATAGTCTATTCTACTGTCTATCAATATTCAATCCGAAGTGATATTTAACCATTAATGAACTTTATAACTTCCTCCTATGGATTTCACTTCAAGTTGTATATAGAGTCATGCATGTGTAGGAATTATTTTTTATATCGTTCAAAGTATCTTTTGGGAGTGGAGTCTAGACTGTAAATTACTGCAGCAATTGGTGATGTTAGCAAAACTCAACCTGCTGATATTCATCCCATAGGAGAAGTGATCAGATGTTACATAATAGGGTTCTTTTTCCCATTGTTTACATTTTGTTTTCCATGTCTGCAAGTTGAAGGGATGTTCTGTTTGTGAAATCCTTAAGCACATGGACATATGCTTAGGATCCAGCTGCATGCATTTATGTTAACTTGACAGCCCAATCCTGTGCATGCTTTCTCAAAAGTAAATTTGTTCAGTGGGGATTACTTGCCAATAAGTGTCTTGTCTACAGGATGGCAACTTGGGGTCAAATGACAGCTTTTTTAGATACGCTCTGTGCTGGTTGCCCCTTTTATTTATTTTATTTTTTTTAAAAATATTTTTATTAAATATTTTTTGGTTTGCAAAAGTATGTGCAATGTTTCTTTCCCAAGTTACATTTTCTGCAGATCAGTTTCATTTGTTGTGAGACATTAGTGTTACATTAGGAAGAAAAGGGGGAAAGAGGTGATGGGGGAATGGTGAGTGGGGGTGGGGTCGAGTAGCAATCCTTCTATTCTCCTTAGTGCAGGGATGCCCAAACTTTTTTTCAAAGAGGGTCAGATTTGATGAAGTGAACATGTGTGCTGAGCTTTTTTTTTAGGATTGAAGTTGTTGGGGTTTTTTAATTCCAGGACATATCTATTAAATCGACCGGCAGGCTGGATTAGGCCCCCGAAACGGACTATGGACATGCCTGCCTTAGTGTATGAGTGGGGGTTTGTGTCAGCATCCTTGCCCCTTTTATTTTGAGAGCAAAGTAGCTGATCAGCAGCTGTTACTGGTGAGGAGAGATGATCAAACAGTGCATAGTAACCTGCCCTGCAGCAGCTGAGACTGGAAAAGGGAGAAGAGATCCAGGACTGAGTCTTTCTGGAAACATTCTGAAATCTGCTGCTTAGGGTGGAGACAGTGAACAGAGAACAGGAGAAAAAGTACAGTAGGTAGTCATTTATTCTCTCTCTCTCTCTCTCTCTCTCTCTCACACACACACACACACACACAGCCTTTCTCTCTGGGTGATAAAGAGCTGTTAATGGAGAAACAGCCAATAATTATTCAGTCTTTCTCTCTGGGCGGGGGGGGGGGGGGATTGGGACCAAATGAGCTCTAGTTCTCTGTGCTATATTACTCAGGCAGAGGTGGTGGCTTACTCCTCTAATGGGCAGTAACTACAGCTCAGTAGCAGAGCGTCACAGTCAGGAGGTCTCAGGTTCAATACCCAGCAGGGCTGAAAAAGCCTTTGGTCTGAAACTTGCGGGTCAGTCTTAAGAACACTGGGCTAGGAACATTTTTTTAAAACCTGTCTTATATGATTGGCAACAGCTCTCCAAGGTTTCAGGCAGGGGCTGTTCCCAGCCCTACCTGGAGATGCTCAGAACTGAACCTAGGACCTTTTGCCTGCAAAACAGATGCTTTGCTGCTGAGCCATGATACTGATGGCGAGAGAGAGGCTAATCTCCTGACTCCGTCTGTGAGCTGCCTACAGTCACTGGCCACCTGTTTCATTGCTTGGCTCTGCTGGGCCTCTCCCCCACCCCCACCTGTACTGCCCAAAGTGCATGAGCAGGAAGTGCCCCCAGAGGGAGAGGGCATCTCAGAAATGAGCAGCGGCAGCCATCATCACTCGCTCAAAACTTTCTGCAGAGCGGAAGGTGAGCAATAATGCAAGGGAGGCAGTTGCCTTCTCCTCATTCTCTCTCTGAGGATTGGGAGCCTCCACCACTGTGCCAACAGAGGGTCAACTCAAACCAGGAAGTGACAGGATGAGGACAGCTGCTCCTTCTATGCTCGTTGCTTCCTCTTTGCTGCACTGCCCAGGAGGAGGAGGAAAGTGACGGTGGGCAGAGGCAGTTGCTTGTATTTTCTCTGTGAGCGCCGCCACCACCACCAGCCCAGTGCTCCCCACTGACGCGCCCAAAGGAATGAAAACCAATTGCTTTGCTGCTGGATTGCCTCTCCACGCCAGCAATGCTAGTCGACCGGCTGCTTGCTTTTCCTACAAAAACTAAAAAGTGGCATCCATGTTGCGAGTTGACCCCAGTGGCTCCGCAACACTGGTTCTCAGGCCTTGTGCCGCAGGGCATCGGGCTGATGGTTTTGCAGGCCCCTTCTGTGAGCCTTTCCGAGATCTGGGTGCCCTCCGGCCTGTTTGGTGCTGCGTCCCGCATCCGCTCCAGCCACCACGTCGCTGGGTTTTTCCTTCCTCCGTAGGGTCTCCCGGCCTCTGACCTGACTAGGAGGAAGCGAGTAGCCTAGGGACGCCACGTGCTTCGATCCCCACCCAGGGAGCCTAACTCTTCGCGCCTGTGCGCTGCGGAGTGACTGCGCCGGCCTGAGTCAGAGCCGCGCCGCCGCCGAAGCCCGGCTCCCCTCGACGTGTGGGCCGGCACGTCCCACGGTGGCCAACCCCGCCAGACAAGCGGCGGCGACCGCCCCCTCCGACGTCACGCGCGGGATTCCTACTTAAGCGCCCGGCGCCTCCCCCCGCCTCGCGGTACTGCAGCGGCAATCGGAGGGCCCGGTCATTTCGCGCACGCTTTGCTAGACTTACCCAGGTAAGGAAGCGCTCGTGGGAACGAGGCAGGCTGCTGGGCGAGGCGTGCAAAGCGCCCCACGCCACTTTTCTCCGCTTAGTTGCACCCTCGGGGTAAAGCAAGTCGTCCAAAGAGGACTTCCTTCTGCTGGATGGATGGAAGGAGATCCTACAAAGCGGATCTAAGAGACCGGGCGCACAAGGAAGTAGAGGCAGAGTCTGTAGGAAGGCGACCCTTTAGGTTGGGGTAAGGCAACGTGGAGACTCGGGACGTTGTGAGAGCATATCTCCCAGCATCCCTGGCTGTTGGCCACGCCGGCTTGGGCTGATGCGAGAGTTGTAGCCTCCAGCGGCGTCTGGAGGGCACCACGTTGGCTACCCGTGAGAAGGTGTGAGAGGAGGAAATTGGAATCTACGCCCCCCCCGGTCCCGTTAGGGGAGGGGGGAGAAGCAGGCTGTTGTTGTCCTTTTTTTTTGCCCACTGGTTATGTAACGCGATGGGTGGAGGGAGGCGGCTGCAGAAAGGGATGCTCTGTACAGGTCAGAGTCCACTTTGAAGCGGAAAACGCCGAGCCCTGGACCCTGAATAAATTTGAGCTGTTTTAGGTATGGAATTTTTAAATGGATTTCCAATGCTCCGAGGCTTTGGGTGTGTTGGGGTGAAGAGATGACTAAGCTGGTGAGGAGAGCGGAGTTACTTTGCGAGGACCTGTGGACGCGTCCTATTTCCTTGCCGCCTCCGCCCTCGGTGCTGCAATATCCGCTACAGAGAGGAGGGAAAACGTGGTTTTCGAAATCCGCTGGGTCATCGCACTGCCGGGAGGAAATTAAAAAAAAGGGGTGGGGGGAGAAGTCCGGGGAAGGTTGCGATTTTTGGGCCACTGGAGCTTCTAGGTCGCTAGTCCATGGTGAGGTTTGCAGCTCAAGCGCAGCAGAGTTATTGCGCAGGCTGTCGCACCTTCTTAGCTCCTTTATTTCCTCCCGGGAGCAGGACTAGCACCGCCCTATCACCCCCCCCCCCCGGCGGAGATCGCGGTTGTATTGAGTCTCTGACTCGCGTAGTTCTCATGCCTTTGAGCCGGGATTCCTGCTTGCCTTTTATCCCCGGCAGCTAAATCAACCTGATTGCATTCGACTTGCACGGAGGAGGAGGAGGAAGTATGGAAGGTTCTTTCCATTCTCCGCCTGCATCGCCCCCCCCCCCGTCCGAGTCCGACCATTGAATATCTTGCACCGGGAAAACTGGTCAGCACTGCCTCACACGGCCTGCTTCCCGGAAATTTAATTGGGAGGGGTATAAAGCGGTAGTTCATCTCGGCAGTAGCTGGATGCGATCGCGCTTGCAGTCGGTGATCCCCTTAGGAAGATAGTGCCTCTTATTGTAGGGATGGGAGGAAGGTAGATCTGGATCCGCTGATCTCTGACGGATCTGCGTTAGATCGCCGAGGGTTTCGGGCTGCCCTAACAAAACTGCTTCTCCCCACTTAAAATATACAGCATAGGTGGTTTTTTTGCCGGGGGTGTGTGCTAAGCAGGAGAGGACTCCTGAGTTCAAGTACTGTGAGTTCAGTTTTGGTTCAGAAAATCAAATTCTAGACACCTTGTATTTTTAATTATAACATGTTCGTGCATGGGCTTTGGCTGATAATACAGTATTTTGGTATTTTCTCTCTCTCTCTCTCTCTCTCTCTCTCTCTCTCTCTCTCTCTCTCTCTCTCTCTCTCTCTGTGTGTGTGTGTGTGTGTGTGTTTTAAGTATACAGTATCCACTAAGCCTGAAATCTGTCTACCTCCCAAGGCTTAATACTCTTCCTGGTTAACAGAATTGCTACCTAGTTTAAAGGATGTCGGAAGAATCTCAGAAAAGATAATGTGTTAGTGAACCACTTCACTCTTCAGTGAGAATAGGTGGAGCCAGGCATTGTGTTGTGGGGAAAATGCCCTTTCCCTCAATTTGTTGTGACTTCCAATATTTTTGCAGATTAATTAGGGGTAATTCTTAGGACTGTGCAGGAATGCAAACTATAGGGCCCAAACTACATATGCTGAAGTGGGGATGCAGCTTTTGCCTGGCATAACATCGTTTTCTATATGCAATATTGGACCCCCGTATTTCCATGATGCTCTCTCCCCACCCCCCTGTTTATTCCTTTTTCGTTTTTCTTACCTGTTTATTTTGCCCTTTCAGCAGGGAGCTTAGGGGAGCAAGCATAGTTGTGCCTCCTCCTTGCAATGGAAATAGGTTAAAACAGGGGTGTCAAACTCAAATTCATCGGGGGCCGCATCAGCAGTTTGGTCACCCTCAAAGGGCCGGTTGCATCTGTAGGACTATGTGTCCACTCTTTATTATCATAAATTATTGTCACTGCATTCAATTATTACTGTTTTTTGTAATAATGTAAGTAATAACTAGCTCTGAAAGCAGAAAAATAGTCAGAATAATGGCAAGTAGATATTCAAATGTACAATTATTGTACAATTTATTGAAAAATGATTTTTGGTAACAGACAGTATTTTTTTAAAACATACAAATATTGCCAAACGCTTGGAGCTGCTGTTCAGGAAGATGGATTTACAAGGGTCCCCCATCATCCCCCTGCGCCTCACAGGGTTCTCTGGGGAGAGGGGCTTGGGTGTGGGGCTGAGTGAGGAAGCCTTCAGCCCTTCCTCATTCCTGCTGGTTGGGGGGGGCAGAAGGGGGCTGGGTGGGGCTCCTGCTCTGGCGCTTCATGGAGCAGAGGGCAAATGTAAGAATTCTCTGCACTGCAAGCCTATGTATCTTTAATACCCAATGGAGCATAGGTTTGTATAAATGGGTGTGGAAGTGCAGCCTTGGGTTGAGCCTCATAAGTCATACGATATGCAAACATTAATGTGAACACAAGGGACCATGGATCCAGTAATCAGCAAAGCACGCAGGTATCTAGGACAAGTAAAAATGTTTTATATTCAACAAATTCTCAAACCGCTCTACTTTAGAATATTCTGTTGCAGCTAGCTGCAGCCTGCAAGTTAGTCTATTGGTCGATCCCTGCGAGGCTCTGCCCTTCTGGCCCCGCCCCCTCTCCCTGTGCAGAAGTGAAGTCGGAGTTTAACCCTTTCCGTAACGTTAGTGGCTGCTTCTGTTCGTTCCTCAGGAAACGGACCATATATCTCCCTAAAAAAAGCTCAACAACTCAAGCAGTCTCTCTGGAGTCGGCCACCCCTGATCTATATAAACTATCCAGGGAGGAATGGAGGGCTGCCTCCCTCCTGCCACCCCTCCCCTACCAGATAATATGCCATTCTTCTCCGCTCCTTTGCTAGCCGCCCACCCCTTCCCCCTCCCCTTTTTCGCCAATCAATCCTTCTCCATTTGGGAAATTTACAGGAAACCCAAATTCGCTGTCCTTGTTGGGTGAAGCAGATTTTGAAAAGCATAACACACACACACACACACACACAAGAGTGACACCCTGTGTGTGATTAAATGTCTTGAAATCTGCTTCTGATTTCCTCGGGATTGAAACCTTTTTTTTTAAACTCCCATTTAAAGGCAGCCCGACCTCAGTTTCTCCACTGTTGCATTTCTCCCACCCCTCTCCCCACACCCCTCGCTGCTCTTTTGATCCCTCCCAGTGAAGCAACCCTTCATTGGGTAGTTCAGAGCGAGCAAGCAAGCGAGAGGGAGAAGCAGCAGCAGCAGCAGCCAGCCCTGCCTCTGCCGCTCATTTCGGCGCCCCTGGAAGCCGCAGCTGCGGCTGCAGCGCGCTTGTCTCCTCTAGCCAGAAAAGGAGAGGGACTTTGGAGGACTTGCGGAGCTTCCGGACGAACGGCAGCTTCGTCGGAGGAGACGACGCGGCAGCGGAGCGCGTTGTCATCGCTGCCACCGCCCCGCCCCACATTCAACCACCGCGCCGAAAGCGAGCGCGAAGTTGCGAGAGGTGGGGTTGGGGAAGGGAGCAGCGGCGGGCCATCTCGCGAGAGTAAGAGGCGAGAACGGTTTCCCGAAAGGAGCCCCTGGGAGCTGTAGTCTCCAAGCGGAGCGCTCCCCGCGTGCCTCCAGATAGCGGCCTGTTTGTCGGTGCGGCCAAGGTCCCGCTGCTGGGTCCTGCTGGCTGGGGCGCTCGGCGGGCCACATGAGGAGGTCTGGCGGGCCGCATTTGGCCCGCGGGCCTTGGGTTTGACACCTGTGGGTTAAAATGAGATGCAAGGTCAGCCAATTAGCTTCATTAGGGAGCTGAGATCTGAGCCCTGGTCAAAGCCCAGCACTCTTGGCTGCACAACAAGGCTGATCCTGCACATGACTATGACTGTGTGCAGTTAGTTCCAGGCAAGGAGCTGGCAGAAGAACTTAAATGTCTACAGACCCAGCAGTTGGGGCTAAATTAGGCTTGAATTTGGAGGGGCTCAATTCACACTGGAAGTTGATGTAGTTGCTCCAGCACACAAACCAAATGACTTGTAACACAAGTGTGCATTTACCATGCTGTTACTGGCAGCATTGTGGTGATGGCACCAAGTTCTGAATTTATTCTCTCTCTCTCTCACACACACACACAGTCATGTGGACACACATAGTTCAGTGCATTCTCAGTGTAAGAGTTTGATTTTGTAAATTGGACTCAAGGCCTCATCTCACCTTTAAAAAGCAGTATCATACCACTGCAAACAGTCATGAGAGCCAGTGTGGTGTAGTGGTTAAGAGTGGTAGACTCTTGTGAACTGGGGAACCGGGTTCGTGTCTCTGCTCCTCCACATGCAGCTGCTGGGTGACCTTGGGCTAGTCACACTCCTCTGAAGTCTCTCAGCCCCACTCACCTCACAGAGTGTTTGTTGTGGGGGAGGAGGGGAAAAGGAGATTGTTAGCTGCTTTGAGACTCCTTCAGGTAGTGATAAAGCGGGATATCAAATCCAAACTAAACTCTTCTTCTCTCCTTAATGGCTTATCTCAAAGAACTCCGGGAACTAGTTTGTTAAGGCTGCTGTGAGTTGTTACCTCTATTCTCACATAGCCACAACTCCCAGAGTGAAGGGAACTCTCAGAACTCAAACTATGGTTCCCAGGATTCTTTGGGAGGAAGCCATGATTGCTTAAAGAGGTATGGTCCTTCTTTAAATGACTCCAGAAGTGCACCACTGGTACCAGGTTCTAATAATATTTTGTCCTGTGTTTGGTCACAGGAACATGATTTACCAGATTTCCCCATCCTTCTTCCAACATGTTGAATTTTGTAAATCTAGGTGCATGTAACCCCCTTGCTCTCCTAGCATCACACATGCAGATTCCCTTTGAATTCAGCTATTTCATCAGATGCCACGCCAGAACCCTTTCATGTCAGAATGTGCCCTTGTGCCCTTGGCCCCTACAGGGCAGTGGAATCAGGTTTCCATTTTGCTTGTTGAATTAGACATGCAACAACAACAACAACAACAACAACAAAATCCTGCTTTGTTACACTCTGCAGAACACATTTCTGCCTATAGAGATGTGTCTTTCAATTTCAGGAAAGGCATCTGATGCTGTAAAATTGCTGATCAGATGAAAGCATTTGCAATTTAATTGAACGATATGAACAGCTGCATCTAGTAGCAACAAAAAGGCCTACAGTAACTGATTCAATATATTCAGTAGGGACACTCAGTATTTCCACATTTGCAGTAGCATCGTTGCTACAAAGAGCATAACTGAGCAGTGCTGCATATCAGGTGACACTGAAGTGATGCACCCAGGAGAGCTTAGACTTTTTGGTTTTTCTCCCTTGCAGTTGCTCTATGTGGGGCAGCTTGGAATGCAGGAATCGTCATACTTTTGGACTACAGGTGTATGGCTGACTATCCCATGAGCTTTCGAAGCCCATCTTTTAATGACTGGTTCTGAGGTCTGTCATCTTAGCACTTTGCTGTCAGTGTTCCAGAATCATACATTCCATATTCTTCACTCAAACTCTGCCCACCAATATATCCCTTCAATGTGCCCTCCCTCCTCAGTCCTGCCGGGCATCTTTCCTCCTCTTTCCCCAGCCTTTTTCTCTTCACCAGCCTTCTCCCACCAAGCAGATGTGCCTTTATGCCACTACATTACACATGTTCTTGCACCATACTCTCTCCCCCAGTTTGGTTCACCAACTTTTAATTGAGATGGCAATGGCTTGTTGCTGATTTTGATTCAGAACTGCCTGACACTCTTAATTCCAAAGTTTTAACATGAAATGCCCCTTCATTCCAGCAACACTGACCACTAATCTGCTATATTGACCCCTTTATTTTCACTTCTGTGCTCTTGCGTTGGCAGGCATGCACCCCCCCACACTCCCATTGGTACTACCCAAGTTTTTTATTTTCCCAACTTGCCACTAGCTTCTAGCCCTAGACTCTGGCTCAACGTGATACCCAGAATCAACCTTTGGCCTTCTGAGGATTTCCACCTGCCATGCTGCCAGTTTTCAGTCCAAGCCTCATGGTCTCTTGTCCCCTACACCATTTCCAGAGTGGCCACAACATCAGGGTTTGGAACATCAGAGTATGGCATAATATTTTATGGTTTTTATATGCTGCCTAATATTTTATGGGTTTTTATATGCTGTTCTCTCCCAAGACAGCTTTTAACATTAATCAAAACAAAACATACATCTTTAAGAAATAAAATAAAAACTTTTTAAGATAAGCATATAGAACAAAGAGCAGAGTGTTTCACTACTTCCGAGTGAGTCAGTCAGTCGCATCTCTTAGTTCTCAATCACACCCTGAGTAGACTTTGTGCCTGAAAGCATACTGATCAAACTGACAAGATGTTTTGTTGCACAATGCCCTGAGCTTGCAAGATCCTTTGATAAGATACTGTATAGTTTAGTGTTGACTGTGTACATTAGAAGAGAATAAGAATAAGAGTTTGGATTTGATATACCGCTTTATCACTACCCGAAGGAGTCTCAAAGCGGCTAACAATCTCCTTTCCCCTCCTCCCCCACAACAGACACCCTGTGAGGTGGGTGGGGCTGAGAGACTTCAAAGAAGTGTGACTAGCCCAAGGTCACCCAGCAGCTGCATGTGGAGGAGCAGAGACACGAACCCTAACCACTACACCACACTAGCATTCCACGTCTTGAAAACCTCTGTCTCTCACCTGCAATGACCCTGCCAAATTTTCTAATGCATATTGGGGTGGGGCATGATACATATGTGCCAACAGTGGGTTGGATCCACATTAAAATTAGTCGGTTGAACTTGGATCCCATGTAAATCAATGGGCAATTTACTCATGACTTTGTTCCCATTCTGAAAACAGAAGAAAATTCTGCTAAAATTCAAATACTGCAATAACAATCAAGCAAAATCAAGGTTCTTACAAATTAGCAGAGTAAACTCTGTGGTGTGTGTATCTTAGTGATGGGATTCATACTTGAAATGGACTGTGTTAACTTATCATCACAGCACAATTCAACAAGTGATGAAAATGAGTTGATTGTATTCTTATGTTTCCTCCCACAGAACTACAAGATGTCTCTCAAGGAAAAACTGATTGAAAATGTTCACAAAGAGGAACATCCTCATGCCCACAACAAGATCACTGTGGTCGGGGTTGGTGCAGTTGGCATGGCTTGTGCCATAAGCATTTTGATGAAGGTAGGTAAATTCTGTGTTTCATGGGGCAAGATCTGTAGTCCTGCCTTTTTTGTTTAGCAATATTTTTAGCTGTTTATTTGCATTGCTGTATTTTGAGTTGTAGTTGTAGTTGTTGTTGTTCTTCTTCTTAACTGAATTTAAAGTAAGTCCCTTGGTGTTACTTTGTAACAAAAGTTATGAACAAATACCCTGTTTCTCCTATTTTAAGATGTAGTCATAAAATAAGCCATAGCAGGATTTGTAAGCATTCAAGGAATATAAGCCATACCTCGAAAATAAGACATAGTGATAGGCACAGCAGCAATGCTGGCTGTGGCAGGAGGAGGAGGAAAAATATAAGACATCCCCTGAAAATAAGCCATAGTGTGTTTTTTTGAGGAAAAATAAATATAAGACGGTGTCTTATTTTCGGTGAAACACTGGTACAACAATGCTAAATTTGTGTATTGCTATGTCTATCTGTAAAAATAAAATGTTCTATAAAGCACGGGTACAGGTGTTTTCATAGACAGTCAAGTATGTTTCAATAAACTCAGTTTGTGAATACAAATTCTAACAGTACAGCCTATGCATGTCTATTCAGAAATAAGTCCATTGGCTTCAGTGGGACATACTCCAAGATCAGTGTATATATAAGATTGCACTGCACACCTCAGATCTGTTCAAAATATCAGCATTAGTTTACGGTAACCATGCACTGAATTCATTTTGACCCTCCAGACCAAACACTCCCAACAGCCATGTATGGTGGTTTATCGGGAGCTCTACAAAGCTCCCTAGTTTTGCTGCCTGGTGGGGACTGTTTATTTTTATTATTATCAAGGGCCTGGTGGGCTGCAATTTGTCTTGGTGTATGTCTGCTTGTGCAGGCCTTCCCAGAGCCACAAAATTCAGGTCTCTTAAAAAAGCCAGTGGGTTGATCTATCTGTTCTTGGCTTTTTGTAGGATTTGGCTGATGAACTTGCCCTCGTTGACGTCATGGAGGACAAGCTGAAGGGAGAGATGTTGGACCTTCAGC
This sequence comes from Zootoca vivipara, assembly GCF_965207765.1. Lineage (NCBI taxonomy): Eukaryota > Metazoa > Chordata > Lepidosauria > Squamata > Lacertidae > Zootoca > Zootoca vivipara. The sequence goes on along the minus strand of NC_142582.1, from coordinate 63,353,536 downwards.
ATGGCAGCCTCTTTCTCAGAACACCAAAAATTGTCTCTGGCAAAGGTTAGTATTTCCCTGTCCTCTATGTACAGGTCATCTATTTCAGATGCTACATAGAAAGGCAACATCCAGTAGTTTATCCGAGAGGGGAGCCTCTGGAAGTGGAGGTGACTTCTCTTGCCTTTGACATTCCACAACTTTGGTCTTGCCTATCTTTAAAGAGTTTTCACTATGGCAATGATGACTTGAAGGCATCTGGTTTAACCAGCAGCTGACCTGCACAGAATTTATACAGAAAGCATTGGAGGGTTGGTGTTGTGGATAAAGGATGTTTTGTGTGGTTTAAGTTGCATTACTTTGAAAAGCACCATGGTTTGATAAAGGTAGCAACGAGCATCAAACATACGATACCATGAGGACAGAAAAGGCTGTTTATATTAACCAGGAATTTGGTCCTTCTGCTGGCTGAGGTGGCCTGCTCTTCTGTCCATTTCCCTCCCTACAAATGCTCACCCTTTGACAGATCTGTCTGGCAGAGCTTAGAACAAATACAAGGGAAGCCTGTTTTTGCTTCTTTTGGTACTATCAATAGGGGAGTGTTGAGAATGGATTGTGGGTGCAGTCCTAATATTCCTGGGAGGATGTCTTGGGGCCATAAAATAGCTAAGGTCTACCCATCTGACACACCAGAGACTCATAACCCCAACATTTGAGAGGTGTAGGTGGTTTTGGAGCATGCCTCCTCACCGCTGCAAATATCTCCTAAGCCCTAGCCCAACTGATACCAGAACTATAATGTTGGTAGGGCCCCAGAGGAGGGCCATGGAAGCAGCTAGGATGCAGAATTCTCCTGGCCCTGCAAAGTGGGCAAAAAAGTAGCCACACTCTTGAGCACTCTGTTACTTCCAATGTGAGTGAAAACAGACAACATTTAAAGCTGAAGAAGGATCATGAGCCTGGCAGGGCTTTGGATAAAGTATCGATGAATTTACACTGGGTTTATTATATTTTTAGGTTTGAACATATCAATGTTATCAGAGACAAGCAACAAATGAATTTTGACAAATATGCTGATAACTAAAAAAAAAACACACAGAGAAGCAATAACAACTGGGTGTCACCTTTTTGTTGAGTCCTCTCTCCTAGTCTAAAACAAAGTATTGCAAGATTCCAAGCCAGTTCTTGCGTGCTGTGGCCATACTGCCACTGCTTCCAGTAGTATGTGGTGTTGTTAGACTCAGCCAGGCTGGAATTGTTCAGGTGTTGTTTGTATGATAAATGAATAGCCTGATTCCTCTGGTAATGCTGGCTTGGGGTCAATAAGGCTTCTCAAGGATGGCAGGGAACCTGGGGACTCTGGTGTAGGGTCTCTTGTCACACTGATGGTGGCATCTCTCGGATCAGGCAAGGAAGAGATGAGAGGTGTAGAATTAACTTCCCTTAGTCTTTTTATACTCCTTTAAAAAGTCACAATCTACAGAGAACAAAAAACCCCGAGAACAGGCTTTTCAGCCTTGGGAAGGTGTTTAATAGAGTAAGTTGGAACAACTGGATGTAGTTCTAAGTGTAAGAGACCAGATACCAAATAAATTGAATCCTTGTCGATCAAAAGCACAAAGCAGAGGAGCTACGGTGTAGAGAAGTGTATTGTTGCTTTTGCTAAAACTGCTGCTCTAAAACTGGCAGACAAGAGCTCTTCTCTGCTTCCATTTTCCAACCGCAGTCCTTTCCTGACCACAATCCTTTGATAAAATTTTAAATAGCATTTAATGGCTCTGCAAAGGGCACTTTTCCCCTGCTCCCAATAGTCAGAGAGCTTAGTCATAGTTTCCCCTTCCATTCTCTTTTCAGAGCAATACCATCTGAAAACAGTAGCTCCAGAAGGGGCCTGGGCTTTGCAGAAAAGTGGCTTGATTTTTTTGTCTTATGTTTCTAAACAGGGTCTAATTGAAAGCAAAATTACATACATATAAAACATTTAATCCTTTTTAAGGGAGAGAAGTAGCAGTAGAATTATGATAGCAGTAAGGAGTGTCTGAAGTCATAGCAGCTGCTCTTACATCCAGATGAGCAAAGGTGACTTAGTGGCAGCAGCTACTTTACTGTTAGTTTCCAAAACACTAAAAAAAAAAAGTTTCTAGCCCCTAAGCAATCACTTGGAAGAGCACAGCCAGTTTATTAGAGAGCAAGCATTAGGACTTCAGGTTCTCTGAGGCACAAATTCCCTTTATACAGCTCATAAATCTGCCAGTGACCAGCCCTCAAAGGTGTCCTTTTGCTCCTGTGGACCCAATTATTCCTCTCTTCCAGTCATGCTTTGTGCGTTCCATTTGTCTGGAATTGTAAAATGCATTGTGAAATGTATCTTGAAGAAACAAATGTGTTTATTAATTTTTGCAGACTATGCTGTGACTGCACACTCCAAACTGGTCATCATCACTGCTGGAGCCCGCCAGCAAGAAGGCGAGTCTCGTCTTAACTTGGTTCAGCGCAACGTGAACATCTTCAAATTCATCATTCCCAGCATTGTCAAGTACAGCCCCGACTGCAAGCTGCTTGTTGTTTCAAATCCAGGTTGGTCATATCCTACTCTTAACTGCTTATGAACCACAATTCACCCTCCAGTCCTTTGAAAGGAGAAATTGCCTGCTTCTAAGAAGGAAATTGGGGGATCCTGAAGGCATTCCAAGTTTTCCCTTGGCCATGAAAAGGAAAATATCTATTCCACCAGGACATCATGGTTTAACACTTAAGTTTAGATTATGAAGTGTGACCTGCAACAAAATATTGCCCCATGGAGTGCTCCTGTTCAGGGTTCCATTCAGCAATGCCCTTTCCCAGAATACTCCATTAATTCTCTTACCTCTTTCCATGTCCCCACTCTATCTACTCTGCACCCAATCATCATTCCATGCCCACTAATGATGCTGTTTTTCATTGAGCTGCTACAGGTCACCACTGCCCCTTTCTAAATATTTCATGGATTTATGGGTTCCATAAACTTGCTCATAACTCCTTTTTGAGTGCGGGTGCTGCTGCTTTAGCTATATAAGAATCTTATTTGAAGAATGATTTTGCTATCTAGTATCTATGATGACTGGAATGATGTTGGTGACAATCCTGTCTAGGGTCGCTGCTGAAGTTTTCCCTAACTCTGGGTAAAACGGGGGAGAGAATCTGTTTCCAAGATAGAAGTGGAAGCATTCCTAAGGCTGTCTTCCATTGTCTCATGGGAAATACAGCAGTACTTCCACGTTTGACTGTTATGGTGTAGTCTACAGGAAACGCCTAACTTTTCCCCATGTAAAACAAGGTGCTGTGCCTAGTACCTAGCTAATAGCTCATTTACACCATATTACTCTCTGTGCCAACCCACTTGCACACTCTTCTCTGATCTGTTTACACAGTGGCTGCATTCAGATGCCCTGGTAATCATGGTGGATGGACCATAGCCCAGTGTTGGAGCGTGTGTCCCTAACATAGGAAAGTCGAAGGTTCAAACCCTGACATCTCCAGATAGAACCAATAAAGATTCCTTGGCAATGCCAAGCTGGATGGACCACGGCCCCAACTCTGTAAGACAGCTCTTAGAGCTTTGGTTGCTCTGCTGGATAAGAGCTTGGGGAGGTGTTGGGATACTTGCAAGATGCTATGTCCTGCCTGCATGCCCTGGTCCCAAGTGAGATATCTCTCCTTGGGTCCTCTGTAAGACATAGATAATTCTGGAATCGTGCTGTTAACTCACAGGGTACATCTACTAGGCAAGTCAGAACCATAGTACAAATCACTCTTGCCCAAGGACCTCATATTAAAATGAGAGGATTGTAAAGAAACACCTCAACCATGGGCATGGAATTGGCCATTCCTAATGTTTCGCCTGCCCTTCAACTGCTGCCTGGAGCAAGGATGGTTTGGGCGTTTCATCATCAAGATAGCCTTGTGCAGAATTGGAGATGAAATTAAACAGTCTCTCTCTTTGTGAAGGATTGCAGGTTCCCAGTGCTCTTGAAGCTCTTCTGTCTTCAATAGTGCATGTGACAATCACTTTCTAACCAGGTGACTTTGCTTGTTGACAGTGGATATTCTGACTTATGTGGCCTGGAAGATCAGCGGCTTCCCTAAGCACCGTGTGATCGGAAGCGGTTGCAATCTGGATTCTGCCCGTTTCCGGCACCTGATGGGCGAGAGGCTGGGCATCCACCCTCTCAGCTGCCATGGCTGGATTGTTGGAGAGCACGGAGACTCCAGTGGTAAGCATGGAAACTTCCTCTTCAAACAGAGCCCTTTTCCTGGCAGATTGGTGAAAACATGAAGTCTGCCCTAGTAGCTAGTGTAGAGAAGATAATCCATCCCAGACCATGAAAGCCTTTGACATGTAATCCATTTGCTACCCAGCTCATAGGAAACAGACTATTTTGACTTCATGTTCTTGGAAGGTGGGGAGTGGGACTGGAAAATACTGATGGTAACTGTACCTGGTGAAAAGGAGAGTAGCAGAGCATTTCCCAGATCTACCTCTTGAACGTAGAATCATAGAGTTAGAAGGAAACTTTGAATTAATTTAGGCTAGTCCCCTGCTTAATGCTGGATCCTCCAATGCAGGGTGCATGTGCAGCATCCCTGATGGACCATCCATTATCTACTTAAACACCTGCAATGAAGGAGAGCCCACCACCTCCGGAGGCAGTGTTCCATTGCTGAATAATTCTTCTCGTTAGGAAGCATCTCCTAACACTGGGTTAGGTAACATGGTGTTCTCCGGATGTTGCTGAACTACAGCTCTTATCACCCCATATCATTGACAATGATGGGCTGATGGGAAGTTGGAATCCATCAAATACTCTGGAGGGAGCATTACATTGGCTACCTCTGTTCTAGTATTTAGCCAAAACCTGCTTTTTCTGCACGTTCCACCTCTTGCGATGCCCTCCAGAGCAATGAAGAAACAAGTCGGCTTCACTCTCTTTCCATGTGACACCTTTTTAGAATTTTGAAGACTGCTATAGAATCGTTGACCACATCAGACTTAGGTGCTGGGCAAACCCACAGAGAGGTTCCCATACTCTTCCCTCTGTATGGAAGTTAGGAATATAATCTAGCTGTCCCTACTGCATGAAGTAACACTAGATGGTCTATATTTGACTTAAGCAGTTCTGTTTCAAAAGGTCAGCTTTGTAATCCAAGTAGGCCAAACCCTACCAGGCTAAATTCTACCCTTTACTCCTAACTGGGGAGTTCAGATTAAATCCTTTTCATGTCAGAGACCCTTGCATGTGGGTGTTCAGTAAAGCAGTTACAAGTTTGTCTTGGCCTCTGTCATCCCATATTTGGGAGTTGTGTGATCTCATACAGCCCTGCACCAATACTGCCACTAGAATTCTGCTTTGATGCATAAACTCAGATTCTACTCTACTACTCCTCTATCCCGTCTTGCAGCAGTGAATATAAGCACAATCCCCTCTCCCCTCCCGAGTGCACTGTTCTGGGGTTTCTCTCCCTCTCGTGACACCCCAAGCCAAGTGGTGGTGAGGTAGAAGGGAAAGCCACAGTGCGCTAGCACAAGTCCTTGCCCGAGCTTCCATTAGCAAGATTCATTAATTGAATCTGGCCTTCAGCTTTGTACTTTGCTGCTTGCTTGCCTTAGGTGAGCAGCTGCTGCTGCCACTCTCATCCTTGAATGACAGATTATATGCAGTACATGGTTGCCGAGCCCTGTGTGTGTGGTCACAGCACTTTTGCAGTCTTTCTTCTGCCCCAAGGGCTCTGGGCCATTTTAGGAAGATGCGTGTGCATTGCCACAGTAGGATGAAAACCCACCCTTTTCCCTGGGTTTGAGTTAAAGGGGGCAGGTCAGTGGCTAATGCAATATGGATGAACACAAGGACCCATCTCCACTGCTTGTTAGCCAAAGTTTAAGGGGAAGGAAGGTATGTGTGTGCAGCAAGATTCTTAGTAATTATAAAACTGTACTTGGTACATCATGCTACATTAACTGCCCAGCTCAGATCTGTGTGAAACACTTGTGAATTTTGCTTTCTGTGGGGTTGAAAAACATTCTAGATTGCTCAGAAAATCTCCTGCATTTTATTCAGTGCCTGTCTGGAGTGGCGTGAATGTTGCTGGCGTCTCTTTGAAAACTTTGCATCCAGACATGGGGTCTGATGGTGACAAGGAGAACTGGAAAGAAGTCCACAAGCATGTGGTAGAAAGGTAATCTTTATCTCGTCTCGGTGTGAGAGAGGAAATGGGGTTCCACTGAGCTTCCAGAAATTGCTTCTTTCTCATTTTCAAGGATGCCATAGCACTGTTCAACAAGGTCCCCTGACCCTTAATGAAGCATTTTTGCCCCATGACATGCAACTTTGGACCAAACCCCTTTGTTTCCCCACAATATAATCTCCAGTTGTCTAGTTTTTTTTAAAAAAAATATTGATTTAGAGTGCTTTTTTACGGTGCCATATTACTGAAGGGTGGTTTTCCAATGTTGGAAACCACAGTTCAGTTAATTTCCCTTTGTTGATAGATACTATATAGTAATCACTATATTCTGCACTGTGGAATTTGAATGTGTTTTGAAAGCGAAATAAAGTAAATTGTGCATACTTTTCACATTCCTGCAGGATTGATCCATTTACAAACTGCCCTGGTTCACATAACATGCTAGGTAATTGTTAACGTTAATGTTTAACTATCATTAAATGTGAATTAGCAGCTTGTTAGTGTAGGCGTTCAAAAATCCAGATTGCTTCTCCCTTATTCTTGCTTGCGCTACATGCAACAACCACATGCTGTGGCTTGTTGTGCCATATCTGAACCCTGGTTTGCATCTTTCCAAACAAACCATTGCCTAACTTTGTTTGAACAACGTGAGAAGCCAAGGCTGGTAGCTTGTCTCCTCGCCCCCACCCCCAAATGGTGTGGCCAGGGAGACGGAACAAAGCAAGGACTTTGAGCATGCTGCTCATTTGTATTTAATGTTTAAATATTAACTATGGCTTGACAAAATGTGCAAGCAAAGCCACTCCATGCAGGCACCAGCATCTCTACAGGGGAAGACTAGTAGCTGGCTTGTAAAAATAATAATTTAATAGATAATAAGTAGCCTCAGATGGACTTCACTTGAAGTATAGATGGGCAGCTATGCTGTTGCTTAATAGACATGATTCTTTTTTTAAAAAAAATTGCTGAAAGATTCAATTCTTTTAATGTTCTCCCGCAGTGCTTATGAGGTTATCAAGCTGAAGGGATACACATCTTGGGCAATTGGTCTTTCTGTGGCTGATCTAGCTGAAACTCTCATGAAGAACTTAAGGAGAGTGCATCCGGTTTCTACAATGGTGAAGGTAAAACATGCTCTTGTGTCAAATGCAAATGTGGTTTCTTATTATTACTGTGCTGTATGCATAGTCAAGCTAACAGAGGCAGTAGCTGCCAAAGCAAGTAAATGAGTTTGCTTTAAATAAGGAACAGAAAATTGCAGAAGCCTTTCCTCATGCGGACAAAAAGCTGCTTGTCAGGAAGGGAAGGCAACACCTTAGGAAAAACCAGCCCATCTTCCAGATCACAGGCAGCCATGGTTGTACCCTCCAGATGTTGATGGCAACTCTGTGGGCCCATCCTACATGGAATTGATGAATCTGTAGAGCACCACACTGGCTACCCCAACTCATACATTCTCCCTGCAAGGGTGGTGCTTTCTCCCCCTTCCCGCTAATGGGGAAAGCATTTATTACATGGAAATCAACATTATTTAATTGGCTTAAGTCTTTCTTTTACTGTCCTTTCTAGGGCATGCATGGAATTAAAGATGACGTCTTCCTTAGTGTTCCTTGTGTCCTGGGCTACTCAGGAATTACAGATGTGGTGAAAATGACCCTGAAGACCGAAGAGGAAGACAAGTTGAGGAAGAGTGCAGATACACTCTGGGGGATCCAGAAGGAACTTCAGTTTTAAGCTGATGTCCTATCACTTCACCGCTTAACTAGTGTTTTTAATGGGTCTTAGTGGATTGTCTTGTTGCACTTTTCAGATAGATCAACTCCCTTAACGATGTGTGTCAACTACCAACACAATGCAGAGCTAAATTTGCAAATGAAATGCCTATTCTACCCAGTAGGAAACTTGCAGCTCCTGTTTACCACAACCCTGGTAACTGGATTGTAACATAGTCTCTTGTTAAGTGGTGTAAAAGTAGATCCAGCATGCTCTGAAACAACACTGCCCAATGGAAGCTTCCTGCCTTTCCTCAGCTAAACTTTAGTCACTCAGAACAGAAGAGCTCATTTGGGCTTCCAAAAGCTGTAGAAAACCAAAGAATATATTGTGATCAAAAAGGATTGGCAGATTCACTGACCAATATTCTCTGCTTAACAGATGACTTAAATCTCCAGTATTGAACAGTTCTAAATGTCCTTTTTCCTTAGTCTTTGTGCATACTTTTCAAGAGAACCATGTGTACTCTAGAGGCGTGTCTTAAATGTTATGTAAAAAAACCTCTGTATGCAACAATTACAACTGATGCAATTGTCCAACTGTAGTACCAGCCTAAGCAACAAAATAAACAGTTAACTGCTACTTCTCTGTGTCTATGTGTCTATATGGTTGCCCGTAAACATGACTAATCGTCAGTCTCCAGGTTTTGTACAGCAGTTAATAGACACATGCACCCTTTATTGCCATGTAAGCCAGGGTGGGCAGAGAACAGATCTGTGTTATTTGAAGTAAATCAACAAGGATTAATAACTCCCTCTCCCCCCAATAAGTCAGGGAGTGCACATTAACCAACAGTGTATTATTGTAAGTAATTCTAGAATGGTCCCCAAGACTAAATCTGATCAATGTGCCCTATAATTGACTAAACTAGCAAGGTAATTGTGAAGGGGGGGGGGTTGATAATTGATCTGCAATTCTAAGCATACTTAGTCCCCCTGAACAAAATGGGCCGTATTTCTTCTGTGTAAGTATGCAGAGGATGAGACTAGAAAACAAACACACATTTTATCCCAACCTGCTACTAACTTCTATGCTTTTATTATAAATTAATCTTGAAAGTACACATATGAAGTTTCCAGCTACATTCTAAATTAGACAAACTTGAGACTACAGAAGTGTCAAGTCATTACACAAATGTCTGTAGCACCCCCCAAAAAGTGTTAACACAACAAATTTTATTTAGCCATCAGCCCACAAATGCAAAAGGTTTACAGAGAATAGAAAGTGCATTAATAAAGCTAGTCCTTACCAAAAAAAGAAAAAAGAAAATATATTATCCATTCAAAATATTTTACAAGTTGAATGATGTAATAATAACTTATTCTGGCCACTTACTGATTAAAAGGAAAAATAAATGAGGATATGACCACTTGGACTACACCACTCTTCCCCAAGCCATAGGTCAGTAGAGATCACTGAGTCCTGCAGTTTTTCTTGCTTTCTGCATAAGTGCCCTCAGCTGAAACTGCTTGCGAGACAAAAGGCGGACATGCTGAAAAGAAAAAACAGGCCAGGGTAAATCATCTGAGCATGATCCAACAGAAGTTATAACATTTTAATTTGAACAACTTCAATGGGGTTACTGATAAATGAATATTTAGGTCCAGATTTTGAATTTAAAGACAACTTGAAAAGTAAGATACCATTTTGATTGGTATTTTCTCTTCGACTGTATGTCCCAATAATTTCAATGGTGTAAATTTTAATATTTTCAGATTCTTATAAATTAACTTTGTGTAATGGTGCATGAAACATATACTGTACCAGTGTTTCTCAAACTTGGGTACCCAGCTGTTGGACTGGTACAGTAGTGCTAGCTAGGGATGATGGGAATTGTATTCCAACAGCTGAAGACCAAAACTTCAGAAACACTACTAGACACATGCAGTCACCCACACAATAACTTGAAAATGGGAAAAGGTAAAGAGGGCATTTGGTTGGCCATATAGCTACAAGCACATCCTCGGGACCCAAAAGCGGAAACTGATCCCACAAAACCTGACCATACAGTGCATTAAATACCTCACTCAGACCTGTTACAAGAAGAATATTTACACAGTGGTCCAACGGTGTTTCCGTGCGCTGCTCTGGTTCGCCAGAAGCAGCTTAGTCATGCTGGCCACCTGACTCGGAAGTTGTACGCCGGCTCCCTCGGCCAGTAAAGCGAGATGAGCGCCGCAACCCCAGAGTCGGTCATGACTGGACCTAATGGTCAGGGGTCCCTTTACCTTTACCAACTCAGCTTGGGAAGACAAGTTATTCTGTTCTACAGGCTTATATCTTCCTGGCTGTCAGATGTGTAAGGCTCTAAACTACGGTTTTCATGATGTGTGAGAAGAGAGATAACAGTCACACAATGGTACCATTCAATGCACTTGAAAAACCCTCCCCTCTACCCTACATTTGAAGAGGCATTCGAGTTAAGAACTAGGAATACAACTATTGGTTTCAGTGGACCAGAAAAAATGAACGTGCCTTTGAATATTTACTCAAACCTACCTTTAGAAAGATATCAAGATCAATAACTCCACGTCTCAATGCTTCACCCAGGTAAAAGATGGTATCTTCAATGGCATTTTCCTCAGCATACAAGTTCAGAATTTGCTTGTAAAGTGGCGCTGTAGGAACAATAACCTCGTCTATGTCATTATTTTCTGACTGACTTTCCATTTTTTCCAAGGCAGAACTCAGCTCTTCGTCTTTCTTTTTCAGGAGGTCAATGTTCTTGTCAACTTCAGCCTAAAATTAAATATATATATATATATAGGTTTGTTTTAAGATGCCTTGATACCTATTTAATCAACACTCTAAATTACATTTTAAAGTCCATGGAAGGGAGTCCCAGGCACCAAAAGAAAGAGGTTTCCCTCCTGTCCTCAAACGCCTCCCATTGCATGTGATGAAATTACCCCCACACTGCTCTGAGGGCAGTAACACCAAAAAAGGTGTCTGCCTGGGGAAAATTGGGACCCACTGAATCCCAAACTCTCCTGTTCCCACAACATACCTCTGGAACAAGGGGGGGGGGAGTACACTGTCCTGAAGCTTCCTTTTGGCACTAGGCGGGAAAACGTGGCAGCAGGCAGAGTGGGCAAAGGACAGGGTAGTTGCAAAAGGGGGGAAAAAACCCAGGATGGGCGCTACAACGGCACCTTCTGCCCTGCCAGCATAAGGCTGGCAGGACTTTAGATGTGGCAGTTTCTCTGCCTCAGTAGGATTGCTCCATAACGCTTTAAGAGTATTTATGTATGAGAACAGTAATTAAGTGCTATTTGGATGTTCTCAAAATTTCACTATTCCTGTGCTATCAACCTTGTATAAATAACCATAGACACGGGACAAGTAATTGTAATATCTCTTCAGTTTTAAGACCACTTTCTTCACCTGCAAATAATGAATCAGTGGTGAGGAATACCGTAGCTGGCTAGAAATAAATAGCTAGAAAGAAAAGAGCTACATTTTTCATCCCCTATAACTGGCTTACCTACCACACAATGGATTCCAAGAGCTACAGGCAGCAGAAGCTACTGCAAGGAAGGAAATGTTCCAGCTGCTTTGAGCAACCAAACAGGCTTCATTGTTGTTTGAAAAGTCATGGGAAGTCATGAGCCCAATGCTTTCAATTGCTTAAAAGGAAAAAACAACAACAAGGTATATGACAAGCCTTTTCGTTTGCTTACCACTTCCTGGTCTAGGCGAGTTACCATCTCTTCAAGCTTTTGGTGACCTTTTTTCAAGTCTTCCTCTGTGCGCTTCAAAGCATTGAGCTCTGCTTGGGCACGGTCCATTTCTTCTTTCATTCTCCATCTCAACTTATCACTGACTGCTGAAATAAGTGAAGCTCGAATGGTATCTTCGCTAATGGTGGCGTCTCTGCTGGGACCTGTACAATAAGATTCAGTCACACAATCAACCCCTTCTACCTCTGAGGAGATTTGTAGGTCATGACAATCTGTTTGCAAAGATATTTGAGGCTAAAAAAAACTAGAGTATGTTATAACAGATTAATTTTCAGACATAACATTCCAAAAGGTGTAGCCATGAACTTCTAAGTTGCTTAATAATCTATTTTACTTTTCCAACTTAAGGAGGTTCTGCCCATCTTCTCACAGAGTGCATCTGTGAACTTGAACCAGCAAATATTTTAAAAGCAACCATAGAGCTTTCAAGTGTTAGCTAACTAACACATTAGCTAACTATCACAATGAAAAAACCATCAAGTCCTTGAACACAGGTTTCGCTCTCAGCCACTCAAACTTTACTTTGGATACACCCCCAAATTCAAAATGTTTTAATGAAAACACAGAATGCTTCTGTCATTACTAGCCTTAGTTATTGTTGGAGGAACACTGAGTTGAGCTACAAACAATGAAACACTATAGTTTATTTTTTATACAAATATTTCTTTTGCATCAACCATCATATGAAATATCTACAGTCATTTTTTATTACCAGTTCACATGAAACCCCAAATGTTTGCCATGCACAAGATGGTCTTTCCTTATTAAAACCTTTCCTTCCAAATACTCATATCCACAAATTCACATTGCAAACTCAAATCTACAAGTTTTTCACTGTTTCCTCACAGACAACACTGTCTGAAGAGTTTCCTTACCTTGAGGACTTGAAATTTAATAAAAATGCCCTGTCTTAATCACTACTGTTACTAATCTACAAATATATTTTTAGAAAGTATTCAATAAACTGTGTAGGTTCCAAACATCACAATTATATCAAACCTATCAAGAATTAGCAACAGCACTCTAGTATAAAAATTGTATTTTACCTTAACACACCAACTCAAAGAGCCCCACAGGTTTCATATGCAGCTTGAATTTGCCACCATCCATGTGTTCTCTTAACATTAAAACTCTTCTTCTTACAGTCTCTCACAATTATCAGTCCATTCTTTTTGCTTTTGAGGTGTTCCCATTGCCCCGAATAGCACTTATCGTGTGTAGAAAGTATGGTATGGGTCCACCCCAGCAGTTTCCTCACCAGCCCACCTGCAGCATTTTTGTCCACTCAGCAAAAGTAAGCAAAGTACGGAAAACGTCTGTTCATGCTGCCGTTTCTGGATCTGCTCTGTCTTGCTGCTGCTTCATTCACTCTGGTGGGATCTTCATGCCAAAATGACTTTATGGAATCACAGTCCCTGATTGGAACTTCCGACTCCAGACCTGGGATTTCGCTTTATGAGGATACGTTGTTAATTCATTTTCGGTATTTCATTCTTCCTGCTTTCATTTTCTTTTCGTTAAATGGATATAAGCTTCTTAACTTCAGAATAAAATTAATGACGGATGGGTACCACAATTTCATTTCTTCAACGCTTTTAAAGTCCAATTACCAATGTCAGTGAACACCAGATTATTTTTATTTGCTCTCATTTCCATTCTTGTCTTGGGTTCATGTCAAACAAAGTTCAAAGTCTGACGCTAATGTCCATTATGTTGATCATTGCTCCCTAAAGTCTTTCTGTTCTTCTCTTGACTATGTATGGGCGTGGTATCATATGTAAGGAACACTGAAAACTGGTATCAAATAAAGAAACCCTTCTGCATAACAAATGTTGAGCAATTTAAGCCAAAACTTATTTGAATACAAAAAAATTATTACAGCTCAGAGTTCTGCACATAGCTGATTCTAAACATTTGCGTATCATCTGAGTCCCCCATGAAACTTTTATCCAAAAAACAAAACAAAAACATTGCCATTATTAATTTTCTATAATAGTAAAAGTGTAATAAGAATACAGATTTTAGTAAGACATTCTTATGGGACAAGGGGCCCCAAAACATCCTGGAAAATCTCCTAATACCAACACCTCTAAAAATGCCTCCCACTTTTACATAATCACTGGTATTTAACTTTTAATAGTTTTAACTTGAATTATATGCATATTTCTGAAGAATGAACAGTTCTACAGTTACGCTGATACATGCTGCTAGATGTACACAATTTGCAAGGCGAGCCCAAATAAAGAAAGACATCAAAACTCATGTTAACAAATTCCCGCAGGTTCCAAAATGACAGCTAAGAAATAAGCAAAGGCCAGAGTCAACAACACCCTTAGAACATATGGTTGTTGTGTTGCTTTTAAAACAAGCCATATTCTCATTAAATATAAGAACATAGCTTGTTGTTAAAACATTTATTCAAATACTTGTGCAACAAGAAAATGAATACAATTCAGGCTAAAACAGAGATGGAAGCCAGGATATTGTTTGATATTCTTTTAGCTTTAGAGGGGCACCATGGAATGTGTTGTGTCATCAAGTGCTGTCCCAGCTACTGAAAAGACTCGGGGCAAAACAGTATGTAGTAGATGTTCTATAATATAATCTCAGGTGATCTGAGTGAACTGCAAACATTCAGACGTTTTAACTAGCCAAACATAGGAGTGTAACTTAAGTGATCTAAGCAAATATGTTTATGTACATCAAAAGATGTAACCCTCTAATCGCTCTCAACTGATTTTAAGAACTCATCAAAGTTTGCCTTTAAGAGATTAAGAAATGACTAGCTGCTATGCGGTAGGACAAATGGAAACAAGTATTCTGGAAGGTTTAAGGTAGGTTTGCAGTGATGTCAGCATGTGATTGTCTGCACTGCCAAATCCCAAGGCAGCCTGGTGATTGGGTAGATGAAAATGTGTACAGCCCATTTCCACAACATAGTGATAACAAAAGTTTTTGACAGGTGATTTGTACTATTTGAGAGCTACGCAGCACAAAGTGCCTTTTCATATTTTGCCCCCTTATCAATCAAGTAAACACACACTTACACTTGTTCCTAATAATAAGAGCAAAGGCTACCTTTGGTTGAATTTGAAGTACCATGCCAAATCACTAAAGAGGTTCTCTTAAGTGTCTTCCCTATTCGCCCTGTGCTGCATATTGTACCTGAAGATAGCTGCACGCAAGAGATTACTGCAGAAATCGGTCTTAAATTGCAACATGCTGCATCGTTTTCTTCTGAATGATCTAGATAACACTTTCAACAAAATAAATGAAGGATTTGTTCTGAAACTATCTATTTCTGTGTTTTCCATACCAAGCTTTATCTTCTTCTTCTACTACTACTACAGTACTGTCTATACTTGTCCTGTTTAATGCGAATTATTCAGAGTAAGAAAATCATGAAGACAGTTTCAAACAGTAACTTAACCTTATTTTGCTAATCCCGCTTCAGAAACTGTATTAAAATACAGTAGGACAACAGCAAAAAAGAAAAAACCTCAAAAAAAAAGAAAAAGAAAAACCTGAACAAAACGAACAAACCACTTGGCTCAACTCAGGAAGCTATGCTAAAGAGGAAGGTAAACACTGTTCAAAGCAACTATGAGTGTTATCAAATGTTACTCATTCAGAAGTAGACCCATTTAGATCAATGGACTTAAGCCCACTTATTTCAGTGGGTCTACTCAATGTTAATTTAGGATTATCAGCCTATATGGGTATCCAGAAAATGATCTTGAAAAAGCCAGCAAAACAAAATCCTATTCAAATGCTAGACCCACATTTCCATCTCTCTCTGCTCCAAGTTTCTTTCCACCATAAGCATATATCATATAAATATATCTTAAAACCAGTTTCAACTTCTTGGCTGTTTATTTATGACGCTTTTGTCCAGAGCTTAAAGTCAGAGAAATAAGTAAGTCTGCATGTACATATATATGGTTTTAGATGTATAAAGAACAAGATAGGCTACCACCATATACCAATTAATACCAGGAACACTTGATTTGAAGAGCACCTTCAAGAACATGAACCCTTAACATTTTCAATCACTTCCATAATTAGCCACCCTTAGAGAAGAGTTCCTGGCCTGCAGCCATGCGTCCAAGGGAAAACTCAGACATTTAACCTTTGCTATACAGAGTCTAGTTTCAGAACTGACCTTATGGTACTGACCTTACAGTACTGCAGACTAGCAGTTGACCCAGACAGAAAAGAAACAGCCAAATATCAACTTGGCAATGGAAGAAACTGATGTTTCATTTAATTTAATAATGATGAATATAGATCACCACCAGGACAATGTGAAATGTAGCATAAACAAAGCAAAAATGGTGTATCCCTCAATTATTAACTAGGAAAGAATTTTAATTATCTTTTCAGTTGACTTTTCAGAAGGGGTATGATAGTCAAACAAAATATTAACATTGAGAGATGGAAGTGCAAGATTAAACAGACTAAATTGCTTTAGTTGTATCAGATCTGCCAGAGTAGACAGTCCATTTAAAAAGATTAATACATTGTGGAAGTCCATCAGCTGGGGGCCCTACAACAAGTTTGAATGACTTCCAGAAAATACTGCCTTACTAGGCCTCTGTTTAGTTGAACTTCAGGTAAGACATTTCTTCCACCCCCACCCCCACTCCACAAATTAAGTACCTTAAGATTAACACTGCCATAAACCCTTAATATGCAGCTTATATCTTTGAGCAAAAAACCCATTCTCTGAGAATAAAAAGTGAAAGGAAAGAACATTGATATCAGCCTGGGGTCAGTCTTCACTGAACCTTTTACCGGCCAATGCCGGTAAATATCTGCTCATTGAGCTATGGTCTCTTCTTTTTCAGACCCTGCTTCTAGTGGCAGAACATCCAAGGTTGGAGAGCCCTCCATAATGGCCCCCATGAGCTGCAAGGAATTTCCAGCAGAAGGAAATTCCACCTCTTGCCCAGTGGAAGTGTTTTTCACTTGTGCATTGGGAGATCAGGATCCTGCGCTCCATGATAACATAAGTGAACTTTGAACACCTGAATGTTAATATATTTTCGGAAAGAAATCTTAGAAGAATGAACCCTGATATCCATCTCTACTAGTCTTTTTAGGGAATTCCATTCTAATTATATAAGTGCTACTTACTCCCCAAAGCTTAATTAAGTCTGCAAACCAAAGAGACCCTGTGGAAGATGTTGCTCTGCTCACTGCTGTATTCCAGTGTCCCCAAGAAACTGGAACTATTCCAACAAGAACAAAGATTTTTGAAATACCACCTTGTTCGTACAGATGTGCGAGCAAGGGAGACGCTGTGAGCTAACATGAAAATATAAAAATCAAACTTAATATTTGTCGCTCATTCATAAACATGCAACGTACTTGAAATACTATATACCACCATAAGTAAACCATATACTGTATAGTAATTTTAACAGCCCCAACAAAATGAATACCATGGATCCAAAAAGCAACACTGTTTTGCCTCAAAGCTTTCCCTTGCATTCTTCCAAAAACCACCCTTGAGAGTAGAGGGAACCTCAAGAACAGTATGAGATGGGTGGTGAGGAAATGTAGTGGAAGGGGGAGATCGGTGAGCTGCCCTGTGGAGGTAGAAGTCCTTTCAACTTATGTAAGACAAAGTCTGGATCCAAAGCTTTACTTTTATCTCATGCAGATAATGGTCACCAACAGTTTTGCTTTAATAAAATTATGAGTAGTTGTAGCTTACTTAAACACACTATTTTTATACAACCTAAATATAGTTGAGGAAAGTATCACCATTTCTGGGATGTTTGACTGTGGGTTGAATCAATATATATATATTCACATCATTCAGTACTAAGTGTTCACTAACAAAGAATGTAAGGACTAAGAAATAAATACTAGTATTTTATTGTTAGAACACAAATCTCCAAATTATACAAATTAGATGGATCAAACAGCACTGCCCAACATCAAAAAGGTAGAAAAGATAGACCCTGATCCATACTGGAACTTAACGCCCCTACTACAAGCAAGTATTCAAAATGAAGTCTGTAGTCAGTTGTAAGCACCAGTAAGTGCTTGCCATGTCCTTAAAGGAATGAGCTGGACCACACTATAAACAAGTAAAATTCTGCTCCTGTCCCTCCCAAAGGCTATATAGTTCTCCCCCAATCTAGTGGGAAATTTCCAGTGTGGTATGCAAAGAGAGGTCATGTAAAAAAATATAAATGTAATCCAAGCATTCATCTTAAACTGCAGTAAAGTTCAATTCTTTTAGAAGCAACATCAATATCAATATTGTCTGCTACATTCTATTCCTGTTGCCCTTGCATTCCAGAATCACATTTGTGCTAAATTTTAGCTTCCAGCATCAACCTCCAAGTGCTCCATGTGCTACTGAAACACTGAAGGATATTGTCTTATGTGGCTTCATTCACAACCAACTCTCCTTAAGAATAATCAAGTTCACGGCAGGGTTCTTTTAAAATAAAAAAGCATATGCTTCCCTGCAATTTGTTTCCTAATAAGTACTAACAGTGATTGTGAAAAATGGTAGTTCTATTAGATTATATTTTAAAAGCAAATTCTGATGCAGACAATCTGCCTTTTTTCCAGGAAAGGCGACACAGTAATGCCAAAGCAAAACATGGCAAAACTGTTATACAGTCACTGTCAGACAGTTCAACAAGCTTCAAGGTAACCAGAATATGTACCTTCACACAGTTTTAACAAGTCCCATAATAGCTCTGGGCAGTCATGATCTTTTGCGATGAATGACTTGCACAGTAACATTTAAAACTTTCAGTGTCTAAAACTTGTATAGGATTTTGGATGTGACATTCCTGGTTGAATAAGCCATGAAGGAGCATCTGGTGCAAGCACGTCGTGGGCTGGTTTTAGCACTTTGAGCCTAGGCTCTTTAACTCAGTTTCCCATTATGTCTGAAATTGGGAGCGCTGGTTTAATGTTGATTTACTAACCAGCGTCTGAATTCTGATTAGCAAACTTATATTAAACCACAATTCCCCATTTCAGATTTAACAGGAAAGTGTGACTTAAAAGCAGCTAGGGCTGAACCTGGCACACATGGGGAGGCGGGAATAAGCTTGATGTTTATTCTTGCTTAATGAACTATGGTTTATTAAAATTTTTACCTCTGAGCCTGCCCTATATATTAATAAGCACTCATGAAGCATAAGTGCTTAACCTATAACTAGAGCAATATGTGAGTCCATGTATAATGAAGCCCTAATGCTTCAGTTTGTTTTCCTGCTCTAGTCAGACCCACCTTTCCCAAGGTTACATTTTTTGATGTTTTATTCTGATCTACCCACATAAAATAGCTTTGTAAGCTATTACTGTACCCATATTTTAGGTAGCTATCACCTCGTGCTATTCACTGAGCATTTTTAAGATGGGAATATCAATAAGGGAAACTAAACTGCTGGGCAGTGTCTCTAAGCACACTGTAGAAGCAAACTGAATTCAATGGGGTGGGGAAGAAAACAGAATTTCAAAAAACAGTTAAATATATCGGCAAATGTCTTACTGCAGTGGTTGCAGAACAATGCCACTAGCAATTACATTACACAATTAATACCCATCACCATATTAACAGTGCAATTCCACTGCCTGAAAATTCAAATTACCACCGTTCACAACCTTCTAATAATCTCTGTCTGTACAGACCTTCCATACTTGCTTAAATTGAAATCTATCATTCCTTCTTCAAAGAAACAGTTAGATCAAAGTCTCTAAAACACTTAATAAATCCAGGTTGAAGACATCTGTGCCACTTGCAGACAAGAGAACACCATCTAGATGGAACAATCCTGGAGACTCTGGGACAAGTGACTCGTGTTTGATTATAATCCCTCCAATACGTTCCACAAAACTGCTGATTTCAGCATTCACTCTCTTCCTTCTTTTCTCCATAAATTCATGGGACATCTCTTGGCTCCATACTTTGCGGGGTACAATATTAGACCAGACAAGGATGCTGTTCTTGAATGTTCTCTTAATGTGTATTATATCTTTCTTCATTTGTTTTATGATATTAAAAGCTTCATATGTCGCAAGGTCATTTCCTCCTAGATGGACCACCAATATATCAGGATCTGTTAGACGCCGCCGTGTGTGCAATAGGCTGGGTATCAACTGATCCCACGTCATGCCACTCTTTCCTAGCCAATGTAGTTTGGCATCCTCCAGTCGAATGCCCAACTGTGGGCCAAAGCTTCTTTCAAGTGCTCTTTTTTCTGCCCAGAAAACGTAAGAATGACCACATATCCATACCTGTTTCTGCTTTCTTCTGCCATCTGCTATTAAGAGAACAAACATACATTAATGCTTCATAAATTTTGTGGCCCAAGCACCTCCTGAAAACTTTATTCAGTGTTGTCTGAATTACTCCATGTAAAAATCAAAACATGAGACACCTCTATCTTAAAATACATGGCATAATAATCCATAAGGTCAACTCTTTATTTGAAGATTGGTGTGTAAAGTTTACAGCTAAAATGCCTGTATTCAAGTTATAAGATCAATGGAAAGGAATGCATGCTCATGTACCCTTTTGATCAATCTTACAAGAGCAACTGAAAATATCTTTTCTAAATAAAGTTGCTAACAATCCATTTAGTTCTTGATAAAGTATATAAGTTTGATAGATGTGCTCTACTCAGAATGAAGTTCTTTAAGATTTTTTCCAAAATTAACAAAAGGTCAGGAGCAGAAGTCTACATCTTTCAAGTACACCAAGCTGAAGAGAAAGCTTCAACTGTTAAGAAAGCCCAGGGAGCAGAATTATACTTATCTATTAAATCCTATGTAGAAATTTATGTAACCATTTCCACGCTTTGCCTGACAGGTCATTAACTTTTGTTGCCACATTACACCCCCATTTCTAAAAATTCATTTTCTGAACAAAACGCCAGAAAGCTTGCACTAGGGATAGATTTTCTATTACTGCCCTGAAATAATAGTAATTTGATCTCTTCCAAACAATGTAGATCTTCAGTATTAAACTACAGAAAATTATCAGTTTTACATTTTCCCTTCAATTTTCAACTTGGGGTCAGTTACCTAAGCGACCATCTCACCCCTTATATGGCACCTGTGCTTATCAGATGGGACACTGCTGAGCATATTGTATACTCCAGGGTGCACTTCAAATGTTGTAGCTTCAGCCCTCTGGAATAAGTTACCAGCTGAAATTAGACAGACACCTAACGTCTTGATGTTTAGACATATTTAAGGTGTTTTTGTTTATGAAGGCTTTTCCTGACATGCAATTTTATAGACTATGAATGGTAAAAATTGTTTTATTGTTTTTAGAGTTTGCATCTTTTGTATTTGATCTTATTGTAAAAGGTAAAGGTAAAGGGACCCCTGACCATTAGGTCCTGTTGTGACCGACTCTGGGGTTGCAGCGCTCATCTCGCGTTATTGGCCGAGGGAGCCGGCGTACAGCGTCCAGGTCATGTGGTCAGCATGACAAAGCCGCTTCTGGAGAACCAGAGCAGCACACGGAAACGCCATTTACCTTCCCGCCGGAGCGGTACTTATTTATCTACTTGCACGTTGTGCTTTCGAACTCCTAGGTTGGCAGGAGCTGGGACCAAGCAATGGGAGCTCACCCCATTGCGGGGATTCAAACCGCTGATCTTCTGATCGGCAAGCCCTAGGCTCTATGGTTTAACCCACAGCGCCACCCGTGTCCCTTGTTGTACATAATAGCTCATGATCTTACTGTACATAGCTTCAATTGCATATGGCTCTGAAGCAGTCCATAGACCTGTAAAATAACAATAACAATAATAGTAACAGCTCAACAAAAGTGATAATAATTTTTGGAGTTCAAATATATTCTATGTGACATTGGACAAGAAAATAGTGGATGATGATGTGGCCAGGGATCTTACAGTCTTTGTGCTAAATAATAATGTGCTTTCTAAATTATACTCTTTGAGGGTTTTCAAGCTTTTGCTTATCGTTAGAGGCAACAATACTTTCAGATTCTTATGACTTCTCTCCTGAACAGGTTTGGTAGTTCTGGGCTAAGTATTAATTCACAGATGAGCAAGCATTTCAGCACCCAAGAATTACACTGAATGTGAAACAGAAGAAAGCTGTTGATTGGCACCTTCAGCTTACAGATCAACAAACTTCAAAAGATGAAGATCTGGTGATGGTAGCTGGGTTACTTCATGAATGGCACTTCTACACTTCCATCACACACAAAAAGAGTGGGGGGGGGAATTGCAGTTTGGGAGTGTACCGGAAAACACGATGGAGTCGAGGATAGCTTGGTTTGCTTCCAGTTAAGCACGGAACTCAACTGTATTTTCAGTGCTACTGACTCGACAGCAATCAAATTTTCTCCAGTTCACATCATCCTTAGGTACTGTTCTCCATCCTTGGCTGATATAGCAAAAGGCTTGTAAATAGGCTGTAGTACTGCCTCTTGGACTGCAGTTACTCCACACTGGCTGCTACATGACTCTTCATTCTTGTGCCCAAATGATGCTGCTGTTCAAGTTCCTGGTACATTCAGCGGTGTAATCAAAGGAAACCCACCCCTTTCTCATCAATGAAAAGTTCATAACTACAAGATCATGCCCCTAGTTAATAAGAACATAATAAATATGTAGGCTTAAAAAAAAGCCTTCGGGCTTTAATTTATCTTGCACCTGCAAACATAATATTTTCAAACACATGTGAACTTCATTACATTAAACAGTTCAATAAAAATGAAGTTTGTTGAACAGTGAAAACAGTTAATGATTGTTCCAGAAATCAAACAATGAAGAAAAATGAACATCTAGCATGGTTAAAGTGTAATGTACAGTAACTGATGTTTTTGCCATGAGGCACTTAATGCCCATCTCATAAATAGGGGTATTTGGATTTGCTTTTTGCTGTATATTTAGAATGAGAAATCTCATTATATCCGGAAAAAGACACTTTCAAAGCTACTCACCCACAGTAGTTACAGGAGGCTGAGAAGGGTAGTGTTGTGTGCTAGTTGTTGGTGGAAATGATCCGCTAGGGGGAGGGTAAGGATAGTTTGGGTAACCACTTGAAAGGGGAGGGGGAGAAAGACACGGTGTTATGAATTCTTTAGTTAATATTTCCATTCATAAGCAATTTTTTAAAAAAACATTTAAACAATTTAAAATAGAAAAACAGAATCTAAAAAAGAGCCACTGATGCAGATATAAACGGTCAGAGTGATATTCAAGAGACCATGAGAAATTTGTTGTCACCCATAGGTTTCAGCAGTATCAATGTTTTAATCAATATTATTCAAATATGTATAAATAAATTTCAAGTGTCCTGATCAAAGTTTCTTCACATTTGTGGATTAAAGCCGAAGACAGGTAGAGGCACTCAGTCTAATTATTCGTAGTTCATTCTACCGTATGTTAGCAGTTAACAGGTTTGTACTTTGTTGCATTATTTTCATTTCTATGTTGCCTTGGTGGTTTCATTTACAGAGGGGAGATTGAGCAGGCTCCTCCAACTGCCAGAGCATGTACACATTTCAGAGTTTCTGCATGCTATGTTACTTTCCTCAAAAGTAAGTGCTCTCTATTCCCACTCAGTTGGTGCCCTGCACTGCGTTTTCAGCATCAGTTCTATAATGCATATAGTAATGGCAGAAGTAATAATCCATCAATAGTAGGAAACTATAGACAATAATACCAGAGGATATGAAAAAGGGAGATACAATACAGTACATGCGTGGGATTTTTACACTCAGAACCATACCTGCCAAGTTCCTCTCTGAAAAATAAGGGACCGAACCGGAAGTAGCATACCGGAAGTAGCGCGGCGGCCATTTTGGAACTGGGCAGAGCATCAAAAGTTGCTTCTGAGCATGCTCCGCCCAGTTCCAAAATGGCCGTCGCGCCAGAATAAACCGGGGGGAAACATGCATAGCTGTACACCCCCCTACATGTGTTCTTTGAACATGGAAAGCCTAGGGTTTTTTTTTATAAAAGGGCTCTCATCAGGAGAGGATGCAGCCAAATAATGTGTTAAGAATGCAGGAAGCAAGCTGAAAAGTCATAAGTTTTGTAAAAAGGAAAGAACATGAGTCATTTTAGAAGTATAGGTTTACAATGACACAAATTTTGCTCACTATACACTTAATCATTGCTTTACTCAAATGAAGGGGCCTTAAATGCAACTAGGGTTTTTGATGACTGCCCTGACTCAACACCCAGACAAAACTGAACTCAAGATGAATGGAATACAAATCCAATGCTTTTAAAGTCCATCACTCTCAATTTCAGAAATGGGCACAACATGACATAGTCCAATATTGCCAGTGTATCTATTGGATCAGCAGATTCAGCAAACCATAGCTTACCTTGGGTTAGGTGGTGGTCCAGGAGGGAAATGAGGCATTCCGCTTGGCATTCCTGGCATATAGGAAGCTGTGCACAACAACAATTTCAAACATTTTAACAATTTAGGATAGTGTTGTTCAATTATATGAAATTATTTTTACAAATAAGTAGTTAAAAATTAATTGGGTTGCCTCTACTCAAGGTAGATCCACCAAATGAATGGAAATAATGAACTTAGGTCTATTCCTTTCAATGGGTTGAGTAGAACTTAGTTGCAATTTTTACCTATTCCTTCCTACCATTTCTGACCCCTGAAAGTTGCTCTGGAGGACTGGGGAAGGGGGGTATTCTATGGAAGACCATGTAAGTTGGTGCTGAGACAAGAGGCAATAATCACTTCCCCAACTTCCTCTAGCACAAGTCTCCACTGAACCTCAGTCAGTCCCTTTTTTGAACAGAAGGAGCTGTTTTATTAATAGAATGACAACTATGGATGCAGCTCATTTGTAATTTCTACAGTTGTAAAAGTTGTTTTTTAATAGCCCACATGAAGAAAATGCATAAGGAAAGGAAAAAAGAAGTCTTCTTGGCTCCCTTGACCCCACTTTCAGAATAAGCAAACAGCAGCCCAGGAAACCATTCCTGTTCCTAGCCTTCCCTCTGGTGCTTGCACTTATTATGCATTTCAGTTACTTTACTCTTGCTGCATAAGCCAATTCAGAATGTTCATTTATCCCATTTTTTCCTTACAAATATTCAAACCCATAGGTGGAATTCAACATCACATTATTTCAATTGTTCCCTCCATGCAAGTGTTTTTGTTTGCTTGACAGAACAATCTCCCCTCTCCTCCTCCTGCACTATCCCAAAGCGGATAGTGGAGGGAGACCCCGCTGTGCTACTGGGAGTCCTTGCACTGGCTCCTGCTAGTGAAATGGTTTAGTACTTTAATTGAATCCAGTCCTCTATAACCAGGGAGTCCTTACAAACCATTATTAAAATGAAGCAATTAATCTAATAATAAAGATTAAGATGTTCATACTAAGAGCTGGATCTATAGAGTTGGTTCCAGAATTGTGAGGGAAAATGTCCACTTGCCCCCTCCTCCCCACTGCAGCTCACTACACCCCTTCCAAAAATCACCTGAAATTTGAGGGAGTTTCTGGAGTGGTCCAAGATGGGACACAAGGGAGAAATCAATGAATTAGATGTGATGTGTGCCTTGCATTCATTAAGTATAAGTAACACATCCCACACTCCAATTTTAGACAATTAAGACTGCACTTTGGGGCTTTCCCCATTATGTTATCTCTCTCACTGCACCAACTCTACATTCAGTGCAATGAAGTGTTCTGGAGAACCTGAAAACTTGCTGACTACTAAAATTACATTTCCAAGGGTCTTAATGAAGCTACTTCCCAACTGTGGTTTTGCACACCCCCACCCACCACCCCCACTGAAGACCAGGGCAGCTACCTATGATTTTTAAAGTGATGGTGTCAAAGCATCAATGTTACTTTCAAGCTGGCAATATATAGCTTTACTAGTTCTGAAGTCAAACTCCTGGCTATTCTATATTTGGCTGACACCTACTGGCAGAGATGATATTCTCTGGTGGTAAAAAGTACATACAATGAGAAAGCTTTTTGCAATGCTAAAATGGCAGAAAAGAAAGCAAATTTAACTTTCCTCGTGTGTTCAGCATTGGTGCATCTTTTTTTTATAATAATTTTTATTAGTTTTATACAAGCAAGACAAACAAAACATACAATATAACACTGTCCCTTCATTTTCCCTCCACCCACCAGTCCACTTCTGCCACCAGTAGTACCCGTGGGCATTGAGAATCAAAGGGGTCTATTATAAGTTGGGTTTGACCTCCCCCCTCCCTCCTCCCCCCCTTGTCCCCTCCCTATTGGTGCATCTAACAATGACAGGTTTTTGTTCTATAAAATGAATTTCCTTACAATAATCCCTGTTTTCAAACTGGTATGAGTATACATTTCAAATAAATGCCCTACACATCTTGTAAAATAGCACAGTAAATTCTTGCAAAATAATTAACAGTTGTAGGAACATCTTTTTCTCAGAAGCTGAGAGCAATGGAACATAAAAGTGTCATTATTAGATACCCAAAAATTAGATACCAAACTGAATTTTTAATTTGATTTGCAATTAAAAGAAAATTAGTATAAAGGATGCCAATATAACTCTGCTAGCATTATAAAATAAATAAGTTTCAAAAACAATGACATATGAAGATAAAGGTACTGATAATGGCAAAATGTTAGCATAAATAATGTTTGAAGATAGATCAGGGGACAAATGAATTGTAGCAATGTTGTTGAGTTTCTAGTGTGTGTGCTAAAAAACTGAACATCTTTCATGGAAGTTTATAATCAAAACAGTTATTAGGCAGCATGCTCAAGATATCTAGCCAAATTCACTGCATTTAAATAAACCAAACTCTGAGCTGCTGGTAGCTGAAAAAGATTGCACAGAATGAATATTGGCTATACAACTTGTGCTCTGGACTGGGCAATTGGCAGCAGGGGTACTTTATGTTTTAACCAACAACCTAACTACATATTTAGAAACCAATAGTACAATAACTAGATCCTTTCAACAATACACTGTGCCATTATTCTACTTTTCATTGCAATCTGCAAGTATATGGGGTAAAAGGTACTTACAGTTTGGTGGTCCTGTTGCCTGGTAAGGTGGGTAGGCTGCTGAAATGGTAGGCCGAGAGAAGACTGGAGGTTCTTCTCCAAACACCACAATCATCACTTGAATCAAGCCAATCAAATCTGATTGTGGCTAAGGGGAAAGCATATAAAATATCTTTGCTTTTTTAATTCCACAAAGATTAACAATGACAATGCATCCATCACCTTGTCACTTATAGGTGGTAATTTGGTTACTCTATTTGTAGGTTTTGGTCAAGTACCGTATATTCCAATTCAGGTGCAATCACTAACTGATAAAAATAAAAGTGTAGCATACCACTGAGAAAGTGCTGATGAGAATATGAACCCTAAGCCCATATTAATTATCGGCAGCAATTAAACATTTTATGGCAGGCCACATTTCAATTCCAGGTCTCATGAAAGGAGATCAAAATATGACAAAAGCAGTAAAACAATTAGTACAGTACTATGTAAGAGTGCTAAGATTTTACTCAATAGAGACCCCAGTTTCCCAATGTCACATCTTTCTGCTATAACAAATGACCAAAGGAGAAAGCAGAATATTAAACAAAACTGCTACTCAAATGGTGAAATGATTTAGGGCTAATGGTTAAGAATTTAATAATTGTACTTACATGTTTCCATTCATGTAGATATGGAAGGTATATCTTGCCATTTGCATCCACGTGCTTCCCAGTTTTAATTGTCATTGAACTAGTTGGCTTAACAAAACAGATTGGTGGATTGTATGGATATGTATCCAACAGCCACAGACATATTGGGATATTGTATGTGTTACCTGAAGAAGTTATTTAAAAAAAGATGAATGCATTATTATTTTCTCCTTCTGACAATATAGTTTAATGCTGTGAAATAGGAATGATTACAAATACTGCCCCTGTAGTGATGGAAGGCCTTCTAACCTCCACTAACAGAAGCAGGCTCCCCTCCAGTCCACTGTTCTGGAAGTCTCCTTGAGCCCCTCTCCCACCCCCACCCCCCAAAAATGTGGTCTTGGTTTTCCTGTCAAACCTCTGGATAAGATTTGGGGAAGGAACAGGGTACATGCAGGGAGGGGGAAATTCCATTGCACACATTGTGCTAATGAAAAAACTTTGTTGGACACTGCACAAAGAATAGGAAAATCTCCTGTATGTGGCAACACAAAACAGTTGTACAAAGGTCCAAAACTAAGAACACAACATTCAGAACAAGTTAGTGACCAAGCTGATCAAAGCAAATGATGTATGCTTTCAAGTAATGCACCAGCAATTAACCCAAGACAAATACATACCTTTGTAATTTACGGGAATAGTTCCTGTGAGGCTCATCAGTTCTCTTGATGAACCATCATTAAAAACTGAAAAGCAAAAAAAGCCTTATGCAACCTGTTCATTTTATTGTCAGATAACATGCATGCTTGACACAATAGATACATAATCTACGAAACTACTTTTCGTCATTCTCTATATACAAGCAAGCATCTTCTAGGAAAATGAACTAGTAACACCACACATTAAGAAATGGCGAGCAAATTATTGTGTGACACAGGCAGATCTGCTCCATACAATTCTAGCATCTCTGAAAAATAAAGCTGCTATTGTAGTTGTCAGCCTTCAAAGCAATGCCTAAAAATGAGCAATACTATTTCCAAGTCAGGCGGGGGTGGCTGTGGTACTCCAGACATTGCTGGACTATGATCCCATCATCCCTGATCATTGGCTTTGGAAAAAAGGTTTCCCTATTACCGTTTTCCAAAAAGCATGTCTCAAATAATTAGCACAGTACAGGGGTGGCTAACCTTTGGTCCTCCATATGTTGCTTAACTATAATTCAAATCTTCTCTGACTATTGGGGTTTGCTAGCTAAGGCTGACTGCAGTCTAACAAGATCTGGAGAACACCAGGTTAGCTACCCTGGTCTAATAAGTTATCTTATTTCTTCTTTGTCATAAAATTTCTTACACAAAATATGATATACAGTCATACCTCAGATTAAGTACGCTTCGGTTTGAGTACTTTCAGTTTAAGTACTCCGCGGACCCGTCTGGAACGGATTAACCCACTTTCCATTACTTTCAATGGAAAAGTTCGCTTCAGGTTAAGTACGCTTCAGTTTAAGTACTCCTGGACCGTCTGGAATGGATTAATCCACTTTCCATTACTTTCAGTGGGAAAGTTCGCTTCAGGTTAAGTACGCTTCAGGTTAAGTACAGACTTCTGGAACCAATTGTGTACTTAAACCGGGGTACCACTGTACTGATAAGAAACTGACATAGGCTAGCTAACAAAAAATACTGCACAAAAAAGAAAAACATAACATAAAAACTCACCATATCCATCCATTACAGGCTTGAGGTCTTTGTACTGGGTAATAACACTGACAGTTTCCTGAACAGTCAAGTCTCTGTACTTGTACTAGGGGGAA
Source organism: Zootoca vivipara (assembly GCF_965207765.1). Lineage (NCBI taxonomy): Eukaryota > Metazoa > Chordata > Lepidosauria > Squamata > Lacertidae > Zootoca > Zootoca vivipara. The sequence goes on along the minus strand of NC_142582.1, from coordinate 63,324,373 downwards.
ATAGATTTTTGAAAAACTTAAAGCTCCACTAAAAACAACTTCCACTGAAAACATTTAGACTTCCTTCAACACAACTATAGTGACTAGAGAACAAGATCTGCACAGTCTTCCACAGCAGGTAAGATACTATAACTACTTTTGTATATACAGTAATACCTCGGGTTACGAACGCGATCCGTTCCGGATCGCAGTTCGTAACCCGAATAGTTCGCAAACCGAGCGCGATGGGCGCCGCCATTTTGCGCATGCGCAAAGCGCGCGATCGCGCGGCGAAAACACTTCCGGGGTTGCGCAGTTCGTAACCCAAACTGTTCGCAAACCGAGGTGGTCGTAACCCGAGGTACGACTGTAGAACCATTTTGCTGAATTATAGCCAGAGATTATGGAGTAAACTTGACCTGCCAGGATCAAGTATAAGTGGTATGTCGTGATGCAAAGTGAATCAAACTCAATTATACAATTAGGATGCTCAAGTGAAATGAGACTGTTGACAATCCAACATGTTATTTGTCCTGTGGTAAGCTGACGCAGTTCTACAAGCAAAATGACACTTATGAATTAATGTAGACCACTGAACAGATTTTTAAAATTGCTGATGGCAATGAAATAAGTAGAGGATTGTGTCTCTATGACAGAGGCACATATTTAGTCCAACATCTCTGCAAAAACCATCTTTCTCTACCTCAGCCATCCACACAGTGTCAACAGATCCAGAGCACTCCCATGTCCCACACTTATCTCTGTAGCCTCCCACTCTCCACTGGACAGCAAAAAAACCTGATTCTTTCAAGCTCCTATTTCAAGTCCACTATCAAGTCTGCTCACCTACTTGAGCAATCCCAGTTCACAACTCCCTGTTCTTAAGGTCTCCTTGTATGGGAAATGTATCCAGAAGACAAAAATGTATCAAGGAGTTAGTGATCTGTTCCTTCCCCCTCCCCTGCTCTTGTCAAGTTTTTTGATGGTGTGAGAAAGTTGGGAGGAGGTGAAGCTCCACACACAGCTACCTTAATCAGTTGGGAGGATAGTGTTGGGAACCTTTTTTGACATTGGACATTGTTTTGAGAAAGTGAAGCACTGGGAGGAGGTGGCTAATGGATGATCTGCACATAGCCAGTCTGGCAAGACACACCTGCTATCTATGGTTTGGGCAGTTTCTTTGAAGCTCATGCACAGACTGATCGGCTGCAAGGCTGTGCAAACTGAGGCTACCTGGAGGAGTCGCTTTGCTGCTTCTTGAGGGCTTCCAAGTGGCAGATTGAAGTGCTTGCTTGGTATGTATACATTGCTTCCTGTTTGAGAATAAAATCTGTAATCTTCTCACGTGTGTTTTTTATATTGCTTCTGAATCTCATTTTAAAAGAACCACCTTGCCTTTGGCTGTAAGACCAGCAGCAGTCAACTTCTGTGGCCTCACTGCTCAGAAAGCAGTACCAGAGTTTGCACTGCCGCCAACGCCTGCCTTTGTGCATTATAATACAGATTTAGTCTGTGATCTGCTAACATGGCCAAGTAAATTCAGCTGTGCAGAGCCAGCTAGCAATGTACTAGTGTCTTTGTACCTTTAAGGCAGTCACTGACATTCACGTCCAATTAATTACCAATATATTTGTTTAACTGAAGACAATGAGTGTTATGGGGCCATGAAAAAAGAGAATAATGCAAGAATTAATATTTTAAGAATTATGAATAGTATCCATGTTCTACACAAGACTAGCACAACATTTAGAATGCTCTTAAACAAGTTCAAATATTCAATCCTATGGTTTATCACTATTTGATAAAACCAGTCTAAACAAAGGGAGGAATTCCATGTCACACTAGCACAAACATTCCATCAGTGCAAGCATTTCTACTTGCCGAACAGAACAATCTCCCCTCCCCCCCGACTATTCCGGGGGTTCTTCTGACCCCCCCCCAGTACCGTGTTTCCCCTTTTTTAAGACACCGTCTTATAACTTTTTTTCCTCAAAAAAACACACGGTGGCTTATTTTCAGGGGGTGTCTTTTTTTTTAAGTGCTGGTACAACTGGGTCCCACTGGCTCAGGACACTCGGTGCTCTCTTCCGCGCACATTATAAACACCACACTCTAGCCTACTGTGCTATCCAGGTTTTACTGTCAACCAGGCTGGCAGCAGCTCTCCAGAATTTCAAACTTGGGGGTACCTGGGGGTTAAACCTGGGATCCTTCTGCTCCCCGGGCTCTCTCACGCCGGCCGAGGAATAAGGAGGGAGGCCGTGACCCGTCCCGCTCTGAGATGCTTGTGAGGGAAGCGCGAGGGGGACGAGGCTTGGGCCCATGCCCCTGGCGCGCGCGCGCGGCTGAATGACGAGCCGAAGCGGAACCTTTTCTCTGTGGGGGGGGGGGGAGACGCGCGCGCGCGCGCGCAAACACACACACACACACACACACACACACAGAGAGACACGCACAGGGAGAGAAAGAAAGAGACGCGCGCACACACACACACACACAGAGACGCACGGGGGAGAGAGAGAAAGAGACGCGCGCGCACACACACAGAGAGAGACGGACGCACGGGGAGAGAAAGAAAGAGACGCGCACAAACACACACAGAGAGAGACGCACGGGGGGGAGAGAGAGAGAGACGCGCGCGCGCGCGCACACACACACACACACACACACACACAGAGACGGACGCACAGGAAGAGAAAGAAAGAGACGCGCGCACACACAGAGAGAGACGCACGGGGGAGAGAGAGAAAGAGACGCGCACACACACACACACAGAGAGAGACGGACGCACAGGGAGAGAAAGAAAGAGACGCGCGCGCACACACACACACACAGAGACGCACGGGGGAGAGAGAGAAAGAGACGCGCGCGCACACACACACACACAGAGACGGATGCACGGGGAGAGAAAGAAAGAGACGCGCACAAACACACACACAGAGAGAGAGACGCACGGGGGAGAGAGAGACGCGCGCGCACACGCACACACAGAGAGAGACGGACGCACAGGGAGAGAAAGAAAGAGACGCGCGCACACACAGAGAGCGTGCGGCTGCAGCACACACAGAGAGCGTGCGGCTGCAGCGCTCACGAAGCAGCGCTGCACTTAGGGGAAGATGGCCAGGGAGGGGGGCTGCGGGGTCAAGGCAACGCGTGAAAGGGAGGGATGGCGAGGAAGAAGTGGGGAGTGAAGTGATCGGGGCTTTAACATGCCCGCACGCGCAAAAGGGAGGCTCGGAATGTGGAGATCGGTTCTGGCTGCTTCTCTTAAAGTGCCGCAAGTAACGAGCCTCTCTCTCTTTTCTCCTGCCGCTCGTGCCCTTGGTGCTTCGTGCGGTGCTGCTTCACGCTTTGTCAGCGCTGCAGCCGCCACCGCTTCTGGGCACCCACCCGACCCCGCAGGCTTCCTCCTCCTGCCGCGGCCGGCATTGCAGGAGCTGGGTCCTGCTGGCTGGTGCTCCGTGCGGCACTGCTGCACGCTTTATTGGCACTAAAGCAGCCACCGCCGCTTCCGGGCACTGACCCGACCCGGCAGGCTTCCTCCTCCTGTCACGGCCGGCATGCTGGGTCCTGCTAGCTGGTGCGGAAGTATGGCTTATTTTCGGGGTATGTCTTATAGCTCTCAAATGGTTAAAAACCCTGCCATGGCTTACTTTCTGACTACGTATTAAAAAAGGGGAAACACGGTAGGATAGGCAATTGAAAGTCCCATTGCACTAGTGGAAGCCCTTGTGCTAGCTCCTGCTAATGCACCCACTTGGTTGAATCTGGCCCAAAATATCATAGTGCTAGCCAAGAAGCAAAGACGATGTGCAAATTTCTACTCATAATCTTTAACTACAAAAAGCTGACAAAATACTGTCCCCACCCTCAGTTAGAAATGCATGTTAAAGGTTAAAATCACAGGTGTCTAATCAGGCAATGATGCATTCTTACATTCTACTTCCTCCTCTTAATTCAACTTGTTACAAAGTAATAAGAAGGTTTTGAAACTTACTTGCCAATTAAATATAGAATGGATCAGAAAATGACTCAGGGGAGAATATGCACATTAAACCTGCTTCATGCAACTAAAGGATCAGCTGGATGTGTAAGACTGCTGTCCTACACACATTTACTTGGGAGTAAGTCCCACTAAACTCAACTGAAGCTTACAGCTCAATTCCTATACAGTACGTTTACTCAGAAGTCAAAACCAGGCAGAGAGCCTTATCGGTAGTGGCGCCTGCCCTGTGGAACGCCCTCCCATCAGATGTCAAGGAAATTAATAACTATCTCACATTTAGAAGACATCTGAAGGGAGCCCTGTGTAGGGAAGCTTTTAATGTCTGTTGTTTTATTCTGTTTAATATTCTGTTGGGAGCCTCCCAGAGTGGCTGGGGAAACCCAGTCAGATGGGCGGGGAATAAATGAATGAATAAATAATAATAATTACTACTGAAATCAATGAAACTTACTTACATATAAGAATCAATGTTAGATTAAAATTAAATGGCACTATTTAGGTTATTCTGTAAGTAATATGCATTAATAATTATTAAAGGAATAAGAGTTTGTGTTTTCAATAAACTTAATTCCACTGTAGCACAGCAAGTAAAAATACAGTACAAACAGCTTCATTTATTAACAATTTAACAACAAACCTACACTGCATAAAAAGCAATTCAACTGAACTTTGGTTTGAAACTGATACCAGTTTGGCATTCTCATCCAGGTTTTATCATGAATCTAGTCACCTTTAATCAATGTTCAGAGCCTTTATGTTCTACTGATTTCAACAGAAGAGTAAAGAACATTAACAACCTTCTCCAAATAAAATTCCCAGCACAAAAATGTTGCTTATACAAGGAATTAGTGAACTAAGCTGCTGGGTTGCATCCTTTTCTTTATAATTGACAGACAGGTATTCCTATTATAACCTAGTAAATTTAATCCTACAATAAATTTCTTACTTTTGAGTGTTTTAAAATTAAATGTTTTAACACTATCTAAGTACCTTAGAGGCACTAAAGCTCCCAAATAAACTGTACCCAGCTGCTGCTAACAGAAGGCACACTGGAACCTACTAGGTCAAGTTCAAAGTTTTTGTGTTAATTCACAATTTGGGCCCAAAGTACCTTTATACTCAACCTTGATCACTGAGATTCTCTGATGGTAGCAAACCAACTCCTTCACCAACCTGAATGAACTCAGCTCACTTGCTGAGTTACATACTTATTTTTAAAATGTAACAACACCACCACAAGCAAATTTGTGTTTATTTAGACTTTTAAAACCCCTAAAGTACTTGATTACTAGTTTCCATGATTCCTTTAGCGACTAAAAACTTAGTCGTACCCATGTTCCTCATTTCAGAACGGAATTTAGCTTTAAATAGGCCACAAAGAGCAGCAAATGATCCCGGAAACCCACTAAAACCAAACACCCAACTGAAAACATGGGAGAGATCGCAATACGCCCATTATTTTCCTGTAACTAGGGAGGCCTCAAAGAGTTAGCAAAAGGCGTTGGGCGCTAAGGGGTGATCCCTTTTGGGATTCGACAGACCAGGGACTATTTCGGCCGCTCTTCCCCTTTGCGGACTCCCAGGAGGCTCGTTCTCGCGACCCACTTGCGCCCACGAAAGAGAGACCCTTCCCATTCCTGCTGCCAGAAAGCCGGCCTCGTTGATTCGTGTCTGGCTAGTATATTTTCGTGGGTTTTTTTCCCCAGGCAGCAGGAAGAAGGGGAGGAACTTTAGTTCGGTAAGCGGGGTGAGGAGAGAGGGGCGGGCGCGGGATGGAGGCCTTGAGGAGCCGCCGGGCGGCCGAGCGGGGAGGAAGCCCCGAGGCTGCCACTGCTGTTCCCCCGCCAGAAGCCCGCTGGGAGGGGCTCCCCGGCCGGCCTCGCCCTTACCTTGCCAAGCATCTTCTTCAGCTGGCTCTCCGACACGGCCATGGCGGCGGCCTCAGCGGGCCCTGCCGGCCGCCGGTGGTCGTCGTTCCGCACCCCTCCTGCCGCTCCTCCGACTCCCCGCGCGAACGAGGAAACCTGTCCCGGCCTCCCTTCCCGTACTTCCTTTCCACCCGTTTCCGCTCGGCGGCGGGGCTCGACGTCATTTCCGGCGGCCAGGTGCCGCATCCGCGTGAGCATAGACCGCAGACCGCGGTCACTGAGGAGTCCGTAGAGATAGCAACGTGGAGAGGGACACGCAGGCGGCAGCCTAGTTTTTCTTTTTTTCCATATGGAGTCTCAGTTCTATAAAAGCACTGAAAGTGAATGGAGCATAAAATGTAATCATTTGGTTGAGCGCTAGGTTGGGATGGCGTGAGGGGTGGGGAATTAATTAGACTTTCACCTTTCCCTTTTTCTTCTTTTCTACACAACTGGGAACGTTTTGTGTATGTGCTTTGTTTTGTTGAGAGAGAAAGTGAGTGAGTCTAGGAAGTACCGTATTTTTCCGTGTATAACACACACACCACACCCCCGGTGTTTAAAATGCCCCCTATTTTGTGGGGTTCAGAATTAAGAATTAATTAATTTCAAGTAAAAAATCATTGTCTTATGCACGGAAAAGTTATGGCAAGTCCTCTGTACTGGAAATGATAGTGGCTGATTGTAACATCTGCTCCATTCAATAAAACGATGGGACCACTGACTGCTATATGGAAAGGAGGGTAGTTCATTGGGAGAGCAAATGCTTTGCATGCAGAAGGTCCCAATCCAATCCCCAGCACCTCTATGCAAGGCTGGGAAAGACCTCTGCAGGGTTGCTGCCAGTCACCATAGACCAGGGGTCAGGATCGTTTGCCCCTCCAAGATGTTGCTGAACAACACAAGACCAAAAAGGTGCTTTTTACACATGCTGTACAGGGAAGTGAGGGACAGATGGGGCTTGTCAACCTGGGAAGGTAGCCCATCTAGGAGAAGAAAAACTCTGGTCCTAAGCCTCCACTGCCTTGCAGGATATCTTCAAGAGAAGAAAAGGCTAAGGAGTAAACCCTGCACAAAACCGTCCCTAAGACGGTTGAATGGCACCTTGTATGCCTCCTCCTGGCAACTCCTGCAGCCAAGCTGGTGCCAAATGTATTGCTCCACTTTCCTTTGGACCACATCAGCAAAGCTGAGAGGGGGGTCTTGTCATCTGGGCAGCCCAGGACCTCCATGCACACTGCCAGGCTTGCACCCCGGGGAGGTCACTTTGGTGCTGCGAATGCAGCAGTTCAGCTTCATCCACAGAGGCCCACTTCATTGTCTCTCGAGGCAGATGGATGCCAACAACATATACCATCAACCTCAGACTCCATGGCTAATAGTCAAGGGAGATGGGTACTGCAGTCCAACAATACCTGGAGGGCCAAAGGTTCCCCCTCCCTTGGTGTAGACAACACTTGAGCTTAATGGACCAAGGGTTTGAGACAAATTGAAATCTTCACACAGCACATAGTAACACTGGATTTCACTCCCACAAAATGTATAGATTGGAGACAATACGAAATGGTATCCAGGAATCTTGGCTACAGTCACTAAAATTGTCAGTGTTATTTTTAAAAGCCTACGTACAATGGAAAGGATTGTGTAGATGGAACAGATTAATGCATAAAATATAGAGAGGTTATTTAATGGTTTGAAGGATTTGAATATGCATGTATTCTGTAAACTATTTTATTCTGAGGTGGTGTACAACAGGGTCGAACAATGAAATAGTTCACAAAATACCGGTATATGCATACTGTATTAAAATCCATCACACCATTAAATAAAATTGTCTGTAAAACCACCATCAACCATGAAGCTAAAATTCCTGTACATCTTTTAAAATTTAGATTTTGAGACCTTTTGGTAACAACCAACAAATCTAATAAATAGTAATATAAATTTTGCTGTCATGATTCAAGATACTATTTTGTACCAGCTAGATAGTGCACCACACCAACTCATGAATGCCTCATCCGACCTACAAATAGATATTAGTATATATTAGCAAATTCTTTCATTAATCTGTTGCATTTACGTACTGCTTAATATTTCAAAAACCTCTAAGCAATGTATGGTCTAACCCCCCACCCATAATATATTGTTAAAGCATTAGCACATAAACACAACCTAAAAGCAATAAAACAGTAATAGAAAAACACATTGAACATTTAAAAGTTGTTAAACATTTTATTAACATTACACATCACAGTATTTTTCTATATAGCACTTGCTTAAATATATAATGCAAAGAAAAAGGCAAAAATTCATTGCAATCCTACCTGAGTACAGAATCTATATATACTATCATTAGACTGTTTAGTCTATATATTATTTGGTAGTGCTTAAAGCTTGTTGCAGTGTTACAACTGATGACACCAAACATACTCAGTCTTATCAGTGCATAACATTGACCAGTGCATTCATTCAGTTTTTCTTCCCATCCTGTCCTAAGGACTCAGGCCAAGTCACAATTATTTTAACAAAAGACCAAATAAAAACAGATTACTTCATTAGATAGAAATAAAAATTACTCCATCTCCTCTTTGCCCTAAATTCATAAATCATCATTTAGATCCTGGGAATAGCATTGGCTAATACTATCTAATAACTATTTTCTCATCTATTATATTTTAAAGCATGATAAAGTGGAAAGGGAGAAGAATCAGCTTTTTAAAAAATACCATACTGTATTCTGAATAAAGGGAGCATTTCATTTAAACCATGGTGACTACCTGTGCCTTACTGTATTCTATAATGTCCTCCCCATATAAAGTGCCTATACAATTCAATTTATAAATCTTGTAAATAATCCAGTACGCCCTCCCATGTGAGCCAAAAGCACTAATGTGTGCATATGGGAAACAAAACATTTCCTGCTCCACCCGGCTGCTTCATTCACAAGCTGCACTGGAGGGTACTCCAACCTTCAGAGTAGCTTTTCAGGAGCTACGAGAACCTGCCGCAGGAAGGAGGATGTGAACACACAGAACCTCAAGCCTCTTGGATTTTGGCCAGAGTGCCTTTAAGAAGACCATACAACTATGCACATTTTATATACTGCAGCAATGTAACAGCGCAGGGTTCTTTTTTATATACCCCACCCCAATCAATATCTAAATCTTTGGGTGATTCATACAAAAAGTTCAGAAAAATATTTTCCGGCACATTAAGGCTAAGCAAATAGAATTCAAATGCCCAAAATTTCAGCTTCAGGTGAATTATTGCAATGATTTGCTGGTAGAAACATTCTGTTATAAATTGCCTGAATCACTGGCTGAAACATGGACCCTTAATTTTAGGCAATACCTTGCTGCCAGGCCATCTATGTCTAGACTTTAGCAATGTGTAATATATATATAAAAGACTGGTTCTCTATACCGGTAGTAAATACAAGATGACAGTGCTGTACCACCTATGGCAAAAGATACCTCTTGTCAGCAGATTTACAGCAACTTAGAAAAGGAAGTGGGCTGGTGGTGATTATAGTGATGGCTCTGATATAGTGTTGTGCATTCAATACAGGAAAAAGAAGAGATACTGTTTTTTTTCATTACATTACATATATAACCAAGAGTACAAAATTCAGCAAAAACACAACCCATGATCTAGAAAGTTTGGAAAATTGTTTCATGTTACAGAAGTTTATATTTGTATATTTCCATCCTATTTTGCCTAATCATTGACAGATGGTCTTTAGCATGCCCTATAATTAAATATACTCCAAATTTAGCAAAGCTTCATCATTGTGAGGTATTCTTTCTTTAGCAGCCACCTAGGCAATAGTGTCTTTTCTGCAAATCTCAAATACCTTAGAGACCAAGTTATGCCTAGCTAGTATTCAGAGTTTCAGCTGCTGTTGAAGATCATGAATCGAGGCAGCCGTGGACTGAAGCTCCTGTGCCACAGTACCTTTATCCAGCAGTTTGATGACTTCAGTCACTCCACTGATTCCAAGCGCACAAGGCACACTTAAAAATACTTCAGAGTTTATATTGTAACATCCCTAGAAAAGGCAAAACATAGTATTGGGTATATTAGAATTCCTGTGACCCATAGGTTAATGTTTCCTCTATTCTAAAAAACCAAAATCAGATCAGTCCTGTATTTACCTTCACCATCGTTGATATGGAATGTACTTTCCTTTTATCATTCAATATACTGTCTGCCAGATCAGCTATTGACAGACCAACAGACCAGGATTTTTGGCCTCTTCCTTTCAGAACTTCCATGGCTCTATATAAAAGCAAAAGAATCAGGATTTACAATGCACCTTTTAAAGCAAGCAATATGCCCCCTTTATAATCTCCATACATCACACTTACACATTTTTGTAGTGGCCTTGTTCACATGTTGTGCTAGCCAAACTGTCTCAATGTGAACAAGCAAGCGTGAGGGTACTTGCATTTAAAAAATGCAGCTGCTTTGCTCCTCCCATGATTGTCCTACTTCCACACTAGCTATGCCATGCAAAACTATGGTTTGTTTTGCTTCGTACTGCATCTGAACCCAGACTCATGGTTTGTCTGCCTCAGACAAAACACAAGTGGTAAGCCAAGAACAAACCATCAGAATACATGTGATGGCTTTCGACCAATCAAAAGGTTACAGCAAAATGGTTACATACACTGTAGATTACATTTTCATGGCAACAGGTCCTGAGCCAAGCAGAGGCTAACTACTGTACATTACTTGCTAATTTTATGACCAGCAGCAAAGCCTGTGTGAGGAATTTTCCACTCTTGTGTCTGCCCCTTCCCAACATCCTTAGTCATTACTTCATTGTTTAAGGTGTTTGCTGTCTGGAGTGGGCTATTTTCTCAGGTACAAGACCCTGAATAAAGTATATGTATTTTAAGAATAGCATTGCTGACAGATAAGACTTCAACTAGAATTTGAGGTCTTGGTCTTTTATATGTAGCCTGAGCAAAACATGTTCAAATAAAAGTGGGGTTTAATAGGTCAATAATGAAAGTTTCCCTTTCATATCACATTACTGTACTAGGGTGTAAATTAAAATTCAGAATTAGGTGCATTCCTATATCCATTTATATTGGAATAAGTCCCAGTTAACTGTTAACTCAATGGGACTTACTTCTGATCATACTGCCACATGTTTAGGTGTTTTACCTGTTAGCTAAGAGATTCTGGGCATTTTGATTTGCTATGTCTTCATCCTGATGACTTGTCACTGAATTAGAAGCACTCCATGCTGCCACTGAATAGGATAAAATTACAATCCATGTTGTTTTTAAACGTTTGCATTTTTATATTGGGTATAATTTCTCTGTAGAGTATGTGCTTTCCATTTTGCTTTAAAGAGACCAATTGTAGGATTCTATTCAGAGGAGTACATAACTCACAGGTGTACAGAAAACACAGAAACAAAGAAACTGCATGAGAAGTCAAAGACAAAGCAGCCACCACCACAATGTAGTGTAAGCATAAAATATAGAATTGGAGAAGCTGTCTCTGGAACAGAGCCAAAGACTTCTTGTCTTAGCTATCCATTAAATAAATAACAGTAATTCAAACTGAAATATCTCCATATACAGTATTTCTATTAAAAAAATAAAAGCACAACGTTTTTTGAAATTATGTTCTGATACAAAGTACACATGTGGTACCCTTAAACCGCATAGTAAGTCATCATTTTTACCTTTGTTTTCCCCTTGTTCACCAACAATCCAATTATCTTTGCCTCTGATTTGGGCTTTCAATAGGTTTGCAATAATGTATTGGAATCTTACAGAGTCTAGATTACAACCAATCCCGATAACCCGACTTTTAGGAAATCCACTCATCTTCCATGATACATAGGTCATTATTTCCACTGTACATTTGACAAAAATACATTGAAAAGGGCAAATGAATTTGTATTCAGGTAAAAAAAACATAAAGGTTTACAATCAGGTAATCATTCATCTTTTTGGCAGTGGGGTTGACTGGATATCAGTAATTCTATTCATTTCAAGAACAATAGCAACACCTCCAACAAATATCATGAAGGATGTTTTAGTAAATTTGTAATCTTAACCCCACTTTCCTGGAAGTAAGCCCATTTAATATAACAGTACTTATTTCTGAAGAGACATGGTTTTGACTGTGCATTATTTTTGCACTGCTTAAATATAATTAAATATTTCACTAAATTTGGTTAACACAATCACACTCTACAACATTTGGTTTTGGTAGAGTTAATTTCTGCTGGTTATTATTAGTTTCCAGCCAAACATGATGATAAGCTTTGATCCTTCGGAATCACATGTTTCTTCACCGGCATCTCTCGGAACTTATGTCCCAAGAAGCATGTTTGCTCAAAAGGAAGACCTACTGATTTTAGTGAGACTTTTCCTGATGCTTTGGGATTAAGTAATGAGATGAATCATGCCACATCTAAACATGCTTGTACTGTACACAAATATTTGCAATCACAAAACCATAGAACTGTTGAGTTGGAAGTGACCCTAAGGTCATCTAGTCGACACCCCCCTGCAAATCTCAACTAGATCATACATTACAGGTGGCCACCCAACCTCTGCTTAAAAACCTCCAAGGAAGGAGAGTCCACCACCTCTCAGAGGAGTGTGTTGCACGGCCAACCAGCATTTACTGTCATAAAGTTATTCCAGATGTTCAGTTGGAATCTCCTTTCTTGAAACTTGAATCAGGGAAGTACCTGTACTAGTTTTCTTGTTACTCACTTCTCTAAAGGAAAATGCCAAAAGACTCATTCCTTATGTGTGTCAAGATATACACAACCCACAAAAGGGAACTTTCTGGCCTAATTTTCTACATTGTCACAATACCTGACCCCAAGATAGCAAACAGAGAACACCCTGAAGTCTCTGTAAAGAAACAGGTTTATTAAGTATGAGAACATTCATTACAAAACACGTTATATCCAGGGAGCAATAAATCATAGAAAGGTAAGCGCTGCCATACCTGGTTGAGAAGCCACAAGCAGTACACTTTGTTGGCTATAATGTGCTACTGAAGGAATGATGCCTCTGAACAGTTCAACATTGCTCTGTACAACATCCAGATAGGACTGAGCATTGCCTAAAGAATTCACTGTTAGCACCACCAGCTTTGAGCCTGCTGAGGCGGAAAAATCTAAGAACACAAAGAAAGAATTTCCGCACATGTCAAGGACAGAGTATAAGACCTATTTCATTATTATTTTTAAGTCCATGAACTGGACAGGTAAACTTTTGTTTTATCTATAGATACAGGGTCGTAGCCAGTGTTGTGCACATGGAGTTCAACTTGTGCAATGGGGGACTCCCCCTTCCTCTCCTCCCCTCGCGTGCACTCAGAATCTGCTCCAAAGGGTCCTCCGACCCAGAGGATGCAAGAGGTGCTGCAGAGGAGAAGACAGGAAAGTTCTAGTGTGCAAGCAGAAGTCTGCTGGGTTAGCAGAACAGTAGTGTTGGATACGACCCATACGAGTGTAAAAGGAGTCGCTAATTAAGCACTGTGCTACAGCTTTCTCAGGCACACACACACACACACACACACACCTATCTATCTCCTGCCTTTCTTTCATCATGGAACCCATCTGTACACGTGGTCTCCCATCCAGGCTCTGGCTACACTCAAACTTCCTTAGCTTCATCACATGGTGCCTTCATGCACTTTCAGACCATTCTCTGGGAATATAATTGCTATGAGTGAAATGTTCTTACCAACGATTCCAAGAATTACATAGAAAGTTCACTTAAAGCATGCAGGGGGGACACAGACACACACACAGACAGACACACACACCCCTCAGAAACTAGCATGATACCTCTGCTGATTTCTACGTTAGGCAAGGCAAAGATTTCCAGATCCATAGCGACTCCTTTCATTGTACTTTCTGAGCAGTCCAAGACAACCACTCTGTCAGCAACACCCTGGTAAAAATTGGAAGCAAAGAAGTAATTGTTCAGTGGAGAAAAGATAGAATGGTATTCTGAAAGGGTTTAATACAACTCTGATTTATTTCTTTAAATGCTGACATACAATCCTATTTCCTACATAAGCTGCTGTTAAATTTAAGCCAACGGCTATTCTCTCCCATCACACCAGACATCTGTTTGCATCAAGTTGCCACGGCTAGAGACAATGTGCCTCTGAATCCCAATTGCTGGGAATCAAAAGTGGGAAGAGTGCTGCTCCGCTCCGCTCCTTCTTGCAGGTTTCCCATAGCCATTGCATTGGCCACTGTGAGAACAGGTAAAAGGTAAAGGGGCCCTTGACCATCAGGTCCAGTCGTGTCCGACTCTGGGGTTGCGGTGCTCATCTCGCTCTATAGGCTGAGGGAGCCGGCGTTTGTCCGCAGACAGCTTCCGGGTCATGTGGCCAGCATGACAAAGCTGCTTCTGGCGAACCAGTGCAGCACATGGAAACGGCGTTTACCTTCCCGCCGGAGCGGTCCCTATTTATCTACTTGCACTTTGATGTGCTTTCGAACTGCTAGGTGGGCAGAAGCTGGGACCGAGCAACGGGAGCTCACCCCGTTGCAGGGATTCGAACTGCCGACCTTCTGATCAGCAAGCCCTAGACTCTGTGGTTTAACCCACAGCGTCACCTGGGTCCCCCCGTGAGAACAGGATGCTGGACTAAATGGGCCTTTGGCTTGATCCAACAGACAGGCTCTCCTGAAGATGGTCAGGCACAATTTGGCAGGCATTAAACATGCACTGAAATCCCTTCCATAGAAATCAGTAGGATGCCTGGATCATGACAAAATACCTGGAGATTGACAGAGCAATCTAAACCTCACCAGGGCAGCAGGTGAGTGGCAGATCCATGCTGAAAACAACTGTGATAGTAGCTTTCCAGCTGCTTATATTAGCCTGCTAAAAGTCCATACAGGCTGAATTCTGTTGGTGCTATTGGAAAATACACAGTTTAAGACAGCATGTGCCAACTAAAAGCTATGGTTACCATGTGCTGAGAAGTTATGCAAATAGAACCTCAATGCACAGTCCTTTGTAGGCTTACTCAGAAATACATCCCACTCTGTTCAACAGGCCTGCTCCGAAGTAAATGCGTATGGCACCTACTCTGAATAAAAACACACAAGATGGCACTATTAATTGCTTAGGCAATCCATCGGTTCCAATCCTAATTTAAACCTACTTCATGGAGAAGAGAGCACTAGTTGTTCGTTCCTAGGTATTTTCAAGAATAATTATTTTATCCCAGTTTGGAATCATTACAGAAGCAGTCACAGTGGTCATTTCACGTAAAGTATATATATACCTTTGCTGAAATAGCCAGTGCGCAAGCAAGGCCCAGATCACCTGCTCCAATCACTGTAACTTTGTTAAATCCTCCATCATTTTTCTTTCCCTCTCCCTTGGACTGAATGTTGTCTTCACCTAAAATAACATATAGTCATTAATATAAACAAATGCACTCAACTTGGAAAGTTGCATGGAAAATGACTGGGTCTAATGGAACAAACCAACCAAAAAAGGTTTAACTGAAACTATGGTGGCCTGTGGAGGACAAGAACATATTGTACAGCCTTCTTCATATGAACGCTAACTTCAAACCAAAGAAGAGCCCTGTTGGATCAGACCAAAAGTTCAGCTGCTTCTCACAATGGCCAGCCAGATGCTTCAGGGATAATGGGAGGATGATAGACATCTCTTGCTATTGTTCTTCAATGACCACCGTTTATCAATGACTGAATCCTGCATACAGTACAGAACTTGGCTCCTAAATGAAAGCCCAAAGCAAATTCCCAAAGATGATGCAGCATACCTTCAGTGATTTTTGAAATGTAAGAGAGCAGCTCTGACTGTCTGGCTGCATCTGAAGATGATAATGAGAACAGAGGGAGCTCCTCTTCAAATTTTGCGCTCATTTCCTTTAATAACCCTATGATCATGGACTGTGGCTGAAACATATATAACAACAATTAGCCTCCTCCTCATCTTATTATGATATCCTTTCACATAAGTCCTCAAGTGGTTTACAAGAGCAACTAAAAATAGGTTCCTAAACACCACCAACAAAATATGCAAGGCAGAGACTTAAAACAAAACAGAACAAAAAATCCAGCTGGAAAAGCTTCTTGAAACGAAAATGTATTGAGTTGTTTCTGGAAACTACAGGTAGCAGGCACCTGTTGTATCTCAACATGCATGCTGTTCCACAAAACGAGAAGCAGCCACATTGAAATGTCTGCTCTCAATTACTGTGGGCTTATGATATTTTAGAGCAGGCATTCCCAAACTGCGGCCCTCCAGATGTTTTGGCCTACAACTCCCATGATCCCTAGCTAACAGGACCAGTGGAAGGGGAAGATGGGAATTGTAGTCCAAAACATCTGGAGGGCCGAAGTTTGGGGATGCCTGTTTTAGAGACTCTCCTGTGAAACACAGCCACCCACTGTGTGTGTAAAGGGCTATGTGGTCTTTCATTGAACCTGGTCCAAAGCTGTAGAGGAGATTATATGTCAGTACCAGAGCCTTTAGTGTGGTCTGGTACCACAATTTTAGATAACAAACATTCTATGAACAAAAATGTCTCAAAAGGAAAAGAAAAGGCAGCTCTCCACATGCCTAAAAGGACTGAAAATCTGAAGCACTTTATGTACAATTACTGTGTATAGGGCTTATCAAATTTTCCCCTTCAAAGCTACATAAGCCAGTTATCAACTTTTCCCCAGAGAAGCAGAATCAAGATAGGGGCTAGACAGAAAGGAGCAGGCCTTTCTTACAGGGCTAGGAACGTAAGAGGGTCATGACCCATCCCAGTGGGGAACTCATAGTGCCTTTTCCTTTGCAAGTGAGATTTTTGCCATTCATTCATAGAAATGAAAAAGTAAAGCACTTTGTTTGGGGGCACTGTTAGGCAAAACACTGCCCCCTGCAATAACGTTGGTTGGCCATACCTCTGCCGACAGAGAACCCGCAGGTCATCGCTACAAATACACACAACCTTTGCTAGTCCAATAAAATAGCCTCTACTTTCTCTCTGGCATGATGACAGCTCATGTTTTTATACAATTACTGTAAGGTACACAATATGGATGACATTAAATTAAGACTAAGACAAACCCTGTAAACCGATTTTTAGTAAAGCAATAATACTATTTTACATGATATGCACAGACATCCCTTACATGACTCCATTTTTGTAGATAGGGCAAGTATATCCTTCCCCGGGCATCTACATGCTTTCCTACAGAAATCCCCATGTTTGCAGTGGGCTTTAAGAAGCAGATTGGAGGAGTAAAAGGATGAGAATCTAAAATCCATAGGAAAATTGGAATGTTGTACGAATTACCTGTCAAAATACAAAACATAAGCAATTATCAACAACCACTGCTTCTTGACTGGTCATGTATACTTCTTAAATTTTACACATGGGTGGACATATTGTAGAATCTATTGTACTTTGTTTTTCACTAGAACCACAAAGTCCATGATATGGAGCCATAGGCTAAGAGGGCAGACATATACAGTCCAGGAATTTATTTTAAATGCCAGAACTGAGTTCACAGTCTTTTCACACGGAAAAAATCCACTCCTGGTTTCTGCACAATCTCTCATCGTTTCAGCAGCCTGAATAATGGAAGCAGGAAGACCTTTTGTACTTGCTCTTGAACAAGAGTTGCTATTGGACACTCTATTAGAAAGATATATTTACTTATTTAAAGAATGTATATGCGGCCCATCTGAAATATACTCGGAGTCCTGCAGTGATTTCATGCTCTTTTTTGCAGCTTGTAAAACAGTGATAGAATTTCCCTCACAGTGAGTCCCATCTGATTGGCTGATTCTGCTTCCCTCCTGGAGCCTGATTGGTCTTCTCCTGCAAGCCAATCAGCTGTTGCATTCTAGGATCCTACCTGCCTTTTGTTCTAGGATCCAAGCTTAGTACATAACACTATCAATATAAATATTTCCAGGGCAGCTTACAAAAGATATACTATTGATATCAAGCAGGTGTCGTCACCGTATTCTTTTCAGTGCCTGCTGAAGACATTCTTATTTAAACAAGATGTTTAGAAAGCTTGTATGAGTTTTAAATTGTTTTAATCTAATCTATTGTGGTTTTAAGAGCCACAATTCGCCTTGTCTGCTCAATCCACTGCAGCCTGGCTTCGCATGTCCTCACATGGTTTAGCTCGCCAGTCAAAGCTGTGTCCTGGGGTGTGGTTGCTGTCGCATACTGACAGCTTCTAGGCATAGCTGCCAAGTTCTCCCTTTTTTTAAGGGAAATTCCCTTATGCTGAATAGGCTTCCTCGCGAGAAAAGGGAAAACTTGGCAGCTATGCTTCTAGGAGCCACAAATGAAAGATGAGTAAAGGGTGGGAACCAAAGGTGGACAAACTTCCCCAGAGGGAGCATGATGTGCCACCCACCAGAGGTACTACCCCACCCCAAACATCCCATCCCACTCGCAATTCCCAATGTATTATTAGGTAGCAAACAAAAATATAGTGAACAACTTACCCTGGTATTTCACTGGAACAGTGCCACTACAATTCAAAAGGTCTTTCTGGGAACCATCCTTAAAAGCTAAAGTTCAGAACATTAATTTGTATGCGCGTATAGCAGGGGTCAGCAACCTTTCCCAGCCATGGGCCGGTCCACTGTCCCTCAGACTATGTGGTGGGCCAGACTATTTTTTTGGGGGGGGGGGGGAAATGAATGAATTCCTATGCCCCACAAATAACCCAGAGATGCATTTTTAAAAAATGGAAACATTCTACTCATGTAAAAACACACTGATTCCGGATGTGGACGGTCTGGATTGAGAAGGCGATTGGGCCGCATCCGGCCCCCAGGCCTTAGGTTGCCTACCCCTGGCGTATAGATGACATTTTTTCAGTACCAGACAGCACAGTGAGACTGCCCTTCTCACTTGAGTATCCGGCATTCCTGTCAGTAGGCTGGTACTGTGGAGGTCTCTGCCCTCCCCCTCTCCATCTCAGTATGCAGCAGGACACAGCCAGAGGGAGGTTACATAAGTAGCACATCCCCACCATCTTTAAATTTTTGTCATTCTTTTGTTACCAATAATACTGCTTTATTAACATTATTAACACCTGATATCAGAGCCAGATAAATAATTATTTTAAACGTTTATACACCACCAGTCTTTTTAAAACAACAAAGAAATCACGACAGCAAAATAAAAAGAGCATGTAAAATACAAGACAGCCAGAAAGGAAAATAAAACAACTTCATTGGTTTGCTGCTATTTGCTTTATTTTCATTTCTGGCAGCAAATAGCAGCAAACCAATACAAAGCTCACTCTACCACCCCAAACTTCATAAAGGAGCAACAGTAAATTAATTACTTAATTCAGGGATCCCCAAACTCGGCCCTCCAGCTGTTTTGGGACTACAACTCCCATCATCATCCCTGACCACTGGTTTTGTTAGCTAGGGATGATGGGAGTTGTAGTCCCAAAACAGCTGTAGGGCAGTGTTTGGGGATGCCTGACTTAACTGTTGAAGGTTTAAAAATTTACACAAGGTAAAGCACACTCACTTGGGAGTAAGCCCTACTGAATACTGTGGGCTTACTTTCTAGTAAACATACATAGGATTGTGCTGCAGGTAATATTGTCAATAATGAACGTAAGTAACTGGAGTTGAATTCCTTACTTGAAATTACTTGCATTGACTGCTATTCAAACTTTTATATTAATTACTATACAAAACAACGACATTCTCACACAGTCATTTTTCCAGTGGGCCAAAATAATAGACGTTACTCTTACTGTAGGTATTCATGGCAAATGTGGTGTTTGGGTACAACTCATGTACGCTCTTCAGTTCTTCTATGGTCAGATCTCGGAATTTATACTGGAGAGGGAACACGGATTATTTTATTCTTTTAAGCAATTTTATATTGATGCACCCTGCCTTTAAAACTTGGCATGGTTATTAAACAATTTAGCCTCACAGCTGAAATTAGAAGTCTAAACCACTGATTCTTCTGAACTGGAAACCTAATTCGCTTCAGTATCAATACAGCCCTGCAATACAGATCTGCATTTATTAGAGTGACTGCACCTTCCTTTAATTACACCTTTGTTAGCAGTACCTTTTCCGATGTGCATTGAGTTAAAGCACTATGGATAAAATTCTGCTTATATTTGTTCTTTAAAACATGCACACACCACTTTTAGGTATGTAAAGCAGGGGTGGGGAATCGAATCGGGCCAGATCCAGAATTGGCAAACCCTCCCCAGTAAGGTTACCAGTAAGGTTTCCTGGGGGCAGTCGACAGATTTACAAATCAGTCCCCTGACAAAATCCACTGAATTCGACTGAAGTTGAAAAGTGTCCCTGGATTCATTGAAAAAAATAATCTGGTAACCTTACTCCACAGGGCTAGTTGAACAGGTGGGAAGAGCTGTCAGTCACTTGATGTCATATGACTCTAAGTGCACTCCCAGTTCTTCATTGGCATGGCAGCCATGGCTTAAAGTCACCTTCCAAACATTATTGTCATCATAATTGCAACACAGATGACACGTATTAACACACGGAAGACTGGGCTTCCTTCCGAGCCAACATACATAGGATTCTGCATAGATTGGGAACCTGTGACCCTCCTGAATAACAACTAGGGCTGATGTGCGATGGGTTTCTAGAGATCCCTACATCCCGCGTCAAGGAACAAGTTCTGCATTTCTAGGGCAGCTGACCTAGGAGCGCTGCATGCAGAAGCCTGTGCCCTAAATACACCCAACGATGAGGCCTTGCTTACATCCCTGCCGGCAGCGTTGGCACACATATTTTGGCAGTCTAAAGAGCCACCCTCAGCCACGGCCATGTTGCAACCCTATATAACTTGTGGTGAGCAGGCAGGCAGCTTGCAAAAAGCGTCTTAATCGGGCGAGATTCCGAGTGACTCGGCGGCAAAGCGGCGCCCGTGGGAAGCCAGGGGGAGTCGTTCCCTCGGGCCGCCCACCTGGCGCGCGGAGAGAAGCGCCCGCGCCCGCCCATCCCGCCGCCGCCGCCTTGCCTTGCTCAGCCACTTCCTCAGCTGCTCCTCGGAGAACTCCATGGCCGGCGACCCGCGCGAGGAGGTCCAACAAGCGCCGCTTCCTGCTGCTGGCGCGGCTGGAAAGGCGAGCCGGCCGACCCCGCAGCCTCTCCCAGTTCCTCCTTTTCCCCAGGCCCGCCCCTTGCTTAGGTAGACTGCCTCGCCTTGTGGGGAAGCGGGTTTCTTCTCCCGGCGACGCGCGAGGCCTGCGCTTGAACCCAGAGCCGGATTTAGGTTTGATGAGGCCCTAAGCTACTGTAGGTAATGGGGCCCTTTAGATGTCCAGCTGTCCTTTGTCAACAACAAATTGTCTTTGTTTTCTGTGTTGAATATATGCTATATGGTAATTTATGGACCTAATAGGTATTTAAAGCCATTTGCACATGTTGCCATGCAACCAGTCCATGCAGAATGTAGGCACCCTATTGATAAGTTTGGTCCAGTCGTGGACGACTCTGGGGTTGCGCACTCATCTCGCTTTACTGGCCGAGGGAGCCTACGTTTGTCCGCAGAGTTTTTCCGGGTCATGTGGCCAGCATGACAAAGACGCTTCTGGCGAACCAGAGCAGTGCAGGGAAACGCCGTTT
The DNA here is from genome assembly GCF_965207765.1 of Zootoca vivipara. Taxonomy (NCBI): domain Eukaryota; kingdom Metazoa; phylum Chordata; class Lepidosauria; order Squamata; family Lacertidae; genus Zootoca; species Zootoca vivipara. The sequence goes on along the minus strand of NC_142582.1, from coordinate 63,302,840 downwards.
ACCTTCCCGTCGGAGTGATACCTATTTATCTACTTGCACTTTGACGTGCTTTCGAACTGCTAGGTGGGCAGGAGCTGGGACCAAATAACAGGAGCTCACCCCGTTGCGGGGATTCGAACTGCCAACCTTCTGATCGGCAAGCCCTAGGCTCAGTGGTTTAGACCTCAGTGCCACCTGCGTCCCTGTTGATAGACATGAGGAAACCAGTGGTATTTTAGGGAGCAGGCTAGCAGCCGTGGCCCATTACTTACATCATAGGAGCCTACACAACACAAAACACTGTTGCTGTATGCAGGTTTTATTTTATTAGTTTTTTTAAATCTTATATTAGGAAATGTACACCCAGGGGTTTTTCCCCTTTAATTTTTGGGTGGAGCCCCCAAGAGAGTGGGGCCCTAAGCTATAGTTATAGCTTGTTTAGCTTATAACTAAATCCAGCACTGCTTGAACCTCGTGGTGACAGAGGCGGTGCAGCGTTTAGGCTCAGAGTTGCGACCTGACTGGCTCTAGGGATTTTGCGGAAAGCAGAGATGGGGAAACCGTGGCGCTCCAAGTGTCATTGGGCTCCAAAATATCTGAGCCAGCATAGCCAGGGAGTTGCAGTCCTGCAACATCTGCTGCACACCTTAAGTGACTCTGGAAGGGGGTCTCTCCCTTGGAAAGGATCCAAAGGTCTTTTTCTTTTCTTTTTAATTTTCTTTATGCTTTTCACATTTCACTAATTTTACCATCATTTTAACATTTCCAAACTTGACTTCCTTCCCCCTCTTTCTGCGGTTCCTTAAATTTATTTTTAATATCTTCTGCATATCCAAATTAACTTATGGTAATTTGCTGATTTATTCATCTACTTTAAATATATACTCTTATAAAACTGCAGGTTATTACAATAATCCTACCAATGTTCTTATCTGTTTACAGCTTATCTGTAAATAATCATGAAACCATTTCCATTGTTTTATAAAAAACGTTTGTTATCTTGATTTCTTCTTCTTCCAGTAAGTTTCTTCATTTCTGCCTATTCCAAAAGTTTTTGTATCCATTCTTCCTTTGCTGGGACTTCTGCTTCTTTCTGTGTTTGGGCGAGTAACATTCTTGCCGCTGTAGTAGCATACATGAATAATAATAATAATAATAATAATAATTCATTTATACCCCGCTCATCTGGCTGAGTTTCCCCAGCCACTATGGGCAGCTTCCAACAGAACAGAACAGAACATTAAAATGCAATAATTTATTAAATATTAAAAGCTTCCCTAAACAGGGCTGCCTTCAGATGTCTTCTAAAAGTCTGGTAGTTGTTTTTCTCTTTGACATCTGGTGGGAGGGCATTCCACAGGGCGGGTGCCATTACCAAGAAGGCCCTCTGCCTGGTTCCCTGTAACTTAAGTTTCTGTACAGCTTAGGTAGTTCTTTTGGGAGTCCCTATAACTCCCAAAAGAAAAGCTGCTTTTTTTTTTTACAAACATTACTTTTAACATCCTTTTCAATTCATTATATATCATATCAAAAGGTGTTTTCCATTGCCCACAGGAGACAGTCATGGCCACCAACCTAGATGGCTTTCAGAGAGGATTGGACAAATTCATCGAGGAGAGGGCTATCACAGAATTGTAGAGTTGGAAGGGACCCCAAGGGCCATCTAGTGCAACCCCCCTGCAATGCAGGAATCTTTGCTAAAGCATCCATGACAGATGGCTCTGCTTAAAAACCTTCAAGGAAGGAGAACCCACATCCTCCCAAGCGAGACAATTCAGCTGTCGATGGCAATGAGCCAGGATGGCTATGCTTTGCCTCTGCAGTTGGGAGGCAGCAAAGCCACATGAGGGAAGAGTTGCTCATGCTCGAATCCTGCTTGCATGTTTCCCACAGGCACCTGGTTGCCCACAATGACAAGAGGATGCTGCAGTATATGGGTCACTGGCCTGATCCAGCAGGCTCTTATTAGGTCCAAATTCCCAGAAATGGCCCATAGGGCAACTTTTGGGGCAGCAGCCTGGCTTGTTCTTTTGTAAAGCTCTGTGGAAGAAAAATCAAGCCATAATGTTGTGATTAGGGTAAAAGTTAATTCAAGATTCTACTTATTGAAGCAAGGCAGTTTCGTTGGGGAAAGATCCCATCAGCCAGATTCTCTTCTGTGCTGATTCATGTTCTGCTCAGATATGGAACGTAACAGCTTCTATAGCCACAACTTGGTTCATGAGAGACCACAAGAGATTAGCTTTGAAAGGAACACCAGAAAACAGCAGTGCTGGTCAAAACCCCATAACCATTCCATACTCCCTTCACCTTTTTACTTTTCAATGTCTCACCCTCCTTCATGCTTACTCTGCTTTTTTACACTCCAGTGGGAGGAGATGTGTTAAGATACAAATTTCCGCAGCATGAATGGAGCTATAGTTGGTAAGAAAAGAGAATATGCATCACAAAATAGCACAATGACAGCAGCCCCAATAACAAGCTACTCTGCTTGTTATGCCCATTGCACCAGCCGGTCCCTGGTGAGGTCTTCTTGGTTGGCTTAGCCTTCCCATGGCCCAGGGCAAGTGTACCTTGCTGCCCCTCCCCTCTGCATGGACCTAGTGGCCAGTAGGAAAGAAAACTGAAGTTGATTGGCTGACGACTCCCAAGAGGGGAAAACATTGGGAACCACTAACTTAAGGAAACTTAAGCTTTTAAATTTTGTATCTGATTTGTAACTAACCCCCCTCCCAGTAAATGTAGCTTATAAAAACTCCAAACCGAAATGAAATAGTATATTTAATCAAAAACTTTTGTAACTCTCGTATCTATCTGAAATGCCTTTGGTTCTATCAGAGAAACTATTTTGCTGATGTCATGCTGGTTGAGTCAATTGTTACATAACAAATGATGTCACAATCTAGTTCATTGCACACTCTGGCTCATCACAAACAGCCACCAAGAAAGCCAAAGTACTGAGCTGCCTAAAATCAGCTGAAAGGTGATTTTCTTTTGTCCTTAAAAATTAGCCATATCAAGTCACATTCCGTAAGTGGGAAAACTCTGAGAAACTGTACAATGATTGTTGTTGGTTGGCTGATTTTCCTTTTGGCTTTGCATCTGATGCATAGAGTTCCAAACGCTAAGGTGAGTAAACTTTGAAATACCAGTTGGAAATACTGTATATGTCACCCTAGTTTGCTGTTTGATGCAAAACCAAAGAGTTGGATTCTTACAAACTTAGGATGTGTCCAGTCCACTGTTTTATGTGGTTTTGCACTCAGGCAATAGGAAAGCATCCTCATCGTGCCAAGGTATTTAACTGTCACCATCAGGGAAAATGGCCTGACCTTTTAAATAGAGCTGAGACTTGTGCGCCTTTAGAACATGCGTGAAAACCCATATAAGCCACATTACCCCACAGTAAACAATCCGAGGAATTGTGACAATGATAATATATGGAGTGCTGTATTAAGCAAAGAAGTGCCCAAAATAAACCAGCTTTTTAAAACTACAACTTTATTGCAGTTATTCAAAAATACCTATTAATTATTAAGCCTTTCTCTAGGTGAGACACCCCTTTCCTTATAGTTCAGAAGGATAATAAAAACAATCAGTTTGTATATTGATTATACAGTAGTTCAGTAATTCATTATTGTAACCGATAAGTGTTAACTGTTTAATTATTATTTACTGTTATTTAATTTTACTGTTTGCTATTATATTCTGGGACACGGGTAGCACTGTGGTCTAAACCACAGAGCCTAGGGCTTGCCGATCAGAAGGTCAGCAGTTTGAATCCCCGCAACGGGGTGAGCTCCCATTGTTCGGTCCCAGCTCCTGCCCACCTAGCAGTTCAAAAGCACATCAAAGTGCAAGTAGATAAATACCACCGGGAAGGTAAACAGCATTTCCGTGTGCTGCTCTTCTTCACCAGAAGAGGCTTTGTCATACTGGCCACATGACCTGGAAGCTGTACGCCGGCTCCCTCGGCCAATAAAGCGAGATGAGTGCCACAACCCCAGAGTCGTTCGCGACTGGACCTAATGGTCAGGGGTATCTTTACCTTTACTATTACAGTCTAATAGATTATGGAATATTGCTTTAAGTTATTTTAAAGTTTTTGTGACTTTTTTATTGCATCAGGTTGTTATTACATGTGTGATCTTTGCTGTCTGTTTTATTGTTTCTTCAGCTTGTAAGCTGCCTTGTGTATAGTATTATAGAAAGATGGTATACAAATTAAAAGTGAAATGAAATGAAAAAGAACTGTAACACCCTCAGCCTAAAGTACAGTGTTCTTTGTTGCTAAGGTGTACTCAAGTTCCAACAGCTTGAGATAGATTACTGGGCCTGTGGGTGACAAGTTTCCATTTGTACTTGATATTTCCTGGTGAGTTTTCCTCACACTCCTTGCTCAGCACTGCTAGAAGAGTGGGCATGCCACACTGGGAAAGGAAACTACCTTAGCACAACATGGTTGCCTGTGGCTGTGTGATTGTGTGGAAGTCTTTCTGGTTGCTATAAAACTTCCATACAATCTGTATTTGTGGTCTAAACCTCTGAGCCTAGGGCTTGCCGTTCGGAAGGTCAGCGGTTTGAATCCCTGCGACGGGGTGAACTCCCGTTGCTCGGTCCCAGCTCCTGCCAACCTAGCAGTTCGAAAGCACGTCAAAGTGCAAGTAGATAAATAGGTATCTGGCGGGAAGGTAAACGGCGTTTCCGTGTGATGCTCTGGTTTCACCAGAAGTGGCTTAGTCATGCTGGCCACATGACCCGGAAAAACTGTCTGCAGACAAACATCGGCTCCCTCGGCCAGTAAAGCGAATGCGCGCCAGAGTCGTTTGCGACTGGAATTAACTGTCAGGGGTCCTTTACCTTTACTTTTACGGTCCCAGAGCTGAAGAAAAACTCATGGGGGTTCGAGATACGTGGGAATTCTGAGTAAGGATTCTAAAGACATGAAAATTGGCCAGTTCTGATGATTTATTCAAGAAAGGTATAAACTTACAGCAAAAAGCAGTCTGCCAGTTCTTGCATCTCATGCAGGACAGACACCGCCAGGCAAGAAGACATGGGCATACCCAGCGCGGAGCAGGGGGGGCAGCTGCAGGGCCGGTGCAGGGCAGCTGCAGGGCCGGCTATAAGCAGGGCCGGTGCAGCCGTGGGCGAGAGCGGCACTGCTGGTGGGGCTGGTGGGCAGAGGTGGAGGCGGAGCGCAAGTTCAGCATTCCCGCCCACCGCACCACGCCGCGCCCTCCCTCCCTCCAGCTCCCCGTCGGCCAAGGCCAAGCACGGTGGGGAACCAGAGAGCGCGACGGGAAGCTGGAGGGCGCAGCGGGCGGGAACGCCGAACTCGCGCTCCGCTCTGCTGTGCTCCGCCTCTGCCTCTGCCCACCAGCCCCGCCGGCAGCGCCGCTCTCACCCACGGTTGCACGCTCCGCCGGGGTCCTGGCCATAGTGCACCGGGGGCAGCCCGGCGGGCCAGAGTGAGCGCCCTGGCTGCGTGCTGTCAGCGGAGCCCCGGAGCCTCCAACTGCAAAAAGCTTCGCGGCGCCTAGGTGAGACCGGAGTCAGTTTCACCTGGGCTCCGTAGCCCTGCCCATGTCGCCACTTTGTGGCCCCTCCCCTCCCGTGCCTTGGCCCCACTCCTTGCCCCCCCTAGTTTTGATCCTGGGTATGCCCCTGCAAGAAGATGATGGACTGTCTGCACCCAAGCAAAGATGCACACATTCTGTAAACCATAGAGCAGCATACGTCACGTGTCCTGTGGAATTGACTCAATCATTAACCTGAGGATTCGTGAACTTGATGAGAATTGTGTGGTGCAAAAGCACAGGGATATCTTCACAGCTTACTTGAACACTGCCACACAGCTGAAGGCAGCAGGATACTTTAGTGAGCACACACACATACACTCTTTGCCCCTACCGTAGTTGCCATCCACTAGCATTTGCTGCTTGAGGTGTTTGGCTCACTGTAAATCCCATTAGCCTTCTGCACCAACCATCAGATCAAATGAGCTCCATCGTTCGGCCCAGTCAAATGAAACACAGTTATGGTTTGAGAAAGATGTGTCTGTCCTCAAGTAGTTCAGCAGTCTCTTTGAAACTCAACATCATAGTTAGCTCTAATTACTGAGTAAACTTTAGATGGAGGGGAGAAAGTGCATAGTATAAAAGACTTGAAATATATTTCAAATACTGTACAATATTTCACATTTGTGCACACCCACACCCACAAAATAGGTTAAACCTACTTTTTAGTTATTCATTAGTGGTCAGTGCCTGGTGAGATAGAGGTGATGTAAAAGACTTGAAATATATTTCAAATACTGTACAATATTTCACATTTGTGCACACCCACACCCACAAAATAGGTTAAACCTACTTTTTAGTTATTCATTAGTGGTCAGTGCCTGGTGAGATAGAGGTGATGTGCTGAGCATCTAAGCCCTGCATATCTCTTTTCCGAAAACCAGAAAAAAACAATGCAAAATAGTAAGAATAACATGAAAAATTATGCAAATAAGGTCCTATGCATACTTGACTCAATGCATCCAGGTAATTGGTTTGCTTCTCATGCAGAATCGCCTAGTGAAGAGGAACAAAAGGAAAGCTGAAGGTGTTATCCCTAGAGCAGTTTGTACCTGCACACCTTAAACTCAGCCTGAGTCAAGACTCAACATATGGCCCTTTTTCTATATGAATATTGGTTGAAGAGTGAAATACTTCCCTCCAAACTTTTCAGTAATATTCTGTGTGTTTGGTTACAGGCTGAACCGGCAAAGAACGAAGGTGATAAGCATTAACTGGCATTGTCCTTTCGAGGAACACAACCCAGAGCAGACTTCCCATCTTCTTTAAGAGCGACAAAGATGTTCCAGTTCAGAAGTGCCATTAAAAACATCAGCAAGAAAGGAGTTACAGGAGCTAATGCTTACTGCAGTACTGAAGGCAATGAAGCATATTGTTTCTGTTGTTGGTAACACATAAATTAATTGCACAGCATCATGTTATATGTTTATGACCAAGTTACCTGGACCTTCAAATGTTACCACGCTCCACGATGCACAGGGCAAAGTGGATTTCAAGCATTACCTATAAGAGCATATTTGAAATAGATTATGCTTCTATTTAAGGGACAATCACATAGAACGCTTCGTATCCGATACGATTTCTGATGGACTATGTACTTTTAAAATTGCCTACTACCTGCAGTAGCAAAATTCACTTGGTGTTCACTATTCTGAAAATATAATGGGTGGAAAAAGACATAAAGGTTAATGTCTGCGGAATGATTTATTTAGTCTTTTAATGCATGTGCCACCTTTCCCATGAAGATTTGAAGCAACAAACTTCTTAAATTTAAAGTTTAAATGTTTAAAAAAGCATGCCTATTTATTGTCTGCTGATTAGCATTCTGAAACAAGCATTGTATAATGAACTATAGCACATTTATCCTATTCTTCCCATGTAAATAAAGGGTAAAGGTAAAGGGACCCCTGACCATTAGGTCCAGCCATGGACGACTCTGGGGTTGTGGCGCTCATCTCGCTTTACTGGCCGAGGGAGCCGGCATACAGCTTCCGGGTCATGTGGCCAGCATGACTAAGCCGCTTCTGGCAAACCAGAGCAGCACACGGAAACACCATTTACCTTCCCACCGGAGCAGTACCTATTTATCTACTTCCACCTTTGAAGTGCTTTACAACTGCTAGGTTGGCAGGACTAGGGACCGAGCAACAGGAGCTCACCCGTCACAGGATACAAACCGCTGACCTTCTGATACCTATTCTTCCTATGTAAATAAGCCACACATAAAGGAGTATATAGCCTATAGGCTATCAAAGCCTATAGGGAGATGGACTTAAATAAATACTTAAACCAATTCCAGAGCCAAAGGTGTTAGCAGAGAACAGTCCAGATTATTGCATCTACTACACACCATCAAAGATAGTGCTAATTTATATTGGGGGAAATGTTGCAGAGCAGAGTACTTCTGTTCAGCATTCAGCTGCTTCATTCAATCCACACCACCTGACTCTTCATTCCAACATACTCTGCCCTCACTGGGCAAGGCTGTTTGGTTCGTTCCTTTTTTTGTACTTTGGCAAATATTGGTGTAACCTGGAACCCCAATACCCCCCCCTACTGTATTGTCTATAGATGGTGCTATTTTGGTACATAATATCAAATACTTGGGAGAACTGGATTCATTATTACGGTCTATGGCAGGCATCCCCAAACTGCGGCCCTCCAGATGTTTTGGCCTACAACTCCCATGATCCCTAGATAACAGGACCAGTGGTCAGGGATGATGGGAATTGTAGTCCAAAACATCTGGAGGGCCGAAGTTTGGGGATGCCTGGTCTATGGTGACTGTGTGAGAAAGCAGGTGTCCATGACAATACCTTTGAGAAGTTTTCTCATTTAATGAAAACGTCATTTCATACTTGAAAATGTCCTTTCAAGTCTTTTTGTTTCTCTTCAATAAAATGTGTCTATCCTGTTATCTTCTTTGGGAACATCCAGCACATCTTTCATGGTCATCCTTTGGGGTGTGAATGTCATCACCCTGGGAAGTATCTAGTTATCTGGAAGTCCAGAGTGTCTTTGCAGATGCTTTTTGTGTTTCCTTTGTTTGCTATTCTTAGTTGGACAAATCCTCAACCTCTGAGAATTTCAGCAGACACTGAATGTCTTAACTGGTTCCTCATCTTATAGCAATGCAGCACTCTCAATACATGCACCTGGCTCTTTAAAATTAGCTCTGTGGCTTGGCTATATTTTTGTCATCACCACTTTGCTTCCTTCTCTCTCTCCCCCCCCCCCAAATAAAAAGAAATACAACTCATTTTTGTGCAGAAGGTATCTGGGGTGGCAGGTGGCTTTGAATACCAAAATGAAGCTGCTAAAAGTGTGGATGAAGGGGAAGAGGCCATAGGGTCATGCATAATTATTTCAGTTAAATATCTAAGAGTCTTTGGCTCCCTCCTTGATTTACGGAGGCAATTACAGAATACAAAGTACAGTAAAAATATGGCAAGCATGACATGAGGTTTTTGATTTTTGTAGTAATTGGGCTAAAGCCATCAAGATGAAATTCAACATATATGCTGTGTTACAGCTCAACGGACAACTCCTTTTCCAGTTTTTAATTTCCCATTAAGATACAATCTTACACGTTACTGAACTATAGCACAGTATTTGTACTGAACTCAGTCAATATTATTCCCTAACATTAGTGACTATGACAAAGTAGTCAGAAACGGCATCATCCAATTAAAACTTTTAATATTTGATCTGCTATTTAATAACTGCTATTTTGATACTCTGTAATATGATCTAATAAATTCCAGCAGCTTCTGCATGGCTCAGACACTTAATAACAGAGTGAAAGCACAAACATTAAGGATCAAAGACTATTTTGCAGGGAGTCCTGTGGAAGGAACACCGTGGTATTTTAAAGTCTCCTACAAATTAACTCAAACCAGTGAAAAATTCAATAAAATGTTTTAATGCCTGTAATTTATTATATACATAATTTGCTTTCAGACTGCACTTCAAATGTGCAAAAGCATACACTCTGGACAGCACCAGAAAAAAACAACAATAAGGTTAACAGTTTTTACCTGATTTGTCACATTGTGTTAAACACAATGAGCTTCACAAAAAACAGAACATGGAATCTAGAAGCATCCTCAGTTATATGCTAACACTTGATTGTAGTACTCTGACTCAACAAAATAAATAGAAATCCAACATAGTCATCACAATTAATTTACTAGTCTCTTCAAGACTGTATTTTCTTTCCAGTGTTTTGGTCTCCTGCTATATATGTAGAAATACACTTTGGGGTAATTAAATTTACAGAAAGCCAAAGCCAAATAAAAATTAGTTATGCTGGATAAAAATCAGGGGCTTATAAAAACTAAGATTTTATACATTTCGAAAGAGTTCTCCATTAAAGAATAAATCACAGTTGTTTGCTAGGATTTTCCATGAAACTTGCTGCCCTGGCTTGTCAGATACTGCTGTAAAAAGTGTAAGTACAGCCTTAATAAAATACATATAAGGCAATTGCAAAATTAAGTTTTAATTAAATACAAAGTGCCCTTCAGTTTTACTTAGTAATATCAATAAATACTAACTACTGTAGTTGTGCAATACAAGACCTGGAAGGACTTTATATAAAAAAAACTATGCTATTTCACATGATCAAGCATCAACAAAGCATCTTTGACAGCAGAATTAACTCTTCATCCTACATTCCTGGAAAGATTAAAGTATGGGGGGGGGGGGAAGGCACATCTTCCACTGAACAGAACCAGCAACTTATTCTGCTAATGCAATCTATGACGTCTCTGTAAAAGCCTGACACCTCCAAAAGGAAAATATTCAATTTGTTTCTTTTGCTTCAGTGTTGTATATGCCTTGGAAGAAATGAATATTCTAGTTGACTAATGAACCATTAAATAATTGATATTTTTATTTAAGGGGAAGAACCAAGAAAAATGATGGGGGAAAAACATTTTCCTGCCACACGCAAATAATGCAAACAGACATGTTAAACAGCTCATCATCTCAAAAGAGAATACAATTATTCTCTAGAATGCATGATCACTCTCATGTTCAGGGCAAGTTTCTGTTTTGGAAGTTCTAAAGTGATAAAGAAGATTGGCAGTATTGATTATGTTATCTTCTACAAGACAAGTAACACTGAAATGTTTCAGAATACAGTCTTGAACAGAACTTACAAGACGTGGTTAAAACATGCATGTGAATAATGAAGATTTCTGTTAAGACTTCTGGTGCTACAAATTCTTCAGCTTGCTGAGGACTGTACCTGGGCTGATGATTAAGAGACATCCTCACATTAGAATAATTATAAAATGAACAGCAGCCTGGTCATTTTTCCAACAGTCATTGCCTTGAATGAATTAAAAAGACAAATGGGTGCATTTGCCAGATTCATGTGTGTATATATTAACCACAGCAAGATGTAACACAGACAAATGGGGGGAAATAGCACTAGTGATAACAGTAACTTTTAAGTTAAGAGTTCCAGTTCAGCTGCATGCTAATTACAGCAACTGCCCAATAGTTTCATTTCAACAACCACCACCCAACAACAAAAAGGGGTGGCTGAAGGATTTTACAGTGGAACCTCGGTTTATGAACACCTCGGTTTATGAATTTTCGGTTTATGAACGCCGCGGACCCATCTGGAACAGATTAATTCACTTTCCATTACTTTTAATGGGAAAGTTCGCTTCAGTTTATGAACGCTTCAGTTTATGAACAGACTTCAGGAACCAATTACACCCATGTTTCAGTTTATGAACGCTTCAGTTTATGAACAGACTTCAGGAACCAATTACACCCATGTTTCAGTTTATGAACGCTTCAGTTTAAGTACTCCGCGGACCCGTCTGGAACGGATTAATCCACTTTCCATTACTTTCAATGGGAAAGTTCGCTTCAGTTTATGAACGGTTACTCCGCGGACCGTCTGGAACGGATTAATCCACTTTCCATTACTTTCAATGGGAAAGTTCGCTTCAGTTTATGAACGCTTCAGTTTATGAACAGACTTCCGGAACCAATTGTGTTCATAAACCGAGGTACCACTGTATAAGCAAAGGTTCTTTGTTTTCTTTACATTAATTCTCCTAATTGAACTCCACTTCCCATTTTGAAGGCTGAATTCATTCATTTCTGTTACTTATTACAATTTCACCTCCAATGATTCTTTAAACCGTAGCCAATCTCTGCTAGAATACCTCTCCACTAGAACACTAATCAGGCTATACTGTCCAACCTTAGTTTTAGCTTTTAGAAGAATATCATATTCTTCATTATTGGCCTGACGATGCAATTTTTAGCAAGCATAAGTTTTTTTATTTGACAGCATACATGGACACCAGAGTAATAAAATACATGAAACATGACACAGAAGTCCCAAAACATAGTTCTTTTAAATGGAAAAAACCTAGAACTTTTTGTAACATACAATTACTGTGTTACATTTGTAGTAGCTTTAAATTGGTGCGTAACCAAACTTTCAAAAACCAACAAAAACGACCTTTTGACAAACTATAAAGGTCTGTTTCTTGGTGGGGAATCTATTCAGCTGCTTTATTGAACAACTGTTCGGAGTAACTATGAAGATGCCTACAATCAGAGGGGTGTAGATTGAATTGGTGTCTATTCTGGAATAAACTAGTTGGTAATATACACTGACAGGCTTTGGGGTTGTTATACAATATGCACTTAATCTAGAAATGGAGACTGAAAAAAATGGGGTATATTCTAAAAATATTCCTAAAATGTAGTTAAGCCAAAGTCATAGAAATTATATATCTATATAGAATGTAAGTTTGCATTTCCCAAGATAATTTTATTTTTATTTTTGGCAATGAAATCCCAGACCTACAAGGCAAACTCATCATTTGGTCCCATTTCTTATTGAAATAATTTCTAAATGACATGAAGTAGCTCAATTTTATCTTCTGCACAGCAGGAGAGGAAAACATCAGGCAGTGGACTGACTCTTATCAGCTCAAGGAAGACTTCAAACACATGGGAATAGATACAGGGTTTCCCAAGGCCCCACTTTACTGAATTCAAGAAGCCAGAGAAACAGCCTTTTATTACTAGAACCAGAAAGTTAGCTTTGCAAGGGGGACAGGATGAGATTTCTGTTGGCATGTATGATACTTTTTTTCTTTTTTCTTCATGTCAGACACTGCTGTCTGTTTATTCCACAACAGCTACTTCGAGGGGATAGGTTCAGTCTATTAGTTTGCGAAGACAATGCTGATAACCTTTCATGATAACATTGCTTTTTCAAATAATCTTCTCCAATACAGGTCAATATTGCTTTCAACATCAAGAACAGCAGCGACAATTTTTTAATCTGTGCTTTATCTGAATGGGAAGAATGACATTTAAGAATCTTGACTCAGGACACAAATAACATTATTCCTTTTTAAAGTAAAATGAAGAATGCAGGCTGTCGTACTGGTGTGAGGGCCCACTTTTTGCAAGCCAGTGCATAGTCAGCCAGTAGTCTGCTGGCATCCTTGAACTAATTTAGGCAGTAGTAACATTCATTTCCACTTTAATTCCGTCTATATTCTCAATTAGTGCATTTATTTTATAAAAAGGAAGCATTGGCAAATATTAAAAATATGAATTTGTGGGTCAAATTAAAGAACCATATTTCTATATTTCCATTTTCTACTCAAGTTTTTACCCTTTCATATGCAAAGTAAAACTAAAGCTGAAATTTGGAACAAGCAGCAGAATGGGGGGAAAGAAATGGAAGAATAACAAGAAAACCATAGCTATGGCAAATTGATTAACGTGTTCTCAGCTTCTTTGCTTGCTTCTTTCGTTTCAATTCCTCTTCTTCACGTCTTAGCTCTTCTAGATCTTCCTGCATTCCAAGCCTCAAGCTGTGGAATAAAGATTTAGTTACACTAAAATCTGAAGATTATTAAACCCAAAATGTAGGAGGACAAAAAATCCCTAGCCAGGTTGAAATCAACATAACCCTTTACCAAATGCACACCACTAGACAGCTTGCGGAAATCTTAGCTAGGTTTAGGATATTCCCTAAAGAAGCCATATTAGAAACTGCCTTATATTTCCTGAGATGCAACAGCACTGGAATATGCTACAATTAGACTGAGAATAGAAAAATAAAAATAAATGGTTCCCATAACATATTGAGACGGCACATGGCTACAAGCCTACAAAATACTAAAAACATGTTACATAAATACTTCCTAGAAATGCTGGCTAATTGTAATTGCTGCTGCTTGACCAAGGAGAAATTGCCTGAACAATAATGATATACCCCAATTAAGAATATAAATATAGTGAGTTAGAGTAGTTGAAATTTGTATTCACATGATGCTTTGAAGATGCTACAAGGATCAATAATACCTCCAGACGATCCTATGTATGACTAGACAGGAAACCAAACTGATCGCATTTATATTCTATTTTTGTACAGTACACTTCTGGAGGCTTAGGCATGTAAGCTTGTTGCAGCAAAACCACAGAACTGGGACCACCAATGTTTTTGGAGCAGTGGTCACTTTACAAATTTCAGGAGAGTCCTGAGGCACTAGTCACAAAATAGTGCACATGGACAGTGTGGTGTAAAACAAAATTAGAGAGAAAACTACCCCCGAAAACATTATGCTCACTGTTTAGGGAAGCTTTTAATGTTTAATAGATTATTGTATTTTAATATTCTGTTGGAAGCTGCCCAAAGTGGTTGGGGAAACCCAGCCACATGGGCAGGGTATAAATAATAATTAATAATAATATTAATAATTACTACTACTATGGGGAGCCAGCTGATTGTGGAGACCACACAACACAAACCTAGGTTACGAGTAGCAAGTATCAATTATACAACAAGCGTAACCGGCTGCTGTAACACAGAATAACTTAAATAACACAACCATAAACGTCATATCACTCATGATTCAATCCAACATCAGTTCAATGTATTCAGTCATATGGATACCCAATATGAACTACAACATATGACTGAATACATTGAACTGATGTTGGATTGAATCACGAATGATATGCCGTTTATTGTGGTGTTATTTAAGTTATTCTGCGTTTTACGTTTTAAATTAGTGTTTGATTACAGCAGCCGGTTACGCTTGTTGTATATTTGATTGTGGAGACCACACAATACACACAGTATTGCTATATAATAACAACAGAGGGCATTCCTCTGTACTAGGATAAATATACAAGGTGGCCACATCACACTCCCCCCACAGAGAAGGTACCTGTACATTTTGCCCCATAACTTTCATTTTAGGAAAGCTAGACACTTGCTTATTTTAAATGAAAACTCAGAGTGGGGGCAGTGGTGTTCCCAGGGGCACAAACAAAAGTCAATTAGTGCCAGGTTGGCAACCCCTGCCACGGACTGTTTTGCAGCAGCTTAAAGACTTGCTTGAATTAAATGTTCCGTTCTTCCAATCATTCTGCCTGTACAAGCATCCCAGCTTGCCAGATGGAACAATACCCCCCATTCTGTTTTAGGGATTCTTCTGATCCTTCCCCAGAGCCAATTTTGAGAGGCCTGTGAGGAGAGGCAGGGGAAAGCACTGTTGCACAAGCAGAGGTCCTTGTGCAGGGCTTCTTCTGACAGAGCGGGTTAGATGAAAAATGTATTAAGTATAGCAATGAAATACAGGGTGAGTCCTTTAAAAGAAGCCCCGTGGATACAGAGTACACATGTTCCACAGGACCTCTTTTAAAAGACTCATCCTGTACAAGAATTACAGTCTTAGCTTCAATATATGCTAAATAAGCACGCTAAAAATTCACCATAGCAGTAATTGGTCCATATAATCGTCTTAGCTTTGCTGAGTAGAATGACATTTGTAATGTAACCATTGTCGCCATTTGGGCCCAATATTTAAAATTGTTTTCAGGAGATCACTGACTTTCTGAGGAAGCTACAGTCTTTGATAGTCTTCCCAGGGTGTATCATTCAAGCAGGCTCTAAAGATGGGTAAGAATCCATCAGAAATAATATCCCACTTGATCTCTCCACCAAGTTAGTCACATTGTCCTCACTTATTTCAAATTTATGGAGGTTTCAGGTTGACAGCACTGTGATGAAAACGTGCAGATCTCCACAGTATGCCAATATATTCATGGCTGAAAATATCAATATATTCATGGCTGAATATATCATTTCCACAGCTTCTCTCCCCAAAAGCCTCCCCTTCACTTGAGGTCACTTCACAGAGACTTCAACCATTTTGCTCACATTGTTTCCCTGGCTCACAATGATTCCAAACTCATCATTATTCCTTTTTCATGAATGACCAAAATATGGGAGAGTGAAGTGGATAGATTCAACTTCTGCTTACCTCTTGGCTTCCTCCTTCTGCTGCTCCTTCCAGCTGCTTTCCATGTAACGTAAGGCATAATCACTTTCGTCTTTATATCTGAGAGTAATGAGCAAAAGGAAATGCAATATGCTCACTTTTGCTATAATGCATGTGTTTCGGAAACAGAATTGTATATGCATTTAAATAAAACAGAAATATGTTTCAAGTAACCTTATAATTATACGGCTGGACCAAGTCAGTTCCTTTCAGTGCCAGGGTGGGGACCTTTAGTCTCAGTAATCATATGCTTTGGCAAATATTACTACTACTTTATTATTTATACGCCACCCATCTGGCTGGGTTTCCCCAGCCACTCTGTGCGGCTTCCAAAAGAAAAATAAAATACAATAATCTATTAAACATTAAAAAGTCTCCCTAAACAGGGCTGCCTTCAGATGTCTTCTAAAAATCTGGTAGTTGTTTTCCCCTTTGACATCTGATGGGAGGGCGTTCCACAGGGTGGGTGCCACTACAGAGAAGGCCCTCTGCCTGGTTCCCTGTAAGTTAGCTTCTCGGAATGATGGGGTTGGAGACGCTCCTTCAGGTATACTGGACCGAGGCCGTTTAGGGCTTTAAAGTAAATGAATAGGCTGCATATAGTAGTACATCAGCCCTTTTCTTGCATTTTTTGAGTACATGCACATTCATATTTTTTATCCTTGATTATAGTTGACAGAAACCATTGAGAACTTTTGCTCAAACTATGTTTTCTTAAGCAGCTCCTGATTAATTTCAAAAGTACTCAAGCAGACTAAATTATGAAACTGTATCGGGGAATACTTTATTTATGCACCTTACATAAATGTTATAGAGATTGTCATAACTACACAATGGAAATGCAAAATTATTTTTCTTACCTAGCCCGATCATAGCCAAATATCTCTTTAATATGTCTAGAGATTTCTTCCTGGGACTCTCCTTCATCATCTATGAAGTCCTCCATTTCAGAATCGTATTCATCTTCATCGTCTTCATATTGCCTTTTACTAGTAATAGGTGGAAGAGATGGTCTTGGAAAACCTAAGGGGTGAAATTCAGACATGTAATACATACTTCCAAACCTGCTGCAACGTTTATTTTTGTGTTGCATTGGTTTTTCACTAATACAGAAACTGCATGAGGCTTTACATGGGTTACATTCTGGGCAGCTATTGCTGTAAAGCAGGGGCAGATTAACTTTTGGCCCTCCAAATGTTTCTGATTGCTGGTCATGGCTGATGGGGGTTGATGTGAGTTCATCATCATCTGAAGGCACACAAGTTAGTCATCCCCTCTACCAAGCATTTAAATACTAACAAATTTAGTTGGATCACTGTAAATGGCTTGGCAAAAAGAAATGTTCTTTTCAAATGCAGGGGTGTATTGCATCAACACAACAAATCTACTCTTGGAATACAAATCTGAAATCCTCATTATAGGAATACTAAATGGTGTGTGTTTACAAGGCCTTTTGCTTCAAGCATTATTAGGTAGCTTATTATGCACCAGACAGATTATGTACCAGACACAAGGACCAACCTAAAGGCTCAACTGGTCCAACATCCTGTTCTCACAGTGACCAACCAGATGCTTATAGAAAGTTTGCAAGCAGGACCTGAGTGCAAAAGAACTCTCCTCACTTGTGATTCTCAGCAACTGGGATTCAGACTTCCAACAATGGCAGTAGAACATCATTGCGAGTCCTATCCTCAGTGCTTCCAATTCACTTTTCAACATATCTAAGATGGTGTCCATCACATCTTATAGAAATGAATTTCATAGTCTAACTATGTACTGTATGCAGTAGGTCTCTTTTATCTGTCCTGAATATTCCAACATTCAGGTTACAGTGGTACCTCGGTTTAAGTACACAATTGGTTCCGGAAGTCTGTACTGAACCTGAAGCGAACTTTCCCATTGAAAGTAATGGAAAGTGGATTAATCTGCTCCAGACGGGTCCCGCAGAGTACTTAAACTAAAAGTACTCAAACTGAAGCGTACTTAAACCGAGGTATGACTGTAGTTGAATTACCCTGGGTTCCAATATTATTATTTTTTTTGGGGGGGGGGGAATAATTCCCATGCAGTATCTCTACACTAGAACACAAAATCTGCACTTAATTCCATCTGCTTGACATGTTAGGCCCAGATTTGGAAAAGTAAGGCAAGGCGAAGGATGATTTGTGCTTTGCAGCAAAGCATTATCTGTGTACATCTACAGCAGGGGTCCCCAGACTTACCGCGCGGCGGGCCGGTGGGCGGGGGAGTGCGCGCCCGTGCGCATGCGCACACGCACACGGGCGGGGAAAAAATCGCCGGAAATCGCTTGTGTGCATGCGTGTGGGCCTCCCCCGACCCGGAAGTGCATCGGAAATGACCTCTTCCGGGTCGGGAGAGGCCCATACGCATGCGCACAAAGGATTTTCGGCGATTTTTTGCTGATTTTGTAAGAGTGGGCGGCGGCAGCGGGCGGCGGGGGTCGTCGCGGGCCGGATTGGGAGGCTGATTGGGCCGCATCCGGCCCGGGGGCCGTAGTTTGGGGACCCTGATCTACAGCATTCCAGCACCGTCTCCCTCTCCAAAATGGTTGACATCGCTTCTTCATACAGTATAAGCAGTGGAGTTGCAGCAAGCTAATCAAGAATAAGAGAACCTTTGTTATGGGAGAGTAAGGGCTACTGACTGCTGCAAAGATTAAGCTGAAATCCCATCTGCCTAGGCAAAGGATTGCTCCAAGAAAAATAAAGCTCAACTCTGCCCTACCCCAACTGGAGTGATTCCTATGCTCCAGATCAGGCACCCCCAAACTGCGGCCCTCCAGATGTTTTGGCCCACAACTTCCATGATCCCTAGCTAACAGGACCAGTGGTCAGGGATGATGGGAACTGTAGTCCAAAACATCTGGAGGGCTGAAGTCTGGGGATGCCTGCTCCAGATCAACAGAACTTCTTACCCTTAAATCAATCATGGGAATAATATCAACCACAATATTGTGGCAAGGGTGCCTAGGGAAGGCACCTGATAATTTATTAATCTGCTTCATTATGAATATAGTGGCTTATTGTATCATTATGTCTAACATAAATGTATGCCAAAGTACCTCTCAGAAATCAGTCTTTGTATTTGCCATTTTGCCTTTTACAAAAAATCCTATATTCTCTGTGCTACTGCCGCTGAGATGCTGTCTCCTTGACAGCCCAGCATTTCGTGTGTTTGCAATGATCAGTCTGCTGTATGGAATGTCTTGGCGTTCTGTCACAAGATAGGCTAGGCTGACCATATACACCGTGTTCTAGTTGGTGGAATGCCTGGAAATTGATAAGAGGAACTTGGAAAGAAGCAAGCAAGCTATAGGAAATGCAAGGAAGTCCGTGCCAATTTGTCTCTTGCTGTTTTGCCTGAAATGCTTTGCAGATCCTAATGTGCTTTATTGAGAAAGTATTGAAAGCTGTATTGATAATCATTGTGTTCTATTGATACTCGGTGCATTGATAGGGTGTTCTCTATGTATTATATTGCTTTCTAATGTTTGCCAATACCTGGCTGTATCTGTATTTCACTGATGGGCTGGAAAGCACCTAGGCATTGCCTGTAACAGCTGGATGCTGGTCGTGAGCTGGACACAGGATATTGCCTTGGACGCTTGCCCTGAAGAGGATACAGGGTGCAGGACAAAGGGATTTCTTGGCTCCTAAGTAGGTCACCGTAACCCAGGATGTTCCTAATATGGTTTGGGATTAGCTCTTCCAAGAAGGAGAAGTAAATCATATAGGTGTATATCTCTGTTACAGCCTTTCCTGCTCACACTGAATTTGTATGAACTTGTAGAAGCCAGAAATCACATAAATGTACCCGACGTTAAGAAGATCATAAAATTTACCCAAAGTTTCCTACACTCTACCATAAGTATGTTTGTGAAGAGCAATCAAATCTGCGAAGCAGTTTGAAAAACAGTCAATGTTTTTCACTTTGCTTTTTTTGTTTTGTTTACAAAGTTCATGGTAGAATGAGATCCTATACAAACTCTCGGAGTACTGTGCTACCGCTGAACTCAATGGAACTCACATTCAAGTAACATGCACTGGATTAGAAGATACGCAGCTCCAAGTCCAAACAGCTATAGTGAGACAACAAATGTATGAATGAAACAAAGAGTACATATCAAACTATTCATAAACTCAAACTTTAAAGATACCTTGTGGGGGGATCCTGGGTCTCTGCTGTGGAAATGGCCTCATTCCATTCATTTGTCCGCTACCTTGTCGTGGTACCAGATTTTTAGAAGAGATCGTTTCTGATACAACCGTACACTTTGGTTTCAGAGTTCCAACTGAAGTGGTGCTTGGCCGGCCTGGTCCTAATCCTGAGTTACTACCTCTTGCCGGTCCTGCATTTAGACTATTTGGCTGCCCAGGTCCTATGCTTTGACTACTTCCAGAACGCACTGGTCCTGAACTGTTGCCTGGTCTGCTAGACGCCACACCTAAGTTACTGCCTGGCCGTACAAGTCCCGCACTTGAGCTGCTGCTTCGTTGCCCTGATCCAGAGCTGCTACCTAATCTTCCAGGTCCCATGCCTGAACTATTGCCCTGTGGTCCACGTCCAACAATCAAACTGCTGCTTGGCCGACCTGGACCTGTACTCAAGCTGCTCTTTGCTCGTGGAAGAGGTCCTCCTGTGGCTGAATTGCGGCTTGCTTGCTTGGAGCTGACATTTTGAACACCTTCATGTTGGGAAGGAGTCACACCAGATGGTTTTGTTTGGCTAGTAGTTTTTTTCAGACCAGTTTCTTTAGTAGATGGGTGCCTGAGAATTCCATTTACAGCCGCTTTTGAAGTTGGGGTATGCGAGTTAGGTCCAGATTTCCCACCCCCATTAGATGCTGATTTAATTTGACTGCTGTTCGATGGGCTTTTCAAAGGGACCTTATGTGCAGGTTTTGCTTTCTCAGAAGGGTTGGGTTTGGAGGCAGATGACAACTTCAAATGCTTTTCATTTAAAGCTGGTCCCTTGGATTTCTTGTCAGTACCACTTTGAGAGGAAAGGCTTCCTTTCGACAAGGAATGTTTGTCCGCTGAATGCTTACTGGGTTTAGCATTTACGAGCTCCTTCTGTGAAAATTCCTTCTTGGAAGAATTTGACATAGTGACCTGTTTTATTTCTTTCCCAACTTTTTTCTCTTTTAGTATAACCCCCTTTTTGTGTTTCCGCTCTAAGTATTCTCGCTCTCTCAGTTCTTCCGCTGTCATGGGTCTTTCCTCTGTCTTTTTCAGAGGAACTTTTATTTCAACTGGTTCATACTGTTTCTTTTCAGCCAGCTTTAAAAGATCCCTAAAGTTCAATGTTGGAGGTGCACTTTTGGGAGGCGCCTTTGGCTTCACTGGTGCTTTGGATGGCTTTTCTTCATATTCTTCCGATTCATGCTCCGATTCTGTCTGATCATATTCAAATTGCTCCATTTCATCACCTGTCATGCATTCACCTCCTCCTGTGTTCCCTTCAGAACTGTTTTCACGCCCTTGCCTCTTTTTAGGCTTCTCTTCAACAGGAACGCCATTATAGCCACGGAAATTGTCCTTCGTCCGTGAAGCCATAGCTCTTGCTTTTCGGTCATGTTTCAGTTCTACACGTTTAGCGAGAAGTTCTTCTTTTCTTCTTTTTTCTTCTATGACTGTAAAAGAAGGAAAGTTCCTATGTAAAAAAAAATTTGCGCTTGAAAAATCTTGGGATAGCTTGAAAAACTGCAATGGCTAGCCTGCATTGTAAAGGTCATGCTCAGAGTTTACATTCTGACTACAAGCTATCTAAGCAATCAAATAGCAGACATAGAACATAAAAGCTACCCTTGGGAATAACACAGCAGAATTTTAATTAAGAGCTCCACTTTAAACACAAGGGCTGACTGAGATCTAAAGAACTGCACAATTAATTCAGCACACCCGGGAGGCTGTGGGTTTGAGTTTCTCAGGCAGCAGCTCCCCATTGAACATGGGTAACAGCTTGCAAAACTGAGGAGGACTTTCAAAGAGCAGTTCTGTGCTATGGCCTGGAGGTCTGGAATAGATGGACAAAAACAGTAGCTTCTGGATTTTTTCCCAAAAGGCCTGTTAAAATAAAACTTTCTTTGAAAGAGCAGGGTATCAAAACTATGCACCAATCTCTGTGATGCTGTAGTTTCTAGCTACTGTACAAACTGTGCTGTTCCAAACAACCCAGCAGCGTTGATGGAATTCCTGCTTGCCTGATGGAATTATCTCCCCCTCTCCCTGCTCGCTGCATGCTGTACTACCCCAGAGCCATTGATGGGGGAGGTGGGAAGCCTCGTTGTGCTAGCAGAAGTCCTTGCATGGGCTTCAGTAATCTGAATCCAGTTCTAAATGCAGAACAGAGGGGAGGAAATGAACCAGCTTTTTAAGTTTTGCCACTGCTTTCACAGGATTCTAGAAGCCAATACACATCCAAAAATGAGGGAACTATGGCAACAATATTCAAAAAGGAAACAGAAGACGGTTATCACCAAAAATAAATGACAGTGGCTCTTGGGAGGAGAAAGATAATTTTAAAACATACCTTTTCTCTTTTGTTCCTCTTCTTGCCGCTTGAGGAAAGCTCTCACAGCTGCTGACTGAACACCTTTCACTTTTGGATCTTTCTTGGGAGGGCCTACTGCCAAACTGTATCTTTTCTAAAAAGAGACAAAATGTCAGAACCACACGCCAATCTCTGGGGCTCTAGGTTTCTAGCTACTGTACACAACAGGTTGGGGGCTTTGGGCAATTTAACAATAAAAGCCTTTTCAGCAATTGATTTCAGTGGTGTTTAAGGTGCTTAGCACTGGCCACAATCACATGCCACAATACGTCATAAACCATCTTATCACAACTTTTTGAATGACATCATCTCAGACCACTAGCTATGTTGGTTGAAGCTAATGGAAACTGCAGTACAACATCAGAAGGGCATAGGTATAACACAACACAGGCTATATATTATTCAAAAATCTATCTCAGTGCTTGTGCAAGTACAGTGGTACCTCGGGTTAAGAACTTAATTCATTCCAGAGGTCCGTTCTTAACCTGAATCTGTTCTTAACCTGAGGTACCACTTTAGCTAATGGGGCCTCTCGCTGCCGCCGCACGATTTCTGTTCTCATCCTGAAGCAAAGTTCTTAACCCGAGGTACTATTTCTGGGTTAGTGGAGTCTGTAACCTGAAGCGTCTGTAACCCAAGGTACCACTGTAGAGTTTTTGTACTTAATTTGCAATTTATTTTGGGGGGGTTTAAACATGGTCATATTTAACTGTAATTATTTCTTTAGCTGTATGAGGGGAAAAAAAGCTGTTTTATGTTTATTTATAAACACACACACACACACACACACACACACATATATATATAATAAACATATATATATGTTTATAATTAGCAATTTAGAATATATTGATATTCCTTCTCAATGAAATAAGGAACACTAAAACAAATACTTTAATACAAGACTTTATACAACACGTAGCTTGTATGAGGTATAAATGTCTACTGCAGCTACAAGTTCTCTCCTTCAACAACTCAGTGAACAAGCTGGACAGGCAGTAACATTCCATTCTCATTATTTGATAAAAGTACCAGCTTTATACAAAGATTTGTCCGCAGTGACGAAAAGCACAGGTCAAACTCTCCTGGTGTGCTTTTCAAAACACTGATTATCCTCTTCCAAGCACCTCCAGATGGCAACTGTAGGGTTGAAAGCTGTAGCAATATGCAAGCTGCAGATGGCTGTTGTTACACAGCATCTAAGCAATAATTATAAATTGAAAACCACAAAGGCATTTAAAAGTTCATTTTGTAAAGCTTTATTACACCCTCCATGCCTTGAAATATTGGTAAAAATGATTCAAAACTATGTTAGCTTCAAAATTAGCATTATCCCCTCTTTAAAAGAGAGCAGGTGTCTTTTAAAACACTGCCCTCTCCAAACTAAGAGTGAAACCACCACCTGGCTTTTCTTTAAGTTACTCTGACAGAAGTAGGCAGTTGTCATAAGTACAATGAAGAAATCCCACAACCCTGACTGAGCCAGATATTGAAATATGAGTTGCTGTGAAGCTAAAACAAAAACAAAAACAAAACCTTCCAGAATGCAATAGCCCTTTATCTGAAGATCTCAATGCTATTTCTGAATCTAAAGCTTAAGAAGAGGACAAAATCATGTAGAAATTCTAAATGTTATAATTCAAACTTTGAAAATACTTTCTCTTTTTATCTTATACAGTACTATCACATTGCCTTTGGCCAGATTCACTCCCTACGCTACACATAACCTATGTGTTACTGTTGAACAATAAAAAGGACTACAGTACTTTTTAAATCAAGTTAATAGATATTTACATACTTGGGTGAGATCTTGAGTTATAGCAACAACTGAGCTATCAGTGGAAGCATTACTAAGCCCCACTAGTCACTTCGTTTTGAAAACAGCTAATTATTGCTTAGCATAGTTTTCCCTAAGGGAGATGAACTAACAGCTCTATAATTTTAGCGAGACATGATGCAATACATTATTGTTTCTATTTCTCATATAAATGATCATGAACGTGCTTATTCACTATCTAGCAAAGATTTTGTTGTCATTTAGTCGTGTCCGACTCTTCGTGACCCCATGGACCAGAGCACGCCAGACACTCCTGTCTTCAAAAGATTAGTTTCAGTCTAAAATCCTTCTTAGCAGTAACATTTAAGTAACTGCTTACTTATTAATAATGGTTTTAAAAGTGCCTCAAATCTGAAATGATGGTACCTTCAGGAAAATTTAATACATACATTTTAATAGTCCAATCCTAGTCATGTTTACTCAGATGTAAAATAAGTTAAGACTTTCAAAGTTAATGGGCTGGATACAATGCTTCTCTTCCAATGGAAGATAATTTGAACAGAAAGATTATTTCTGCTGGAGGAACAGACTTCCTGTCAGAGGAAAGGAACATCTGAAAGCCACTCAATGTTGCCTAGGACTGCAACCACAGGAAAGCAAATGTTAACCAACTCTGCTAGCTTACAGGAAGAGATGAACATCCCAAAGTCAACAATAAAGATAACATTGTAGTAAATGCTCAAGATTTTATTGCCGGTAATCATTTCTGAGCTTTCATTCAGCACGAGCTCTTTAAGAGAAATACCCTTTCAGGAATTATATTTCTAAAACAGACGTGGCGAACCTGTGGCCCTCCAGATAGTCATGGAATACAATTCCTACCATCTCTAACCCTGGCCATGTTGGCTGGGTCAGATAGGAGGATGAGTCCAGTAACACCTGGAAAGCCACAGGTGCCCCACCCATTCTGAATTGTGATTCCTTTTCATGTATTAAATCACTTTTCCCATGAAGAGATCACGATCAACACACACTGGCAATATGCATTTAATAAAACATGAACTTTACTGATAGCTTCTTCAAACTATATAATATGTTCTCTTGAAAGAAAAAGCTCCATTTATTTACTTGTCCTATTTGGAATCTATAGTTTCTTGCTTTCTTTAAATCCCTTTTAGTAGCTTAGACTCCATTTTCCTGATATATTGTAGCCTAGCAAAAACTGCATGAACTTTTACTAACCCTTCTCATTAGGAAAAAAAACTCATTTGCTTTTAGGTAGGAACAAGCAGCAGGCAGTGACCTGACACTGAAAGAATTCAAGGTGGTCAATTGTCACAGCAATGCTGAAGGGAGACTGGCTAAGCAGAACGATTGCAATTAATATTATATCAATATATAGGAATGGATGTATTAATCACAAAATAAATGAAAGCAGATGTTGGTGGACAGCTAATAAATAAGGTAATTAATATAGATGGACATTGATGAATATTATTATAATGAGAAGGTTGGGGAGGGCTCAAAGTAGCTAAGAGATTTCTCACTGGTTTAGACAACAGTGGGATGTAACTATTATAGAAAGTTTTATTGCAACCACATTATTGGCTAATAGTAATCAAACGTGTAGCACAGTAGTATATAAGTATGCTTTCTGTATCAAGCTGCAGTCATTCCTTGATTTTTAAGGGACTGTCCCCATGTCCGTTTATACCAATTAAAGGCCTAGCTTCACCTGAAGCCTATTTTTCATAGAATTGTAGAGTTGGAAGGGACCACGAGGGTCATCTATTTCTTTGTTTTGTGTCAGGGTTCCCAAGAAGAACACCAATTTCTCTCTTTCTCTCACACCCAACCCTTCACACTTGCAGCTGTAAATGTTGAAATCTATATTGTATTCAGGAGCACTTACGAGACTCAAATTTCTATTTAATCTATTTTACATTGAAGAATGGTCCAAACTTTCAGGTTACTAAAACAGAAGAAGGCACTGCTGAAAACTATTGAACTATTCATAGAAATGGGATAAGGTTTATGTGAAGAGAGACTTGAAAGCATCTGTGACAGGGTTGTCAAACCTGTGACTCTCCAAACAAAGGGGCTCCCCACTCCCATCGGCCCCAGTCAGCATGGCTAATGATGGGAGTTGTAGCCCAGCAAGACCTGAAAGGCCACAGGTTATCCACCTCTGATCTAGGAGAGCAGTCTCCAACTAGGGGAAAAAATTCTAGATTCAGGTAGGTCCCGACACAGTTGGGGGGGGGATTGTCCAGTAGCACCTTATAGACCAACTAAGTTTGTTCTGATATAAGCTTTTGTGTGCATGCACACTTCTTCAGATACACACTTGATGGACTTCCATTTCATGCAGCTCAATGTGGTGCCTTCCATGATTCTAGATTCAGGTAGGTAGCCATGTTGGTCTGACGGTGGGCGGGGAATGTTATGGCTAAAAAAACATCATCACCTTATACAACCTACTATGAAAACTGAAGGTCAGGTATAAAAATCGGAATGGTTTTTTTCTGGGTTGTATGGAGCAGTTAAAAGAAACATTTTTTTTACATGTGTAGTAGACATGCATGGTGAACAGCTATTTGGTGCAACTTTGCTAAGAGTGCCCAGGATATATTTGCTGCCCAGCCTTTTTTCTGTATCCAATTTTTGTCTAAGACTGCAATCCTATGAGCACTTACTTGACAGAAGGTCCCACTGATTTAAGTGGAATTTATTTCAAAGTAAGCATGCATTGATTTGCCTGTAAGGCATTTAAAATAGAATTGCTAGTACATCATCTTTCCTACGTCAGCTGTGCAAAGATTATAGCTGCACACTATTTGAGGAAACTACAGCAACCCAGCACTGGTAAAGGTTTGGGGCATTAAAGCAAATATTTCAACTGACTCTGTTAATGAGATACAAAGAGAAGAACATTTTCTCATTAGACTGAGACTTGCATGTTTTTCTGGAGAAATAAAATCAAGACATGGACTAAATAAAGACCTGCAATAGGCATTTAAATCATCATGCCGTCTACTCATAGAAAATATACCTTGGTCTTGATCCATCCCCTGAGGATGTGGCATCACAAAAAGTCTCCAAAGGTTATAACAAAGCCCTGTTCCCTCCCTCCTCTACAGCATAGAATGGGGCTGTCACCATGCCAGTCCATCTCTAGCCAGTCCTCTCTGTCCCATTCCACTTGACCAAGGAAGAGTGATGAAGGGACAATGGTCTGCTCCATCTAACTCCATCGAGAGAATAGAGCTCTGTTATGCTCTAGTCTAGGGCAGGCTCCCTCAAACAGAAGGCTGGGTGCATACCAGTGGGTCTTGGGCCACTCTGAGGTTGGCCTCAGTGCCACAGCCTGTCCAGTGCCTCCTCAATTACCTGCCCAGTCTCCTAACCATGTGATAGACTTTTGATTGGACCAATGGCTGTATCAGTAACTTCTTGCACTCTGGAGTCCAGCAAACAAGTTGAGCGAGACAGAGAGAGAGAAGCAAAGCAATCCCTCAGCAAAGGACCAGAGTAAGTGTTAATGGAAATTAGATTTATGGTAATAAATAAATGAACCAATAATAAATAAACTAGGAAAAGAAAGGAAGAGGATAAGAGAAGCTGATATAAAAGGTGTAAATATAAAAGGATCAGAAAACTGGGATAAAAATATTGGGAGTTTGGTATGGAGGGAATTAAGTTGAGTATGAAAAAGAATTAGGGGAAAATACAGCAGATGGGTAAAAAAACTTTGAGAGGCATTGGTGGGGGGTGGGAAAGGGAAAATATAAATGAAAAGGCCTTCTCTACTTACAGCCTCTGGATAAGCACAATTTGCCTAAAATGGGGAGGCTGAGCAAATGTATGTACTTTGCTTGAGGAAAGCTGAACTATGGAACTCCCTGCCACAAGGAAAATACTGTGGCAAATAATTTAACGCTTTCCAAAGGTGGATCAGATATCAGTAGAAAGTGATGTCAGTAACCGACAGCTGATTGTGTCAAACTCTGCCACTGTGTGACTGGCTCTACATCTGAACCACCATATTATGACTGGTGGATCTCAGTGTAATTTGAAGCCATCTCCAGAGGGCCCTGAGGATAAAAAGCCTGAGAACCTCTGACAAATAGGAAATCCTTCATCCACACTATGGTCCATGGTGCACTGGACCAAGCTTAGGCTATTCTATTTAATGCTGCATTGGATTAATTATATGGGTAGGGGGAGAAAAAAAGAGAAAATTAAAGGCACTGTCTCTTACCAACAGCTTCCCAAAGATCATCATGACCCAGTATTTGAGAAAATATTTGATACCAAATTTTAAGATACTAAAAAAGGTGGCATAACTCTCAGGATATCC
Source organism: Zootoca vivipara (assembly GCF_965207765.1). NCBI lineage: Eukaryota > Metazoa > Chordata > Lepidosauria > Squamata > Lacertidae > Zootoca > Zootoca vivipara. Next base: position 63,274,229 of record NC_142582.1, on the reverse strand, counting down.
TTCCCAACATGCTTCTTCAGGAACAGGAAGAAAGAAAATGTCAATACTGTAAGCTCCTTTGTAACCCAGTAGCTACCTATCCTTAACTAATGCTACATAATACAGTGGACACTCGGGTTGCGAATGTAATCCGTGCAGGAGGCACATTCGCAACCCGCAGTGCCGCATCTGCGCGGGTCACAATTTGGCGCTGTTGTGCAAAGTGTGACTTAGTGCTTCTGTGCATGTATGTACGCCGAAACCTGGAAGTAACCTGTTCCGGTAATTTTGGGTTCGGCACAGTGCGCAACCCGAAAACGTGCAACCTGAAGCGTCTATAACCTGAGGTATGACTGTACTAATATTATGTTGCCAGTTTTGGTAACACCTGAAGCTTTTTTTATATATAAACTTTGCTTTATCAAATATCTTACACCTTTTACCAGATGAACATGCAATGATCACCATGATCCTAAAAACTTTCTTTTAGTACTTCCTTGCTAACTGTAATTCTCATACAGCCATTCAATGATACAACAAATCTATATATCCATTTGTATTCCGATTCTTTAAAATATAGTCACACATCCATAAGCCAAATTCAGATAAGTCAGATAAATATAAAACTCACAACTTGATCATACCTGCTGTCTGCAACATTTGAGTTTCACAAATAGTACAGTTGCTATTTTTTAACAAGCATCCGCCTAAAGTCTAAGTAGGCATGCTTAGGCTGGCTTTTGCTGTTGTTACACCCAGAAAATCCTGCTGCACATCTTCAAAGCCCGGAGAAGCTCTCTTAGAAAGTATAATCCAGATAAATCTCTTTAAGAATTCAAGTTGGTATAAAGAGGTGTGGGATATAGCCATTCACGATAAATTAACATGTACCATTAAGGAAGATGGGAAATATGCAGGAGAAATGATTTTGAGGAAAAATGGAGGATGTTTGTAGAATTTGTACTGTTAAAATAGAAAGGGGTCAAGCCATTGCAAGAGGTGTTGAAATTTGGGGAGGTTGGATAGCTACAATGGAATGGTCTCGGTGGTGGGATGCACGTTTTTTATTCTTTATTTAGGATTATTACTTTGTACAACCTCAATGCAAACATTAGCCCTACGTTTTTAGGTCAAGCTTCAGATCAAGTGGGAAACGATTTTAAGGTTAGCAACCTAGCATAGATAGAGGTAACTGCAAATCAACTTGTTGGTCTCGTTTTCTAAAGTTTTAAAGTTGTTATTTGCGATTAAAAAAAGGAAAGGGTAGGGATTTGAAGCCAAGTGTTCGCTATCCGGAAAAAAGCAGCAGCAGTAGCTTTGGAACAAAGGCATCTTTCTGTGACTCCAGCGAGAAAAGCATTTGAGTACATCTCTCCTACTCCCCCCCCCCCCGAAGCACCTCGCCGAACAGGCTCCTCTCGCTGGGCGCCGGCAGCTGAGCGAGCAACAGATTAGCGACACAAAAGCAGAGCGAGAGAGACAGAAAGAAGAGCCCAAGAAGAAAGTCCGCTTGGAGGAGAGCGGAGGGGGCGAGCGCGTGTGCTGGGGAAGAGGAAGAGGGACCCAGAATGGAAGCAACGGGCCGCAGCCGGTTCCGCGAGAAGCTGTCGGCGTCGCCTCCCCCCCCCCCGGCAACCGTCCTTTCGCCTCCCTCCCTCGCGCTCCCGCCAGCTCTCACCGGCACTGCGCTCAGCCCCTGCTGCTCCGATGCCACCATAAGGATATCGCGGAACTCCATCCTGGGCTTCCGTGGCCCTTTCGCCCCCCGGAGAGGGGCGCCGCCGCTCCGCCTCGCTGCTCCTGCTGCTGCCCCTCGAGAGGACCTTCTCCCTCCCTCCTTCCCTCGCCCAGCTGACGGAAAAAGTTCCTCACGGACGCCTCCCTCCCCCTCCTTCCCTGCCTCCCTCCTTCCTTCCTCACTTCCGGCTCCGAAGCTCCTCTTTCCACCCCTTATATCACCTCGTAATTGTCAACCGGGTGTTTTTTTGTGTGTGTGTAAATGAGCGTGAGGTCACTTCCGCCACTCTACTCCATGCGCAAGCACGCACGCGCCCTTCTTCTTCCGGAGACTACGTGTGCCGACGCGCCACGTGACATGAACAGCGCAGGCAGGGGTAAGCTGTGCAACAGAGCCGGTGGGGTTTTCATCTCGGGTTTAAAATGCTGTGTTAGTTCGGTCCTCCGCCGGAGAAAGATTCGAGTTTTATTGTTGTTGTTTTTCTCCCGAGAGTGGTTTTTTTTGGGGTGGGAATTAGGGTACCTGCTGGGCTGACAAGGTGAGTTTCTTTGAGTGACCATCACATTTTGTCTCTGCTCTTCATTGATTGTTATTGCTTGGGGTGGACCCTGCTGCCTTGCTTCATTCGTTCGTTCACCATGGCTTCTGCTTTCACCACCGCCAATGATTCAAGCTGGTAAAGCGCTACAAATTGGCTGGCGTGCGTGTGGCAAGTGTGGCGTCTAGTTGCCATAGGGGAAGAGCCCTGGGATCTTTAGGTAGGGATGGGAAAGACTGCTGTCTGAAAACCTGGAGAGAAATTGATAATTATGGGCTAGATCAGGCATCCCCAAACTTCGGCCCTCCAGATGTTTTGGACTACAATTCCCATCTTCCCCAACCACTGGTCCTGTTAGCTAGGGATCATGGGAGTTGTAGGCCAAAACATCTGGAGGGCCGCAGTTTGGGGATGCCTGAGCTAGATGAACCAAAGGGTTTGACTGCTTAAGGCCACTACCTACATTCTTGGTGTGCATTTACTCAGAAGTAAATTTTATTGCCTGGGTTTACTTCCAAAGGAGAGGTGTGCAAGATTGTAGTCTTCACAGTTGTTATAGGAATAAATGTTCATAAATGCAAGGCAAACACACATGCATAAGTATAGTGCCTGAAACAGTACAGGAGAGAAATCCTGAAGCCATTTTGACTCTCCCAAATTGACCTCAAATATTTCTCTGCAAGGAGGAAGGAAATAGGAAAAACTTTCCAGTTGTCTTAAGCGCCCCTTGCACCGTGGTGCGACGGATCCCTCCGGCAGCCCCCCCCCGCCCCGTTTCCCAGCGTGGTGGGCGGACGGGCAGGCACAGCGGGGGTGCCATGGGCGCAGCTGCGCGGCGGAACGGCCGGCGTCGTGGTGCCCTGCGCCACTCAGCCTGGCCGTAGGGCCGGCCCTGGAGGAAGGAAATAGGAAAAGCTTTCCAGTTGTCTTTGGACTGTAGGGGGGTTACACCTCCCTTTACAAATACTGTACAGTCTGGCAAGTATCTGTTAAGCTGAGCAAACTATCAATATATGTAAGTTGTAATTCAGGAACTACTGTACAGTATTTACCAGCACAAAAGAATGGCCGGACTGCCCAGGTTGAGCAATGATTGACCATTATCAGGTATCCTGACAGACAGGTTTCCTGCTGTAGACCACCCCCCTGTGATGTATGTATGATGTTTGGGGGGTTGGTCTTGAGCTACAGGGGAGGCAATTTCAAAAGTCTATATAAGAGCTTGCACACCATTGTTTGGGGTTCCTTTCCTCCCTCCCTGCGTGGGGGGGGGGAGTGGGGGACCCTGTTGCAACAGTTTAATAAAGATCATGCTTATTGGCTGCTTTGCTTCTCAATATTCTCTGGTTGGCCTCTGTTATTTTCTCCTACCAATGGAGAACCTACATAAGGACTCTGTACGGGCTCCTGGATACCCCATAAGGGATAAAGGAGTACAATGAGTTGTTTTTTCAGCTTGTTTTGGGTCAGTACAAAAATGATTTGGTTTGTGTTGATAACTTCACAACAAAGCTATTTTTCAACACTGGTGCAGAAATGGATTGTGCCAGCATCGTTCTTGCAGCAATAGAACAGTAGTTGGCAGTAAACTTTGTAAAGTCACACAATGGTAAATTGACATTGGCATATTGAAACTTTCATTCAGGTTAGCTTGACCTTGTTGGCAGCCTGGTACTTGTTAAACTTGTGGCTTTATGCTCATCTAAGCCAACTAGTTTATGCTACTCTTGCCAAGGCCTGTGAGACCCCTACAGAATCATCTTTTTAATCTTCTGCTGTACAGTATGACCACATGGGGGTGGTTCAGATATAAGTGTTTTGTGTATACATGCCAGCCCTGGAATGTGACCCCCGCACACAATGTGATCATTTTGTGCTGAGTGGTGGTCTGCTATGTAGCTGATCCCTTTTCCTATAGCCAGAGTTTCTGACTTCCACCCCCCCCCCCAATAATTTAGCCATTTCAGTAATCTGGGGGTCAGTTTACAGCCATCAGAATCAAGTGATTATTTTGTCCATGACCATGCCAGATCAGGCTGCAATTTGGGGTAGAAGATTACATTCATGCTAAGCATTTTTGAGAGGGTACACAAGCCTAAGATCCATGCACATAACACTAAATTATGACCCCCCCCATTGCATGTAACCTCGGCCAAGGAGTCTGTAACTTGAAATTCCATAGCTGTGCATACAGGGCTAGTGATTTGATTACTTCTCTTTGAGACTCTTAGGAGTACCTGTTTTTATTTGGGTTTTATTACTTGAATTTTCTATTCTGAATTCCCATACAGGTGCTGTCTAAAGCCTTTCTAATACAAATTTTGATTGCAAGGGTGACTGATGCAGAGGAAACTCCCCAGCTGACATTCAGACGGATAGTAAGTTTTTGTTTTTTTCTGTTGCTTCAGCCTTCATTGATCAACCCTTTTGAACAGCAAAAGAATGGGCCCCATATGATTTATTTATGTAGTTATTAAATGTATATTCTGGCCTTCATCTGGGGATCACAGGTGATTTAGAATACATATAAAACATGAAAATACATTAGAACAATGTGTGATGGCTGCACATTGTTTGAATGTCCTCAAATAATTGCTTTGTCAGCCAGTCATAATTTTGGGGAATATATCGTTTATGCTTCACAGTTAACAACATTGAAAGAAAGAAAAATGGTGAAGACACTTGTGCTTGATGGCAAGTGATGACTGATCCAGAGTACCAGGGACGGGCACAACACACCAGTGAAACCACATGTGTCTTTACTCTGCAGCAGAAAATAATATTAATTGCCTCTGTTTAATGGTCTTGCATCTATTGCATTGCAAGCTGTTAATCCAACTGCAATAATCTGTTTTTTTTACAACATTTTATTTATTTTATTTTAACTTTGCTTCTGCAGGCAGTCGCATAATTGGTGCCAGAGAGTGGGCTGCTGGAGTCCTGGCCAGCTCCATCAGCACTCACTTTGAAGCTCATCCATTTGCCACAGATATTTGGATCTGTCCAAGACGATGGGCAGGCAGCAGTTTTTGGAAGATGCAGCACGGCAACTGGCAGACACTTGCCCTGCCCAAGCACGGTTTTTACTGTGGACACTCGGCAACATAGAAGACAAAGCCCAAGATTCTGTGAGCCGAGTGTGTCATTACTGTTTCCAGTTTCTCCTTCCAGGTAATGTTAGGGTACGTCTAATGCCTAAAATGAGGGTGACTCCACAGATACAAAAACTACTTAATCGGGAAGCAAAGGGCTACAAACTCAATTTAAAACAAACAAAGCTTTTGAAGAAGTACAAGGAAGCAAAGAATGTTCTGCTGGTTACCTGCAATGCATGTGGGAAAACAACAAGGCATTCTGGGAATAGTAGAGAAGGTTTGGGTAGAAAGGCATCAGCCGGGAAGTCTTCAAACAAAACTACACCTGCCCGCCACCGTCATCCTGGATCCAACAGAGGGACACCAAATTCCAGAACATCATCTGGTCAGTCAACTCCTCGTTCTTCCTCCAGGACTCAGAGAAACATCAAAGACCACTTCACACAGCTGAAAAGACTGCTTCATCTTGAAGAAAATAAGAAAAGTAATAAGGGGGACCTCAAAAACTTCTTATTATCACTTTAATTTTTTTTGAAATAATTGGTGAAACATAATTGCATAAATTAAAGGAATGTATCCCTTAAGAAAAAGCCCACTGCTGCTGCGTTAACTATAGTTTTTCATAGAGTGAAGTGCTATGAAACTAGAGATGCAAAGGTATGGAAAAAACTTGGAAAAATGGGGGCAGGAACTGTCCTCCCTTTCTTTCCAAAGCCTTTTTTTTCTAAAAAGATTATGGAATGTTTTCTTTTTGAATGATGAATAAAACATTTAAGAAGAGCTGTTTGTATATTTACTTCCCCCACATGATTCCCCAAAACCCTTATAACAGGAAGACTTTTATGAGAATATGTACAGTATCAGATCTTTACAGTTCTTGCAAGTCCTGAGTTGCAGACTTAGACTATAGGCCCATCTGCACCATCACTTAAATCAAGTGAGAAGCAAAACTAATTGCTTAATTAGTTATGTTTCCCACTTGTTCCATCATTATTCTCAGGAAACCTTTAATGTTCTAATGAATGGGTGACATCCCAATTTCTTTTAGCTTACAATATGCCTTTTCACTATCCAAAATGCTCTTAAGAAAATGTTAAGGTGGCACCAGGAGACACCCCAGGTTTTCACTAACCTAGTTTGGCGAATGCCACCTCCCTCTTGCATCCACTGCCTCTGCTCTCCTCCATATGACTCCAGACCTTATCCTTGCTTTTGGGAGAGTCCCTCTTTATTTCTTAACCTCACTGCCCCGCACTTCATTAGCTCTTTCTGAAAAATCATTGCTGGTACTCCAGCTAGGCAAATAAACAAGTGCACACAGAGATTGTTGTTGTTAAGTCATTTAGTCGTGTCCGACTCTTCGTGACCCCATGGACCAGAGCACGCCAGGCACTCCTGTCTTCCACTGCCTCCCGCAGTTTGGTCAGACTCGTGTTGGTGGCTTCGAGAACACCAACATGCTTGTAGAGTAAGAAAAATAACAAAGTAGTTTATTGTATGAAGTAAATAACTAGGATAGGAAAGTTACTAGTTCTCTAACCTAACAAACTAAAGAAAGGCAGCCATCCTTGCTCCTTTTACTCAGGATAGCTCCCAGGTGACTTCTTGAAGTCTGACAATGTGAGGGGGATACAACCTAAGATGTATCAGTCTAAACAGAAAAAGCGAGGAGCCTTCACATTCCTGTTTAGGGAAGTTTTTAATGTTTGATGTTTGATTGTGTTCTTAATATACTGTTGGAAGCCGCCCAGAGTGACTGGGGAGGCCTGGCCAGATGGGTGGGGTATATAATAATAAAAAACATTATTATTATTATTATTATTATTATTATTATTATTATTATTATTATTTTCCCAGACTATCCCTGTACCTTTATGCTGACTTCTGTCTTTATGCAAACCCCTCTTCTGCAAGCTGAGTTGCACCCAAACTTCCAATTCTGTTTGTGTGTGTGTGTGTGTGTGTGTGTGTGAAAGAGAGAGAGAGAGAGAAGCTTTCTCTTTCCTGTAGTGTAGAGAAAAGGTTTGTTTCCCTCTGGGATGAGGAGATGAGTACACACATGCACACCCGTGGAAGTGAGAGAAGGTGGCGATTTTTTATTCTAAAGGTGCGTAGAAAATAGATCTCTAAATGTTTTGCAGTAACAAAAAAGATTTCTGACTTCACAATGGTTTTATAGAGGGGTCAGGAGCCTCTGACCTTCCAGGTGCTGGAGTCCCAATTCCCACTTGCCTGAGCCAGCATGAGCAAAGGTCAGGAATGGTAGGAGCTGTAGCCAAACCATGTCTAGAGGCCTGCAGGGTCATTCTTGCCCTCTGTGTAATGGCAAGAACGTCCCCACCACACCCCCAAATTAGGCTGCCTAAATGAATAAGGGTGGAGGGGAGGAATGCTTGAAAGAACTAGGAGCTTCGTTCCCTGGGCCAAGATGGATGCAAAGATCCTTAATTCTGAGTGTGTGTCTGCTCCTTTTTGTACGTTACCGATTTGCACAGTTCCAGGAAGTGGAACTCAAGAGTGTGGGGATGTGGGAGTTGGTTTTATAAACTAGGATTTGTGGATTTTAGGATTGTGTCTGCCCATTCCTACCATGTACTGGCTTTAAAAAAAAAAAAAAACAGCTCATCTGATCACTAGATGGCACTGTCATCTCAAACCAGCAGGAACAGCAAGCAACAAGTCTTCTCTAGCTTTCTGATACCACCGTTGTGATGGCAAATGGCTTTTTAAAAATATATATTTAAAAGTGCCACAACTTGAGTCATAGGAGGTTTAGGATCCTCTGACAAAATACTGCCAAACTTGGAACTGCCATACTAGATGAACTTAGTTCTTTCGACTCTGTATGGGATGCCATCTCCACAGAGTATGGCTAGCTGTTCGACAGAATACACAGGATGAAATGGTAGAATTCTGGTCTTCAGGTGGGGAATTGCATTGGGGAAGGAAAACCTGCCATCTTCATGTCAATTAGAGCCCACTCTGATGAGCCACCTTACCACACGGAGAAATATTTTTATTGTGGCAGGAGTGGAGGGCTGAAAACCCATGACACCTCAACCTCTCCGGGCTGAACTGCTCCTTGTACTTTAGGATTTCACTATCTCATTCTCAGCTCCTGCCCACCTAGCAGTTCGAAAGCACGTCGAAGTGCAAGTAGATATATAGGTAACGCTACAGTGGGAAGGTAAACTGTGTTTCCATGTGGTGTTCTGGTTCGCCAGAAGCGGCTTTGTCATGCTGGCCACATGACCTGGAAGCTCCCTCGGTCAATAATGCGAGATGAGCGCGCAACCCCAGAGTCGGTCACAACTGGACCTAGTGGTCAGGGGTCCCTTTACCTATTCATCTCATTATTTATAGCCTGTAGAATGGCTTCAGTGTTCTGTTACCTCTACCCCCATAGAACTTGACAATCTTCTCTGGTCCATGTATTTTTTAGGACTTTCGACCTCCCTAGAGTAAATTTACCAGCCATGGGACAAGAGGGGGTGCTGTTTTACAGACCAACACCTGATTAAGTTGGAATAAATGAGTGTTTTTCACAATGGAGGGATGTACAAAATAGCAATTGGGATAGTTCATACTATTTAATTCACAAATGTTCTGGATTTAGGGGTGAGCACTGAAGTGGCAAATTGCATCCAATTATTTGGAATTATGAGAACCCAAGAAAACAGAAGAGCTCCAAAAGGATCTCTTCAAACTGAGTGAGCAGGTGAGGTTCAATGTAAGTCAGTGCAAAGCAATGCACAATAAAATCACTTTATTGGGATGTAGCATTTAATGGACCAAATATTGTCAAATGATGGTTTTTTTAAACTCTTGTACCAAATAAATGGTGAGATGGCTCTCAAAAACCTCTCTTTGTCCCATGTTTTTGATGGCATCAATATAGTTGAGAGCACTGATTATATTTTAAAAATATTTTTTAAAATGGGAGGTATCCAATTAACATAATAATTTAATAATAATAGTTTATTATTCATACTCCACCCATCTGGCTGGGTTTCCTCAGCCACTCTGGGCGGCTTCCAACAAAGATTAAATTCATTAAAATAGGTAAGGTAAAGGGTAAAGGGACCCCTGACCATTAGGTCCAGTCGTGACCGACTCTGGGGTTGCGCGCTCATCTCGCATTATTGGCCGAGGGAGCCGGCATATAGCTTCCAGGTCATGTGGCCAGCATGACAAAGCTGCTTCTGGTAAACCAGAGCAGCACATGGAAATGCCGTTTACCTTCCCGCTGTAGCGGTTCCTATTTATCTACTTGCATTTTGACGTGCTTTCGAACTGCTAGGTTGGCAGGAGCTGGGACCGAGCATTAAAAACTTCCCTAAACAGGGCTTTGTTGTTAAGTCGTTTAGTCATGTCCGACTCTTTGTGACCCCATGGACCAGAGCATGCCAAGCACTCCTGTCTTCCACTGCCTCCCGCAGTTTGGTCAAAGTCATATTTGTAGCTTCGAGAACACTGTCCAACCATCTCGTCCTCTGTCGTCCCCTTCTCCTTGTGCCCTCCATCTTTCCCAACATCAGGGTCTTTTCCAGGGAGTCTTCTCTTCTCATGAGGTGGCCAAAGTATTGGAGCCTCAGCTTCAGGATCTGTCCTTCCAGTGAGCACTCAGGGCTGATTTCCTTCAGAATGGATAGGTTTGATCTTCTTGCAGTCCTGTCAATACAAGGATTTCTGTGGATGCAATAGGAAATTCCCCTGCTCCTGCCATGCACTCCCCAAATATGCTCTGGAGGGTGGGGGGAACCTCTACAACATATTTTAGGGACTGCACAGAGAGAGGAGATGTTGCATTGTGCAAATGGAAATCCTTGTGCTGCAGGGCATGTTACTTTGCATACAACCCCATATGCTTTAATCATCGTATGGTGTGATACTTGGGCAGCTTTCGAGGTCAAATCAGGGAATTGTTGTGAAACAATTCAGTTTTTAAATTGTTTCCATAACTCATGGCAGCAGGAGAAGGTAAAGAGGGAAAACATCTTAATACAGGGAGATTAGCTTCTACATTTCTGGTCCAAGATCTCAAGATTACTCTGCTGAATTTTAACTCTTAGGCAGGGTTTCATATTTTCATGTCAGTGCTATGTGTCACAGTCAGGAGATGCGATGAGACAGGGCTTCCCTGACCATTGGGACCATTGAGACTCCAACAACATCTGAAGGTTCCCCAACCCTGGTGGAAGTAAACCAGTAAGGAGCTCTTCCAGCTGATTTGAGCAGCTTGGTTTGCTCAAATAAACCAGCTTGGTTTATTTGAGCAGCTTGGTTTGCTCAAATAATAGAAACCTGCCTTTCTCGTACTGGATAAAAGGTGAGATGTCTCCCAAAAACCCCTCAAAGAAATCTTCATCCCATGTTTTTGATAGCATCAGTTGAGAGCACTGATTTTTAAATAGCTTGCCACACCTTCTGAGCTGGGCTGCGGTTCTAATAAATGGGATTCCAGTTTCTGCCTCTGTATGTGAATGAATGTATTTTGAGAATTACTCCCCTGGCAATGGAAACTTCTTACAGTAAGCTCTCCTGACTTCCAGTATTTTATTGGCAGTTGTGAGTCACCATGATCCATTGCTCCTGAACCAGAAGCAAAACGTGAAAGCTGCCTTAGGATATATATGGATAAACAAGAATAAAATTCAATTATTTCTCTTGCTTCTCACCAGCTGCGCAGGCAAACAAAGCTCATCTTTACTTTAGAGTTCTGTGAATTCTAACCAAATTGTAAAAGGGCATTATTTTTTCAAAGCTTCGGTGATAGGAATTAAATTTTGATTTCAGATGCTTTGTCCCTTACTGATTGGAGAGGTAATATTATACATTTCCTACGTCTAGCAGCAGAAGAGTTGTCTAACAGAGCAGAAATTGAAACAAGGGTTGTAAACTAAGCATTCATGAGTCTTGTTGGTTTTAATGGGAGGACTGAATGTGTGGTAAGCTCTTTCTCCCCCTTCCCTTGAAACCAATGAGCTGAACTTTGGCTGGTTCTATCGAATGTTCAGATGCCTCTAGATCAAAATATTCAATGCTTACATATATGAATGAATAGAACTGGATTTTAGTGATCTCTTCAACTATCTCTTCAATCATAGTGGCGCTGTGTTCTAAAGCACCAAGCCTCTTGGGCTTGCTGATCATAAGGTTGCCAGTTTGAATCTGCGTGAGGGGGTCTGCTCCCATTGCTTTGTCCCAGCTCCTGCCAACCTAGTAGTTCAAAAGCATGCCAATGCAAGTAGATAAATAGGTACCACTGCAGCAGGAAGGTAAACGGTGTTTCTGTTGCACTAGTCATGCTGGCCACATGATCTAGAAAAGCTGTCTGGACAAACAGTGACTCCCTCGGCCTGAAAGTGGAGATGAGCGCTACACCCCATAGTCAATATTTGACTGGACTTAACTGGACGTGGGTGGCGCTGTGGGTTAAACCACAGAGCCTAGGGCTTGCCGATCAGAAGGTCGTTGGTTCGAATCCCCATGACGGGGTGAGCTCCTGTTGTTCGGTCCCTGCTCCTGCTAACCTAGCAGTTCGAAAGCACGTCAAAGTGCAAGTAGAGAAATAGGTACCGCTCTGGTGGGAAGGTAAACGGTGTTTCTGTGTGCTGCTCTGGTTTGCCAGAAGCGGCTTAGTCATGCTGGCCACATGACCTGGAAGCTGTACGCCAGCTTCCTCGGCCAATAAAGTGAGATGAGCGCTGCAACCCCAGAGTCGTCCGCGACTGGACCTAATGGTCAGGGGTCCCTTTACCTTTAACTGTCCAGTGGTCTTTTACCTTACCTGTCCATTTCTACAAAACCACGATTTCTATATTTATATGGTTTAGGGTTGAATCCTAACAATTATTACTCAGAAGAAAGTCCTATTGAATTGAATGTGTCTTACTCCTCCCAGGTAATTGAGTTTAGGATTGCAGCCTTGGTTTGTCCCTTCTGGATGCTTCTGGCCAGTGCTCTTTTTCTGGGGTAGAGGGGTACGCATACCCCTAAACATTTAGTGAATCTCTGTACTTTTGTTTCTTCTTTGTGCTGCTGTGCTAATGCAGTTATCATAGACTTTAAAAAAATTATCTCTTGATACTTATTAAAAAATATACAAAGGTTCATGCCCATCACAAAGTATTTTTAAATAATACACTTGAAATAAAGCAGCTACTTAATCTAAAAAAGAACAAGGGCACAAAGAAGAAAATAAAAAGACTGAAAGAGAAAGAAAGCAAAATCAGAGGAGAGACAAAGGATTAAAGAAAGATAAAGAAAGATAAGAAGACTTCTGGTTCTTTGTCCTGCAGCTAAATATAGTGTTTACTTTTTAAAATCCAACCATTCTGTTTTATGTAAACCAGTATTTTATTCAATCTTCAAATCCTAATATTACAAGTTCATTTTCTCATTTATGCAAGAAGTCCATACAAAGTTTCTAGTCCCAACGAAGACTGGAATTCATTTTCAGTGAATTTGAACCATGCCCAGCTCTGCCGATAAAGCCCAAGAAAATATGCAAGTCAGATATCTAATGAGCATGGCCATCAGAAATCTGGATTAACTACCATAGTAACAGGTCCGTCTGCCAACAATGTCTTCTGCTTTTTATCCAGACTCCCCCCCTTTTTTTTCTTTTTAGCTCTGCTAAAACCATTTTGGGCTGCTTCATTCTACAGCCCTGGCAATCAGGGACAAATATGGTGCAAAACATGAACTGAAATGAGGGCAGGAAGAACTCTGCAGGTCATTTCCCCTAGAAATCCCTGGAAATCAATGAAACGAACCTGGGCAAAACTTGCCCCATGTTCTGCAGAATCTCAGCTTGAGGGTATTTTGAAAATAAAGAAACAAACCCGTACTGCGTTTTTTGAGATTAGCGAGACAGAACTAGATTAGTGAGAAAGTGCAAGATAAGGGAAAGCAGCCAACTTGCATGGTTGGGTTTTTTTCTTTTAAGGTGTGTTTTCCCTCGCAGAATTCAACAGTAGCTGTTTTATTTCTAGTGAAGAAACTGCTGTGCTTAATTTGTATTGCAAAGGGCACAAGCAAAGGAAAGGCTTTTTCTGTCTTAATTGTTCCCACGGCTGGATTATTCACCACCAACTGTATTCATGATAGGATGGCCAAGTATCCTGCTTTAAAGTAGATAGTCCTCTTATTTCCAGGGCTCCCAAGTGTCTTCTGTTTCAAGGGATCTCTTAGCCCAGTGGTGTCCAAACTTTTTTCAAAGAGAGCCATATTTGATGAAGTGAAGGGCCAACCAAAGTTGTTAACCTTTTTTTAGGACTGAAATTTAGGGAAAAAAATAAGTTGCCACAGGGGGCCGGATTAAACCTTAAACTGACTGGCGGGCCGGATTAGACCCCCGAAATTGACTTTGGACATACCTGTTTTAGCCCAAGATAAAGGATCATAAGAAGGAAGAACAGGGGCCTCACCATTGCCCATTGGTGGGGCCTTAATGTAGGGGAAAGGCGGAAAATGTGAAAATAGACCTCTGCCTTTCTCCACCAGGAGAGATTTTGGTGCCAGGGCCATGCACGCTGCTTCAAGATAATGTAGCTTTATAGGATTCACCTTTGCATCTAAACTCGGAAAGATTTCTTTGGGGGAACCAAAAGAGTGCACTTATGCAGAGCATTGTATGAGCAAAGGTAGCTGTTACAGTAGAGGAAAAATGCTTCTTTATCCTTTATGATTCTGTAGGGCTCTCACAGGTCTTTGCAAGAGTAGCATAAACTAGTTGGCTTAGATGAGCATAAGGCCATGTGGAACAGTCGACTTTAACAAGTACCAGGCTGCCAACAAAGTCAAGCTAACCTGAATCAAAGTTTCAATATGCCAGTGTCAATTTACCATTGTGTGACTTTACAAAGTTTACAACCAACAACTATTGCTGCAAGAACGATGCTGGCATAATCCATTTCTGCACTGGTGTTGAAAAATAGCTTTGTTGTGAAGTTATCAACACAAACCAAATCATTTTTGTACTGACCCAAAACAAGCTGAAAAAATAACTGATTGTACAGAGTACTGTGTTTTAAGAAAAATACTGCTCCTTTCTCCCTTATGGGGTACCCAAGAGCCCTTAGAGAGTCCTTATGTAGGTTCTCCATTGGTAGGAGAAAATAACAGAGGCCAACCAGAGAATATTGAGAAGCAAAGCAGCCAATAAGCATGATCTTTATTAAACTGTTGCAACAGGGTCCCCCACTCCCCCCCCCACGCAGGGAGGGAGGAAAGGAACCCCAAACAACGGTGTGCAAGCTCTTGCATAGACTTTTGAAATTGCCTCCCCTGTAGCTCAAGACCACCCCCCCAAAACATCATACATACATCACAGGGGGTTGGTCTACAGCAGAAAACCTGTCTATCAGGATACCTGATAATGGTCAATCATTGTTCAACCTGGGCAGTCTGGCCATTCTTTTGTGCTGGTAAATACTGTACAGTACTTCCTGAATCTCTTACATATATTGATGTAGTATATGTAAGCTTAACATATACTTGCCAGACTGTATTTGCAAAGGGAGGTGTAACCCCCTACAGTCCAAAGACAACTGGAAAGCTTTTCCTATTTCCTTCCTCCTTGCAGAGAAATATTTGAGGTCAATTTGGGAGAGTCAAAATGGCTTCAGGATTGCTCTCCTGTACTGTTTCAGGCACTATACTTATGCATGTGGGTTTGCCTTGCATTTATGAACATTTATTCTCTCTATATAAGACCTTAGAATTCCTATAACAGTAGTTGTTTTAGAAATTCATTAATTAAACTGAAATAAACAGGCTTCAGGAAAACTCCATAGATGCAGTGACCGCGAACAGGAAAAACAAGGATTTCTGCTTTTTTACAGGAATGGCCATGACGCTACTGCTGCTGTGCTGGAAAGGTATCGATGTTTTAATTCTATAGATAGTCTACAGTGGCTTTTTCTTGCTCTGCATGTCAGTCATGTGCTGCTGAACTAGCTAGCTGACACGGCACTTTCTGAACACTGCATGCATCAGAAAAGAAGTTCTTTGTGTTTTCCGCAGGGGACACAAAAGGGGACAGTCGAATGACAGGTTGGGGGGAAATAGCATCCTTTTTCACTGGAGGAAATGGAGGAGAGGCTCACACAAGGTGCTTTGCATGAAAATAAAGTGCTTCACCACATGTTATGACGATCCGCGGCACCAACCTCATTCATCAACATATGCTGATGGGGGAATCACACACAATCAATTGCCCTGTGGGGCATGATTGTTCAGTGCGCTGGGCTACCTTAACCAGTCTGGAGACAGCTGAGGCTGCAATATGTTACGGAAGAATCTGTCATGGTGGCTTCTCAAAGTTCCAATCAGTTTTGTTCACCACATTTTGGCCACCGGTTTGCCATTTTTTAAACTCCTCGTGAAAATTTGTCAGCATCATACTTGTGTGCATTTCTCCCGATATACCATACGTTATAATGCATTTGTTCCTAATAAACAGATTTTTAAGTTATTTTCACTCAGTTATGCCTTTTTCTGTACATACACATTTTTTGATTGAAGAATTGCTTCACAAAATTTGGAGAAGTGTGGCTATTGATGGATAGCTTACATTATTTATTATTATTATTATTATTATTATTTGTTGAATTTATATACCGCCCTATACCCGGGGGGTCTCAGAGCAGTTCACAGAATAAAATCAAGATATAAAACCACAAAATAGCTAATAAAAATAAAAACAACAACTCGATAGCCCCCCCCCCAACCTAATAGCTCCCCTTATGTTTATTGGTTTGGGAAGGGCAAACTAGGTAAATTAGCATTAAAATGTGAACAGAAGTAGATTTCTCTCCTATCCCTAGTCACAACTGTTTGTGTACATGCACAGGAGGGAGGGATAAGTGATAAGTGATTGACAGGTCTTCCTTCTTCCTCTGTTTACTGCAGGCTATATGGGTAGTCTGGGTGTAGCCTCTGTAGCAAATGCTTAGCCTGTGTCTGAACCAGAGCAAATCTTCAGCTTGCTTGTACATCAGGTACATCAGATAATGATGATAATATATGATGGTAAGTGCCTACAGGTAACAAATCCAAGATCTTGCCTGGAAAGCTTGTCTGCAGAAATGCGAGATGGAATGAAAGGAGAGGGACAATAAATCTGCACAGCGACAGATGAGACTGATGTGTCAGAGAAGCGTAATAGTCTTAACAGAGTGTGACTTTCTCTTGTGTTCGCTCCTGGGTCGCATCATTGAGAGCTGACACTGTGGAATATTTTGCTGACAGTTTGAAAACTAGAGGAAAGCCACCTTCTTTAGCCTACAGTTGCTTGACTATTACACTAGGGGGAGGTATGGGAACAGAATAATACACCCAGGAAAACATCAGCATCTGCCGGCACCCCCATGATAGTGGCAATGCAGACTGCAACAGGTAAAGCTCATACAGGACCACTAACTGTAGGCTAAAGACCTACATTTTTTGATCTGGGGGAGGCTGATCTAGAAGGAGATCAGGACTGCAGCATGCCGGGTGGGGGGGAGATCATTAGCTCCCACTACAGTCCTGATTTGGGCTGGGATGCAGGGGGACATGGATGCTGTTCGGCCCAAGAAAGAAGATGGCATTGGTGCCTTCTCCCCAGGGGGGAAATGGCAGCTATGTCCCGTCTCTTCCACCAGTCTGGATCAAGGCTGTGGTGGGGGCAAAGGGACAAATCCAAAATTGTCCCAATCCACTCCTTATCCAGATTGTCCCCTTCCCTGCAGCTACAATTAATAAAGAGGGGGGGGGACCAAGCAAAGGAAATGCAGATAATTAATGTCATATGTGTCATTTCACTCATAGAACACAGTTTGGCTTAAAAAAAATAGCAACAGCAGTAGGATCAGACATATTTGTGTAGCTTTTGGCTGGTTCTCTTTGGAGTGTTGTACTTTCTGTCTTTCAGTTCCTGAAACGTCGTTCTATTCTTCCACCATTCTGGTGGTGGTCACACAATGCCCCGTGCGATTCTTAGTTTTTACTCCAAATGCTGAAGCCCCTACTGGCCACACACACTTGTAGCAGCCAAGCTTCTTTGGCATCAGCCTGCAGGATCCCTCCAATGCTACAGATGTGCTTCTCCATGACAGCAGGAACCCTGGCTGATCTGGTTCTCACTCATGTGGAAGAGTCCCAACGTCCAAGCACCTGTTTGTACACAGGGCTCCTGTACATCAATGCTGATACCTGGGCATGACCAGCAGGTGGCATCTTGCTCTTCCCTTATGAGTTTGATAAATGGACAGAGCACCCTCTGAACACACAGGAGCATAGGATGCTGCTGAAACCAAGTGAGGCCATCTAGCACAGTGTCTCTACTGACTGGCAAGGGCACTGCAGGGTTTCATGACCATCTCTACCTGGAGATGCCAGAATTTGAAATTGGGACCTTCATCACACAAAAGAGGTGCTCTGCCACTGAGCTACTGCTCTTCCCATACAGCCACACCTGAGAATAATTAAGACACAGGGCAAAGCTATTTGGGGGGGGGTGTTATTGGGTTGTGGGCATTATTTTTATTGTGCATTTTGTGATTTTATATTGTTATTTTATGTTGTGAACTGCCCAAGGCCTGCGGGTATTGGGTGGTATACAAAGGTAATAATAATAATAATAATAATTAATTCCAGTAGCATTCCAGTTTGTCATAGGTATGAGCTTTCGTGTGAAGTGTGCATGCACACGAAAGCTCATACCTATGACAAACTTAGTTGGTCTCTAAGGCGCTACTGGAAGGATTTTTTTATTTTGTTTTGACTGCGTCAGACCAATGCGGCTACCTACCTGTAAATAATAATAATATTCTGATGGAGTCATCAAGGGACCAGACAAATTTAGTCCAAACCTTGATTAAATCCTGAGGGCACCCATTGACTCTTTCTTATAATAGAGCCTTTGCACAGGGTGGTTGCTGTAAGTTGGCTCTGTGAATTGGAGGCCGGGGGATGGACGGACAGCCCAACTCAGCAGGCGTTGAGCTCTCCTGTCAACCCAGACTTATGCAGAAGTAAGTCTTGCTGAATTCAGCAGGGTTTGTTCCAAAGTAAATGTGGGCAGGATACCACCCTTAGGCTGCAGTTTTATGTTAGCATCCCTAGGAGCAAATCCAATTGAACTCAGTGGAACATAACCTCTGAGTAGCTACATATAAAGTTGCATTGTCCATCCTTAAAAATAGTTATCTGTTTTTTTTCCAGCAGTAGAAATGTGTTAAGCCGAAGAGACTTTTTAAAGGAAATACCAGCCAAACACTGGAATTTGAGAACCCCCCCATACAAATGATGACAGGCTGTGAGCCATAACATGACATTATTACACCACGCATAGCCAAATAAGAGATATTTAAATATTCTTCATTCAACTAAATCTTTGGGAAAGTTCATTCAAGGCATACAATGAAGCATTTGTCTCTTGCAGTTGAACCAGTCACAGAAGGTTTATGGGAAACATTTAGAAAAACACTCATTAAAGCAAAGACAATCTGAAATGGGAATGAAGAACAACAATGCATCAAAGAAACCATACATACATACAAAGAGTCCCTAGATTTATAGACATCAGAGGACAAAGCTGACAAAGGAGGTTTGTGTAAGATGAGGAGTTACATCACTTCCTCTTTTGAAAAGCAATCCGTAGCCTTGGGATGAATCTCCGTCAAGCTGGCAACAAAAAAAGGAAAGAACTTCACATTCCACTGCTGCACATTGGAAAGAGTTGCATGGAAATAACCAGTATCAGAGGAATTTGTACCAGGAGTGGATGGATTTAAATGACAGCTTGTTCAGGACATCTGAATGGGTATTTGTCTTGTCACCTATGGGGTCCCCAATCTGTGCCTGTTTGGCAAACTAAGAAGCTATCTTGAACACCACAAAATACCCATTTCACAGACAAAAAACTGATCATGCTAATAGCTGTATCCCTACCCCAAATGGGGACAATGCCTTCACATGTCCTCAAACAAAATAAAACAAAGAAAGCAGGCAGCAGCTTTCTGCACAAGAGTAAACGACCACCAAGCAAATAACCTCCTCAAAACCAAAAGCAAAAATAACAACCCCCATCCAATTTTTAAATAGATAAAACTTGGGAGGGTCAGGGAGTCTTAGCAGGCACCAAGGAAAGTATCTGAGGATATATGGGTGCCACGCTGAGACCCTAGATTTACAGTAAGCATAGTACTTTAATGTCCACAATTTAGAAAGTGTCAAAACACTTTCCCACATACTCCTGAGAGCTCTGAGCTCCATGCCTTTATTATTATTGCATGTTTTACCTTTTTCTTATTTTATCGTTATACTTTGCTTTATTTATTCATTCTTTAAATATGCATGTACACAGAACCATCAGTGTGTATATGGTGTCTTTCTGAGTTATGTAGGAAAAAGAGGGAGTTCTTTGCCCCCAAGGAGCTTACAGTCTGGACAATGTGGGAAAGACTATAGTGAGGGAGGCAGAGCCAAGGAGGAGGAGGGAAGACTGATGGGCCAATGCAGCTGCTTGGTTGCAGCTGGGAATGATAAACAAGGGAGCTGCAAAAGGTAACAATGAGCAGGTGAGTTTTGGGAAGGGCTCAGAAGAAAGAGAGAGCAACAGGAACAGTTTGCTCAGTGGGGGTGGAGCCTTTTGGTGGCAGCATTACTGCCATTTACTGAGAGAGAGAAGTTAAAAGGTAAGCACATGGAGCTTGAAAGGAGATGTGACTCCAGAGAAGAGATGTGACTCCAGAGAAGGGTTGTGAATAGGTGTGGACAACAAGATAGGTTGAGAATTGTGGCAACAGTGTTTTGGATAGAGATGAAAGGAACAGAGTGTGAAGTGGAAAGATTGAGTAGTCAGGACAGAAGATCAGATCACAAACCAAGGTTTGCTTGAGGGAACAAAAAGGAATGTTGCTGCTGCAGGGGTCTACAAAGTGAAATGGCATGATTTGATAACAGCAAGGAGGTATCAATGGCTGTGATGCTGACAGGTCAGGTATGGTGTGGGATCAAGGAGTGGGAGTTGTGGGATGAAAAATAAGCAGCTTAGTCTTGGACATCTTGAGTGTGCAACTGTGTCAGATGCCAGCCTGCTACCTACCTGCTGTGGTTAACACTTCCACTGCCCACCTGGCTACTAGGTGGCACTGCAGAAAAACCATCTGGAGCACAATTCAGAACCTGGGTCCATAATCCTCTTGCCATTCCACTCCTCACTCAGTTATGTTATAGACCCCTGCAAACTGCCTAAGAACCTGCAGCAGAACTGTGAAAAGAACTATCGGTGAAATATTCAGTTTGGATTCAGAGCGCTCTGTGTGTTGAGTCAATATGTATTCATATGTATGTTTAGGTAACTGAAAATGAGAACAAAATTGATTTCATATTTAAGCAATTCTCCTTCCTGTTGCAACAGGGGCATTGTTTTGTTTTTGTTCCAGTTTTTATTGTGTATTTTGTGTGTTTTTTTAATCTTGTATCTTTATGTTGTGAACCACCCTCTGATCTACTAATGAAGGGCAGTATAAAATTTTAAATAATAACATCAAGTTTCCACCTTAACCAGAAACCCCTCCTGCAGCATTTTATAAGGGTACTCGTAGAGAAGCAGTAGCAGAATTAAAAATTGAGATGTGTATGAATAAAAACTGAGATGTGTATGAAGAGTCTTCACAATTCAGAGGCGGGCAGGCTACATCCCTGTGTGCTACTTCAGGGAATCGAGAGCCCTCCAGTGCCTAATGGCCCTTGCTAAGGAAGCAGGTACTCAGCTCCATACTGATGCTGTTCCAAGCTCTAGATGGCTGACAATGTCAACCTGACATCGACCAGAAAGGAGAGCTGGAAGGCTCCTGTGTACGAGTTCCTTCAGGGCTGCAAATTCAGAGGACGTGACTGTGATGACTCACTGTGTATTTTCCCAGTTTTACTGCACTGGCCTTCTGTTGGTTCCACCTGCTGCTTGTTTTTTACTCCACTCCGTTTCATTTGAGTTTGTACAAAGGTATCAGATGATCCCCGCACTAACTTAGATCTATATATGAGCTTATCCCTTTTGCAGCTCAGCTCCTCTGTTCATGCCATCTCGGAAGCAAGCCACGTTGCGTTTCAGCAGGGTTTGCTCCCAAGGAAGTAGGAACAGCCCTCGGTAAGGTTGACTGGCAACTTGAGAATGCACAGTAACAAGAACTAAATGCCCATCTAGTCCAGCATCCAGTTCTCAAAGGGGCCAACCAGCTTCCTCTGGGAACCCCACAAGCAGGATCTGAGCCCAAGAGCACTCAACCCACTTGTGTTCTCCAGCAACTGGTAATAATAATAATAATAATAATAATAATAATAATAATAATATATTATTTATACCCCGCCCATCTGGCCGGGTCTCCCCAGCCACTTTGGGCGGCTCCCAACAGAAGAATAAAACACAGTAATCTATTAAACATTAAAAGCCTTCAGATGTCGTCTAAAAGTCTGGTAGTTGTTTTCCTTTCTGACATCTGATGGGAGGGTGTTCCACAGGGCAGGCGCCACCACCGAGAAGGCCCTCTGCCTAGTTCCCTGCAACTTGGCTTCTCGCAATGAGGGAACCACCAGAAGGCCCTTGGTGCTGGACCTCAGTGTCCGGGCAGAATGATGGAGGTGGAGACACTCCTTCAGGTATACTGGACCGAGGCCATTATAGACATGCCTACTCTGATAGTGGAGGTAGTACATAGCCATCATGGCTGGTAGCTATTGATAGGAATAAGGTCTGCTTCTGCGATGTCACCAGATTAGATAAAGACATGAGCTTCATGTTTAATTAGAACTGTAGAATTCAAAAACCGATGTAGGAAGCAGGCTGCAGGCAGAGGTATATTATGAAGTACATTCCAGAGACAATAAAGATGGCTGCTGTGTCCTGCTTTTCACCATCAGATCCTGAGGTTGAATTTGGCTACATCTGTCCAGAAATCTGACCCACTTTCTTTAGTTCCCTTTACCAGGCTATGAGGTGCTGAATAAAGGGCACCATTGTTCCTTTTGTATATTCCTCCTCTATTATTCAGGACCTTTATTCATACCACCTTTCTGAAAGGAACTCAAAGAACTTTTCTCGTGTATAGGACTCTATGGGGCAGATTAGGGTATAATGTAACCTATTGCCCTGCAGGTTTTTAATTCCAAGATTGTTTCAACTAGTATGCCACCCATTTGATGGCTTCTGTGGCATCGCAGGACTTTCACCAGCTGCAATCCTTCCTGCACAGAGTCCATGGGCCATTCTTGTCCATGGCCATTAAGAGTACTACAGTGCATTGCATGCCTTTGGGAGACTTATTGGGAACTCCAGTTCAAAATTCAGCAGCTAGGTTATTAACTGGGCCAGCTGTATGAAACAAATAAACACTACTGCCCACTCATCTGTTTCTGAGAAGAATCCAGAGTGATTGCGCTTTCCATGGAAGCCAACTTACAACAGAAAAGCCTAAGCTGCTTGGGATCTGGGTACCTAAGGACCACCTTTTGTCACATCAGCCTGCCTGACCACATCAGAGACTGTCCTCTCAATTCCCCCACCTGCATCTGAAATTAGCTGCGGTAAGGACCTAAACCAATGGCTTCAGGTTACAAGAAAGAAGATTGCGATTAAACATCAGGAAGAACTTTCTGACAGCAAGAGCTATTTCAAGAGTGGAACAGATTCCTATGAGAGGTGGTGGACTCTCCTTCCTTGGAGGTTTTTAAGCAGAGGTTGGATGCTTTAGTTGTCAGGGATGCTTTAGTTGAGATTCCTGTGCTGCACGAGGTTGGACTAGATGACCCTTGGGGTCCCTTTCAACTCTACAATTCTATGATTCTCAGTCTTCTTCTTCTTTATTATTATTAAAAACTTTTTATTAAGAACATATAATTTAATATGAAAATAAGAAAAACTAATACAATAGAAAATGAAAATTAAGTGCACGCACACACAGAGAGAAATAAATACAAATTTGGGTTATTTCATTCACAATCTCTGAGATAAACAATAATAAGGTAGTAACATATTAGATAGATAGACAGACAGACAGACTACACACACACACACACCGGTAAAACTTGGAAAATTAGAATACAGTATCGTCAAAAAGTGCATTTGTTTCAGTAATGCAACTTTATTTTTATTTTTATTTTTACAAATGCTTTCTTTTGGAAATTCCACAGTAATAAAACAAATAGTTACAATAATACAAAAACAAACAAACAAAAAAAACATCGCTATTACATTTCATTAATTACATTCCATTTATAATTGACCCGCCTAATGACAAAAAATTACATTTATAAAGGCTTGACATATCTTGCTTTGCATGTCATGCATCTATCTCATATATTGGTTTCACCTTTTAAGTTGCATTACTGAAATAAATGCACTTTTCAACAATATTCTAATTTTCCAAGTTTCACGTGTGTATCTACCGTATATAAAATTTGCTTTATTCAAAAATATCAGGATCTTGTCTTCAAGGTGATATTCTTACTTGAAGCTGAAAATTTACTAGGCATTCCAAACACAGTGTATTTCACAGGAGGCATTTAAACATTGTTGTCATCATATGTATCTGCAAAATAAACTTTTGCAACATAGTTTTAAATCTTTTTTAAAACTTGTCCTTTAGTATGCTTAATTTTAGGGACACAGATGGCGCTGTAGTCTAAACCACAGAGCCTAGGGCTTGCCGATTGGAAGGTCAGCGGTTCGAATCCCCGCGACAGGGTGAGCTCCCGTTGCTTGGTCCCTGCTCCTGCCAACCTAAGAGTTCGAAAGCATGTCAAATTGCAAGTAGATAAATAGGAACCGCTCTGGCGGGAAGGTAAATGGTGTTTCCGTGTGCTGCCCGTGGTTCGCCAGAAGCGGCTTGGTCATTCTGGCCACATGACCTGGAAGCTCCCTCGGCCAGTAAAGCAAGATGAACGCCGCAACCCCAGAGTTGTCCGCGACTGGACCTAACAGTCAGGGGTCCCTTTACCTATGCTTAATTTTTGAGTTGTTTTTTCAACAGTAGCTATGGACCAGATTTGACTATACAACAAATCCTTATTTAATTCCTCTAAGTAGCTCCATTTTTTTTACAATAGCCATCCTGGCAGCTTACAATAAATACATAATCAATTCATTATCCAAGCCTTCTTCATTTGACCCGCCCCATTTCCCCAGTAATGCTAATGGTGTGGCAGCATTATGGACAGGGAGGAGTGAAGTGGCTGCTGTCTCCTCTCCAGGACATGTGAACCAGGCCACTATGCATTGCATGATTAACATATGTAGGACAATTCTATTAATAGCTTTTATCATGGTTAGTATTCTATAAATGAGTGTGCATTTCTTATGGAATGGTAAGTGGAGGTTTTCAAAACTACTGCAAACCCGCCCCATCATGCCATTATCACAGTGGCTGGGAGGCCTTTCTACAATGATTACATATACGAATATAATTGAAAAACCATTTATTATTATTATTATTTAAATGAAGTGCTCCTTCTTTAGGAACAGGTCCATTTAACTGGTAATTTTGGCTTAAGTTCAGCTCTTGAGAGCTTCATTATAGGATTCCCCCCCCCCCTTTACTGCATCAAGGAAAATGCACTCCGTAGATAAGTCAGGCAACTTTATAGGACAGAAAATATTCTGCACCAATGAAGGGAAACCTTTGGCCCTCCAGGAGATTGAACTCCAATCCCCACCCACTCCATCATGGCCAATGGTCCGGGATGCTGAGAGTTGCAGAGCCACAACATCCCCCTTCCTGTTTGACACTCTATCAGTGTCGTTCCAGTATTATTTCATGGCTTGAGTTCATGTGATCCAGATGGTAAACTGTCATGGGATTTAGTACAGCCATGTTCCTCACTGTCAATCCTAGTGTTAGAGCACTGCATGGTTCTCCTACATTAGGGATGGAGGAATCTTTGGCCCTCTAGATCAGCCATAGGCAACCTTGGCTCTCCAGATGTTTTGGAACTACAACTCCCATGATCCCTAGCTAACAGGGCCAGTGGTCAGGGATCATGGGAGTTGTAGTTCCAAAACAGTAGTTGCCTATGCCTGCTCTAGATGATGCTAGGTGTTGTACAGCTCCCATCAGCCCCAACAACCATGGCCAATGGTCAGGGATGATGGGAGTTGTAGTTATGGAATATCTGAAGGGCCAAAGATTCCTCCTCTTTGAGGAACCCTGTGGAGTCCTCCCACTCTCTGGATCAGCTGAAAGCCCTGATATGTGGACATTCTCAAATCAGTTCACCAAGGAGTTAAAACACCTGAAATTGTTAGCAGCACGCTGACATTTATACCTCTTCATGTTCAGGCATTTGGCCCTGATCAGACTGGACAGCTGAATATAAATAGGAGTCAATCCTCTTCAGCGTAATTAATTGCACCCACAGCAATAATTTCATAACCAAAGGAGGATGAAAGCAGATTGATTATTGATTCACTTTCTGTAATTGTTGTTTTGGCTTGTACATTTTCAGCAATGCTATTAGTATAGATGTTGTGTTCTGTGTTTGTGATAAAACATCTATGCTGATGTAATCCACTCTTTTTCCTATGCATAGAAAAGAAACAAAAACTCCATCAAAAATGATCAATATTGCCCCAAAGATGTTAAGCGCTACAAATATAGGGATCTCTAGGTGGGACAGCAGAGGGGAAGAATGTTCCGCTGTGAAAGCAGAAACTCATGCACTGATACATTGTTCACCTTAGCACTATGTTGGATTTAATGGTAGTGCAATTGCATAGAAAATGAGTCTTTTCTTGTAGATAATTCTCACAGTTAACACAGGTGGCTTAGGGTTAGCTTAGTTATTGGGATGTGACACGTTTCCTATAGGGAGGAACTGCAGCAGTTTCACATCTGAACATTTAAGTCAAGGACTCTAGTTTGTTACTTTTTTTGCTAAATTAATTTATTACAGTGGTACCTCGGTTTATGAACACAATTGGTTCCAGAAGTCTGTTCATAAACTGAAGCGTTCATAAACTGAGGCGGACTTTCCCATTGAAAATAATGGAAAGTGAATTAATCCGTTCCAGATGGGTCTGCAGCGTTCGTAAACCAAAAATTCATAAACCGAGGTGTTGATAAACCGAGGTTCCACTGTATGCCTTTGTAGCATGTTCACATTTTAGGTGGCTCTGCCACAAAGCTTTAACTCAGGCATCCCCAAACTGCGGCCCTCCAGATGTTTTTGCCTAGAACTCCCATGATCCCTAGCTAACAGGACCAGTGGTCAGGGAAGATGGGAATTGTAGTCCAAAACATCTGGAGGGTCAAAGTTTGGGGATGCCTGCTTTAACTTGACTGGGCCCTCCATTCTAGATCAAGTGCAAGGGAATCCCCACACAGAGCACATTCCAGTAATGCAGTCTTGAAGTAAACAACACATAGACTACTGTACTGTAGCCAAGTTTTCTCAATCCAGGAACCGTTGTAGCTGTTGTACAAGTCGCAGCTGGTGAAAGGCGCTTCTAGCCATTGAAGTGACCTGGGCCTCCAGAGACAAAGCTGGATTCAGAAGCACCCCCAAACTTCACCTTTGGGGCACCTCCAAGCACTTGACCTTTTTTAAGACATGGGAACCACTCACCCACAGAGCCTCTGTCTTGCCAGGATTCAAGCTCAACTTGTCTTTCCTCATCCATTTCACCACTGTGTCCTCTCCTGATTCAGATGTTGTGAAGAAAGACTATTGGCACCTTGCCCCAAAGCTCCTAATGACCTATTCCCGCAGCTTCATATAGATATTAAAGAGCATGGAATAGTCTCTTACAGATAGAAATTCCATAACCCGACTAGTTCTGGTGTTGCAAGAGCCTCAGTTAAGAGGTCACCACCCAAGGTATCTCAGGTATTGATCCACTCTAGGTATCTCAGCTGGCGAAGTCTGCTAAATTAATGTGATGTGGTTGGAGACAGACTTTATTAAAGCTCCACAATGGTGCCACAGTTCTCTGTTGCTATGGAAACCAAGCTGTGGGAAGGCATAAAGACCAAAAAATAATAATAAATTGAGACCCAAAGCATCAGCTCTCTTCTTTTTTCTCTTTTTCATGTGATGTTCCCATGGGGACCGTTGAAAGCCTCATGGATGTATAACCATGAGAAAAGTCTAGAAAGGCTCCACGGAAAAGAGCAAGTCTCGGCTCTCTTTGTCAGTCACCCACAGCTGAACAATCAGCAGTATTCTTTGATGACAGTGCGAGGGGGAGAGAGAAAAGTGTCACACAAAAGCCATTAAGTCAGGCAGGACAGACTTTGTGTACCGAAATGATACTAATAACGACAGAATGGCTGCTAATAAGACTAGCTTTACCGTAGCACTAAAGGAGCTTGGTGCAGTTTGTTCCCGCATCAATTATCATATCTGGCAAGAAGTCCTGATCTTAGCAGATTTATGGCTAGTTCCTGGGATGTTGCTGGAGCAGCATTAAGTTAGAAGAAATGCAAAGGAAGTCAAAGAGGAAAACAACTACCAGACTTTTAGAAGACATCTGAAGGCAGCCCTGTTCAGGGAGGCTTTTAATGTTTGATGGATTACTGTGTTTTATTTTTCTGTTGAAAGCCGCCCAGAGTGGCTGGGGAAACCCAGCCAGATGGGCGGGGTATAAATAAAAAAATATTATTATTATTATTATAAGTCAGTCACTCTGCTAGACTTGTTTTGTATTGTGCCATCATAGAGTGCCAAGGAACAGACACAAAGGAAGGGCAGATTACATTTCAAGTCAAAGAAAGGGAAATAGTAAATAATAATGATAATAACTGATGATGGCTCTCTTTTTGAAAGCCTAGGTGAGCTGCTCTTGGAGACCTATATTCATGCACCTGTGCTTTGAGCAGACCTTGAAAGCCATTTCAAATCCAGCCAAGGCTAAAGAAATCAAAAGAGTCTTTTCCTCTTGACTGCATGACAGTAAAAGGCCCCTCTTCAAAACGACTCTGTTTCCTCTCTGTCTCAAAAACACCCCTATCCCTGCACAGCTGAAAGGATTTTGATGCTGAGCACAGACTCTGGCAAAGAGCCTGAAGCTCATCTTCTATCACCACTCTTTTCTAAAAAGTGCTCCTCCCCAATATTTCCTTTCCCCCTCAAAAAGTAGGGCTTGCGAGTTGCACCCTGCGGCCCAGTGACTGAGGCAGAGTTACTGGTATATACCAGTCCCCGTGGCTCTGGAAGGCCACATAAAGATGTCAACTTGGGCAGTTTCAAAAGATCAGACAAATTCATGGAGGCCAAGGCTATCAGTGGCTCCTGTCAAGAAGCTTCTGAATGCCAGTTGGTGGAAACTGCAGGAAAGGGAGAGGTCTTTGCCTTGTGGATTCCCCATGGGCATCTGGTTGGGCACACTGAGAACAGGATGGCGGACTAGATGGGCCTTTGGCTTGATGCAGCTGGGCTCTTCTGACATTCACAGAAGGAGCCAGTTGGTACCACTGTTCTCTCCCTCCTCCCATCCCACAAAGTGAATGGCATTTTAACATTACACTGAAAGTGAGGGCTGCTATTACACTGGGGTTGAGTATCGGCTCCAGCGGAAGGCCACCCTTGTTTCCAATCCTGTGAATCACTGGACCAGGAGGAAGCATACCTGCCAAGTTCCTGCCTGAAAAATAAGGGATCGGACCGGAAATAGCAGACCGGAAGTAGCGCTGCCGCCATTTTGGAACTGGGCAGAGCATGCTCAGAAGTGACTTTTGATGCTGCTCTGCCCAGTTCCAAAATGGCCGCCACACCAGAAGTTGCACTGCAGCCATTTTGGAACTGGGCAGAGCAGCATCAAAAGTCGCTTCTGAGCATGCTCCGCCTAGTTCCAAAATGGCTGCCGCACCAGAATAAACCGGGGGAAAACAAAAAAAATCGTTTTTCCGGCTGGGAACAGCTGGAAAAATGGGGTTTTCCCAGGGAATATGGGAGACTTGGCAGCTATGGGAGGAAGACAGTGAACATTTCAGAGCCCAAGGGGGGGTGTTGTTTGGGGGCGGCTGATTAGGGCCTGAGCCCCTGGTTTGTTGTGTCAGGCCCTGGAATTCCTCTCCTCCTTTTTTTAAAAAAAGTGTGGGTGGAATTCAGTGTCACGCTATGGTGAATGTCCCATCAGCACATGTTTTGCAGCTTGCCAGACAGAACGGTCCCTCCCCCTCTCCATGCACACTTCTGGGGGTCCTCCCCTCCCCCAGCAATTTCCTCCCAATATTCTCAGTACTTCCACTGTGACTATGTCAATCACTTCTTCCCTGTTGGTGAGGTCCAGGTCCAAGATAAATGACCCCCTTCTTGCTTCTTCTACCTTCTGGAAAATGAAATTATCATTGAGGCAATGGAAGAATTTGTTAGACAGAGTATGTGCTTCAACAGATACTGGGGTAGTCTTTCATGACTACTAGATCTCTTTCTTTTGAATGTTTGGTAATCTGTTGGAGAAGGGCATCATCCAAGTCTTCAATCCGTCTTAGAGATCTATAGCAGGCACCCACCGCAAAGTCACTGTTGTTTCCCTCTCTTACAGTTTTTACCCATTCACTCTCAATCTGCCTTCCATATTCCAGGCCATGGATCTCTTCGCAAGTGTATACTTCATTTACATATAATGCTGCTACTCCTCTCTTCCTGTTTGGTCTATTCCTTTTGAACAGGTTATACCCCTCAATTTCTACATTCCAGTCATGCATCTCATCCCATCAGGTTTCAGTAATGCCTATTGGGACATATTTACCATCCTGTATTAAGAGCTCAAACCATGGTTGTCATGGAGGCCATGAAGTCTTGAGCTAGTTGATATGATTATTGTGATTGCCGGATTATATTTGTTTTTACTCTGTAAAGTCTACAGGGTGTTAGCTGAGGATGGAAATATTAGAAACCATGTGCCGATCAAGTGTGATCTAACACTACCTCAACAGTCTTAGTTCTTCTCCCACAGCATACTTTTGTTTTGTTTTTTTAATTTTAATCTTATTAAAGGTTTTCTTGGTTTTCAAAAGTAAATGCCTTGTCTTTTTCAGGTTGTACAGTCTTACAAATCAGTTACATTTGTTGTGAGACCTTAGTGTTTAGTACAATATAAGGTTGGGGAAGAAGGGGGGGAGAGGAGGGGTAGGGTGGGGTGGTGAGGCTTATATTCTTTTGTATCATGTGCGTGGGGTTTTTTGTGTCCGAGTCAACTGGGTAGGTCCTCTTTCTATTTGTTTATTACATTTCCTTGGTAGTGAGAGATAGTGGGGGGGGGGCAGGATGTGGTTGGTTGTCTGTGGTTGGTTGCAGTGGAGTTTGTTTGCACTAGGGGGGGCTTGTTGGGTCAGGTAAACCAGATTGATTTGTATGCTGTCGGGGGATTCTTGTTGTTTTCTTGTTGTGTTGTGTATGTGACAAAGGGGTGCCATACTGGAGTGAAGGCGTCCTCTTCTATTTCTCCCTATGTCAGTTTCAGTTTATTGGTTACCGTATTTTTCGCTCCATAAGACGCACTTTTTTCCTCCTTAAAAGTAAGAAGAAATGTCTGTGCGTCTTATGGAGCGAATGTGTGGTCCCTGGAGCCGAATTGGCCAGGGGATAAAGGCAGATTGTGTGTGTGTGTGTGTGGTTTTTTTTAAGAAAGAGCTAAAGGCTAACAAGAGGGGAAGAGAGTGTTGAAAGGACCCGCTCAGCAGCTGAATGCAAGAGATCGGGGAGGGAGATAAAGGAGCTAGCTCCCTTCCCGGCCCCGCCCAGGCCTCAATTGTTGTCTGCAGAGGGAGGCTGCTTGTTTCCCCAGTGACATGTGACTGGCTGATTAGATTATCTGTCTGGAAACTGTAGAAATGGGTCCCTTTCCTTTCCTAGAGAAGCTGCAAAACTGTGAGTTGAACCCCATAAAACCAGGATCCCCCCCTTGCAAGGTAAGCTCAACAACTTCGAGCTGATCCTCAAAAACGGAGCTTTCCCCCTTTGCAAAAAAAGCTGCACAACTTTGAGCTGATCCTCAAAAAAATGGAGCTTTCCCCCTTTGCAAAAGAAGCTCCCTCAAATATTTAATTGGGGGCGGGGGGCGGGCAAAGGCACCTAGGCCTCTAGGAGTTGGCTGCTATGCCTAGGACAATTCAAGACTCTTATAGGACTGCTGTCCAGAAGGGTTGGATTTTAGGGCATTCCCACCACATGTGGAGGTATGTGCCTCTGGAGGTGCAGACTCTCCAATATCCTGGTGAGGTTCCTGGGTGTATCAGCACCAGTTTCCATGGTATTTAGTACCACCTGTAGGTGAGTTTCAGAGTGAGTTCCCTTCTTTTGGCTGATACGGACTTAAAGGGAGGTTTAGACCACATTCTGGTCCCTTGGGTGGGGTTAATTTCAAAGCCTATGCCGTGCTCCCATTGTTCTTTGATTGCATCAAGGGAGTTTGTGGGATTTTTGGAGCAGTATTTTGTATACATATTGTGGATACCATCCCTTTACTGTGTCCCTTTGCCGTCAGGAAAAGATTTTTGAAGGTGGTCAAGGGCCTAGTGGCTGCTGATTTTACTGCTCGATTGTTTAAGAAGGCATGTAGTTGAATGGTGTGTTAGCCAAGGTATTTGGGTGTCCCTTAGTTTGTCTTGTATTTCTTGTTTTGGTATGGTATGGGTTTGTTGTTTTTTGTAGAAGTCTTTTAGACAGTGTAGGCCTTTGGCTTGCCAGGTTTTTGTCTGGAGACTTTGTGTTATGTGTTGGAATAGTGGGTGATAGGCCAGGGGAGTTAGTGGGGATGGGGACAGTTTGCCTACTTTTCCCTTCTGTGTGAACCTGTTGTGGGGATTTTCTTTAGTTTGTTTTGGAGAAATGGGCATGCTGTTGTGGGGATGTTTTTGATGGTGTCTCTCTCCAAGTGGACCCATTGTTTCATCTCATCTTCTAGAGTGTATGGAATTATGTAGCATACTTGGTTGGTGATGTAATTGGTGATGTAATATGATTCTATGTTGGGGATTCCCCATCCTCCTTCTGAGGAGGGGAGGTGCAGGTATTTAGGGCTTATTCTTGGCTTTTTGTGTGAGAAAATAAACAAGTATAGTTTTTTCTGCCACTTCTGGAGCTGGGTTGGGGGAATCCAGATTGGGGTTTGGAATAAACAGGTTAGTTTTGGAAGGGTAATCATTTTGAACACAGCATACTTTTGTGATTATGATGATGAA
Source organism: Zootoca vivipara (assembly GCF_965207765.1). NCBI lineage: Eukaryota > Metazoa > Chordata > Lepidosauria > Squamata > Lacertidae > Zootoca > Zootoca vivipara. Next base: position 63,241,706 of record NC_142582.1, on the reverse strand, counting down.
ATCTAATTGCATCACAAGGGGCTGCCACCTTTGGCTCTAGAAAAGGGAATAATTACATCCACAATTAATCATTTACATGATGTAGGAGGATGATTAGACAAATTCATGAAGGATAAGGCTATCGTTGACTGTTGGCCATTATGGCCATACTCTACCTCCCCTCCACAGCAGGAAGCAGCAATGCTTCTGAATGCCAGTTGCTAGAAACTGCCAGAAGGGGGTGTGTTCTTGTGCTTGGATCCTTCATCTGTGTTTCCCACAGACACCTGTTTGGACACTGTGAAAACAGGATTCAGTACTGGATGGGCCACTGCCTGATCCAGCAGGCTCTTATGTTTTTATATTGGAGGACGGACGAACATATTTGCTAGGGTGACTCCTAGATCTGTCAGTCATGGAGGAAGTTAAAAGGCTGTGCCTCAATTTGCCAATTAAGTTCTCCTTACTCAAGAGCTCCAAAAGAGGGAACACGGTATGTGATTTAACATCCAAGGGCTGATTTTACATTTGTCACTTGTATTTTCTTCTAACTTCACAAAATTCATGGTTAATACATTTTGCACCAAATACATTAAATATGATGTAAATGTCAAACACCCGGATAAGTTCTAGAGAGGTAGCCCTATTAGTTACTTGCAACAAAAGCAAGACAGAGTTAAGGACTATCCATTATAATAATACAGAAGTCTTGCACAAGACTGATGTTGACCTATACTGAAATCCTGATCAAAGTGTCTTGCACAAGACCTCTATATTATTATTTTTTAATAATAGGTACTACTCTTAGAGTCTGTAAGCTAATCCTCCCTTTGTGCTGAGATATTGCAAGAGTAGGTCCTCTGAACTGGGGCAGCATACATTGAAAGCATGTTTAAAGCACACCCCTTTCTGCAAAGAACCCTGGGACCTGTAATTTGTCTAGGGTCTTGGGAATTGTAGCTCATTGAGTAAACTACAGTTCCCATGATTACTTGGGGATGTGAAACTATGACTATTAAAACTGTATAAATGTGGTTTAACTGTATGGTGCAAATCCACCTTTAGGTACCAGGTGAACATGTTCCTCTTCAACCAGGCCTTTGGCTGATTAGCATGAGATACCCTTTTAAATGTGTTGGGGGTGGATTATTGGTTTGTTTTTGTTCCTCTTCTTCTTATATATTTTGTGTTTTTTATATTGTATTTCTGTATTGTAAACCACCCTGAGATCTAGAGGTGAAGGGTGGTATACAAATTTAAATAAATAAATGTGTGCCTTCAGCATATGACATTTGGTGGGAATAGGCACTCATATTGTCTGGGTTGCCAGAAGCACAATGGCTAAGTTGTGTGTTCATGTGAGGAGTAAATGGATGCATGGGCATAGCCAAGGAGGGGAAGGGAGGGGCAGTGGGCCCCCTATCAATAAAAATAAATAAAAATACATAGCTAACTGAGGTTCTGCCTCCACCCAACAAAAGACCTGCCCTCCCAACAAAAGGCCTGCCCCTCCCCCCAAAAAATCCTGGCTATGCCCATGAATGGAAGTAGGGATGATGTTGCCACCACCCTGCAAAAAAATGTAATAATGAGCTTCAACAAACACAATAACTGTGGATGTATAAAGGGTTATTACTTAGCTCATTTTCCAAAGTAAGAGGAAATCTGTATGAAATGTACAAAAAGGAGAAAAAGTAAAAGATGGCCTTTTGATGCCGACAGTGCAAAAAACTTGTGTGCTTGAGCAGCACTGATTTCACAATAAACCTCCACCTGGAAGCGCCCTCTGTTGTAACCAATGCCACAAACTTAGAGATATCAATCACAACAGAGTTGATGAAACCTATTGCCACAATGAATCCGTGAGTCTTGAAGATGCCAGATATGAATTTATATCAGGACATTAATGCAAACAAAGCAGATAGCTATACAAACCTCTAACAATCTGGGACTCCAACTCAGCACAGGACCATAGCACAGGTATGATTATGATTTATTGGAAGCAATTCTGAGTTCAATAGGACAAACTCTTCAGAACGCATGCATAGGGTTACAGCTTTAATACCGCACTTTCTATGTGACACGTTGCACCATTCCTAAATGTATTTCCAGTACTGGGTCAGATGAAAGCATAAGAAGCAAACAATTAGTAGATTATGGAAATTGTCAGGGAAAATGTGCAATTGTAACGCCATTTAACAGCTTTTTGAAATTTAATTTGGGAGTGAGCTCCTCGGATCTCAGAGGAGCATGAGTAAACATGCTGAGTTGGGAAATAAAGATGCGGAGACAAAATATTATTCTCTCTCTGCCCCTAAGTTTATGCTAGGATTCTTCGGAAATGGATACGTACTAAATCAGCATACAGATAGGCGCCGTTCCATCGTGACCCTCACTCGTGAATCAGTCCTCAGTGGCTGCTCCATTTTCCAAACTCGTACATTGACTTTTCTTCCCCACTTTTCTTCCCCACAGCCTGTCACCTGCTTGATTTGTTGCTGATGATTTTGTCATGGTACTCGCCAACTTTGGATATTGTTTTCAAGGAGCATAAATTTAGAACGTGCAGTGCCGCTGTAGGGACGATTGGAGAAATTTGGAGCCAGTGAAAAAGAAAGTCGATTTTGCTGGTGTGTGTGTGTGTGTGTGTGTGTGTGTGTGTGAGAGAGAGAGAGAGAGAGAGAGAGAGAGAGGCAGGCAGGCAGGCAGGCGGGCAGGCGGGTTTCTCATAGGGACAGCCCCCTGCCCAGGGTCTGCTCACCAGCAAGTTATCTCTCCGGAGGAGGGGAGGGAACGCGCACGCTGAGGTGCCGCCCCCCAGCTCCCTTCTCTCCGCGCATTCGCTCCAGCTATTGTGACGTCACTGCGTTCTAAAAAAGAACCGAGAAAACAATCTGCATTGAGAGAAATAGATACAGTCCGGGTCCTATTTAAAGGGGAAGCACTGGGCACCCCGGAGTCATATCCAGCTTTATAAACAAAGGCGAAGCAAGGATTGCGGGAGAAGCCTCCTCAGCAAATATGGTGTCGCCGGTGACAGTGGTGAGTTCCAACAGCGAGCTTTTTAGTAAATGCAAGGCGGGTGGGGAGAGCAAGGGGGGACGGCACATATACCAGCAAGTATAAAATCAAGTGTCAAGATTGCAATAATTGCTGCCTCGGGAAGCGAGCCCTGCAGATTCGCGTCTGACGACTTCACAATCGTTTCAGGGTTTTTATTTGGACAGGTAGCCGCTGCCAGAGAGCATCTGACCTACGCTGGGAATCCTGTCCCCATCGTATGTGCCGGCTACTAGAGTAGTCCCCCGCCACCTCGTAGTACTTCCATCTCCTTGCCCTTTTTTCTTTTTACTCTCTCCTCCCGCCTCCCTCCGTAGCTGGTAGCAAAATGTGGCTGTGATGGCGGTGGAAGAAGGGGGGGGGGGTAGAGATTGGAAAGGGAGAAGAGAGACATCACGACCGGATCGTTCGTTGCTTTACATAGCAAGCGGTGTGGGGGCGTGGGGAAGAAGAGGAAACCCTGCCAAAAGTCAATAGGATGAAAACATTGGGCATGTGACTAGGAAGCGTGACTTTGTTGATTTCGCTCCTTGGGGCTTGCCGGCAAGGCACCGTTTGATTGATGGAGAAGATTGCGGGTGGGAGGGATTCCAGTTCACCTCCCCCTTTCTCTGGCGCTCCCCCCGCCCCCCCCGACTCGCCTTGCTCCGGAATTGCTGAAGGGTGGCACCATGCTGCCAATCTGCTTGCACGGCCCATATATATGTGCGTGTGCCAGGCATGTGCCATTCCCATTACGGATTTCTGATCCCCGGGTGGGTGCCCTCTGGGATCGAGGAACAACAGTGCAGATAAATCAGCAAGCTTTATTTTTGCTTCTCCCCGCCCCCTCCCCACTCCGCAGCTAATAAACATCTTTGTCGGAATGCCAGTAAGACTGCTGAAGATGTTTTGAAAATAAAATAAAAATAGGCAGATCTATAGGTATACTAAATATCTCTCTCTCTCTCTCTCTCTCTCTCTCTCCATATATATGTAGCAGAATTTTAATCTGGAGTGAATGCAGCTATGACCGATTAATAGATAGGTTGCTGAAGCAGAGTGATGTAGTCAAAAGCTTGCTAGAAGGACACAGGAGACCTGGGTTCAAATCCATTGGTACCCATGATGCTTACTGGATTTCTAGTACACAGAGCTGTTGTGAGGATAAAATATGATAATCCTTTTCAGGGGCGTACCCAGGATCAAAATTAGGGGGGGGCAAGGGGCGGGGGCAAGGGGCGGGAGGGGAGGGGCCACAGTGGGAATATGGGCGGGGCTACGTGGCCTGCGTCCTCCCAGCTCTTCTGAGGAGGCAGCCCCAGGCTCTTGTTCCCGGCGCGAAGCTCCAGAGGCGCGCGGGGAACGCAAGCCTGGGGCTGCCTCCTCCGCACCTCCCAGGTCTTCCGAGGAGGCGGCCCCAAGCTCCCGTTCCCGGCGCGAAGCTCCAGAGGTGCGCGGGGAACGCGAGCCTGTGGCTGCCTCCTCCACTTACACTCCCCGCTCCCGCTTAGCGCTCCTCCGCTTACGCTCCCCTCGCGCCTCTGGAGCTTTGCGCTGGGAGCCGGAGCCTGGGGCTGCCACGCTGCGCCCCTTAGCCTTTTGCTTCTGGGGGGGGCAATTGCCCCCTCCTGCCCCCCTGCCCACGGCACTGGTCGCCCCTCTGGGCAGCTCGCCCCATCCCCCGGGTGCGCTGTTTCCCTCCGTCTCTTACGTTTACACCCCACCGCTTTTGCAGCTCGATAGTGGGAGGGGGAGAGGAGAAAGTGCGATGGGTTATGGAAAGGGGAAAGGGCAGCTGGCTTCTAGAGTAGGGCAGCTGCCCTAACTTGCCCCGTGGTGGGTACGCCCTTGATCCTTTTGCTGTTTAGTCGTGTCTGATTCTTCGTGACCCCATGGACCATAGCACGCCAGGCTCCACTGCCTCCCGCAGTTTGGTCAAAGTCATGTTTGTAGCTTCAAGAACACTGTCCAGCCATCTCGTCCTCTGTCGTCCCCTTCTCCTTGTGACCTCCATCTTTCCCAACATCAGGGTCTTTTCCAGGGAGTCTTCTCTCCTCATGAGGTGACCAAAGTATTGTAGCCTCAGCTTCAGGATCTGTCCTTCCAGTGAGCACTCAGGGCTGATTTCCTTAAGAATGGATAGGTTTGATCTTCTTGCAGTCCATGGGACTCTCAAGAGTCTCCCCCAGCACCATAATTCAAAAGCATCAATTCGTCGGCGATCAGCCTTCTTTATGGTCCAGCTCTCACTTCCATACATCACTACTGGGAAAACCATAGCTTTAACTATATGGCCTTTGCAGTGCTATTATCCTAGAAAAAGTGCCAGAGCTCACCATGAACTTGCGCTTCCAGGTCGGAAAAATCGCCGAAAATCGTTTGTGCACATGCGTATGGGCCTCCCCCAACCCGGAAGTGCACCGGAAATGATCTCTTCTGGGTCGGGAGAGGCCCATATGCATGCGCACAAACGATTTTGGGTGCTTTTTTCCGATCTGGAAGTGCGCCGTCGCGCTGCACGCCGTAAGAGCAGGCGGCAGCAGCGGGCGGCGGGGGTCGTCGTGGGCCGGATTGGGAGGCCAATTGGGCTGCATCTGGCCCGCAGGCTGTAGTTTGGGGACCCCTGGACTAGGGTCTTGGGAGACCAGGGTTCAATTCCCTGCTCAGCCATGAAGTTCACTGGCTTGATATTGGGCCAGTCACTGTCCTTCAGACCAGTCTACCTCACAGGGTTGCCCTGAGGATAAAAGGAGAGCAAGAGAACCATGTATACTTCCTTGAGGTTCATGGAGGAAAAGTGGGATAGGAATGAAATAAAATTGTGATTAATACCTTCTTCAAAGTTATGTGCCTCACCAGGACACTTCCAGAGCTCGATGCTCTTTAATTCCAGGTGAGTGGTTTGGAGGTCAGCAGGGAAATGTTCTCTGCATGTGAAAAGAGACTTTCTTTTTATTACTTTATATATTCAAGGGCTGATCTTTGCCACAAAATCAGGTTGTGGGACTGAGATCTGGTGAAGTTACTGCAGGGGGTTCCACAGGGATAATATTTATCTCTGCAAAGAAACAAAGTGCTACCTTTTTGTCCTTGGGTACTGGTAAGAAGACTGAAAGATAATGTAGTTTTCATGTTACCTTGATTAATTTAATTCTAAGACTCGGTGATTATCATCTGCATTACTTTTATACAAGGAGGACAAAAGTGACAAATTAAAAATTTAGGAAGATTTTGAAAATTAGGAAAGTCTTTTTACTGTTGGGATAGTGTAACAAATAAGTAAACATTTTAAGCACAATTTGGCGTTTCCTTCACTGTGGTATTTCAAGGAAAAGCTGAACAGGTGTTTGCCTTAATTATAAGGCATGTTTGCTAATTTATTTATTTATTACGCCACCCTTTGTCCAAATATCTCAGGGCAGTTCACAATATAAAAATACAAAATGAGAATACAAAATACATAATAAAACAAAAACTAACCAATGACCCCCCCTCCCCCAAAACACATTTAATAGGCCACAAATAATAATCAGCCAAAGGCCTGGTTATAGAGAAACTTTTTTGCCTAGTGCCTAAAGATATGTAATGAAGGCGCCAGGCGAGACTCTCTGGGGAGAGCATTTCACAAATGCCGTTGCAGAAAAGGCCTGTTCTCATGTTCCCACCCTCCAGACGCCTTGTGAAGGAGGCACACGAGGAAAGGCCTCAGGTGATGATCACAGGGTCTGGGTCTGTTCATATGTGGAGAGGTACTAGTCCTAGTGGTATTGCGGTCCTTAAAGGAACTTCTTTTGTTGTACAAACTGAAGCACATACATAGCTCATACTTTAACATTTTCCCCCCTTTCAGCACTGTCAAAACCAGTGCTGTATTATGAAAATCATGGGCCAGACTGCTGACTTTTAATTGGGTTTGTTTTAAAGGGAAAGATAAATAGGCAGCACTCATCCTGTATTATGAAAATTGGGAACCCTAACCAGATCCTTCTTAGCCTTTCAATTGCAAGTTAGTTTAATGCCATCTATTCCGTCTGTGTATTGGAAGGAGATACTGTACTGTAATGCTTTTTCTTTAACTTGAATACATGGTGATGCTTTATAATGTGGGAATGAAGTGAAATGCAGCCTATTTTACTGGTGAAGCTTCAGGCCAAGATTTGGCCCACGTAAGCCTGAAAAGCATTTTCTGTGTCTTTACCTCATTGCCAATCTTCTTTTAGAACCAATAGAAGATTGTGCCAAAAAAAAATACTGTCTGATAAAGGAAAGGTACAGATTATCTCTATTTGAGCTTTCACCTGCCAGAATTGGATTCTTGGATTCTTTTTGCTCTTTTCCTCTGGACATGAAACACCTGGTTATAAAACATTCTGTTCTCAATATGACTTATGTAGGCTGAAACTGGAGTTTTTTGCAGGTAGATTTTGTGGCCGTCTTAGGTATCTATTCTTGTCCCTGGTTTTTTTCTTCTGTTAGATTTCTTGCTCCTTTTACTGACCAACTTTTAGACCACAAAGACATTCACTAGCTACAGAGCTGGCATCACTGAGCATAAAAGTATGACTTATTTTTGAATAAAGCATACAGAGGACCGCACTGCATATATTCTGGTAAAACAGATTTGGCAACTATAGTGTCCAAAAGTCCTTGAAGGCTTATTGAAGGCTGGGGGCACTGTTATACAGTGGTTCCGCTCCTTCCTCCTGGGCCGTGTTCAGAAAGTGGTGGTGGGGGATGAGTGTTCAGACCCCTGGCCTCTCACTTGTGGGGTGCCTCAGGGTTCCGTTCTCTCCCCCATGCTTTTTAATATCTATATGAAGCCGCTGGGAGAGATCATCAGGGGGTTTGGGCTGGGTGTTCATCAGTATGCAGATGACACCCAGCTCTACCTTTCTTTTAAATCAGACCCAGTGAAGGCGGTGAAGGTCCTGTGTGAGTGCCTGGAGGTGGTTGGAGGATGGATGGTGGCTAATGGATTGAAGTTGAATCCTGACAAGACAGAAGTACTGTTTTGGGGGGACAGGAGGCGGGCAGGTGTGGCGGACTCCCTGGTCTTGAATGGGGTAACTGTGCCCCTGAAGGACCAGGTGCGCAGCCTGGAAGTCATTTTGGACTCACAGCTGTCCATGGAGGCACAGGTTAATTCTGTGTCCAGGGCGGCTGTCTACCAGCTCCATCTGATACGCAGGCTGAGACCCTACCTGCCTGCGGACTGCCTCGCCAGAGTGGTGCATGTTCTGGTTATCTCCTGCTTGGACTACTGCAATGCGCTCTATGTGGGACTACCTTTGAAGGTGACCCAGAAACAGCAATTAATCCAGAATGCGGCAGCTAGACTAGTGACTGGGAGTGGCCGCATAACACCGGTCCTGAGAGATCTACACTAGCTCCCAGTATGTTTCCGAGCACAATTCAAAGTGTTGGTACTGACCTTTAAAGCCCTAAATGGCCTCGGTCCTGTATACCTGAAGGAGCGTCTCCACCCCCACCATTCAGTCCGGACACTAAGATCCAGCATCGAGGGCCTTCTGGCGGTTCCCTCATTGCGAGAAGTGAGGTTACAGGGAACCAGACAGAGGGCCTTCTCAGTAGTGGCACCCGCCCTGTGGAACGCCCTCCCAGCAGATGTTAAGGCAATTAGTAACTATTCTACTTTCAGAAGACAACTGAAGGCGGCCCTGTTTAGGGAAGTTTTTAATGTTTGATGCTGTACTGTTTTTAATATTCAGTTGGAAGCCGCCCAGAGTGGCTGGGGAAACCCAGCCAGATGGGCGGGGTATAAATAATAAATTATTATTATTATTATTATTTAATCGTTCATTTTTATTAGGTGTCTGAAAGCTGTGCTTAGTACCCCAAATATCTCTAGGGACAGTTGATAGTTAAAATAACTTTTTAGAAAAACCTTGCTGGGACAATCTAGTCAAACTAAGATACTTTGAAATGTAATGGGACTTACCTCTGGCACTTTGAAAAAGAATAGATAGACCTTGTACTGTACCATTTTATGAAGACTAGGGTAGCTTCCGCACTTTGAGTCTTGGGAGAGGTACGGCATCTGGATTCTCCATACAAATGACAGTAAACAGATTTTGTTCATTCGGAGGATCATAGCTTGTGTAGAAACCTTTGTCTGATGGGTTCCTACCTTGTAAGAGAAAGTTCAGAGATGTCCATGCCTTCCCACCTATTCTGCTGCACACTTAATAGAAACCTTGATCTACTGCAGGAGTTTCAGAAAATGCCTGAGGAAGCAGTAAGCTTCAAGGTCCTTTGAGAAGAGTCAGCTTTATTTTATTTAAATTGGTGTGTGTGTGTGTGTGTGTGTGTGTGTGTGTGTGTGTGTGTTTGGACATTTGGAGCCTGTAGTTTCAGTTCTCCATGTTCTCTAATTTCACTAAGCTGACAGTTCCCTTCCTTCCCCAGCAGATGCTAGTGAGGGTTCCCTGTACACTAAATGCAGTCAGATCTTAGACTGATTCTTCTGGCTCAGAGTATCTCCTTTCATGAGAGGCTAGAGGAGCCAGTCAGAGCATTCGGCAGCACTGCAGGGTTTGGAGCCTAAATCACCATGCTTGTTATTTATACAGTTTATGTGAATGTGAATGTATCTTTTATAGTATTTTTAAAACAACAACAACAACAACAACAACAACAACAACAACGTGAAAGACTATTATTATCGTAGGCTGTGCAGTTTATGACTAGCAGGGCATTTGAAATGCCCAATTCTGCTATTAGAAGAATTGCATTCTGTAAAAATAAGATATTTATGCATATTTATGTCATTTCCTTTATTTATCCTTTAATAACATATGCTTTAATTCTTCTAATAATGCAGGAAAGCTAAGCACTTTAAATTCCCACTAATTTCAATGGGAGAGATTTTTCCAGAAGCAATTCTATTCATAGAATCACAGAGTTGTAGAAATGGAAGGGATCCCAAGGGTCATCTAGTCCAGCCCCCTGCAACGCATGAATCTCAACTAAAGCATCCATGACAGAGAATTTGTGGAAGTCAGTGGAAGACTGATCTTTGGGAGAAGAAAAGCCTGAGTAAACCCTGCACAAATCCAGAGTGGAGTCCCTAAGATGGTTGGATGGTGCCTTGGATGCCTCCTTCTGGCAACTCCTGCAGCCAAACTGGTGCCAAACATATTGCTCTACCGTACTTTCCTTTGGACCAGTCTGGCTTGGAGGTCTATAGCAGACACCAGCCGTAAGGTCACTGTTGTTTCTCTCTCCTACAATTTTTGCCCATATACTCTCAATCTGCCTTCCATGCTCTGGGTCCTAGATCTCTTCACAAGTGTAGACATCCTTTGCATATAATGCTGTTCCTCTTCTCTTCCTGTTTGGTCCATTCCTTTTGAGCAGGTTGTATACTCCTCAATTTCTACATTCCAGTCATGAGACTCATCCCACTCATCCTTCATACCTACTTGGGAATAAGTCCCACTGGACTCAATACTTCTGAGTCAGCCTGTGTTGGATTGCACTGCTAAGCATGTGGTTTGTTGCAATAGCAATTACAAGTAGCACTAGATTAGTATGGAGCCTAATTACTTCTGTGATATACTCGGACAAAATTGAAGGGTATGTGGATCATTGCTCCCTGGCATTAATAACTAAAGATACATCCTGCAGTGTAACCTATATATTCTTCCAAACTGTTTATAGCTGGGATGGAGAACCCAAGGCACTCCAAATGTTGTTGACCTGCAGCCCCCACCATCCCTCACCAGTGGCTATGTCAGCTGGGATGGATGGAAGTTGGGAATCAGACAACATCTGGAAGACCACAGGTTCCCCCTCCCTACTCTCATTAGCTCTAATTTATGCTGGGGGAATTATGCAAGCCTTCAGGTCTCACCAAACTCCCTGCCAGCCAGCCAGCCAGCCAGCCAGTCAGCCAGTCAATGTTTATTACGGCAAACAGCCAGCATATTAAACCAGAAATTCTGCATAATTCTCTACATGAACAATAAAAGCAACTGACATGGGATTTTAACAGTCAATATACAATACTTAAAATACAGGTCCAGCGGAATAAAACACCATAAAAGAATAAGAAATTTAACTAAGAACTGTAGCCGCAATATCATCATCGGAGGGCAGGACCAATTGTTATAATATGTTATTCAGTCAAAGAGATTTGCATTTTTTAATAGCTAAGGTGAAGAATTTGGCCACAGTGTAGGATACTGAGCTCAAAGAGTCTTCCAGAAGGAATTTGCGTAACGTTTCGGGGGGAATTCCACATAATATTGCAAGGGTGTGAATTTTGATAATAGGGGTAAAATGAGTCGCGATCGTTCTTCATTATAGAATTCACAGAATAGAAGAATGTGAATAATAGATTCCACCTTGTTGGACATGCATGGACAGAGGCGCTCTTTGATTGGTATACGCAAGAATTTGCCGTGTAAGACAGCTGAAGGCATCGCATCAAATCGGGCTCTGGAAAAGGCCCATCTATAAGATTCATAGATAATATTGGATAGGTACGGGGCAGCTGCCAGATTAGGCCAAGATTTTAGACACCTGTAGTTCTTAGGAAGTAAGGCATCTTCTTTTTGTAGTTCAATGTCAAAAAGCCTCTGAGTAATAATTGTTTTTGCCTTATTCAAAGTACCGTTAAAGAGATATTCTGGGTTTAGGCCAATTTGTTTGATCTTGTTAGTAATTTGCAAAAGCCAAGGTGGATAAGGGGCTGCGGCCAAGAAATGAGATAACATTCCCTTTGGGTTATAATGAATTTTCAGCCAGAGGGATATTGCTTGTTCCCAGACTTTTAATTCAACTCTGGGCATTCCTGCCTCTTGTCTTAATATTACATTAGATGTGCTTTTAGGGGTGCCGAATAGGGATCTAAGAAATTTTGATTGAACTGCCAGCAAAAATCTGCAAGCTATTTCTGCAGGGGCGTCTTAAGCATATCCAGTGCCATGGTGCAAAGATCCCTCCGGCGCCCCCCCTTCCCAGAGTTGTTGACCTTTCCCCAAGCCTCTGCGGGGATCGTTCTCCTCCCGTGGAGGCTTGGGAGACAAGCTGCACGCCCGCCAGCCATATGGTTGACGGGGCACAGCTGGCGGGCATGCAGGGAAAGGGGAGGCCACCGGCAAAGCCGTGCAGCTTCCTCACTTGCTGGGGTGCCCCGAGAGGCCAGTGCCCTGGTGCAACGCGCCAGTCAGCCCAATAGGAAAGACGGCTCTGTATTTCTGGCAGGTGTGCAAGTTAAAGCGCAAACAGAGATAACTTTTCTCCATAACTTTCCTTCCCCGGGGGGAATTTGGGCTTGTTTCTCTGCAAGCAAACCATGAACAGTAACCAAGGCTTGTTCTTGACTTGCTGCTCATGATTTGTTGTTGGGAATTTGTTGGGGGAAAGAAATCATGAGCTGGGTTCAGATCTCACATGATGCTAGACCATTGCATTTGGGTTGGACTAGGTGCCCCTTTTGGGACCCTCCATCTCCACAATTCTATGACTCTGTGCTTCCCCAGCAGCACTTCAGCATCAAGGCAGGAGCAAAGCACCCTCAATTTCAGAATGCACCAGAATACTGCAAATTCACATTTAACCACAGTTAATTTGACCAAAGGTTTAATGTGATGTGCAAATGAGGCCACTGAGTGACAATCAGAAGATGAAATGTGACAGGAGTTCTGGTGTCATTGCACCCTGCAAGTATCAGGCATTGATTACTACCCAGAGATTTCAAAACCATCAACTAGCCTTTATTGGTGTTGACACTAAATCCATATCTGTTTTTGGTGCATTGTGCTGCTTGCTTTTTCGATGATTTCCTTTCAGTGGAAAAGATGGAAGGAAAGTACAGTAGATTTCCTTTGAGAGAGGGTTTCGAAAATTCCTTGGCACACAGACTGGGAACAAAGCAGCCCAGAGGCCCCTCTGCTGGAAAGCAGAAAGCAAGGCATCACCACTCACTGGAGAACATCTTTTTAGTGAATATTTGATGCTTAATTCTATCCTTTCTCAGTAGGCACTGCCTTAAGGTTTCATCACCAGCTGAGTGGCACTGAAAAGGGATTACCCTGCCAGCCTAACCGCTTTGCGAAAGGTACTATTGCTGAAAACAACTGTCCCTTCATATTGTCCTGCTGCTAATTCAGGGGACAAGGTTTTAGCTGATTGTTGGTAGGGCAGATTTGTTTTTTGTTTGCAAAAATACATGAGAACAACGAGAGTATCAGCGCTGCACTGCTTCTGCTGCAGTAGGGCAACAGCGTGTTCCTACCCATTATTCCATGGCTAAAGGTGGTGGAATAGTTGGCCCACAGGAATGGCTAGTTTGCTGGCCTGAGAAAGGAGGTGTGGTCTTGTTTAGGTCATCTTATGATGCTTATCTACCTGTTACAAAGCACACTGCTTCTCCCATGGTTCTTAGTTTAACTTAAGGGGGGAAATACTCTGAAGAATATGGGAACATGTACGTGATGTCCCTAAGTAAAGGGAGTTGAGTGAGAACATAGGCCATTCATCAGGGCCAAAAATGTTGGTTTTTTTACTCCCAGCTACTCCAACCCACAGCAGCTCTCAGTGGTTTCAGGCAGAGATCTTCCCCAGCCTTATTTAATTTAATTTAATTTATTCTATTTCCTTTACATCCCACCTCCTCCAAGGAGCTCAAGGTGATGGCATACATGGTTCTCTTCCTCCCCCATTTCATCCTCACAAGAACCCTGAGAGGTAGGTTAGGCGGTGGCTGGCTTAAAGTCATCCAGTAAGTTTCATGGCTGAAGGGGGATTTGAACCCTGGTCTCCCAGGTCCTAGTCTGACACACTAACCACTACACCACAACCACTACACGCCTGCTATCTGAGCCTCTTTACCTGGAGCTCCCAAGGTTGTGGAGCCTGGGATCTTGCACATATAAAACATGTGCTGATCTAGGGGGAGACAGCTATGGCATTTGTACCTTCCCACCTCAGCAGGACTAACGGCGGCTTCCTGCTGTTGCTAAGGCTGTTTACACACTAAATCATTAAAGCACATTCTTCCCCTCATAGACTTCTGGGCACTGTAGTTTACCCCTCATAGAGTTACAATTCCCAGCGATCCTTAACAATTGGGCCGGCCCACCCATGAGGCAAGCTGAAGCTTTGGATGGCAGGACCCACAGGGCAGATCTTTATCCCCCACCCCACCCCTTGTTCCTGCTGATCTTCACTCCTTCCCTGGGAGGAAGGGGAGTGCCATTTTGTGGTTCGCCTCAGGTGGCAAAATGTCTTGGGCCAGCCCTGGTTAACAAACGGCAGTGCCCAGATTTTTGGGGGAGAGAATGCACTTCAAATGTGCGTTTTAGTGTGCACATAGCCTTAGGCTGGGGAAGGGGACAAGGGAAGTAAAGGCTAAACTTCCTCTCCTAGAGAGTGCTACTGTGCTGATCCTCAAAGCAGCCACATGGGTTTGCAATTTAGTAAGAAAACAAACAAAGCAAGCTCATATCATTGCCCTTGTCAGAATCACAGAACTTTGTTTTTCTTCCCCAAATTGACCAAATTAGAAAGTATGTTATAAGTTAAGTGACACAAGAGATATTTGTGATTTGTATGGTCAACCATACTCTTGGAACCCTATAACAATTTAAGGGTCCTTGGAGTCATTCAGGTTTTGAATGCCAACTGCATATCCCGTGCAACTGTGTATTAGAGCCCTAGCACTTTTTGTTTTATTTTATTTTTAAAGAAAAACAACTTTGAGAGGAGAGAATTTGGAGTGGTGAAGCAGTTGGGTTCTAAGTGAGCTCAAACACATGCTTATAATATTGGAAGGTCGTTCAATGTGTGACTTCAGGTTTAATTCTGATATATAATTCTAATATCTCAATAATAGTACATAAATACCACTTGAAAACCTCACTTTAAAAAAACCTCTCTAACAGAATAAGTAACAAACAGTAAGCCAACTAACCAAGAGGGTGGTGGTGGAGGTAACCAGGCAGAGTAACATGATGCCAATTGAGCTAGCGCATGCTCTGGTTGGCTGTGTAGTTCTGAGGAAGTTTTTCCTCTGTATGCTTGATTGTATTTCTCCCTACTATGTACAAGGCCTAACGTAAGAAAAACAAAATCTCTTTGTTTATCTGCCCCCTCCCCCAATGATACAGTGGAACCTCGTGTTACGTACCGCCCCCTTGCGGACACTATGGGTTACGAGCTCCGCTAACCCAGAAGTAGATGCCCCCGATTGCAGCCTTTGCCCCAGGATGCGAGTGGAAGTCGCACGCCGGCAGCGCAGCTGGAGCAGGAAGCACCATTCGCGAAAGTGCGCCTCATGTTACAAGTGGTTTTGGGTTGAGAATGGACCTCCGGAACGAATTAAGTTCGTAACCGGAGGTACCCTGTTTCTCCTATTTTAAGACGTAGTCATAAAATAAGCCATAGCAGAATTTTTAAGCATTCAAGGAATATAAGCCATACCCCGAAAATAAGACATAGTGATAGGCGCAGCAGCAATGCCGGCCATGGCAGCAGGAGGAGGAAAAAAATAAGACACCCCCTTAAAATAAGCCATAGTGTTTTTTTTGAGGGAAAATAAATATAAGACTGTGTCTTATTTTCAGACAAACACGGTACCACTGTATACCGTTTTGTTCTGTTTCTTCAGCAAAATATTATAAGGATTTCTTTTTTCTTTGGACTCCTCCTGTATTATTTAAGTGACTTTGCTAACACTGAACCCCATGGCGGTTAAACTACCTAATCCTGCTGCCTTTCTGCTTCAGATTTTTCCTTCCTGAAGTTGCTTTTATAAAAACCCAAACCAAACCCATGGCTCTGTTTTTGGTTTCCAATTCTAATAAAAAGTTGCAACTGGATAAGATTGATTGTAAATGGCACGGGGGAAGTGACTGATGGTTCTTTTGAAGAAGAAACACCTGTCAGATGATGCAAACTTACCCAGCATTGAGATGAAAATAAAAGAGGCATGATATTCCTTTCCTTTTCTTCATTGCTTATGTCTTGAAATGATCCAATATTGGGAGGGGGGGATTCCCCCTCCCCGAACAAACATTTTCTCAATAAACAATAACTGTAAGTTTTTTAAGCAGATGGCTGAGTCCCGAGTTTCCCTTCCTCACCAGAGTTAAGCAATCAAGGAAGTATCCTTGGAAGTGCCTTGTAAATCTTTTATGGGAACGTCATTGCTATATGGTTGGGAGCGATGTAGCCTTGCAGCTGAAACATTCTGTTTGCTTTTGTTGTGCTTTTGTGAGCATGCAGGTCAGAAGGGAAGGGGAGAGAATCTAAATAACATAGCACAGGGCAGATCGGGGAGTGACTGGGATCTTCCTAAACTGAAAAACACAATCAGATGAAGTACCCCATAGTCTTTCCTTTCAGCTTCCTGTATCATTAAACTCTGACATTTTATTGGAAGAATGTATCAGAGCCTAAATGAATTCATTATCTTGTGTTTTCCTTATGAATGTGGAAAGGCAGAAGGAATGTTTTACCTGGTTATTTTTTCAGAGTTCCATTTTCTTCTCTGCTGTAGTTTCTCTTCTCCATCTTTCTGGGTCTAATCTTTACCGAGTCCCTGTGGTCTCAGTTCCATACCTGGAACATGTGAGGGTCATGCATTTATTTTAGGTACTGCTTGCTCTGAACATGGAGAATAAGCAGATGCTGGCAAGGGCATAGTCTGATGCCAGGACCCAGCTATGGTGCATGGAGAATGTCTCTGAGTCATGCTTTTTCTCACCACTGAAGATACAACTAAACATCACTGGAAAATGTAAGGTCATCACTGAAATGTTCCTCTGTAATGTCTAGGAGCCCACCTCATTGGCTGGGGTCTGCAGAAGCATTTTGGGGAGAATGTGAAACGTTTCATGACCTCAAAGTAGCTGAAGTAGGAACATTGGGTTAGCTACAGTGCAGGCATGCACAAGTTTATTCAGATGTAGGGATATAGGGAGGCAACAGTTTCCACCCCCATCCTGTGTTCATCAAAGTCAGCCGTTTTCACACACACCACTGAGGTTTTCACTGAGCTATCCACCATGTTGAACTATTCACCGTGACCTCAATTGACCCCAACCTCTCTTTCCTTTGGCTTCTAGGCTGTATTTCCTAGGCGAGTGTTGTGAGAATATCATCCATAGTCTGGAAATCTTAAAGAAAAACCAGCAGACCCTTTGTTTAATTTCCAAGCAGTTTTTCTTTAAGGTTTCAAGACTCAAAAGAGAGCAGGGCAATAAAAGACACAGAAGTCCTGTCCACTATTGAGTCTGGCAACCCTAAGCATGGGACTCTCAATGGGCCCAGCACCTGTGTCCCCAATAGCCACAATGATACCGTATTTAAATGTTTTTTTATTCAACTCCAATCACCATAACACTACTCACCACCCTACCTGATGAGTCTCCAGACAGCTGTTTAGTCATGGGCATAGATCTGTAGGCTAGGTGTTACTGATTTATTAGTAGGGACATTGCAGTTTGGACAAATTACAATACTGGGGAGCCACCATGGACGAGAGTTGAGCATTGCTCCCATTCAAAAACAGCACCTGCACCCGCCCTCTGCTAAGTCAGTGAGAAGGGTAATGATTTGGGGTTTGGCTGGGTCATTCTGGTGAGGGGCCTTTTGGAGCCCTGGATGACATTTTAACAATGCCCAGCTGCTGGCACTGAGCAGAGTGAAAAGGAAACTGAGAATGCATGCAGGCTGGCATAAGAACTCATGAACAGTGAGAAAATACCTTATGTGTTCTAGTAGCATAACACACAAAATGATGTCAAGGGCAATAAATAATGCATTTATTACTCCTTCATGTTTTATTTTTCTTTATTATTTCTTTATGTTTTATCATGCTTTTATATTTGAAGGAAGCATCCTAGAGTGGTTGGCGCAAGACAGTCAAATGGATGGGGTACAAATAATAAAATTGTTCATTTGTTTGTTTATACTGAAATGCTTCAATCCACTGGGAGGAAGTCACCTGGCTTGGCTAAGTCCCATTGAACCCATTGCCAAAAGATAGTTGCAACAAACTGAATCCTCTCTGTTTTCAGTGGAGTGTTAATGTTTACTTAGAAATGGCTTCTTTCTGCCGAATTCCATAGAAGCCCCTCCAGGCAATTCACAGGGATAATAGACTCATGTCTTCTCCAAGGACTGAAGCCTTGGTCACATTACTAATTTTTGCTTGTTGACAAGTGTACACATGGCTTGAGAGTTTATTTATTAGATACATTTCTACACCACTTTTCATTTGGCCTGTAGCAGTGCTCTGAAAGAGCTATTTGAGCAGGTTTGCAGAAGCCCCTCCAGGCAATTCGCAGAGATAATAGACTCATGTCTTCTCCAAGGGAAAGGAGCCTGGCTGGAATCTTAAACAGAACCATCATTTCCTGTTTGCAGCAGAGTAGGGCTGCTATTTTTAGTTTTTATGGACTTAAGCAGTTTTCATGCATGCTGGAGCTATTGGAAGCAAAATCAATTTGCAGTCTGTTAATAATGGCTATCCTAGATCACCTTGGAAACCCCCACTGATCCTCATGTTAACCTTCACTCCTTTGGTGAATGTACACAAGCAGTTTTATTGTGTGGTAAGGTATGGGTTGCTCACTTATCTGTATTGCTACCCATATGGTGTAAATGTTCTTTACTGATCATTCTCATGCCTGGTGAATTTTGGCATCTTTACCATATACAAAGCTGTCTGTCTGGAGTCACTCCTGATCTCCAGCTGAAATAACACACGGGATTGCTTTTGCTTCACATCTGTCCCTTGTTGTCCTCCCTCCTCCCACCTTGTTGCCCTTCTCCCTCATCAAAATTTAGAGGGCAAGAGCTTTGGGGGCAAGGTGCTGGTTTCTGCCAATGATAGCCTGTAGAACACTATGTTGTTAATGGTAATAAGCCAGAATCAGGGTCTTCTCTAGACCTCCATATTTTTCTGTAACATGTGAGCCTGGACAGAAGTGCTTTTGAAGTTCAGGAGATCCTCTAGAGCAGGCTTCCTCAAACTCAGCCTTCCAGATGTTTTTGGCCTACAACTTCCATGATCCCTAGCTAGCAGGACCAGTGGTCAGGGATGATGGGAATTGTAGTCTCAAAACTTCTGGGGGGCTGAGTTTGAGGAAGCCTGCTCTAGAGTAGCTTGTGTTGCCTGACAGGGCCGTCTTAAGCATACCTGGCGCCCTGGCGCGACGGATCCCTCCGGCGCCCCCCACCCCGTTTCCCAGTGCGGTGGGCGGGAGCGACGCCCCTGCGTGCGGCGGAGGCAGCCCCAGGCCCGCATGCCTCCGGAGAGCGGCCTGAAGCCGCTGAACAGCTGAGAGGCGCGCCTAGGGCTGCATCCGGCGCGCCTGGGGCAGCCTCCACCATGCCTCTCAGCGGGCGCAGTGGCACCCCTGGTGGTCTGGCGCCCTGGTGCCCCGCACCACCGGACCCGGGCCTAGAGACGGCCCTGGTGCCTGATAGGAGGAGAACTCCTGATCAGCAGTGTGCAAATGGAAGCACTTCTCATGTGTATTGGGGACATTTTGGAGGAGGGCATAATATTTGCAAAGGACCAAGGTGCACACTCTGTGGAGTGGGAGAATGAGCATTCAAAAACCATCCAACACAACCCATGACTGAGGGTTCACTGTTACTGAAATTTGAGAGGGGATGTGATGTTTGGGAATGAATCTGGGACAGACTAGGCTGTGGCTAGTGAAGTGGATAATTTGTTGCTGGACTCATTTCTCATCTTGATCAGCTAGGACCTGCTGTGACAGATCTGGCAGCTGACCTGTTAAGAAGAGTGCTGCAGGATGGAGTGAGCAACTCACAAGACATTTTTCTTGGGTTAGCTGTAGGAAATAGGTGTCCGATTTATCTACCACTAATTAATTCCAGGTGTCTTGGAGTTTCTTGATGTAAGAGTTAATCAAGAGAGATGTGAGAGAAAATAAGGAAGTTTGAGGACAACCTCCTCTTTTTAACAACTCAAGGAATCATCTGCCTCACCAACACTTTATATGGTGTCGCCACCATTATACAGGGTAGGTACCTTCAACCTCTTCAGACCCAGGATCCACTTTTAACCTAAATGTGCACCTGGGGACCCATTTCTTAATTGTTTAACACATATTTGTGTGGTGGTGGTGCTCCTTTTGCAACTCAACTTAGATCAGGCCACATCCTACTAGTGGGTCTTGACCCAGCAGTTGAACCCACCCAATTACCAAGCCCTCACTTGCCTCTCTACTTCACAGACTGGTAGAAGAAAATTGTGCAAAGGCCAAAGCTGATACCCTTGTTGCATAAGTAGCTCCTCCCTGAAACATTTCTCAGTCCAGTTGTTGATGCTCCAGAGTGTGATACGAAACCCAGGGACATAAGGAGATTAAGGAGGTGGTTGTTTTTAGTTCGCAGTGTGTATGCAAGTTAATAAGATAATTCAGGGGTCCCCAAACTAAGGCCCGGGGGCCGAATGCAGCCCAATCACCTTCTAAATCCGGCCCGCGGATGGTCCGGGAATCAGCATGTTTTTACATGAGTAGAATGTGTCCTTTTATTTAAAATGCATCTCTGGGTTATTTGTGGGGCCCGCCTGGTGTTTTTACATGAGTAGAATGTGTCCTTTTATTTAAAATGCATCTCTGGGTTATTTGTGGGGCCCGCCTGGTGTTTTTACATGAGTAGAATGTGTCCTTTTATTTAAAATGCATCTCTGGGTTATTTGTGGGGCATAGGAATTTGTTCATATTTTCCCCCCAAAAATATAGTCCGGCCCCCCACAAGGTCTGAGGGACAGTGGACCGGCCCCCTGCTGGAAAAGTTTGCTGACCCCTGAGATAATTGGTACATTTTGACATGTTTACACCCAGTAGACCGAAACCTGTGGATCATTTTGCTTAATGAAATAGTTTAAAGTCATATTTACTGGGTCAACCATTCTGTTGTGAGGAAAATGACCCACAGATATAAGCAACCTGTGTTTCCGCCTAATGAAAGTAGTTGGAAGAGGAGCAACCAACATGTTCCCTTTAATATTGAATTTTCCGCTTCTGGTTTCCCTGCAGAGCCGGTTTTCTCCTAGATCTGCTGCTGTTTCATGAAGGGCATGTAGCTGGCTGGAACCGATGGGATATGTCATTCAACAACATCTGAAGGACATCACATTGGCAGAGTCAGCTCATCCAGTAGGCAAATTTGAGGTGGCTGCCAGCCACGACGGTGGCAGCCCCCAATACGGCAGCTTCGCGGGCACCCCACTGCCTCTGCAGAAGGGGGGCTGGTATTGGCTGAAACCATGCCTGAAATTGCTCAAGCATGACATGCGATTTGGGTGAGATCTCACCCAAACTGGGTGAGTTTTTGCCTGAAATTGTCACTGATACCGCCGCTGCTTCTCTGCCCATGGCAGAGGCAGCAGGGGGAGTGGAAAGCAGTGTTGGCCGTAGGTATGGCACCAGCGGCAGGAGTGGCCGGGCAGGCAAAGGCAGAACTTTTCATTTCACCTCAGGCGGTGAAACGGGACGCACTGCCTCTGTGCATTGGTTATCCCTCCTCTATAATAATAATAATGGTCTGTACACAGTCCTGGTATCCCCACACAGACAAGAATCATGGTCACTTTCCCACAATTCATTTTCCTGCTCATCCAGTGCAAAACGTTCTTGAATTTTTTTTAGCTGTAGTTCCGAGAGATGCCATACTCAGGGTGTTTTTGTATCCAGCTGACTATTTCTATAATATACTGTGCCAAAAAAGTTGTACTTCTATTCAACCCGTCTTCTGCATTATTCAGTTTGGCATCGAGTCTGCCAATGAACCCTTCACGCGAGGATTGCCTATGCACTGTTAAATATATCTATTTGTTACGTGTATTTTAAGACCAACACCTCTTGGTGCCGGAGCTTGTTCCAAGGCTGAGTCAGAGCTTTCTGCAGAGGCCTTATCACACCACTGCCTGCTGTTACTCCTGAGCTGCCCCCGCAGCACCACTCTGCCTTAATTTGGCTTTAGGCATAACTTAATGGCAACTCTGAGATGCTTTGGATGCCAGATTTGATCATGTGTCATATTATGCACTGGTGCAAGAAACAATCAACCTGATATGTATTGCACTTTTGACGTGACCTGTGCTCTTCAAGGGCATATTGGTCCTCCACCTCATTACCCCTCCGGTTGCTCCCCTCCACAAAAGTTCAATATCAGACTAATTGAAGCTGCGGCCTTGAATCTCTGTATCTCATTACCCATTCCTTCAGCCCGCTAGTCTCAGCGAGGCAAAATTTAGAATGTCATGAAACCTGATAAAACAGTGCCTTTCCCTTTTTTTTCCTTTGGTAATGTACAATCTGTGTTCTTTTCACAGGAGATTGTGATATAAATAATGAACCGTCTCTGGAGAATATGTGCTGTGAAGCTTGAAAGTCTGCATTAGGTCTCAGTCCCAGAGTCTTCCTTTCACATTAGAACTTTTCTGTGCTAGCTTGGTTTTCTGGGGGAAAGGACACCAATAAGTTTTGGTGCCTGGGGCAGAAAATCAAAATGTGGCAAAGATATAATAAAGTTGTGGTAAATAATGCACAAGCTGCTGTTGATGGGCTGCCTCAGCTTTAAGATGATGGTGTGTGGCCTACTTTATGGAGGACAGTCCTCTATTTGAAGGGCTGACTGCTCAATCTGTTTCAAAGATTTGTTGTTGTTTAGTCGTGTCTGACTCTTCGTGACCCCATGGACCAGAGCACGCCAGGCACTCCTGTCTTCCACTGTCTCCTACAGTTTGGTCAAACTCTTGTTGGTAGCTTTGAGAACTCTGTCCAACCATCTCATCCTCTGTTGTCCCCTTCTCCTTGTGCCCTCAATCTTTCCCAGCATCAGGGTCTTTTCCAGGGAGTCTTCTCTTCTCATGAGGTGGCCAAAGTATTGGAGCCTCAGCTTCAGGATCTGTCCTTCCAGTGAGCACTCAGGGCTGATTTCCTTAAGAATGGATAGGCTTGATCTTCTTGCAGTCCATGGGACTCTCAAGAGTCTCCTCCATCACACTTTGACTAAACGTAATCTACCTGGAGCAGGAACCGGCAAGCCGCTTCAGTATCCCTGCCAAGAAAACTCCATGGACAAAAACAACAGGCTTATAAAAGTTTCAAAGATAAGGAACCATAAAAAAAAAACAAGATGGAGGGCTAGCAGCACTCAGTCAGCAGACTGAGCATCCATGTCATGGTGATGTGTGTTTAATTATGCTAATTATTTCTACATTTCTAGAAGCATGCCCAAAAATTACCATGTGCAAACTTTATACAAATTACCATCCTCTTTTGTCCTGTTTTTGGGTGATGCAAACCCTATTTTTTGGCAATGAATGCAAAACAGTCTACCCTACTTGGCTTGCTTAATTGGTAGGGTTGGGTCTGAGCAGAACAGACTGTGCACAAATAGGAAATGATAGTATGCTAACTTGTTGTGGTACTCTCCTTGCCTCGTAATAACTTCAAAAGGTATTGCCAAGCACAGATATAGTTATGTTGATATCATATTATCTTCCAACCTGATGATGCCCTAAGGAATGCTAAGGAGCAAAGGCATTTATCCCTCATCCTGTTCATATCTCACCGGTGTGATTAACTTCCTGTGAGAAACACTTTTGCTTGCATAACAGTACATGATCAGATTAATAACTAGAACATGCCCACATTTAGTGCAAGGAAATTGGATCTCAGGAAGAGAATGAGTTAGGTTTTTGTCTCTTTTAATGTTGCTTCCTACATCATCACCAGCCATGAAATCAAGGTTTGAATGCTAATTTAAGCTAAGCAGCACTTGAAGTCCATCCATCCATAACTGCATCTATGATCATAGTGACTAAACAAGTGGCAGGACATAACAACATCTGGGTTGTTAAATATTTTGATATTATATGTAGGGATAGATGAATCTGTCAATTTGGCTTTCCCCCCAGTTTCTATTTTTTCCAAGTCTTAAAACATCAACACTAAAAACTCATAAAAATCTATCAGTATTTATTCTAATTTCTTCTTATATATACATTTTTGTAAGCAATTTCCCTCAAATTTTGTGTTATTTTCACTAGCATATGTCTTTTTATGCACAAATCCCCTAATATATACAGTTCTGAACACATTTTCTGGTTGGAAAACTTCATTGTGAAATTTGGAGGCCTGCAAACTTTGAAGGATGGTTGTGTTTTGATATGTCTCTTGGTTCGCAAAGTGTAAATTGGGTAGTTTCTCATTAAAATGCAAACAACATCAAGTTTCTCCCTTGTTCCGACCTATATCTAAGTTGTATGATGAATTGAAATCTGCCTTTATTGTTGCATAAAGGTCCTCTGCAATTGTGGTCATGATCTTTCCTGCATTTTAAGCAGTTTCCTCAATCAATGCAAATCTTTTTTTTTTTTAAGAATCCAGTTGGACAGCTAGACAGAGACAGCATTTAGTTGTTGCTGCTATATAGCAATAATATAAAAAGGCTCGTTGCAGGGATATCCTTAACCTGCACAACTTGCTAGGGAGTAGGTTATAGCAGGTTCTGTGTTAGAGCGTTAGAATTTTCTCTTCTTATGACAGACAATGACCATTCTTAGTAGGAAAATGCTGGAGGTTTTGGATAACAGCATTTACAGTTAATTGTGTGCATGATTTTGCACAGTTCATATTTGCCTTATAGTGACTTAAAAGGTAAAGGGACCCCTGACCATTAGGTCCAGTTGTGACCGACTCTGGGGTTGCGCGCTCATCTCTCATTATTGGCCAAGGGAGCCGGCGTATAGCTTCCAGGTCATGTGGCCAGCATGACAAAGCCGCTTCTGGCAAACCAGAGCAGCACATGGAAACGCTGTTTACCTTCCCGCTGTAGCGGTTCCTATTTATCTACTTGCATTTTGACGTGCTTTCGAACTGCTAGGTTGGCAGGAGCAGGGACCGAGCAACGGGAGCTCACCCCGTCACAGGGATTCAAACTACCGACCTTCTGATCAGCAAGCCCTAGGCTCAGTGGTTTAACCACAGCGCCACCTGGGTCCCTATACATAGTGACTTACCTGGAAATAAATCTCATAGAACTTATTTCTTAGTAGCTAGCATCATGCAGTTAAGGCAGTATCCAGACCACCAGTTTTACACAACTTGCATTAACAGCAGTGCTGACCTAATAATAATAATAATAATTAATAAATAATAATAATAATAATAATAATAATAATATATTATTTATACCCTGCCCATCTGGCCAGGTTTCCCCAGCTGCTCTGGGTGGCTCCCAACAAAATATTTAAAACACGATAAAACATCAGTCATTAAAAACTTCCCTAAACAGGGCTGCCTTCAGATGTCTTCTAAAAGTCAGTTGCTTATTTCCTTAACATCTAATGGGAGGGCTTTCCACAGGGCAGGCGCCACCACTGAGAAGGCCCTCTGCCTGGTTCCCTGTAACCTCACTTCTCACCATGAGGGAACCGCCAGAAGGTCCTCGGCGCTGGACCTCAGTGTCCGGGTAGAACGATGGGGGTGGAGACGCTCCTTCAGGTATACTGGGCCGAGGCCTTTTAGGGCTTTAAAGGTCAGTATCAACATTTTGAATTGTGCTCAGAAACGTACTGGGAGCCAATATAGGTTTCACTGCTGCTCTGCCATAGCCCCACTCAGGTAAGTAGCAGCAATACTGGCCCTAGGGGTGGGGTGGCTGCATCCCACCCATTGGATCACTACTGATAGATCAGTTAGTCCCCCATAGGGACTAAGTTCCAAGAGCAATAAAAGTGCCCACCCTTTCTAAACAAGTGCCTCTTTAAACCTCAGAATCCTCTAATAATGATACCCAGCTATTTAAACAATATCCTGCTTCATAATATTTTTGAATAGTCTTTTCATTAAAGCATCTGGGTGCAAAGACTTATTGCGTTGCACGGCTACAAAGGAATTTCTCTCTCCCTTTGATAGGCAGCCACCCCCTTTTAATGCCACTTTGATTAATTCCCTATCCCTTTCTCTGCACCTCCGCCGCAGTGCCAGCCCCCCCCCCGCCCTCCCCGGCCAGTGCCAAATAAACTAAAGCACTAATACATTCAAGTCCAGAATCTCAAGGCCAATTGCCAAGGGTTTAATTATATTCTTCTGGCAAATGACCATTGTTTGCTCTTTAAAAAGTCAAGCATTACTGGCTGCCAACTCTGCCGCTCCAGTCAGCTGAGGAGGGAGGCTTTCAAGTGTTGCAAAAGTCTTTTATTTTTGCAGAACCGGGTGGTAATCATGCCGCAGAGCTAGTTGTAGGCTGTGAGCACAAACAGATCTCGGAGGTAAGGGAGGGTTGCCTTGTGACCTCACCTAACTGACTGGAAGACTTCAAATGAAATTTGAACGCAGTCCAACAGGACATTTTTTAAAAAAAACCCACCCATCTTTTGGCAATGTTGTTCTGGGGAAAGTTACCTCAGATGATCATATCCTGTGCAAGTTTTGATGTCTGTCCTTGTTCTCAGTGTCAGAAAAGTTAAAGGGAGGATGTTACAGATTGCTCTTTAGAGAGGAGTATTCCTCCTCCTAACAGCACACTTTGATGGTGAGTGCCGCTGGGGTTTTGCAGCCAAAATGGGGCCATTAAGAAACAAGAGAGAGGGGGTGGAATTCAAGGTTTACAGAAGAGCAGCAAAGTGTGTAAAGTAGATAAAAATGCAAGTAGATAAATAGGAACCGCTACAGCGGGAAGGTAAACGGCGTTTCCATGTGCAGCTCTGGTTTGCCAGAAGCGGCTTTGTCATGCTGGCCACATGACCTGGAAGCTATACGCCGGCTCCCTCGGCCAATAATGCGAGATGAGCGTGCAACCCCAGAGTCGTTCACGACTGGACCTAATGGTCAGGGGTCCCTTTACCTTTACCTTTTAACCTATATTTTATATGGCACTTAAATACCCACTAAAATTCAATGTACCCACCCACACCCCAGCAGTGGTAACTATTGTCATTCAAGGGTGGGTTATTGGCAAAAGGTTAAACTGACCAGCTCTTCTCAGTGTGGTGGGAGATCCTTGGTTACAATGAAACAACATAGCTATTGAGATGAGATACAATGCAGTTTTTTGTCTCATGTTTGAGCTGCAGGTGCAAATTGGCAATGTCTCATTGGCACAAGATCCAGTTCAGAGACAATGGCCCCAGTTCCCGTGTCACTCTGTGGTCTTTTAAATGTGTTAGTAGGAAGGAGTTAACGGTTTGTCCACAGATATGTGGCCAGCATGACTGAACCGCTTCTGGCGCAACGGAACACTGTGACAGAAACCAGAGTGCACGGAAATGGCGTTTACCTTCCTGCCACAGCGGTACCTGTCTACTTTATCTAAACTGGCGTGCTTTCGAAATGCTAGGTTGGCAGGAGCTGGGACCAAGCAACGGGAGCTCACCCCGTCACAGGGATTTGAACCGCCGACCTTCTGATCAGCAAGCCCAAGAGGTTCAATGGTTTAACCACAGCGCCACCTGGGTCCCTAAAAATATAAAAAATATCCCTAAAAAATTCCTTTAAAAATATAGGTTAGATTGCTGTAAATATGTGGGGCTGCCTCTGAAGATGTTTCAGAAACTTCAGCTGGTAAAGAATTTGGCAGCTAGGTTGCTCACCAGAACATATGATCTGTGGATGAATGGGGGATATATAAATATAATAAATAAATGAAATGAAATATATTGCTTTTGTCATGTCAAGATTGTGCTTAATTAAGGAGATGCACGGGAAAGGTGAGAAATTCCCAGAGCTCTGTTGTTTTTCACAGGGAGCTTTGTCCAGTTCAAACTTTGTCCTCCATGTGATAATATTCATGGCAGCTTTTCCTGGAAAGCAATTGTTTTCAGTCCATAAAGCCTGGGCCACATGCCTTTTCTCAACACTGAATTGGCTCCTGCCCAGTGTGTGACTGATAGAAAAACCATTCTGTGGGTGTTCCCCATGTAAGCAAATTAAGTCTGATCCTGTGTGTGCTTGCTCAAAAATAAATCCCACTCACTAGGTACAGAAGGTTGGAGTTGAAGTTGGTAGTGAGGCTGACAGCTAAGAAGCAAAATATAATGGGCAGATACAATATGAGATTAAATATGGTCCTGGGCAGCATGTTTAATGTTATTTCTGAAAGCTTCGGATGGCATCTGCCAAGCTCCCATGGTCTGCAACCTTCATTTGTTGTGTTGGGACTTGGACAGAATGATCCCAGGATTTGAATAGCATGGTACAGTGATATAGTTGCCACTTGAAAGCCAAAACCTTATTTGAGTGTGTTGAGTCATTTAAATGTATGCAGGCCTATGTTTATTGACTAAAATTGAGGCCAAGCTAAAAACTAGCGCTCGACCTTGAACTCAGCCTCTGCTCCATCAGCAGAGCATGAGATTTCAAATCTCAGGGTCGTAGGTTTGAGCACCATGCTGGGGAAAAGATTCCTGCTTTGTAGGGGGTTGGACTGTCTGTCACGGCCCCTTCCAACTCTACAATTCTACGATTCTTTAAATGCTCTGAGAATCACCTGTGGCCCCTCGATGGCCTGCACCACCACTGGGAAAGCGCAAATGGCAGCAGTTCCCAACATACGCACGCAGCAGAATGGGTGTGTGAAATCTTCGAAAATTGCACTGGGTCTTCCAGAAGGGCAGGGCTGGGGCAACATTAGAAACGGCCCTAAGCAGCAGCATTATTTTTTTAAAGTCAGTTTAATGAATAAGATTGATTTCCAGGGCTTTTGTACTTTACGGGGAATGAACGAAATCTCTTAAGCCCTTATTTTTGGCATGGAGCGGTTTGGAGACTGTGCAGCTGATGACAATGGGGGGAAAGAACTATGGTAAAGTTCAAGAAGCCTTTGTTCTTGTAATCGCTGCTGGTCAGCAGGATTCTTGAACAAAAAGGGAAGCGGCGAGGGGAGCAATTTGGTAATGTTTACAGGCTTTGTCTAGTCTCTGTGGAACGATTTGATGGATTTCAGGTGGTTGGGTTTTTTTTTTAAGCAAACAAACTCACAGCCCATCATCTTGTGTGTGTGTATGTGTGTCTCTCCCCCCCCCCCCAGGTGAAGAGTGAAGGCCCGAAGCTTGTCCCCTTCTTCAAAGCCACTTGCGTCTATTTCGTCCTCTGGCTGCCCACCTCCAGCCCCTCCTGGTTCAGTGCCCTCATCAAGTGTCTGCCCATCTTCTGCTTATGGGTTTTCCTGCTGGCGCACGGGATCAATTTCCTGACGGCCCATCGCAGCGCCTGCATAATCCTAGCCGGTTTGATATTCTCAGCTATAGGAGATGCTTTCCTCATCTGGCAAGAGCAAGGCTACTTCGTTCACGGTCAGTGGGGCACCAGTGTGTGGGCCTGGGCCTGGGCAACTCAGCTTCTGGAGCATGTGTCATGTACTGTCAATCATGAAGTGTGGAAAGAAGACAGGTGTCTGCCCATGTGTGCTCCTGCCCTGGAGCTTTAGCACATAACTGGAAATGCAGGAATCAGCGCCAGAAAAGTCTGTCATGTGTCTTGTTGGGGTTAGGTGGCTGAAGTAATGTAGCCCTGATCTTCATACACTATGAGGCAAATTTACACATCCTTGCTGGTGCAACCCAGTCAGATGGGCGGGGAATGATAATAATGATAATACATTTTAAAATATATTTTAACATACACACAGGCTGGCTGGCTATCTGCCTATATTTCAACACCTTAGTGCAGGCATCCCCAAACTTCGGCCCTCCAGATCTTTTGGACTACAATTCCCATCATCCCTGACCACTGGTACTGTTAGCTAGAGATCATGGGAGTTGTAGGCCAAAACATCTGGAGGGCCGCAGTTTGGGGATGCCTGCCTTAGTGTACAATAATTTTTTCTTTTCATGAATATTAATATGGTGATTGAAATTTCTCTCCTGCCCTTCCTCTCAAAGGAGCCCAGGGTGGCAAACACCAAAATATAAGCACAAAGCAGTTAAAAATAAAAGCACATGTAGAATGTTTAAAATAAAACCATCTACTGTAAAAACATTAAGAACATCTACCGTAAAGATACCATAATCACACACCCTCACAGCTAATTATTTCAAGTTTCTTTTAGCTATCGAATGCCTGGGAATGTTTTAAGTTTCCCCTGAATGTTGTTAAAGAGGCAACAGATGCACCTCATCAGGAAGAGCATTGCACAAATGGCAAGCCACCACTGAGAAGGCCCTGTCATGTTCCACACTTCTTAGACATCACTTTTAGCCTGTTTTATTTGATTCTCTCATGCAACCCATTACTCTGAATAATGGCAACATGCCTTAGGCTGAGCAATAGTTTAAAGAAGGTCATACAACAGATTTACAAATCTACAAACTTTGTGCACAGAGGGCCAGTCTAGACATTGCTGAAGTTCCAGGGCAGCCCCTAAAAATGACATTACTCAAGTCTCGTTCTCCCCCGCTCTCCTTATACTGTCTAATATAAGTCATTGCCGATGCAACATAATCACAGTGAGTTTTGCCACATGCTCTGATGCTGGAGGGAAGTTTATTTATTTGTGTGTTTATTACAATTAAATACCATATTTTATCCAGGAAGCTGAAGGAGCTATGCTTGATTTCCCCTCCCATTCTGTTCTCATCTCTGTGAGGTAGGTGAAGCTGAGAGATGGTGACGGGGTCACCCTGAGAGTTTCATGACTTAGTGAGGATTTGAACCTGGGTCTTCCTGGCCCTAGTCCAACATTCTAATCACTAAACCAGGAAATTCTTAGTCTGATGATATTACCTGTTGAGTTTCACTAGAGGTTATAGGGGAGAGAAGAAGAGCTACAAAGAAGTAGATTATCTCATTCTGTCCAGAGGCAACAGCGGTGATGATGGTCCAATCATACTGTATTTTTTAAAATCAAAGCCATTGCCTGCCTCCAGCCTGGTGTATAAACCCATGCCTCTGAATCTAGATTAGCACATTTAGCTTTTTCAGATGGAGCAACCACACCTTAAAAAGCAGCATTAGTGGAACTTTGACAGTGTGGATGTATCAGGCGGGGAGAAATTTATTGCCAGAAAAATGAAAAAGCCACATAGGTTCCTTTGTGCCCCTGAAGAAGCAGGAGCTACCTTCTGTCCGACTCCACCTTCTCTCTCCTTGGAGCCCTGATGTTTCCTCCTGCAATCTTCCTTTGAAAGGAGATGGATTGTGACATGTAGCCCGAGGCACAGCATGATTCAGAGAACAAGGGAAGGAGATCCTTTCTGTACTCTTGACAGAGGCACACTTCTTCACCTGGTAGGCAGAGGAGAGAGTGGCTGATGAGATAAGCAGGTGATCTTTGGGGCATCGGCTGCTGTAGATGTGCTGACACAGAGCACAGGGTTGACTGTCATGGGAAGAGAGAGTGGTTTGGCAAGCTGTGCCGAGGCTGGCAAGGGAGCACAAGTCCTAGGAAGTCACATGCTGCTGTCTGGGGCGAAGGTGTTCTTGAGTCATCATCCGTGGCTTGATTTGCAGAGGGAAGAAATCTTCCTGCCAATTAAGCCTTTTAAAACTTTCCGCTTCCAACCCCCCCCCCCCAAATATGGCTCCCATCAGCTTCAGGGCCTCGTGTCACTGTTTTGGGCATTTATTTCACCTGCCCCTGAGTTTTCTGTAACCAGTTCTCTCTGATCTGATGATCTTAAAATGATTTGCAGATAGCTGCTGCTGCAGAAGCAGCTCACACCAGAAAATGTAGGGAGAGCAGGTGGCCTTTTCCTGTCAGAAGTGAAAGCTTTTTCACCTTGCATGTAGTCTCCCAGAAAGTCTATCCATTGCTTGTCTCCATGGATGCCAATGTTGACATTCATTCACATTTTCTCTCTCTCCCCCTTTCTGTAGGTTTGCTGATGTTTGCCATCACGCACATCTTGTATTCTTCCGCATTTGGGATGAAGCCTCTAGATCTGAAAGCTGGTCTGGTGATGACTTTGGTGTCCAGTTTCTCCTACACTTTCCTGTACTACTACCTCTCTGGCCCCTTCACCTACCTAGTAGCCGTCTACACTGCCTTGATTGGCTTCATGGGCTGGCGGGCCGTGGCTGGCGTGCAGCTGTGCAACGACCTGTGGACTTGGACCAAGCTCTCGGCTTGCATTGGCTCAATGCTCTTCATTGTGTCTGACCTGACCATCGCCGTCAACAAGTTCTGCTTCCCTGTGCCCTACTCGCGGGTCATCATCATGGCCACGTACTATGCAGCCCAGATGCTCATTGCACTTTCTGCGGTGGAAAGCAGGGACGAAGACATCTTCAGGAAGAGGAAGTAGACGGGGGTGCCAGCAGGCTCTCAAACTCTGCTGGGAGTGCTGTAACTGCAATTCATCCCGGAGGAGAGTTTTGACTCTAGGTGAACCGGTGATTGCAGATCTTGCTTCATCGAAGCATTATCTTTAGTGTTTAGCTGGCTCTTCTCCAGTCCAGTTTGCCGGAGCCTAGAAGCCACACTGGAAGTTTAGTTCACACAGAACCAACTATCTGACCTTTTCCTCTCTCTCTCTCTCTCTCTCTCTCTCTCTCTCTCTCTCTCTCTCTCTCTCTCTCTCTCTCTCTCTCTCTCTCTCTCTCTCTCGCATCTTGGAAGTTTCATGGGAGGGAGGGCCTCTCTAACTACTTCATTGTGTTTGTATAATACTGGAGCTGATGCTGAACATTCCAGAAGGAGAAGATTCATTTCAGGACAGCGTTTCAAAAGAAGGAAAGGGTAGGCAGTGCATTGGCGTTTAAGAGCCTTGCCTTCAACACTCTGAATGTGCAAAAGTCATGTGAAAATGACCCTTGGTGCTGTGTGACCAAGCCCCGTTTTGCGTGCATTACAGTACAACTGTGAAACAATTGTGTGTCTACAC
The DNA here is from genome assembly GCF_965207765.1 of Zootoca vivipara. Classification (NCBI taxonomy): domain Eukaryota; kingdom Metazoa; phylum Chordata; class Lepidosauria; order Squamata; family Lacertidae; genus Zootoca; species Zootoca vivipara. The sequence goes on along the minus strand of NC_142582.1, from coordinate 63,208,840 downwards.
AAGGAACCCCCAGGGCCCAAACGCTACAACAGGACCTGGGAGCACTTTGTGGGAGTTTATGTAGGTCGCAAAGCTTGGGCTGCCCCTGCGAGAAACCAGCCTGAAGTCCAGATTCATTGCAACCATTTTATTTATGGGCCATTCAAAGCCTTTCTTCTGAATGTGAATCCTGCAGAGCCCATGTTGTTCTGCAGGCTTAAAAGCAACAACAAAATGCAACCATTTTCTCAGGCTTGGGTGGGAGGGAGGGAGGGAACACGGGAAATGAAAAGATTGCTGTACGTGTGCGTGTGGAACGCAGTTAACGGTATATGGTTCGTCAATTTTTCTAGCAATTTCTAGCTTGCATAATCTCAGATTAGAGCACCAAACAGGAGAACATTGTGAGCGCTCTCAAAAATCCAACTCACCAGCTGCTTCGTTGGCTGAATATTTTGGCCAAGGAAACCATCGGCTCGTCAGACCTGCTGTCATTGCTACACGACGGGTCTGGTAAAGACTTGGATTAGTGACGATGTGTAGAGCCAGCTTCTCCTCCCAGCCTCCACTCCAGAGTCCAGACAAAATCCCATGTATTGAAAGAGGAAGAATCGGCAGGGTTAAATCCTGGGCATGCAGGTGCTCTCGTCACTGTGAACAAGCGCTGTGTGGGCAGATCCCTGACCGGCATTAGCAAGTCATTGTTTCTATACAGCGGACTATCAGGGAACAATATTTATTTGAAACTAAGCCAATGGGCTTCCGTGTATTTGCGCATGTGTAATGTGCCTGTTTCCGTGTACATGTTGCACAAGAAGAGTTGTGTTGCTTTCCCACCAACTGTCACCAGGACTGTGGAATCTGCAGGTGCCTTCAGACCAACAGCTGCAGTTGCGGGTCTTGCCGAGAGGTACAGCCTATCACCAAAGTGCTGAGAGACCAATCAATGCGCCACTCTCCTCTCATCCATCTTCACTGCGCAGCACTGAGTCACTGTAGATCCAATTGGCAGGGAAGTGCAGTGGGGGAAAGTTTTGTGCCAGCAGCTTCCTGGCTGTTTTGTTTCGGTGTCAAGTTGCAAAACGGGTTAGCTTGGCCTGCACTGCAGCGATTGGTGTGAAGACCCCTGGTTGTGTGTGCCCACCTAATTGTTTGTGGGGACTCTGAGGGACACATCGTACTTACTGACCGCAATGTATTTTTCTCTTTCCAGTTCTCCGTACAAGCTAGTAAGTGGAGGTCATGGGTAGAGCAATCCTGCAGAGGTTGGGGGAGGGAGAATCTGTGTCAAAGGAGCCACCACTTTCAAAGCCCTGCTGGGTTCTTACCTATATTCTTTTTCCTGGCCCATTTCCTTTTCTCCTGTGAAGAGGGAGGTTTGCAGCCTCTCAGATGCCTTTCCCAGGAGCTTAAGTGTTGATTTACTTTGTGTCTCCACAGTTAGAACATAAAGCATTCCTTTAGGTTCCCTCTACTGTGTTCTTTCAGTAGAATTCTGCCCTTGCTTGCAAAATTGCCTGTGCAGATAAGTACCTTTCCCCTTGCTTTGCTTATCTGTTAAAAATAATAATAATATGAAAAGAGTATTCTTAGTAATTCTTAAACAGTGGCATCTTGCCAGAGGTGCACTACATATTCCAGGTAGATTGCACCCACCCACACCCGGTTAATATCCCAAGATAAAACTTCCACACACACATTCTGTCATTCAGAAATGAACTATAGCAGGCATCCCCAAACTTCGGCCCTCCAGATGTTTTGGACTACAATTCCCATCATCCCTGACCACTGGTCCTCTTAGCTAGGGATCATGGGAGTTGTAGGCTAAAACATCTGGAGGGCCGCAGTTTGGGGATGCCTGAACTACAGCGTATGCTGTTCTTCAGAGTTTAGCTCGGGGGTGCTTTCTCATTTCCCATAATCCCACTGTGCTGGGCACTTCAACCTCTGATGATTCTTACAATTGCTGGTGGAACGGCCATAGCTCTGTGGTATCGGGCTTAATCCCTGACACATCTTCGGGTAGGGCTGGGAAGGACCCCTGCTTGAAACCCTGGAGAGAGCTGCTGCTCCTAGTCAGTGCAGACAATGCTGAGCTGGATGGGCCAACTGGTCTGACTCAGGATGAGGCCTCTTCCTCTCCTCCCATGGCTGACATCTTGTAATGGGCATTTCCTTATTACAAGTATTATTATTGCAAAGTAATAATTATTACAAAGTACCTACCTTTCCCCAGGGATACTTCCAACACGTTGAATTGTTTGCTACTGGCTCAGTCAATTAAGGTAGAAGCTGCTCATACGACTTTCTGTAATAGTCAGTTCTGGCAGCATCCAATCAGTGGAGGAAAAACTGTGTTACAAAAGTATTGCTGGTCTTATAGCACTTGAACCACCATGGCTTCTCCCAACGAATGCCATGTTCACCATATGTTGTGTAATCTTCTAGACCTTTATCATGTGTCTCCCCTCCACTCCCTTACTTGCCTAAAAAGCCCCAAATGTTGCAACCTTTCTTTACAGAGGAGTTGCGCTCCAACTCTTTGATCCTTTGGGTTGCCCCTTTCTGAACCATCTTCAGCACTCCAGTGAGGTGAGGTGAGGTGACCAGAACTGGATGCAGGGGGTTTGGGGTCCCATGAATCAACATACCCACAGAATTCCCACTTTTCAGCCCGGAAGCGGAAGCAGCAAAATGCTGCTGGCAGGGCAGTTACACGTGCAGAGCCCCAGTGGAGAGAGTCCTGCCCTCTGGACGACCCTCCCAGGGAGCAGAATGGCAGCTGGGCTGCTACTTATGGCACCTCAGCCAACTGAATGCTGGCTGTATGCCAGCTGTTGGATTGCACCCTGCGTTGACTGCGTCCAGGATTTAGTTTTATGTGTGCATGCAGGCTAACACGTGGAATATTTTGTTTTAGGGCAGCATGTTGGGGCAAGTTTCATCGGGAGGCTACTTTGCAATGTTGTACATATTATAAAACCATAACACTGTTCATGGGAGGAGGAGGAGGAGGATTACGTACCTGACCCAAGGAGGATTACATGGCTGACCAATTGTGTTCCATTTGGAATTGGGGTTCTGCTGTCTGAGCCTGGTAAGGCACATTGTTTGAATTAACTTTTTCATATATGGCCTATGAATTTTGACTTCCCTTGTGCTATTTATGTGAACAGCTAGTTATTGTTAAGGCAGGTATGAAAGAGGAGGAGAGCATTTGAAATGTGAATGAGTATTCTGACCAAATGCAGGAACTGCTTTTACGAATGAAACAAGGAGAAGTTTATGCCACATGCGTGAATAAAGCATCTGGGTAGGCCATTTGAGTCTGGGTCTGATGCAGTCTCCACAACGAGATGCTGCCTTGAGCTCTATCTGTTGGTCGTCTGGAATCTACCACGTATGCCTCTCTTTAATTCAGCACCATGCTTATTTTATGTAACTTAGAGTCATAGAGTTGGAAGGGACCACAAGGGTCATCCAGTCCAACCCCCTGCAATGCAGGAATCTTTTTGCCCAACGTGAGGCCCAAACCTACAATCCTGACGTTAAAAGACTCATGTTCTACCGGTTGAGCTATCCAAGTGGGCATGGCATGGCATGTGGAGACTTCCAGAAGTAACAAATGGAAGACATAAAGTTAAAAGAATTCCTCTTAACAGTATGAGTGACAGCGATCCTCTCTAGCCTTAATCGACAGGACTCGAGAGACAGTGGCTTGTTTCAGAATGGCTCTGAAACCACAGAGGCAAGAAAGAAGGTTCTGGGTGTAAACACTGCTCTGCTCCTGCCCCATGTGCTGCCACGCACTGATGAAGGACCCCAAGGAACACAGGGTTCTTTTTCAGAGCGAGGCATTGTGGGAAAGGTCCCTTCGAAAAGGGCCCACGCCACTACTGCTTTGTTGCAGCATCCAGTTTAAGACTTGAGCAGTATACTACTTTTAAGCTTTAGAGAATATCTGCTGTGGCAAAGGAGCTGCAGCAGGGCTCGCCTGCCCATCAGCCTCAGCGAGGCAGTCACCTCAGGTGGGAACATTGTGGGAACAGCTGGGAGGCCCCCAAGGAGCAATGCCACCTGCTGCCTCCTGCACTTCTGGTCTTTGGCTGCCGCCTGGGAAGAGGGGAGCCACTGCTGCTGCCACCTGCTCCTCTCCAGCCTCCTTTAGTCTTTCCTGCTGCCTTCAGTGCACCAAGACTTCCCCCCTTGGTGCACCTTAGGCGGCGGGGGTTGGAGGGGGGAGAGGAGACGGGAGGCACCATTTTCTATTTTGCCTCAAGCGGCCAAATGCCTAGGGCTGACAATCCCCCAAACCACCTCACCTTGAATGCTGTGATCTAAGGAAGTCGGCTTCCGCAGAGTGAGGCATTCTAGCATGGTCAACGCTGGAGGAGCAGCACTGAGCATTTTGCTGAAGCAGCCGAGTGGCAGTGGCACTTCCAGCGGACAAAGCAGGAGGGTGTGGCAAGAGTGCACAATTCCTTCACCCTTTGCATTTGGCCACCTGAGGCAGAGGTCTCAGAGTGGCTAACAGGTGGAGCGGCCCTGTGAGGAAGGCTCTTGGGACAAGGGATGGCTGAGTTCTCAGCCTCATTCTATTCCATTCTATTTAGGCTGAGGACTTTTCAGGCTGCCCATTGTAAATGGGCAACCAATGGGCCTTAAAGTCATTGTTAAAAGCCCCTTGGCTGTTTGCTGGCTAGCGCCATCCGCTTCTTTATCCAGACGCTAAGCAGATTTCATACCCGTCTCTTTCCTTGCATTCACTGGTGAAGAGGTTTTTTCCTCCCCTTAGAGCAGCCATACACCCTTAACTTCACTTTGAGTGTCTTTTGTTTAGAGAAGAACCAGAATAGAACAGATGGCCTCTTTTTTTTCATTTCAGGACACCACAATTTCACAGGCCTTGAAAAGTGCCTCCACCACCTCCTCTTCACAGTCTGAAAGGCAGCCAGAAAGGATCCTTGCGATAGATAGCTATCTACAATATAGGTGTGTGTGTGTGTGCCATATATATACAGTGGTATCTTGGGTTACAAACACCTTGGGTTACAAACACTTCAGGTTACAGACTCCTCTAACCCAGAAGTAGTACCTCGGGTTAAGAACTTTACCTCAGGATGAGAACAGAAATTGTGCGGCGGTAGCAATGGGAGGCCCCATTAGCTAAAGTGGTACCTCAGGTTAAGAACGGTTTCAGGTTAAGAACGGACCTCCGGAACAAATTAAGTTCTTAACCAGAGGTACCACTGTACACACATATTGACTTTAAATAGTCACTATGTATATATAAATATACTGCCTCAAGTCTCTAGGAATGTCCTGCTGCTGTTAAGACCACAATCAGAAAGAATTTGTTTTATTTCTGTTTGCATTTATGATTATTTACATTCCTTGAAGCATTGGTTAAAAAGAAAGCAAGAAAGCAAGCCTGGGAAGAAATAACAGGAAAACATGGATAGCATTTTTTAGGTATGCTACATTAAAATGGGATTCAGAACGATATGTGCAGAAAACTTAAATGTATCCTTATTGGAAACAGCTGCTCTTGAGTCCTAGAGCTAGAGGAAGCATTGGAGATCACATGTCCAAAGTCCATTTCGGGGGCCTAATCCAGCCTGCTGGTCGGTTTAATCAGGCCCCTGTGGCAGTTTATTTCCTGGGGTAAAATCCTATTAAAAAAAAACAAAAAACCCTCAACAACTCCAGCGCTTAAAAAGCTCAACGCCCACGGCCCTTCACTTCATCAAATCTCTTTGAAAAAAGTTTGGAAACCACTGATTGCAGGATCTGCAGGGCAGGGCACAGCTACAGGGTCACTGACAGATGGCTATCTAGATTTTGAATACTTAAATACTCCTCCCAAGATAGATTGTTGCATTCTTAAACTAAACCACAGAGCCTAGGGCTTGCCGATCAGAAGGTCAGTGGTTTGAATCCCTGCGACGGGGTGAGCTCCTGTTGTTCGGTCCCTGCTCCTGCCAACATAGCAGTTCGAAAGCACGTCAAAGTGCAAGTAGATAAATAGGTACCGCTCCAGCGGGAAGGTAAACAGCATTTCCGTGTGCTGCTCTGGTTCGCCAGAAGCGGCTTAGTCATGCTGGCCACATGAACCCGGAAGCTGTCTGCGGACAAACGCTAGCTCCCTCGGCCAGTAAAGTGAGATGAGCACCGCAACCCCAGAGTCATCCACGACTGGACCTAATGGTCAGGGGGTCCCTTTACCTTTAATATTTCCTACAATCTGCTATAAGTCTAGACAGGCATTTGCAATGCATTATATTTCATTAAATTAAAAAATATATGCAGAATTTTAAAGCATGTACTGAACTATTAATTAGAGAAAGGATATGTCTAGGAGCAGAATTATATTTTTTGTGATGTAACTCCTGTGACTTTACTATCTGTTGAATTTTTGCCTGTTGTGTTGCTGTCAAAAGACATCAGGAGCCCTGTGAGGGCAGGAAAAGGGAGTGATCCAAAAAAAATCAACATCAAAACACTTGGGGAAACTTTGGCAGTGGTATTGGGAAGCTCTGGTGGTCTTGAAAGAAAGATCTGGTTTAAAATAACACAGGACGTATAATCTCTTGCCTTTAATGCTGTTGCATAATATTATCAGCATTTCATTCAAGAGGGAAATTGTGTCTGGTTAGGGTGAAAGAGCAGTAAGGGGATTTAATCAGTTGGCATCTTTATTCATTCAGCCTGCTTAACTGCTAGCTCCAACATGAACCTGCTGCCCTAGAGAATTCTGTGCTGCACTTTTTGCAAACTTCCCCCTACTTTGCAAAATCTAGTTTGGAATATATATTAATTAACATGTACTGTTTTGCAGGGTGGGAAGGATGTAGGAAGATCACTAAAACATTATTTTTTAAAAAATTGTAATGCTTTTATTAGTTTTCAATTGCAGTCCCATAACAGCCTCATTATAACAATACCGATTTATAATGCAGTTATTAATACCAATCATTCAAATACTGAATTATATAATTTAGTTAATGTGGCCCCCCACATGCTAGATTTGATGGTTTGATGGTTTTCTTTATTTCTGTGTCCCAAAATCATCTTAGTTTCAGTTGCAATGCTGTCATAATAATAATAATCCCTTATACAACAACTGCAATATTACTGGTAGTAACCTATTTGTGTTGACACATTAAATAATTTATAAAACTGCAAGTGAGGAACTCAAACTATATCCTTGTTCTTCCTGTGGCAATTATTCTGTCCGTGGTGTTTCTTCCTGTCCTTGTAAGATGTCTTTCTTTCCCCCAAGTTGTTGCTGTTTTCTGTCATGCCTCGGGCAGAGCTGATATCCCATTGTTGTTCCAGAAATTTCTCCATTGCTCCATCCCGTGCTTTGTTGTTTTGCACCCAGAACTTTAACAACAGCTGCAGAAGTCGCTTTGTCCCAGTAAATAAACTGTTCTCACCATATTTCCTCTCAACCTGGGAAGAACAAAGGTCTGTCGAACTGCAGGTGACTCAGTAAAGAACCTTATCAGTTCCTTGGCAGTTCACAGACTGCTTTCATCCTTCCTTCCAGCTGAAGATATACTTCCAATTAAATTAAATTCCAAGTCCTCTTAGCGTTTTTCAGCTTACTTTGTAAATAATAAAGAATGGGGAAGAGTCAGATCTATCCCTCCATCGTAAACCTTTTTCCTTTTTTTTACGCACACAATTCCGTTTAATGTTTTCCATATTTATAATCCTATTTCTTCCATCCTCGCTTGTAAAAATATAATTTGAACTAACATTCAGAGGAGGGTTGCCAAATCATAAATGTAGAGAAGAAAACTTTAAATAAAGAAGCTGTAGGCTCCCCTTCCCGTCTTTTGCACTGAATGAAATCTTATCTCAAGTTCCAACCATAAAGTCCTTGCAGTTGGTTTGTCTGCAGTTTACAATCTTATCTCTTCTAGCATGCGCCAGTACTTTAGTTCAATTAAGCTCTAATTAACAGGAAAACCTCTGCTTCTTAATAGTGGTATAGGAGAGTTTTCGCCAGGTGAAGTGCTTTTGCACTCAGGGCCTCCCTGTCTCCCACATTCCATGCTGGAGCAAGAGCCAGGTACCGAGACAAACTGCGAGTGAAGCCCATTCCCCCTGTCCCTGGGGGGAGTTTGCAAGGATGCTTTACCCTCTGTCAGCCTTGTTTTTCCTTTGCCAACAATCTCCCGCTGTCGTGAGGGCTGCCTACATTAAGTGGAACCAAAATCACATTATTTTAAAATTCTTTGGAATATAGTATTATTTCTTTTTCACCGAATAGTATCGTTTCTTCTTCCCTGTACAGAGTTCAGAAAAGCAATTTGCTGCTACCGGTAGCAGTTGGTGAGTTCAAATGGGTTGGCTCTGAGTATTGTACAATTACACTTTCCCTTTTGTGCACAGATATATGTTTCCTTGATTGTGTTTTCATTTTGTTTGTATCATGGAGGGATTACTGTGGAGAAAGTGAGCAAGATAATGCTTTGTTTGCACCCTGGTTATTAGGGAGGAACCAATATAATGAGAAGCATTATCATAATCCATTTTCAGATTGTGGCAATTTAATTCGGCAGTAGTGTTATCATGGCTCTCTTAAAAGTATAGGCAGTCTTGATAAATGTGCTTGTCAGTTGCTTTTGTAACTAAAAGAGTTAGTTACCTTTTTGTTTTTAAAGAATTTTTTTTAGAAGAAAGCAATCCTCAATAAAAGATTTGTTTTTGTGCATTACTCTATGTCCAGAACCCTCTCTATGGTTCCCAGCCTCCTTTGAGGCAGATTAGCTTCTTGCATCTTTACAGATATCATTTCTGACCATTCAGCCATTTCTCTTGTTTACTTGTGGCAGAGTTGAAATAAACATGAGAAAAAAGGTCTCAGGCAAAACTCCCCAAGCTCAATTTAGTTGATGGAATTTGAAACCCTTCCCCCAAGATTACTATTTAATGACAGTCCTGGGATTTGGGATTCGAGGAGAAATCTGGTGTAAAAACATTTACCAAGTAGCTTACTAATGCCATTTTGCCTTACGATTCAATGATCAGAAATTAACATTCCACAAACTTGTTTCTGCTTGCAAAGCACCCTTTTGGGTTGAATCCTATATGTTCAAAAGGGTGGGCTGGGTAGGTGAGGAAAGGAATGTGTGTTTGTGCGCTGTGCACCAGACATTGCTTGTCCTGTGTTTAGGCTGTGCAAGAAAACTACTTCCAGGCATGCTTTCCTTTTCCCTTCCTCATCAACAAAACAATTAGAACAGGCAGAGCTCAGACTGTTCAGCATCATAGATGCTTTCCCCCATCTGAACATATATAACCACCTCCTGGAGACACAGATCTCTCAGCCGAAGATCTGTTTTTACTGTTATTGGTAGGTTAGAAAGTGTATGTGGGGTGGTGGGTGCATGACAGCTAAAGAAACCATGCCTAAAAAAATGTAGATATTTTTAAACCCTCAGGAAAGAAGCAGGCTTCTCTCCTTCCTTTCACTACTCCTCCTGCCATTTATATGAGCACTGTTGGGCTCTTAAGTGGTTATGTGTACTGGGCATCATGGCCATTTGTAAAGTGACCGCTGGCATTTAAGGAGAAAGAGGAGAATTATCTCCATTGTGGAAAGGCACAATGTGAAAAGTGTGCTCAGATCTAGGCAGGGCTGCCTAAAGCATATCGGGCGCCGTGGTGCAGAGATCGCTTTGGCGTCCCCGCCCCGTTTCTTGCCGCGGCTGGTGGGCTGCCGTGCGGCTCCCCCCTGGCCCCCATGCCACCCAGCCTACCCCTAGAGCCGGCCCTGGATCTAGGGTGATCTAATCTCTAGAATGATCAGATCTAATCTTCATTGCCCGTAATCTCCAAAACTGGCTTTTATTGCTGCTGTTGGCTTGGGCTCTAGTTCACCTCCATCTAGTTCCATCCTTTCTGCAGACATCGTGACATCGCCCTGCCCTACTCTGTTGTTGTTGTTTAGTCGTGTCCGACTCTTTGTGACCCCATGGACCACAGCACGCCAGGCACTCCTGTCTTCCACTGCCTCCCGCAGTTTGGTCAGACTCATGTTGGTAGCTTCGAGAACACTGTCCAACCATCTCATCCTCTCCCGTCCCCTTCTCCTTGTGCCCTCAATCTTTCCCAACAGTCTTTTCCAGGGAGTCTTCTCTTCTCATGAGCCCTACTCTAGTTGTACACAATGACTTCTGTGTCCCCTGGAGCATGAGATGACACATTTAGCTGGTTTGTTGGGGCTTGAACATTGCATTGGGAATGTGCAGATTTGTACCAACATTTGCGCTTGCTAGGTGTGAGGAAGGCTGCTTCTGCTCATTGATTACTGTGACTGGAGTGCTACTTCAGGAAAGCTTCATTCATTCCTTTAAAGTTACAGGAGCTGTAGTGGCTTGCATCAGTGGAAGACCTGGGTTCTGCGTCCTTTCCTCGATTAGCAAACACTGAATTAATTGCAATGCTTCTCTACCTATCTCACCGGGGTGGTGTAAGGAAAATTTAATGTTTTTGAATCCCTCTCAAATGGGACACATTTTCATAAGCATTATTATTATTATTATTATTATTATTATTATTATTATTAATTAAACCACAGTGTTACTTAAAAGTCACTTTTAGGAGCTTGCACAATTGTTTGTAAAACCAGCATCGGTGAATACCACTTTGTTTTAGACTGGCGTTTTTTGTTTTGTTTTTGTTCTAAATTAATGTAATGGTCTGTATATAAAAATGTAATGTGTGAATAGGCCCTTGAATATATCATTCAGTGCATCTGGATTTTGATCAGAGCTGCAAAACTAGTTACACCCAGAACACTATACCACAATGGCCAAATACCACAGGAGTTCTATCTCCTGCCATTTTAATTTTTTGGTGCATTTTAGTAGGAATATTTACAATTACACTACTGCATCTCAAGCAGATGAATAATAGTGGCTCTTCCACACACCCCACCCAGATTTTGCTACGTAGACCCTGCAAATTGGACACCCATCAAATTGAATTTCAAGTCAGCATTGACCTACAGCAGCAAACCCTGAACAGTGTGTTCATAATTATGTTGTTGAAAACTTTGGGGAAAGAGGTAGGATTGCACTGAATTTATGTTACACAAACGTGTTATCTAGAAAAGGAACTTGCAATGGATATAGCTCCACTGGGCTATATAATTAAGATGAAATATTCTTATGATAGCATTTCTCCAACTTGGAGACAATCCTCTCTAAGGTACGGTAGTGCACAGTTCAAAAGTCAGAAAAACCAGGGACTCTTTTCTTACAGCAGCAGACCAAAACGGCCATGTCGACTATCAAAGCTGCAGAGAAGCAGGGACATAAGGGAGCTTCTCCATATAGCAGCTTCTCCCTTTCCCGATTTATTTCTCATCTGGTTGTAAGCGGGAGACACTCTAATTCTGGTCTATTTCTGATTAGCAACACTCCTGTCCACAGATTTCCATGCACATGGCAGCGGACTGTGTGCGTGCAGCTCTATGCGCCTGGCTGCGAAAGAGATGGCTGCTGCTGGACTGGAAATGCAGAGTAGGTTTAGGAAAGGGCCAGAGTCCAACAGACGGAGCCTTGTGACATCATGCAGGGCATTTGATATTGGCTCTACACCTGTGTACTCTCAAGGGCAGGCATCCCCAAACTGCGGCCCTCCAGATGTTTTGGCCTACAACTCCCATGATCCCTGGCTAACAGGACCAGTGGTCAGGGATGATGGGAATTGTAGTCCAAAACATCTGGAGGGCCGAAGTTTGGGGATGCCTGCTCAAGGGCATTGTAAAGTAGGCCCGGGTTTGAATGAAAAGCCTCTACAAAATGATATGGAATGGCATGCGACTGAGGGTGGATACATAGTGAATAATTAGAGGTTTTGGGTAACAGAAATTCTACATTCTTTAACATTTATGTGTGGTAATGTAACAGAGGTTGTATGAGATGCGTTTGTATTATTTTACTCACAGAAACCCTCCCCAATAGAATTTTGGCTTCAGAGGGTTACTACTTCGCAGTATCGATCAAGTTGGGCTTAATATACATCAAACCTCATCTGGTGAGTTGCACATTATTATTTTCTCCACATGCTAACAATGTTTTCACCATTATGCAAAAACAACACAAATCGTTTTATATTTGCTTCAACTGTTTACGAAAAAATAGACCATAGGTTCCAAATAGCTGCAATGAAACCTAAACTGAACTCGGAAGCAGATACAACGCAAACACTGGTGTTTTTCTTTCCATGTTCAAATTTATTTTATTTTCAGTTTGTTCTATTGTGTGCATCCCCCCCCCCTTTAATGTAAAATGCTCTGCACATATAGATGTACTAAAAGTAAAATAAAAAACCCTCACTGGCCCGAAAGGCTAATATATTTGTGTTTTTTATTTGTTAATTGCCATGCTCCTGCTAAAACCATAGAGGCAGAGGAAGTCCAATTTAATGAAAAACAGCTCATACCGTAGTTATGGTTGGCAGGGTGATGTAGCCACCTCTGTCTATTTTGAGTGTCATGAAAGAGCAGCAAATTGTTAATCTGTTTAATGCATTCCTATTGTATATTTCCTTTCAGGGAGTGGCTTTCCTTCCTCAAGTGCCAAGATAACAAGGGCTTTATCTACCTTGACTGGAGGAGGTGTAATTTGCTCTTCTGCCTCAGGCGGCAAAATGCTATGCATAATTCCTGCTCACAAATGTGGCAGTTATGATTCTTCACAGCGCTCTAAAACTGTAAAGTGGGGCTGGAGAACCTCAAGCCTGGAAGCCAATTCTGGCCCTCCAGTCTTCTCTATGTGGCCCTCATGACTCTTTCCCAGGCCATAACCCTCACTGGCCCAATTCTGGACCCCCCCCCTGAGTGCTGGCATTTGCCATTGAACTCTGATAATGCCTCTTGCTTGCCTGGATAGAGCAGGTTTTGCGTGTGTGTGTAAAACTAGCCTTCTATGCAAAGGTGAAATGTAAATCCATTGCTCCACTAGCTTTCCCCTCTTGCCTCATCAACCACTGTCAAGTCCCGTCCCCCCCAGGGTTGCCCAGAAGGGAAATATAACTCTCTGAAAGTTTTTTCTCACCCCTGGTATAAAGGTTTCACCTGCTTTCACCTGCGATTCCCAAGAGCAAGTATATGGTTGGAAGGAAAACTCAGAGAACTGCCAAAGTCACTGCCAGTTGGGATATTTGTTTACATGGCGCCTGATTAAAAGCTAATCTCTCTGGTCACCAAGAGATGGAGAGGTCACCCAGCAATTGCTGGGGACACATTGGCAAGTAAAACCTTTGTGCCTGACTTCTCTGTTGTGTGCACCTGCAGGAGTCAGACTGGTGTCACATTTTCCCAATACTGTATCAGGAAGCTGCAAAATTAGCTCTTGAGGTGGAATTATTCACCTTGGTGACCTCACCCACTGCAGCTTGAACCACAACAATAATTTTATTATTGTTCTGTTGCCCATCTGACTGGGCTCTTGCCCTCCTAGAACTATCTTCACCTCAGAGGGAAAGAGGGAAAGCTGCAAGTCCCTGTCCATCAGCTCAGCTGGGATTTACTGCCATTTGGCTTCTGCTGCTCCCAAAACTGCCTCATAGTTGCTCCTCCAAGGAGAGTTTCATATACAGTCATTGAGAGGAGATCTGTACCCTGCACTCTGTCGTACATATATGCCCAGCCCATTTGGGGTGTGTGTGTGAGTGTGTGTGTGTGTGAACCAGCCTCAATACTTTAATGCATACAAATGCTCCTCTCAACAGTACTCTACCAGTTCACAGGCATGGTCTGATGTCCATTCTGATTTATGGAAAGCATGTGAAGTGTATGCTAACAAAATGTGCACATTTGCTCTGATTTGCCAGCTCCCATGTTTCCATGGCAACACTAAATGCTCTGCATTTTATGTGTGTCGTTTAATGCACAATGAAGTGAATAGGACTCAGGAGATTAACATTCAGTCCCTGATCTTTCTTTGGACCACTATTAAACCTTTCTCAGTCAATTCACTGGCTGGTAAGTGCCTAGTCATCACTAGCGGGCTACCAGTAGTATTGCTATGTGAGAAAAAGTTTATAACTGCAGCTTGATGTGCTTAAAAGGCAAGGCCATTCAAGTTCTTAAAGAATCTCCTTCAAAGGTAATTTAAATCAATATGCCCAGACCCTCATAAGTTAACGATGTCAAGAATTTCATTTAGGTGGTCCACAAACCAGATAAATTGGTTTGGTATCAGGAAGAAGTATTTGGTACTAAATTGGCTCCAATTGCTTAAGCTTAAAGTTTTTTTTTAAAAAGATGCAGGGCCCCTCCAGACACTCTATTTATTCAGATTTGCTTGCACAAAGCTTACACAGGGGTTAGATTACATCTGGTCTTTAATGAGTGTTCATCCTGATTTGTTTGTGAGGTGGGTGGTGTGGGAATAAATAAAAACAAGCAGTTCTATTGGGATCTTCCTTTATTTCCAAGTTCTCTGAAAAGTATTGGCAACCATATCTGCCATTATGAAGCTTTGAAGGCAGCCTTTAATGAATCCTGCAGCAGCATCTTTAGGCTAAATGACTACAAGTGATAACACAGTTGTGGTACTTAAAGCCATGCACAGCAACTATAATTATTCTGAACACTCAGCCAACTTTAAAATTGGTTTTTGTGTGTTGCTCACATGAGGTGTTTTGACTTCTGCAGGCTCTCAGTCACTGATTCCAGGAGGCTTCTATCATCTTTATCTAAAAGAGAAAGGCCGTCAGATATTAACAACTAGTGGATTTTTTGTTACTGAGCTCATGGTAAATTCTGTTAAGGGTTGTGAGGTCAAGAGCTTGTGGCAGGTGTGTACTACTGAATGTTTATTTAAGAACAGTGCTTGCACTGGAGGGTGAGGGGCTTAATGAGAGCCACAAGCCCCTCAACCTGGCTTTCTTCTGTTTTAGGCAAATAATCCCCCCAACCTTCTAAAATTAATAGCTAAAGAGACTTTGACAAAAGTTAAGGGGAACTCGGCCTCTTATACTTTTAACACCATTTAAATTGTGATACGTATCAACTGGTGACAGTATGCATAGCTTTTGGAAGGTGAAGTCATGCACACTTGTGAGCTGAAGCAAATCAGAATCAGTCACTCCCATATTTCAGCATGTGCTTGTGACTGATGCTATCACACAATCTTATCTGTTTGAAACTTATTACCTAGTGACTCTCCAGCAGGCAGGCTGTCTATTAAACTTTCTGAATTCCATTCATGCCTACTTCAACAGTAAGTTTCAAGTAGTTTGATAAGTTTATCATCATGCAGACAGGTAATTTTACTGTTTAGTCCAGGCATCCCCAAACTGTGGCCCTCCAGATGTTTTGGCCTACAACTCCCATGATCCCTAGCTATCAGGACCAGTGGTCAGGGAAGATGGAAATTGTAGTCCAAAACATCTGGAGGGCTGAAGTTTGGGGATACCTGGTTTAGTCTGAAAATATATTCCTGTTTCTTCCAGATGGTGAGAAATTCACACTTCCCAACATGATACATGAACAAAAAAAAACAGCTATCCTTCAAAATCAGCCCCAATTTTGGCAGTGTGGTTCTCTAACCAAAAAATGTGTGCCAAAAATGCATATTAGGAAAACTTATAGAAAAAAAGCATACAAAGAGTCATTATGTTAGAGGAAATTCCTTGCAAAAATATGTGTGCATTAGGATAAATGCACATGGAAATGCAGATGAATTGAAACTGATGTAGAAATGTGGGGAACTGAAGATAGGAAAAATGAGAAATCTGTTCACCTAGTTAGAAGGTTGGTGGGAGGCAGTTTCACAGGGTGACCTCCAATGAAACATTATTTTTGCTGAAGTAATGATGCAGACTGCAGTGCAGGCTGAAGCTGGATGACTTCTCCATTCTTCAGATGATACTGAACTGAAACTGCAGGCTGTTACTGACTTTCATCAGCCTGTTTTGCTGCAGTAGTAGCCACAGATACAAAAATAAAGCTGAGCAGTATCAGCCAAAGATAGATTCCTTCTATTGGTGGTGTATCTGAGCCATGCCTGGAAACATCACGCTCAGCTTTCACTTAAAAAGAACAAGCCAGGGATCCTGACACATGGGGAGGAGAAGGGCGAAGGGGCAGAAGGCAGGCAGAATAAGCAAGGGCAGGAGATAGACAGCAAGGACTGCCACATAAATCACCCATCCTGTATGCCACTTATCTCCCCCCCTCTCCCTTCAACCTGTTCTGTGAATTTTTGACTTAATAATCCCCGAGAGGAAAACGGGGTGGGGTGGGGTTTGATGTTATTCAAGTATTTATTCCCAGCATGAATGATCTGACCCAGGCTAGATCAGGGCTAGTATGAGAAGATACCAACTTGGGCAGAATTAATTCTGTTGGGCTCCTCCAGATGTCCTTTTTATTGCACATTCATGATGATTCGTGCTAATGATGCTATCAGAACCGTCACACGGAATTCTCCTTTGAATGCTAATTGCTCCAGCCAAAGTTTTGGGGTGGCCATTCTGCTTCATGTCCAATCACATCCTGGGTGAAATCCCATAACTTTTCCTGCCACAACTGTTCTCCCCCTTCTGTTGCATCATAGCTTTTCTGGACAGCAAGAATGCCACAGCATTATAGAAACATTGCTGAACAATGAATAAATCCACCACGAATTTATTATTACAGTATTGTGTGAAGAACATGTTGCAGAGCACACCCACAATAGAACATTATTCTGGAGGGGGCCTGTCCTGTTTGGCTTTCTCACGCTCAATATAGTTATATAAAATAAGCTGGTGCTGTTAACTACACCAACCTTCACCAAGGAAGGAATTCAACTTACCATACACCGTCAATATGCAACTGCATTTTTCCTGCCCAAGCTCATTCTCAATCACTATGGTGTACTCTCCTGTGTCTTTGGCAGTGCAAGTGGGGATCATCAGTGTGCAGACGCCACTAGTTGAGTTGTACCAGAACTTGGAATTGGCTGTGATGTTGATTTGACCCTTGTACAATGTAACCACAGGGCGGGGGTTTCCCAGGAAAGCGCAGCTCATGGTGCAATCATGGCCCCGGCACACGGCATGATTCTTCAGTGGGGTAATGAAACGGGGGGCATGGCGCCAGTCTCGCTCATGATATTCTTTTATCTTGGCATGGAAAAGTTCTGTTGAAGAAATGGCGTAATCAATACCTGGTTCCAAAGGGGTTTCCTCCTATTCAGATATCCATGTTTGGCTGGCTGTGCCTCCATGATATGATGATACAAACCTCAAATACTTGACATGGCCTTATGACTTTGCTTTCAGGCCATGGACTTCCTCAAAAGCTGCAGGGCATTTATTTGTCAGAACTATTCATTTCTTACTGATCTCTTTTATTTACTCATTTAATAAATGTCTATACTGCCCTTCCTGCGAAAGGAGCTCAGGGCAGCAAGCATACAAATAACTAAGCAATGGATGGATCTGAAATCAATTCCAATCCAGATGCAGAGTGGAAAAAGACCTCTACCTTAAAGGCTTGCTGGAATAATAAATGACATTGGAAAGAGGGGTTGGAACAATTGAAGACAGCTCGACTCAGCCTCACTTTTAGCAACTGAGATACTTGGGCCAGAAAACAGTAGTTCCAAAACTACATAGACATGTGGACATTTGGAGATGAATCAAACTGTCTTCTGTTACTCTAACCCTATTCTCCAATGCCCATTTATCCTTGAATGCACCCATCCTAATTTTTGGAAGGCCATTGTATTCAATGGCTAACTTTCTCCAAGGTAGTTCTGGTAAACTTAATTTTGTAAAGGATTAAGTGGAAGGAGTTTTTCTTCATTTGTACATTGATGTGACTATGTCACAGGATTTTTAAGTGGTCCTAGGCCTCATTCTTGTAGCATTTATACCAGGCATAGGCAAACTCGCCCCTCCAGATGTTTTGGGACTACAACTCCCATCATCCCTGACCACTGCTCCTGTTAGCTAGGGATGATGGGAATTGTAGCCTCAAAACATCTGGAGGGGCGAGTATGCCTATGCCTGATTTTTACAATAGAGAAGGGAGGCATGATGTTGTTTGCTTGGGTATTTGCTGACCTGCAATGTGCTTGAGTTGCAGCATATACATTATATAGAGCTCTTTCAGGAGGAGGTTTTCCTGAACACAGCTAACAGCTATCATTAAGATAGATTAACTAGTGTGGTTCAGTGACATTGAAGGCACGCAAGATATAATTAATATATTAATGGAATTTGCTAAGCCACTGGCTTAGATGGTTTTAAAAGATTAGGCAAACGAATAGAGGGTAGGCCTATGAATGGTTGTTAGCTATAATAGCTGTGTGGAGCTTTCAGGTTTAGGGACAATGTCTGTGAACCTCAGTTGATAGGGAGTAACAGTGGGTAAGAGGTGTCATGTTCATGTACTACAGATGGGCTTCTTGGAAACATCTGTCCAGCCCTTGCAGGGGAAAGAATGCTGGACTAGATGGGTCTACAGAGATGCTGTAGCTGTGCATGAAACATATGCAAGAAACAGCTGAAAGTGCTATTTAAAATAAGGAAGTTGCTTTTCAGACCAAAGCTGCTTGGCTGGGTCATAGACAGCTTTCCATGACTTAAGAGGAATGGGGAAAATTTGCTTATGTGCCTATAAAGCAGCTAGCTCTGCAGTTCAATTACTTTCAGTGCCCAAGGAGGGTTTCCATGGAAAAACTTTTGTGCTTGCACCTATAAGGTGTTGTGGCCACCTGGAATGCATGACAGCACCTATGTAGAATCTTATTCTACATGCTGAAATGGAGGAGAACTTCCTGGGGGAAAATAACCCTCGTTTCATAAGACATCTGGGCATTTTGAGCGGGACAGATTCTTATTCCAAACCACGTCATGATGAACTTTGGCAACACTTCTACTTCCAACTCTCTGTCCATTTCCAGCTTCAGAAAGCCCAGGGCAAAATTGCAAACTGAGCCTCAATCTGCTGAGACACAACAAAACACTACATTATTTGGTTACTTATGCAGACCTAGATGCTTACCTTTGTCTTTGTTGATATGCCAGGAATCCTTTGAATCTAGAGGATCACTGTCACCAACTTCATTGCGGGCAATAACCCGGAAGAAATATTTCCTGCCAGGAAGCAGGCCCGTGACAGTGTACTTGTTGCTATAAACTTTCTCTGCAGCCGTGAACCAGGTGGCTGTGCTAGTGTCGCGTTTCAAGATGACGTAATGGGCACCTCCATCCTCCTTTATGTCTGGAGAGTGATCCCATTTCAGTGACACAGTGTTTGGCACCTCTTCGTACAGGTTCAGGTTAGTAGGAGGCCTTGGGAAATCTAAGGCAGAAATACGGAGTATGAACCAGTGTTTCATCTTTCTCTGTTTGCGGTCTTCTATCATTTATTTGGGAGGCAGCATCTCCCTCTGGAACGATAGTCATGCTTTTTCAGCATACCCATGATGGTCTTAAGCTTGAAAAGCTAAACTAAGAATGGCAAACATTGCCTGTACTCTATGATCTGGCAATCAACTGCATCATCATAACCTCTTCTCAAATTGTTGATCAGCTCAGCAATTGTCAAGAGGCTGGCATTCATTCCTCATCTAGTTTCACAGGCTCGCTCCACCCCAAGCCTTGTACCTGTCACTTGCACATGGATGTCGTAGTGGGCTTCTCCATAGTCATTGCTGAGTACAATACGGTAGAGTCCAGTATCCATGCGTTTGGTGCTGCTGATGAGGAACTGGGAGTGGTTCTTGCCTTTAGTGATGCTCTCTCTTCCCCTTGTGGTATTACCATCCTTTTGCCACACCACATTTGGCGGAGGGGAACCCTGCCAGAAGCAAAACTTGCTGAATGTGTCCAGCCTAAGCAGGAGACATAGCTTTTCCCATTCACTCTTTCCCATTCACCCTGGCCTTTAATCTGAATCAGTTTCATCTGCTGTGGGTGGTGCATTTGTAATTACTACTGTCGCTGCCAAGGCAAGGAGCAATTAAAGGAATGGGGAAGATATGGGCAGGAGAAATCATGGCTGATGCTTCTTCTCTCAAGTAATGGTTAGCTTTAGGTCCTCCAGATGTTGTAGGACTCCAACTCCCATCAGCCCCAACCAGCATGACCTGTGGGCAGGGATGATGGGAGATGGAGTACGACAACACCTGGAGGGCACCATGAAGGGCTACCCCAGACTTCAAGGGAACAAGGCAACTCTCTCAGTTGCAAGCTGTCAACCCTAAAAGCTGTAGGAAGGTGGGAACTCTTGAGACAGTTGCAAAAAAATGGGCACGGGAAGCAATGGAAGGAGATAGCTTTTTTTTGCTAATGTTATAAGAATTTTGAGGTCATATATATATATATAATAATTGTTCATAAAACATGTACATGAATGTACAGTACAGGCACATGTCTGAAGCAGCACAGGAAGACAGGCCTTTCTGACACCATTTTGACTCTCTCTCTGACTAGGTGTTCCTCTGCAAGGAAGAAGGGGGGTGGGGGGAACCTTCTCATTGTCTCAGGAATTAAAGTGATAACCCTGGCATCCTGATACCTGAGTGCCAGACAAAAGGGTGTGATTAACTTGGCTGGGAAACAGGGAAATATAAATATCTCTCTTATTTGTTGATTAGGTTTTGGGGGCAGGGGGCAGGGTCCAGGATGCTCAGATTACTGCCACCAGACCTCCCCTTTCATGATGTACCTATGATGAATCTAGGGAGGGGGGGTCTTGGGCTACACCCCTTCTGTGACATATGGATGATGCTTCTGGGGGGTGGGCTGAAACCAATTTCAAATTTCTTTTTAAGGGCAAGACATCTTTGTTTGGGGCCTTCCTTGTTCTCCTGCGTGAGAGGAAGGACCCTGTTGCAACAGCGAAAATAAAAGTGCCTTGCTTCGTACGTCCTGGTTTGGTCTCTGTTATTTGGTGGGCAGGAGACGCTTAAATTCGTCTGTTTGCCTGGATCCTTGGGCTCTCCCTGGGCAGGATCCATTTCTCTGGGTTCATAGGAACCAGCTTAAATTTTACTTCACTAAGTTACTTATTCCAGTCCCGTGATTCTGTAAGCACTGGTAACAGCTGAAAGATGTGTGCATGCACGCACACACAAACCTGGACAACTTCTTAGACATAAAACCACCCAGAATTAAACCTGAGAATCTTAATGAACCCGCCTTCAATAAGCCACTCTTCTTAGCAGCACTGCCTGAATCCCTCTTGATAAAGCTTCATGGCACAGATTTGAGCAGAGAGGAGGAGATTACAGGGTTTGCAAAGCCCTGATTAGTCTGGCATCCCAATCAGTATTATTCTGCATTACTGTGAGTACTTTAACAGAGAAGCATACATGTTTCAAATGCTACCTCTCTCCTATTCCTACCTAATTATTCCTAGTCTGGGAAGGTTGCCTTTGTTATCTCTTAGGAGCAAAGTATACTTTATCTTCAATGTTTGATCATGTTTTATGTGTCTGATATTTGCTTTGTTTTTAAATAGGCAGCCAGATCACAGGCTTAAAAACCTTTTTCCTCCATGAAAAACTGGAGGCCCTTTTAGGTTATAAAAGATTTAATAAGAATCAGAATAATGTTTAAGGCAGTGTTCAGGGTTGGTGACCAAAGAGGAAGTGCAATTAAAGAAATAAGGAAATTCTTGGGGCCATAACTTCCTGCTACTAGAAGTCTAGAGCAACCATAACTGATCTGGCAAGGAAATAGCTGATTATTACTGACTAGTGGATTTCAGCCCATTCAATAACGGGCGCTAGAACATCCTGGGGTTTGGAGAAGCGCTTGTGCAGCGCTTCTCCGAACCCTGGGACCTGTCCTTGCTGTCGGCGGCAGGGGGACAGGAACGGAGGAGAAGAAAGCGCTGCTTTCTCCTCCTCCGTTCCTCTCCCCCAGCCGCTGACAGGAAGGACGCAGGACACAAACGCCTACCTCGCCGCCGCTGCTTCGCGGCCTCCCGCCGCTCCTCTCATGGGCCAGGGAGGGTTGTGAGGAGGAGGCCTCCGCCGGCCTCCACCCTCGCTTCCCTGACGTGCCCTGCAGTGAGGCGGTGTCCGGCCGGGAGCGGCGGTTGGAGGAGGCAGAGGGGGGGGGGAGAGTGCGCGCGTGCAGTCTCTCCGTCCAATCCCTGTGTCCCTGGGGCACATGCGCAGTAACCCAGGGACACACGGGACAACTGGACGCAGAGACACTTGCATATTATTATTACTGATTATGTGTGATTACAGATTACATACAGAAATCACAGCACATAAACAGAGTACCCAAACAAAAACACAAGCGTATCAGAAACTTAAGCCAAACAATGAACATAAAATCAAGCAATCAAATTAAATGCCAAAAGTGTGGCATACTTTACCTAACACCTAAGAGATAACAAGGAAGGAACATCAATGTCATTATGATTATTGCTTCAGCAAACTTGGCACTGGGTATAGTTGCCTAATGTTGCTGTTTACTTAGGTCAAGGTGCCCTGAGTACTACGGCATATGAGTTTGTTAAATAGAATCAATAAACTAAACTTTATTTATTTATTGAAATCCATTTATAAACCAATAGTTTATAAAAACCCTTAAGCGGTTAATGTACTGTTACAGGTAACAGGATCTACCATATTAGGGAATAGCAGAAATTAATAAATGGTAGAATTTTAGTTATTTGGGATATGAATGAAAAATACAAGCTGCAGAGGAATTCCTGGGCTAGCCTATGCAAAAGAAACAAATCAAGAAACAGTACAGGGTAGTTGGCAATGCAATAAAACTGTCCTTCATCCCCTGCCTTGAGGTGTGGGGCAGAGATTTGGAAGGTTGCCAGGGTAACTGGGCATGATGTCACAGGAAGAGTTTGGGGCCTTTGGCACTAGGCTTGGAATACCTGAAAAATGGGTAGAAGGATCTAGGCAGGCTGGCTGGCTCAAGGCAAGCTGGGAGAGGTGCCTTGGACTCCAGTGCTGCACTGCTATGGGGAACAAGCCCCTCTTGAGATGACCACACTGTAAGAGCTGGACTCCCTCCATCCAAATTCAGGATGGAGTACATATATGAATATTTTTTTAAAAAAGCTATGGCAGCCGCTGCAGCATCTTGATTCTCAAAGGAACACAGACCCTGGGTGAGCGCTGGGAAACCACCACCAAATCTTGCCACAGGTCAGCAGAGATTGGAGGTGGCATCCAACTTTTTTAACAGTACTTTACTAAGCAATCTAATCAAAACACAGGTCCTTCCTCTTGAAATCTTATAACACAGACATAGATAGAGCGAGTCGCACCCACACCATACATTTAAAGCACATGGCTTCCCCCCCAAAGCATCCTGGGATCTGAGGTTTGTTATGGGTGCTGGAAAGCTTTATCAGTGAAAAGGCCATTGCAAGTGGGATGCATCCATTGCAATTTTAAGGCACAAGTTCCCTGATGGAATAGCAAGAGCAGCTTACAGTGAAAGAGGCATGAATGCAGAGGGCAGTCCCAGCACGAACAACCATGTGACTCTTCAGCCTGGCACTCAGATCAAACTTCGGAGCAGCTATAAGACACACCGGGACAACAACAGAGAAAGATGGGTGGGAGTGAGTAGTTAAAACTATTAATAAGAAAACACACATTTCCCTGTTACCTATATTGTCACTTTGGCACTGTACAGTTAAATTTATAGTGGTACCTCGGGTTACGAACTTAATTCATTCCAGAGGTCCGTTCTTAACCCTAAACCTTAACCTGAGGCACGCTTTCGGTAATGGGGCCTTCCGCTGCCGCCGCACCACCGGCACGCGATTTCCGTTCTCATCCGGGGCAAAGTTCTTAACCCGAGGTACTACCGTACTTCCGGGTTAGTGGAGTTTGTAACCCAAAGTGTTTGTAACCCGAAGCATTTGTAACCTGAGGTACTATTGTGTTTGGTTTTCACACCCTTTGCGTAAACCAAGAATTGATACAGTACCTACACAGTAACTACATAGCTTAGGAAACTTGTGAAGCACTTCCCAGTGTTTGTGCTTCCTTTATTTTAATGTAGTCAGAGTGGGCTCTGAATCTGATCAGTGTGTCAGGCATAGGGAGGAGGTGCTTGAGCCTTTTCTTGTGGGGAGGTTTTAGAGCAAAACTGCCTTCCTTTCCAGCTGCTTTCCCAGTTCCTTCCTATAAAGGCACCAGCAGTAAACGCTGCACAGGGGTTTTAAGATTATTGATGTATGCAAGGAACTGACCAAGAACACAAATCAATCCAAAACGAAGATGAATCATGCAATCAGAATAATGTCCTCAAAGGTGTATTCTATTTGTGTTTCATCCTTGGTGGGATTTTTAAATGCTATTTGTGGGCTGTAGTTCATGGGTTTTTAGGAAGTCCCCCATTGTACTGCTTGCACATCTCTCTTCCTGCTTCTCTGCATGAGAGTCTTGACGTTTCCTTACACAGCAGGTAGAATCCTAGCAGAAAAATATCTGCACATTTGCTCTTGTATAAGTTACCAGTCCTGTATACATTGGCAATTGATGTGCTTTTGGTTGTAACTGCATGAGGGTTTTCTGTGCATTGGAACTGTTTTAGGTGCCTCTCAATGTGCAGGATTTGTCCTCTTGCATGCACTACAATCCTTAGCAGCACTACAATCAGGGTCAGGCATGGTATCATCCCTGCAAGAAAAGGACCAAAGCGAGGGAGCTGTGGACTGCAGGACTCATTACTGATTGATGATGAAGATGATAATGATAATAATAATAATAATTTTTTATATCCTGCCCATCTGGCTGGGTTGCCCTAGCCCAGGCATCCCCAAATTGCGGCCCTGCAGATGTTTTGGCCTACAACTCCCATGATCCCTAGCTAACAGGACTAGTGGTCAGGGATGATGGAAATTGTAGTCCAGAACATCTGGAGGGCCAAAGTTTGGGGATGCCTGCCCTAGCCACTCTGGGTGGCTTTCAACACTAAAAGCATAATAAATCAAACATTAATAGTAACAATCTGATACAATATAAAAGTCACAATAACTTTAAAATAAACAGCTTGTATCAAACAAAGCAATAGTCAACAATCCATCAGAATCTAATAGTAAACAGTAAAATTAAACACCAGCAAATAATAATTAAACAGTTCACACTTATCAAACACAATAAAGAATGACCAATCTGTAGTCAATAAAAACAACAGCAAACCACAATGCATAAAATACCACAAAACATACACCAGATAAGACACCCCCAAACTACGGCCCTCCAGATGTTTTGGCCTACAACTCCCATGATCCCTAGCTAACAGGACCAGTGGTCGGGGAAGATGGGAATTGTAGCCCAAAACATCTGGAGGGCCGAAGTTTGGGGATGCCTGCACCAGATGATCTTGCTAGCATTCCTTCCACTTTGGGGGACAGGGAGCACAAGGCAAGTGCAGTCCCCATGAAGTTGGAGTCTATGCACACTGACTTACCTGGAGGGGGCATGGCCAGAACTCCATCCTTTAACTCAATGGGTTCTCCTACTCCAGCTTCATTCACGGCTCGAATCCGGAAGAAATATTTCTGCCTCTCCTGCAGTCCTCCCACTGTATAGTTGGTGCCAGAAATTGGGATCTTGGTGCACTTGGACCATTCCTTGGTATCTTCAGCTCGCATCTCCAGGATGTATCCTGACGGCGGATCACCTTCCTCTGGCTGCTGCCAGGCCAAGGAAATGCTGGAGTTGGAAGAATCTGCTACATGCAAATCTTTCACCAGTCCAGGAGGCTCTGGGAGAAATAGCAAGACATCCACTGCACAGCTGCATATACTGTTTAAAACACATTTGCTCTGCCCTGGTGCAACATTCAGTCGCACCCTTCCAAGTGCGAGCAATGGATGCTTTGGCACCTTAAAGACTAATAATGTATTGCTGTCTGCATTTATTTAACAATTATTATTATTATTCATTATTTATTAGATTAATATACCGCCTTTCATCACAAGATCTCAGGGTGATTCACAGGATAAAATACAAGCTAAAACACAAGAAAGCAGTTTAAACAAAAACGACTAAACAATACCCCCCTCCTTCCCACAATGTTTTTCGATGCTGGTGATTCCTGAGACTTTGTGCATCCTTACAATTTTGGATTCTTCTTTTCTAAAATTCGGATATATCTCAATTGGATCTTCTTCTTTAGTTATAGGTCATCTCATGAGGGCTATCCATGTGGGTGCGTACATGCACATGGGCTATTGGCTCCAAGAGAAGTCTTTTTTCCAAGCCAAATTGCACTGGGGGGCAGCTTAGATTAGACTGAATGTGTGACTGTGGAAAAGAGAGGTGGTGTCTGTGCACATGTGTGTATAATTTTATGGAACAGATTGGTGTTTCTTAAACAGTGGTTTGGGATCCACCAGTGGGCCTTGGGCCACTTTTGGGTGGGCCTCAGTGCCACAGCCTGCCTGCCCCATGCCTTATCACTTGCCTATCCCATCCCATAGCTGTTCCATAGCCTTTGGGTTGGACCAGTGCAAGCTCTCGTTAGGCCTCTGATGCTAAATAAAGGTGGCTAGGAGACAGAAAAGTTCAGGGAGTGAGGAGAAGGAAGGTCAACCTCCCTCCTCTGAAACAAAAGAGCCAGAGGAGGTGTTAAAGGAAATAGGAAAGCGACATAGAAGGTTAATAATAATAATCAGGGAAAAGAAAGGAAAGGGAGAAAAAAAGAAGTCCTGCTTAGAAGACAGAACTGAATGTAAAAGGACCAGGGAGAAAAGAAGGATGAAAGAAACTGGAACATGGGAGAATTGCAGGAGATGGGTAAAAATTACTTTGAGACATGGGAGGGTGTGAAGGGAAAACCATAAAACAAAAATTTTCCACTTACAGCCTCTGAATCAGAAAATTCTGCCCAAAATAATGAGACTGAGTCACAATACCACCAGAGCAAATGCTTGTACTGTACTTAGCTTGTGGAAAGCTGAGCTGTGACACTCCTTGTCACAATGAAAATGCCATAGCAAAGAATTTAGCAATTTTCAAAGGTGGATCAGATATCGGCAGAAAGTGTTATCAGTAACTGCCAGCTCATTATATACCAAACTGTCTGCCACCATTTTGTGACTGGCTCTGCCCCTGAACCACCATTTCAAGCAGGCAGAAATTAGGTTCGAGAGCCTGTGTAATTGATAGTACATGGAAGATCATGGACCTAGTCCATGATATGTGTTGGTCTAATAATTCCTAAACAAATAGCAGCTGTGCCTGCTCAGTATTATTTGAAAAAGGGCCATCTTGCTGCCCGCTGAAATTGTTATTGAAACTGGTTATGGAAACAAACAGCCAGATAGGGAATGGTTGTTGCAGGGGTCTACCCCATTTCTCTGCATGTACAGCAAACCTTTTGTTTTTTAAACATATTTATGGAACACTAGGAACAGATCAATGTTAGGGACATACTGATGGGATCTCTTGCCACAACTGAGTTGGAAGCACTGCTAGGTTGCCCAGGCCCCGCTCGGTTCACAGCTATGACACGGAACTCGTATTCTGTATCTTCCAATAAGCCATCCACTTTGCATTTCGTATCTAAAGAGAATGCAGAAGAACACAGGTATCATAATTACTCGAGAGGAGGTGTTTTCTAGGCAGAAGAATGTTCAAGTGATCATCGCTCTTTAGGACTCAAGGGGGGCACGATGCTTCTCATTTTATA
The DNA here is from genome assembly GCF_965207765.1 of Zootoca vivipara. Classification (NCBI taxonomy): domain Eukaryota; kingdom Metazoa; phylum Chordata; class Lepidosauria; order Squamata; family Lacertidae; genus Zootoca; species Zootoca vivipara. The sequence goes on along the minus strand of NC_142582.1, from coordinate 63,181,201 downwards.
TAACTGGGGCAATCTTGCAGCTTTTTGCTGCCACCTTCTGGCCACGAACACAGCTTCCAGCCGACAAAAAGAAGTCTGCGGCAGTTGCACACTTGGAGCACTTCCGCACCACAGACTTTCAAGCTGACATGCAGCAAATGCAATGGTAACAAAAGCAACAAATACAGAGCAGTTGTGCACAGAAGAGTCATATTATAAACAAAACAGAAGCAAATTCAGGAATACAGTAATCGTACATTGCATTTATTTGCCCAACTATTTTAATGCTGCCATTTGGCTTCAAGGCACCTCCAAGACAGCTTACTAAGCAGAACAACAACATTGGCAAACAAAACAATGCCCTCTTCACTTCACTTAACATCCCAAATGCCTTTAAGTCAGTTTGCATATCTGTCTTTAGCTTAATCGCATTCTGGATTTCCAAATGGATAACAGAAGTGGAAAAGAACTTCAGCTAACCAAGGCCATGCCCTCTTACGGGAACAGAGGACAAATCAGGCAGTGAGATCAACAGTCGGGTGGTTTCCAAGACCAATTGTGTGGCTCAGTTACCATTCGAAAGTTAAGATGAAATGGTTAACTGTGAGTCATCTGTAAAAATGGAAGTGTGATTGGACAGAGTAATTGTATCGTCCTTCTCCGGAAATAAGCCACACCCTGAAAATAAGCCACACCCCAAAAATAAGCCACACCCCGAAAATAAGCCATAGTGATAGGCAGTTTAACCTTGTAGGTTAAACTGTACCATACTTAATATAAAAAAGACATCCCCTGAAAATAAGCCACCATGTGTTTTTTTGAGGAAAAATAAATATAAGACGGTGCCTTATTTTTGGAGAAACACGGTATAGGAGATGACCATTTTGCATGGGGGTTCTGTTCCTGGCCCCCATGTGCATCAGTGGAGCATGCATAAGCGTGCCCCCCATTATGCCCCCATTCTTCCCTCTTCCTGGTCCAAAAGGACCTGCATGCTGACGATGACACATCATTTCGACATGCCTAAAATGGTCACTGCCTGTATTTGGTGAAGGTGGCATCTACCAGCAGGTGCTTTGCGCTTAGTAGAAACATAATAGACAGGTATTCTGAGTCCCTAGATTGTGCTCCAGGTTGTGTTTATACTGGACTACATGAATCTTGGTCTGACCGAGCAAGGCCATTTTTTTACACTTCGTTCTTGAGAGACTAATACACCACATCTTGCTTTACGTTCTTGACGGTTGCCATTTTGTGTGTGTGTGTAATTATATTTAGCAGTGTGTGTGTCAGTTGGGATAAATTTCTGACCTTGAATGAGCTCTTTGGACACTGGGACCCAAAGGTTGCTGCCTTTCTTCCTCCTTTCCACAACATACCCCATTACTGGAGAGCCACCATCTTTAGCTGGAGGACTCCAGGTAATAGTAATCGCGTCTTTCGTAACATCAGTAACTTGAGGTTGAGACGCCTGACCTGGGGGATCTGAAAAGAATTTGAGGGCAGAGGAAATCAGAACTACAGTGGAAGCCTTTTCTTTCTTAGCTGCTTTTCTATGAAATTATAATCAAGGCAAGAGTCACAGCTACTATTCCCGCCACTTTTACTGCACCCACCCATTACGTACTTCTGGCCATGGCGACCACTGGTATGCAGTCCCCAGAAAGTTGTCAATAAGGCTTTCAGGCTGAAAAAAGGGTTCTTACCCCCACCAAGGGGAATTCTAGAAATGTAAGTGACCCAGGCAGGACCAGGCAGGACAATCTCTACCCAATAAGTCCGAACATACTATCCCATGATATACAGACCAGACGTAGCACTAAGTAGATCAAGGGGCACGTGATTAAAGCTAAATCAATTCCATGAATTGGCTAAGATGCTAAAACCCAACATGATTTCTGCCCCAGGTAAACATTCCTTCCTGACAAATGCAATGACTTGGATTTTGACCAAAACCAAAACCTGTGAATTGAGCCATCATAAGAGAATATTTTAAGTAATTCTCTTCATGTGCTACCTTTTCTTAAGATAAGGCCAGCACCAGCCTAAAAGCCCCCCACTGGACAATGGCAGATGTCATCATTCAATGCTCTAAGCATGCAACCAGATGACAATCTTATCTAACAGAATGAGGCCAGGTACTTACCAATAGGATCCCCAGCAAAGACTTCTTCCGACTCTAGTGGCTCACTCACACCCTCAGCATTGACAGCCAGGATCCGAAACTGATAGGGTTTTCCCTCTTCTACCTTATCTGTGGCAAAAGTGGTGTGTTTGCTGTCAATCTCTCCAATCTTGGTCCAGGATTTTTTCCCAACCATCTTCCGCTCAATAATGAAGTGGGTCACCTGCTTGCCCCCATTGTCTTTGGGTGCTTTCCATTTCATTTTGACACACTTCCCAGACTTCTCCAGGAATTCAACTTTCCCTTGTGGTGGTTTTGGTTTGTCTGAAGTACACAGAGAGAAATTGCAAAAAGAGTGGCAATGGTCATAACCGTTTGGAACTCATCAAGACTTTCTTGAGAGGTGTTTGACAAACCTGGCCTCATATTCAAAGCAGCCTGAGTCGCTTTATTAATTTCATCTGCCAGCAGAAACCAAAGTACCCTGCTACTCTATGGTCCTCAAACATGGCCACCTGATGATCCTTGAGAAACTAGGAATCAGGAACGCATCTCAAGGTCCCTTTATCTGTTCCATGACACTGTAGCAAATTTCTGAAACTGGGTCTCCAATTCCTGAAGGGTAAGCATGGGTACAGAGAGTGTGGTTATCTCTAAAGTAATGGGCAAAAATGAAACTCAGCAAAAGCAGAGTTAAGGCTGCAATCCTACACACACTTGAGACACAGTAGGATCTTATTTCCAGGCAGAAGAACACAAGATCAGGTTGTGGCAGGAAACTGTCCCTTTCATGCAGGAAAATTCAGTTCCTTACATTTTGCCTACCCTTTAAGATACCAAAGTATATAGCCTAAATATGCTTCAGATAGTACTATGAACTGCCCTAGAGGATTATCCCAGGACCTACCAAGAACATTGAGGTGCAGTTGAGCAGTGGCTGTGCCACAATCACTTTTCAGCCGCAGCAAGATAGCACCGCTGTCTTCCCTCACACAGTTCTTGATTGTGAGCAGTGCTTGGTCATGGGTCCTTTCGAATTCTATTCTGTCTTCTTCGGTCACCTCAATACCATCCTTGAACCAGGTGACTTTGGGCAGGGGCTTGGCCCTGAATGGTACTTTGATGTAGGCTGTCTGTCCTGCTTTCACTGTCACTGGGTGAGCAGCTAAAGCTTCCAGCACAGATGGATCAATAAAAGGGGGATCTGGAGCGGGGAGAGAATGGAAAAATAGGTCTGAAAACTGCAGTCAAAAGGACACGTTAGCAACATTCATACACTTTTATGCCTCATTGAACGGTCTTCACCAATGACAGTTTAAGTCCCTGCAGCCATACATTCCATTAGCCATAGAATTCCAAGTTTAAGGTGGCCTCAGAAGAGATGTGATACATGTACATGTACATGTACATGTACATATACATATACATACACATACACATGATTTGGGTGTGAAACACCCTAAATTCCTGGGTCCAATAAAAGTTAGAATTACTGTAATCAAGGTTTGGGGAGTTAACTGTCCCTGAATCCCTGGATTCAGAAATGCAAGCCTAGATTCTCAGGAAGCTGAATTCTGTGCCAACCACTACATTCCGTGTCTTTCCACACACTTGCAGAACTGCAATACACTCACAGCCCTGGTCACAAAATCTGGTCAATGTCCAGGATGCCCTGTGTGTTACTGAAATAGAGGCCTAGGGCAGGGGGAGGGAGTGGTCAAAGGAACAAGGTGAAATTACATGGGGGATGACACGACAGGAGTACTCTACCTGCAATACTGACAGTGGCCTCACTCTCTGCCCCTTTTGCTCTGAAAGTGTACTTTCCTTCAGTGTCCTCTCCCAGCTTGTCAATGATCAGCTTGTGGACAGCCCCTTGCTTGACAATTTGGATTCCTCTCATATCTGTAATCTGAAGGAAAGGTTAAAAAGAAAGGTCCTGTTAAAAGTTCAAATGGCAAACAGGAACTCACATGCTAGTTTAATAGGTAAGAGTCAAGTTCTAAAGCAGGCACCCCCAAACTTCGGCCCTCCAGATGTTTTGGACTACAGTTCCCATCTTCCTCGACCACTGGTCGAGGGATCATGGGAGTTGTAGACCAAAACATCTGGAGGGTCGCAGTTTGCGGATGCCTGTTCTAAAGCTTCTAAAGGAAGTCTTTTTCTTTTTAAGCAGAGATTGGATGGCCATCTGTCATGGATGCTTGGCATTTACAGTTCTATGCATAGCTGCCAAGTATCCCGTATCCGCCGGGAAAACCCCTTTTTTCTTACCGTTTCCCGGCGGTCTCCCGTTTGGCGGAAAATCCCGGCATTGTCCCTTTAATTTGCTTCTTCCCGGCGGCCATTTTTCTGGTGCCGCTTTGCCCTTCTATGGGCACCAGAAAATGGCGGCGCCGGCGTCGGAAGTCGCTTCCGCGCATGACCGGAAGTTGTGTGATGCGACTTCCGGTTGCGGTTTGCCCTTCTATGGGCATCAGAAAATGGCGGCGCCGGCGTCGGAAGTCGCTTTTACGTGTTTCCGGTCATGCGCGGAAGCGACTTCCGGTGCTGGCACCGCCATTTTCTGGTGCCCATAGAAGGGCGAAGCGCCACCGGAAGTTGCGTCACGCAACCTCCGGTTATGCGCGCGCTGCCGATCCCGGATCTTTACGATCCGGACTTGGCAGCTATGGTTCTATGGTGCTATGACTCCACATATAAGGGGTGTGCATGTGTGTCTGTATGCATGCACATGGACTTGCTGTGCTTCAATAGCTGTTCTATCATTGTTGCCTTCATTTCATTTCATTTTTTTTAAGGGACACATCTGTACTCCAGCATGGTAGAAGGAGAGTGCACAGCCTTCTAATAACCAAATAAAACCTAACAGCAACGAAAGATTCAAACATTATCGCAGCTATAGAGGAAAGCGTTGCTAGTGTTTGCCACTTTTTAAGAAAGTAAAACAAGCATGGGCGTGTGACATAGTAGAAGAGGACTCTGCTCGAGCATGTTTTTCAAAATTCCCTTGAGCCACAATATGATGTGGCATCGGGAGGGGAGGGAATAGGCAATCGGTGCACTGACCCCTGCACAATCACATTCTATAAAGCAATGACATCAAGGATGGAGAATCACATTTTCCTAAGTAACCACAGGGAGGGATTCAGCAGTACAAGCATTTTGGCTTGCAGGACAGAATGCTCCCTCCCCAAGTTGTCTCCCAACCACCCAGGGTCAGTTTCAAGGGGGGCACATTGGGGAGGAGAGGGGGGACGCCCCACTGCGTAAGCAAGTTGCTTGCACAATGGGGCATCTCCCCCTCTCCTCCCCAATGTGCCCTCTGCAGGACTTCCACTGACAAGACTCAGTAGTTGAATCCCACCTGTAGTCTCTTTATTTATAAAACATAACATATCTACTGTTGACAAAATGCAATATCCCTGCATGAGAAATATCGGAAGGAAAGACAGTTGGGACTACAGAAAACAATTGCCTACAACTGCCAAGACTACACTGTGATTGGCTTCCTTGGTCTCTTCCATACTCCTAGCTTCCTATGACTGATATGTTAATGAGAAAATGGCTGCTAATTCTTCTGTGGCTCTACAAACGGTCACATCAATTAACTGGGGTAGATGTGCAGGGGTAGATGTGCAAGTCCCTCTGCTTACACCATAGAAACATACCTCTTTACCATCCTTCAGCCAAACGCCTTCCACCTTCTCATCATTCAGGACAACAGAAAGCTCTACTGGATCCCCTGTTGGAGCCTGGACATCTGATAAGCCACTCTTTACTGTGGCAAATCTCTCTGAAGGGAGAGGAAACACCCTCAGTTACAGCAAGCAGGGAACGATGCTGAACAGATAATGCCAAACAAGATAATCAAGAACACTTGTTGCAGATTTTGTTAGCTAACTATTCCTTAGGAACAAACAAATATAGGAAGCTGCCTAATACCAAGTCGGACCCTTGGTCCATCTAACCCAGTATTCCAGGGGTCCCCAAACTAAGGCCCGGGGGCCAGATGTGGCCCAATCGCCTTCTTAATCCGGCCCGCGGATGGTCCGGGAATCAGCATGTTTTTACATGAGTGGAATGTGTCCTTTTAGTTAAAATGCATCTCTGGGTTATTTGTGGGGCATAGGAATCCGTTCATTTCCCCCCCAAAATATAGTTCGCCCCCCCCACAAGGTCTGAGGGACAGTGGACCGGCCCCCTGCTGAAAAAGTTTGCTGACCCCTGCAGTATTCTCTACACTGGCTGGCGCGGCCCTCCAGAGTTTCAGGCAGGGGATATTCCCAGCCCTACCTAGAGATGCTGGGGATTGAGCATGAGACCTACATGCAAAGCAGATGATCTACTGCTGAGCTATGGCACTCTCCCCTTCTTGTTGTAGGGGCACTTGCACCCCCAACCACAACAGATCAGCCTGGAAACTTTTGTCTAGTATATGTGAGCTGCCGAGTGTGCTTCTGTGCTTCCTCGCCCAGAGATGCAAAGTTCCATTCTCATGGGTCTTTAAAGCCAGAAGGGGCAGCCCCTGCTATGTAACTGCTGCAGGTTTTCTTCAACAGTTGCTCACTTCCCCATTCATTTTATTTTAACTACGAGAGAATTTATGTCCTTTCCTTTCACCATATGATCTCAGAGCAGGTTGCAAACTTGCAATAAAAGAGTAAAGCAACCTCACAATAAGGCCGATTCAGAACAGCTTATAAAAAGAGACAAAAGCACAGCATGTCCTTATTAACATCCAGCGAGTGACAACTTGGGCTCCTCATGTGCAGCAGCATTTTAAATTCAAGTCTACAAACTGAAAAATACAAGGTGCAGATTTGCACCCCTGATCACATGGAAGTCATGTGTGGCTTGAGTTCAAAAACCATGTGATGCCATCTGACTGAAACTTGTTTTATTAAACTCTCTGACCACCCTTACCTTCTACAGTAACAACACAACTGCTGTAGTACTCTGTGGGGTCATTTTCTTGCATGGCAACCACCATGTAGTCTCCTGAGTCACCAAACTGAGCATCGTCGATGATCAGCTCTGCCGTCTTCCCTTCATGGGTCATGGTATGCTTGTTAGTCCTCGCAATCTCATGTCCATTCCTCAGCCACTTCAAGGTAACATCTTTAGTGGTCAGCTCACATTCCAAGCAAGCTTTGCCCTTCTCCTTGACTCGAACATTCTTCAAGTTTCTGACGAACTTAATTGGTGTTCCTTGAGAGGAAAGAGGAGATAGAAATTGGACTGTATGGAGTTCCACAAGAGCAAACCAGATTTTGGGAAGTCAAGGGCAACAACAGTGTGTTGATAGGGGGCTAAGTAAGCTAAAGGAGAGATAACCAAAGCTTGGAATTTTTCTAACAGTGGGATATTTATGATCCATAAAGCCTGGGTTCCAAAGAAACCAGGAGCTGTAACCAAGCTTTGTTCTTGATTTACCATTTGTTCTTTGCTTGGGGGACTCAAACCATGAGCCCAGGCTTAGATGCAGCACTAAGCCAGACCATGGCTTTGTCCCCAGCTAGCATGGCAGCAACAGGAGGAGGATGGTGGGGTGGGGGAATGAAGCAGCCATGATTTTAGTTCCATGCACCAACATGTTACATATTGACCTTTAAACTATAGCTAAGCTAAAGTGTGGATTAAAGTGATGTGGGAACCAGCCCAGCCAACACAGTGACAACTCCATCATATGTTGGAACAAACATATGATTTTGCCTCCCCCCGTCACCCATTTTTCTTCGAACCACCAAACAGCACTGTTAACAGAACATTCTTCTTTTCCATAGCAAAAATCCTTTCAAGTCATTGCTTTCACATTTTAGATTGAATTTAACTATGATAAGTCAGTAAAGTCAATAGGCTATTTAGTATTTTAGACATAATACTAGAATAGGAATCCAAGACGTTGGCAGCGAAGGAAAGCACAATATATTTTTGCAGCAATAAAAAAATGTGAATGACCTAGGCACTGACTCCAGTGGTTTTTTTTTTAATGGAAACCTTGGGCAATAGTTAACATACAGTTTCAGCATCACTTACTCTGAATGGAAAGATCAGCCTGAGTCGTGAGATCTCCAGCTTCGAAAGTGACAGCACCCACATCACTTGGACGGACATCCTTAATTTTCAGTGTGTGAGTTAAGCCATCCTCTGACGAGATGATCTCATACTTGTCATCGCGCTTCAGCTCTCTCCCATTGAACTTCCAAGCAAAGTTGGGCACCTTTTTGGAAAGGCGGATCTCAAACACAGCAGTCTGCCGCTCATTTACTTTCAAAGGTTTCAGGTCTGCCAAAAACTTCAGGGGTTCATCTGTTAAAAAACATGACGAGACTTCACTGTTTGCTTATATAGGTGCTCAACCACAGAGATTTCTCCACAGTACAGGCCAGATTCTCAGCCTGAGTTCATCAGTGCAACTCTACACAAATAACAAATACAGTGGAACCTCGGTTTATGAACACCTCGGTTTACAAATATTCGGTTTATAAACGCCACAGACCCATCTGGAACGGATTAATTCACTTTCCATTACTTTCAATGGGAAAGTTCGCTTCAGTTTATGAACGCTTCAGTTTATGAACAGACTTCTGGAACCAATTACACCCATGCTTCGGGTTAAGTACGCTTCAGGTTGAGTACTCCGCGGACCCGTCTGGAACCGATTAATCCACTTTCCATTACTTTCAATGGGAAAGTTCACTTCAGTTTATGAGCGCTTCAGTTTAAGTACTCCGCGGACTGTCTGGAACAGATTAATCCACTTTCCATTACTTTCAATGGGAAAGTTCGCTTCAGTTTATGAACGCTTCAGTTTATGAACAGACTTCCGGAACCAATTACACCCATGCTTCAGGTTAAGTACGCTTCAGGTTGAGTACTCCGCGGACCCATCTGGAACAGATTAATCCGCTTTCCATTACTTTTAATGGGAAAGTTCGCTTCAGTTTATGAACGCTTCAGTTTAAGTACTCCGCGGACTGTCTGGAACAGATTAGTCCACTTTCCATTACTTTCAATGGGAAAGTTCATAAACCAAGGTACCACTGTATTACCATGACTTGTACACACTAAGCATATGATTTATCTTATGCAATTAAAGATCAGATTTACCTATTACTTTCAACCGTGCAGAGAGATGCTTATCTCCCACATGAAGACTGTATGTGCCCATGTCAGCTTCAGTCACATTGCTGATGTAGAGCATATACTTAGTGCCCATCTGCTTTGCTTCGTATTTTCCTAGGGAATACTGAAAACGCAAAGGTTCATCACCCTGGAAAAAGGAAATATAGAAAGCTTTGAATGATGAAGTGAAAAGCTACATGCATATGTAATGCAAGTGGAAGGACATCTAAAATATGTGTTGGGCACTGTATATACATTACTTGATTATTCATCACTTAGTAACTTGCAGCTGTGAACAGATCTAATAAAAAAGGATTTTGTTTCAGCTGACATCAGCTGATACAATATGCAATGCTCTTCCAACAGAGATTCAGCAGGTGTCTTCAGTATTTTGAAACATTGGCTTTAAGAATTAGCTGGTGAACAGGGATTTTAATTTTTATCTAGTTTTTCTTGTGTAAGCCACTCTGATCTTTTTTTCACTCTGATTTTTTTAAAAAGAAACAGTGATACATACATATTTTTCTAAATAAAAAAATGAAAATTATGTTCTGCTAGGGCCCCCTCCAGACTGGCTGTTTAAAATGGGCCTTTTATGTGTGATTTCCTTTAGTAATCTTTTCTTTTGAAATGGTAAGATAATTTTTGGGTTTTTTTAAATAATTTTTTTTGCTGCATTAAATGTGCATTCTGTACTTGGCCTCCTTTGGTAATATTTTATTTTGAATTTTTTAGGATAGTATATTAGTTTCCTATCAAGTATGTTGCTTTGAATGTATACTTTATATTTGACATTTTTCTACTGGGTTGTTTTATTTGATGTTTTCATGTAAATCGCTTTGAGGTTTTTTTCCTTAAAAATATAAAGCGGTATATAAATGAAACCAATAATAATAATAATAATAATAATAATAATAATAATAATAATAGGATCATATGTGACAGTGTGAATAGCATCATAGGTGCACATCAGCATGAATGCACAATTAAAAAGCTATATGGAGGGGCCTACTATTTGTAACATTTATGTACATGTGCCAGTCATTAAGTGATAACTACATTCATTAACTGGCTGCAACCGTAACAATAGGAAAACAATGCTATAATGCAGTCAGCATGTATTCATGAATGCATGGATTCAACTGAACATCACAGCGATGTTATAAAATCATTGGAAGTATGCCATAGCTGGCATATTGGTAGGTAAATGAGGATTAGGAAAAGAAATGTACGCAATTTCCTTTTTGCATACACTACAGTGTGGCTAAACAAACTATCCTTCTTTTCCTTCTTGGAATATAAAATGCATTGAATTAAATGGGCTTAGCCAAAAAGGCAGCTTTAGAGGAAAACCTATGACAGATACCCCTCCATTCATTAGTCTGAAAATCTCACATACCACCTTCCTTTGTTTCAGCCAATATAAAGAAAGGTGTTTGTTTACCTACCTTGATCCATGTCATCTTTGTATTGGCATCCCTCAGTTCTAAAATACAATCAAATATTGCTGTAGAGTCCACCTTAGCAGAAACATCCTCCAGAGGCTTCAGAATTTTTACTGCCTGAACAGAAATTAACCAAAGAAAATCATTAATAATTTCTCTTTTTTAAAAAAGAATGAATCATAATTCCAAATGATTTCCTATGCCCTAACCTTATTATTATTATTATTATTATTATTATTATTATTATTATTATTATGGATTCTGTGTTTTTATGCTGTAACTGCCCTGAGACCTGCAGGTCTATAGGGCAGTATACAAATTTAATAAATAACAATAACATTTTTTTTTAGCATTCTCCTTAAAAGTCCAATTTTCATTAGTAAATAGGATTGCTGATACCTTCCTGCTTCTATCCTTTTGCTGCTGTTTAACTTAACTTTGAATTCTGTTTGTTATAATGCTCTCTTGTTGTGGCCTATTATTCATTTTGTTTGTGTGTGTTGAATATTTGTGAGTTTCTTTTCCAGCTCACAATGTGTCCAGCACGCTCCTCTGCATGCTCCACTCTGCGCAGCATTGTCAAGCCTTTTGTGGAGACAATCACTGATGCAATAAACTCACTTCACACCCACGGTGCAAGCAGTAAGGTTTATTGCTGGTTTACAGCTTAATGGTTCTGTACACCAATAGCCCACAAATCAGTGACTAGCATGCTGCTAGGACAGTTTGCATCTGGATATGGTTCTCCCCCTCACAGCAGGAAGAAGAGCAGAGAGAGAAAATGTGGGATGTAATCCACCGAGAGCAGTCAAGTACAACATTCCTTGTTTTTCTAGAGTGGACATGCAAGGGGATGTTTGTTCCATCCAGCCAGTCGAAACTTCCTTGTTCCTCCTGGGCTGGAGCATACTTCCTTTTGCACGTGGCTAGAGGTGGGCGTGACCTTACCTGTCCAGGTAACAAAAGGACAAGGCATGCTGCCACACTCTCTCTTTTCCATCTTCCTTTCGTCGTGTGAACTGCAGTGACTGCTAGCTTGCAGTCACTGGGATTATTCCCTCATATGGGGTAGATCCACATGTACATATTTGTAACTAAGTCTGCCTTCAGGGATCCGACTGTGAACTGATGTGAGTAAATGTCTTTTATTGACTTTAAATAAGATTGTTGTGTCTTTATTCTTTTAAGAGGGATAAAAGGAAACTTACCAGGAACATACAATTCAATACTGAATTGTATGATAGTGAGAGGCTTACACAAGCCTGCAACCAGCTATCTGCTGTGCCTGTAAAAGGGGAATGTAAACTCCGCTAAAGGAACTTGCTAATGCAAGTTAGGAAGGATATTAATACACAAGATATCCTCTCCTGCTTCCCTGAACATTCCTACAGAAAATGAACAAACACATATCTTTCTCCTAGTCTCTGTGCATGAACATCACCTCATGCTCCTGTCTTTGAAGCCACTTGATTCTAGAAGTTTACGTTACACTGCATAGATAAGGAATGACTACTAGTTTCAGTTTCACATATACCAACAGTTTGGAGGTTTGTGTTTGCATGTGTAGGAAGTAGAGCCAAGAGTCCTGTGGCATCTTAAGTATCACAAATATACCAAGGCTTATGGCACCCAAAAGTGGTTAGTCATTAAATGGAAGAGGACCCTTCAAACGGGATACAGAGTTCTGTGAGGGTGCTCTTGGCTCTTTTCCCCCACCCCGCCCTCTGAAATCTGCTCTGGAGGTTTGGCCCACCCTCTGGAACAGTGTGGGGTGGAGGGTGGAAATAAGTCAAGATTGACACCCTCATCCCAACTTCTGTTTGCAGAAGGCTTCACTGACTCAAAGATTTTTCTGATTACGGAAGGGCACCATTGGATCCAATCTTTTGTTTTTGCATCAACAGACTTTGCATACAAGTGTATCATGGCAATATTTTTCATGAGGTAGGATTAAAACACACACATTGTTATTATTATTACTATTTTCTTTTTTTAATGCCCAAAGACTGAATTCCACTTTTCTTTGATCCAATATCCCCCCCCATGACATACAGATAAGACAACATGCACCTGAATAAAATAACTGCTGCCAAATTGAAACAGAAGACTTCTTTATGGTATACCTGGGAGCAGAGATGGAATGTCGTTTCAGTGTCCAAAAGCATCACTAACCTCAACTTCTACTTTTTTCTTCATCTCCTTCAGCTTTTTAAGAAGTCCTCGGAAATCTGTGAAGCCGTATTCCATGCAGACCTTCTCAAAGTCCTTCTTGGGCACCTTGGAGAGAATCTCCAGCATTTCTTTCTCATTAACCACCCTCTTCTCTTTTTTCTTTTGAGCCGGAGGCCCCCTGTGTGCACACACAGAACAGGTCATGTGGCAGCCATTTGGTATTTATTCATCTACTTCTAACAGAAAATCATCAGGGTCTTTGCAAAACTATAATTCCCAGGGCTCTTGAGAGGGAAACCATGATAATTAAACCAGCTTGGAAGTCTTAAGACAAATCTTTCCCAAACTATTTTCCTTTATCCATGGGTATGTTTTTCTTCTTCTCCCAGAGAACATTCTGATCTATGTGGTTGGGCTACTTCCTCCCTGAGCTCCCTGAGGGAACATAACAGATTGTTTCTTGGCTCAGATTTGGCTGCTCACTGTGTTTTCTGGCTGACAGGCCACTCCCCACCCATGGCCTGAGACAGAGACAATGGAACAGCTACTTTGGGACTCCTTCTCCCTCCCTGCACCACTCAATAATTGTTGTTGTCATTTAGTCATGTCAGACTCTTCATGACCCCATGGACCACAGCACGCCAGGCACTGCTGTCTTCCACTGCCTCCTGCAGTTTGGTCAAAAAAACTGCGGGAGGCAGTGGAAGACAGGAGTTGGTTAGAGACGTGGCATTAAAAAGTTTAAAGCAAACAAACTAACAGAAAAAAATGACCCCTACATGGTTTGCCATCCACAGGGACAGCCATACTCTGGCCTCTCTCATTGCCATGGCCTTTAACTCCTGCAGGAGCAGTGCTCATACTGCTTCTTGCTTGGCCACCATCCCAGCAACCAACCCACAATGATGTTGTAACCAGGGCCAGCCCTACCATGAGGCAAAGTGAGGCAGCTGCCTCAGGAGGCAAATACTGAGGCAGAGAGTGGATGTGCAGGTGCTATGCAGCCTATCCTGCATCCACTAATCTAGGCCACTGCCCTTGGGATGAAATGGAGGATGTTGAGATAAGATTCAGCAGTCTGCTGGGCTTTTGTACATGGAACAGGAGTGGGAGGAGGAAACGTCTTGCCCTTTCCTTCAGGCAGCAAAACTCCTTGGGCTGGTCCTCTTTGTAACCCACATAGGGGAAAGATCTGGAAACTGACCACAGGTGTATTGGGGGTTGGGAGAGCATCTCACCTTTTCTTCAACATTTTTTTGAAATCCAGCTTTTCTTCACCTTTTGGTTTAAAAAAAGTGAAAGAAAATTAAAAGTAGAGAGTTAGTACAGACAGTCTGCATTCTCAAGTAAGGTTCTGGAGCGAGTGGTCGCGAACCAGATCCAGGTGCTTTTGGAAAAAACTGATTTTCTAGATCTTTTTCAATTGGGGTTTAGGCCGGGGTTTGGCACAGAAACTGCTTTGGTCACCCTGTATTGTGATCTCTCTCAAGAGACAAGGGAAACATGTTCCTGTTAATTTTCCTTAACCTCTCAGCAGTTTTTGATACCATCAACCATGGTATCCTTCTGGAACGGCTGTCCGAACGGGGGGGGGGCACTGCTTTGCAGTGGTTCCAGTCGTACTTGGATGGTTGTTCACAAAGGATGTTGCTTGGGGTATGCTTTTCAGCCCCATGGAGCCTTCAATGTGGGGTTCCGCAGGGCTCGATCCTAACCCCTATGCTGTTTCACATCTATATGAAACCACTGGGTGGTGTTATCTGGAGGTTTGGAGTATGTTGTCAGTAGTATGCCCATGACACTCAGCTCTACTTCTCCTTTACGGCTGCAGGTGAGGCAGTGGAAATGCTGGACTGGTTTCTTGCCTCAATAATGGACTAGATGAGGACCAACAAACTGAAGCTCAATCCAGATAAGACTGAGGCACTGTTAGTGGGTGGTTCCCTAGACCAGATGGGTAGGATTGCCTGTTCTTGATGGGGTTGCACTTCCTCTGAAGGAGCAGGTTCATAGCTTCAGGGTACTCCTGGATCCTTTGTTGTCACTTGAGGCTCAGGTGGTCTCAGTAGCGTGGAGTGCCTTCCACCAGCTTTGGCTGGTAGCCCAGCTATGCCCCTATCTGGACAGGGATAGCCTAACTACTGTTGTCAATGCTCTAGTAATCTCAAGGTTAGATTACTGCAATGCGTTATACGTAGAGCTGCCTCTGAAGATGGTTCAAAAATTTCAGCTGGTGCAGAATTCAGCCTGGTTGCTCACCAGGTAAATACAGTTTGAACATATTACATCCATCCTGGTTCGACTGCACTGGCTACCAATTAGTTTCTGGGCCTAATTCAAAGTGCTGACCTATAAAGCTTTAAATGGCTCAGGGCTGCAATACCTCAAGGACTGCCTCTTTCCATAGAAACCTACCCAGACCCTGAGATCATCTTCTGAAGCTCTTCTTCATGTGCCTCCTCCACCAGAGGTCTGGAGGGTGGCAACACAAGAACGGGAATTTTCATTATACACCTTTACACACCTTTACCCTTATACACCTTTAGGTGCCAGGCAAAAACATTTCCCTTTAACCAGGCCTTGGGTTGATTGACATCCTATACCCTTTTAAAATGTGTGGGCGGGGGTTATTGGGTTGGTTTTGCTTTTATTTTGATCATATATTTTGTGGTTTTATATTCTGATTTTATCCTATGTATCACTCTCAGACCTTCAAGTACAGGGTGGTATATAAATTTGATAAATATAAATAAATAAATTAGGAACAAGGAACCAGTTTACAGCGTAGCTTAGGAGACCCACCTGTATACCTTATTACACATCTACCAAAGAGCTTCCATATCCTTATTCCATATTCCACTTTGGTAAAAGTTCCGAAGGCCTTTCTTTCCCCCCTCTAATGCAGTGTCTTTCCCCCATGAAATCAGTTTAGGTATGTGTTTGGTACTTACTTTCACTTATAGTCAAGGACACAGTACAGATGAGGTCAGCATGGTCATTGGAAACAACACACTTGTAATTGTCTGCATCATCTGCATGGAGGTTTTCCATCTGCAAAGAAGACAGGGCACCCAGACAAAACAGGCAGTGAGGGGCACTTGCAGACTTTATGCAACCAGCATAACTCGCCCCTTAAACACTGAGGCATCTGGAGTCAATTTCATGTTGATTTGAAGCAATTGCCTCTTGCTAAAGATAAGGCTTCTCCAGACAGGGCTATTCTCACATATGGCTCTCCAGATGTTGTTGAACTGTAACTCCCATCATCTCTGGTGATTCGCCATGCTGGCTGAGCAGATGGGAGTTGCAATCCAACAATATATAGAACAGGCATCCCTAGACTTCGGCCCTCCAGATGTTTTGGACTACAATTCCCATCATCCCTGACCACTGGTCCTGTTAGCTAGGGATCATGGGAGTTGTAGGCCAAAACATGTGGAGGGCCGCAGTTTGGGGATGCCTGGTATAGTGAGTCACAGATTTCTCACTCCTGGCCTTGGCTCCATACTTGCCTGGAGCCACTTCTCAGGGTTGAACTAGCAAGAAGACTGAAGAGAGCTCTTTGGAGAGATTTTACCTCTTCTCTTTGACTTCCTCTCCCTAAAATGACATCACATGAGCCAATAAGTTATTTCAAAGGCCCTATGCATGTTTTTCCATAATTGAAGAACAGCTTAATAAATGCAACTCTCTGAATACCGCAGCTGATGGCCCAACAGAGTGGGAGCATTTCAAACTGTAACACTGAAGATTGCTGTTGAAAAATACGGCATTCAGCTTGATGTAGAGCAGAAATTCATTTCAGTTCATTTTTAATGCAAACCTAAGCCACACTTCCTAAGCCAATATGTGAAACGAAACACAGCTAAACTTCAAAAGTTGCACCTCTCCAAATTTTGTGATGCGGCTCACCAGCAAAAAACTGAGTACAAAGATGCATATATTGGGGAAAGTGTGCAGATAAACAAGTAAACATAAGGTGCAAAAATGCATAGTATTAGGAGGAAATGGTTTGCAAAAACGCAGCTTTGTGTACAAAATGGAAATATTTGGAAAAATGTGCATGAAAAATGCATACAAATTTTCATATATATTTTTTTTAATAAGCAAACTGATGCAGAAATGGGGAGATTGGAACTGAAGACTATAAAAGCAAAATACAGTATGAGAGAAATCGAAATCCAGAAGATTCTTCCCTCTCTACACTTCAGAGAAGTAGGTTATAGTAAGAAAATGGATTTTCAAAGCAACTCATATTACCTTAAGGACATACTCCTTATTGATGCTGTCGTAAAACATCTTTGATCCTTCTTTGATTGGTATCCCACTTTCTCTTTTCCAGACGACACTGGGTTTTGGGTTCCCTTTCACTTTGGCTCGAAATACAGCTTTGTCTCCTGTAGGTAAATGTGAAGCAGCATCAAGTGAAATTCGAGTGATATTCTATTTTGCAGCAACCTAACTTTTCTGTGCCAAAATTAACCATTCCTCCTCCAACTAATGCTAGAGGAAGAGCAGCTGCATGCAGAGTTTCTGTGCGGCTAGCTCTGGTTTTTGCGTCTTCGGATAGTGCCTGTGATGTCTTGAAGGTGAAGTGGCTTATAGACTAGATGAATGCTACTTCTGCTCACCTTCAGGGACTGTTAGTGGATGAGGTTTCTCTACAAATTCTGGGATGCTCTCCCCTGCAGGTATCTCGACAGAGTGGGAAACCATGCTGAAAGACTCCACAACAGAAGAGCTCTTGCTAGTTGAAACCGTCTCCTCTGCCAGGCAGAAACTTACAATTATTCATATAAAATGGTTCACCAGATTTCAACTCCCCACCCCCCAAAAGAACATAGTATGTGGGCAGTTATTTCATTAACTTATTTTGAGAATTAAATCCCCATTTTCGTCTCTGAGGTCCACATAGCAAGTCATGGAAAATAATGACTTGTGCCATTTTAGTGTCTTCCTAAAGAGAAATGCTGTTTTCTGGGGGCAGGGGTGGGTGGGTTGGGTGTGCATAAGAGTTACACACCCAAACTAAGCAGGATCAGCTGATGCATGGGGGCTCAATCCTGCTTTTTGTCATGAAAGCAGCCATATGTCTACCTGCCTCACACCTGATGTCAGTTATGGTTTCAGGAAAACAGGTTTGGCCCCCAGGTCGCAGGTTGCCCTCCTCTGACATAAGCAATGGCACCAGAGGGATGAGCAATGGACAGAATGTGTTTCGTTGATCTGCTTCTCTCCTGTCTTCACTATGCGGATGCTCCTAGTTCATATAGACATTAGAAAAGCTCTGATGTAACGTGTGAACTGTAATGAATATAAACAGCTAAGTAATATCAAATGTGACGGACTCTTCAGATTAATCGATTAATCTGTCTTTATCAGTGCACCCAGGTAACGCAGATGGCGCTGTGGGTTAAACCAGAGCCTAGGGCTTGCCGATCAGAAGGTCAGCGGTTCGAATCCCTGCGACGGGGTGAGCTCCCGTTGCTCGGTCCCAGCTCCTGCCAACCTAGCAGTTCGAAAGTGCAAGTAGATAAATAGGTACCGCTAAAGCGGGAAGGTAAACGGCGTTTCCGTGTGCTGCTCTGGTTCACCAGAAGCAGCTTTGTCATGCTGGCCACATGACCTGGAAGCTGTACGCTGGCTCCCTCGGCCAGTAAAGCGAGATGAGCGCCACAACCCCGGAGTTGGTCATGACTGGACCTAATGGTCAGGCCAGGGTCCCTTTACCTTTACCTATCAGTGCACCCAGTGTTGTACAGAGTAATGAAAACAAAGGTAGTCCTCCTTGTAACAAAGGAGGTTACAAGATAAATTTAGTCAGTGATTGGTGGGAGTGGAAAGGAAGGGTAATAAGTGTTGAGTGGCAATAGAGGGGTTAATACAAAAGCTTTATGGAAGAGGTTGATTTGGGGCTGCAATGTGAAAGAAGATAGAAAGGGGAGGGGCTATCTAGGTATTCATGAAGGAGGACGTGCTTTGCATAAGGATAACCATGGAGGATGGACAAACTAAATGTTTATTCTGTATTTTGTGTTTATATCTTGTATTTCTATGTTGTGAACTGCCCTGAGATATATGGATGAAGGGTGGTATATAAGTTTAATAAAAAATAAACAATAGATATAATAAATAATGGAGCAGGAGACATCAAGGAAGTTGAGGGTGGTAAAATAAGAAGTGGCAGTCGCAGGCAATGATATACTGAGCTATAAAGAGAGTTAATGGATGGATAAGGTTGCAGAGAACTCTAAATGGAAGGGCAAGGAATTAATGCTGGGTGCAGAAGAGAATGGGAAACTATGGCAGGGATTTGAGGGGAGCATCATACCCCTCACACCCACCAATGTCTCAGCCATTCTCTAGTTCTTGGTAATAACACAGGAGGTTAGTTCCAGCTGAGACTTAAAATAATGCTCTGCTATCTACCAGTTGCATATTTCTGGTATAAGTTGTCTGCAAGATGGGAAGAGCTCAGCATGATGGAGTCAGGGCACAAGGTGAGCTGCACTACGTGTTGCTACTTCCCTATCTGCCCATCCCTGCTGAGACAAATTTTGACAGGTGGGGAGGGCTGACACCTGAGATGTATATTTTTAGGACCCACATTATTTTTTTGTGCGTGTATGCTGTTTGAAACGGTTTTTAATGTTGTGTTTTAAGTGTAGCCCATTCTGAGTAGAAGGGCAGGTAAACAAGAACGCCTTGTGGGGAGGCCTGGTGGGTTAAATTTGGCCTGTGGGTCGGAGGTTCCCCACTCCCATACCACACACTGAGAAAGGGTTAACCAATTTGTTCAGAAATGTATGGAAATTGAAATGCAAACGCAAAAGTAGAAAACATGTAACAAAATGTTAACATCAGCACAAGATGGCTCTAACCAGCTAGAGTTCGTCATAACTAACTGAGGTTCCTTTACTTAAAACAGTAATGGTGATGGTGACAAAGAACAAATTTCCTTCTGTGGGACACATAATGCCAGCCTAAGCATGCAGAAGTTATGTCCCATTTAGTTCAATGAGACTTAACAGCTAGGTAAGTGTGGACAGAATTATTCATTAATTCAGTCATTATTTATGAAATCATCCTTTATTGTAAAAAATTCTCAGGGTAAAAACTACAGGGTGAAAATTACAGCCAACATAAACTCAATTAAAAATTATAACTTAATAGGGATAGAGATAGTAGCCTTTCTCACAGCTGACTTTAGCTGGATTGAGCCCAACAGATTTAGCTCCTTATTAACCAACAACATTATTTGATGCTCCGAGCTTCTGGAGATTGTCATAATACTTGCCTCCCACAATTGTGGTGGTCCGAGACATGTGCTGCACTGAGCTGGAGCTAGAGCTGGAGACCATGGAGTGAGATTCCATATGCATGACGGCGGTTGCCATAATGGCGTTCTGCAGATTACAGTATTTTCAGGGGCTGTAGAATAAAAAGCTTGATCATTTTACTCAGTCAAAGCAAGTCTAGTGTTCACTCCCATATCTCATGACCATGAAACAGCATGCAGGATTGGGGTAAAGTGATATAGCAGTTGGACAAAGCAGAGAGGAGCCAGTCTGGTCTCAATGGCTGGAGTGAGCAGGAACAGGGAGAAGGGTTGGGGCCCTCATCTCAGCAACGTCCCCAAGAACTTCTATTGATTTTCTCCCATTACATTATTGTCATCCACTCTTGTCAAGATTAGTAATGTTCCACATCTGGGGAAACTAGGTAACACCCAACTGTGCGTTTCTGTTTGTGGAAAGGGCTTGTGATCTCGTATATGCCTCCATAAATGGAGGCAATTTTGCACCAGCTCCTTCTTCCCTCTTGTGACTCCCTGCATCACAGTCCATGCTGTGCTGGAGGGTCTTGCAACTGTGAGATACAATTATTTTTTGGCCAGGGGTGGGGGTGCTGGAGGGAGGAAGAATAAGTGAAAATTTCTTTCAGTTCTCTTTAATCCACGGGATTAAAAAAAGCCTTTCCCACAAGCAGAGGGAAATGCCACACCCTGGCATTTTACTTATCTATTAATAACTAGGTGCATCTTCCATAACCTTTAACCCAAAGCCAACCCTATCTAACAATATATAATAAAGATGGAAGAGCCATATTTTTGTACTGCTTCTTAAAGGATCGAAAAGATTTATAAGCCTAGGAGAATAAAAAGGTCCATGTGGGACCCAAATGATAATAACAATAAGGACCTAGTCAGCCTCCCTACGGACGGCATTCCAAAGCCAGGAACCACAACCCCTGGCAGCCTGTTTCTGGTCATCATCATTACCCAAGAAGGTGGGGGTCAACCATGAGGGAAGCTTCAGATGATAATCACAGTGATCGTGCGGACTGTGGGGAAAGACAAGATGGTCCAGTAAGCAACTGTATCCTAATCCTTAGGACTAGGAGTTTAGGAGCTCAGGAAAACCCAGGGGCCATTGAAGCATTTTAAACACTGGTCAGATATGCCCTCACCATCTGAACTGCCTGGTTTGGTATGGCATCTTGATGTAGGACAGCCTGGCCCTCGTTGCTTGGATAATAGGTAGATGCATGGGGATGGGAGTTCATTGGGTGGAACAGCAATGAGGTTTGGTGCCATATGGTTTTCAGGCAGCAGGCTGGCTTGCTTATTTTATATCAAACCTCTAAATCACATTTCTACTGAGAGCCACCCACCAAACTTATCTGTCACTCAGATCACGGAAGAGAGTTTCCATGACAACACTGCACATTATTGATGGAGCCTGCCACTAGTGTGAAGATGGTCTGCATCTTTTCAGATCCAGGACTCATCTTCAACCCAAACATGCAGTTGAGGCCCCATTTCTTCATGCGGTTTGCTGTGTATTTGTATTGTGCTACTTGCTGCTGCTGTGACCCTCCTTAGATCAGGCTGTCCTGCCTTTGGGACCAAGCCCAGAGAGTGATGCTGGGAGAGTGCTCTTTGCCCCCTGATGGTTAGGTTATGGGGAGCCTCAGGTACTCTTTTATCTCCAATGCTATTTAATATCTATCTGAAGACGCTGGGAGAAGTCATTAGGGGTTTGGGGACAAGGTGCCATCAGTACGTTGATGACACTCAGATTTATTTCTCCGTAACATCTGAATCAGGAGAGGCCTTACAGTTCCTGAGCTAGTGATTGGATGCAGCGGTGAGGCAGGTGAGGAAAAACAAGCTGGGCTTGAATCCTGGCCAGATGGATGCACTGTGAGTGAGTAGTTCCCATGCCTGAGAAATTGGGCAATTGTCTACTTTGGATGGGGAAGAGGTTCACAGTCTGGGGCTGCTTCTGGATCCAGCTTTTGTCACTGGAAGACCAGTTGGCCTCAGTGCTAGACTTTTACAATTCCTGGACTGGGAAAACCTTGCCATAGTAGTTCATGCATTGGTTATTTCAAGAATGGATTATTGCAATGTTCTCTACGTGGGGCTTCCCTTACGCTTGATCCAAAAGCTGCAGTTAGTGCAGAATACTAAAAGGAGTGAGATCTTAATTAGCATATAACAACTGCACTCAGAGATCTGCACAGCTTGCTGGTTTGCTACCAAGCTGAGTTCAAGGCGTTACTATTGGTATATAAAGCCCCCTAACAACTTGGGACCAGTTTACCATTGAGATTGCCTTATTCCATATAAATCAGTCTTTTGGTGTGGCAACACTTACACTGCGGGACTCCTTGGCTGTTGATATCAGGCAGGTACTTTCATTGTATACTTTTCAGTGCTCTGCTAAAAACCTATTTTTTTAAATACAAGCCTACCCAGATTTTTTAATGTTTTAAACTAGTCATTTTTATCAATAATTTTATTGTTTTATTCATTTTGCAAATTTCTTTGAGGGTTTGTTTTACAATCAAGAGATATATAAATCTTATGAAATAAATGAATAAATAAAAATTTCAAAATTCTAGTAACCTGAGAATATTATTAATTTGACCCATCTAGTAAAATAAATATAGTTGGGGTATATATATATATATATAACCTCCTGGACTTTTTAAGAAATAAAACACAAGCAAAAGAGCAGGAGCAGCAGCAGCAACAACAATATATTAGAATCCAAACAAATATAAGAGGCAAACTAAATTATTTGTAAACAGTACCTTTTCTTCTGGCGACCAAGGTTCTTGGTGGTCTCTATTATGAAACAGCACTTTAAGGGAGCATCAGTTAGTTCTTCCGAGTCCTGTAGCAGATGTGAACTGGCTAAAGAGTCTTGGGAGACTCTGGAAGACAGCTGGGTCCCACAGCATATTTCAAATATGGCTCTGTGTAGTTCAAACTTTAAATAAACACTGGTCCCCTGTGGGCTATGTGGTTACATCCATTTCTGCAGCTTCAACAGTTTCACAGAGAGTAAGAAGACAGACCCTTAAGGTTAAAGAGGGAGTATGTACAGCAAAACCATTAAATATAGCATGCTATCAAAGAAAGAAGCCTAGCAAATTATTTTAAGTGGTTAAAAACAACAACACTTTACATATGACTGAAAAGTGGTCCTCACTAGGACTTACATTTAAAAATGGCTTTCTCCTATGTTCATAGCTGCCAAGTTTTCCCTTTTCTCACGAGGAAGCCTATTCAGCATAAGGGAAAATCCCTTTAAAAAGGGATAACTTGGCAGCTATGCCTATGTTCTGTCCCATATTAACATTTGTACACACAGAAAAATATTGTAGAAAGTGGCTCATGATGAAAAGTGTCACGTGAAATGCTAGCGATCTGTATCAGAGGGCTCTTTTGTGCATGGCTCCAAGGGTGGTAGTCTATTAAGTTCTACTCATGGCTCATGGAAAGTTAACGGACCTCACTTAGCCATGTTTATTCATTTCAGCAGGTCTACTCTGAGGAACTCTTCGCTGAATACCATCCCAAGCCCCTCAGTACAGTTCACATGAAGGCTAGAAGTTGAGACTCTGTGATGCTTTCCTGTTCCTTAGGGATGGAGTTTGTATTTTGAACACAATTCATGTTATCCAAAAACGGCATGCAAACCAAAGTTCACCAACCAAATTTCATGCGCAAAAATAGTATATTAGGGAAAATGTTCATAAAAATGCATGTTTTGGGGAAGTAACATAAGAAATGAATTTTATTAAGGGAAACTACTTGCAAAACTGTGTTTATTTGGCAAAATGGCATATAAAAATGTATCAATTATGAAAAATGCACACTAAAATAATAGAATCTTAGAATTAGAAGGGACCATAAGGGTCATCTAGTCCAACCCTCTGCAATGCAGAAATCTAAGCTGAAGCATTCATGGCAGGTGGCTATCCATCCTCTGCTTAAAAACCTTCAAGGAAGGAAAGTCCACCACCTTCTCCACTGTCAAACAGCTCTTACCACCAGACAGTTCTTTGTGATGTTTTGTCAGAATCTCTTTTCTTGTAACTTGAAAATGCTGGTGAATTTTCATGGGGACTTAGATTTCCTCCCAACCTACAAATTGATGCTGAAATATGGAAAACTGAATTTAAGTATGGAAAAACAAGAAAACAAGAGAGACAGAGTGATTCATGCCTATTGCTCTCTGCTGCCATGTTGAGTGGCTCAGCTATTAAATGTGATGTATTGTATAAAATGGGACACTAGTAAATTACAGTATGTCCAGGCGTCATTTAGCACCATGTATTTATTACCAGGAAATACTATGTGACCCAAACTTTTTTGTATAATGTGTCCCAGTTAGTTCCCTACTTTGGGATTTCATCATGTGAAAGTTGCTGCAGTGGATGTTAAAGATGTTCCATATACTTCTGTTCGTCACAATGTGAGTGTAATGCCCAAAGGGAAAATTGCATTGGAAAAAATAGCAGGCTGGATATGTAGCAGGATCTTTCATGCTCAAGTTCCCAGGACAATACCTAGGCACTTGTAACCTCATTTGGAATTGCTTCAATGCACCTCACTTAAACTTATTTCTCAGCTTCCTGAGGGTGTTTTATATTCTCACAAATGTCTCAAGATGTCATTTATCATGGCCATTGTTTTAGCCCTTTCCGTTTTCATTACGGAAGCAACGGAAAGCATTGCAAACTGTGAAGAGCTCTAGCATGGATCCATGCTAAGGGAGAAAAAATAATTTTCCTACTGAAAAATGTCACTCTTAATCACAAAATGTCTGCTATTTCCAAAGCCAAACTCCAGTAGGTGGCTGACCAGAAGGTCAGCTAATAAAAGGATATAATGTGTGTAGTTTGCCTACTTCTAAGCATTTACGTAGAGCCTTTAGGGGCAAAACAATAAGTTTCTCTTATGATGTAGAGCTCCGCCCATAACTTAAAACTTACCATTGTATATCCATATTGTATAGCTCCATATCATCATGACATTATACAGTTCCCTAGCCTCACTGTATTTCATTGGCTGACAGGGTTGGGGAAGGAAAAGAAATGCCTAGGATGACATCACAACATGGGGTAAGTTGCTTCACATTATGGAGGGACTGATACCGTACTTGGCACAGAGACACCATTTCTGGTGGAGGCTCTGTGCCATTCATACTCGGTAATTCTGACCCAAGTTCTAGAGATGCTCCATTTTTAAAAAATAAAGAATTCCCCCCCCCCACCATCAAGACTTCCCTAATATAACCAAATAAGAAACTATCTGACCACCCTTTCCTTTCCACTGAAAACATTTATCGCTTCTCGCTTTTATATTGGAGCCTTTTTTTTAGCTCCTGCAGCACATTTCCTTCATGCTTGTTTTCGCGGGAAGAGCAGATGACTATGCAAAGCAGGAAGAGCTGCTGTTCCAAGGGCTCTCCGTCAGATCCCTGGGGGAGAGATCGCCGCAGAAAGACGTTACCTTATAAGAGTAGAGAAAAAGTCTTGGAGTTGCCACTGGGACTTCAACTGGGGTCAGACATACGGTAATAATAAAACCTTGACTCAAGCAAGCGCTGAAACTTCTCATATATATAAGGCATACATGCAGCTACAGAAATTGCCTCTCCCTCAGGTTCTTAGCTGTGTTCATTTTAAAAGGTAGGACCTGGAAGCAAATTGTATTCAACACACACACACACACACACACACACACACACACACACACACACACACACAATTTGTAGGATGCCCTTGAATGGAACTCTGGAATTGGAAGGATCTATAGAAACAGCAGGGGAAAAAACATGTCATGTGAAAAGCAAAATCCTTCTCTCTGCCACACTAGGTTTTTATTGCATATGGAGGGTTTTGGTGTTTTTCAAAAAAAGGGGACCAGTTTAACATACACAAAAACAGCCCAATCTGCAACTCTTAAGTATTTTAGTCTAAATGCCATCTGTGTTTTTTTTCTGACTGTATAAGCTGGCACCAAAGGAACAATGCCCAAGGCTACATCTGAAAGTAGTTCTTGCACAGGCCCCATGGAAAGGAATGGAAGAAGAGAAGAAGAGAAGAGTTTGGATTTGATATTCCGCTTTATCACTACCCGAAGGAGTCTCAAAGTGGCTAAAATTCTCCTTTCCCTTCCTCCCCCACAACAAACACCCTGTGAGGTGGGTGGGGCTGAGAGACTTCAAAGAAGTATGACTAGCCCAAGGTCACTCAGCAGCTGCATGTAGAGGAGCGGAGAAGCAAACCCGGTTCCCCAGATTATGAGTCTACCGCTCTTAACCACTACACCACACTGGCACTGGAAATTATCCAGTGTTTAGCAGAATGTTCCCTTGCTAGATTTATTGTGGTTTCATCTACAGCCACCAACCTTTAGGCCTGCTTAAGCCATTTTAATGCAATCACTCCCTACAGAATGCAAAGCAGTCTAAGTTAATGTGTATCCCTACATTTTATGGAAGCAAATTCCACAGTTCTTCCTTTTGTCTATTTGGTAAAGGTAAAGGTAAAGGGACCCCTGACCATTAGGTCCAGTCGTGACCGACTCTGGGGTTGCGCGCTCATCTCGCATTATTGGCCGAGGGAGCCGGCGTTTGTCCGAAGACAGCTTCCAGGTCATGTGGCCAGCATGACAAAGCTGCTTCTGGCGAACCAGAGCAGCACATGGAAACGCCGTTTACCTTCCCGCTGTAGCGGTTCCTATTTATCTACTTGCATTTTGACGTGCTTTCGAACTGCTAGGTTGGCAGGAGCTGGGACCAAGCAATGGGAGCTCACCCCATCACAGGGATTCGAACCGCCGACCTTCTGATCAGCAAGCCCTAGGCTCAGTAGTTTAACCACAGCGCCACCTGAATCTCTTGCTATTCAGCTTATCGCCCTACTTGCCTTTCCCCTAAACTAAACATTGCAACTTTCCTCCAGTCCTCCACTATTCACCACAACCTGAGCATCCATTTCCTAGCCCTTCACTTCCAGCTGAGACCCCATCAGAGTATATGTTAAGATTCCAACCCCTACCTCAAATGTGCATTACTTACACTTACTTATCTAAAATGGCAAATGCAGTTGAATTGCTAATTCACACAGTTTGGAGAGGACAGTTTGAAGCTTTTCACAACCTTTTTGATTTTTTTTTGAATAATTTGCTGAAGACACCGGAAAAGTACATAACACCACCAAACTTGGAGACTTCACTATCAACCCCAAATACCAGATCATTGATGAGAAATCTAAATAGTGATGCTCCCACAGCAGACCCTTGGAGGATCCTAATTCTTACTTACCTCCCTTGTGAGAACTCCATTATTCCTGTTTCCGGTTCTTGAACTACGTACATAAAGAGACATCCTGTCACAGCTAAGTTTACCCAGGAATCTTTGCTAAGAGACTTTGTCAAAAGCTTTTTGAACGCCCAAGTATGAACACCCAAGTACCACAAATATATGGATTAGTTAAGAGGATTGATCCACAAATCTAACTCCTTGTGATATGGTTTGTGGATCCAGTCTGAGGTCATTCCAAGTGGCCATGTGTGTCTTCACTCACAAGTCCCCTGCACTTTAGGACCTAACTACACATGATGTTGACAACACGATTAACAGTAATGTTGTGTGATTTTTTTTATTCCCCACCTTCAGTAACTGGAATAGGAGAAAAAGCTCTCTCCCCACCCCCACCATTTCTAAGGAATGCTATACAGACAGAAAAAGCAATCGACTCTAAATAGCTTCTTTCTGCATCATTTTGATACCACAGCTATCTTGAAGGCATTGTTCAAAACATACCAGGCATGAACCATAAATAATTTCAGTATGAATCCATTTGAATCCTTTAATGCACAGACTCAGTAGGTCTTATGATATACACAGTATCCGGTAGTTTAAAATGTAAAAACAATCCATCAGAAAAAAGGCAAAAAAGTTACTTTTCAAGCTTAGTAAACATACATTACAGACTTAAGCAATACATTTATCAAAGAGTTTCGCACTGTATTTGGATCTAGTAGCAATTTTATAATTCGTTTTTTAAAATAGCAAATCTGACAATGATGTTTTAAAATTTTGTAACAAATGAAGCTACTGATCTTATTTACAGTATAAATAGGCCTTTTTGGGGGGTGAAGATGGTGTCCTGTCACATGTTGAAGAAAAACGGTATATTAGCTCTTAAATGCAAAATAAAGCATTTTGAAAGTAAAACTATATATATATTATATATTTATATATATATTTATAAATAAATATCTTCTATTCTGAAATTCCGATGTGTTGTCTTCTCAGCTCTAGAATACATACAATTTGTGGTCAGAGTTCTGTTGGTTTGTGTCATAACAATTTTTCATGAATCTTTATTCCTCTGCTGCTGCTCGAGAAAACTGCTTTTCATATAAGCTCATGACATGGTGGACAAACTGATACTGTTCGCAAGTCTGGATCATTCCTCCCCTGGGAAGAGAAGTGGGGGAGGGGGGAGATTTGGAAGCAGATATCCACTGTGTATCTCAAAACTATTAACAAAAACAATACAGCACAAATTGGGGTGCGGGGAGCTAAACACAAAAAAACTTATCCTAAGTCTACTGGTTTAAATAGCCTTCCTATTGGTAATGGTATTGAGTTCCTAAGGTTGCATCTAAGATCACTGGGGCAACATACCAGGATCTGTGCTAAATGCTTCTCAAAAAAATTATAAAAATATAACATTAATCTCACTGTATCTGCTTGGCATAATCACACTGGTAATGGACCATGGAGATGCCGAAGATCACAGGAAATTGCTTTTAGGTCATAGACTTTGTTTGGAAAAAGTGAGTTTAATTCTGTAGTTGTTGATACAAAGCACAACAAAAAGGTTTTGAATCGGGTTCCCCAAATCTATTTACACCTGGCCAATACAGTCAGAATAATGACAGCCATGGTACTACAGCCACAATAAAATGGAAGGTTCCAGCAGCCTGCCTGATTGCATATTTGGGAAGCTAACTGAAACCTAATCAACGAAAACCAGTGTTCCTCTCTGACTCTCCACAAGAGCTGTCGCTGTCAGTGCTATATGCATTCTCTGTGATACAACGTTTGAATTCATAATATGGTATCCGGCCCACAATTTTACATTCTTTGGAAGTCAGGTGAGTCAGGTGAGGTTCACCCAGGCTTTTGGGTGTAGCAGCAAGACGTGCTTTTTAATACTCATGGCAAGTAAGATATGAATATGGTGTAGATTTCAAGCCTGCTTACTTATTTAGGCAAGTATTTATTTAATCCCCACCTACTGGTGTTGGATCAACTGTGTCGGACTTCCCAGTCCTTACAATACTTCTCAGCTGTTGCTGAAGTTGAAGGCATGTATCAGCTTTCCTTTCATACAATCTCTATAGCAGGCATAGGCAAACTCAGCCCTCCAGATGTTTTGGGACTACAGCTCCCATCCCTGACCACTGGTCCTGTTAGCTAGGGATGCTGGGAGTTGTAGTCCCAAAACATCTGGAGGGCTGAGTTTGCCTATGCCTGCTCTATAGCCTTCCTGGTACAGGTGAAATGGTTACATATGACCACACGATGGCAATCTAGCTACAGGAGTGATGTCTGAAGTGCTGTTGTGCACTTGTTCCCGCCCTTCCCCCCCCCTATTATCTTTCCATGTTACAATTGGAAGATAGGAATGCCTGCATGGGATCTGTATTCATATCTATACATCTGTATAAAATATATATTTGCCCCACCACCACCAAAGCTATAAATTTCTCCCTGCATAAACTTATTCTAAGTCTGAGTTGACATTCCACTTCGCTAACATCACCCTGCTTACATGTTGCATGGTAACAGTGAATCCAACTAATTTCATCTATTTAACAGTTCAAGTTTACTCTGAAGTTATGTTTCAGTGATTTCAGTGAAATTCATCACATATTTAACTCATCAAATCAGTATTTATGACATTCTGAATACACCTGTCACTCGTAAATAATACAAATGTAATCAATTCTCATCTAAACCGTTTATTACATTCTTAATAGTCTGTAATTTCGTTTTTATCTTGTGTGGCTGATTCCAATATTTTTTTCTCAGAAATATCCAAATTTGTCATTGTAATGTACCCTCTTTTTAAAACTAGCTACAATGGAATAAAAGCAGGAAAGAGAAAAAAAAATTAATGCTAAAATCAAATGGTAAAAAATGTTTCAACGTTTCAAAAGGCAAGACTTAAAAGTGAATGTAAAAAAGAAGAAGAGTCTTCCTGTTGTACAAGGCCTGGTTCACATGAAATGCTAAACCATGGTTTATAAACCACAATTTAATTTGATTGTCCAAACCCAGCCCAGTGGCTCAGTCATGCTTTATCAACCACGAACAAGCCACATTAGTAAGCCATGGCTTATTATCGATTCATAAACCTTGGTTTACATTCACCACGAACCCAGCCCTTATATCTATTCCCTAATACTTTCTTTAAGCAACAATGATGGGCAACCTGTAGCTCTACAGATACTGCAGTACTCCAGTTCCTATCAGCCCCAGTCCACATGGGACAGTGGTCAGGGATGATGGGATTTATAGTCCAACAGCACCTGGAAGACCACAGGTCTCCACCCCTGTTATAAATGATTTGTACAGCAGCAATACTTCCCAAAGAGA
This sequence comes from Zootoca vivipara, assembly GCF_965207765.1. Taxonomy (NCBI): domain Eukaryota; kingdom Metazoa; phylum Chordata; class Lepidosauria; order Squamata; family Lacertidae; genus Zootoca; species Zootoca vivipara. The sequence continues at coordinate 63,150,371 of NC_142582.1, read as the reverse complement.
CAAACTCTGTTCATAAGCTAAAAAAGAAGAAAGCATTGGGTCTCCAGAGTTTCTTTTTGAAGGAAAAGTGTAAAAGACAATAATACAAGATTCTCTCACCTGTCTAGCCGTAGCTGGCAGGTTGTTCTGAGTATGTCAACTGCGCCCTCGTTTTTCCACTGTTTGCAGCAAATGCTGGTGGCGATAAAGCAGCCAGTCCTACCAATCCCTGCACTGGCCAGAGAGAGGAACAGAAAATGAAGGTGGAAATCTTCAGAAAGAGCATCAATTATTCTCTTAGTATTTCAGATGTACCCTTGCCAAATGCACAAAGCCTTTGAGAGAAACAAGCTGCGTTCTCAGATCATTCCTCACGGCAAGTCAGACTCTAGGAATGTTCACCAGTAACATTCGGTCAGCGAGTGTAGTGTGTGTACCTTTGTACAAAACAGCTGAGCTACACAAATCAACAAGTGTACACTTTTGCACCTGCACTTGTACGTGTGTTGAGACAGCTTGAACCTGTCTGTGTTCAGGTGAACATGTGGACAAGCCTTCTCTCTTGTTTCATCCCCCACATGGCACAGTCGGGAGCAAGGGAAGAACAAAGCGTTCATAGTTTATTGTAAATTGTGGTTTAATGCTGCAAGCCAGCCAGCCCAGAATGTGCGCAGAAACTATACCTAGGTCTGCGATAGGTTTTCAAATTTTAAGTAGCTGGTTTTTTTACTTTGGTGAGTGTGGGTTGAAGAAATCAGTAACAGATAAGGAGACTCAGTTAATCAGAGTGTACTTGCGTCTTACATATACCGGTATTTAATTTGGCCCTAAACCATTAAGCAAGGGGTGTGTCTGTGTTTGTTTGTTTGTTTGTGCCCCCATCATTACAAAATATGTGGAAACTCAGTTGGCAAAACTTCTGTGTACCCCATAAGGAGTGCACAGATTTTGTGAGAAATCTGGTATGCAGAGAGGCAGATTAATAAGATGTTTTCCTTGTCCAGAATAAGCAGTTGTCATTTATTTGAGGAAAGGAAAAAAGACAAAAAATGTTCTAACCACCAGCCACACACACACACAGACAAACATATATATATATATTCAATGAAAGATTACCACATAGATTGGAGGAAAATGTTACAGGGTGCAATGCCAGACAGATGTTAGGTGAGCCATCTGGCTGCTGTCAGGCCTGATATGTCAACATGTCACTTTAAATAATGGAATGGAAGCAGCAAATAACAATTACTCCTCAGTCCAAGAGTTTTCCCCATTTTGCAGGTCTCAAGCAGTGCTGGTAGCATCTCAAATGGATTTTCATTCATTGTCACTTAGATAATTTTGGCCACCAGCTGTGCCCTCGGGGGAAATAAAGAAATGCTACTTGTGGGCAGTATTTTCATCCAGCTCTATAGAGATGTATACAGGACACAAGATTTGATTTCATTTTCACCAACCACCAACCACCACCACCACAATAAAATAAAAGATCCCCTGGTCTATAACACTGCAACAATATTGTTCTTCAGGTTAATCTTTGGTTATTGACCAGAGTTGTTCTTGTATTGCATTTATGGGTGGCAGCGAGTGATAAATTCTATTTCTTATCTTAAAATTATTCTAATGAAAAATGAGAAGCAAAAGTGACAAAGCATGTTGTATAATGGAGTATTATTTTAAGGACAGTTGCTACGTGCATTTTGCAGCAGTCCTTTCCTCATTTAAACAAGTTACCTAATGTATCTGAATGGCTGGGATAAGGGCATTGGACAAGAGGACCATCCAAACTGGACAGCTAGGAGTCTGGATAAAATAGCATTCTATTAAGATACATTGACATAGCACTTGTGAGCACAGGATAAACTGAGAATTCTGGCAACAAGCTGTTTTAGAAAACTGATTTTGTTATATTATGCAGATATACTTTTAAGATTACTGTAAGAGGTTTGGCATATTGATATTTGTGCATTGATACAGTATAGTAAAAGGGACGTGGGGGGCGCTGTGGTCTAAACCACAGAGCCTAGGGCTTGCCAATCAGAAGGTTGGCGGGGTGAGCTCCCATTGCTTGGTCCCTGCTCCTGCCAATCTAGCAGTTCGAAAGCACGTCAAAGTGCAAGTAGAGAAATAGGTACCACTCCGGCGGGAAGGTAAACAGCGTTTCCATGTGCTGCTCTGGTTTTGCCAGAAGTGGCTTAGTCATGCTGGCCACATGACCCCTCAGCCAATAACGCGAGATGAGCGCCGCAACCCCAGAGGCGTCTTCGACTGGACTTAACAGTCAGGGGTCCCTTTACCTTTACTTTCACAGTACAGTACATTTAAGGCCACCAGGATCTCATTGGTCCCCCCCCCCCCGGCCAGTTTGTACAAGGAATGCTCACATTTGGTTTTAAAATTTATCCGTCTTGTGTCATGACATTCAACGATTGTTCATTATGTATGGTCAATTATGGACTCTTTCTGTAACCGTATCAAAAACATTATCTGCTTTAAAATAGGAATGCCTGCCGAAGTTCAGCAGTATGAAAAAAAAGGAACTTATGTTATCAGAACCTGAATTTATTTTGTATGAGAACATTAACTAGTCTTTCATTTCGATGCATAATTTATGATAGCTGATCTCTGCTCATTTTCTATGCATGCTTGGCTGTTCTTATAATGTTCATTAAAAAAAATCAAAATCTATTTTAGCATTTATTTTTATTTAAAAATCAAGTCTGCCATTTTCTACTGTGAACAAGCCCAGGAAAGCCCAAGAACAAAGCTATGAATTTTTACTAGGATAAAGATGATCTCTCTCTCTCCTTCCCTCTCCCTCACGCACATAGATCATTCAATATTAACAGCTACTTTCCCAGGGACTATGACTCACTTCATATGAATCGAGTTCATATGCTAACTGGGCAATTCTCACAGTGGAGGAGAATTGCCCACTATGAATTGAATGTACCATGTGACCCCAGGACTCCACCTAGAGAATGATATATGAGGTGGTCAAATTTGCATAATTTCCTCTATATATATATATATATGTCTCTGTGTGAGCACACACATGTGTATAATGTTGATTCACCTGGGTGTCATTACAAAAAATGAATGGCAGAATTGTGGCGGGGGAAATGGCTGCAGCTTCACCTCAGAAACCGGGGTCACTGCCAGCCTAGGAAAAAGAATTAAATGAACCTATCTCTATCCCCCGCCCCTTTTAAACTGACTGTTTCCCCACATTGCATGGTTAATTAAGCAACCCACGCTGTTTTCCATTCCATCTGCACAGCAGATGGGGACAATAAAAGAGTCAGGTCACTTCCAGCACAAACTCAAGTAAAAATGTCGGTATAAGGTTTTCACATCATAAAGGCTTCTGGGGCCATACATCTGGGTTTTTTGGGGGGAGACAACTTCTCTTTGAAGTTCCAGTGCCAAATTAGAAGCAAGGCACGCTTCCTCACTACCTTACCTGACAGAACAGTAGGCTAACAGAACAGTAGGCTAACAGAACAGTAGTTAAAAGCTGCAGAACTTCACAGGAGGTGGATCATGCAGAAATTGTACTCTCTAGATCAGCACTGCAAGAGGTTACTTTAACACAATGACAACTTCTTTAAACTTCCCATGTTCTTTCCTTTTTGTTCATGGTGGTTTAACAATGCATAATTAAGCTACCTGCAGTGAACTATGATTGGAGCATTCTGTTCTTCTGCACACTGTGTGGCCTCTTCCACTTCCTGAACCAGCTGCAACAGGGCTGGTGCTTGGTCAGGAGTCTTCTGATCTGGCCAAGAAGTATACCAGTAGTGCTTCAGATTTCTTATTTCTTCACCCTTCTATAAGAGAGTTATAAAGAGATTTACACAGGCAACCAGAAAATGTATTTTCCAAAAGGTGAGATTCCTTAATGTTTCAAAAAACATTTTCTTGGGGTATGCAGCATGGTTTACTACGGTAACCCTTGTCAAAGGGGATTTGTGTAATAAGGCCTGATAACAAGATAGAAAATTAAATATAAAGATGAAATGTCCAACCTATCTTAAAGCAACATTATTCTCCCCAAGGATGCATAAGGATCTGTTGCACTATGAAGTCTTCTTATTCCAAAATTATTATTATTTGAAAATTATATATTTTCCTGTCTTTCTGCCCAAATTTTATGATGTGTTGCTTTATTTAAAACTGCAACAACATATTTGCAGATATCTTTCATGAATGGTATATAAATAACTTTAAATATATAATTAACACCAATTGCTGGCAAAGCCACACTGACTCTGCTGCTATCCTGAGATGGCCTCTTGGACTAACTCAGGACATCAGAGTAAAATTAAGGCTTGCAATACTAGGTTGGCAAGGTAGCCAATTTACACTTTTCAGAGGTCATTCTTTCTTGCTGCTATTCAGCAAACTGAAGAGTGTGTTCAAAATATAATTATGTTCTTAATGATATTGGGAGCCTAAGTGGAAAGAAATCATATTTATAACCTATTAGACAGAAATATATTTGTAACTGCATATACCACCACATGTCACTCTCTCTGAAAGTGTAAGACATAAAGCTTTCTTTTTTAAAAAAATACCCCTGTTGAATCAACAGATATGCTGCTCAGTTTTCAGGCATGCTAATTAATTCAGCCTGCTTCACTTTATGGCTGCTTAATCTTGTGCCCAACTGGAGCTATAGGTCACTGGAATGTTTGCTTCAACCTTTTAGTCATTGATGGGGGAATATTGCACTGTGCTATACAGTTACTTTCAAATATATGCATCTATGGAAGGACCCAAGAAAAGCAACATTTGGTACTAAAACTTAAATCAACAAGACCGGCTTAAATGATTTAATTTAATTCCAGTTTCTGGAAACCACAGGAGGAGAGAGTGCTCTTGTGCTCAAATCCTGCTTGCTGGTTTCCCACAGGCAAGCTTTCAGTCACTGTGAGAACAAGATGCTTGACTAGATGGGCCATTGGCCTGATCTAGCAGGCTTTTCTTATGATCTTAAATTTTAAATGAGTTGAAATCATTAATAACTATTGGAGGACAGTTGGTTTTTAGGTGTTCTGATGTGTGGGAATGGCATGAAGGAAATACAAAGCACAAAGCATTTTGACCAGTGAAGTTTGGATTTAGTAAATAAACAAAATCCAGAGAGAAACTGAAACCACCAACACTTAATACCCCAACTCAGGGGTCTCCAAACTAAGGCCCGGGGCCCGGATGCGGCCCAATCACCTTCTAAATCCGGCCCGCGGACGATCCAGGAATCAGCATGATTTACATGAGCAGAATGTGTCCTTTTATTTAAAATGCATCTCTGGGTTATTTGTGGGGCCTGCCTGGTGTTTTTACATGAGCAGAATGTGTCATTTTATTTAAAATGCATCTCTGGGTTATTTGTGGGGCATAGGAATTCGTTCACATTTTTTTTCAAAATATAGTCCGGCCCCCCACAAGGTCTGAGGGACAGTGGACCGGCCCCCTGCTGAAAAAGTTTGCTGACCCCTGCCCCAACTGTATACAGTCATACCTCAGATTGCATACACTGCGGGTTGCGTACTTTTGGGTTGCATACTTGGCGGACCTGGAAGTGTTTACTTCTGGGTTCCGCTGCACGTGCATGCGCAAAAGCGCTCTATAGGCGCTTCGTGCATGTGCTAAAGCGCCGCTCAGGTTGAGTTCTTTTCGGGGTGCGAATGGCACCCCGGAATGGATTGGGTACTCAACCTGAGGTACCACTGTAAATCATATAACTATGATAGAAGATGTTGCTTATGGCAGTGTTTCCCAACCTTGTGCCTCCAGATGTTTTGAGACTACAATTCCCATCATCCCTAGCTAGCAAGACCAGTGGTCAGGAATGATGGGAATTGTAGTCCGAAAACAGCTGGAGGCACAAGGTTGGGAAACACTGGCTTATGGGAGGTGTGGAATATTTACTGTTTTATGAATATCCATATGTCATTAAATTACGCTTATGATGGCTGCTGGCAGAAGAGGGAGAAAGGATCTTGATTGCACCTGGTTGCTCTGTATGGCATTGGGTAAGAGTCCTGTGTAGCACTATTTGTGCCAAAGATGGTGCTGGAAGGAGCCTTTGCGGCACAACAGCACTGAAGACACCCAACTGCAGATGTTATGCAGCTGGATACCTGCTCATGCCACTGGCCCAACAACATTACAAACATTTACAAATAGAAGCACCTGGCCTTGAACTCTTTGCTTCCAGTGCAACAGGTCACAGGAGATCAGGCTGTGATGTCTGTTACTCAATCAGAGAACACATAAAGATAATTTAAGCATTCTAGTTGGCAGCTGAAAATGTAGCTTGGTTTTTAACACCACTTAAAACCTTCTAACCAAACAACACTGTATCCAACTGTATCTTTTATAAATCCTTTAAAAGACCCCCAAATTTTTACTGACAAAATGCTCAGCAGACTTTAGGTTACAGTGGAAGGAAACCAAGCTTAATGAGCTATAATAATAATAATAATAATAATAATAATAATAATAATAATAATAATGGCTTTTTGAAATAGAACTGAGAACAAAATCCTTACTGAGATCTTTGAGAAGTAAATAAGATAAAATAAAACAGGTTGTTGTTGTTCTAGAGCTCTCTCTTGAAACTCTCAGTCTTCACTTCCATCCTCAAAACATTCTGATAAACCACTCCTGATTTTTGTTGCTAAGAAAAAATCCTTTGCCCTTTTTTGCAGCTAGTGAAGCACACTGAATAGAAGGGACAAAGGGGAATCTAAATATGTTGGAATGGGATAGTGCAAGCACCACTGTTATTCTAAAGCCATACATTTAGGTCAGGGGTTGCAAACCTTATTGGACCAGCAAGCACATTTCCAATTCCGAGGAAGTATTGTTGGTGGCTGTCATATGTACCCCCTCCTGACCACCTCATGCTTGCTGTGGGAAGTCACCTATGTCCTGATGGTCCTGACTGTGGAGATCACACAATATTGACACATCTCCATGAGATACAATACTGCTGCTGCTGCTGCTGCTGCTGCTGCTGCTGCTGCTGCTGCTGCTGCTGCTGCTGCTGCTGCTGCTTAACAACAGAGAGCATTCCCCAGGACCAGGAAAAATTCACAAGGTAGGCACACCATACCCACTCTTGCACACAGGGCACAGGAATACACTCACCACACCCATATGGACTATAGGGCGCTCTTGCTCTATCTCTCTCTCACACACCCTATAACTTCACATTGACATAGCCATACACACCTTGCTGCCTCTCACACACAGACCACACATGCAAGCAGACCACACATACATCTCTCCCTCTCTGTCCAAGTTCATCTCTCTCTGAGAAACACACATATACACAGAGTTTACTTGAGCACCCACCCACATAATTCAGAAAATCCCCCCTATGGCTGAAGGGCGGGCCTGCTGATTCTGAACACCCCCCCCCAAATTGTAAGGCCCACCAACGCGATGCCTGTGGGTGCCAGGCTGGTGATTTCTGCATTTAGGATAACCTTTAAAGGCTAGTCAATGTACATTAGAAACATTTACTGAGCAAGCATGCCGTAATAAATGACCAGTGCTAGAATTGTGTGGAATGACTCACAGAATTCTTCCGCTGGATGAGCACAAGTGACTGGAAAGTCTTTGAGCGGCACACATTCAATCTAAAATACCTGACTGCTTTCATTACTATACTAGTGGATTTTAGCCCGTTTAAAAACGGGCGCTAGAGGAAGCGGCCTGCCGGGACTGGCTTGGCGGTGGCGGGTCTTCCCGCCACCGCCAAGCCAGTCCGCAGTGGGGTTTTTTCGCCGTTTGCCTTCCCCTGGGGGAGGCAAATGGCGAAAAACCCCGCCGCGCCGCAAATCGGCTCCGGGACTGGCTTGGCGGTGGCGGGTCTTCCCGCCACCGCCAAGCCAGTCCGCAGCGGGGGTTTTTCGCCGTTTGCCTTCCCCTGGGGGAGGCAAACGGCGAAAAACCCCGCCGCGCCGCAAATCGGCTCCGGGACTGGCTTGGCGGTGGCGGGTCTTCCCGCCACCGCCAAGCCAGTCCGCAGTGGGGGTTTTTCGCCGTTTGCCTTCCCCTGGGGGAGGCAAACGGCGAAAAACCCCGCCGCGCCGCAATTCGGCTCCGGGACTGGCTTGGCGGTGGCGGGATGTTCCCGCCACCGCCAAGCCAGTCCGCAGCGGGGGCTTTTCGCCGTTTGCCTTCCCCTGGGGGAGGCAAACAGCGAAAAACCCCGCCGCGCCGCAATTCGGCTCCGGGACTGGCTTGGCGGTGGCGGGATGTTCCCGCCACCGCCAAGCCAGTCCGCAGCGGGGGGTTTTCGCCGTTTGCCTTCCCCTGGGGGAGGCAAACAGCGAAAAACCCCGCCGCGCCGCAATTCGGCTCCGGGACTGGCTTGGCGGTGGCGGGATGTTCCCGCCACCGCCAAGCCAGTCCGCAGCGGGGGCTTTTCGCCGTTTGCCTTCCCCTGGGGGAGGCAAACAGCGAAAAACCCCGCCGCGCCGCAATTCGGCTCCGGGACTGGCTTGGCGGTGGCGGGATGTTCCCGCCACCGCCAAGCCAGTCCGCAGCGGGGGGTTTTCGCCGTTTGCCTTCCCCTGGGGGAGGCAAACAGCGAAAAACCCCGCCGCGCCGCAATTCGGCTCCGGGACTGGCTTGGCGGTGGCGGGAAAAAGGGGAGGAATTCCTCCCCTTCTTCCCGCCGCTGCCAAGCCAAAGCGGGCCTCCCTCCGCGCCCGCTGCCGCTTCGGCTTCCTCGGGTTCCCCGAGGAAGCGCCGTCCCATGCCGGAGGTGTGCGGCAAGGCTGCCGGGGGGGGGAGCGCTTCTCTCCCCCGCCGCCTCACCGCGCACCTCCAGCATGAGACTGGGCTTCGGAGCGGCGGTTGGCGGAGCGGCAGTTGGCTGTTCCCTGTGTCCCGAGAGCACGGGTCCAATCCCTGTGTCCCTGGTTGTCCCTCCGTCCAATCCCTGTGTCTCTGGGGGACATGCGCAGTACCCCAGGGACACACGGGACATCTGGACGCAGGGACAACATGGACATTATTATATAGGATTGCTTACATGGTTGGAAACCAGACAGACACATAATCAGTGCAGTAATGAAAAGTGGTGTTTCTGCTGTGTTTTATAGGCTGGATATAAAATGGCAACTTTATGAGCAACCCTGGAAAGCCCTTTTTCATGCAGCTCCACATATACCTGAGTGATCTTACCTTTAGGGTAATAAGCCTTAACCGGTAATCGTCTGCTTGTATAACTCTTTTAACTGTAATTTCAATTCCTTCATAGGTAACCTGTTCTTCTGGCCAGTATTCTGTACATTTCTGAAAAAAATATAAACCATACACATAAAATAAGTTATCAGCTGGCACAGGAGTGACTATGCTGTACTAAAAAAAAGTACACTTAAAAAGCAAAATAAGCGACATAACTCCAAAATCCACAATAACAACTTTTTTAGGACCAATCAATGTGTCACAAAATAGGGGGCAAGGTTTTGGGTTTTCCAGGACTCTTCTTCCAGGACACCAACAAATATTGCATAAGGGGTGGGGGGTGCGTTGTAGAAGCATACAAACAAAAAATGGCCAGAATTTTTAGCTAAAACTTGATCTCATTCAGATTGAATTAGTGTCTGCTATAGCTGCAGGTATCATGTTACACTGAGGACTCTGAGACAAAACAGCTGTGGTTGCCCCCCCCCCCCATTTTTAAAAACATAACCTTCAGCTGGCACCCAGTCCTGTCTCCAGACATATTTAAGCAAGTTGTGCAAATTGTTTCCAAAGACCAGTTGTGATATTATGTACTGCCATATATGAAGCAGCAACCACCAGTTCCTTCACATGTCTTGTAAAGCCATAGATTTTTGGCCAGGCTTTTCCTGACCCATAAGATCTGACTCAGCCCAGTTTTTTATCTGTATGAATACCTGTTTTCACATGCTTTTATACTACTGTCTTACTGGATTTATATTATATTAATTTATTATTATTATTATTTATTATTATTATTATTATTATTATTTATATATATATACCGCCTTATACCCGGGGGTCTCAGGGCGATATTTTTGTAGCACACTGCAGAGAGATTTTAGAAATATTAAGTGTTTGCAAACTTTTTGAATGAATTCTACAGCTGACAAATGCAAAGAGCTACTTTAGGTGTGTTGTACCCACAGCTTGCATATGCCAAGTAGAATTGTTGGCTTTCCCTTTGCACAGCAGGCTCTGGATGTTTAAAATCCTCTGGTTGGCAGATCCAGAATAGCCTCCTGCATTTAAAAGAACTGCATAAAAGAAAGTTCCACCTTGATTATTATTAAATGTAATAAATAATATATAATAAAAATAGTAATAACAATGCACTTTTCTCATTAGTAATGGAAGAACCTTTGCAGAAGGGGATTCCCCACCTTTCCCTCAGTATCTCACTCAGTTATCAAAAAGACATCAAGGTTCCTTTACCTTCACCACCTGCAGTGATCATGGAGCCCAAGAAGGTAAAATCTGTCATGGCCTCCATAGAAGGGGAAGAAATGGAGGCAGTGAGAGATTTTACTTTCTTGGGCTCCTTGATCACTGCAGATGGTGACAGCAGTCACGAAATTAAAAGACGCCTGCTTCTTGGGAGAAAAGCAATGACAAACCTAGACAGCATCTTAAAAAGCAGAGACATCACCTTGCTGACAAAGGTCCATATAATTAAAGCTATGGTTTTCCCAGTAGTGATGTATGGAAGTGAGAGCTGGACCATAAAGAAGGCTGATCGCCGAAGAATTGATGCTTTTGAATTATGGTGCTGGAGGAGACTCTTGAGAGTCCCATGGACTGCAAGAAGATCAAACCTATCCATTCTGAAGGAAATCAGCCCTGAGTGCTCACTGGAAGGACAGATCCTGAAGCTGAGGCTCCAATACTTTGGCCACCTCATGAGAAGAGAAGAATCCTTGGAAAAGACCCTGATGTTGGGAAAGATTGAGGGTACAAGGAGAAGGGGACAAGAGAGGATGAGATGGTTGGACAGTGCTCTCGAAGCCACCAACATGAATTTGACCAAGTGGAAGACAGGAGTGCCTGGCATGCTCTGGTCCATGGGGTCACGAAGAGTCGGAAACGACTAAACGACTAAATAACAACAACTACCTTCCATCTCAAGGTTGTATGGCTTGTTCATCTCAGAATTTAAGGTATATTTGTACTCCTATGGCAAATCATATACCTTTCAGCCATACTGCTCGGTAAAAGTGCCATATGAGCCATGCCCATAACCTTATGAGCATTTCTACCCATGATTCATGAGTCAGTGCCATTTGCAAGGGGGAACTCATAATGTGATGGACCCCCACATGGTTTTTTGCATAGGAACTGTCTAGGCCTCCAGGATAAATGTAATGAACGGAGGCCAAATAAAAGTTAAATAAGGGAGATAATACAGAATATCCACATTTTTCTTTAGCATACACCGCTGCTGCACCTTTGCATGTAAGCCGTGCCACAGGTTTACACCAGTGGGAAAATTTGTCACTACCATTTCATGAGTCAAATTTTCACAATTCTGTTCCCCCGCCTCGACGCAGTCTCTCCATGCTACAATAGCGCTCATCCATTGTAAAAAACTGACAAATGTGCTAGTAACTATCTATAGCTCAGACTCCAAGCAGCTGAAATGAAGAACACCCACACATTTCCGTGGGCTGTCTGTCAGTTCAGATTAGACCTGACAAAAGTACTGGAATAGTGAGCCACTAATCCTTGCATTATTGAACGTATATAGCAGGAACACAAAGAGTCTTTCTCAAGCGTCATGGCATAACAAAGGTTTCAGCTCTGCTTCGACACATTTTTAAGACATAGTGTTCATATAATAATTTGAAGCTGGGGGGGGGGGAGAGAAACAAAAGAGCAGGGATGCTAACAAGAAGGGGACTGTAGCCTATATTTATATCAGAGTCTCATGGCATGATTTTATTCTTGAAATAAGAGGTATCAATGAAACATTGCGCTCAATCATATCTTTTGTTAGTACAGAGACTGATGGCATCTACTATACTTTTGTGATTAATGAATGACTTCTAACCAAATGTGTCTTTCAGAAAAAGTGAGTGCGCATGTGCCGTTAAGTTGTACAGCTTTCCTATCTCCTTGGTAACATCCAAGTAGTACTGCAGATACAAGTTGTGATGGATAGATTAGAAGAAAAATGATAGCTGACCGTGATGTATTCAGCTCTTTTGCCCACAGAATTGATTCCCAGAATTTGTCAAACCGATTTAGTCAAACGGTTGCTCAGCTACCTATGTTTTGCATGGCAATCCATACTGCAATATGCCAATGCCTCAAGTAGAAATAGCAGCAGCTAGAAACAACAGGGGTAAATCCAGACTCCTAAAGGGTGTCAACTGCTCAGTTGCTAACCTGGAAGCAAAACAGATGTTGAGAAAATGACAGCAGTGACAACATAATTTGAAGGCAGCTCACTTTATGGGGAGAGGATTGAGTGTGGCACCAGGCCATCACCCGTCATGCACTTTTCCAAGTTGCTTTCTAGGAAATGTAAGTTTGGGTGTGTGAAAGTATTTTGTCCAGGTGGGTAAGTGAGGCACCCACCCATGAAAGGAGCAAGTCCTTGTTACCCCAGGAGAGGCAAATAAGCATGTGAACAGCTTTGATATAACACCCTACCCTTGCTGGCGGATCTCACCCTCCAAAGTAGCTTTGGACTCCTACTAGAGGGGAACCTTCCAGGAGCTCCATGTGATAGAGAGATTGGAGGATCCTATAGAGTAGATTATATCTGCTGATAAGTACCAACTCTATGAAGGTGGCTTGGCTAGGATCTGGAACAGTCACATTGTTATCCCATGTGACAGGAACAATGGTGTGTAGTGGAATTACCACTAGGGAGCTGAGTAGGAAAGGAAGGAGAAGAAGAAGAAGAAGAAGGGGAAATGGCAGAGAAGACAGAGAAATAGCTTTTTTAAAATTAAGGAAAAGAGAATTGGGTATGGAAAAGAAAAATGTGCTAAAGAAATGTAGGAGGAGATTAAGCAAAATAGGAGCAGAGTCAGAGCTTTGTCCTGGATGAGGCAAAGAGGTAAAGTGGAGAGACAAACACAACCAGGATGTTACATAAAGGTTGATCACATGGTTCCCTGCCTCTCCTGGGCAGGAGGAATACCTAACCCAGTCATAGATGGTGCCTTCTTCAGCACCCCATCCAGAGAAACTAGGGCACGGGAAGGGACGAGGCGAGAACTGGTGGACAAACGAGCACAACAATGTTCTTGGATTGAAAATAGCTACATTATTGATTACAGATGCAGGTAGGTTTGGCTTAGGCATTGGGTGTTCTTTCTGGTTGATACTCCTTCCTGTTGGCTGGAGATTTTTAGGGTTGTGCCTCAGTTAAAGGCTACCTCAAGACGCAGGGCCGGCTCTCGGGCCACCAGGGAGCTGCCGTGCGGCTGTGCCTGCTGCAGCAGTGCTGCGCCCGGCAGACAGCTGCAGTGGGAAACGGGGCGGGGGGCGCGCCGGAGCGATCTTCGCACCACGGCACCCGGGCGCCCGATATGCTTAAGACGGCCCTGTCAAGACGTGACTAAGCTGGTCCTCTAAGCTGCCCTCTGGAAGTTCTGTGGCCCATCTGCTCTCCTATAGGCTTCAGGACAAAACTTCCACCTAGATTCCTTTATTGGAGGACCCTGAGATATTGCACCTGTTGGAGGGGAAGGGGGTGATGCACCACTTCATCCCCTTCCAGAAATAAAACTACAGGATTCAACCCGATGCCTTATCTACCAAAAGTTGTGATGAGGAAGGCAAAAAACCCAAATGGTCTAAATTTGTTTCCAGGCAAATTCCTTCCTGGACCTGAATATAGTGACCAAATGTATCCAAAGCAAGTTTATGAACACAGGATCAACAGACCCAATTACTGGGTGGGTGAGCGAGTTGATCTGCCACTGACTGCACTGCTTGAAGAGAGTGCAGCTGGCCTTTTAAGCTGCAGTGGTGAGCTAGAGAGAAACTTTGCTCCCTCTGGTCCACTGCTGATGCTCTTCCCACCCTGAAGGCTATGACTAACCCATTCAAATTATAGGTTTTGGTGGCAGGGCCGTCTCAAACAGGTCGGGCACCCTGGCGCTGAGGCACGGAGATCGCTCCGGCACCCCTGCCCTTGCAGGCCGCAGCGCGGCTTTGCCGCGAGCGCCCCCCCTGCCGGCCTGGCACCCTGCGCCACCGGGACTTTACCTAGAGTCGGGCCTGTTTGGTGGGCAAGCCCAGCATCCACCATGCCAGGACTGCTGCAAAGGAGGGAGGGATCACCCTCTCCCTCCCATGTCCTGCTGAGCTGGGCTGGACTGCAAGCACTGCCCACCCAAGGAGCAGGGATAAGCGACCATTTCTAATCAGCATTCATCCTTGCAACTGGAGCACTATAAGGGTAGAAATCATACTTCTCTAATAACATAATTAAGTGCTGGGAAAACACAGCGTCCATTACCTTTGGGAAAGTCATTTCAATCTCACAACAAACAAGTAACAAATGTATTATTCACCTTCTTCAATGTTGGGATGGGGCTTACATGTGTGCTGATGTTTTGCTCATCACGCCTTTTTAAAGCACTCCAAACCATGACTATTGAGGTAATTTACAAAGCAAACTAGCTTCATGAATGGAAGCATATTTTATTCAATCATTTCCCATGGCTCAGGCATCCACTGTGGAAACATCAATTACAACATGGGAAAAAGAGCAGAGACTCAGCATTACCTCATTCATCTCTTCTATATTGGTAATCATGACAATAATTGGAGAACGCTCCTGCCACACCATTCTCCAGAAATCACTGACAGTATTAACTATGGGTCCCTGAGTAGCAATGTACACCTTTTCTTCTCCTCTATAGCCCTGCCAACAAAGCAACAAGGGTTCATTAGTGTTGAGCTGTGCACAGACCTCAGTCCTCCAGTCTTTTACCCAAGGACAGTTAGCAAATCAAAAATAAATGTACTAGTGCACTCTTTCTTCCACCTCCCCCCACTTCACACAAGCCAAGGACAGAAGGCACAACTTCAATTTATACAAGCAGCAATGGTTGCTATGGCAATGGAAGCATTTATGCTATGCAAGAAGCATGGTTAAACCAAGCTCGATTACGCTCTTTTTGGTTTTGCTGGAGCCCATGAGCTGTGTTAGACCCTCAGGGTTTAGCAATGCCCAGGCCTTGAAATCTGAGGTCTCCTTGGAGAAGGTGCAAGGGGAGCAAGATTTCCACACCACCAACAGCCCTTCTGAACTGTTGGATCCAGACATCCCCACCAGAAGTCTCCACAGTTTCCTGACTGGCTCCCAGAACCACCCTTGATCTGCAGGGACAAAGCAGAAGAACACAGCCAGGCAGAAGCTTCAGAGCTGCTGTTGAAGTAGCTAGATAGCTGCATGAGGCTACTTTTGGGAAGAAGGAGGCAGCGGTGTCACTAGCCTTCTGGCTGCCCGGGGTGGCAAACCCGAAGGCACCCTGCCGGGGGGCAGAGAGAACATCCGTCACATGCATCACACTATGGAGCGGGTTGCTGGGCGGCAGTGCTCCAGCGCCCAGATCCAAGGATCCCAATGTTAGAGCGGCGGCGGCGGCGGCAACCCACTCTGTAGCTCCGCCTGAGCAGGAAGAAGCACAAAGTGAGCTACGGAGCGGGTTGCCGGCGCCACTGCTCTAGCATCGGAATCCTCGGATCCGGGCGCTGGAGCACCCCTGCCGGCAACCCACTCCGTAGCGCCCTTTGTGCTTCTTCCTACTCAGGCGGAGCGGCAAGGGGCGCCAGCGGAGACTGCTCCGCTTTGTGCTTCTTCCTATTCAGGTGGAGTGGCAAGGGGCGTCAGCGGAAACGCCCCTCGCCGCTCCGCCTGAGTAGGAAGAAGCACAAAGCGTGCTATGGCTTGCTGATCCATAGCACACTTTGTGCTTCTTCCTACTCAGGCGGAGGTGGAGTGGCGAGAGGCACCAGCGGCTGTGGCTGCCACTGCTCTCTGGCCCGCCCCTTGCCTCTGCCCCACCAAGAAGAAGCGAGGGGTGAGGCCAGCAACATTGGGGCCTCCACGATGGCGGTCGCGCTGCCGCCACGGTAGCGGCAGCCGTTGGTGGAGGTGGCGAGGGGGCACCGCGCTGCCCCCCGCAGAGTGGAGCCCAGGGCACCCCCCCGCCCCCTATTGCGACGCCCCTGGAAGGAGGAAGGATATGTAAGCACCTGCCCAGATCAGGGTCTGGCTCAGAGCCAGGAGTAGATGGAGCCTACAGCTCATATATAAGTTCTCTCTCTGAGTTGTGTCAACCACTACCAAATAAGCTCCAAGTTCCAGGGAACCAGGGAAATGGCCATAGGGACAGTAAAGAGGGCTGGTGTCATTCTCTGATACTGAAGTAACAACAGGTGGCATCCAAAACCATTGCAAATGTTTTTAAAGACTACAAGGTGTGTTTTGGGGGTGGGAATGGTGATCTATGGATTTTTGCAGCTATTCATGAATAACTGAAACCCAAACAAACCACTTACGCGGAAAACCCTTCAGGATTGCTTAGCTCTTACCCTGATGTAGTTGGCATTGATGTAAGAGCTCAGGGGATCATCTTGATCGTCTGAGGTAAGGCACACTCTGCTGTGAGGATCTGGAAAACCAAAGCAAGAGTCTAGAGTTATGTGCTACAATGAAACATGATACCCTTCTGTACTGAATGAACTGCACAGCTGTCCGCAACAGCAGAAAAGTAATCGGCAACAAACCCTTGGTGAGAAACACTGTGGCAATGTCAAATCATCCAAAGCTTTGATCCTAAAAATGTAGCCGTAGCCCTGGCAGCTATGAATCGGATCAAAAGCCTTGGTAAGTCTACTCTGCTTCCCTCAGGTGGCCATCCAGGTACTTCTGAGAAGACCAGGTATGACTTGAATGCACACAGAAAAACTGGTATCCAGTGGCATACTACCTCAGAAGAATGCAGATGTTCCATTTAGATATCATGGCTAGTAGCTATTGACAGATCTATCCACCATGGATTTATCTAATCCCCCCTTTAAAGCCATCTAAGGCAAAAATGCATCACTACATCTTATGGCAGCAAGCAGACCATAAGGACACACAGCAACACTGCACCAATGCTGGGGAAGCAGGCTACTTCTGCACCCATTACAATGCCTTTGTGACACTGCCTCTTTCTCCAGTTGTTTTTTTTTTAATGCTATTTATTTTCTTGCTTCTCTGCACGCAGGCCTTTTACTGGTGTCAGCCATGATGCCTTGCTACTACAGTGGGCAGGCTTGGTCCCAGTACCAGTGCAAAGGCAGAGGTGTTCCTTTGCACTACAATTCTGGAACCTTTTAGAGGATGGAGCTTGGATTTGGGCCTCTTTGAAATTGGCCCTTTTCATCCACTTAGGCTGGCACTTTTGAGACAAGAACATAAAGCAAGCAACCAGCTTCCTCAAAAGACGCCGATTCTTTTCAGGTTTTTTTTTTAAGAATTCCACAACAAATTTGTAAATCTGCAAAAGATATTTCCTACAAAAGAAATATAAATTAGCTGAATTAAAGACTATTATCATTTCTCTCAGTAACTGCAATTAACTGTAGATTTGCAGGCAACTGATCATTAAGTTAAGTGCCTGTTTACCTTTCATTTTAACTAGAGTGAACATCTGTTTTAGTCAACCTTGAATATTTCCCCTTCCTCAAAAGCAACACATTCCACTTTGCAGGCAACTTTACCAATCAAGTGATTGCCGTCCTTGAATATGAAGCTGCAATAAGAAAAGGACGTCCTGTTTAACTGAAATAGACCAAGTCCTCAGAGCCACATGCACACATACGGCTTAGAGCTGTCCATGGCCTCTCTCTGTCCTCTTCAAGACATGCATCTCACACAGGTATAGTAACAGATTGATTGGTAGGTGATTGTGTGGGACGCTGGCTTTGCAGAATAAGAAACACTGGGAGCATGGCAAGAGGAAGGCACATGCTTTGGTAACCATCACCCCTTGCTATACATACTTCCCATTTCTCTTCCTCTGTATCCTATTTCAGACTGCACATTCATTGGGACAAGAAGTTTCCCCCCCTTGCTTTTGTGAAAGTACCATGTACAGTTATAGATGCTAGCAGTGTTGACCTTCCTCTGCAAAATCTCATTCTCTCCCCAAAAAATCCGAAAGCTTGCCAAGCCCTCTCCATTACCAGCAATCTTACCAGTACGTTGGCACAAGGATTTGCTGCAGTGCTGCCCAAGTTCCAATGAAATCATTACAAACCCCTCAAACCACCCTTGTGTATGCCTAACTAAACAAAATGAAAATCAGGCATCCTCCTCACTATTCCTCAATCTGTATATACTGAGGGAGAAACGAGAAAAACAAAACCACAAAATAATAAAAATGAACTGACTATATTGTGTCAGTTATGTGGGGGGGGGGGTTTCATACCAAACACCAGGGAGGCTTCCGGCTTCCAGTTTCTATATAATTCAGAAGGTCTTTAGAAGTTGCAAATAAATAAGCAGGTTGCAGAGCTGACTCTGTTGTATGAAAATGGGTAAAAGCAAACAGCACACAGACCAGTTGTTTGCATATAGAAGACACACACAGTTCAGTTCAATTCAATTGTCTCTAGTTTAAGGGTTTCTGACAGCAGAGCTGGGAACAATCTTTGTGTAAGACCTTGAAAAGCAGCTGCTAGTAAGAGGAGGCAATGCAAGGTTAGACTAAAGCTCAGTGGCAGAGCAAATGCTTTGCACACAGTATGTCCCTGGTTCAATCCTTGGTGTCCCTTGGTAGGGCTACGAAAAGACTCCTGTTTGAAACCCTGTGGAGCCACTGTCAGTCAGTGCGGAAAATGCTGAGCTAGCTGGACCCGTAGGCCTGAGGTGATATCAGGCGGCTTCCCAAGTAAATAGACCAATGGTATAAGAAAGTACTTTGTGGGAGATCCTTGTTATTCACTGGTTCTGCCTGGCCAATTGGAAACTACATTTACTTGTTGATGTGGCCACTTCAGAGATACAGCTGGCTTTTGTCAGAGGTCTCACTTACCCCCTGCTGCACACCAAGAGAATCCATGAATGAAAGCAGCATAAAAATATCAAGCACAAGGATAGCAAAGCTTATTCCATCGTCTTTCAAGTGTTTTTAAAAAGCTCACAATCATGTGCAATTTCACACACTTCAATATCACACAGTACAATAAACTTCAGCTTGACGAACAGCTGTAACGTGGTTATGGTGCTTACTTGGGAGAATTGTTTTGTAGCGATTCTTTCGGACCAAACCTGGAATATCATATTCCTTTGGATCAACAAAGTTCATCGGAATTTCCTGTTGAAAGATACACAATATGAGCCATTAACAGATTCTGAAGGGACAGGAAGAAGCAGAATTCTGTTGTTTTCCTTTGAATATGAAGTAGTGGCAGCAATGAAATTAGCTCAAAGATGTGATGTGACATTTCTAGTTATTTTTTACACTCCAAAATCAGATTCCTGGATTCCTGGGGGAGAGCCTCTTTTAAAAAATGAATATTAAAATGCTTCTGAAAATACTCACTAAGGAACACACAGTTAAGAGTTACTTTTAGCACTTAGGAGAATGTTATGGGCTCTGTTGTGACCAAAGGCTTATGCACCAATATTGCAGAGGGTGAAGGTGCTTAAATACACTGAAGCCAACTGCTCAACTATGTGTAGGATTGAAGCCATAGCATTCCCTTAGATATGGAAGCAGTAGATGAGCTGCAGCACAGAAAAGGCTCTTCCTGGGCAGGTAGAGTGACTTCTCATGTAATTTATTTTAATATAGGTCAGTACTTTGCACTTGCTAGACTGTAATTCTTGTCCATTTGTGCAGAACCCATTGCTGACATTGGCCTGGTTCACACGTAAGGCTAAGTCAATCTATAGCTAAGCATGAATGGGCAAGCCACCCCCAAACAAACCACAAGTGGTAAGCCAAGAACATACCTTAAATATAGCTTGTTGCTTGTTTGGAGTGAAACAAACCACAAGCCTGGAGAAAGTGGGCAGAGAAAACTTTTTCTCCCTCTCTCATAACACTAGACCTTGGGAAGATCAATGAAGCTGAATGTTGGTGGGCATTCATGCAGCACATGGTTAAACTATGGAACTAGTTTCCACAGGAGGCAGCAATGGTCCCCCACTTGGATGGCTTTAAAAGAGGATTAGACAAATTCATGGATGAGAGGGCCATCAGTGGCCAACTAGCCATGATGGCTATGATCCATGATCCATGGCTGGAGGCAGCAATGCTTCTGAATACCAGTTGCTTGAATCCTGATTGTGGGTTTCTCACCGCCATCTGTGAGAACAGGATGCTGGACTAGATGAGCCATTTACTTGATTCTTACAAACCCAGATTATCACGATACTCACAAAAAACTCTGTCTGGAGTACAAAAGAATCTAATGCTTTCTGGTGCAGCTCCTCCTCAGTGAGAACGTTTGATGCTGTCTGGAGGTATTCTCGAGCTGACTCTTCCTTTGGGGACATAATATAGCCAAACCCTTGCTCAGAACAGCCTGGAGTGCACATGTCCAATGTGAGTGAAACATTTGAACCCCTCCTGTGCAAGACATAACACACATTTGTTGATGATTGTGAAATAAGTCAGGACAGACTGCCTACTTTCCTTGTTTACTTTGGGCAACACACACAAACATGTTGTTCCCCAAGCCCAATCTATCTAAAGATACCTGATACCATGAGTTTAAACCATGCATTATAATATTCTCCAAGCTGGAGAATGCTGAAATAATATATAGTTCAGGGAATTGCACCAGCAGTTCAAAAATACATACATATATATATAATACAGAATACAAAAAAATAAAAATACAAACAAAATTATTAGCTTAAAAAGAATAACTTGATTTATTGTTGTCAGCCTTATCATAACAATATTGATGATGTTCCCTTGATTAGCTACCATCAGTTATCAATGTTATCACCAACATAATTTACATCAACATTTTGTCCAAGGGCCTAACCAGATCCACAGTTAGGATTTCCTTTCAGTTTTTGCTTTCCTATAGAATAGCACTATGACTTCTGCTTTGAAGATGGGGACTTGGCACTTGGAGAAATGGGTCAAACCCTCACTACCCATGTCCTTTCTCAGATATAAACCCATCTACTTCCAGGGGTGGTGGTGGTAGTAAGGAGGAGACAGAAACAATATCTGCACTTGTCTTTCCACATACCCACGGAGCTAATAGTAGCTTTCCAGAAGGCAGGGGGCGGGGATTAATGTCGGTGAGGAAAGATGCCCAGAGCATCTCCATTCTTCAAACATTTGGGACTAATAATCAAAGCAAAAAAATGTATATGATCCTAATGACTGATATATCTGGTTAGGTCTTTAGCCACGATGGTGAATAAACTCAGTGTATGACTAACTGATCACTGTCATTCAAGAGTTACATTTTTGTTCTAAAATTCAACATTTTCAAAAGATTCTCTCATATAACTTTATCCCTAACAGGGAGGGCACTGAAAACATCTGGAGGGCAGGTGCTGGCTACTCCTGCCCTAGATCAGCCACAGATGCCTATAAGAGCACATATGAAGCAACTATGGAGTCCAGTTCTCTTGCTCTGAATGAAAACAAACTCTGCCCACTAATCAGGTTCCTATTGGGCTAATGCACTCAGAATGCCTACACCTCCACCTTTCTGGACCCATGCTCTTTGCATTTCTTTACCTTTCTTGCAGTCCCACAGATTTAACCGTTAGGGTTGCTGGATCTGTGTCTACTTTCATATCCATCACACAGTCAAATACTGGTGTCTCTGGCACGGGGTCCAGATCGAGGAATTCATCTTCAGTTTTGTCCTCTGTCCACTCGGAATAGGTGAATGAAGGCTGGCGGCTTACAGACTGTCGCCTGTCCTCTTGGGGGGGAAATGGGGGATCTGGAGGTGTCTTCAGCAGATACCAAATCTATGGGAAAATATACAGCATCTGGACCTTTCTGCATGTTTGAAAAAGGACTTTCCTTTTTAGTGATCAATGGGTCTATTATCCCTCTTCATAATAAAACTGCACTAAAGCAAGCTGGAAAATGCTACACAATCAACTCTTTCTTGCAAGTGTCACAAGAGGACTGTCCATTCTATGTTTGCAGTGAGGCAAAGGGCTTTATGGAACCTGCTAGGCATTGCCACTGACTATAGCAGAGCCGTTCCGTGCATGGAAAGTCTGTGTCAATGCCAAATGTGAAATCACTTGCTCCTTTGTGTAGTGATCAACTGTGAATGAGTGCACAAAAATCACATGTAAGCCTAGGTCACAGGCTGTGACTACTCTAGAATCATGGAGAAATATGATAATTCCCACCCCACCCCACCCCCTGTCCCAGAAAGGGGAAGGCTGTTTGAAAGAGCAATCACTGCCTGCTCACAGTCTGCATACTCAGAGCTGGCTTGCCCATGAGGTGGCTGATTCAAGTGGCACCCCCCCAAGGGGTGGCACGCTGTTTCACCACCCAGCTTTGCTGCTAGTCTCCCTGGCTTCTAGAAGGAGAGCAGGTCTAGTGGCAAAGCTTTGCAGAGCACCTCCCCTTTTGGCAAGACAGAGAAATGGGATGGCACTCTGCCACCCAACTTTGCTGCTGGGCAGGAGGGAGAGATCTCCCTCCGCCCAGTGGCGTGGCGGACCTTTGCACTGTTTTACCACAGGTGAGCGAAAGAGGAAAAAGCTGTGCTCACACACCTAGCAAAGCAATGCTACAGTCAAACCATTTTTAACTCTCCAATGAAGTATTGCTGTCTTTAGCCAGGAACTCAATTCATTTTAAAAAGATACTACATAGGTCTCTTGCAAATACTGTAGAAGAGAGTTATTTTATAAGTTCCTTGTTCACAGTCATTCAAATAATCTTAAAAAGAGGGGAACCAGTCAATACAGCTCAGGAGCCTGAAAAGAGCTCATAGATTAACATCATTATCCTGATCTGAAGCTAAACGTGGAGCAGGGAACCAGGTATACAGAAAGGCAGAGTGTGACACAAGTCCCAAACTAAAATGACTATTGGGCGACAACAAATGTTTAGAAAATCACCTTTCTTGAAAATTCAGAAAATCTGACATGTAAGGAAGGGTTCTACTCAATTCATAGCATTATACTTTATTTAGAACACATATTATAACCAGAACTGGCTACCCCGTTCTCAAATTAAGTCACTAAGTTTGAAATGGACACACACGCACACTGGCATTTTTCAAATATCTCAACATCTCTGAGAGAAGAGAAGAGAAGAAGAACAACTGTTCACAGAGAACAGAACAAGGATCAATGAGGCAGGTTCAGGTTGAAATGTAATTTCCGAGCTACTAGAGCAAGTCAGCAATGAAATAAGAGCTTAAGGACGCAAATCCAATCTACCCCTTTGGGGGCTGTCAAGGAAGGTTAAAAGAAGCCTCCGTTTATAGGGGCCTCACCTAGAGTTAGGATGTCCTGTGATGGAGGGCAGGGTGTTGGCACAGTCAGTCTGCTTGGTCTCTATGACTGTGCAAATAGTGTTTCCAGAAAACTGCATTAAATCTAATTCAGATATTAAGCTGTTAAATACACAAACCAACTTAATTTAATAATCTGTGAGGATAAGGCTCAAGGCTGTTTTTATTCAATGCAGAATATCCACAATTTAACAGCTTGCTCAAAGGGCTCCACTGTTTAAAACAGTGTGCTGCCTCCAATCTCTAGCAAAGTGCCAGGACTTCAACCTCTCCTTGTCCTCTAAGGAAGTATCCAAACCAACAGGGATTTTTTTCTTATGTGATCTGCTAAAGAGAATGACACAAGTGCTTTTCAGTTCATACATCATTACATGTTCTGCCACCATTTGCTTTCTACTCCCTTCTATTTATGTAAAATTATTTTTTCATAACATATATGTATATTTTTTCAAATACTTCATCTCAGAGAAGTTTCGACTGTCCCTTTTCCTGGTCACTTTCATTTACTGCCTTCATTTTTAGAGCTTTTATTCTTTTTCATTATTTGTGTGAATTTGTGCCAGTGTACTTCTGAGTCCATTTACCAAGACACCTTGTTAATTTTGACCTGATTTCTTCTTCTAGCAGAGGTTAAAACTGGGCTGTTTCACACAATGTGTCAAAAACTATAATTGATATTGTTGAGCTGCAACAGAAAAGTGAAGAGAAATAAAATGTGATAGGAGTGTTACTCTGGCAGTACCCAAAGGTGTGATCTATTCTACAAACGTGTATCAGTTTTCTAGCAGTGGCATTCTCAAATAACCATGGGAAGTGTAGTTTGGTGAGGTAAACTTTGTGATTCTTCCTTTCTCAGCAATTATAAATCCAAGAGTTCTCTAGGATGGAATATATTACTGTTAAACTGGTTTAAGTCTGCAGTGTAAATATATCCTAACTCTGTGAAAAGGGGAAATCTGTACTACATGCTAAATGATGTGATAACCAACGCAAAAATAATACTGTTGCATCGTCACATCAGTACTCAGGTTTATTGTGAACAAGAAGTCTGAGAAGTACTTAAGTCTTGTGGATCTGTATGACAATGGTATTTAACCAGCATTTGCTATAATAAACATGTAAAACATGAAGTGGACATAGACCAGGAAGTTGTAGCAAATCACTAGCCTTGGTCCAGAACATTTCGTTACTTCCTAGCCAGTGTGGTGTAGTGGTTAAGAGTGGTAGACTCCAAATCTGGTGAACCAGGTTCGGGTCTCCGCTCCTCCACATGCAGCTGCTGGGTGACCTTGGGCTAGTCACACTTCTTTGGAGTCTCTCAGCTCCACCCACCTCACAGAGTGTTTGTTGTGGGGGAGGAAGCGAAAGGAGAATTTTAGCCACTTTGAGTAGTGATAAAGCAGGATATCAAATCCAAACTCTTCTTATTCTTCCTAAACACTGTTTTACACATATGTATTACCCTTTTTTTTCTTCAGTAGCACCTTAAAGACCTTTTTTTCTGGCCAAGTTGTAAGAATTTTTGACCAGTCAAAGGAAATATACTTCTCACATTTTCTGTATCTCACAAGATACCAAGAGAATTTTTGTTATTTGAAATAAAACCAAAATTAACAAGTGTGACATATTACTGTAGACATATTACTGTACTGTAGTGAGTGCTCACAAAAAATGTAGTATTTCTTTAGCCCTTAACATGTGTACTACTGTTTAGGGCTACAGTTTGCCTTGAAGCAAATGACTGATTCAACAGGAGGGAAGTGTTCAGGAAAGACGAAAGAACAAAGGACACCTTCCTCACTCCCCACTCTTGAACCTGCCATAAAGCACTAAAGAATTCAAAGTCGGGCTGCCTGTCAAGGGCACTACTGCTACATAGTGAGGTGGGGGAACAGGGAAAGTTTATGGAGAGAGGGAAAGGGAATTTACATTTCATAGCACTGTTGACAGGGGGAGTTGAAAAAATAAATAAAATAACAAGTCCTGCATTTATTTGACTGTCCCTATCCCTTTCCAGGATACAGTCAAACCTCAGTTGTTGAACGCAATCCGTTCCGGAAGCCCATTCGGCTTCCGAAATGTTCAACCGAGGCTCGGCTTCTAATTGGTTGCAAGAGCGTCTCCACTCACGCGGAAGCCGCGTTGGACGTTCCAAAAAGTTTGAAAACCAGAGAATTTACTTCCAGGTTTTCAGCGTTCGGGAGCTGAAACGTTCCAAAACGGAGCCGTTCAGGAACCAAGATTTGACTGTACTATAATTTTTGGTGCTTAAGAAGGCAAATTCACACCTACCTATTACCTTTCTCTCTCTCCCTCTCTCTCACACACCTGCTCTCAACATCCCATAAATTAAACATAAGTCCTTGTTGCCCTAAGGGACCCAGGTGGCGCTGTGGTTAAACCACTGAGCCTAGGGCTTGCTGATCAGAAGGTCGGCGGTTCGAATCCCTGTGACGGGGTGAGCTCCCGTTGCTTGGTCCCAGCTCCTGCCAACCTAGCAGTTTGAAAGCACGTCAAAAATGGAAGTAGATAAATAGGAACCGCTACAGCGGGAAGGTAAACGGCGTTTCCATGTGCTGCTCTGGTTTGCCAGAAGTGGCTTTGTCATGCTGGCCACATGACCTGGAAGCTATACGCCGGCTCCCTCGGCCAATAATGCGAGATGAGCGCACAACCCCAGAGTCGGTCACGACTGGACCTAATGGTCAGGGGTCCCTTTACCTTTACCTTTACCTTGTTGCCCTACTCCCCCCCCCTTTCTTGGTTAAAATGTTGTTTGTTTCAAATTATGAACTTATACAGATTCCCCAGTATGTCAAACCTGGATTCTTATTCATCAATTGATGGTGATCTCAGATATGTCCTACCATGGGATCACTTCAGTAATCCATCCCCACTCTGTGGCTTTTGCCAACTAAGCTAACCGAGGGAACAGATGTAACATAAATTAATTTACAGCAACGTATTAACATTGTTGCACACCTATAATAATCTCGACTACTTTGTTTCTTTGTTGCTGTGCTTAATTGACTCTGACAGCAAGAAACACAGTTTGGGGAAACTGCAGAAAATTCAGTAGGAGCGATCATAACAAAAACATCACACTGTGCTTACGGTATTCTGATTTGGCTTGTTTCAGGCTTGGAGTGGCTCATTGTACAAGTTCTGGTGATTTTATACAGTTCAGTGTCAATTTAGAAGTCTGTCTTTTGCACTTTAATGTGCACTATTACGCCACTCTCTGAAAGCTTTTTATTTGATCTCACAATGCATCTTGCAAAGCAAAGCCTGAGCAAAAAGCTAATGCAATTGAACAGCAAAGCTAATCTCACTACCCACATCAGTATTCTTATTCACAGAGGTATTAACATTAATTACCATCCTTAGTGAGTGGTTTTTAAATACACTTCCTGCCAAGTTACCAGAGAAAATCCTGCAATTGTCCCATGTCCCAGAATGAGCCTAACAACAATATATATGTAACAATGTTTATGTGCTCAAACCATGTGCATGTGAATTGCTAATGTTTATTAGGGCATTAGAAACTGTTTCTCATGAAATGCACCAGCATGACACTATGAGGGAACTTGGAAGGTATCAATTTGTTTAGCAAATTCTTTAATCGGAATTGAATAAATTCAAGACGTTAGCTTACCAATATTCCTAAGAGCAGCAGGCCAAAGGAAACCAAAAACAGCAGGAAGCAAGGCACTATGATACCCCCATCTCTTTTCGGATCCTACAAAACAACACAAACCTATACAGGTTAATTGGGGGTATTTAAAGGTCCAAATGTTCCTAGCACTGCTGTTCAATTACCTATCCAGATAATCCCTTTTAAAAATCCGTGGCCAGAAATCAAGAGCCTTCATTATATGCAAACACCTCAAATTCAAAGCAAATGTTGTAACTCAAACTCAGACCACCCCCATTCCAAATTTTCCAATTGCTATCATCAAACAGGACAGAAATGCCGACTCTACTATCTCTTACATAAAATTGATCCCTAGAACTGGAGTGATTGATCCACTGATCCAAATGTCTCTGAACTGTTTCCTTCTGCTTGGTGCTTCTTTTGTGGTGTAGTGTGAGGATCAATCAGACTTGAAACTACTTCCTAGCACATGACATCATAACTCAAGCACAAAACTAGGGAAGACACTGAAGGTCACTGATCAGACCATCTGCCTTTAAAGAAAAATAAAACAGCTTGGAGGAGCAGATTGGAATGGGACTGGTGGGGTTTCTCTGAAACCATTTGTCCCATTGACAGTATTAAGGGGGCAATTTACAACAGGAAAGGGATCCATGAAGAAAGGATTGCCCCCTCTCTTATTGTCAGAGTTCCAACCAAATCTGAGAGTCCCCATTTCTGTTCTTAAATTATTTTAAGGAGATGGGAGATCTGATCCCATATCTCCAAGGTCCCACATTAAGAAAATACACTGCTCTGTCTGTGGAAGCAATTCCACACATGAGGGTTGGGCTTTGGTGTCAATGATATGTGGGTGATGACACCAAGCTTTATTTCTCATTTCCATTTGCAAATCTCAGGGAGGCTGTAGAACTCCTGAACAGGTGTCTGGGGGTGACTTTAGAATTAAGCTGAAGTCTAATACAGACAATGCTATGGGTGGGATGGCTGGCTGATCTGGGTGGACTGGTGTGACCAGTGCTAGATGGGACCAGTGTTGAAGCTCAGGTGTCCTCCTAGACACCATGCTGTTTGTGTCAACACTGGTAGTGTCTGTAGCTAGGAGTGCATTTTAGCAGCTCAAGCTGGTACACCAACTACAATCCTATCTTGAAAGATTGGACGTTGCCGAAGTAAATCAATGCTTTAGTCACATTCAGGTTAGGCTACTGTGATGCACTTTATGAGAGGCTGCCCTTGAAGATGGTCTAGAAACTCCAGCTGAGGTAGAATACTGCTGCTCTGCTGGTGGTGGGGGCAAGGTTATAAGAGAATGCAACACCAGTTCTGTAACAGCTGAGCTGGTTATCAGTGCATTTCTCAGCTCAGTTCTAAGTGCTTTGGAACCAACTTATTTGGAAGTCCACTTTCAGCCATACAAGGCTGCCAGGCATTGAGATATGCATCAGAAGCCTTTATGTCTGCTCACATGTGAAGAAAAGGCTTTTTTGTGGTGGACTCCAGACTGTGAACAGAGGGGCTGTGAAATCTATTCACCAACTCAGCTGCAGTGAGCTAGCTCCACAGCTGCACATTGAGCTGTTGCCACCTCAGCATCTAGCTGGGAAGTACCTGTCCATTCTGGCTGCCGGCTTTTCCCAGAGCTGGCTCCATGGAGCTGTTACCTGGCTGAAGAGGGACAGCAGTGGCTGCCACCCACCCTTCACAATGGCTTTGGGGGCTGAAATGTTATATATAAGAGTTTTCGCTTTTTCTCTGAAGGCATTGTGAGGTTTTTTGTTTTTTGTTTTAACTCAGGTGGTGAATACAGCAAGACACGTTAGTTTCCTGAGTTCAACAGTGGCACTGAGCCAAGGAAGTGGGAGAGCTTAATTCTCCTCCCCTTCATTCTCCTTGTCATCCATGGAGGTCTCTGTTACGTTGAAAGTGGTGGGGAGGGGTGCCCTGAAGGAGGGAGGGAATTGAATTGTGGTGCCCTCTATGGTCAATCCAACTTTCTCAAAGGGGCAGTTCGCCCTCACTTGTGGGAGTGACACTTAGGTCAGAGGAAACTAGTCAGAGGGCACAGATCCTCCCCCAACCTCCCAAGGGAAAACTAAAGCAAGAGATGGCAGAGAGGAAGATGGGAAAGGGAGGGTAATAATGGGCAAGTCTAGAGTGCACAAATAAATAAATAAATAAATAAATAAATGAATGAATGGTTGGCCCAGCCATTATGGATGGCTTCCAACAGAATATGTACACAAAAACACAACAGAACATCACACATTAAAAGATTCCTGATACAGGATCTCTTCAGATGTCTATGGAAGGTCGTATAATCATTTATCTCTTTGACACCTGATGAAAGATGGTTGGGAGCCACTATGTTCTGCATTAAAGGATAGAGATATCACTGAACATACCTTTTCGGAATCTGTAACCAATTGTCCAGGTGAAGTAAGGAAATCGGACAATATCTCAAAAACCTCCAGAAACTCTGGGATTGTTTCACAGCCACCATACCAAAACATAAGGGAGATAACCTGTGCAGTCAATCAAATAATTCATCATGAGCTTTCATCATCAGGAAAGTGAAATTTTCATTTTAATTTCAAGCCTGCATAACCAATCGATCTTCATTTGTTCATTTGTTTAAAGTGCAAATAAAGATAAAATACAAAAAAAATGTTTTTGTATCAGCCAGGCATTTTTGCAGGCTGCATACATTAACTGGAATAAAAAGACGAACAGATTATTACCTGGTTGTAACATGGCACAGCTTTTGACATAATTTCAGCTATATCAGCATTTATGATGTGGGAAATCTGGCCCCTAAAATGTATGAATCTAAAAAAAACAAAAGCAATGTTGTCCTTTTCTCTTTTTTTCAAAAAGTGATCTCCATCTGAGTTAAATCTGAATCCTTACCAATATCTGTGACAGGGCGAACAGATAGGCAATTCCTCCACTCCTCCAAGCCACCCAGCTATGCTTTGGAGTCCTTCTCACAGAGCCTTTCTGAGATTGTTCTGTGTTGCTCTGCAGTTCCTGCTGCTCATCAGCTCCATTTGGTGGTTCCATCACAGCTGGCTTTGAAAGACCTTCAAGTGCGCAAATGAAACCAGTCAGGAAATAAAACAGCAATATAAGCGTTTCGCTCTTGCTTGGGCTGCAGGGGTTACATATGCAGATGGACGGAAAAAGCTGTCAGATACCAGCCAGCAACCAGAGTTAGTAACTGCAGCTGGAGACATGAACACCACACTAATCCATGCTACCTTCATAGCAGAAATGTAGTGTGGGTGGCTATATAATGACCCATTCCCCCTCCCCACCAGCAACAGAATCAGGGTTTTGCTGTTCATTAATAAGCTGTGATTTAACTCTTTTCCTACATTGCAATTTATTACATTTACAGTATGTACTTCAGTTTTCAGTTCTTTCCTTTGGGGCTGTGTGATATCATATGCCTTGCTTTACACCAGGCATCCCCAAACTGCGGCCCTCCAGATGTTTTGGCCTACAACTCCCATGATCCCTAGCTAAGAGGACCAAGTGGTCAGGGATGATGGGAATTGTAGTCCAAAACATCTGGAGGGCTGCAGTTTGGGGATGCCTGCTTTACACCTTTACATATACTTGTTACAATCATAGCTGCCAAGTTATCCCTTTTTTTAAAAGGGATTTTCCCTTATGCTGAATAGGCTTCCTCGCGAGAAAAGGGAAAACTTGGCAGCTATGGTTACAATAATAAACTGAACTAGCCATTTCGAAGCACTCACTCAGAACCAATAAAAGGGCTTCTGGACCAAATGTGATTGTGCAGTACTACACTAATAAATCACACCGTGTGTGTCTAAAGGGCACCATGGAATTTTACACTACCTCCTCAATGAAGCGTCCAAAACAGATGTAGCATGTTCATACTCCAGGTTCCCAGGCATCCTATATGGGGTGTAAGTTCCATTTAATTCAGCTGAATGTAGGGTAAATATGTACATAGGATTTGGCAGTAAATCCTGCAAGTCCAGACACTGTTCATTCTATTATTTTCCCCTGAATGATCAAAGATCTATAATTCTCAGTGACAGCTGTTTCAAAACTATATTTATTGGCTGTATTATTATTATTTTTACATCCCACTGTTCATCCAAGGAGCTGAAGGTTGTGTGCAAGGTTCTCCCATCTCTCATTAGCTTGTGGTGTAGGGGCTGGTCCAAGGTCACCCAGCAGGCTTCACAGCCAAGTGGGGATTTGAACTCTGGTCTCCCTGGTTCTAGAGCAGGACTCGAACTACAACACCACACTGACTCTTACTACTCTGTTCTGCTCAAAACAAGCTGCCATAGCTGAAGCATGTGAGAGTTGGTTGTAGAATAGGGCTGTAACTGATAAAATAGGAATCTGATTTATTATGAAAATACTCTTCAAACAGAGTGCTTGAAACAGAAACATAGCTTTCCTTCTCTCCTCTGTTGGCCTCCAAATAAAACCACAGATAAACTGCTTAAGAATCCTCCTCTGAGATGGTGAGCAACAACCGCTTCCTCCTGACCCCTCTCCTACCTGGTCCCACCCACAAAATGGCCTATTGTAATCTATGGACAAGCTGAAGAGTAGCTGTGCGCCAAAACGTCTGAGGAGATTGCTTGACTTTACAGTCATTGCTGAGTCACCAATCCTCTCCACATTAATTTTCACATTGCTCCCACTCAGTCCACCTGCCATTTCATATGGAACGAGGGATGGAGGGAACGAAGCAATGTTCTCTTTTCCCATGCAGAGTGCCATTTTCTCCAGTGGGTTCTGTCTTCATCCTTGGGACGAGGCCCCTAAAAACTGACTGGTGATCATGCACTTAACAACATGTCTCTCTCCGTGTGTCTTTTCACACACGTGTGTGCGTGCGCAACAAAATTGTGGCAGCTGCTTTCCTGAGCAATGTGTAAGTAAAAAGTAAAGCATCTCCAACTCCCATTGCTTCTCTTGAAGATCAAGCCTTATTATATTCAAGCCTTGTTATATATATGGAGAGGCAGCTGGAAACAGCTTCACCTCCCACACTTTTGCTAGATCTGACACAGCTGTGCCAGAGAAGGTGAGGCATGGCTGCTAGAGTAGCCCAAAGATGCTGACTCAGCTCCCTAATGGAGTTTTGAGGTGAGCACCACCACAACTTCAGAAGCAGCAAAGAAAGCCTAGATGAGGCAGAATTAAGATAGGACTTGATAAACTATGTTGCTGGGAATGCTTGGTGGAAAAGCTTGAAATGAGTCCAACCAAACATAGGCCAGAGTTTCTTTGAAGACATCCCTTTTATAAAATTCTTGAAGAATTTTGGCAAC
The DNA here is from genome assembly GCF_965207765.1 of Zootoca vivipara. Taxonomy (NCBI): domain Eukaryota; kingdom Metazoa; phylum Chordata; class Lepidosauria; order Squamata; family Lacertidae; genus Zootoca; species Zootoca vivipara. Next base: position 63,117,896 of record NC_142582.1, on the reverse strand, counting down.
CACCAAAATCACCAAATTATTTGGACACATATAATTTCTTTTAAAAAGAAACTCTCTCACAAGGCAACCCTCTAAGAAGGAACAACTCTCCTGAACATAAAAAAGAATCCATGAAAAAGGAAATTAGAAAATTTCTTCTGACATAAAATCCCCCCCTAAGGAAATGAGGAATTATGAAATATTGAGAGAAGAATTTGTTCTAAAGGTTGAGGTCTGTGGTGTGTGTGTGTTATGAAATCATCTACTGAGGCAACATCCCTTTAAAATGAAGGCAGTAAATGTTTCCTGTAAAGGTAATATAAGACAAATGAAGGAAGGGTTTCAGCTGCTGAATGGCATGCAGAAATTCAACGACTTCTCTAAAAAAGGAAACAGCAATAGAATAAGCTTTTCCTTCAGGGGGAAAACCTGCATAAGCCCATCAGATCCATAGTTTCATCTCTTTCAAGTGGCTTCAATTTTGGCTCCCTGTTCTGGAGCTCATTCTCAAGGTAAAGCAGAAGAAGTAAAAGAAAAGGGCACAGAGCTGTCTGTATAGCATACTGAAATGACATTTCTATTCTTCCATTAGCAATATAACAATTGATACCATTGTGTAACCATACCATCTTCATTAATCTCCTAAAGATAAATTTTGGAACATCCCAGAATGTTTTACAGCAGGCATAGGGAAACGTTGGCCCTCCAAATGTAGTTGCACTAAAATTCCCACCATTCCTGACCATTTGCCATGCTGACTGCCACCAATGAGAGTATGAGTCCTTACCCCCCCTCCCAACACACAAAACAGAAAAACACAAGGTGTGGAACCTGTTGTGAGCAGCTAGAGAGGGAAGAGAAAATTAGCAAGAAGCATGAAAGTTTTTAGGTGTGTGCTCTTTGGATCCCTGAAAATTTTGTGTGGGAGACCTAAGTTTGCAATATAAGAGAAATATGATAGAAGAGAAATGACCCAGCTTTCTAAAAGAGGCTGAATACACACAATAATCTTGCCACAAACAAATTGTGCTAAATTGTACTAGAGGTGATATGCTTATCTGAGTTGTTCGCCATAAACATAGGTCACCAATGAAGGAAGAAAGGACAAGGACACCAGGAGCACCACCATTCAAACCACTGTATGATTTTGTTCCAAGGCTAATGGGGGGGAGGGGTCACAGTTTGGAAAGTGAGCTGGCTGCCCCTTCCCAGAGCAAGATTCCACATCCAGCCGAGGCCAACAGGTCACAAAACCAGTATTAACAGTGGGGAAATGTAGCTTATTCCACAAATCTGTTGTCATTTTGTAGTCTTTCTTTCATGGGGTACATATTATCAGTTCATTTAAGATGTTTCATTATTTGTAACAAAAAAAAAAAACGAAGGGTGGAAAAGGTAACAAAATCTAACAGTTTTTGGATGTTTTGAAGAAAAGAAAAAAGATACTGTAATCATTTTGGCTGGTGCAAAACTATCAAGAAAAATAAGAAATACCAATGATCTATTCTAAACATAACCCAGTTGGTACAGTCTTGGGCCTCCACGGAATTGATAAAAAAAAAAAAGTGGTTTTGTGAGGAGGGAAGTGGACAAGCATGCAAAAATAAAAAAGTAATTTAGAAAAAGAAACTGAATTGTATAGCTTGGATGCCAGGAAAATGGCAGCAGCTGGTTCCCTGATGAACAAGAAAATAGGTTAGCTTGGGGCTTACAATCTTGTTGCTCCTTCCACATGAACCACTGTTTTCTCCATTATTGTTGAATATGGAATTTGAATTTCATCCATTCACAATGCACGGAGCTAAATTTCTCATTGTGGTTGTGAATTCAGCTGTTAAAAGCTTGAAAGAGGTGGTGTTACTTTATTTGTCAATTTGCAACCTGCCATTAATGAATTCATAATGCACTATGTGTGAGCTTACAAATCAGTGTTATGCAACCTGTACAAAGTGTAGCTTATGGTTGGGCTGCTTGCGCTTACCACTTAAAAGAATAAGAATTAAATTAAGTCAGGGAGTCCTCTTCATTAAACTTCTCAAAGAGGAATTTTAGTTCAAGCATTAGTCAAAGAAACAAATGTTTGAACTGACAGAACAACCCTGCAAAGTACTCCACACATGTTTAGACTATGGACACAGGTTTGGTTTGTTTTGGTCTTTTTTCCCCTCTTATCAGCATCTTTGACAATAGATACATCATTTCAAGCCCCAACTAGACCTTTTGAAAAACTGGCTTTCCTTTTTTTTAAAAAAGTATGGAATATGATGTCAGAAATATTAGCCTCTTGTGAGAACACAGAATAATAATAGGTTTCATTATAGTACAAATGGTTAGCATTTGCTATCTTTCAGTTGGGACTTCCTTCAAGGATGCCTTTTTGTCTTTCCTAGCAGGTCCCATTTCTCTTTTGGACAGCTAACAATGGCCAATTATTGCCAAACAATGTAGGGTTTTTTGTTTGTGTTTTTTGCAATAGCTAAAACAAATGTGTGTGGTTATGCAGCATTCAGTGTTTTTCAGTTGTTGTTGTTTAGTCGTTTAGTCATATCTGACTCTTCGTGCCCCATGGACCAGAGCACACCAGGCACTCCTGTCTTCCACTGCCTCCCGCAGTTTGGTCAAACTCATGTTCGTAGCTTCAAGAACACTGTCCAACCATCTTGTCCTCTGTCATCCCCTTCTCCTTGTGCCCTTAATCTTTCCCAGCATCAGGGTCTTTTCCAGAGAGTCTTCTCTTCTCGTGAGGTGGCCAAAGTATTGGAGCCTAAGTTTTTCAGTACTTAGAGGCAATTTGGTGATGGACTTCTGAGCTTTGTTTTTAAAAACAAAACAAAAACCCAGCAACGAATGGCTGTCAGTTCAGCTGCTCTTACCACATCAGTTGCCTAGCCTCTCAACCCTAACAATGTAAAGCCACAAAAAAGTTCTGCGATCCTCCAGCTAAAATAAAAACTACGAATGATGAAATAATGAAAAGGTAAACCACCGTGAGGTGCAAATATTTAAATGTATAAACGACCTTCACATATACAAGGAGATTCAAAAATGTGTGCAAAGTCTCATATTTGAAGTCTTAAAAGTCCAGTATAAAGTACAATAAAGTCCGACAATAAAGTGCTATGATGTATCATGCGTTCTTATCTCTTCCCATGCGTTCTTATCTCATCCAACGGGTGGCCAGTTTCTTTCCCGTTTCACAGGAATGGTTTCCTCAGGGTGCGGACTCTTTCTTAAGTAATAAGAAATTCATATGATGCACCATAAATACTTATACATTTCTTTTAAAACATCATACAGAAATGTTTAAAATTACTCACCAAAGGTTCGTGTGTGAAGGTTTAACAAGACTAACGAAGCTCACAATTCTCAGACTGATGAAATGTAACAGTTAGTTACAAGGTTAAATACAAGGTTCAATCAGTAAATCATTTCAAATGACCAAATCCTTACAAGAAGTACAACACCAGCAACTCTTAAAGATATACAACTGTTAACAATTTCATGAATAGGATAAAAAAACGTACTCCACCATATCCTTGAAATTCCTTGTTCATAGAAAGGCACTAAACTCTGCTTGGAGATTTAACCCCGCGGGTGCTAATGAACCAAATCTATGTATCCAGTAGGCTTCTTTTTTGGTGTAGTTTCCTTTTCAAAGCCTCAGCATTTATTCCAGAGTGTTTGTGCTTATAAATAATAAACCATTTAAAGTCCATTGCTCTATGGTTTTGCTCAATAAAATGGGACGTGAGTGGCGCCTCCAAAACTTTATTAAGGATTAGATTTTTATGCTCTAAGATTCTCGCTTTCACCGGTCTAATAGTACTACCTATGTACCATAATTTACAATTGCATTGTAGGGCATACACAACTCCCCGAGAATTACAATTTGTAAAAGACTCCAACTGGATAGGTTTGCAAGAACCAGGTATTGTAAATTCCTTAATTTCTTGCGTTAATTCACAGGCGGCACACCTTCCACATTTAAAGTGGCCCCGTATACTGCTCTGGGTCTGGCGCGCATCGGAAATGGCCATGTGTACCAACATATCTTTAAGATTCCTCGTTCTACGATATCCTATCTGTGGAATTCTGGCACAACCCGGCAAATCTTTTACCAAATGCCAATGTTTTTTAATTATTCTACTGATGGAATAAGCCAAAGGAGTGAAATAAAGAGCACAAGTAATGGGCTGGTTTCTTGTCTTGTGTGTTCCTCAAACAGACTGTTTCTAGGTTTATAGAATGCTCTAGATTGTGCCGATTTAACTACTCTCTGTGGGTAACCCCTGGATAGAAAATCTTGTGCCATGTTATTGCTATCTCTGTGGTAGTCCTGAGAGAAAGTAGAGTTTCGTTTAATTCTTAAAAACTGGCCATATGGTAGATTATGTTTCAAACTCATCGGGTGATATGACTTATAGTGCAGGTATGAAGGTTTATCCGTGGGTTTTTTAAAGGATCTTACAGCTAACTTATTCACACTATCCCTGAATACAATAGTATCAAGGAAGGTTATATGTTGTGTGTGAAAATGTGTAGTATATTTAATGCTAGAGTGTATCGTGTTGCACCACGAAAAAAATCCGGTTATGCTTTCCGATGATTCAAAGATCAAAAACAAATCATCCACAAAGCGTTTGTAAAATAATATTTTTTCATAAAAAGGGTTGGCCATTGAATTCATCAGGTACTCTTCCTCTATCTTTCCCATTAAAAGATTAGCTATGCTAGGGGCACATGCACTCCCCATAGCCACTCTTACCACATCAGTTGCCTAGCCTCTCAACCCTAACAATGTAAAGCCACAAAAAAGTTCTGCGATCCTCCAGCTAAAATAAAAACTACGTCTGTGAGCATTCAAGTACCCACTTCACGGAGATTGAATAAAGTTGAAACAAGGATAATAAAGTAGGAGGTAGATGAAAGGTAAAAAGCTTAACACAAGAGCCGAATTCTGATCCCAAAACAGAATGGCAAAACTAAAATGCAAGGGCCTTCTAGAAAAAATGTGATTTGTTTAGCTATTGACAGATTGGGCCTGTGGTTACAACTGACAGCAGAATGTAGCTTCAAAAGCTCACTCCTTGGTATAGTTACCAGATGCACTCTAGAGCAGAGTCATAGCAACCAGACCACAAAGAACAATGGGAAGATTGTAATATTATTCTGGAGCTTGCCAATGTAAGTATGAAGGACTGCACAGGTTGGAATGTGAACTTTTTAAAAAGAAAAAAGTGTCCCGTATGTTACTCTTCTCTGTCATATGTGCAACTATGTGAAAAGAGGCATGATTATTTATTCATCATTACTAAAACCATGTGGTTAGTTTGCAGTAATGCAAAGTGTTGTTAAAATCATGAAGCCATTCCTATTCTGAAAACAGAAGTTTATAAAGCAGTTAGTGAACTTCTGAAATACCCATTACAATGAAGCTTTTACTTCAAATTTATGTATCATCAACACATAATTGCTTTCAGTAAAGTATATTTATGATCCTAGCAGGATTATACATTGGTTTGCAAGTCTTTTCCCCCTGGGAGGGGGGATTATGATTTATCAAAACCAAAAGTACTTATATAGCGTTAGGGCAAAATTCTGGGTGCGAGAATGCTCAGCCACCCAGCTCATCAGGCAAGGGCCTGTGGTCATTGCGGAGTATAAAAGGAAGGAGTCCAGCCACGATCTGGAGCAAACAGCAAGGTTTATTACTGCGCAGCAGGTTCAATGCCAGACTGAAAATCGTGAACAGGGCTGCAAGAATTTTTAAAAGTTCCCACCACCATCCCATAATGCACATCGAAAGCATCATACATACATCACTTGTGACAGGGTAAAACGTCAGAAAAGGGGAAGGTGCAAGGGGCATTAGCATACAGGTAAACAGGAGGTAAACAGGATTAACATAAGGTAACAATGCACGATGTCCCAGGACATTGATCAGCAAGTACCAGTAATTATCTGGGAGGGGACCCTTGAGTACCTGGCCAGGGCCGGCTCTAGGTAGACTCCCGGTGGCGTGGTGCGCCAGGGCGCCGGGCCGGTAGGCAGGGCCGGTGCACCCATTTAGGCAAACTAGGCCGCTGCCTAGAGCGCCAGGACAGCTCGCCCCCCCCGCCCGCCGCCGCCCGGTGCTGCCTGGGGCCGCCTCCCAGAGGCACGTGGAGAGTGCGAGCCTGGGGCTACCTCGCCGCGCTTCTCCTCTCAGCTATTCAGCGGAGGCGGCCCCCGGCTCCCACTCCCACTTCCCGCGTGAAGCTCCAGAGGCGCGCGGGGAGTGCCTGACCTGCTCGAGACTGCCCTGTACCTGGCGGGGAAAAACAATGGGTCCAGGTGTGTGTATTGCCTCTGGCTTCAGAGGGTCGGGAATGGCAGGAGATGGTACCTGAATGGATTGTGGATATGCAGAGGAGCACCACCCTGGCTAAAGGATTATGGCTGTTCCCTGCATCCCTGAGAGCCCTTGGCCAGAGTAGCAAAAGGGGGTTTCATTTAGAAATACAGATACATGGTATTCATTCGTAAAGAAATATGGTTACATAGTGTCTCAGGCAACAGAGAAAGGGTAGGAAAGGGAGCCTTTATTACACAGGGCTTGATCTTGAGGGGTTCGATCGAGGGGTTCGATACTAGAGTGGTGTTGTAGGATCAGACGGGGTCCCCTTGAGGGCATTTGTGCCAATCTTGATTCCCAAATGAAGCCTCGTTTGGGTGCCCCCCCCTATAAAATTCCCTAACATATAGGTTTCTGGTTCTTGGGGTCTTGTGGCATTTTAATGGATAATTAATCTATTACCACCACCACCACCACCACACTCATAGCCTTCTTTCACTAATCCTTTCTGGGACAATTTTTCGATCACTGCCACTGTTTACCTGGAGGTTTTGCCTGATATCATCCAACCCAATCCAGTTTTCAAATTCTGATTAAAAAAAAATGCCTTCTCGTGAGTCACTGCAACAACTCCTGCTGACTCCACAGTCTATACCTGTATCTTGCTTAAAACATCACAACTTGGGAAGAGCTCCTGATTATATTTTCTCCTTGCTCCATTTTCTTGTGCAATCTAATACTTTACATAATATTATGACCTTCCTATGTGACTAGCAATATACGTGAATTTTTAGATGGCATCTGTAGAAGTGAACATCCTTGCATTCTTTGGAAATGCAGCTAAGCCAAGATTCTTCATTATTTTCCTAGTCTATGAAACATTTGCTCTCTCAATACCACGTAGGATCAAACCATTAGACTTCATTTAAACCATTTACAGAAGACTGTAGCATGCAATATGCTTGACAGCTATAGGTATATGCCTTTGGTTTTCAAAGGCTTGGTTAATTATTCTTATTTTTAGGTACCTCCAGTTATACCATTCCTGCCATGTAGCTCACTTCAAATGCAGCCTCATATATCTTTAATGGGTACATGGTTGCCTCGGCTCCTTGCTTCCATATTAAGATCACTAGGATCATGTCATAAAATAGACAATGATTTTTAAACTGGCTTGGATATCTGAACATGCAAAAGTACAAGCAGCTTCAATTTTAAATAACATAGAACTGGAAGGTAGTTAATTTAGAGCAGGTTTCTCCAAGAGAAATGTTTTCAAGGAAGTTGAACGTTTTGTACTTAAAATGTTTTGTCAGCTGAGGCTCCCCTCTTGCTCATGGAGTAAGTTCCCTTGCTAAGACGTTCTAAATTTATAGCCCTGGGTAACTTTCTCCAGCTGCTGATGCAGCTAATTAGATTAGATTGCCATTCTAGGTTTGTATCTAAGCAGCAGCCCATAGCTGCTTCTTCCTTGGTGATCACTCATAGCTGAGTAAGATTGTCTTCCATGAACACAGTCTTAACAGTGAGTCTGTGACTGTGGAAGCCAATTCTGGATCCACATGTCCTTCCACAGTGGGGGACATAGGTATCTGGGCAGGAGTTGATCATGGTGAGGGTTTGACCTCTTAGCACATTTCTCCATTTTGTCCTGATTTCAAGCATCTTCAAAGTCCATGACACCTTTGGTAAAGCCTGTTCTCCAGTTGGAGCGCTCACAGGTCAGTGGTTCCCAGTTGCCGGTGTTTATAATACATTTTTAAATATTTGCCTTGAGAGTGTCTTTAAACCTCTTTTGTTGTCCACCAACATTACGCTTTACATTTTTCAGTTTGGAATAGAGTAGCTGCTTTGGAAGACGATAATCAGGCATCCGAACAACATGACCAGTCCAATGAAGAATCGTTGCTCTGACACTGGAGATCATTGCTTCTTCCAGTACACTGACATTAGTTCGCTTGTCTTCTCAAGTGACATGTAAAAATTTTTTGGAGACACCGTTGATGGAGTCTTTTGAGGAGTTGGAGATGCTGTTTATAAGTGGTCCATGTTTCACAAGCATACATTAAGGTTGGTAGTACCTACAAGCATTTTGGTTTCCCTGTTAACGTCCCAGTCCTCAAACACTCTGTGCTTCAATTGGGAGAAAGTTGCAATCACAGAGCTCAGGCAATGCTGGATTTCGGCATCAATGTCGGCCCTTGTGGAAAGATAACTGCCCAGGTAGGACAAGTGATCGACCCTTTCCAATGTTACATAGGCTTTCCATAGCATAGCAATGGCAGGCCCTGGTGCCTTCCAGAAACTGAAGCACCCAATCACCTGCACCGACACTTACATCAAGGCTGATCCAACTCACAACTCTTCAGTGGAATGCCCAGTCAGAGCCAAGCTGCAGCTTTTCTACCTTGGATCATGCCCAAAGCTCTCACCAGAAGCATGAAATAAATAAGGGACAGTGCGCTTCATGTTGGCATACCTGAATTCTTGTTCTTCTCTGTATATCTTGTGGACTGTGCCGTAGCAGTCATTTAATTTCAAAATCTGCAGGGTGTGTGGCTTCTGTGACTGATGGAAGAAAACAGGTGCAACACTTATGCCAACACGACTGCCTACTGACTCTTTAAAAGAAAAAATGATTGAATTTTCTTTTAACAAGCTCTCCAGTTCATGTAGGTAGGAGATCTTATTGTTGCAAACAGGACAATAGCATTCCGAGAAAGCCATTGATTAATTGTAGGTAGAACACTGGACTAAAGCTTGAAGGTCATGCTGTGTTTATGTTGCTGAAACAAACAACAACACGAGTGTGGATAATGTATTTAACTTAATTAATTGTTTCCCTCCTCTGCAGTACTGCAGCATTTCTTTGTATTTCAAAATAAGAGAGCAATTTAATTTTAAAATGTAAATAGCTTTGGCCTTTGAAAATGTAGTTGATGTTAACAGGCACAAATCCATAGCAGTACTTCTCTTATTCTATTATTCCTAATCCTAAACAAGCTTTGCTTCTCCACTGCTGTATAGGCTGTTTGTCAACCTCTTTTCTAAGCCTCTTTCCAATGGATCACCACCTCAGTCCAAGGAAAGGGATTAAAATACACAAACAGCATTGTATAGAACTTTCTTAATGATGAGCGATATCCGAGTGAGGATGCGGTTCATCTGCATCATGTTGTTTTGAATAGGATGTACGTTCCAGTGTGGAGTCTTAATTATGTCCCCTTCCATTCCCCCTCCCAAGGCTAGTCACGTGTCCATACCTTGCTTTACAAGTGTCTTGAGCCGGGTTGTGGCTTACATTGCTTCAAAGCTGAGCACATTTTACATTGCAGGGTGGGATTTTAAAAGATACATGTGTATTACTATCAGTGATTTCATTACCTAGGGGTATGTTATTTGATTTTATTCTATATGTTAATGTACTATATGTTAATGTATTATATTCTTTTTCTTCCCTCCCCTTCTTAAAACTTCATTGGAGGCCTCCAAATAAGAATTTCTCAGGAACACATATTTTTCCATTGCCTTAGCAAAATGAACCACATTTCAATTATATTTGTACATAAAGGTAAAGGTAAAGGGACCCCTGACCATTAGGTCCAGTCGTGACTGACTCTGGGGTTGCGGCGCTCATCTTGCGTTATTGGCTGAGGGAGCCGGCGTACAGCTTCCAGGTCATGTGGCCAGCATGACTAAGCAACTTCTGGCGAACCAGACCAGCGTACAGAAACACCGTTTACCTTCCCGCTGTAGTGGTACCTATTTATCTACTTGCACTTTGACGTGCTTTCGAACTGCTAGGTTGACAGGAGCTGTGACCGAGCAATGGGAGCTCACCCTGTCGCGGGGATTTGAACCACTGACCTTCTGATCAGCAAGCCCTAGGCTTTGTGGTTTAACCCACAGCGCCACCCGCATCCCTATATTTGTACATACTTAGCTATATATTCCATTTTTTAAGGACAGTGCACATGATGACTGCAACTGTGATATCACTTGCAAAATTAAAACACCAAGTGATTCCAATTAGGCAAAAGGTGTCCCCACAAATGTAAGTAGAACACTGCTAGCTCAGGCCAAAAGTTCACCTAGTGCAGCATTCTGTTCTCATAATAGCCAATCAGATGCCCAAGGAAAGCAGGATCTGAGTGCAGCAGCACTCTCTACCACTTGTGATTCTCAGCAATGGGATTTAGAGCCACAATCCCTCTGACAGGGGAGACAGAACATAGCCACTGTGGCTAGGAACCACTGATATTATTCTCCATACCAATTTTCCTGTAATTGGGTTTTGTAATTGCCTTCATCATCCTGCATCACATTCCATAGCAAGTGTTCCCCAGGGGCAGTGTTACAGGATTTAGTTTTCATTAGAAGAGAATACACTGGAGACTTATGGTGTCTTTGTAACATTTTGCTTATTTATGAATATAAAAATACAGCCTACTAGAAGGAAGGAAAACTGCTAAACCTGCATCAGGTCTCCAAAGAGAGAGAAACTACGCCCCAAGGATGCTAGATTCAGCAACACCAACTAAAACTTCTCAGTTCTCTTGCCTGTATCCAAAACTGCTTTAAACTTTCTTCCTGTACTTTCACCAAGCTATGATGTGTGTCTGTTGAAAGGCAGGGAATAAAGTTTTCCAGTCATCAATTAAAACTAATATCTTTTTAAGTCCTTGATCCCTGTCAGGGGGCTCTCAGAGGCTCCGTGGGAAGAGGGGGATGCCAGATTGGGTTACAGGGATCCCCAGCCCCTCCTCTCCAGCAGTACCTCTTCCAGCCGAGGTAGCAGGTGGAAGGCGAAACGGTCAGCCAGGAGGGAAGAGGGGTCAGTGATGCTAGCAAGGAGCCCTTGCACCACCTCAGGGAAGAGGGCTCAGAGAGGGAGATGCAATTTCCATCGCCCCAGTTGTGCAGAGGTGTCAAACACAAAGAGGGGAGGCGGCGCCTGGGGGTGCCGAAGTTCTTCTGTTGGGCTCGTAACAGGAAGGGGCCACTCCCGGATTCTGTGAGTGACTGAGATGGACATGAACTTGTAGCTCTACACTGTACATTGTATGCGCAATAAACCTGTAAAAAGCCAGGTCTGATTTCAGTGTCGTTACTCGTGAGTAACCACCTACAGGCCATTACAATCCCCAGCAGGTGCCACTTCAGTTTTTTGGTTGTTTCTTAAAAGCGACGGGCTCATTCATGCTAATCAAAACCACCCAACTTTGTAATTGTGTGCTTCACACGTGTTTTCCAGGGCCATACTTCTCCCTACCAGAAATAAATCTGATTTCTTTGCAAATCAGCTCAATTGTTTTCAGGGCTTCTTTCTGTAAGATGATCTTGCAGCATGTTCCTTCATCATGTCCACTGCATAGCATCCACACCATACATTTAACCACCTACAGTTCCCCAGATTCTTGGCGGGGGGGATGCATATGAGATCTCCTTTTTGTTTGACTTGTAGCCAAAGGGTTTGCCTTCATGATAGATAACATTTAAAATCTGTTATTGGGCAGGGTTAAAAAAAACCCCTTTTCATACCAATGCATATGGGTAACCATGAAAGCTAATTTGCACAGTGATAGCCCATCAGAAACTATTGTTCTCCCCACTACTTTCCTCTCTCAGGTAGAACTGTCCATAAGCATGCACAAATAAATTACTATTTTAATCCTGAAACTACCTAGGGCTATGAGCAATTACTGGAAAACAGTTATCCATACCGTCTAACAGTTCAGTTGACGTCCCTGAAACTATTCCTGAGCAGGTAGGTTATGGACAGCATCCTTCGGAAATAGTATTTATAACCTGATCCACAAAGTGGTCAGGAAATCATAGGCTGTTGCTTAGCAAGCAACTGGAGTTGCATGGAATCCTAAAATTAAAATGTAACACATCTTCTATCTCATGCCAGTTTTTAGTACAGGGTGGAAAATGTTTAGATAAAAGATTTTCTCCACCTACTCAGTATTTATGCAGTAATAGAGAAGGGCCATCACAACACATAAATCATTATTATGAAAGCAGGTGAAGTTACTCCATTGACCAACCAATTCCCTCAACAGAAATTTATTTTGCCCTCAGGACATTTTCCAATAACAGCATTTCCCTTAATGATTTCTCCAAAAAGCTCACAGTACATTTGAATATAGACACACATTTAGGCTACAGGTCTAAAAATGGTTTAGTATCATACAATAAACACATTTACAGATTTCCACACTAGGGTCTACCAACTGGTACTGCAGAAAGCTGATTTATGGGGGGAAATGTTCTTCTGAGACAGGAAGGGAAATAGAGCAGATTCCAAGCTCAACAGAAACCAGTATATTGCAAAGCAAAATAAAAAAATAAAAAATGTTTCCACACAAAGAGATGGGTGTTAACTGTACTCCCAGCAACTTGAAAGAAATATAAGTGCTAAGCAAAATGCTAAGAATTTTCCATGAGACACTGACCGAGTCCACAATGCTGGAATTGTAATAAAAGGGATTAAGAATGGCTGACAATTCCATGTAGCAAACCAAGTGTGATTTGAAGCAAATTGGGTTAACAACACATGCATATACACACATAAGTGGTTTCCAAGCACTGGATTGATTAGCTTCCAGAAACAGGTTTGGCAGGTGCCTTCAAACTACTACCCAATATTATTTTTTAAAAGGTCAGTCATATTAAAAAGAACATTGTAAGCAGTTACATTAGATGTTCTGGCTATTCCTCTACGTAAAGGCCTGTTCACGCATAGCAGGCCTATGAGTGATTAACATGAGCACATTGGTCAACCTCAGGGCAGGGAGGGGGGATACATCTCAAGGAACGTGGTGATGGCACTTCAGAAGTCCCCTTTGCCTTCCTGTAAATCAGGTACAGCTCCCATGTGGGTACCCCACATCACACTATCTGTTTTACAATGCAATCGTTGTATCCCTGAAGGCATTAGTATAAGCATGAAACAATAATGTGGAGACCTGCTGCAAAACAGCTGATTAAATGTGTATTGTAAACTAGGGATAGATTTACTCCCAGTTGACTCCTAACCCAAGCAGAAGCTGAGTACTGTCAGCAGATTTTATGAGAATCTATTCTTTCTGCTGAAGAGCTGATCCAGCATTGCATTTAGGTAAAAGCATTAGCTGTTTTCTCAGAATCTGATCCGAAAACAGTAGCTGAGAGTGTACCACTAAACTCAAGGGCTGCAATACTTCCATGTATTTATTTGGCACATAGCATCAGAGAGGAAGTACTCCTAACTTCTACTTACAGCTTGGCACTGGTTAGTAGGAAGATTAAATTCTGCCCCCAATGAGTTGACTGTAAGCAAAGACAGCTGTGTGTTGTGCATTACAGTTCTTGCTGATTTGTGGATTTCAAGGGCCATAAATACTTTACAGAAAGATCATGTCTTCAGAAAAACGAAGACTGTAGGTCTTCTAGATACTACTGTTATGCATAAGTCAAATCTGCTGTTTGGTGGATCACTGTCCATGAATCACCCAACCATACCTGCTCCTGGCTACCTCAGCATCCAATCTTTTAATACTCCCACTCCTGTTTCCCTCAGGATGAGCCCAGGCAAGAAACACAAGTTCACATGGGTCTCTTCTCCCACATTTTAGAAAATTAAGTATCACTCTTGTCTTTGAATCTTCAAGTAGCTGGGCAAATTCTCTCCCAACTACTCTTCTGCTCTTGTGGTGTAATACTATCATCTTTACTCAGGTATGCATAGATCTCTCATACCTCCAGACCACCCAGTCTTCCATAATCACCTGGTTTTAAAAGTAGTTTACCCCTAACGGATGGAAGTCAAAAATTCCCCAGGTGCTGAAAATATGCTGTCCGTGGTGCTGAAATTTTGATCCACCAAGATAACCTTCTACTGTAGGTGTGAATATGGATACTGAACTCATACTGTTGTTTTAGAGCTGCTTCCAGTAAACTTCCATCAACAATATTTTAACTTCTTCTTTAAGTTGTCTTTAAATTCCTCCTGCAGTTAGTATTTTTAAAAATTAATTAATCTCTGCAGCCCAAAGTTTATATCCAAGAGCTTTAAAAAGAGGCATGTTACTAGGAGTGGTTATTTGCAGAATGTCAAGGCTGTAAAGGATGTTTCTAACTTATACACTGCAATGTTCTGAGAATATTTCTAGAACATTTTTGCTATGGTGAAGTGGAAAAGTTTGCACTTTTTTGTTTGTTTGTTGAAGTCAAGATTCACAGTAATGCACTCACCATTTGACAAGCAGCAAAAATTCTCAGTCACATGGTTACTTCTCCCAATGGTTCCTCTGGTACACTTCTGATACTTTCTCAGACAATTTATCTTGAATTTGCAAATGTTTTATGCTTTAAAAACCCTTTAGAAAGAAAGAAATGAAAACGAAAAAAGGAGACAACATTTAATACTATCAGTGGCACCATGAGTGGTTTTTTGTGGGGGGGGGGCTTAATTAATGCTGATTGTTCACGGTGTAGACGTGTATTCTAATACCAAGTGTTTTAAGAAGGTTAAGGAAACCATAAGAATGCGAAACTATAAAGCATAAAGCTACTTCAGTGGATATGAGTGAGACAAATGTTGATAACTCAAACTGGAAAATATTAGCCTTTGGACCATGTTATTGGTGGACTGCATCCTGCAATGACTGCTTCTGTTGCAACCACTATTTTATTTCAAAGGACCTTAAAGGGGAGAGTGGTCAGTGGGTGGCATCTAAAAATTATGCTCTTTCCCAAAGTATAGTCTTTTATTTCCATGTCTCTTCCATAATTTCTATCATACCATAATTTTCCTCTTGAAAAGATAAGTCATTCTCTTGGTAGAAAACTGTAGTGAGGGTCTGTGGAAGAGAACATTCCTTGCATGAAGAAGATTCCAGTTTCATTAGTCAGAATCTCTAGACAAGACTAGGAAGCCACAGATGTTTGTGCAGACATTGCTGAGCAGGAAGCAGGGCCACTTCCTATGCTCAAACCTTGTACATATCCAGTAAGAACCCCAAAATCTCTGGAATAAATACAAGACAACCCATTCAGTTTTCTCTTACAATCCATTTCCTGACAATGGGTTGTTAGAGATTTAGTTTTTCCTGCCTTTGGTTTTTATCAGGGAGGATTATCTCATGCTACACTTTCATTTAGCTATCCACACATGGTAACTTGGAGCCAGAGACAGAGCATTGTAATGTTCAATTAAGCAAAGGGAGACTGCTCTGCTTTTAAACATTTGTGGGGAATGAGGTTGGGATTTCAAGTTCTAAACCGAATTAATGAGGATAGAAAACAAGACCTAATTAACTGCAGCAGTAGCAGACAACACAAAAACTATTGGCGATTTCAGCCATTAGCCCAATGCATTGGAATAATTTTGCCCATATATGAAATCTAGCCAAATTTTGTATTGGAAAACTGTGGATGTGGAAAATTCAGAATTTGATATTTAAATTAAAACACCATCTTTTTCTACTCCCTTCCGACTGCGGTTGGTCCCAGGATTTTCCTGGCCTTATAGTCACTTCCCATTCCGTTAGCAGACTTTGACCTTCAACACACAGGCACCTCTATCACATGATTTCTGTACACAGGGGAGTTACTTGGAATATATGTACAGTGGTACCTCGGTTTACAAACACAATTGGTTCTGGAAGTCTGTACTTAACCTGAAGCGTACTTAACCTGAAGCGAACTTTCTCATTGAAAGTAATGGAAAGTGGATTAATCCGTTACAGACGGTCCGTGGAGTACTTAAACTGAAAATACTCAAACCGAGGCGTACTTAAACCGAGGTATGACTGTAGTGGTGGATAGGTACTGTGTCCTGCCACCCACTCATGGGCTCTACTTCATATTTGCATAGTATTGAAGTACTTACAGCACAACATGTATAGATCACTAAACATGCATTTGTATAACAAAGCGCATAATAGCACAGCAAATTATCTCCCTTGCATCAGGGGAAAGAAGTTACACTCTGAGATCAAACAAGTAACTTTCTATGGATGCTCCTCTTATGGCTAACTATTTTCAATGCTTTCATTATTATGCATTTGTTAGAAGCAACTGCTGAAGTCAATAACATATACACTGCATATACTTTATCAGTGAAAGAAAATGGAACACACGCTCAAAAGCCCAACTATTTATCTTTAGAAGCAATTGTTCAACTCATAAGAAGCAACAATGTCTTCAGCCTTGTATGTAGATATAAGCCAAATTAGCCCTGTGACTTCAGACAGATTCATCTGGACTAAATCTAAGGCCACCAGTTTAAAGGTGATTTATTATCCAAATTGTTTTTCAAGCATGAATGAGCACCATTCTCCTCAAAAATCTGATTTTTGAGAAAGGCATTAAGGGGCTAAAAGCATTTGGTAAGCACCTATGGTATGCTTTGCTGACAACATAGCACATTCCCTGCCTACACCAATAGTGTAGGAGCCCTGTTAGTCATCCAGTGTGCGTAGTTTATTGGCACTCTGCCCTCGCTGTATTCTTTGCTAAGGAAGACAATCATTTGTTTTATTTTTACTTTTACTTTACGTAGAAGTCAGACAGCATTCTTTTCATCATCTGTCATTACAGAGGTGGCTGTCATAAGACAATCCAAACAACATGGCAGCCGGGATGTTAAAAAGCAAAGGCCCAGTTCAGGAATATGAGTAATCAGCCTCTATACTGTGCAGGACTTACTAAAGCTTGTTTCACAACTTACAAAATTCACATATAAAAGTTACAGTACTTCTGTAAGGAATTACACAAATCCTGTGTGAACATTATGTGTGCTATTAGTGTGATACTAGTTTACATACCTGGCATCGCTTACACGGGATCGACATCATCATGTTACAATATATATCTGGGATTTCCCCTGAACCAACAAGTAGAAACCTGTAGTAAACCTCTTAGATTTTCTGCTAAATCACACAATATCAAAGCTGACCTTCCTGTTACATATTTGGGGAACAGTTTCATGCTCCTTTTCTATGCAAATGACAGATACTATAAACTTACCAAGCATTCAGTCACTCTATGTACTACAGTTCCAGGATTTCCCCAGCTGAATCATCAGTTACTACCACCATCTCCTAAAGCATGAAAGAAAGAAAAAGAAGAAGAGTGCTCTTCACTGAGTATGAATGAGAAATGCATTTGGGGAGTTATACAATCTTACACGATCCCTGCATCAAAACCTAATTCTAAGGGCCAGCCTAAAGCAAGGCTTTGTGGTATGTTTAAAGACACCCTAGGGTTTGAAGTCAAACAGTTAGAAAAAATGCTCTTTATTTGCACAAGCTCTACTTTTAACTTCCAAAAATGATATTTTGCTGCTTATAAACATCTATATCCCTCCCTGCTACATCAAGCAATACATCTGTTGAGAATTGGTCACAACTAAACTTTTACATTGAAAGGTTGTTTGATAGATACCCAAATGCCTCATTAATGATGGTGGGCAATTTGAAGGTGACCTGGAAGCTGCAATTAATCCAGAATGCGGCAGCTAGACTGGTGACTGGGAGTGGCCGCCAGGACCACATAACACCAGTCCTGAGAGAACTATATTGGCTCCCAGTATGTTTCTGAGCACAATTCAAAGTGTTGGTGTTGATCTTTAAAGCCCTAAACGGCCTCGGTCCTGTATACCTGAAGGAGTGTCTCTACCTCCATCATTCAGCCAGGACACTGAGATCCAACACCGAGGGCCTTCTGGCGGTTCCCTCATTGCAAGAAGTGAGGTTACAGGGAACCAGACAGAGGGCCTTATCGGTAGTGGCACCCACCCTGTGGAATGCCCTTCCAACAGATGTCAAGGAAATAAGCTGCTATCCTATTTTTAAAAGACACCTGAAGGCAGCCCTATTTAGGGAAGTTTTTAATATTTAATGCTGTATTGTTTTATTATTCGATTGGAAGCTGCCCAGAGTGGCTGGGGAGACTCAGCCAGATGGGCATGGTATAAATAATATATTATTATTATTATTATTATTATTATTATTATTATTATTATTATGCTAGGGTGAGTATTAAATTGGAAAACCACCGATGATATTGCACATTCAATGAAAATAGGAAGACTCTCTAGAGTCAAGGTTATAAATAGGGAAGGTATATGCTTGCTTGAGCTGTGCAATAATTATAACTTACAAATTGTGAATGGTTCAATAGATGGTAATAGAAACAGGAAATTTACATACCACCACCCCCAGATGTAGTGTCATCGACTATATGCTGGTCCTTTGTGAAATTGTAAATCTGATAGTGAACTTTAGAATTGGGACACACATCAAAAACAATCACCAACCATTGCTGATGTCTATAAATGTAAGCTTTGATTTAGAAATAACTAATCATAACAATACAATTTTTTTGTCAACGTGAGCATATGGCCCAACTAAAATGGTCCCAGGAAATGATTCTAGCAGTGGGGTAAAAGCTTTGTTGATTTTAGGAACCAGGTACTCTTTAGTCTGAAGAACATCAATTCTTGTACTGACATTCTGGAAGTATATAGTGAAATCTTCAAAATGTTTGAAGAGCTTAACACTCCACCAAAAGTTAGGGTACTTAAAAACAGAACTAGTCCCTGGTTCAATGAGGAATGTCTTCAACTTTTTTAAAAAAATTGTGCCAAATTTCCAAAGATAACCGTACCAAATTAGGACCTTCCTACTTTGATGAAAAAAGAAAATATCACCTAGTTCTGGCCGGAAAGAAACAAAAAGATGCCACCCAAAAATGGTTCCAATTGACTCAATTCAAAACAAAAATAACAAAGTGCTTTGGTTTAAAATATAGGGAGGTCTGAAAGCTGGCAACCAATCAGCTGTCCCATCAATTGCAGAATCTAAATGGTTTCAGTATTTCATTTCCATATTTAATTATGTACATAGTAAATTGAATGGAAAGGAAGTCCAACAATAACAAACTAGATAAACTAAAAGAGTGGCCAAGGGTGAAAGAGGAGGAAATTAGAGATATAATTATTAGTTTCCAACCAGGAAAGTTGTTTATAAATGGATGTTTTATGATGCCCTATATTTTTAATGCCTAATAAGGGTTTGGCTAAGTAAGTAAATAAGTGTTTAAAAAAACCCTCACATTTAGCTGAATCAAAATGCTTCTGCACAGTAATGGGGTGGGGTGGGGTATAGTGACAACAGAAGGGACAAAAATGAAGACATGGCCCATTTGCAAAATTGCTGGTGCACTTCTAGAACAATAATCCATGAATGAGAAGTCTGTTCCCCACAGATCTCTTAATTAATCACATAACATATGCAATCAAGATTTTTATGTCTGAGTCAATATTTCCGCCATGAACTTCTAATTATGCTTTGGTCAAATAATTAGTTTTCCTGAAAACTGTTCTGCAGCGTACAGGGACTTGGTTCTGAAGACAGCAGCAACAATCTAGAGAAGGCTCATCTTACTTGCCCCAGGGATCAACATAGCACACTTCAGAGACTTGTCCCTCGCTTTTGCTGCAGTGGCTCCCCTGGCTCGGCTGCAAACCATTGCCTAAAACACATGACCACTCCAACTATCCATTGCAAATATGCTGTTCCATGAAAAATAGGGCAAGGCATGCTTTTATGTATCCTTTACAGAAAGATCAACTTGTGACTAATAAATGAGGAAACTAGTCACACTTTCAAAATATCTCATACATTTAAGGACTTCAACTGCATTCAGAGTAAGTTTTGCACTATAGGATGTTTACTAATGCTACATTTGGACAAAGAAAAGCCATTTTATACATCAAAGCAATTCTACCAGGAATCCTTTCTCCACACTTCTTAACAAAAGAGGCAACAATTTTGCGGGGTAGGGGAACCTTTCACAGAAATGAAGGTGGGTAGATAGTGCCAATTGCATTTAAGAATCCAGTATCACTGTTAAGACTTTCAAGAAACAATCTTAAGCAGAGATATTTATTACTATGTGGTCTGATTCATCCTAGGAGTCACACACGTGCATAATCTGCATGAATAATAAAACTTATCTACAGAATTAAACCCAATAATGTAGCTACCCTCAAATCATGTAAGTGTTGATTTTATCCAAGTGCAAGAATTGGATCTCTATGGGACAGCAGTTCACTATGACCAGAGGCAATATTCAAGACAGCGTCTTTCAGAAAAGTGGTCACACCACCACAATGTTTTCTTGCAAAATTTAGCCTCCTGGTGGGCCTTCAAGAAGCATGCAGCTGACCAATGTTAGGAAGAGGCTGCTAGACTAGATGAACTCTTCACTTGATCCTACAGGGCTGTTATATTCTTAAGTAGCCTACCATCCTGGCAAAAAAAAAAAGGAGATTCATCATCAAATGTGATTATGTATCAATCATTCCTTCAAAACACAATTTAAGGAAGCACTTGCAATCATTTTCTAATACAAAATGTAGAGCAATTTCTAAGAAGTCCATTAATATAGATTCTTTCACAAAGAAGGCTCAAAACCAATCTAACAGCAATTTCCAACTGGCACGCATTAAGGTGTGAGACAGGAAAGTGTGGGCTGAATCAGATGTTATAGAATTTTCTTCGCATTACCATCCCTGAGAATGTATTTGCTCATACAACCTAATGTGTGACCCAGCTCCTCCACAGATACAGAAATGGACTTGAGATTTCTGAGACCCTGGCTGCACTTAAAAAACAAAAACAAAAAAACCCGCACAATAACAGGAAATATAGAATGCTGCACCTACATCATTAGATGGGCTGGTCACATATCATATTCACCATGTAAATGCTACCCATGGAAAGGTTAGAATGTGGCCATGCAGCAGAGTGCTGAATGTGGTGGTCAGGGAAATAAGTTGGGAGGGTGAATCTGGGGATACTTCAAGCGACAAAATACATCCCCTGGGGGTTCCAAAATCATTCCCATGACATAATTAGTGTTGAAAAATGCATTCTATTGTCTACAATAGGTTTAGTGCAAACCTAATTTCAGCAGGAGGCAGGACATCAGGGAATGCCTCTTTGGGTTATGTGCTGGTGATCCATGCATTATTAGACCATGAGAAGAAATGTCCCATACTGCTCAAGCATCTAGCTGTCTATCTGAGCTAGCAAAGGAGCAATTCCACATCACAGAAATGTAGTTTCATATCTTCTTCCAAGAGGGAACTGCTGGAGACTTCTCTGCCATTTAAACGTCTGGCTATATGTTGTAGAACAGGCATGTCAAACCTGTGGCCCTCCAGATGTTTTGGACTACAATTCCCATCTTCCCCAACCACTGGTCCTGCTAGCTAGCGATCATGGGAGTTGTAGGCCAAAACATCTGGAGGGCCACAGGTTTGACATGCCTGTTGTAGAAGGATTGATACATTCAACTATTATACTACAGTGGTACCTTGACTTAGGAATTTAATCCGTTTCGAACAGACCTTCGTAAGTCGAAAAAATCGTAAGTCGAAGCCAATGGGGGGAAAAAATAAAAAAAATCGAAAGTCGAAAAAATCCTATCTAAAAATTCGCAAGTCGAAAAAATCCTATCTAAACCGCATCCAAAATGGTGGATGGAACTCTGTTCGTAACTCGAAACATTCATTAGTCGAGTCATTCATAAGTCAAGGTACCACTGTACTCAGTCCATAGTTGGCATATACCATGTTACCTGCAAAATTATGAAGACCATAAATAAAAAACCACCTATTAACTCTCAGTGATTCTTTCACCTACAAACACAACATACAAACAATACACTCAACAAGAACAAAGAGCTACTGACAGGTCTAATAATTTTGAAATAATCTTATTTTTTATTTTATTTTTGCAGTTTGTAGCTACCTTGGATCATGGGATCCTGCTACTATGGGGTCCTGCTACTCTTACTGTAAAGGTTTCCTGTGGCAGCAGAGACAAAAAGGAGTCACAAATCTGAACATTTCCTTACTTGCCTACGGGTAGAATTGCTTTGACACATTAATGCAGACATACCATAGTCAGATGAGTAAACTTTCTCAAGTACTTATTTATTAAGCTAGCTGATTTTAACACAGAAGTTCCAGCTTCATGTTGATGCTGATGACCACCCCACCCTACATTTGTATTCCACCATTCTTCCATCATGGAACCCAAGGTGGCATATAGCTTCAGTCAGGTGGTAGCCCAATGCACCATCACAGGCACAAACATGGTGGGGTGGGGGGAGATGTCTCCATTATAAAGTCTCTCTTCCACACAGTATTTTTTTTTAAAAAAATAGCTTGAATACAGTTGTACATTGGTTGTCAAACACCTTGCGACTTGAAAATTTTGGTTCAAACGCTGCAAACCTGAAAGTGAGCCGATGTGCGAACGTTCTTTGGAACCCAAATGTCTGACGCTGCTTCCATGGCTTCCAATTGGCTGCAGGAAGCTCCTGCAGCCAATCAAAAGCTGCACCTTTTTTTAAAAAAATGTTTTCAGAAGTCTAATGGGCTTCTGAGAACAGATTCCGTTTGAGAACCAAGGTACGACTGTATTCAATAGTGCATCATCTTATCCTTCAGCTGGGGTTATATATATACTGTATCTCACTGTGCTTCTTGCTGTCCAAAACACCATCACAGTTTAACAGTCTAACAAAACTCAGCATACCAATGTCAAACACAATAAAATATAAAATTGGCTACACATTTGCCTGCACTCACAAACTTTCATTTATTTCATATCTGATGCTAGCTTGTACCACTGGGAGGCAGTGATGGTTTCATAAAAGGCAACATGAAAATCGGCATTGATAAAATTATGGAAAAAGATTTCCATTCATTCTCTTAACCCAGAACATGACTCTGAGGACATAAAAGATTCCAAATATACTTCAGCACATGATGGGATATGGTGTTGCTCCACAGAAGTTGCCTTCAAGAGGCATACTGCATCTAAACCTGGAGGGTGCATATGTAACCAATGGCTATTAATTACAGTGGCCACATGCATCCCTTAGTGTCAATCATGAGTCAAAGAGTTTGCCTGTCTGGTCAGGGTTTGTTTGTTTTTCCAACTACGGTATGAAAAGATACTGAATTCCAACAGAAGGGGCAGGATTCAACTAACCTACCCTGTCAGTACAAGGATTTCTACCTGTGCAACAGGTCTTTCCTCCCTTCTCCTCCTGTGCTCCAAATCTGTCCCTGGGGGTTAGAGTAACCCCTAGAACATATTTAGGGGGTACACAGGGGGAGAATGTTTTGTTGCAAGAGCAGAAATTCTTGCACTGAGGAATGCTTACTTAGCACTTTGTTAGATTCCAACCAAGAATTCAAGAGGGCTTGTCTTATAAACCTGGCAGATGGTCCCCCAAAACCAGCAACCTCTGTGGTCCACCAAAATCAGGATAACAACACTACAGTATCTACTTTTAAGATGTTTGATGGCTTGTGTTAGTTACTGTATGGAAGAGAGCTTAATAGGTTTTTTTAAAAATTGATATCCATATGTTTGTGTACTTAAATTAGGATGTGGGGCAGGAACCTAAACAATACATTTACAGTATATAACTCAACTATCAATCAGCCCATATGACTTCAATCACCTAGAAAACATACTTCAAAAGGATATGATTCACACCAGAAGTCACTTACTATTTAATAGAAGGTGGGTTTTTTACCTGGCAAGTCGTGACTGTGGTTTCTTTTTTTTGGGGTGGGGGCTAATGTTTCCCAGTTTAAAGTCAGCTTCTATTTTTAAAAATTCATTATCACACACCATATTACACTAGACTCACAGATACTCAAGACAGTAAATGCAAATATCCTTTGGCATCTTTATAATCTTTTTTGCAATCATTTCTGCCACCATACTATCCCAATCCAGACTGCCCATAGTTTGCATTGCTCATACGCAATTGCAGAATACATGGGAATCTTCATTTGTTATTATTTCAGTGAAAGGAGCTGTACAAAGGAATGCACAAGCAAGTGGGCTCTGTTCACTGAAAAGCTAAACCTATTTGGTGGAGCTAAACCAGTTTCCATACCTTTTAAAAATAACTTGTACACAGCTCTGGTTACAGGTAGGTAGCCGTGTTGGTCTGGGTCGAAGTAAAATAAAAAAAATTCCTTCAGTAGCACCTTAAAGACCAACTAAGTTTTTATTTTGGTATGAGCTTTCGTGTGCATGCACACTTCTTGGTATCTGAAGAAGTGTGCATGCACACGAAAGCTCATACCAAAATAAAAACTTAGTTGGTCTTTAAGGTGCTACTGAAGGAATTTTTTTTATTGTACACAGCTGTTTTCAAAAGTAAGACAGACCACTTGGAATATAATAATAAAAAATTAGTAAGGGAACAGCTCTGCACAAAGGCCAAAATTCAGTCATGAGCAAGTACTGAGGGAAATTATGGAATGGGATCTAGTCACAACAAAAGAGTCAATTGTTTATTTTTATTTAACAATATTTATATATTGCTTGATTGTAAAAACAAACAAACCTTTAAGTAGTTCAACAATAGCAACTTCCCAAATATAAATTAAACTGCTGAAATAAATAAAACTTGGGGATAACCAGGAATGGATATGAACACACCTCAGCCTTGGAGTCCACATAGAGTACCATACAGCAACACGTTCTACTATACTACTACTGTGTTTCTCCGAAAATAAGCCATACCCCAGAAATAAGCCATACCCCAAAAATAAGCCATACCCCAAAAATAAGCCACCGTTTGTTTTGTGAGGAAAAATAAATATAAGACGGTGTCTTATTTTTGGAGAAACACAGTATTCAAGGCTGTACACCTGTGTATAGTGGCTGAGAATCGCAAAGAGGGTGATGCCACTGCACTTAGGTCCTGTTTGCAAGCTTCCCATACTTGAAAATCAACAACATATGCCTCTAACAGGGGTGAAAAATAAATGTCAACATGTTTTCTCAAAATAATTTCCTTACTGGAATTTTGCAATGTCACTGTAATTTAAGGTCCCGTTTAGCTTTCAATGGATAAACCGCATGGTCTTTCGTTTCTGCTCTCATGTAATTAACCTCTCAGTGGTCTGAGCCTTCTCAAGATGTTGTAATACATCAGGGTACCTTACAGTGTTTCCCAGGGTCACTAGTGGGAGAAGTGAGTACACTACAGCGATCCACATTAAGCTCCTGTTGGGGAGGGAGCTATTCTCAGTCTTGCAGAATTTTCCCTTAAGGCTGCAGCAGCCCATGTAGCCCTGGGCCTGGCAAATGAATTCAGTTGATGAGCAGATTCAGTACTTTTTGGTCATGTTGATAGCAGCCACAGAGAAGGCAGAGCAGCAGCCTCAGGACCAGGGCAGGGGGGATTTGAAGTTCCATTCTATTTGCAGCTGTTATTTGCATTTCCAGGGAGGCCTCTACTGGCACCAATGGGAGCTTCCCTCACGATGCAAATAGCAGCTTCTGTGACAGGATTCTTGTTGGGACCATAGCAGGAAGAGAAAGAGTTAAGCTTCCTCTCCCCATTCCATGTGTAATTAACAGTTCTTTCTAGTCTGGCCCTTGGTATGATTTAATCCTAATTGCTCTTGTTTTAAAGCTCACTCTGGCTGGCAGTATGCAACAGAGAAAGATGGATTGCTTTTGGCTCCTCCAAATTGCAGTTAACATTTTCAGACGCAGCAGGCAAAAAGTAAGGACACTAATTTCCAGAAACTCTAGATGTTCCCTGGGTGTGCCAGCCTTGTCCTAGAATGTGTCTGGCTGCTATGTAAAATATCAGATGATCTGTTGTTTGAAAAACACCAATTCCTCTCTCTAGGAAATTAGTTCTCCTGTATCCAAATTAGGCCAGACACACACTTCATAGCTGGAGATCAGAATTTTACATTTCTTAGGAATGGTGGTTATTTGCTTCCAGAGTGTCTGCCTGTACTTGAATCTTCTTAACAGGCAGAAATTCAACATGTAAAGATTTCCTCTTCACTACATGTTCACACTAGGGAAATGTAGCATATGTGGTGAATGCTCACCTGCTGCACAGCTTTTAAAGGCACAGCACCCAAGCCAGAGTCCCACATCTTTTTGCACCAGATAGTGAATTTTACACTATGCACCAGATCCCTGCCACATCACAAAATATTTAAAGAGAACCTACAAACGAAACTCCAGAAATATATTAAACAGTTTGTTTACATAGGCAAGGGTGTCTGTGGTTACTGACTCAGGGTTATTATTCTGCAACTGCTACCTATGTAGGCAAAAATGTCCAGTGCATTCAGCCATAACTACTAGCTCACTATTAATTCAAAGTGCTGGTTTTTACCTATAAATCCTTAAATGGCTCAGGACCGCAATACATCAAGGACCACCTCTTTCTGTATGAACCTGCCTGGTCCCTGAGATCATCTTCTGAGGCCCTTCTTAGTGTGCCTCCTCCTTGAGAGGTCCGGAAGGTAGCAACACGAGAACGGGCCTTCTATGAAGTGGCTCCCCATCTGTGGAATGCTCTCCCCAGGGAAGTTCGCCTGGCACCTTCATTATACACCTTTATGAATTCAGAGGGAGGAAAGGGGAGTTGTTCCACTTGACAAGTAGAAATGCTTGGACTGATTGCTGGCATCTATCTGCCTCGAGAGACAATGGAGTGCGTCGAACTGATGCATTAACAGTACTGAAGTGACCTCCTTGGGGCACAAGCCTGGGCAGTGTGCATGAAGGTCCTAGGCTGCCCAGATGACAAGACCCCCACTCTTAGCCTCGCTAATATGGGCCAAACGAAAGCACAGCAATATGTTTGGTACCAGCTTGGCTGCAGGAGCTGCCAGTAGGCGGCATACAAGACACCATCCAACTGTCTTAGGGACTCCACTCTGGATTTCTGCAGGGCTTACTCCTTAGCCTTTTCTTCTCCTGAAGATATCCTTCAAGACAGCGGAGGTTTAGGAACAAAGTTTTCCTTTTCCTGGTTGGGCTACCTTCCCAGGTTGACAACCCCCATCTGCCCCTCACTTCCCTTGACAGCACATGCTATTGGTTTTGTCAATTCAATCCACTAGAGCCTGTCTTTACATGCAGAAGAAGTCCCTAATGCTCTGAGGGTTTGAGACTCTTCGGCTACCCTTATCTGGTTCAGTTGGCCAGTCAAAGCCATTCCTGAAGTGTGACCACTGTCACATGCTAACAGCTTCTAGGAGCCACAAGTGAGTGCTGAGTGCAAGGTAGGGACCAAAGGTTGACAAACTACCCCAGAAGGAGCACGACATGTTTCCATCAGACGTACCCCCTTCCCTATCCCGTAATAGCACAGCACTGCATTTCTCCCATGACATTTTTTTTATTGCAGCCTCCCATAATCAAAGGCCATAAACAGGTTTTGGATATGCTATGATATATTTTCTCACATAAAGCCTTACTACAATATCCCATTAATGATCCTTCACCCAGGTTATGCCTCCCTCCCACAATTTGGTTCTGCTAGTCATCTCATCCCTACCTTCTCTGCCTTCCATCTCCCTCCTCTGACTTCACAGTGTTTCTCAAAAACTTTCACATGCTGAAGGGATGGGGGATGGGAACCACCCTAAATTTCAGATGCACAGCTTTGCAAGTATATACATGCAAATTGTATCTATTAGTTTTAAACGTTCTGTTGGTTTATTGGTGCCATTTATTTACGTGATGACACACACACACACACAAACACAATTTGCTTTTTCTCAGGTAGCTCTCTCTGCTGTGTGCATGTACACACATGTAAATTGCATGAATTCCAGTTCATAATGGAAGCTAGACACTCCAGGCACTGCATTTTAAGGCAATTACAGTATTTTTCCCCTCTGGTGCTAAAAGCCATTTTGGTCTGCAGCTTTGCACCTTTTATACATCAGTGGTAGCATATTATAATTGCCTAGCAATGCACTGCCTGGGGTGCTTTACCACTAAAAAGCTTTCAAAGTGTTAATTTGCTGGAAAAAGTAGATTTCTATTATACAGTGGAAAGAATGGGTCACCTTAAGTTTTACAGAAGTTGTGCAGGTTGTACAAACTAAAAAAAAAAAAAGTACAGAGGTACCTCTACTTACGAATAACTCTACTTATGAATGTTTCTACTTACAAATGGAGCTCCGTCCGCCATATTGGATGCAGTTTAGATAGGATTTTTTCTACTTACGAATTTTTAGATAGGGTTGCTTCTACTTACGAATTTTTTCTCCCAATGCATTCCTATGGGATTCGACTTACAAATTTTTTCAACTTACGAATGTGCGTTCGGAACGCATTAAATTTGTAAGTAGAAGTACTACTGTAGGCCTTTATTTTTAACGACTTATCAAAATTCAAATATTAACATAAACTCTGCCTCATCATTTTTATTCTTCAGAACAGAAGACATCCATTGGGACCTTATGGAGGAATTCAAGTTCAACATCACCCTCTTCTGACTGGTCCATCAGCACAAGATTTTGGCTTGCCACACAAAGTGATTCCCATTCTCCTTCCTATCTGCGCTGCTCTGGAGGTTCTTCTGACACACACACACCCCGAGTGGATTTGGGGGAAGTGTACAGAGACCATGGGGTGGGGAGGGGAAAACCCCCAATGGTAGTCCTTGCATAAGCTTCCACTAGCGCACCACAGGGCTAGTTGAATCCTGGCCAATAGAGAAGCACTGTATCACTTGTGTTAGTGAAGCCAATAACAGCTAGCAAAGGTAACAGAAAAACAACTCAGTCCTTAGATGCTTCATATTTAGCTCAGTGTAGCAGTCGAGAAACATGTGATATTTTAAAAGAAGTGCCACTTATCAGAATGTTCTATGACTATGACTCTATGACTTATCAGACATGGATTCAGACTGCAATCCTATACTCCCATATACGTGTATGTTTGATTGAACTAAATGAGGCTTATTTCTGAATAGACTTACATAGCTATGCATTTTAAGGTAGAACTCCCCTCCCTCTCCAAAACGGGTCTGGAATGGGGGGCAGGATTAATAAAAAATGGTGAGGGGGGGGGAATCCCCCAAAGTAATTGTATGTCAAATCATCTGCAACATGTTGAAAATGTTTTAAAACTCTGCATTTCTCATATTTATTCATAAGATTTAGGAATGCATCACACATTAAAGATTAATAGCCATAACTACGGTAATCTTACACATGTTCACTTGGAAGTAAATTCTGCTATGATCAATGGGGTTTATTCACTGGTGTGTTTAGGTTTGGAAACTAGTAGCACAAATGGCCACAGCTGTCTGGCTTATGTACATATGGTGAAACAGGGATGGTATACAAAGACTGCTGAGTAAGCTTGGCAGTCAGGGAATAAGATGAGAGTTCCTGCTGTGGGTCAGGAACTGGTTAACAACAAGAAGAACTGGGATAAATGGACAGTTCTCCCAATGGAGGAATAGACAAAGTGAAGTCCCTGCTGGATGTGCTTTGTAACTTGTTCATAAGTGATCTAGAGTTAGGAGTGAGCTGTGAAATGGCCATGTTTGCTGATGATACTAAATTGTTCAAGGTTGTTAAAACAAAAGGTTGTGAAGAGCTCCAAAATAACCTCTCCAAACTGAGTGAATGGGTGGTAAAATGGCAAATGCAATTCAATATAAACAAGTGTAAAGCGATGCATGTTGGAGCAAAATAAATAAATTAAAATAATGTTGCATATGCACTTATGGGGGCTGAACTGGCAGAGTCTGGCAAGGAATGAGACCTTGGAGTCATAGCTCAATGAAGATGTTTTGGATTGATTTGACCCTCTTGGCTTTGCCTTTCACCTTTTAAATAAAGAAAGCCCCAATCCCTTCATTTCTGGGCAGTTTCCTCTTTTGATATCACATGCTACCATGTTGTATTTACTTGGCTATTGGTGATTAAAATGTACATTTAAATTTATATTTAATTTACTAGCATTATGGTCACTGCTCCCAATTGGTTCAGCAACACTTACATATTGCACCAGATCTTGGGTGTTACTTAAAGATTAGGGCCCAGAGTTGCCATCTCTCTAGTCTGTTACATGACCAACTGCTCTAGGGCACAGTCATTTAGGGTATCAAGAAATTTTACTCCTTTGTTGAGACTGGAAGACATATGCAGTCAGTCTATGTGAGGGCAGTTAGTTCCTTAATTTCATTCTCCATAGTAATGTATGTATAGCATACAGCTCTTGAGATGCAAATTTAATAGCGCAACTATATAACACATTTCCCAATATACTAAGCAGTAGGCAGCTGCTACATAATAAGTCTCTGCTTGTATTGTATCAACTGCGCTGCTAGCATGTAATGCATTTTCATTCTCTGTACTGTACTGTAGTTCAGAACTGCAAGTGTGTGGAGTAAAACTGTTTAAATATATGAATCAAGACTTCCTATTGCCTGGGATTCCCCTTGTGTTAAAAAGAATAAATGCTCACGCTTGTGCCTTTTATGCAAAAGTCTGTGGAGGTTAGAAAAAGTCAATGGGAATTAGAAAAGCTAATTTTGGTATTTAAGGAACTTGGCTGCAATTTTGGCAAGCAGAATTTTGAGTCTAACACAGATGCAGATTTGGCATCAATTGTTTCTCTGCTCCCCCACCACCGCTTTCCACCTGAAAACATATGGAGGAGAAAGCACAATGCTAGAGCGCTTATTGGCAAGTGTTATAGTGTGCCAATGTACTTTACTCAGTGACAGATAGAGCACACTTACTACTGTAAATGGTAGGGGGGAAATTCTGCTACCAAATTATCAACCACTAACATGCAGAAGGTGAAATACTCTGCTGGAATTGCACACAGGCGGGGTTCAGATTTGGGAAGTTATAATGAAAATACCACAAGGCAGCACATGGAACCACTACTACTTGATTCCAGCTTGGAAAAGTGAAGATAACCACCATACCAGTTTCTTAAAAATACACATCCTGCTTCTGCATAATGTGTTTATGTGCTAGTGGCCAGGTGTGGGGGTGCATTTGCTAATGCAGTACAATGCTTTGATCTCTGCATCACTGTTTACAGTATCTTTTCACGGGCATTGGAAGGAGTGTAAGCAATGGCATGGTTATTTTTATGGCTTGCTGTTGTTTAAATGTCTGGAATCTCATTTAATTTAACATTTATAGTGTTGTTTAGTTTTTGTCATTTATACTTCATCATGGGACCCCCATCATGGGATGAAGGGCGACCATTAATTACAAATAACAGTAAGGCACAAAATTACTTACTAAAATGTTAGTCCAAGTTCTCCACGTCTCAAAGTAGACCATGAGTTCTTCACATCAGGTGCTTTTATGGAATTTTATGCAAATCTATTATCAGACCTGAGCTTCCTAGTGAAAAATCTAGATTTGGTGTCTCCTCCTTCCTCTGCATGGAATCCTGGAGCTTCTGGTCTCAGCAGCTTTATGGGCATAAGGATTTTTCTAATGGTTATAGGTGCATATCTGATTGTTTTTTTAGAAGTGGACACCAAAAACATGAATGTACCATCTAAGACAGACTCATCAGAGAATCTGTACTTATTCACTGTATAGAACACTTGGGCATTCAAGGCCAGCCTTGTGTCAGGATTGGGTACAGCCAACATGTAAGGGCAAGACAAAAGAGGAAAATAAATTGCAGTGGAAGGGTTGAAAGGCAAGCAAGCAGGTTGACTAGTCCAAGGCAGCAAGTTTCTGCCATTGGCAGTCTAAGCAGTGAGAAAGTAATGACATGGTGTACTATGCAATGATACTTGTACTTAGCTCAGCCGTTCCAAATCTGGGAGACTATTGCTGTAGTGGAGTCCCTGCAGTTTCATTTTCTTCAGGGGTAGATACAGTGTAGTTTCCCCCAAACTTGGGGTGGCCAACATCGTTGCTGGGATACAATTATCATGCTCAGAAAATAGTCCTGTTGGATCAGACCAAAGGCCCATAGAATCCCTGGAATCTTCAAAAGGATTTTTAATTAGCAAGGCTGGGAAAGGCTTCTGTGCTTGAGATTTTTGACTATTCCTATCAACAAGAGTATCAATACTGATCTAAGCAGAACAACTCAGTGTAAGGCTATGTCTTAAAAAGGTGCTGTGGGTTAAACCACTGAGCCTAGGGGTTGCTGATCAGAAGGTCTGCGGTTCGAATCCTTGTGACGGGGTGAGCTCCCGTTGCTCGGTCCCAGCTCCTGCCAACCTAGCAGTTCGAAAGCACGTCAAAATGCAAGTAGATAAATAGGAACTGCTACAGCGGGAAGGTAAACGGCATTTTCGTGTGCTGCTCTGGTTCGCCAGAAGTGGCTTTGTCATGCTGGCCACATGACCTGGAAGCTGTACACCGGCTCCCTCAGCCAATAATGCGAGACTGGGTGGTCTTAAAAGAAAATTAGACAAATATACGGCAAAAAATTAATGCTAACAGTGACTACCAGCTACATAGAATCATAGAACTGTAGAACTGGAAGTGACCTCAAGGGTCATCTAGTTCAAACCCCTGCAATGCAGGAAACATTTGCCCAATATGGGGCTTGAACCCACAACCCTGAGATTAAGAGTCTCATCCTCTACCAGCTGACCTATCCCAGCTGACATGATGGCTACATTTTACCACTATTGTTGGAGGCAGTGTATGCCTCTGAATGACCATTGCTGGGAATCACAAGTGGGGAGAGTGGTGTTGTGCTTAGATCCCTACTTGGGGGCTCCCCATAAGCAACCACTCTGAGAGTGGGATGCTGGACAAGATGGGATGTTGACCTGCTCTTCTTATGTTCCTACTGCCACAGAAGTTATATTCCGGCGTATAAGACGACTGGACGTATAAGACTACTCCCAACTTTTCCAGTATATATATATATATATATATATATATATATATATATATATATATATATATTATTCTCACCGTATATACTCACCGTATAAGAAATACGACCCAGCATATATATAAGACGACCCCCGTCTTTTGAGAAGATTTTCTTGGGTTAAAAAGTAGTCTTATATGCAGGAATATACAGTATCTGGACTAGGTATAAAAATCACATGGAATCACCACAGTATGGTGGAGGTGGGAATACGTCACCACAAAGAAAGTGCAGTGGTACCTCGGAAGTCAAACGGAATCCATTCCGTAAGTCCATTCGACTTCCAAAATGTTCAGAAACCAAGGCACGGCTTCCAATTGGCTGCCAATCGAAAGCCACAGAAGCCGCATCAAACGTTCAGAACGTTTTCAAACCGGAACACTCACTTCTGGGTTAGTGGCGTTCGGAGCTAAAACATTTGACTCGCAAGGCATTCAAGATCCAAGGTACAACTGTATTTCAAGCAACTTCCACAGATGAACATTAATGCTTAGAGTGACTGAGCTTGAGAAGTATACTATGGTATGGCAAAACATAAAGCCAGGAAGTAGTCTCACTTCAAGGATATTTTTTTTAAAGAATATATGTTCATTATACAGTATACAATTGTCTCATAAAAGCCTACATGGCTCTGAAAACATAACCATAACAGATGAATATAGGATTGCCATCAGAGTAAATATTGTTCTGATTAAAGTAGGGTTTTTTTAATGACCAAAATTTTAGTCTGTCACAAGAACATATGTGGTTGCTGTATAAAACAAAAGGCTACCAGACTTCCCTGTTCCATCAAGCACTATGTCCATATTGCAGCTCCTGTTACAAAAACATAATGGATGAGGCTTAAACATCTTAATTACCAGAAACAATTCCACATTTTAAAAAAGACCCATAATCAACCAATAAGCCTAGCACTGCACATATTTCAGCAGATGCTTTCCTTTTCCTCTGCCTTCTCCCCACCCCCATCGAACAGGATCTCTCAAGATGTGGGGACTGCCTTCAAGGATTGTCTGGAATACTGGAACCACATAACAGACAGGCAGATAATATACAAAGGTAGACAATAATGGAAAAGCATAGTCAAACTAATTAAGGTTAATTAAGGATTCACTCGCCTTCCATTTCCACCATATTCACAGACGCATATTTCTTGCAACCAATTTGAGGTGGGCCCAGAATTGCAGCCCTTCGCCATATCTTTAACATACACTGTTCACTTCGATAGAACCTCTGGTCTTCAGACATGCAGGCAAGTAACCCTTTCCGAAGCATCTGGATTCAAACAGGCTCTCACTTGCAAGTTATTTGTTTTAGTGGTCTAATAGAAAACCTATTAGACCAACTGCAAGACTTGATCTCTCACAACAGGTACCAGACAATGGAGAAGCTCTTTCTTTCTTTCTTTTGACAACACCTTTCATATGACACATACAAAGGACATTACAAAAAGGTTGCTTTTTGTCCCCATTGCTTCTACTGGAGTTGCGCTTCTCTAGATCATGAGATGCCAAAGACAAGCAACAAGCAGCATTTTTTTTAAGTGCTGACTTTTAATTAACAAGGTGAAATTCTACTGGAGTTCTGCATGCATCCCTCAGAGACCTATGAGACGCCTGTACAGTATCTGGATTTGACTCTAACACACACACACATACCCCTCTTCTTATACAATAAAAAAGCTTTACGGGAATAGCAGAAACATAATAAAACAGTTTTAAAAATTGAAAATCCAAAGCAGCAAGTTACCAACCCCTCAGGGGAAAAAACCCCAGCTGGCAGGCTTTTAATGTCTAGTACCTATTCCAAAAGCCCAGGTCTTCTTCAGCCATAAATAAACGTGTGCCTAACTTTGGAACGTTTTAATTAGATAGATTATCATAAAAGGAAAAGTTGGGAAAATAGGATAATGTTGCTGGTTTTCCTCTAATATGAAACTTAGGCGATTTAATCAGAAACAAAATAGTAAATTTCCCTGTTGGCTAACAAAAAAAGTCCCTTATGAGACTATTCACTTTGCACCAGCCGCAGCAGCCTCCCCCCGCCCCCCTCCAACCATCCAGCCTTTCCCGCGATGTGGCTGGGCTGCCGCACAAAGGTCGCAAGCAAACAGCACTCAGAAGCAGTGGGCTCTCCACTACCTGCGCGCTACCGACCCAGTAGGGCTTTCTCAGCATCTAGCCTGGTCAGAAAGTGATGGGCTATCACTGCGACTCCGGGTTGTCTCATCAGGTCGGCTTTAGTCAAGTGTTATCCCAGGAGAACACTGAAGGGGGAAGAAGCCCGGTTGGCCGTCGTTAATATTCTACTGCAGTCCGGAATTGGGAGATCAGGTTTTAGCTACTCAGTGCAGTGACTAGAACTGAAACACACAAACAGCACCTCGCTTCCCCAGCTGGAGCGCGCTTCCTACATTGCCCAACAAATACAGGAGGAATCTTTCACACACACACATGCATTATTACTCCTTTTTAGTATTAACCACACGCATGAAGGACAACAGGACGCCACTGTGTGTGTGTGTGTGTGTGTGTGTGTGTGTGAGAGAGAGAGAGAGAGAGAGAGAGAGAGAGAGAGAGAGAGCGAGCGCTATAAGGAGCGACGTAAACAGACCCGAAATAATAATAATAAAACCCCCCGCTAATATTGACCGCTTGGTGCTGGGCTGCCTGCGTCTATTTCGTTTCCAGGCAGTGCCGCCGGTGTGCCTGGAAGGGCGACCGTTCGCCATCGCCCTCCTCAGCCCACGCCGAGCGCGCCACCGCGCACCCACTTCGGCATCCGCGCGGCTTGGCGCCCGCTCGCCACCTCCTCCCCCGGACGCCGACGCTGACCAGCGGGGCGGCGGGGGTCCCCTCCGGAAACGAAAAGCAGAGCTGGAGCAACAGCTGCACGCCACCCGGCCGCCGTAAAACACCCACAAGAACCCCGCGCGGGAAAGAGCCCTGAGCCCTCACCTTGTCTCAGGAGCCGCAGCCGGCGCGCGCGAAGCAGGCGCCTAGGACTCTCTGCCTTGGCGCCTCCCCCCCCCCGCCGCCCGCTTCCCTTCCAGGGGCTTCCCGCCCACCGCTCTGGCGGGGCTGCGCGAGCTCTCCACCCAGCCGCCTTTCCATCCCTCTCCCACGGCAACAGCACCCACACCCGCGTTCTCCCCCCCCCCTCACGCCCCCACCTGCTCAGTCCCGCCGCGCCTCAGGTACTGTATATGGAAAGGAAACGAACGAAGAGAGGCGCGAGACTCACGCTGCGGAAGAGACCACCAGAGGCAAGGCCGGGAGAGAGGTGTTTGCGCGCGTGTGCTGTGGGTGCGCGCGCGCGCGCGCTCTCTCTCGCTCCCCTGGACCCACTGCAAAGTCCCCCCCCTCCTCTTCGCCGCTCAGGCAGTCTGGTCTGCAAACCCACCCACCCCAACTCCACGCTGCAGAGCTCCACCCCACGGCACAATTCAATGCCCTCTCCCGCCCCCCACTAAAACAAAAAACGGTACCTCACGGCGCCAAGCGGAAGGCCACGCCAATGCAACTCTCTCTCTCTCCCTCTTCCCCGCCGGTGAGGTAAAAGCCTCCCAGAAACGCTTCACGCGCCGAACCGACGCCCCTACACTCTCTGCAGAGCTTCAAACCTGACTCACCTCAACGGAGGAAGCCGGCCTCCGTCCCCCGGATGGAGGTGTTCGCTGTGTTTTTTCGGCGGTGCGGGGGGGGGGAGGCTCTCTGCACATGCACAGAGCGCTCTCTTCTGCGTGCAGACCAGACTTGAGCTGTAACACCTGGAGATAGGCTTGGGGGCTAAGCCCTGGGCTGGCCTGCTCAAACCCTCAGTTCATTTGTGGAAAGCCCCCTCCCCTTTTATTAAACCCCCACCTATTTCTTGCTACACAGGCTCCCACCACACACTGCAGAGCGCCAGTCCAATAACGATGGAAAGCTCGATTCTCCACATAGTATATATACAGAAGTCTCCTGCTCCACCTCCCCACAATATGTTCCCAATTCCTGCAATTGCTGGCCCCTATATTTAGGAAGCGAAAACCTTCCAGCTGTGAAGGGTCCCCATCTGCTTTCCACAATGCTGGGTCCTTCCAGCTGTAAGACAAAACCCCTGGCTAATAAAGATCTCCAAACCACCCCCACCCCCTGTTTTTCAGGATGCAACCTGCCTTCCTCAAGGTGTAACAAAAAAGCGTGGCTTACAGGGAAACTGAGCCCAGCAGATGTCAAAGGCAGTCTGCAGTCATGGCCCTCGCCTCCTCCTTTGTGTTGCTTCAGGCACTGTGGCAGGTGAAGAGACTTCATGTGTTTGGGGAGGGTCATTTTCAGTGGCAAAAGCCTCCATCCCCATGCTTTATGCAGATGCTCCCCCCACAGGGAAGGGCTGCACGGCTGGCTGGCTGCGGTAGCAACAACAGCCGCCCACATCCCCCATTAAAACCGCTCTCCCCCATACCTCTCGTCTCTTTTCAGCTCAGTGGCTTGACTGACAGAAAGCCTTTCAAAGGCTGCCCACGCACACAGACATACATATTTCTCTGAAAGAGAGAGAGATGGGGAAGGGGAGGGGGGAAGAGGGAAAACATGAATGAAATGCTCAAGTGGCAGAAATGCCCAGAAGCAAGTGAGGGCCAGGGAGCAGGGGGAGGAGAGATGGACACAGAGGGAAGAGAGCGACCAGATCACCAGAGGACAGCCACATGTGGACCTCTTCCTCGTTCTCTTTCGGGCATCAACAGCAGTATATCATATTTTTCATTGAAGACAAATATAGTGTAGATCCAACCCACATAAGGAGGTCAGCTGCTGGTCCTATTCACACAGTTACGTATACTGGGCTTGACACATCTGCACATTGCAGTTCTCTGGCAGCCCACTGCCAGCCAGACCTGTAGAGGCATCACCATATGCAGTGCCCCACTTTTGCCACGTCGCCCGAAAGAGGGACACTTCCAGCAGCATGCCATAAGTATGGCTCAGTGAGCAAGGCAGCGCATGCAGATGAATGGCTAGCTGGGAAATGTGCAGAAGGCATTGCTAGGGAGGTGTGGTGACTTTACGAGCGCTACATGTGCAGATATGTGGACAAGTGGCCATATTTTCATATGCTTAAGGTTGCTGGGTTTTGTTTTGTTTTACAAAAGCATTTGAAATGGTTCTGAGGATTCTGCAAGCATCATCAGAGGTAGAGTAGTATATGCTTTGCATGCAGATGGGTTCATGTGCATAAAATAGCTCTCTATATGAGACCCTGGAGAGACACCACCAGTCAGAGTAAAGTAACCAATCCTGACTCAGGGAGGCATTCACACCTGAGAATATGTCTCTTTGAACTGGGGTTGTTTCTGAATAAACATATATAGGATTGCACTGTAAGACGAATCATTGGGCCTTTCAGTAATACAAGTTTCTGTGTACAGTACTTTGGAAAAGAATGTAGGTACCATTTAGGCAGCACCAAAACATCCTGTCATGGATGCTTAGCTGAAATTCCTGCATTGTGGGGGGTTGGACTAGATGACCCTTGGACCCCTTCCAGCTCTAAGATTCTTTGATTCTATAATCTGCAGTAGCACACTGATTTCATCTTTTTCCCAGGACTGGTTGAAACCTGCAAAACCTGTTTGACCAAAGAAGATTGGGGGGGGAGGCCCTTAGAAAATGTCAAATCTGTGAACGGTATTTCTTACAAAGTACCCCTAAAGTCCAGCTTCTGCTATGGTAGCCTGTCCCTCAGAAGGGAAGTTCTGTTTTGGCTTGCAGGGGCAAGAAGAGAGCCTCCATTATACCGTGTTTCCCCTTTTTTAAGACACCGTCTTATAACTTTTTTCCCTCAAAAAAACACACAGTGGCTTATTTTCAGGGGGTGTCTTTTTTTTTTAAAAAAAGTGCTGGTACAACTGGGACCCACTGGCTCAGGATGCTCGGTGCTCTCTTCTGCACATTGCTGGGCGCGTTGTTGGCGCTGCCAGTTCCGAGCGCCTGCAGGGTGGGGTGGGGGTGGCAGTGCTTTAAACCCCCAACCCTGTAGAAAGCAATGGAAGTTATGGACCGTAACAATCCTTAAGAGGCGCAGGTCTTAAAAAACCCCTGGTATCACCCTTGAAGCACAGCCTTCCAAAGTCAGGGGGGAAGAGGTCTGTTTAGACAAAGGAAAGGATCGGGGTGATTCTGTGCCCTGGGACCCACAGAACTACTTTAAAAATCCCAACCTGGGGTGGGGGGTCAAATAGTGAAGCCCCATAGCCCTGTAGCAACAGAAGGCACATTCTGAAGCACCCGAGCTGTTCGGTTCCATAAAAAATCCAGGAATTGTAAAATTAACAACAATAATGGGGGGGGGCACTCTATCCAAAGAGTTAAGAAGGAATGGGAAAGTGTTGAGTTATATATGGAAAAATATGGAAAGGAAAGTTAGTTAAAGATAAAAAATAAATAATTATCGCAAGGGGAAAAATAACATCATAAAGGGTAATAATATTAAATATAAAATAGACAACACAACAGAAAAAGCAAGTATATGACTAAATGAGATCGCACAGGAGTGAGGGAAGTGGGGAGAGAGGGAGGGGGGTAAGGAATGGAAGGAGACAATGGTTGGAGGAGGGTATAGGGGGATGAATTAAAGGAAAATTAAGACTGAGAAGCGCATGGTTTTTGTTTTTTAAAGATGCAAAGGCTTGCAATCAGCCAAAGTATAGAGCCCAACTTCCAAGAGACTGCGATCTACTTGCGGATTTATAAACTGGAGGTGATCTACCCCCGTTTTATTGGTGTTCAGGTCAGAGTTGTTTTTAGAGAGAGGAAATATCCCATTTTTGAGGTTAAAGTAAAAGTTCCTGACCTTTTTTTTATAATGAGGAAATGCTGCTAAAACTCTGTTCTTCATTCCACGAAGGGGAGAGGGGGCGGGGCCGGGTGCTCAAAGACAAAAGAAATGGAAAAGGAGATAGCGATCAACTCCAGCCTCGCATTCATGCAGCCGTCGGGAGAGGCAGGGGCTGCAGCCGAGTGCTGCTTCACAAACAAACGGGGGAAAGTGCTTAGAACCCAGAGAATCCAGCTGAAAAACACGAAGCAGCAACAGCAATTGCACACACACCATCCCAAGCCAGCACAGTAACCAAGTCCCAAAAGCAAGAAAGGACTCAGCAAACACTGCTGCGGCCGGCGTTGCTGCTGCTGACTCGGGGAGCTCAGTGATCTCTTCCGCACAGCGCCTATCACTATGGCTTATTTTCGGGGTACGGTTTATATTTCTCAAATGCTTAGAAATGCTGCTATGGCTTATTTTATGACTACGCCTTAAAAAGGGGGAAACACGGTAGTAACTCGGGCAGGGGACATTCAAGGAAGCTGAGCTGGGCATCTGATAATTGATTGCTGTCTCCTTCCTTGTAAATCTTTGCTGTCCTCTTTTATCACATGTACATTTTAAGGTAAACAGAGGGGAATGAGGTTCCTTCCAGACATGTTAAGCCAAGATATGATTTCATAAGATGTCACACACACACCCCGGGCAGCAATATATAACTAATAAGTTTCAATGATTTTGAGGATCCTGCCACGAAAGCCACAAAATATATGTTTTCCCCTACTTACTAGAACAGAAGAAGAACGATGCATTTTTGGAGGCCATTTCTCAGTGATTTTAGAGAAAAATCCTTCTGACTAGCACTACGGTATTTACAAATAACATGGGACTACCACTGAGAACTGTAGCCTGTGCAGAGTCCCCTGGCTCTGTTCTCCTTAGCTTCCAGTTCAACATGCCAGCTGTCACCCATGATAGCTGAACAGAAGCTCCATATTCAGATGCAGTGTACCTCCAAATGCCAGATTTAGAAAATGAGCAATGGGGGAAGGCTGTTATTTTCATGCTCTACTTGTGGCCTTCTTGGAAGGAATCTGGCTGCCCCTGTTTAAAACAGGATGCTGAGCTAGAGGACC
Organism: Zootoca vivipara; assembly: GCF_965207765.1. Classification (NCBI taxonomy): domain Eukaryota; kingdom Metazoa; phylum Chordata; class Lepidosauria; order Squamata; family Lacertidae; genus Zootoca; species Zootoca vivipara. Next base: position 63,076,893 of record NC_142582.1, on the reverse strand, counting down.
TTGGTACCAGTCTTGTAGAGCTGCTTTTATGTATGTCGTTTCCCATGCCTTGGTGTCATTACAATGAGCTTTTAAAATTTGGCATCCAGCCACTCCGTTCCTTCCCCTTTCTGCCTCCAGTCAGTCAGCGTTCCATGTCCATGGCACAGGCTATGTCCTCATTGGGCTGCTTGGGGGTTGGTTTTTTTTTAATTTTTTATTTTAGGTCCCACCCAATTTCTCCATTCTACATTAGAGCCTTGAAAGTGTCTGCTGGTGTCAATGGGCAGTTCTGTCTTCTGATCATGGGGACATTTTAACACAGTTTCTCAGTCTGAACATGGCATATAGGTCTTTGTCTCTTTTAGTGCTCCTTTTCAAGCCACTCAGTGCCATCCATACCTACCACCTGGTTAAATATCTCAATTTTTCATATCATTAAGTTCTGATGGGGCTGTTTTGGGTTTGTCTCCCCCTTGAGGGTTTTCCTGGACGTTGGCTCAGCTCAAGCACTTTGGCTTTGCTGGTTCTCCGTCTGAAGGGTAAATGGGTATGCAGGAGTCTGTCCATGATCAGCCTGGCAAGGGAGGGCACCAGGATTGGGGGCTTCTTCAATGTTGGCAGGTAAGGGCTCATATTCTGCACCTAGGTGTCTTTGGAAGATTTCCCTCGTACTTTGCTGTTCACATCTGAGAATAATCAACTGATATCAGAGCTGTACAATAGCCACTTTTCACATTACAGCTGAAAAACACTTTCCCCAAATGGAGGGTATCATGACTCTTATGATAAAGGCAACTGGATTCCTGAAGTTTGCCAGGAGGCAGTCCCCTAAGCAGTCATGCCACTAGAGGCCTCATTGGAGGAGCTACCCCAGCAGACAGTGAAAAGGTCACTTTGCTTCCTACCTTGGATTCAGGCTCTTTCCCTAAACTATCTGCATCTTCAGAGGGCCATCCTCTTCCACCCTGCCATGCACTTATTCAAATACAGGCCCTATAGCTACCATGTAGGCTCCCTCCATGAAAGCAGGGTTTCACATACACTGTCTAATAAAGCTGCAGTCACCAGCACACTACCCCAAGCAGTGCTAATGCAACAAGCTCCTTAATACCTACCATAGTAGTGAGTCTCTGTATCTGGTATGGAGCTCTCCATGGTCCTGGCCCTTGGCTATCTAACCTGCACTTTGCTGCACTTGGACTAATTGCCCCTATAGTTTCTAGGAGAGGTAGAGTAATGAAGGGAAACCTGTGCCCGGTAGGAGTATCTTTATCCCTGACTATTATCCATAGTGGCTGAGTGATGGAGGTCAACAATATCTGGGGTCCATAGGTTTCCATCCTTGCTACAAAGGGGCTCAGCCAATTGAAGTAAACTGTATACATTAAGAGCAAACATGCGCTGGATTATGGAGAAAGCTAGAGAGTTCCAGAAAAACGTCTACTTCTGCTTCATTAAAGAACCTTTTAATGAGGGTGAAAGAGGAGAGCGCAAAATATGGTCTGAAGCTCAACATCAAAAAAACCAAGATCATGGCCACTGGTCCCATCACCTCCTGGCAAATAGAAGGGTAAGAAATGGAGGCAGTGAGAGATTTTACCTTCTTGGGCTCCTTGATCACTGCAGATGGTGACAGCAGTCACGAAATTAAAAGACGCCTGCTTCTTGGGAGAAAAGCAATGACAAACCTAGACAGCATCTTAAAAAGCAGAGACATCACCTTGCCGACAAAGGTCCGTATAGTTAAAGCTATGGTTTTCCCAGTAGTGATGTATGGAAGTGAGAGCTGGACCATAAAGAAGGCTGATCGCCGAAGAATTGATGCTTTTGAATTATGGTGCTGGAGGAGACTCTTGAGAGTCCCATGGACTGCAAGAAGATCAAACCTATCCATTCTTAAGGAAATCAGCCCTGAGTGCTCCCTGGAAGGACAGATCGTGAAGCTGAGGCTCCAATACTTTGGCCACCTCATGAGAAGAGAAGAATCCTTGGAAAAGACCCTGATGTTGGGAAAGATTGAGGGCACTAGGAGAAGGGGACGTCAGAGGACAAGATGGTTGGACAGTGTTCTCGAAGCTACGAACATGAGTTTGACCAAACTGCGGGAGGCAGTGCAAGACAGGAGTGCCTGGCGTGCTATGGTCCATGGGGTCACGAAGAGTCGGACACGACTAAACGACTAAACAACAACAGTATACATTAAGAGCCAGTGTGAGGTAGAGGCTAGGCTGCTGCAATTAGATGGGCGTTCAAATTTCTGTTCATCTGTGAAACTTATTCAGTGTCCTTAGAGCAGTCATCCTCTCTCAGCCTCACTATCATGGAGTTGTTAGTGTGGGTGGAGGAGGCATAAATGTTGCCCTCATCTACATGGAGAAACTGTGGGATTAAAATATCAAGCACATGTTTTTCCAAATGCTAACATTACAGATTTAGCATGTAGCACATGGATTCACCTCCAAAAAAGATAATGCAATATGCCACACAGCCATTTCATTCATTTCTATAGTATGCTGGATTATTGTAGTTATAATGAGTCCATATGCATAAACTGACTACAGTTTTATTGAAGTCAGTTTCGACGCCTTGGTTTTCATCAACTTGATGTTCTGAGCAGAAGTTTATAATCACTCTGGGATCTTTTCAAAGCTATGTTGTTACCTTTCATCAACAAGTACCTCGTTAAACCCAATGACAGATTTATTTCCGATTTAGTGAAGAAAGTTTGTTTTATTATTCCTGAGCTATTAAAGGTATTATGAAACCAAAGTAATATATGATTTCAGGTCCTTTAAGGACTTGAGCTGCTACATAAGGGAAAAGCCATTGTTTGTCCCAGTAGCCTTTGCTATAACTTGAAATATGTTTTGCATCTGGTATGGTCTAAGTTAATCAACTCCACATTGCCCTCCTGTGCACCATCTTAAGATTGTTGGAAACTGTAGGCTTTCAAACTTTTCTGTTCTTCTCAGATCCCACCCCCACCCCCACCCCCAAAATCAATTTTTGTTTGTGTAATTTGCTTAACATTAGACTTGTGGCATTTTTGTTGGTCCTGATAAAGTTATCCTACTATTGTAGACTACCAGTAGGACTTGCAACAATATGTTGCAGTGTATCCTTATTATTAATTCTGCGAGTAAGAACTATTTGACAGTGGACTGGACTCCCTCAGAAGTTGGTGGATTCTCCTTCCTTGGAGGTTTTTACGAAGAGGTCGGATGGCCATCTGTCATGTATGATCTAGTTGAGATTCCTGCATTGCAGGGGGTTGGACTAGATGACCCCTGAGATCCCTTCCAGCCCTTCTATGATTGTTTAGGGTATGGGGATGGCATTTACAACAAATAGTGCTGCATGGCTACTGCACAAGGCTTGAGATGATAGTAAAAGCTAATATATACAGTTTATGTGTGGGTGGCATTTAGCAAATGAGGGGGGGACATTTGAGAGTCACTTGGCTAGTTCTTCAGCTACCTGCCTTTATGTTTCAAAGTTTTTATGTTCATATTAATGTGTCAGCATGACTCATCTACAGAACATATTACTGCCAGTGCTGCTGTAGCCCTTGTTCTGAGTCAGAAAGTGACTTTGTGGCAGAGAATTTTGGTGAGCCCAATCCTAGTGATTTTCCCAGTGGGACGCTCATTGTTATTAGGTATTGGCACACTCTGAGTCATAGCTCAACATGGCAGATGAAAGCTGACTTGCACATGAAAAAGGAAGCGAGTTTCATTATTCTCAGTTAATTATTTCTGAATTTTCCCTCTCCTACCTGAATGCGATGCAGCATTAATTGCACAATGCATTTTTCAATCAACCAACATAGGTGATTTGTAACAACCTATCTGCCTGGTGTTTTCTCAAAGGAACACTCCATAAGCAAAACAGCTCCACAAGCCTATTCACAGGTAACACTACTCAACAAAGAAATGGAAACTAATGCCATATCATCCCAGTGAGACGATCCAGGTGTGAAAAACCAGCAAGGGTCTCAGTTTTGTATTGTCGTAGACATGACTTTTGGTGTGAATGAAACTGTGATCTTATACCGATGAGGAGCCTGGAGTTGTGGGACAAGGCCAAAAGTGGAAAGCAAGTCAATACCAAGAAGCAAACTAGGAGGCAGGACCAAAAAGCAAGCCAGACATTTGGACTGAAGAATGAACTAAAGGATACAGGGAAACACCACAGCCCAGGAAGACTGCTGTCTGAGCAAGGCTCAAGTGGAATAGCTAGTCTGAGTAGGTGGAGTCAGTCGAGGGTATGAGGGTACTCCACTTGGTTACTAGATGCTGCAATCTGCAGTTCAGTAGCTCACTACATATGGCAGCTTTGCACGGATGCAAAGAATGGGACAAATAGTTTGCTCATGATAGTTTCACATATCCAAGCACCACATCCAGCAGGTTTCTATGCAAGTCTAGTCACTAGTTTCCCATGAATAACATTTTCTGTGCTAGTTATTTTTCTTACAGTTAATCTCTTTGCTGTGATATCTTTTCCTATCCCCAAACAGTGTCATATATGCACATATATCATTAGGGGTTCTTGTGTTTGTAGCCACTTCCTAAAGTATTAAGAAATTCTGATTAGTAACTTTAAAAAAACAACAACTAATTGCTCCCCAGCTTGGTTCTTGGTTTCCCATGTCTATAATCTACTTCACTGTATTTTCATTTGATTCTTTTGGCATTTCCTTTTTTGGATTGCACTTGCAGTTCTGTTCTCACAACATGCACAAACTTCTGGATACAAGGGCAATTCCTTCCACGTGACAACACTGTCCTGACTCTTGTGGTTCCTGCAATGGGGCCACAATACAACTTGACTTTTAAAGGCACAAATGACATTTTGATGTTGTTCATAAAGTGAAAGATGATGCGCTTCTACACATTGGAAATGGTCCATTAAATATTATACGACAGAGCTGGAGACAGGGGCTCTGATGACACTTTTCCACTTTTGTTGTCATGGTTACTGTGATGTCATTAAAATGCCATGGTTACCAGAATCTTCATTTGTATCAAATATTAGAGAAAATAGGGAAGGTTTTTATCCCCAAAGTTTAGGGAAGCATTGTTTTAGAAGTACAAAAAAATATTCTTTAAAAGAAAGAGAATCCCAGTAGTTATAGTTCATTCGTACAAAAGAAATTACTCATGGCTGACTGAATTAAATGTGTGAGTTGCCTTGCATTGCTCTTTGAAATAGGCTTTTGAAAATTCTGTTATTCTTTGAAAGCCATACATTATGGAATGTTGGGTGTAAAAAAACAACAACCAATTCCTATTATGCTTTTGTATGACTTTAATGCTCTTGATTCTTAATCAGGGTATGCCACACCACTAGTACGGTAACAATATACTCATTTAGTCACCTACCTGGAAGTAGGCCCTCTGGAATGGAATAGGATGTGCTTCTGAGTTGACATTTGTAGGAACTGGACGCATTAGAATTTGTTTTACTTAAGGAACTAAACAAAACATGAAAATACCCAGGAAGGGAGGTGTAATGGCTTTGGTGTATATAATGATCCATTGACTGAAGAGGCCTGATCAAAGATAAATCAATAGATTACTGAGACTGTCTCCCTGATAACTTCTCTCTTGGCTGAAACAACAAAGCAGCGGAATGAAAGACAGTAAAAACGACCTTGCTAAGGCTACACAGATATCAGTAAGCATATATCTCTTGCACTATATACAGCATCATGTTATGCTTTGTGTATTCATTCAGGGAAGGCATACACAGCAAATGAGAAACAAATATGAGAAACAAATATGCATTGGTGTGCTGGAACTGGATCGCACAGAAGTGCTAGTGGCACTTCTACACACACACACACACACACAAAATTGCCCTCTGAAGATCACCTTTAATCAGGGTCGTCTTAAGCCCATCCAGCGCCCTGGCGCTAGGTCCCTCCAGCGCCCCCCTCCAGAGCCTCTCCAAGGGCCCGGGAGTGCCAAGTGGACCGCGGCGGCAGCAGGAGGCCACCTCCGAGGACTGCTTGGGCGCTGTGCGCCGCTGGTGGCGAAGCTCGACTGAGTGGAACCCAGCGCTGGGGAAACGAGAAGGAGGCGCAGCGCGGAGTCCTCGGAGAAGGAGTGCAGTCCTGTCCAGATCGCCGGAAACCTGCACTCACTTGGCACCCTTCCAGCGCCCGGCGCCGTGGTTCTCCGCGCCACTAGCCTCTATGGCTAGGACGGGCCTGCCTTTAATCATTGTGTCTGCATTTTCAGACCTTTGTTGTGACTTCATTATCAGCCATGAGATCTTTTGTCCTACAGCAGTCAAAAAGGTAAAAGCATTATTGTAATCCACTGTACACAAAACAGAGCGACAAAGAAGAGTCAAAGGAATTTCAAAGGCTGCAGAGGTGGAAAATGCCAAGACGAACAATAGCCCGCTTGCTTGTTCCTGTTAGTGCATTAGCTTTCCTATAAGTGGCCATACCTTTTCTTTAAAAACAAACAACAAAAAACGAGTAGCAGTAATACTGTATACCAACAGTTATTAATTCCTATCAGGAGTATAGTACACCTGTCTCAGTGGCAACAGCTGCAACTGCATGTGAATATGTGGAAATGAACGAAATACTGTACTCTCATTTCCGAAGGCATAAGGAAACAATGTCTGAAATAAATACTGTCACAATCAACAGGTCTTAATAATTGCCTCGTGTTTACTGCAAGGTCAGTAAAGTCTGGGTTTAAGTGAAGTTACAAATTGCCACAACTGATAAATTCTCTGGATCTGTACCAGGTCCCTCATATTGACATCTTACCACCACAGTATCTTATGGGGCTTATGGCTTGCATCCTCAAAAGCTTTCTGGATCTTTACTCTGTTGAACTGTATACGTAGTAAGCCACCATTTGGGGTGGTCATTACTTTCTCCATAATAATAATAATAATAAAATTTATTATTTGTACCCCGCCCATCTGGCTGGGTTTCCCAGCCACTCTGGTCGGCTTCCAACAAAGATTAAAAAGATTAAAAATACATTAAAATGTCACACATTAAAAACTTCCCTGATGTCTTCATAATGTCAGCCTCAACAGCCTTCAGATGTCTTCTAAATGTCAGGTAGTTATTTATCTCTTTGACATCTGATGGGAGGGTGTTCCACAGGGCGGGTGCCACTACCGAGAAGGCCCTCTGCCTGGTTCCCTGTAACCTCACTTCTCTCCATGAGGGAACCGCCAGAAGGCCCTTGGCGCTGGATCTCAGTGTCCGGGCTGAACAATGGGGGTGGAGACGCTCCTTCAGGTATACTGGACGGAGGCCGTTTAGGGCTTTAAAGGTCAGCACCAACACTTTGAACACTTTGACAGTGGCAAAAGTAAATACAGTAGAGCAATCTTATTGTCCCATTTCAGAGTAAACTGCTGCTAGCCTCACTTGTTGTTATTGTGTGATATGAGTTAGAACCTACAGATGAGCAGAGCAAGCCTATGAGAGAAGAGAAGAGAAGGTGGCAGAAGTGGGGCAAAAGAAGTCATCAGACAGAGTAGCAAAACTTCAGATGACTCCAGAAAATGAAGTCTTTATGAGAATATGGCTCAGAGAACTGGGGGAAGGCCAAAGGGAATGTCTGAGGGGTGAAAGAAAAGACAGAGGAAGAATGGGCAGTGAAATGTCCAGGAAGTAAAGAGGAAGAAAGGAGTTTACACACGGCAGTAGGACCAGCCCAGTACATTTTGGCACTTGAGGCAAACCACAAATTAGGGTCCTACTTCCTGTCAGACACAGGAACCAATTCCTAGGCGTCTTTGGCCCCCAAAAATTATATATTTGAGGGAGCCGCCCCCACAGTTGATGGGAATTGCCATTCAAATGGTGTGTGCACCATGTCGTGATTTTGCGGGGTGGGGCTTACCTGCTCCCCTCAACATTTTATTAAAGTTGGCACCCCAGTTGCCAGGGAAGAAGGGGTGAGTGAAGACCTATATCAGGAACAGGGGGTAATAAGTATCTACATCGGGGTCTGCTGCCCCTGTGGAGCTTGCCACCAGAGGCGGACACCTCATCTTGCCTCATGGGTGGGCTGGTATTGTAGGGTAGTATTCAACTACTGTATCCTGGCAGTCATTGGAACATCCCCCGCCCTTTGATTTGCTATAACTGGTGCTCAGAAACATTACCGCTGCCATCTGGAGAGGTAGAGCATAATCATGGCTAGTAGCCCACATTAGCTCTCTCCATCATGAATTTGCATAATCCTCTTTCTTGTGGTTCAGCTACTGTTGCCTCTCCCCAGGAGTTCTGAAGCCTCCATTCCAACTCTGACGACTGGGGCCCTGGTTCTGTGACTGGGGCCCTGGTTCTGTGTCTAAGTAGCTAGGAAACAGTGCAGAGGAGCAGTCCTGTACAGGCCTTCACCAATGTGTTTAACTGTTAAAATAATATATTCCTCTTTGGCTCTGAATAGTCACACACCAAGACAATGGACACGCAAGCCTAACACAGAGAAATTGCGCTTGATTGCATGATTACTCATTTCCTACTTTTAACTTAGGTTATGTTAGTAAGGCTGTTATACAAACTGTTGACATAGATTTAACAATACAGAATACAGTAGTGCAATGCACTGTGGGAGTGCGGAGCAATCTAGTTGTCCTGTGTGGGCTGAAGAAAGCATTAAAAATATTCTGATTACACAGGCTGCATAACTCTAAGATCAGTCATCTCCATTTGCAACACCCACTATCTTCTTTGGTGTGATTTCTATAATGGGCAGTCATGGCATGTAGCTGTCAGGGAATTGGAGTTCCTTAATCACACAGGTGTGCTTGGGTTAAAGATTACTTTTTGGATGCCTTTTTTTGTGTAAAGGTGGAGATTGGAGCAGGTTTAGAACCTCAGCAGTATGGCAGGTCTACTCAGAAGTACGTCCCACTGAATTACAAAGGGCTACTCTCAAATAACAGTAAGTACACAGAGGATTTTGTTTAAAATAAGTGCTGCTACTGTTCTAGAAAGGAAGTGAAAGTAATTCTTTTACAGCAGAGATCACTAACCTTTTTTGGTCCATGGGAAGATCTGAAATTTTGAGAGTGTGCTGTGGGTGTCACCCCTTCTGGTCAGTTCTCTACCTCCATCATTGCAGACAGGCCTGGGAGAAGAGGGGGAAATTGCCGGTGGCGCCAGATGAGCATCCCTGGGGAGAGCATTCCACAAGCTGGGAACCACCTTAGAAAAAGTCTCTGCTCATGTTTCCAGCCTCATTGAGGTATTGCAGTACTGAGTGATTTCAAGTTATATATAGGTCAAAAGCAGCATTTTGAATCAGGCCAGGATTGGTGTAATATGCACAAACCACCTAGCCCACCTGTAACTTTCTTTTAGTCTTAGCTGGAGCAATGACAGAGTTGCTTCAGGTTTCTCAGCTGGCTCCCGGACTTTCACCAACCTGAGAACGGCCCTATTGAGTCTTGCCAGGCATCTTTGCAGGCATGTAGCAATGACAGTAAGTAGATGGGGCTGTACTTTGTCCAGTTACATTTGGCCCATGAATCTTAAGTGACCTTATAAGATACAGATGCTCTGACCCGCTTAACTTTACACAGCACGACCTTTTGTTAATGAAATTCCAGTTTTTAGACACAATGATATCTGAGGCCTTATGAACACAAGAGCAATATCGTGTTCATGCTAACGGGGCGGGGAGGGGTTTCCCAATTATTTTTATTTCAAGAGAAAGACAGAAGACCTTCTATTTCCCCGTTTTCTGAGGTTTATTAAGAAGCAAACAAAAAGGCCATTAGATTCTCTCTAATATAATATTCCAGCTGAACTATTTAAAATTTTAAAAGATGATGCTGTTAAGGTGCTACACCCAATATGCCAGCAAGTTTGGAAAACTCAGCAATGGCCAGAGGATTGGAGAAGATCAGTCTACATCCCAATTCCAAAGAAGGGCAGTGCCAAAGAATGCTCCAACTACCGCACAATTGCGCTCATTTCACACGCTAGCAAGGTTATGCTTAAAATTCTACAAGGCAGGCTTAGGCAGTATGTGGACCGAGAACTCCCAGAAGTGCAAGCTGGATTTCGAAAGGGCAGAGGAACCAGAGACCAAATAGCAAACATGCGCTGGATTATGGAGAAAGCTAGAGAGTTCCAGAAAAACGTCTACTTCTGCTTCATTGACTATGCAAAAGCCTTTGACTGTGTCGACCACAGCAAACTATGGCAAGTTCTTAAAGAAATGGGAGTGCCTGATCACCTCATCTGTCTCCTGAGAAATCTCTATGTGGGACAAGAAGCTACAGTTAGAACTGGATATGGAACAACTGAGTGGTTCAAAATTGGGAAAGGAGTACGACAAGGTTGTATATTGTCTCCCTGCTTATTTAACTTATATGCAGAATTCATCATGCGAAAGGCTGGACTAGATGAATCCCAAGCCGGAATTAAGATTGCCGGAAGAAATATCAACAACCTCAGATATGCAGATGACACAACCTTGATGGCAGAAAGCGAGGAGGAATTAAAGAACCTTTTAATGAGGGTAAAAGAGGAGAGCGCAAAATATGGTCTGAAGCTCAACATCAAAAAAACCAAGATCATGGCCACTGGTCCCATCACCTCCTGGCAAATAGAAGGGGAAGAAATGGAGGCAGTGAGAGATTTTACCTTCTTGGGCTCCTTGATCACTGCAGATGGTGACAGCAGTCACGAAATTAAAAGACGCCTGCTTCTTGGGAGAAAAGCAATGACAAACCTAGACAGCATCTTAAAAAGCAGAGACATCACCTTGCCGACAAAGGTCCGTATAGTTAAAGCTATGGTTTTTCCAGTAGTGATGTATGGAAGTGAGAGCTGGACCATAAAGAAGGCTGATCGCCGAAGAATTGATGCTTTTGAATTATGGTGCTGGAGGAGACTCTTGAGAGTCCCATGGACTGCAAGAAGATCAAACCTATCCATTCTTAAGGAAATCAGCCCTGAGTGCTCCCTGGAAGGACAGATCGTGAAGCTGAGGCTCCAATACTTTGGCCACCTCATGAGAAGAGAAGAATCCTTGGAAAAGACCCTGATGTTGGGAAAGATTGAGGGCACTAGGAGAAGGGGACGTCAGAGGACAAGATGGTTGGACAGTATTCTCGAAGCTACCAACATGAGTTTGACCAAACTGCGGGAGGCAGTGGAAGACAGGAGTGCCTGGCGTGCTATGGTCCATGGGGTCACGAAGAGTCGGACACGACTAAACGACTAAACAACAACAATATACACGGTACATGATTGAACAAGGCATCATTGTTACAATTAGTCACAACCAATTCTGAATTATACCCTGTTTTAATTAAGTGCAGAGAGAGAAACTCCGCATGAATATTAAATGGGTTCATGGGGATACATTTCAGTATAATGAATACTCAATGAAACAGGATGAAACATGACAAAGAAATTTGCCATATTTCTGGTCATAGTTTCTGTCTTCCCATCCAAGGATCAGAATTACTTTATCAGGAAGAACTAATATGAGGCTGATGAACCCGTAGACCTGGATGTTGTCGGACTCCCATCAGCCTCAGCCAGCATGACCAATGGTTAAAGACGTTGGGAAACATGGATGAAGGAAGTTGATAGGAGTCTACCTGCCAACGGTATCCCCACTAGTAGAGCCAAGCAGAAAGCCTTGAAATGGGGCATTCAGAGGGCGGGGGTGGGGCTGAGCCAGCCCAGGATCCAGTGGATCCTGAGTCATTTTCACAGCCAGTGCCAACCAGCATCAGGCCCGTTCTGGGCTCAATCCCAGCCTGGCACTGAGATTGGATCAATCTGTTTACACCAGGCTTCCTCAACCTCGGCCCTCCAGATGTTTTTGGCCTACAACTCCCATGATCCCTAGCTAGCAGGACCAATGGTCAGGGATGATGGGAATTGTAGTTTCAAAAACACCTGGAGGGCCTAGTCTACACCCTACCTTCTGATCCTCCCACTGTGAGCAACTGGGCTGTGGATGTGGTGGTGGCTCTCCCAGTTCACAGAACCTCGGGCAGCACAAAGCAGGTACTAATTTGGATTGCCCTGACAGTCTCAGAAATGCTCCTGAGAAAGGTTCCCAATGAAGCTGGTTGGGCAATTTTCTTTTTTATTACAGTTCCTCAAGCTCCTTACATTCTTCAGCATCATTCTGTGGCCTTTCTTTTCTTCTCTCAGTACGATATTTGCCATTTACTTCTAAAACCAACCACAACAAAATTTCCATATACGAACACTGAAGAGAAAAAAGTGGTGCAAATTATATAGTTTTAGCAGTGAAAGATAACCTCAGTTGGAGAATAAAGCATGGGGGGGGGGGGAGAGACGGACCATGCCATGTTGAGCACTGTTGAGCCTTATCAGAGAAGACCATCAGCCTTGATTGGGAAATCAACAGTTGTACAAGTCACATTTTTGCTCAGCACACATTTCAGTGCATCTTCAAGGAGTTGTGAATCAGCCCCAAGACTATTCCCCCCCCCCCATGCAGAACTAGTCTCCCATGACAGCATGCTTGAAAGGTGGGAAGGGCCCTGTGGCTCAGTGGTAGAGGGCATCCATGTGCAGCTTCACTCCGTGGTGTCTCCAGTGTTCAAGAGCCAATGCACGTTCAAGTAGACACTACTAGATGGACCCCAAAATTTGACTCTGTTCAAGGTAGCTGCATATGTGGGTATTAACTTCAACTGTACCACACAAGAATAAAAGAAAACTTTAGGATTAGCCATGGGCAGCATACATTGTTACACGTGAAAATGTGTATTACAGACGAAGGAAAGTAACTTGTTGCTGTTTGATATGGTGTGGTTGATAAATTTACTAGTATTGTTATTGTATTGATGCTGCCATCTAGCGGCTATTAGCAGGACATCCTCCTTCAGATTTCAATTTTCTTTAAAGTGCTTTCAGATAAAACTCGGATTACTGATAAAGCAGTTTTCTTCTTCTACATCCCTTGTTACTCTTGCCTCATTCATTCCTCCATTGCCTCTCCTTTACATTCCCTCCTTTCCTTTCCCTTTATCAAAATTTAGAGGCTGGAAGGGTGGGGGAATCTCTCTCTTTATCTTTTGGTTCATCCGATGAAAAAGAAGTCCATAGTAATGTGTTTGTCTTTAAGGTGCCACACACAATAGCGGTGAGATGTTTGTTCCAGTGTAAACTCATGTAAATTTCTGCTATAAACATGGTCAAAGGAGAATCATAGGCTGAATTCAGAATGCAGTTTATTTCAGTTTTCTCACACTTTATATGATCTTTCACATGATGTAAAAGCCACCAGTAGTTATTTAGCACATTTCCATGCCAATGGCTTCCAGGGGAAAAAATCTGTTTGCAACCTTGTTGACTTTGATAACCATGGGACAAAAGTTGGAGCTGTATCATAGCATACAGTACTTTTCATGGGTGAATCATAGGGGAACAGAAGAGCACGTGTGCACAAAGGGCAAGGGGGTGGCAACATGTCTGCTGTTGTGTCACTCACTGCCCACTGCTGGGAATGAAATTTAGTACAACATGCTGGTAGATTGATAAAAAAGCCACTCTGGTTTCTCTTCAGATCGTATAAATCTTTCACCTTTTAAAAGCCACATTTCCATAATGCAAGAGGTAATGAAGTTCAAATGTTCAAAGGAACATTAGCAACCAGGACAGAAGTGCTGGTATTATAGCCAGGAAAACTAACACAACAATACCTATGTCTGGATGCACTCTTAGTGAAATTTCCACAAGTGTCTGTGTGTCTGTTTTGAAAAGCCTAGCCAGAGTAATAGTCCTCGCATTTCAGACAGAATGAACTGGTTTCAGCTAGAATTAGGTCCTTGTAACATAGGGATTGTGGAAGTGCCCTTTGCAGAGAGCTCTCTGTTGCCTGCTTCATGCAAGCACAAAGATTCATTGTAGTACTACCGTAGCCCAATCCATGCAGCTGCAACGTACATGTGAATACTGGCTGGGCTTGGTAGGGGCAAAGCATGCCCTTGGCCCCTGCAACATGATCACAATATTCCTGCACACATTGCAATTGTGGCAGATTAGCATCCCAAATCACAGGTGGGTTAAACCACAGAGCCGGCGGTCTGAATCCCCGCGACGGGGTGAGCTCCCGTTGCTCGGTCCCAGCTCCTGCCAACCTAGCAGTTCGAAAGCACATCAAAGGGCAAGTAGATAAATAGGTACCACTCCAGCGGGAAGGTAAACAGCGTTTCCGTGTGCTGCTCTGGTTCGCCAGAAGCGGCTTTGTCATGCTGGCCACATGACCTGGAAGCTGTACGCCAATAAAGGGAGATGAGCGCCGCAACCCTAGAGTCGGTCACAACTGGACCTAATGGTCAGGGGTCCCTTTACCCTTTACCTTAGCGTCCCAAATACATGGTTACAAGCAGCTTGGTGTATGTGTGCGTTTGAAGGGGCAGTAGCATACTATTCATCCAGATACCTTATTATGGCACATTGATTTCTTCACTGCATTTGCCCTGATATAGCCTAGCACTTTTGCTACAATATCATCACCATGGTAAACACGCAGAGGTCTGCACTCATGATGACACCTTTGCTGTGTCTTTGTTAGCTTTCAAGCACAGCAGGATGCAGGTGGGGAAATCTCAAGGAAAAAGCACCTAACAATGATATCCTTGAGTCAAAAGGTGGCGCCCTTGCCTGTAAATCAGTATGCTGTCTAGACCAGGCTTCCTCAACCTCGGCCCTCCAGGTGTTTTGAGACTGCAATTCCCATCATCCCTGACCACTGGTCCTGCTAGTAGGCCAAAAACATCTGGAGGGCTGAGTTTGAGGGAGCCTGGTCTAGAACAACAGGTTCAAAAAGGGGCAGGATAGATAGAGGACCCCTGTTCATCTGGAAACCTGCTTCCCTTCCTCATATGTATGAAGGCTACCTGTGGCGCATCAGTGATTATGAAAAATATAACCCCAGGTAATATGTAACATGGAAGATTTAGGCTCTGTACTCAACTGTGGGCATCTAAACGAAACGGTGAGGCCAAACAGCCATCTTGGATTCGGTGCCTGAATGCAGTTAGAATATTTTTTCCAGTAAAAAAATATTTTCCAAAATAATAAAACTGTTTTTAATGCATCAAGAGGGATAGTGTATAAGAAGCAGCTTAGAGTTGTCAGTACAAGAAGCCCTGTTCAAGTATCTTGCTTCACCCTGTTTATAAAGGAAGCCTAAATCCTGCCTGGGTCGTCCTGGTACCAAAAACCAAGAAGATTGCTTACAAAAGCACCATTCCAGTCTTCTCCTGAAACACAGCCCAACTGTGCCAAGCACAACTTGAAGCACAAGCTGAATCGATAGCGCAATGAATGATGTCTTGTTGAGATCTCACAGATAACTTCTAACTGATTTTCTAATTTGATTCAGGAGTTCCTGAAGAAGAGGTTCTTCAGCATGGCTTTATACTATTGAATATGGCAGCTGTTTACCAGCCCTCTGCCCAGTTATATGTATGTACAAAGCTAGCATGATTGGCATTAAACCCCACCCCCACCAGAAGCACCCCTGAAACTTCATTGAGCAGAACTTGTGTGGCATTTCTTCAGTTCCATGAAGTTCCAAGTGTGACATAAAAAGGAGCTCTTTGGAAGATGATCAATACATAGCTGGCTCAATGTATGATGGCAGACATGCTATAGGTTAGGCACTGACTAACTGTGAGGAAGCACCAGGGGTGTCAAACCAGGGACTCTTGGTCCAGGGCTTACACACTTTCCAAGCACCACCACGGCAGGCTGCCAGAGGAGAAGGTTGCTGGTGGGGCTGGCCAAAGCATTTTGCTGTTTGTGGTTGTAAATTCCCTCTTGCCTCCAGCCAAAAAAGGAGCAAGGCATATAGTGTTTTGGCACCCAAGGCAGAAAGCTCCACAAGTGTCTCTTCCTGGGAGTACATATGCAATAATAATAAATGAAACAACTAACCGTTTGCTCCCCTTTCTTGACACCCAAAATCAGCTGCACGAGGTCACTGTCTCTCTGCCTTGTGGTTGACCTTCTCCCCATTAGTGGTCTGCTCTTTTTTAGAGTATCACCAGGTGTTTATCTAGTACCACCGACCTCTTCAAAATGTCCATCTCCGGCCTGACTCATCAGTCAGAACTGTTTGTTGTTCAGGTACAGACTGGACCACTCTCAGTCAGTGTGCACCCCAACTCTCCCCACTTAACAGAGACACTCCCCGTTTTCTGGCACCTGCCCCTCAATTTTGCATTATGAAAAACGCCTTGTTAAAATGTTGTAAGTTGCTAGAGGGTTGTCATTCTTAAGGATTCCAGCCTTCCCCCCATGTACCATAGAAGTTAAATACCAGTAAGCACAATCTTATTTATGCCTTTATGGCAGCTTCCTTCCCACCTGCTAGCTAAAAGCTGGTGAAGGCCCTCAAAATTGGATGAGGGCAAAAGTGGGGTCAATGGGTTAAAGTCCTCCCCCTCATGCCATGGGTCTAATCTGGCTCCCACTTCCAACTACTGTATTTTTCCGTGTATAAGACTAGAGGTTTGTTTTTGTTTTAACCAAAAAATTGGGTTTAAATTTGGGGCTCGTCTTATACACGGGTAGTGCTGAGGGGTGTTTTCTTAATTTGGAGTCCCCCAAAATAGGGGGCACCTTATACATGGGGGTGTCTTATACATGGAAAATACGGTATTTATTTTGAAGAATCATCCACACCGGGGCTAAAGGCATGCATAATATCAGGACTTTTCACAAGAACATGGGCAATTAGGCATGTAGACTCATGCACATGAGCACGAATGAGCTTTTTTGACTATTATTATTATTATTATTATTATTATTATTATTATTATTATTATTTATACCCCGCCCATCTGGCTGGGTTTCCCCAGTCACTCTGGGCAGCTTCCAACAGAAAAATAAAACACAGTGATCTATTAAACATTAAAAGCCTCCCTAAAAAGGGCTGCCTTCAGATGTCTTCTAAAAATCTGGTAGCTGTTTTTCTCTTTGACATCTGATTGGAGGGCATTCCATAGGGCGGGCGCCACTACTGAGAAGGCCCTCTGCCTGGTTCCCTGCAACTTGGCTTCTCACAATGAGGTCCAGAAGGCCCTTGGTGCCGGACCTCAGAATGATGGGGGTGAAGACACTGTGACGGGTATAGGGCTCCGTTGAGTTGTTTATGACTCAATTAGGAGCCTCTGATTATCGCCCGGCGCGCTTCCTCTCAGCTTCTCTGCTTACGTAGAACCGGGCTGGCAGTAAAACACACACACAGCAGAGTTCTTCTTCTCACACAGCGAAAGCTTGTATAGCCGTTGGATAAAAAGCCTCTTAAGAACACACAGAGTCCAAAGTGTTCTAATAACTACTTAAGTTTATTCTAGAGAGAAAATAACAAACAACCTGGTGAGAGCGCAGACATCTTGCGACCGTCTCCCAGGCAGAAACGAAACCAACTGCAACATACAGAAACACTTCTGGTACATTCTGTAACATGATCTTCCTCAGTGGTCAGGTGCTACAGTACACAGTTAACTCTTTAGTTACTTGTTACTCATCACACCCCCTCTCACCTGAACACTGGGGACAGCGGGTATCCAAACTTACCCCAAAACCAACCCTTCACAGAATTCCCCATGCCGTTGGAAACTCAAGGGTTTTGTGAACCCATCTGCTAGGTTCTCTTGGCTTGGACAATACCTCAACTTCACCAAGCCTACCTGTATGCTCTGACATACGTTTCGGAAGCGGATGTCTAAGTGTTTGGTTCTGGCTTTGAACTGTCCAGACTCCGCCAGTCTCAAAGATGGTTGATTGTCGCCCCAAACAGTGATGGGCTGGCTACAATCACCCCAGATTTCCTGGACCAAACATCTGTAGTACTCCAATTCAGTGCATGTCGCAGACAACGCACAGAATTCGGCTTCCGTGGAAGACATTGCTATTAGGCTTTGCCTGTGCGACCGCCAACCAATCAGGGCATTTCCAAACTTGACTACCAAACCAGTCACTGACTTCCTGTCCTCCTGATTGGCCCAATCAGCATCTGCAAAACAAGTGAGTTGTGGCTCACCTTGCGCTGACATCTCCAAACAATACTCTTTGGTCTCCTGCAAATACCTAAGCACTCTCTTAATGCCATTCCAAGCATGCACGCTAGGTTTCGATGCTTCTCTACTGAGCAAATTGACTGCAAAAGCAATATCTGGTCTGCTCCATTGTGACAAATACAACAAACTCCCTAGCGCTGACTGAAACACTTCAGGACTCTCAAACGCTACTTTGTCTTTCACTTGTGAATCTTTCACAAAGTTTGTCTCCATGGGTGTTCTGACCCCTTTACAGTCAGACATTCTGAACTTCTCAAGCAAATGTTCAATCTTGCCTTTCTGACTGAGCAAGAAACTTCCATCCTCAGTTCTGTCTATCTGCACACCTAGATAAACATTCACTGCACCTAGATTCTTGAGTTTGAACCTCTTGCCTAGCTCTTTTGCAAACTTCTGCACTTGCATCTGGCTCTTTGCTAAGCAGATCAAGTCATCAACATAGACAAGCAACAGTTCCTGCTATTCTCCTTCACCTCTGAGATACAGACAACTGTCAGCTAGACTCTTCCTGAAACCTAGGCTCTTCAAAACAGAATCAAGACATGAATTCCAATTTTTAGCGGATTGCTTCAGACCGTAGATCGACTTGTGCAGCTTCCATACCTGACCTGGCACGTCACTCTCAAACCCTGGAGGAGGCAACATGTACAACTCCTCCTGGAGGTCAGAGTTCAAATAAGCGGTGTCCACATCAAAGTGGTTGACCACTAGGCCTCTCTGCGCTGCAGTCGCTAAAAGCATCCTGAAAGATTCCGCTCTCGAAGTCGGACTAAAGACATCTGTGTAGTGGATTCCTTTCTTCTGAGTAAAACCTCTAGCCACTAATCTAGCCTTGTACTGAGGCTCTCCAGTCACTGTGGGTTTCAGCCTGTAGACCCACCTACAACTGACTGCTTTCTTGCCTTCTGGCAACTGTGTTAGACTATACACACCAAGAGATTGCATGGAGTTCAACTCTTTCTCCATTGCAACTTTCCACTTACTAGCTTCCTCTACTGACAACTGTTGCACCTCTTCAAAGCTTTCAGGCTCACACACTGCTAGGTTCGCCCATACACTGACAGCTGTAAACCTTTCAGGTGGTTTACCTTTCGTGGTGCGTTTTGAACGCCTTGGTCCCACATCTTCCCCCTCTAAATCCGAACTGCTTGTCTCTGACTGTGGCTCTCTCGGACTAGCAGCACTGTCAAGAGACCTACTACGCTTTGCAGCCCCCTCTGGGCTTGCTTTGGGTGAAGTGGGTGACCTACCACGTTTGCTGTACTTCCCAGGCTTGACCTGGGGTGAAGTCGGTGCGCTTCTGACTTCTTGCTTCACTTCCCTAGGAGCTACACCACTTGGACCAGCTGCCTGACCTGGATCTGGTCCTGCAGCACCTGGAACTCCAGCATCAGCTACCTGAGTTTCCTCTTCCTGGTCAAAACCTGAAGACCAGTCAAGAAGAACTTCGGGGTTAGCATGAATGCGTCTCCAGCCCTCTTGTTCACAGAACGTAGCACTCCTGCTAATGTGAACGCGGGTTTGGTCCCCCTCTGCTGGTACAAACCTCCAAGCCTTTGAGTTTGGTTCGTAACCACAGAAGATCATTTTTCTGGATCTTGATCCACCCTTTCTGCGCTTCTGCTTTGGAATTAGAACCCAAGCCTCACACCCAAAAGTTCTGAAATAGTGCACCTTCGGAACTTTGCCATACAACATGTAGTAGGGTGTGTTGTCCACAACTGAATTAAAAGCGCGGTTTGAACAATAATTCACAAATTTATAGCATTCCCCCCAAAACTTCTGGGGTAGTCCTGCATCAAACAACGTTGCCTCTACCAGTTCAGACAGCGTTCTAAATTTCCTTTCAGCTAAACCATTCTCCTGTGGACTAAAAGGAGCGGTTTTTCTGTGCCTAATTCCCTTGCTTCGGAAAAACCCTTGTAGTTCTGCACTCAAAAACTCTCCCGCCCTGTCACTCTGAAAACACTGGACAGTGACGGAGAACTGTAGTTCTACCTCGGCTACCCACTCCTGTATCACTCTGGCAGCCTCCCCCTTCTCTTTCAGTGTTATGACCCAGGAAAAATGGCTGAAATCATCCAAAAGACACAAAACATATTTTGAACCACCTAAACTTAACGTTGACATAGGCCCAGAAATATCCAAGTGCACTAACTGAAATGGTTTTGTGCTCTTCCTCTCAGACCTAGGATAAGAGCATCTCTTCGTCTTCGCTTTCGCACATGCGCGGCATTGCAGGTGTTTTTGACATGGCTTGAACCTGCAACCTTTGACAAAATCAGGGGCTTTTTGCACATAAGGAAAAGACATGTGACAATATTTTCTGTGCCAAGCATGAATACAATCCTTATGGATAGCGCCCTCTGTGCCCTTTGGGGTATTGGCACTTTTAGCCTGAGCATCACCAGTGTTACTTCCACCTGCTTGCCCCCTCCCATCTAGGACAAACAGACCATCAGACCCAACAGTAACACTTACCAGCTCAGCCCCATCTCTGGCAATTTTGCAAATACCATTGGCAAAACTTATTTCAAAGCCCTCACGCAATAAGCAAGACACACTTAAAAGACCATTCTCCATGCCTGGTACAACATAAACATCAAGGTTAGTGTCTAAGCATTGCATATAAAAAACACCCTTGCTTTTAATTGTTCCAGAAGAACCATCAGCAAGATGCAGGCTTTTTTCATCTTCAAGTGGCCTGCAGTTCAGGATCTGTCCTGAAGGAGGTACAAGATGATGGCTGCTGCCTGAGTCGATAATAAAAGCGAAACTGTCCTGTCCTTTGTTTCGAATCGTTGCTAAGGCAGCAGAAAGACGGCTGACAGGCTTATCTGGAGTTTTCCCACGTCCTCTGCCTCGGCGCTGCTGGCTGGTCCCATGACCACGTCCGCTGGGTTGCCTGGCACCTGGCTGAGTGACCTTGGCTGCTTCCGGAGCTGGGCAAAATCTCGCTACGTGCCCAGGCTGCTGGCACCGATAGCAAAGCCTTGTTGCGCACGCACTCACAGTGGATTCCTCAGTGCTTTTTACTGCACCCCCACTGGCTTCTCTGCGCCCACGGCCCCCCTTCTCAGCCGATTCTTTCTGGCGTCTCTGTTCCTCATCCGCCAAACTGTCCCAGGCTTGCTTGGCATTCTCAGCATTTTGCACATAGGGCAGTTGCGTAGTATCGCAGCTCATGGCAATGGCACATAGAGCCTTATTGTCTTTCCTGGTTTCTGCTGCAAACCTCTGTGCTTCAGCTGCTGAATTATCAGCGACAGGGGTTGGAGGATTTAACACACAAGTCCACAAATCCTTTCCTAGCAACCACATTCTGGCCCTTTCTCTCCACTCTGCATAGTTGTCGCCATTCAACCTCTGGAACGGCACGACAAATGACTCCTGTAGCTGCTCCGCCATCTTGTCCACCCCCGGGCTCCGTGTCTGTGTACTCACTCAGAATAGCTCACGTTGCTCCTCCGGGTAGACTGCGGATCCCAGCCTTCTGGTACAGGGTCTTTCTGCTAGCGAGTGCATCTATTGATTGCCGACTGCAAAACAACAGGTTTCTCCCAGCTAGCTCTTTACACCGGCTTTCTCCAAGGCTTTTACAGCTGCAATCACCTTTTATTGCTTTGGTGATTGATTAGGTTCTATGACCCATAACCTGTCACCCAGAACTTGTGACAGGTGAGTCCATGACCTGTTATCTTCCATAACCTGTGACGGGTATAGGGCTCCGTTGAGTTGTTTATGACTCAATTAGGAGCCTCTGATTATCGCCCGGCGCGCTTCCTCTCAGCTTCTCTGCTTACGTAGAACCGGGCTGGCAGTAAAACACACACACAGCAGAGTTCTTCTTCTCACACAGCGAAAGCTTGTATAGCCGTTGGATAAAAAGCCTCTTAAGAACACACAGAGTCCAAAGTGTTCTAATAACTACTTAAGTTTATTCTAGAGAGAAAATAACAAACAACCTGGTGAGAGCGCAGACATCTTGCGACCGTCTCCCAGGCAGAAACGAAACCAACTGCAACATACAGAAACACTTCTGGTACATTCTGTAACATGATCTTCCTCAGTGGTCAGGTGCTACAGTACACAGTTAACTCTTTAGTTACTTGTTACTCATCACAGACACTCCTTCAGGTATACTGGACCGAGGCCATTTAGGGCTTTAAAGGTCAGCACCAACACTTTGAATTGTAAACAGGTTGTAAAACAATTATGAGTTCTTCCCCTAGAAAATATTTCACCTAAGGAATGGTATGGACAAAGAAATGTTTTTCATGATTGTGCTTCATTATTAAAACCTTATTACTCTCTTGCTTTTCATTGTGTGTTTGTTTAAATTTCACTTGTGTTAATCATTTATTTAAATGATTACATTCATTTGTGTGGCCCTTCCCCCATGAACATTTTTTTTGTTGCAGTAGCAGCAGAGTTTGAGCCACCACTCCTGGAAACCACCATTTAATTGCCCCAGAATTCCCCAGACATCACACAGTTCTGGAGCATTATGGGGTAGGGGGGAAATTGTGTTCCTGCACTCAATGCTTCCATTGCTGCCCCCAACCTGAAATGCCCTGGAATTAATAGGAATTCACAAAAACATACAATGCCTTTCATTGAATGTACAGTGCCTTTTACAGTCTGAACAATGGCACTTTAAGAGGTTATTCCAGGTTTATTAAAGTTCCCGCACTTCCTGATGTGAGCTGGGGAAACTGTTGCTATTTTCTGTCAGAGGTCAAACATATAAAGAGAGCATTATGAGGGTTGCTATCCTGTTGTTGTTATTTGAGACACCACTTTAGTATGTGTTTGTTTTACTTCTGCTATGAAAGTTATTTTTCTCATCTGCTTCCTGTAAACGCTTGAAACCATCAGCTAAAAGGCTGCATCTGTTGAACCTTGGTAATATTTGGAGTTGCTCTGCCCCCACCCTTTTGCTGTCAATCTCTGGACTTTGTTCAGAGAAAGTCCATTTATTGGCAGGTTAGACTTTGTTCCTGGTGCTGGTTTTTAAGTAGGCCATTGCCTAGAAACTCTTTCCTCACTGGACAGGAGCTGGCTATAGAGAAGGCTGGTGGGAAACAGGATTTGCTGTTGCTAGGCAACCCAAGGATCGCCCAACCCTGGTGCTTCATCCACCTGACCTGACTAAATAGCCAATCAGGCTAAGTATCCCACAGCAGATGACAAAAGCACCTATGGGTGGGGTAAGGTGGAGGTGTTGGAGCTATTGAGGTACTTGGAGAGATTGCAGAGAGCATAGAGACACAGAGAATCACAGTGCTAGTTTCTTCTTTCTGGCTGTGAAGGGCACATCAGGGCAAAATAGACAGCATACTGACTTCCAAAATTTTACTTTTTAAAAGTCAAATCCTTTATGGTTCATTTTTGACTTGGCAGATTTTCAAGTTCCTAAAATCCAGCTGAATGCCATATAAAAGCACTGTTGCCATGATCACAATCAAGGGTGAGCCAAGGGTGGGATTTTATCTCTCTCTCTCTCCCCCAGATCAATGTTATCAGCCAAAGTGTGGCTTTTAATCTGTACTAGTGACTGCGAGTATGAAACCAGGAAAAGGGAGTTATTCTGAATTTACTTCACACAAAGGACAAGGAAGTGACCTTGCGTGTGTGGTGCTATTAGTTTTCATTATTTTCTCAGTGAGCATAATTTCCTTTTAGGGCAGTTTTTGCGAACCTGGTGCCCTTCTGATGCCTGGCACCACAATTCACATCAGCCTCAGACAAAGGCTGCTTTAGGGGGAAACTAGAATTGGACTTCTTTGTTACTGTGCCTTGTGTCATGCCCAAATTCAAATAGTGCTGATACTGGTTCCAGATCTTCCCCAAATTGTTTGTTTGGTGGGTGGTTCACAACTGTTTAGAGGAAACTTATGCTGCAATCCTATACATGTCCACTGGGAAGCAAACCCCAATGGGGACTTACTCCCAGGTAATATGTATATAGCAGGCATATCCCCTATAAAAAAAAACTGACAGTGATCTACCCATTGGATTCACCAAAGTTGTTGAGCTCTTCTTCTTCTTCTTCTTCTTCTTCTTCTTCTTCTTCTTCTTCTTCTTCTTCTTCGGAAGATCAATCAGGATCACACAACCAGGGATGCCCAGCAATCGACCAGTTGGACATGACTGGTATATAGCATTGCAGCTTTGTTTAGTTATTTCAAGACGACGACGACGACTACTACTACTACTAGTACTACTACTACTACTACTAATAATAATAATAATGGTATCTTACTTTCATCTGTACAATAAAGCAATTGTCAGTTTAAAGAAAGGTGTAAATAGATAGATAGATAGATAGATAGATAGATAGATAGATAGATAGATGAGAGATAGATAGATAAATAAATAAGTTTTTTAAAAAACAAAAGCTATACTGACAACCATACGGGAATGTATCAAATGTTGCCATTCTGCTTGCGCAACAGACTTCTGCTTGTGCAATGGAATTTCCCCCATGTTCTCCTCCACAGACCCTCCATAGACTCCATAGATCCATTGCAGCCTCAAAATTTGCTCCAAATAGTCCAGGAAATAAATGGAGCAGACTTAGGAGCCACACAGGTCAAGGAGAGGAAGTGAAAGGATGGCCACTTATGCAGCATTGGGTATAAGCCATAAAGATTCAAATACCGGTAAATTAAAATAAAAAAAACCCAGGGAACTTTGGTTAAATGCCCTTTTAAATTAAATCCACTGACACTAATAGATTACCTCAATTTACAGTTCCAAATCTAAAAGCTGAATATTATTACAGTGTGCATTCTAGATGTCAATAAATGAATTTCAATTTTATAAGTTTTAATTTTATCTAATCTCTTCCCTCACAATATCTTACAGGTGTGTGAGCAACCAAGCAACATTAAATAACAAAGATACAAAATATACATTTTACTAAAATGTAGGGAGGTGCAGGGAGATGAATAAAAGCATTGGAAACAGATCTCCAGCATAAAAAACAACAAGATAGAATTTAAACATAACAATCATAGTCAACAAGGCCTGTTGATATAAATGAGTTTCAGCTGTCATTTGATAGGCTAGCAATGATGCAACCAGGCAGAGCTGCCCTGGAAGGATGTTCCATAATCTAGGCTGGTACAGGAAAAGGCCCTCTCTATCTTATCAACCTGCCATATATCTGTTGGAGATGGGACACTGAACAGAGCCTCTGATGCTACTCTTAAGGCTTGGCCAGGTTCATATGCAAGCAGACCGTTCCCAAGCTAATTTATGGCTTTAAAGGTGAATCAAGCCCTGAAACAAAATGGTAACCATGCAAGTAACACAGCCTTGGAGTAATGTGATCTGGTCTACAGACCTCAGTGGAAACTCTGCCAGATGCATTTTGAATGAATGGATGTTTCCAGACTGTCCTCAAGGCAAACCACACAAACTGTAATCTACTCTGAATGAAACTGTGGCATGAATGGGCTCAGTCATCCACTCTTCACCCAGCAACTATCACTCCACATGTTTACTGCAGCCGCACAGCACATGATTGACCTTAGGAGGCATCACTCCCCTTCCCCCAGATTGGCCCTTAAATTGAGGCAGTGCTGTGATATATAAAAAATACCGGACTGCTGGGCTATTCCTTGTTGCTGCATTGACTATAGACCGTTACCGCTGGGTGTGAAAATGGGAGGAAGGGGCTCAAAGGGAAGAATCTGTCTTGATAAAAGAGCCTTTGTGGAAAATAGTACTGCTTCCATCTTTCACAGTGCTATGCCCCTTTCTCCATGTAATGGAATATACTTCGGAAGAGTTATAGGCAGAACGACACAGTAAGGGTGACAGTACAGCTCCTGGGAAAAGGCAGAAATGCAATTCAAATTGGCAGGCCATTCAGTAATGTAGGTATATAATTTATACATAAGAAAAAGATGTGTTGATGCACCCAGTGCAAGCGTGGGGAATCTGTGGCCCTCTATATGTTGCTGAATTACTGCTCCCATCATTCCTGACCCTTGGGCCATGCTTGCTGGGGTTGATGGGAGCTGTAGTTCAACAACATCTGGAAGGTCAAAAGTTTCCCACTCCTGGCCAAGTGATATGCGTGGACAGTGTCATTTGATAGTCTAGTCACCAATTGGCACAGAACTTAGCTGTATCTTGGTGAAGTCATGGATTTCAAGTTACTGCTATGGTTTTTGTAAGCCAATAAATGCTCTTGTCTATCCTCCTATGAAAAGGATAACATCCGGGGTGCTGCCGCTCCCTGCAACAGAGCAGGGTTAGAGCTCTGTCCGCTGCTGCTAACCTGATGTTTCTCTTGTCCTTGCCACAGACCTGGCCTTCCCCATCCCGGTCCCATTGCAGTCAGGAGTGCTCTCTTTCCCCAATCTCACGCACCATGACTGGGTACAAGCAGAAGTGTAAAATAAGAAACCACCGGCTCAATCACCTTGCCCAAGAATGGAAGATTTGAGAGTGGGCAATAGATGGCCATATTGGCCGGGTCCATTTTATTTTTTTAAGGAAGCAGTTTAACAGTGGCTCTGGGATTGGGAATGCCCAGAGGTAAGGGGATTTTGGAATAAAATCCTTAAGGTTATTAATGAAGTTTTAAAAGTGAAGTTACCTATACACTTCAATCTTATGACAATGGGTATACTAGGAAACACGGCCATAGAGAAAGGTGACCAGCATACCTTCAAAGCAATGATACTAGCAGGAAAGGCAACAATAGCTTTAGGTTGGAAAGATAGAGAAAAATGGACAGTAGAGGTCTGGACTAATTATCTGTTTGAATTTATTCAGTCAGACATCGTGGCAGTAACGTCACAGGATATAACATGGAAGGCCAAGTCTACTATTATAAGGACCAGATGGAACCCCTATCTTCAATGGATAACAACTACTGGATCAGAAGACATTCAGTGGAAATTAAAGACATTGTGCCCGTGGCTGAGGACAACTGTTTGAACCCTTCTAATGGATTATCGGTGGGGAAGGGGGTGGGAAGGGAAAGGGAAAAGGGTACGGGAAATTAAAAATTGGAAGTAGATTCTCGTACTTTAATAAAAATCTTAAAAAAACAAAAACAAACAGTGGCTCTGGGGAGGCTCCCTCACAGAGGGAAGCATTCACCACCCCGCAGATCCCATCGCCAAGCCCTTGCCGGCTCGCTTTTATGAGCCAGGATGGGCAAGATCAAGGAGACAGGTGGCCTGTTTCACTCATCCAAGCAGCCTGTCCACATCTTCGGACGTAACAGATTGGAATTGATCCCACGCAACTTGACTAGACAGGACTCTAGCACTCTCCCGCCCCGGCCCTGCTCCTACAGTGGAGTCTACCTCTTTCCTAATCTGAGCGACTATATCTGCCAAAAACTTTGCAAAAACATGGCAGGAGATCTTGGGTTCACACTAAGCCTGCTGCAAACATTTTTACAGATGTGAATCCTGATAGGCAAAAGATATGTGACTCTCCCAGAGCTACAGAAAGCAGGAAAGGACTTTTTTCATTAATCACTGCACTGCACAGTGTGATTAAACACAGAATTACAAGTGCCCCCCCCCCGCCTCCCCTGGATGATACAGTATGCTTTCTTTTACATACCGTAATTGAATAGCCCAGCTCTATCCTTTCCTACAACGATGTGTCCTCATTCTAGAAAAGTAATGCTGAAGTGAAGAAAACGATTCTGTAGAGGAGGAAAGCCTTGGAAAAGGAAAGGTACACAGTGAAAATAGAACAAGATGTCTAAGATAATGTCCCGAACAGCCCTCTAATTCATCACTGGCATGTTCACAAGCCCATCCAAAAAAACAGTCACAAAGTCTAAGCGGAACAGCTCAAATCTCTGCTGATGAATTGAAGGAAATTTGTACTAAAGAAAATACATTGCTTGCCGTGAAAACCCACAGTACTCAGCCAGCCAAGAATAATAGCCTGGAACAGGAATTCCTTTAATTTTAACAATGCCATAATCTAGAGTTCATTGGAGGCCAAACAGTAGCACTATCAACGGTACTATTAACACCTAATGTAATCGCTAGAATTCTGGAATCACATAAACAAGCAAAAAATGTTTCAATTTTTAAAAGCCAGAAACCACAAAACCCTGAAAGCACTGATCAGAGTAGTTTCATGGTGAAAATATTTGCCCCCGCCAATTTAAGTTCCTGAAGCTTAGCCTCACCCTGTTTAGCCTGACTTAGGTGAATGAATGAATGAAGTGCTGCCCAATCGCAAAGTTTTCGACAAGTAAAACAAACCACTCAGTTATCCTATGTAAAATCTGCAACTTTTCCACCTGGAAGGTACATTTCCACCCGTGTCAAGCTCAGGTGAACAAGGAGAAGGGCTGCAGCTCAATGGCAGAGGATCTGTTTTGAACCTGGGACCTTCTGCTTGCAATCCCAGGCATCTCTAGCTAGGACTGGGAGGGATCCTTGCCTGACACCCTGGAGAGCTGCTGCCAGTGTGGTCAGTGTAGACCAGGCATCCCCAAACTTCGGCCCTCCAGATGTTTTGGACTATTCCCATCTTCCCCGACCATTGGTCCTGTTAGCTAGGAATCATGGGAGTTGTAGGCCAAAACATCTGGAGGGCCGCCGTTTGGGGATGCCTGGTGTAGACAATACTGAGCTAGATGGTCCAATGATCTGGCTTGGTAAAAGCTTCCTATAGGCCCATACATGGCACCCATATGTGGACAGGAACACCCACATTCCTCAAAAGTAAAGTTTACAGCAGGGGTAGGCAATCTAAGGCCCAGGGGCCAGATGCGGCCCAATCGCCTTCTCAATCCGGCCCATGGACGGTCCAGGAATCAGTGTGTTTTTACATGAGTAGAATGTGTGCTTTTATTTAAAATGCATCTCTGGGTTATTTGTGGGGCATAGGAATTCATTCATTCATTTATTTTTCAAAATATAGTCTGAGGGACGGTGGACCAGCCCACAGCTGAAAAAGGTTGCTGACCCCTGGTTTACAGCAACAGAAGTACAGCGGTACCTCAAGTTACAACGCCTCAGGTTATAAACGCTTCAGGTTACAAACTCCGCTAACTTTGCCCCAGGATGAGAATGCAAATTGTGTGCTGGCGGTGCAGCGGCAGCAAGAGGCCCTCATTAGCGAAAGCACGCCTCTAGTTAAGAACAGTTTCAGGTTAAGAACAGACCTCCGGAATGAATTAAGTTCGTAACTAGAGGTACCACTGTAGTAATATTTCAAAATCATGAGATTTTGAATCATGAGTATGAAGGAATATAAGGCTCATCGGGCATCATGGCTGACTCAGCTGAGTAATCATTCTTATAAGATAAATAGTTTTTTCATGTTGTCATGTTTAATTGCACTGACGCTATCCCTTCCAGGACAAGCTCTTAAGAGGAACCAGTGGGATGTTCAACAGCTGCAGCTTCATCAAGACACACGGTGTAGAAGAAAAGAGTTTCACAATAGCGTTGCAAAATCTAATATTTATGTTAAAATGTAGATCCCACTGTTCTGGCAGCTAACAATCACATAATCAGAATGGTATCAATGATTAGCAAAAATTAACATAGTACTGAAAGCCTAGACCTGACGTACAGGATAAATATTTAAGATTTGTCTTGTTCCTCTCAACAGAGAACATCATTACAGAAGATGGAATTCTACCAGTGGAACCTTTTATGCACTGACTTTAATCATTCAGTATATTAGTAGCCATCTTGAGCATTTCAAAGTAAATGAACTAAATGCACTGCAAATCAAGCAGTGAATGAATGGGTGGCTGCCTAGCCTCTTCAGAATCATTGCGCAAAAAAAAGAAGGACCTCGGAGCCAGGAGGAGGCAGCAGGCGAAAACAGCAGGAACTTGCACTGCAGGTCTGGGACTTCCGCTACCTGTTGCTATAAATTAACCAGACTGATCTGGGAGGAGAAGAACGGAAAGGTGGCTGAGCAGACATGTTCAGGGCTTTCTAAGAATGCACCGATGGAGAGCTGCCAACAAGCTGCACCAAAGCCTTGCCAAGATTTAGGGAAGCCTAGATAGTTCTGCTACAGACCGCATGCATTTGAAGGACAAACCCAAAGCTCTGCAAAATCTCCTTCTACCAGCAGACCTCCTTTTAAAACTGTACTGACCCCATGAGTAAATTGGGACGCATAATGCTGCAGTCTTCTGCACATTTGCATGGGAGTAAGCCCATTCTTGAGAGTCCCATGGACTGCAAGAAGATCAAACCTATCCATTCTGAAGGAAATCAGCCCCGAGTGCTCACTGGAAGGACAGAAAAGCTACGAACATGAGTTTGACCAAACTGCGGGAGGCAGTGGAAGACAGGAGTGCCTGGCGTGCTATGGTCCATGGGGTCATGAAGAGTCGGACACGACTAAACAACAACAACAACAACAAGCCCCATTGGACAGAGTGGGACTTATGGCTTGTGCTGGATTTTTGTAAACATATAGAGTTGATAGTCCCATGAGTCCCATGGAAGTATCATGTAGGGGATGGTCAGATCCCGAGGAAGAATGGGAAGAACTGGGATAATTGGAGCTCAAGGACCCTTCAGGAGAAGCTGGTGCCAAGCCGTGCCACACAACTAGGTGGGAATATGTCCCTGCCAAAGGGCAAAGCTGAGTGACAGAACTCCTCCCCTCTCGACAAATCGGCAGGAGGGAAGGTGTTCCTCAGAACTTTGGCTCTGGTCCCTCTCTGCCAAAAGAGGCTAGGGACACCAGGAGCAAAGCTGGGTGGCAGCCGAGGCAGGGGGCGACACTGGAGGCAGCCACCTCACCCTGCCTCATGGGTGGGTGGGCTCTGGTTCACATCCATTTTAAATTGATGGCGATGATAAAGTTGGTGGTGATTTCCATTTCCCATTTATAGAGAAAATACCAAAGTGGGTCATACCATAAAAACGAAACAATAACATTTCAGTTCATCAGTAAAATATCTCCCCACTGACCAAGCCATCTAGGGGTGGTAGTAGTGGTCAAGGACAGTATGAATTAAACAATGGGTCTTCAGTTGGTGGCAGAAACGCCCCACAGCTGGCGATCTCAACAGGGAGAGCACTGCACCAATAGGTGCCACAGCAGAGAAGGCTAGATGTTCCCTCTTCTGCATTAAGAACACCCACATAGGGCTCCAAGGGGCTTTTATATGAAAACATCCATAGTTAGCGCCAAGAGGCGTTAAAAGTGGGTGGGGGGTGAAGTTGTGTTTTCTCTTTTCCTGCCTCTTGGTAATAGTAGGTAGACTTTATAGAATCAAGCACAAGCCACAAAAGCTTTTTAACCTTTTGAAATATGTTTAAATTAGGGGCACTCAGTCCCCAATCTCCATACCCGATCAGCTACTTTCACTCTAAAAATTGTACCAAGGGGAGTTTGCATATTCAGAAATCTTCCTTCCTTGTCAATCAAATGATGTAATAATGTCCTTACTTGCATATACAGCTCAGTTGTTACACACACACACACACACACACACACACACACACACACACACACAGAAACTCCTAATTGAAGAAAGTAATGTTTCAGAACAGAAAACCTGTGACAACAGACTTGAGTTGATCAACCTCATTCCGGAAACAGATGCATCCTCTTATTTCTAACATAAATTACTGGCTTCCCCTACCCCACCCCCACCCCACGCTCCTGAAGTTTACAAGGAGCCCAGAGGAAAAGAATAATTAGTGCAGTATTGGTGTTATTATTTCCTGACATTAACTGCCTGCTACTTGTTTGTCCATCCCCTCATCCCAAGATTGACAGGCAGTGCAACTTGCTCACACACTGCCTGTCCCTCATCCTCACATGCCCTGCAAAATATCTGGATGGGATTTCAACTCGTGTCTGTATTTAAGCAAGTCAGCCAGGGCTGCCTACAGACTGTCAGTATTTTGCAAGAATGATTTGAGCAAATAGCAAAAAATTGGATTTGCACAATTAAGGTGGATTAAAGTAACCTGGTGCAACAAATCCCCTTTGTTTGTTTGCTTTTTAAAATGGACGTGTTGCAGATAGGAAAGTAACAGGGAAACCTGCTGAAAGTGCAGGTGAATTAATATAGCCACTATGCAAGCAAATCGGGATAAATGGAAGCAGAATGCTCACTGACATATAACTTCCCTGCAAGCAAATTGGGGGGGGGGGGGGCTCAATAAAGACCAGACACAACCTCCACATAAGATTTGTCGAGCATATCACTCTAAATGCCCAGTGCAAAAGTCATGATCCCGAAGCGGATGGGTCATGGTAGCTATAGAAATGCCTTGGCTTCTCAGTCCCTGACCTGTAAGCAAGCCAATTTTGCTTCCTTTACCATGTGCCACATTCAGGTTTTGGGCCTCCACTGGAAGTATTCCAATAATACAATGACTCTGGTGATGTGCCACATCCTGCATACAGCACAGGCATCTCAGGATGTGCAGGCTTTTTCAGTGGCTGCTGCCTATCTAAATGGTGGTATGACTAAGCTATCATCTTAATGTGACTGGATATATATATAGCCACCACATTTTTGGTCCAAGCTCTCAAAACAGCAAGCTTGCATCCTTCTGTTAATCTGGCTGTATGTTTTCCTGAGGTATGTGGGTGATCATGGAAGAAGCCAGGAGGAACAAATGGAATGAAGGGCACTTTTTCCTAGAGTAGAACACTCTTGTGTTGGCAACCTGCAGGTGGCATCAGCCTGGATAGCTCAGTTGGTAAGAGCCTGGTGCTGATAATGCCAGGGTTGCAGGTTCGACCCCCGTATGGGACAGCTGCATATTCCTGCATTGCAGGGGGTTGGACTAGATGATCCTCAAGGCCCCTTCCACCTCTACAATTCTATGATTAAGAAGAAGAGTTGGAAGGAGGAAGGTACAGTACTACCCACTGAAGAGGTACTGACCTTCCCCTAATCAATGTGAATGTATTGCATTGTGATTTTGGGCTTCAATGTAAGCATTTAATAATTTCAAATTCAGACCACACAATTGTAGCTGATTGGGACGTCTTGCACAACAAACATGGTTCTCCAAAAGATAGGACTTTTTGTGATGAGAAAATGCAGTGGGAAGTGTGGGATAACACTTGCTTTGACACAACGTCATCTAGCTTCTCTGTGAACAAATCAGAGTGAATGCTCATTAAAGAGCTGCTGTCTTCTAAACTCCCTGCAAACTGTTCTAACAACAACAACAAAGCAAAACATTAAAAAGACCATTGGCTAGAATCTAACTAAGCACTAAGGCAAACTATTCAATCAGCACAAGGATTTCTCCTTGCACAACAGAACATTCTCCCCTTCTCGTTCTCTGCAGCACCCCTAAATCTGTTCTAGGAGTTCCCCCCAACCCTCTGGAGCAGATGTGGGGACAACACAAGGCACATGTGGGGAAGGAAAGGGAGGGAAAGTTCCATTGCGCACGTGGAAGTTGTTCCAGTCATGTGATTATTTATATACAGACATAATTTTATTTGTGTGCTGCCCTTCCACAGTTCAAACCATGCTCAAGGTGGCTTACAACACAAAAATACATAACTACAGCATAACAAACGTAGTCATAAACAATAAATAAAATATTTTTTTTAGAATATAAAACCAAACTGAACCATTTCCATACAGTGGTACCTCTGGTTATGAACTTAATTCGTTCCGGAAGTCCATTCTTAACCTGAAACCGTTCTTAACCTGAGGTACCACTTTAGCTAATGGGGCCTCCCACTGCCAGCGTGCGATTTCTGTTCTCATCCTGAGGTAAAGTTCTTAACCCGAGGTACTACTTCTGGGTTAGCGGAGTTTGTAACCTGAAGTGTTTGTAACCCAAGGTGTTTGCAACCTGAGGTACCACTGTATAAATCACAAGATCTAAATACAAGATGTTTATTGAATACCTCCTATTCATTATTATTACATCTGCAATAATAATAACCACATGAAATTGTAAAAGTGATTACTGCACTGAACTGCCCTGCACACATTCCATTCATGCAGAAAAGATGCACAGACACGTGGGTTGAAAAAGCCCTCGAAATGTTTGGGTTTGTTAGCCCTGATCATGACATTTTTTAACGTGCTAGACAGGAAATAGTATGAAGTATTTCTCCAGTCCAAACATACCCTCTGATGCTATTCACATCTTGCTAACTGCATGAGCCCACTGATATGCTGCATTATTTAAAAAGGAACTATCTTCTTCTAGGAAGGGACTGACTTTCCATTGCTCTCTGCACAAAGTATGTGAAGTGATGAGGGTCTGACCCCCAGGATGGCTGAAATGTAAAGGCCTGTTTTAATGGGATTGGGGAGGCTGCCTAGCTACGCTTGCTCTGCTTTTATACAAGTCAGTCCTGCTCATTTCCTTTCAGTGGGCGTAGGGCTTAACATTCATTAAAGCCAAATCTCTCCGTTTCCTGCAGCCTTCCCTGCTCTAATCTCCACAGGTCATTTTGCATTTTGGATCCATCCCTCTGTGTGTTTGATATCCTTTTATGAGTGTTGCACGCGAGGAATGGTCAGCGAAGCAAGCCCTGAACCAAAAAACAGATACACTGAG
Organism: Zootoca vivipara; assembly: GCF_965207765.1. Lineage (NCBI taxonomy): Eukaryota > Metazoa > Chordata > Lepidosauria > Squamata > Lacertidae > Zootoca > Zootoca vivipara. The sequence continues at coordinate 63,042,295 of NC_142582.1, read as the reverse complement.
ACTTACTTTTGGCTTGCATAGAGTAGACAAAGGATTAAAAAATAGCTTGCGTGAGGCTGGAAGCATTCATTGGTTCATTGAGAGAAGCCACCAGTTAATGGCATAAATGGAGATTATTAAAACAGGTTTGATGCTTAACTGCAGGTATGGATGGGAGATAAATTCCATTCTGCTCACATTTCAGTGCAAATCTACCCGTTTTGCACTTTCTGAAATGAGGTGAACCAAGACGCAGCTAGCCTTCAGAACTTCTCTAAATTTTGTAGTGCTGTTCTAACAACCCCCAATAGTGTACAAAAATGTATATTGGTGATTAAAAAGGAACTTGAAATGTTGTATACATTCTGCAATACCTGCTGACGTTTGATTTCCCCTTTGTTGTGTCTGTGAATTTTTTTTTAAGCATTAAATATTTTGGGCTTAGTGAGGAACAAATGGTAAAGGAATGAAGGGTGCTGTGGAACAAGGTAAAAATAACAACAAAATGTTAAACAGCAACCCACATAGTCAAGCTGGCATGGCTTGCTTCCCAGATCACACCATTAGCCCTTTACAGGGACACAACACAACAATGTTATTTAAAAAAAAAGCAACACTGTGCATTTTCTTCAGCGGTTTAACATTAGCCTGGCTACTACTGCAGTCCTTCTGGTGACTCCTGCCATGACAGCAACACTGGAAGGGGCGAATGGGCAGGGCGATTTAGATTCCCACTTGGACTGGCCAGAATGGACTGAGTGCCAAGTGCCTTTCGCACCAGGGAGAATCCAGCAAGAAACCCAGAAATTTGATGTACTCAAGGCTAATTGGCAAAAGGGAGGGAGAGGTGCAGCTCTACTGCCCAGCAACGGACTGCAGTGTCTTGTTTGCTGTTCTTTGTGAGCACAGCTTAACCACAGAGGAAGGAGGTGGGAGAGGGAAACAGAGCTAAGGTTGACAGCGGAAAGGCCGAGCCCTGGGCAATGATCTCCTACTTCTTCTGCCATTCTGTAATACTCATGCATTGTCCCTGCTCAATACAGATGAGCTCCCTTTTGAAAACAATGCTTTATTGAATAGTCACCCACCTACAGCATCCTCACCTTAAATAGTGCTTCTGGAGAATCAAGGACAGTAGATGTGGTTCCTCAGACTTCATGGCAATCCTTAACAATGCCGGGAAGCTGAAAGCCAAGGCAAATGCCTTAAAATACATGCCCCATGACGTTATGCAGTGCCACAAATTGTACTTACTTGCAACTTACCGTACCCTCTATTTACCCACATTTTTCCTTGGTCTTCCAAAATCCACATGGAGAGGATGGAGCACCCAGGATCATCAGACCTTGTCAGACCTCACCTGGAGTACTGTGTCCAGTTCTGGGCACCACAGTTCAAGAAGGATACTGACAAGCTGCAACGTGTTCAGAAGAGGGCAACCAAAATGGTCAAAGGCCTGGAAACTATGCCTTATGAGGAACGGCTTAGGGAGCTGGGTATGTTTAGCCTGGAGAAGAGAAGGTTAAAGGGTGATATGATAGCCATCTTCAAATATATTAAAGAGTGTCATATAGAGGAGGGAGAAAGGTTGTTTTCTGCTGCTCCAGAGAAGTGGACACAGAACAATGGATTCAAACTACAAGAAAGAAGATTCCACCTAAACATTAGGAAGAACTTCCTGACAGTAAGAATGGGATTTGCTGCCAAGAAGTGTGGTGGAGTCTCCTTCTTTGGAGGTCTTTAAGCGGAGGCTTGACAGCCATATGTCAAGAATGCTTTGATGGTGTTTCCTGCTTGGCAGGGGGTTGGACTGGATTGTGGTCTCTTCCAACTCTACGATCAAAGATGCCCCATGTTGTCCCGGACCTGTATTACCTTAAGTCTTCCTGTATTACTAGAAAGATCCTCTTGCAAGTTGACGCATGCCAGTTTGTTGCTGGTTGCAGGTTCTCCAGTTTCTAGGATTTGTGGAGCTTGCGTCAACATGACATTGCATTGACTCTGATCTGAAACAGGCAGGTTTTTTAATCACTGGATAAGAAAACAAGACTGAGCATCCAAACCATGGGGAAACTCCAACAGTGAAGGCATTTCAAGTTATTAGCTCAACATGCACTGTTTTAATATGCTGCAGAATGCTTATAACACTGGGATGTTGTTTTTGCCACTAGTCTTACAAGACGCAGGCATCCCCAAACTCGGCCCTCCAGCTGTTGTTGGACTACAATTCTCATCATCCCTGGCCACTGGTCCTGTTAGCTAGGATGATGGGAGTTGTAGTCCCAACACTGCTGGAGGGCCGAGTTTGGGGGTGCCTGCATAAGAGGGACACTTCTACGCCCCTGTAATCTATTGCATATTCACCAGAGCTCTTTCCCTAAATATTCTGTAACGATAATCCATTAAATGATCAATAAAATTCATAGCATTGCATGAATAGCATTACTTTCTATTTTAATCACAAAATGCCTCTGAATTCTGCAGAACTGTATATAAAGGGAGCCAGGCTTCCTCCCCTCCCCTCCCCCCCCACTTTTTTTTTTTTAGACTGGAAAGTTACAGCTGCTTTTGTAGACAAAATATAGAACACTGAGTCTCCCATATTATAATTTAGACACTCAATGGGGCTCTTTGTTTGGGTATGCTGATTTTAAAAGAAAAAACCTCTTGTTTATGTGCTGCTTTGACCTACTAGCCTCTTCTCTTGTTAATAATAATAAAAAAGTTCTTTCAGAGTCTTCCGTGCAGTAGAAGTCCTCAACAACTTTCAGGAAGGAGCGAGAGAGACATAAAAGTGTCTAGGGTGGCGGAGGAGAGAAGAGAAAATAGCTGTGTGTGTGGAGAACATTGGAAGTGCTTTCATTCTACATGCACATCAAGTGCATGATGGGTAGGGAATGGGATGGCAGGACCTGTCAACGTTGGTTTTCTCGGTTTCTCATTTTTCCAGCTGGAATGGAAAAGTATCAAAGTATTATTAAGTTAATTTCATCTGCCAAAATCACTTGTATAAATTGCTCTGCTTTCCTTTAACATTTTTTACTTTTGAAAAATTAAGTAAAAATTTGCTACTGTTACCAAATAGCCCTAGGCACCCTGCTGGTATTGGTGTCAGAATTAACATGCATTTACAGCTGTACAATTCCAGCACATTTTTGTTAGTTCTAAAATTACTGTTGTTGTTGTTGTTGTTTAGTCGTTTAGTCGTGTCCGACTCTTCGTGACCCCATGGACCATAGCACGCCAGGCACTCCTGTCTTCCACTGCCAGTTTGGTCAAACTCATGTTCGTAGCTTCGAGAAATTACTGTAGTGACTAGTATTCAACTAAGTTTTACTCAGAGCAGATCTAGTGAAACTAATTAAGTTCATTCATTTCAATGGATCTATTCTGAATAAAACTTAGTTGAATGCTCCCGCCTAACAACCATATTTTGAAGAGCAAAAAAAGAGGATACATTTGCCGACTTTTACTTTTAACTACGGATCGCTGCAATGACTCTCATTTTAAATACCCCTAGGCCATAGAAGCTGTGAAATATTGCTAGTAGCAATGTTCTTAACTTTCACCAACAAAATAATAATAATGCATATTGCTCCCTCACTTGCCACATGAAAGTATTTGGGCTCATGCTCACATCTTTGTGAACCTAAGTGTGCACAGAACCATTTATTACACTGTTTAACATGTACATATGGTCTCTCTAAAGGGCAGGAGGATGTTAACTCTTGCCCTCCCAGACTCCTTCTCCAAGATCTTGTAGCTGAGCCAGTGGCCTTTGAGTTCAGCCACAAGAGCAGGGATTTAGACAGTATGGAGCTAGTTGCTTCTCTGTTGTCATTCTCTGCTGCAGACCAGCTTAGCCAGGTGCTTTAGATCTGAGTCTAAAGCACTAGAAAAAAATTTCTTGGGTTAGTGTGAACAAAAACAAACAAACAACAAAAAACCTAGACATTTTGCCAAATTTTTAAAAACTGCCAAGACAGAAATTTTAATCCTGGAAAAAGAGGACATATGGTAACCATAATTTACCTGATTTAGGGGAATTTAGGGTAATCCTAATTTAAGCCTCATTGAATTCAATAGGACTTACTTCTGAGTAGACATGGCCAGGATTGCACTGTCAGCAATGGTGTGTTGGCTGAATAATAACTTGGAACACCCTGTGTTAACTGTCACCTACCACTTTCTGTGGCTTTCGAGTTTCTCAACTTCTAACTATAGACCAGGCTAAACTACATGTAGATTTCAAAATCTTTCACTGCCCTATATATTGCAATCAGTGGTGGTCACAATACAATTTCTGTTAAGAATGCCTGGCCCATGGAAATCAATAGGGTTAATACTTATATGAGCTTAAAGCTGCAATAAATCTATCTATCTAGGGTTAATACATAGGTTGCCACACACATGCCTTGTGTTTACCAGAAGAAAAGGAAATGGTGGTCAATTTAACCTTCCAGAAGAGTTTTGTGGTTATGATAGCAAGCAGCCAATGTGAAATGTTGATGAACGCGCGGAGCAAACGAAACAAGGTTGTTGTTTGTGGCTTCAGAGGTGGAACTGATGAGTGGCTCCCCTCTCGGAACTACCGTGAGTCAAGTGGATTGTGCCGTTAACTACAAAATTGATCTAATTTCCAGAGGATTAGCTGCCTGGGTTAGACTGTTGCTGCAAAAGGAAAAGCCTTGTGGTACCTTGGAAGGCTAACACACCAGCATCCATGGACTAGAGTCCATTCTATCAGATGCAGCAGCAGGACAATCCTTCGTGCAGCTCGTGAACTGGACTCTAGTCCAGGGGTCAGCAAATGTTTTCAGCAGGGGGCCGGTCCACTGTCTCTCAGACCTTGTGGGGGGCTGGACTAAATTTTGAAGAAGAAAAATATATGAACGAATTCCTATGCCCCACAAATAACCCAGAGATGCATTTTAAATAAAAGCACACATTCTACGCATGTAAAAACACCAGGCAGGCCCCACAAATAACCCAGAGATGCACTTTAAATAAAAGGACACATTCTACTCATGTAAAAACACACTGATCCCCGGACCCGTCCGCGGGCCGGATTTAGAAGGTGATTGGGCCGGATCCGGCCCCTGGGCCTTTGTTTGCCTACCTATGCTCTAGTCCATCAAGGGCTACCCAACAATAAGCATCTTGGTCTTCATGGGGATCCTCTGTTGCTCTTACAAAATGGACTGGTGTTCAGCCATGGATTCACCATGAGGGTGGATCAGCAGAGGCTGGAGTGTTAGGGTACATGGGGCACTGCCCCACTGACTTCAGCCCACCCTCAGTCACCCTCCACCAGCCTGCCTTCTTACTGACAACCAGTTTGGGGGCTGGCATTGCTCTCAGCTTCCTCCTCTTTTGGCTGCTTGTTGTCTGTCCTTGTACCACTAAAAATGGAGGCAGATGGAGTCGAAATAAGAATTCATTGGCTCTGCTTCTCATAGCCTCTATAGTAGTGAAACCAGTCATAATCTGAAGACTCTTTTATATGTTATCAATCAGTTCCCTCCATCCCCTTCTAGCCTGTCATACAAATAGAAATCCATCAACTTCGCCATAAGACAAGCCGTACCGTGCACTTCCTACTTCTGAACTGTTTCATTGCCAGCTGGGCATTATAAAAACTACTATTTAAGAACTGGTGCCTGAGTTTGCATTTTTCCTCTTTCCTCCTTGTCCCTTTTCTCTTGTGTGTCATGTTTGCCCACTCTGGGAGCCTTTGGGGCTGAAGAGCAAGAGTATCAATGCTCTAAAATGAATGAATATAGAAAACAAATATAGCTAACAGAGAGCATTTCTGGAGGACTAAGAAATTTTCTTACCAATAAGAACTGATGGACCATCATAAAACCAAAATTTATAGGAGCCCTGACTTGTTCTTTTAATTATATTGTTGGAGGATGAATGCACAGGATAACATTCTCCAAGAAAGGAAATATGGGGTTTCAAAGGAAATTGTGTTTGATGCACTCTTATTTACAGTTTTTGATGCTCTGGATACTGATATAAACATCTATGTTCCATTTATTTATAACCTTTGAGGCTAGGATACTACTCTTCAAGCAACACACTAACAAAATAATGCACAGTGCTCAATAAACTCAATGCCTTGACTTCAGTCTGGCAAAAGGAAAACCCTCCTTTCATTTACAGTGGTACCTCAGTTTATGAACACAATTGGTTCCGGAAGTCTGTTCATAAACTGAAGCGTTCATAAACTGAAGCGAACTTTCCCATTGAAAGTAATGGAAAGTGAATTAATCCGTTCCAGATGGGTCCGCGGCGTTCGTAAACCGAATATTCATAAACCGAGGTGTTCATAAACCGAGGTTCCACTGTACCACCAAGTCTGATAAGGAGTTCTCGGGAACTCAAACAATTGAAAATGATTTTGTGACATTTTCGGTGACCTAACAAAGATACCTAGTATTGATTTGGTTTTTTTGTGGGCCAACACAGCTGCTTTTACTTTCAATGGAAGGAAGAATTTTCTCTTCCCTCTTCTTGAAACTCTTTGCACTCTTACAAAGCCTTGCTGGAGAGTTGCGGGGGGGGGGGAGAGAGTCGCTTCCTGAACTTTGTGAGATGGGGTCTTCTGGGAGTACAGGGATTGTCCCCAAACCAGAAGCTGCCTCCTTTCAGAGTTTAGATGAATTGCCCCCTCCCTCAACAGCCCCCCCTTGCACCCCATCATGGGTGTTTACAAATAGTGCTGACGCCTGTGACAATGCATTTGTTTAACTTCCTGAATTTCTTTCCCCTCATACAAAATATGCAAAGATCAGAACCAAGAAGCAGCACTTGCGCAAGGTAGGGAAATTTCTCTTTTTCCCAATATTGAGCTTCTCCAAAAAGTCTTGTGGTTTAGAACGAGTGGGTTTCACCCAAAGCAAAGGGTGCATAAATAGTTTGGTGCTTTTTTATTTTTGTGTACCTCTCCTCAGATTTTTGGGTAACATAATTTCATACTGTGGTGCCCGTTGGAAACTCTTGGAATCTAATTCTCATCAAACCTGGCCAGCATGACCAATGGTCAGGGATGATGGAACATTTGGAGTGCCACAAGTTCCTTTTTCCTGTCTTAAGAGAATCTTGCCACTGGAATACTTTTCAATAGTCCTTCACCCACCCGCCCCACCCCATTACATGCTACTCCCCAGATTTTTCCTTGATATGATGGCCATCTCTCCTTCCCAAATGTAAAAAGTATTTCTGCTAATCTAATGATTCTGCATTTTACATTATTTCAGTTAATTCGGACTCATTCCCTAGGTTTGCCAACTCTTCAGCTGGGTCTTGTAACTACGCATTAAACAGGAGCTTGATCTGCACAGAGTAAGGGGTATTAACAGTTTATCTCCAAGTCACATAAAACGTCATCTACTGTTTTTTGCATATTGAATGTCAGTTAAAGGCACAAGAGCGGAAGAGGCTTGTTCTCGTTGGTCAGCGGGCAACCCTGAAAAGAATTATACCTCAGTAAAAAGCAACTTTTCAGCCCGCAATTGGTGATGTCCCCCTTGCTGCCTCCATTTGAATTTTGTTTCCTTTGCAGCATTATTGAGTCACTAGACGAACAGAGAGTTCTAAGGACAGGTGGGTGGTACTTTACCAAATTTTCCTTTTGCTTCTTCTCTTTGCTGTTTTATGAGTGTAAGAAACAGTGTATGCTCAGGGGATTTCTTTTGTCAGGCTTAGCAAACTTGTTTTTTTTGGGGGGGGGCTGTAAAATATCAAGGCTGTGGAATGTCACTGTTAAAGCCACTGGGTGGGGTGTGTGTGTGTTTTCTTGGCTCTCTGCATGTTTTTCTCTATATGGTCCAAAAATATTAAATTACGTTTGTATCTTGCTTTTTCTCCTAGGAGCCCAAGACTTAGCCACCCCTCCCCCATTTCCATCTTTGAAACAACCCTTTGAAGTAGATTGTGCTAAATTAATACATGCCCATAAGCAGTCAATAGATTGCAGGGCCCCAATCCTCATAGGAACAAACAGTCTAGCTCAGTACTGTCTCCAGCAGAACTTTCCAAACTTTTCATGTTGGTGACACACTTTTTGGACATGCATGATTTTGCAACACAGCAATTCAGTTTTACTAGCAAACTGGAGGTTAAACTAACCCCTTTCCAGCCCCAAGAGGAGTGTGGGGAGCATTTGTGCGACACACCTATACATTGCAGCCAACACGCTAATGTGTTGCGACATAGTTTGGAAAGGATTTCACGCAGGGTTCTCTCCCAACCATACCTGCAAAGCATTTGCTCTGCAACTGACTGGAACTTCTTTAGCTTCTGCTCTCCACCAGCAGCAGGCAAGCAGCCTAAGACGATTCAGAAACATCTCTGCCACAAAGAAGCCACTTCATTCCTCCTTCGCCCCAGGTGAGGTAATATCCATAGCTGCCAAGTTATCCCTTTTTTAAAGGGATTTTCCCTTATGCTGAATAGGCTTCCTCGCGAGAAAAGGGAAAACTTGGCAGCTATGGTAATATCTGCCTTCCTAATTTCTCTCTCTCTTCTCTGCTTCTGTCTTCCCATCTCTATCATTCCTCAAACAAATCAGTCACTCTGCCCCAGCACTATTTCCATTCCACCTTCCCTCTCTAACATAACTTAGTTCCACACACGTCCACTTGATGTGTACCATCCTAACGCCTCATAATTGATTGTTGTTGTTGTTTAGTCGTTTAGTCGTGTCCGACTCTTCGTGACCCCATGGACCATAGCACGCCAGACACTCCTGTCTTCCACTGCCTCCCACAGTTTGGTCAAACTCATGTTCGTAGCTTCGAGAACACTGTCCAACCATCTCATCCTCTGTCGTTCCCTTCTCTTTTTGCCCTCAATCTTTCCCAACATCAGGGTCTTTTCCAGGGAGTCTTCTCTTCTCATGAGGTGGCCAAAGTATTGGAGCCTCAGCTTCAGGATCTGTCCTTCCAGTGAGCACTCAGGGCTGATTTCCTTCAGAATGGATAGGTTTGATCTTCTTGCAGTCCATGGGACTCTCAAGAGTGTCCTTCAGCACCATAATTCAAAAGCATCAATTCTTCGGCGATCAGCCTTCTTTATGGTCCAGCTCTCACTTCCATTCATACATAAAGTAATTGATATTAAAAGGTAAAGGGACCCCTGACCGTTAGGTCCATTCGCAAACGACTCTGGGGTTGTGGTGCTCATCTCGCTTTACTGGCCGAAGGAGCCGGTGTACAGCTTCGAGGTCATGTGGCCAGCATGACTAAGCCGCTTCTGGCGAACCAGAGCAGCACACGGAAACGCTGTTTACCTTCCAGCTGGAGCAGTACTTATTTCTCTACTTGCACTTGACGTGCTTTCGAACTGCTAGGTTGGCAGGAGCAGGGACTGAGCAATGGGAGCTCACTCCATCACAGGGATTTGAACCGCCGACCTTCTGATCGGCAAGCCCTAGGCTCTGTGGTTTAGACCACTGCGCCACCCACGTCCCTTATAATTGATATTAGGATCCCTCTTTTTCTGGCTTGTGGTTTTAACCCCAAACTTGCAAGTCCTCTCAAACGCTAGCTGTACAGTCAAACCTCTTGGTTTTATTGTAGCAACCTGCACCTTAATCACTCCATCTCTATTTTTTAATAATAACTTGCAAATTATTTGATACTAAGCCTTGGTCTCTTGTCTAGTTAATAATCCCCTTTGGTGTAAGTATAGTTTGCTGCAAGTCTGAGCTCAATACTGGAAAAAGACACATGTTGAAAACATGAGTTCGTGTACACAGGAATGCACCTGTTGATTTTCTGCTTGTCATGCAGGTGTTAATAAGCAAATATACTTTGCCAGTCAGCTATGTGTTGGAGAAATTGTACTGTCAATGGCTCATTTATCCACATGTGGTGGCAATGACCCAAAGCTTTTTGGTTTTGGAAAAAAGGGTTCTCATGAAGAAAGACTTATTACAAAATAAGCTACCCTCTTTGGCAAGATCTTTCCCACAGGAAATCAGCGGCAGAGCTTCATGCTCTGCCACCGGGGGCGGAGAGCAGGTGCGCTGCCCCCAGTGATGTGGCGCGCGTTCTGGGGGTGGGGCACACCATGCGCCGTGACGTGCGTGCTTTTGGGGGCGGGGCACACCGTGTGCAGTGATGTGGCACGCGTTTTGGGGAGGGGCGGGCAGCGGCGATCCCTGGGATCGCGTCGCTCGGGGCGCACCGCCCCTATCTTCCTACGTCCCATCATTACTCATTTGATGACTGCTGCATGGCTGACTACTGCAAGATATTGGCAGACTCTAAATGGAGACCTGTTAGAGATCTCAATATCACAACTCTGGATCTTAATTTCAGTGGACAAACTGACAGCCCATGTCCAAGAGAGTCAAACAAACAAGAAAATCACTACCTTCCAATCAACTTGGCATAGTTTTATTACAAATGCAACATTGATAAAACATGGTTAAAGCCTCCTCCTGAAAATCAGGCAGCCACAGGAAACACTTGTATGAATCCATGCAAATTATATTGTTTAAAATATACTCATTTATGATTATGTGTGCTTAGAACTGTGTGGGTAAAGTCTGTTTACAATGCAGATAAGGAGGCACTAGAATTGTTACAGAAGCTGTTAGCATGTAAATCTTGTTTTAAATGGCTGGCCACCTGAACCACAAATTAAAAGCACTTGTAGAATCAAATAAGGCAGCTCTTTCATGCTGTCTGAAGTGCCAGGACATATTTTTGGGGAAGTGGGAACAGGTATAGGCATATCCTTCTCAAGCGAAGGTCAGTAGCTACAGGGGGGCAGGCTCCATCTTCTGAATAATGGAGGCTATGTCTTAAGATACCTCTAGAGGTGCAAGGAGCTCCCTTTTAACCTCCCACATACTTTCTTCTAAGATACAGAGCCCAGCAACCAACCAAAGCAGCCTACTGTCCCCTTATTTGCTGAAAACCTACCTGCTAGGGTGAATGCTATGGGTAGATGGAAGAAAATGTCAACAAAATAAACAACACACGCAAACCACCAAGCATATTTTGCACCCCAAGTGGCTTTCTTCACTTGTGAAGAACAGAAATTCACCAGTAGGTACACAGTGTTCAATCCTCTTCTTGCTTGTAGCTCATCCGGACTGGAGATGTTGAAAATCAGAGCACACAGGGTTGGGTGGGCCAGAATAAGTGAGCTACTATTCCCTTACGCTGGGAAAGTGCATGTCAGGGCAATACACTACTATAACCAACAGGTCACAGAAGGAATGCTTAAAGGAAATTAAGCTATGTTGTCTATGGGGTTAGTCTGATCAATATAGAATATGGCTCTGCATACATTGAGGGAATGCTACTCCATCTGTAGGGGCATTAACCATCATGGACAGGACAAAAGTAGAATCACCTTCGCAGCTTTATAGTCAGCTGTGTTGACCTTGGGTATTGTCAGAGTGCTACCTTGTCCTAGCAGAATATGGGCAGTTCCTTTTCTATAGAAGTCCTCCCCCTTCATTCCTCCCCCAATACACATTTGAGAATGGCCACTCCTTTTCCTTGCTGCTATGAGCTGGGTAGGGCGGGCATTGTTTGATTTTTCCTTCAGAAGTGCATTTTTGCATAGCATCACTTCTGTACATAGCAATACTTGAATGTAAAAACTAATATGGCATTGATGAAACTGTCAAGACTGCCCCATAGCCCTCAGTTTCACTGGAGACAGGGGCAGCAGGTGATGCAAGTGCAGAATGATATGGGCAGGCCAGAAGGATATCTAGGAATGCATCTGAGTCTAGGTGCTGAACAATGAGGGCCAGCATCCTGGATAGACAGGATGGGGAGTGTCTTCTCCTATACTACTTGTAAGTATGTGTCACGACATTCAAAGCTGGTGAACAATGGACATGTGTGCTAACAAAAGGGAACGCTTTCCTCGTTATTAAAGTGCTTGAGAATGCATGGGTGATTTGGGCCTGGCAGTGGAAACTGGAAACCAAGCAAAAATAAATTAAAAATACCCTGCTTGCTTCATCTATATTCTGTGCTCAGCATATGGGCTGAATGCAAATAGTCCATTCATCTTAAACAAATTAATTAGGCTGCAAAGCTGCTCACATTTCACCAAGAACACTTTTATTAAACATGAAAGATGCCAAGGTGGTTAAAAAAAAAAGCTAGGAAAAACCTATGCTGTATTTTAAATTCCTCTTTGCAACAGGGCTAAAGCAAGACATTTAAATGTCCCACCACTGCAGAGTTCCCTTTTAATTTGTCCTGCTTCCCTTTATTTCACGAAAAAGCAGAAGTGAAATTTAAAGCTGTGTGCATGGTTTATGAGCACGTTTAAGGATTTCCTGATACCACCAGTATCAGCTCGGCTAAAAATAGTTTGCAAGAGCTTTGCGATCCCTACTTGCTTTCCGATAACCTAGTCTCTCTCTCCCCACCCCGTTTCGCAGCTCTATTCCACATATAGGTTGTGGGGAGGATGTAGCCCTCCATATATTGTCGGGCTCCAGCTCCCATCAGCCAGCGGTGATGGGATTTGTAGCCCAGTAACATCCGGAATGTCACAGCTTCCCCGTCCCTGATTTTGGTCTCGTTCCCACGTAAGCCAAGCGTGCCATCAAGTGCAGCTTTGTGCTACAGTTGGATTGCTGAGGCTGCAACGGCCGGCACGCTTATCTTGGGAGGGAGATTCCCTCAGCATCGCTGAGACTTACTTCTGAGTAGACCAGAGAGGCTTGCACTCTGGCCCCGCGAACTAAGCGTGAGCCCCATCGAGTTCAACAGGAACCTTCGATGCAGCGCGCCTTTCCTCGGTGCAGCCCGAGAAGCGCCGCACAGGACCCGCTTCCTCGTTCAGGCTCGCAGCCTCCCCCAATCCAACGGCGGTGCAACCAGGAGCGGATCCCCCACCCCGGAAGAGCAGCGTCCCTTCCCTCCCAAATTGGCCGCGCGCGCCAGAAAAGGGGGGGAAGAGAGAGAGAGAGAGAGACGCGCCGCTTGCCCGCCTCACCCAGCCCGGACGGGGGCGGGCGGAGAATGTCAGCTCGAACAACTTCCTACTGGGCTCCCGGCGGCAGGCAGTTAAAAAAAAAAAAAAGGCGACCTTTTCAACTGCTGCCAACGTCGCCGGCCGATTCCTGCCCCCTGGCAGCGTGGAGGAAGCGATGAATGGCCAGAAAGGGGAGGTGGCTGACGCGCTGCACTCCCCGGGCCGCCGCCGCCGCCTGTCCTGCCTGTGCATCTCGCTCCACCCCGTCGCTGCCGCCGCGACTGCCGCGGAGGAAAGAGCAGGGAGAGTTTCGAGGACGAGGCACCGGGACGCCGCCGCCCGGGGCAAGGCAGCGGGGCCGAGACGGCTGCGCGAGGAACCTGGACGGCGCTCCTCCTCCCTCCCTCCCTCCCTCCCTCTCTCCGTCCCCCGCCTTTCTCCTCCTTTCTGTTTTGGCGGGCGGGAGTCTCCCTGCCATGACTGCGCCGAGGGAGCCTGAGCGAACATGAGCCGCCGCGGCGAGGGCGAATTCCTGAACGGCCGCCTTTCTCCCCCCGCCGCCGCCGAGACCATGAGGAGGCTGGCGCTGCTCGCGTTGCCTCTCTTGCTGTGCCTGGGCGAGGTAAGGCGCGGACGGTTTGGAGGACTTCCACCCCACCCAACCCAGGCTTTCCCTCGCGTCCACCTACATGCCAGGGATCTACATGTCTCGGTCGGCGAACCTGCTTCCCCTGTGTAAACCCATCCATCTTTCGTCTTCCTACCTGTCTCTCTCCCCCCCCCCTTCCCTTACAAGTCCTTCCTTGGCTTAAGCTAGGGCAGCCTTATACATCGTGGGCAGAGGAGCTACTGGACTCCAACTCCCAGCATCCCCGATCGTGGGTTATGCCGCTCGGGGCTGATGGGACTTGGAGTCCAGCAACAGCCGGAGGGGCCACCAGCTTCCCCATCGCTGCTATGCGTGCTTGGTTTTGTTTTAGGGGACTCTCCTCCATCCCCGTTGAGGATAACGGGACGCCTGAGGAGTGACATACAGGATTGGGGCGGAAGTCTATAAGAAACTGCTCTGGTCCTTTTTAAAACAAACGGCAACAGGGCTTGACCCTCTCTGGTTCCTACTCACTTCTGGTGTGTGTTTGCTTTGAACCCTGAATTCCTGCAAGCCCCTGTGCATCACTAGACTCATTAGAAGTCATTGGGTTTAGCCAACTCTGCGCTCCTACAAACTGGCTGTGGAGGAAGTGTCCACACATGACTCTGAATGTGCCTGTGTGCGCGTGGATATATTTGCGAGGGAATCGTGAAAGAAAGCCTTTGATGTACATTCTGTCTAGCCGATGCAGTTTTCCATTTGAATTACAGATACAGGGAACTGTTGACTAGTGATTACATAGCATAGCAATCCTATGTATGCTTACTAAGGAGGAAGCTGCATTGAACTTAGTAGGACTTTGAACATGCATGTTGCGTGTTTTAAATGGTTCTCTGATCTCGCCTGTAAAATCACTAATCCAGATAATCTAACATTTGACACACCTCAGGTGCTTGTATTTAGACTCGGCATTTAAAACAGTAGCCAACCTTAATAATGCATGTTGGAGCACCTGCTCAAAATCACGTAACTTGCACTCATTTCCCTTTAAATCGTCTTGCTGTGCTCTCAAATTAGCACGGTTAAAGAACAATAAAAGTAAAAAACTTTCCCCACCCCCTACATATCCTTTAAATCTAAGATTTTGGAAGAAACCATTATGTTAATCTATAATTACAAAATGAGGGGGTGGTAGCTATTCTGGATGCCAACACAGAGTATAATTGTGCAATATTGGGTGATAGCATGGAATGGTGATCTTAATTCATGCTAGTTGCTATGGCTACAGAAATGGAAAGTTCTGTTTGGTCAGGATAATTGATCTGGAATGAGATTATTGCATATTGGCCATTAACTAATCTTGCAAATGCACCTATTAATGGTTTCAAAACTACATGTTCTTTACTAAATCCATCTAAGCAGTGAGAGTACTGACAGGTTGCAAGATGTGTATGAACACCTGTGTTGCTACTGTGCTTGAGGCATTTGCTGACGAAGATACAGGTATGACCCCAGGGTTTCCTACAGTCATTGTGACATGTAGTTCTGCCCTATCATGGATGTGATGGAATGCAGATAAGGAGCGTTATCATAAAGAAGATCAAAGTGCAGTGTGTAGCGATGGTTTTAATAGGCGATTGCATTCTTTGCTGTAACATAGATATGGTTATGTAGTTTAATTGTATTGGCTAGCCTGGTCTATTGCCCCTGTTGTTGTCATCGTCCATTATTCCCGAAGAACTCTGAATATGCTGCAGCTGCAACCCCCCCCCAAAAAAACACACACACACAAAAAAACCCAATCACTTTCCTTACAGCAGTGGAAAGAGAAGTCATTCTCTCTCTCTCTCTCTCTCTTTCTCTCTCTCTTGTACACAACTTTCCCCTCACCATTGCTATTGGTAGATGATGTACCTTTTGAAGCAAAAGAGATGGTTGGGTCAGATTTTACTGATTGCATTAAAAGTTTGGGTGAAAAGCAATATCATCTGATCTAACTTGGTCTGAATGTTGGTATTTCTGGGAGTCTTAATAGGAGAAAAGAATCAACTTTCAGAGAACAGGTGTGTAGTGTATGCACACGCGTGGTTGTCCTGGTTAAGATATGGGAGAACAGACACCCCAAAGATGGAAGAATCCAAAATACATTAGGAATGGTTTTGTGGTAGAAAACTACTGCAAAAATTGGACAAGGTCACCCCATGTCTGGAACAAAAAGGCTTCTGATCTGCTGCATAATGGTATAGCTGTGGCAGTCCCTTGATGAAGTTCTCAGATGTTCCCTAGAATTATGAGGCCTGAACAACTTCATTGCCTAATTTGGGATAAGGTAATTAAAGTTGTAGAAGGTATTTGAAGAAAATAATTGCAGTTGGACCATTGAACTGCAGACTGATATCAATAGTGTCTTGGGGCCTCCTCTAATGTCACTTTCTAAGATTATGGGTGAATGCACTTTAATGCATATAGGTATAATGTTGGAAGGGCTTGCTTCTTGCATATTAACGTTTCCCCAGTAATTTAATTACAGTATGTGGTTTTGGGCGTCTTCATAAACCAGTTGACATTTCCTCTTGAGTAACCATCAAAGGGCCACGTGCCAGTAATGGGTGGGTCCAAAGGCAAAAATCTACAGACCAGCACATGTAAATTTTGACTTCATGCAGCTAGTTTCCACACACTTGCGCCCCTCTCTATCCTCCACCTAAACAAGCAAGAGGCATTATCAGAGTTCAAGTATACATTCCAGCCAGGCAAAAACACTGGCAGGACTAATAAGGGATGTGGACTGGAAAGAGGGGGTGGGAAGAACTCCAGGGGCCAAGTAAGAGAGGTTTGGAGGGCCATATTTGCCCCCAAAAAAACACTCCAGTCAACAAGCAGTTGTGCCTTCAGTGTAGTGGGCCCTACGCTATGACCTCCCTCCCGTTGGAAAACAGGCACACAGCTCGCTGCTAAGTTTCAGCTGCCTGGTTAAAACTGTTTTTATTTCAGGAGGCCTTTGTACCATGAATGCTGTTCAGATGTTTGTTTGTTTTTATGTTGTATATTTTTATTCTCTGTAAGCTGCTTTAAGACCCATATGAAAGGGGGGGGGGAGAACAGAATGTAATTTTTAGGAATAAGGTGGCTAAATTTGAGAATCTGAATTAACACAGCTTTAAAATAATGGAGAAATGTTTCTCGACATGTAACCTGCCAGCCTGCTGAGCCTCAGCGGCTGAGCACCAGGCCCCTGTTCAATCCTTGACATCTCCAGGTAGGTTTGGGAAAGTGAGAGAGAGTGAAACCCTGGACAGCTGCCCCTTGTGAACGGATGCAATACTGTGCTAGATGAGCCAATGGTTAGATTGAGTTTCCTATGTTCTTTCTGCTTCTACAGCCTTTGGGGCTGCCCCTGGTGGTCACAAGTGATCTAGTTCCACTTACCAAGGTTTACGTTTCAGATTAGGGCATTTTTGTTGTCAACAGCAAGACAAATGTGGGAGTGGCCCTGTGGCAGTGATTCAGAGCATGGGACTGACCGCCCTGACATTTTAGTTAAAGCCCTGTGCCTCCATTGACTACAGTGGCCTTACTTGCAGATTATTCACCCTTGCAGCATTTTTAAAGAGTCACAGATTTATTCTGGCGTATGCTTTTATGGACTGGTTCCCACCTCTTCGAACTACTGATATGTCCCAAAGCTTCTTCCCACCACTTATTCTTTCTGACGTCTGCTTAATGATAATGCACATAAGCTCTTCGTTCCTTAGTGAATTTGCATTCCTTTCCCAGAAGCTGTTTACACTCGTATTGTGACCAAAGTTTGAATAAGATGGTCACAGTTCCGCTATAATGAGCTTAAGTTGTGTTGCTGCTAGTTAATTAGTTACAAATGCTCTTATCACAGTCAGCATTTAATCTCTCTTACTTCCCTAATGCTGGGAGAAGCATATCTGGGGTTCTTGTGTCTACTTTACACTGAATAATGGAGAGGGAAGGGGAGTGGCAAGTGCAAAAGAGGGAGGACCCTTAGAGGTCAACTCTCTCTATTCCAGCAGCATCTTTCCAATCGCTTCTCCCTTTATTTGCCCCAAAGCAGTTTGCTAAAAAGCTTCAGTGTGAATTATTTCATTACAAAGCATATCTGTTCAAAGCAAATATTCTGTTATTGTGAGTCCAGTTTGCTGCTGCTTCTCTCTTTGCCCCCAACCCCCTGACTTTGGTTTATGCATTTACATTTTTTACACTTTATACTTCTAGTTAATTTCTATCTCTCTCCCCCTCTGCCCCCAGGCACCCCCTTTTCCATTTCGCATGAAAAGGGTGCTTTAGAATATGGGCTTGGAAACTTTTGTTTTAAAAGAGGTCAGCAGGGGAGGGAAAATACTCGAGATTCCGAGGCATCAACATCAATTTTTTAGGCATCAGTTCAGTGTAGGGCTGAGAAATACCTCAAATTCCTAAATGCCACCATGGGCTTGTTAGTATCTAAGCAACCAATTTGATCAGCCCTTGTGATTTCCGTTTACCTATGGCATTTATTGGCTTACCTTTGTTAAGTTATCATGTGAGTATAAGTGCTGCTGTAGCATAGTGGTCAAGGATGCAACATTACACCAGAGTTATGCAGGCCGAGGGGCTGGTGAAACACCAGTGGCACAACTGCTAACATGTGCCTGCTTTCCCTCCTGCTGCTCAGCTTGCTCACTCTCACATCAGTGCAAGTGAGTAGCCACCATCACTTGTCCTCTCTGGGAGGAAGAACTGGAGGGCAGTAGTGGGGTCTACTGGAGGGTATCTTGCTGAGCCCCTCCCCCAAGCAAAAGCAAAGCCACCTGGATTCCACCTGTAGAGGAATCCACCCAAGACCTGTCGCGTGGATGTAAAATCTCACACATGTCAAGAGAATAGTGCTATCCTTTCACTGCAGCATAGTGTCTGTGATCATCCTATAAAGCAGGCATAGGCAACCTTGGCTCTTCAGATGTTTTGGAACTACAACACCCATGACGCCTAGCTAACAGGGCCAGTGGTCAGGGATCATGGGAGTTGTAGTTCCAAAACATCTGGAGAGCCCAGGTTGCCTATGCCTGCTAATGCTTCTGCTACTCTGGTTGCTGCTACACTGAATCTATTATGAGCATCCTCTCTTTTGTTCATTGCAGAGTTAATAAATCATATAGTGTCAGTTGCAGCCAAATTTGTTCTCTGAAGCCAGACCAATTGAGAACGTAGACATTTCCCAACATGCGTGAATACAGTGGTACCTCGGGTTACAAACACTTCAGGTTACAGACTCCGCTAACCCGGAAGTAGTACCTCGGGTTAAGAACTTTACTTCAGGATGAGAACAGAAATCGCGCGCCGGCAGTGGGAGGCCCCATTAGCTAAAGTGGTACCTCAGGTTAAGAACAGTTTCAGGTTAAGAACAGACCTCCGGAACGAATTAAGTTCTTAACCAGAGGTACCACTGTATTCAGCCTAGGAAAGTACCCTCTAAATATCTGTTTCCAAATCTCCAGTAGACAACTGTCTACCGAAAGAAAAAGGGGAAAGGTGCATGAGTCGTAAAAGTTTAGAATTGCAAGTAGTGATCAGAGAATGTGTACAGAAATCAAGCTTGGAGTATGGAAGTATCAGCGAAATATAATGTATAGCCTGTGCTCAGCTATATCACATGTAGTTTTACAAAGGGGGTGGAAAGGGGGTGGATTTAAGGGCTAGCAATCTGAGAATAAATCAAGGTGATAGCAATGAAGCAGACAAACTCTAAATCAAATGCAAAATAAAGTCAACACAGTCTTTATTTTTAGTGGACGGCAGATATGTAATCAACAGACACCTCTACAATAATTCATTCTCTATCTCCACCTCTCTCTCTCTCGTGCACTTTAAATGAATAAATGAAGTTGCTATCCCATATCAGTCATTCCCTTCCCTTCTGCAATTAATGTGGTGTGAATAGTGAGATGATTCTACGATGCAAATGGTCCTGCCCCTCTCACATGACCCTGTTGCTGCAACTTCCCTCCCTACCCAATGTATTGGGAGCTGAACTTTTGCAGCAGAAAGGCTGTTCAACTCAAACAACGCTCCCTGCATGATTTAACAGTCTGGTCTTCCTGGGTCTTAAATAAAACAAGGCGCTTCCTTCAGCTGGGAAGGTTCCCTGGCTCCCAAGCACCACGAGAGACCGAAGGAATGGTGATGGGTTATGCATGGGAGGGGCAGGGTCACTCTCCCTCTCATGCAATGGAAACTTGTGTTTGCGTGTGCAGAGAACAACTGAATAGGGCTATTCTCTTGGCCTGAAAGTATTCGTTTGGGACAGCTGCTCCCGGTCCTTCTCAGGCAATGGGGAAAATGACAAATACTGCATTACCTGTCACGCTGAAATTTAATCTCTCAGTATTAGCTGCAACTTTTAAAATGAGAGAGAGAGAGAGAGAGAGATGGAACTTCTGTCTACAGTTAAGAGCTCATCCCTCAGTAGACCTTCATACCTGAAGCTTACTGTTGAGAATTTTCATGCCATGTAAATTATCTTTTCTTAGAGAAACGTGAGAATTGAAAGCGTGTGGGTGTGTTGGTACATAATACAATTTTCTGATTACACAATGAGGGTGGATATTACTAATTACTGCTACTAATTACAGGCTCGCCGCTGGAGTATATGAAAGTTGGCTAGCTTTGCGATATAGCAACCAAGCGCTTCCTTTTTCCAAAAATAGAGCCTCTTGCATATGGGAAGCTTAAGACTCATCTCTGCTCTACATACTTTTTCCGCTACTCAGTTGAGATCTGCTAATTGGCTTCTATTCACTCAAAAGTAAGAGAACACTATTAGCTGCTTGCTCCTGCAAAACTTTGAAACAAAAGACACAAACCAGAGGTTGCTAGAAGACTCGTTTGGCTAACTTGAAAACTAGCCCAAGTGGCAATCCGCACCAATAATATAAAACAAGACTACAAAGAGAGATGCAGTCCTGTAAAAAGAAAGCAGCGAGAATATGCCTTGGGTCAGGTGACAATATGTATAGTCCTGACAGGCTTTGGCCTGATCCAGCAGAGATCTTTTTTTCTGTTCTGTTCCATTTCTGCATGTGGCTTCTGCATATGGCAAGTCCTGTTTCTTGTGCCTAGCTCTAGCTAGCGATGTGAATTAGCCTCTTTATAGAAAATTAAATCTCAATACAAATTTTTCGTTCTGTCTTGCTTTTTCTCACATTTGCTCAGATCACCACTTTTAGCTTCACAGGGACTTGGTCAGTTGATCAAGGTTGAAAGATAGCAATTTGCTCACGCCCTCCTGTCCTCCCTTGGCGTAAACAAAGTGGTGGGGATTTGAACCTGGTTCCAAATTGCCATAGCCAAAGCTCTTTGCCAGACAACTGCTGTGTGTAGTCAGTCTTCCAAACAGTATATTTGTTTCACCACAGTGATGGTGAATGTATGCAAACACTTTGTTAAAATAGCAACCAATTTAATTTACATCTTTTAGGAATTATGGGAATGAATTGATTATGGGAATGAATTGATGGAAATTAATCGGAGCCTCATTTTTGACCCTATATGTCATGGGTAGGCCTGGGGGCTGGATCCAGCCCAATCGCCTTCTAAATCCGGCCCACAGACAGGCCTGGAATCAGCGTGTTTTTACATGAGTAGAATGTGTGCTTTTATTTAAAATGCATCTCTGGGTTATTTATGGGGCATAGGAATTCATTCATATTCCCCCCCCCAAAAAAAATATAGTCCGCCTCCCCCCCCCCCAAGGTCTGAGGGACGCTCCCTGCAGAAAATGTTTTCTGACCCCTGCTATATGTAGCCAGGAAGGGCATATTTTTCACCTGAACAATTCCACACACAAACACAAACTGTCTCTCCATAAACATGAAAAGCAGCAATTGCTCAGCTGGCAGCAGTTACTTGGCATATGTTGAAGGATGATGCCAGGAGTGTGTGCCATTGCTTAACTGTTCATGTAGTTGGCTTCAACTAGGTTGCTTGGTTGTGGCCTTTTATGGGTTTGAGATTTGCATATTCTCATTCCCTGTGTGATGGGCCATATCAGATAGGGGATTGGGGCATGATACTTAGCGGATAGCTAGATCATGCACAAGGATTGCACAGTCATTATGGAACAGGTGGGATATTTGGATTGAGAGTTATGGGCATAAAGTAGGCATAAATCTGAGAACGGATGCTTGCAACCTTTAGATGTATGGAAAGAAAAGACTAGGGAGCATTAGACTGAAGAGGCTGTCTGAAATGTGGTAAAGTCATAGGGATGGAGTTTTGCAGCAGATTGAGGTACCAAAACCAAGGCTTTGTAAATAATTGTTCCAGAAAGTTTATCTTCTTAAACACAAACTTAATTTATTTACTAACATCTATTGTTGTAACTTAAATGAAATAACCAAGCCTCCTTTCTAATCTTGCTTTTAGTGTTTCCTAAAAGTTGCAATTTAAAAAACCACAGATATGCATGTGTACAAGGCAGGGGAAACCCAGAGATATGCATGTGTACATGTGGTGCCAGGAAGAGAAAATTGCCTTTTTTTTCACAAACCATGCCCACTTGCCCCACACCTGATGTCAGGTGTATAGCAGATAACGATGTGAATACAAAGGTACAGCTCTAATCTTAAATTGTTAACCTTGCTGCCAGTGCTGGCTGGTGCTCACAGCAAGCCCCAGGGATCAGCTGGACTGTGGAGTTCCTCTAGTGCAGGTGATTCCTGCCTAAAGCTGGGCTTGATGTAGCTGCCAGTCAGCTGATGGACACTGTCAGGAAGCCCCACAGGGAGGTAAAGCTGGGCTGCAAAAAAGGAAACAAAAGAATGGTGAGTATAGTTAATATGTGCCCCCAATTCTTTCCTTTTGAGGTTGGGTTACTTGATGATATGGTGATGTCAATCTGAGCAGGCTGAAAGCAAAGAGTAATAGAGCTTCTATGCTGATGACAACATAGTGTGTGCACGCTCAGAGGATGACCTCCAAACCATCCTAAATATCTTCACAGAAGCTTATGAAAAGCTTGGCCTTACATTCAACTTCCAAAAAAACCAAAGTGCTGCACCAACAAGTACAAAATAACCCCTCTGCAGCGCCACAAATCCAACTGAATGGTGTAATGTTGGAAAATGTCGATCACTTCTCCTACCTAGGCAGTTATCTTTCTACAAGAGCCAACATTGATGCTGAAATCCAGCATCGCCTGAGCTCTGCGAGTGCGGTTTTCTCCCAATTGACGTGCAGAGTGTTTGAGGACCAGGACATTCACAGGGAAACCAAAATGCTTGTTTACAAAGCTATTGTACTACCAACCTTACTATATGCTTGTGAAACATGGACCACTTATAAATGCCATCTCCAACTCCTCGAAAGATTCCATTAACAGTGTCTCCGAAAAATTTTACACATCACTTGGGAAGACAGGCAAACTAATATCAGTGTACTGGAAGAAGCAAAGATCACCAGTGTTGAAGCAATGATTCTTCAACATCAACTTCGTTGGACTGGTCATGTTGTGTGGATGCCTGATGATCGTCTTCCAAAGCAACTACTCTATTCCGAACTTAAAAATGGAAAACGTAATGCTGGTGGTCAACAAAAGAGGTTTAAAGACTGTCTCAAGGCAAATCTAAAAAAATGTAGTATAAACACTGACAACTGAGAAACACTGGCCTGCGAGCACTCCAGTTGGAGAACAGCCTTTACCAAAGGTGTCATGGGCTTTGAAGACACTGGAACTCAGAACGTAGCAAGGGAGAAACGTGCTAAGAGGAAGGCACGCTTGGCAAATCCACACCGTGATCAGCTCTCGCCCGGAAACCAATGTCCCCACTGTGGAAGGACATGTGGATCCAGAATTGGCCTCCACAGTCAGTTACAGACTCATTGTTAAAACCATGTTTATGGAAGACAATCTTACTTGGCTACGAGTGATCGCAGAAGAAGAAGAAGAAGAAGAAGAAGAAGAAGAAGAAGAAGAAGAAGAAGAAGAAGAAGAAGAAGAAGAAGAAGAAGTAGTCAGGTAATAAGTCTACGTGGAGTAGGAAGCTTGATCTGTTCCCCATTGCTGACTTAAAATGAGTTGAAGGAGCGTCTCCACCTCCATCATTCTGCCCGGACACTGAGGTCCAGCACCGAGGGCCTTCTGGCGGTTCCCCCGTTGCGAGAAGCCAAGTTGCAGGGAACTAGGCAGAGGGCCTTCTCGGTGGTGGCGCCTGCCCTGTGGAATGCCCTCCCAACAGATGTCAAAGAGGAAAACAACTACCAGACTTTTAGAAGACATCTGAAGGCAGCCCTGTTCAGGGAGGCTTTTAATGTTTAATAGATTACTGTGTTTTATTTTTCTGTTGGAAGCCGCCCAGAGTGGCTGGGGAAACCCAGCCAGATGGGCGGGGTATAAATAATAAATTATTATTATGCTAGATCAGCCTTTCTAGTCCAGCTTTTCCCCCACAGTGGCCAACCAGGTAAAAAGCCTGCAAGCAAGACATGAATACCACAGCTTTCTCCCCACTTGTGCTCCCCAGCCACTGATATTCAAGGGCCTTATGCCTTTGCTCATGAAGATAGAGCCAGTGTGTGGTAGTGGTTAAGAGCAGTGGACTCGTAATCCGGTGAACTGGGTTCGATTCCCAGCTCCTCCACATGCAGCTGCTAGGTGACCTTGGGCTAGCCACACTTCTCTCTGAAGTCTCTCAGCCCCACTCACCTCACAGAGTGTTTGTTGTGGGGGAGGAGGGGAAAGGAGATTGTTAGCGGCTTTGAGACTCCTTAGGGTAGTGATAAAGCGGGATATCAAATCCAAATCCAAGATAGCACATAGCTATCAATAACCAGTAGCCACTGATAACCTTTTCCTCCATTAATTTACCTAACCCTCTATTAAAGCTGTCCAAGTTTCTAGTCATCTTCATATCTTGTGGATGCGAATTTCATACCTTAACTATGCACCTTGTGAATAAATATTTATTTGTCCTGAATCTCCCTCCATTCAGCTTCAGTAGAAGGCCCTCTCTTCTAGTATTATGAGCGAGGGAGAAGTGTCTGCCTCACCACAGTTTATTGCATATTTAAGAAACAGGCTACCTTCCTCATAAGTTTCAGGTCATAAACTTGTGTGTATTCTACCACATATAAGGATGCCTCGCAGATAAAAATGTATGCATGCTAAGTATGTATGCCATACTTGTTGAAATTCAGTCAACCAAGTAGAAAACCGTACCACCCAGAAAATTCTTTGCTTATATTTACTCTCATGCAGTCTAACTTTAAACAAGGAAATGGACACAAGGAAGTACAAATGAACTGACATAATGCATAGCTGCCAACCCCCGGATTTAAAGATAAGGAATCCTATGGGGCTGTCAACTCCCAGATATGAAAGTAAGGGCGTTGAATAAGGGAATTTCCCACAAAAAAGGGGAAAGTTGACAGCACTGATAATGGGTGAAAGTGGGAGGTCTGAACCCATAAAGCTGTGACCCAAAATTTTACTTTAGCCATGAACTCAAGCCACTCCTAGTCCTTCAATCCTCAGTCAACGTTTGTGGTACAGGAGCAATAATACTGAACTACCTTGCAAAGCTGTCATTGCCAGATCTGCAAATTTTGCTCGGGGGGGGGGGGGCAAAGGTTCTGCCCTGCAACCTCCCCCTGCCTCTCTGAGAGCAGCAGTGCCGGGTTAAGGGAACAAAGAGGAGCAAGTATTTTATCCCCTCTGTGCCCCATTCAGGCTTCCATAGAAAGTCCCACCTTCTTGCCCGCTCCAGGAAAAGGAATGTGAGGAGTGTCAATGGAGGACAAAGGGGAGAAACTTTTTCACCATTGATTGTTGTCATTGTCCTGCCACTGGGCTGGCCACTGCAGCTTCACACCTTCCTCTCCTTGGGGTGGATAAGGAGGAGAGCTTTTCTCGGCCACTGTGGATGGGCCATAGCCAACCACACCACATCCAATGTCAGGGCCTGACTTCACCTTTACATTCCTGCTGGTTACGTTCCTAGTGTCCACCCACCTCTTTGAATAAGCAGAACCAGGCCAGAACATAAGGACTGTGATGTGGCTGCAGCGTACCTCTGTCCCATGCAGGATGCTGTTCTGCTGCCCGGGGCACATCTCCCCTCTTGCCCCCAGGCCTAAAAGTTAATCTGTAGTTAACCTACTAATATCAGGGGTGTTGGATAGAGTGTGTATGAGGTGCTTTGAACGCTCAGAAAGCACTTTATACATTGAATTGTGTACTTATGCCCTGCTTTCCATCCAGAATTGACTCACAAAGTACCTAGTTTACAACAATTGAAAACCATTGCGAAGAGGCGCTCAAAAATGTTAGGCATGATTTGTTCATATGAGAGGATATTATCATAAGAGCAGCTACCCCCCCCCCCCAAAAAATTGAATATCCATCTGTGCAACATGACTGTTAATATTATATAGATGACAGTACATAATATGAGTGTAAATACTGTCACGGTCCACCACCCCAAATATTAGCAGATTAATATACTTTCTGGGAGAACCCTAAGCAGTACTATTTCCCCATCATTTCTAATGCTCTGCAGTATGTGGTTTAACTGGTTGGTGCTTACCTTCAGCACTCAAATTAATTCACATTCTTTACACCTATTTGAGGATTGGTTTGCTGGCACAGCGTAAAGAGTGAAGCCTCTGAGTCTTTGCTGATAAACATTAATCATCTTGGATATATCAGCAGTGTGAAGCATGTTCTGGGTTTGTCCCCCCAGTTCTTTCCGGCCCTTGGCTAACTGGTGGCAAGAAAAAATTCCTTAACTAGTAAACATTGTTTTAAATAGTCAAAGTCTCTTTTCTTCCAAGGCAACTATGACACTCATAAGCTGTGCAGTAACTGTACCCCCAGTGAAACAAAAGCTGCATAGAAATAAGTCCTATTGATCTCAATGAAACTTCCTTCTACGAAAGTATATTTTGGATTCCAGTCCTAAAGTCTCACCTCAGTACGGTGTAGCTCAAAGCAAGGGCCACAGATTTTCCCATTGCAAGCAAGCAGTGATCTTTACCATTGGCATCACACCAATATGACCCGATTTAAAAATCCAGAAAACAGATGCAGCGCAACACTTCTGGTTCTGTGCGACTTCAGAATGAAGACGTGGAGGGTTACAGATCTGAATGCTCTCGTATGTTAAAAATATAACACACAACCCCCCCACTCTCTTTCTACATGGAGGGCAAGCACACCCGCCTGTCTCAGAAAGTCACCGTGCTGGTTTGGATGCTCAACCACCTACTGGAACTGCCCTATGTGGTACGAGGTGAGCCACTTCAGTACCAGCATCTTGGACTCTCAAATCCCCAGCAGCTAAGTAAAAACTGATGGCTGATAGTAAAAGATGCTGGGAGGTCCTGAAGAACCAGTAGGGCCACAATCCTCCTCTCCATCTTTAGATGCCTATCATCCTCTTGGGTCGCTCTAGCAGTTTCTATCTCGGGTCCTAGTCTACTGACTCTTTAAGAGGCATTGAATAGAGTTATTCTCTTTATCTAAGCCTTACTGTCTGGAGTGGCAAGGGTTAGACAAAAAGGCTATTGCTGTGCTGGTGTTGCATGGCTACAGATCAGAGGGGGAAATCCAGGTGTTCTATCACCTACAAAGATCCTTAGATGGAAAGTTCTTTGGAAACACAGTGAGACTTTATGGAGATCACGCAGCAGTATAATAATTATTTAACTTGTTGGTTGAGGAAATATCATTGATAATAGGCCCTATCTCCATAAATGTTGCTTATGAGCCTCGAAATGGCACTAAAGAATGACGGGAACATGATATTTCTCCTCATGTACTTCTCCTTTTGGTGAATTGCATATGCAGGCAATTCTCTCTGAGTGTCGCCAGTAGATCAGACGATGGATTTATCTTTGCAGAGTGTGTTTCTAACTCCCATTTCTGGGTTTCTCTGTATGTGGTGAAGGCAAGAACCATACACCATATTTAATGGGGTTTCCTGACACCCTGTGGGGGGAGGCAGGAGAAGGGGGCAGGAGAAAGAGAGACTAAACCATGGGTTAGCACTATGTGGGCAAGCTAGAGTGAGCCCAACAAGTACTGGGTTTCTTCAGTTCACTTCTCCTCCCCTTTCCTTCTCTCACATGGGTGGGAGATGACTTTAGTTTTCAAATAATGTTGTCATGTTGTGTAATACAAATCAGGAAGCTTGGATTACAACAAATTCTAGTAAATTAAACTGGTCAGCTTCATAACCTGTTGTCTGATGCCGGCTTGCTTTGAAACCACAGTTGGTTGTAACCCAGGATACTTAATTCTTATGAAACAAGACAGCATTCTTTAAAAACGAAACTATCTCCAGGCCACATAGGAGAGAAAGGAGCGGGGAGTTCTTAACACAACCATTTGCTTGAGCTTGTTGCATTCCACCCATGTAGCATTAAGCTGTGGTTTAGTGTTACATGCAAATGCAGCTCTTTGTGTTTGAGTGCCCCCCCCCCGGCCTACCCCTGGCCAAAAGGTTCTCAATGACTGAACTTACAGAGCAGAGAATAATGTGTTCTCTCTGCTAGTTTCTTATGCAGCAAGGGCAAGTCCTACTAGGATGTGCAGCAGAGATAGGGAAGGAGGGCATTCTCATAGCTTGCTTCGCTAGGGTGTTTTTTTTTGTAAGCCCCCCCCCAATTACCTTTTAAAAAGGCAAAACCCTTGTACTGTACAACTATTTGCATGGATTATCTTTGTCTTGGTTATTCCGTTTTACTGTGATGTCGTACTGCTATTCTATAAGGATTGAACTCCAGAAGCTTCGTTAGGGGTTGTAAGACACTCACCACCACCACTGAGAAAGTAGAGGAGGTATCACAATTTTTGGCAACACACACACACACACACACAGAGAGAGAGAGAGAGAGAGAGAGAGAGAGAGAGAGAGAGAGAGAGAGAGGGAAATGGGATGTTACCTTAAAAGCTTTGTGCTATAAATTTGGTTTGCAAAATACTAATACTAGGCCAAAATGACTACTGCAACACTGGCCTCAAATTAAGAATTTGGGACCCCCTGCCAGATAATATTCTTTGCCCAACTCTGTAATGATAAAATCCAGATGGGTACAGAATACCCTTTTGGAGACTGCCTATCCAACTACAGTGCATAATACGTTTGCATTGTTCCATTCACTGATAATCCACAGATGATCAAGTGTGCCTTCCACACCCATTGCTTGCTATGAGGTCATTATGAAAAATGCACATGGGTTTAATCTGGCAGGCTTTATATCTAAGCAGGTGACTCATAGTGCCACAGCCAATTTTGTATTTTTCTATTATTAAAAAATGCTAAATAGCTTCCTGTGATGAATCGAAAGTGCTCCTGATCTGGATGCCACAGATGACCTGTGAGTTTAGGATTTTGAGTGCAAGTTTGCTTAGAAATTGTGGTGAGTTCTCACCTCAACCATAGGTTATTCAGCTCACCTAAGGCAGGCTACCACCACTTAGCCTCAGTCTGCCATTTGTAACAAGGGGGTAACAAAACAGGGTAACTGTGCAGATTGCTGAGATCATGTACATGAATCACTTGAAAGGGTAACCAGGATTAGAAGTTGAATTTTCAGTCCTTGGGGTATAGTGTTGCTAAGTATTGAGTGATTAATGCTTAAGGAGCCATGCTGTGACTAGAACTTCCTACAACTGAGAACGAAGTATACTGGAAACTAACAGAGCATGCAAATACTGGAAGGAACAAGATGCCTCCAGGCTTAGTAAACATTGCATCACACGGAAGTTTCTGGAGGGGAGAGCTAAGCCTCATCTGTGCAAGAGTAACGTTTTATACACGTATGAAGTAAAAAATGCTATTGATTTTGTGTTCCTGAAAAAGAAAAGAGGGTCATTCGGCATAATTAAGTTGTGAGAATACTGGATTTCCTAGGTTGCAGCTGGATTTACAATTCTGTATAAATTAGCAGGAATGTAGCCCAGTTCACAATGAGAAGGTGGAGATCGCTCCTGCATAAGATCACAAGTTCAGATATTAGTTGGTGGGTTTAAAAATGGGCACGAGGAAGTTTTGCAACTGTGAGCTTTTGGGTAGCTTCCTCTGCCCCTGAATTGTTAGTTGTAAGTGGTGGCATAGTAGTACGGTCATACCTTGGATCTCGAATGGCTTAGTTGCCAAACATTTCAGCTCCTGAACGATCAAAAACCGGAACGGATTCTGTTCAACTTCCAAGGTACGACTGTATTAGCAGTAGTGTGGCCCTGCCCCACCAACCTCCATCTTGATTCCTCCAAATTCACTTGCTTCTTTACTTACAACCAATTCAGAGGGTCGGCCTGGCTCTCTGCTTCCTGCTTGGCTTTACAGTCATATATCAGTTTAAGTATGCCTCTGTCTGGAACAGATTAATCCACTTTCCGTTACTTTCAATGGGAAAGTTCGCTTCAGGTTAAGTACGCTTCAGTTTAAATACTCCACAGACCGTCTGGAACGGATTAATCCACTTTCCATTTCTTTAAATGGGAAAGTTCATTTCAGGTTAAGTACGCTTCAGTTTAAGTACTCCACGAACCGTCTAGAACGGATTAATCCACTTTCCATTACTTCCAATGGGAAAGTTCGCTTCAGGTTAAGTACAGACTTCCGGAACCAATTGTGTTTGTAAACCGAGATACCACTGTCGTTTTCCCCTTTGCAACTCAGCAGGAAAATGGGGACAAAACTAGCATTAGCTGGCTCTGTTAGTCATGGGCTCATCTTCCACCTACAGTTGGGTTCCTTGCTTTCTCTCCCACCAGGGCCTATTACAATGAGTAATAGCAGTAAATAATATAATTAATGGCACCTGTGGCTTGTGCATCTAAGGACATTAGTCAAAATCTCATGTCTCCCCCAACTCCCTTTTTGGATTCTTTATTTTTTAAGAAAGAAAAGAAATGAGGGGAAAATGGCAATAACCCGTGCCGTTTGTACATTTCAGTTTACAAGCAGTATCATAAAATCCAAGATCAGCAAAACATTACAATTCCAGAACAGTTTCTGTGTTTCCTCCCTCTCAGTTCCCCACTGCAGCTTTACAAAATAAATCTTGAACACCGATGCTGCTGCCTTCTGTGCATTGATTTCGTTCATTCTGCATATGTAATAGATGGATAACATTTTTCCAGAAGTTATCCAAGCAGAAAGGGTTACATGGCTCATTAATTTGAGCTACAGTTTGTCCCCAGCTAAAAAGTCACATGTTTTACCAAGCCAACAACAGTGGTACCTCGGGTTACAAATGCTTCGGGTTACAAACTCCGCTAACCCGGAAGTAGTACCTCAGGTTGAGAACTTTGCCCCAGGATGAGAACGGAAACTGTGCCTGGCGGTGCAGCAGCAGTGGGAGGCTCCATTAGCGAAAGCGTGCGTCAGGTTAAGAATGGTTTTGGGTTAAGAATGGACCTCCGGAACGAATTATGTTCGTAACCCAAGGTACCACTGTAGTATTAAGTGGCAGATGCTTGCCTTCCCAACTAGTTGCCCCTTGCAAATTTAGTAAACAACATCAACATGAATATATTTTATTTATTTATGGGCAGTATCCAGGGGCTTTGTTCTGTTAACACAAAAAATTATGCTTGCACAATGGAACTCCTCCCCCTCTCCTCTCTCTGTTGCTGTTGTTTAGTCATTTACGGTAGTCGTGTCCGACTCTTTGTGACCCCATGGACCAGAGCATGCCAGTCACTCCTGTCTTCCGCTGCCTCCCGCAGTTTGGTCAGACTCATGTCGGTGGCTTCGAGAACACTGTCCAACCATCTCGTCCTCTCCCGTCCCCTTCTCCTTGTGCCTTCAGTCTTTCCCAACATCAGGGTCTTTTCCAGGGAGTCTTCTCTTCTCATGAGGTGGTCAATGTATTGGAGCCTCAGCTTCAGGATCTGTCCTTCCAGTGAGCACTCAGGGCTGATTTCCTTCAGAATGGATAGGTTTGATCTTCTTGCAGTCCATGGGACTCTCAAGAGTCTCCTCCAGCACCATAATTCAAAAGCATCAATTCTTTGGCGATCAGCCTTCTTTATGGTCCAGCTCTCACTTCCATACATCACAACTGGAAAAACCATAGCTTTAACTATACGGACCTTTGACGGCAAGGTGATGTCTCTGCTTTTTAAGATGCTGTCTAGGTTTGTCATCAATTTTCTCCCAAGAAGCAGGTGTCTCTTAATTTTTTGGCTGCTGTCACCATCTGCAGTGATCACAGAACCCAAGAAAGTAAAATCTCTCACTGCCTCCATTTCTTCCCCTTCTATTTGCCAGGAGGTGATGGGACCAATGGCCATGATCTTGGGTTTTTTTATGTTGAGCTTCAGACCATATTTTGTGCTCTCCTCTTTCACCCTCATTAAAAGGTTATTTAATTCCTCCTCACTTTCTGCCATCAAAGTTGTGTCATCAGCATATATGAGGTTGTTGATATTTCTTCCGGCACTCTTATTTCCAGTTTGGGATTCATCCAGCCCAGCCTTTCGCATGATGAATTCTGCATATAAGTTAAATAAGCAGGGAGACAATATACAGCCTTGTCGTACTCCTTTCCCAATTTTGAACCAATCAGTTGTTCCATATCCAGTTCTAACTGTAGCTTTTTGTCCCACATAGAGATTTCTCAGGAGACAGATGAGGTGATCAGGCACTCCCATTTCTTTAAGAACTTGCCATAGTTTGCTGTGGCCGACACAGTCAAATGCTTTTGCATAGTCAATGAAACAAAAATACAGAGGTACCTCTACTTACGAATTTAATGCGTTCCGAACACACATTTGTAAGTCGAAAAAAATTGTAAATCGAATCCCATAGGAATGCATTGGGAGAAAAAATTCGTAAGTTGAAGCAACCCTATCTAAAAATTCGTAAGTAGAAAAAATCCTATCTAAACTGCATCCAAGATGGCGGGCGGAGCTCCATTCGTAAGTAGAAACATTCGTAAGTAGTAAGTTGAGGTACCACTGTAGATGTTTTTCTGGAACTCTCTACCTTTCTCCATAATCCAGCGCATGTTTGCAATTTGGTCTCTGGTTCCTCTGCCCTTTGAAATCCAGCTTGCACTTCTGGGAGTTCTCCTCTCTCTGTACCCTTCCCTAAACTCCAGAGAATTGGGGGAAACACCAGAACAGATTTAGGGGGTACACAGGGGAAGGAGAGGGAAGAAAGCTCTGTTGCAAAAGGGTTAAATTCTTGCACTAATGGAATGAGAGACTTGGTGCTTCTTTGAATGGAAGATGATTGCTTGGGGCTTCTCATTGCACTTTATCCCCACACCTCTTCCAAAGAATATCCCTCTGTGTACAGTCTTCCTTTCTTCTTCTTGTGACAGATCTATTTATTATTTAAGTATATATCCTTGTGGAATGCCCAAAGTAGCTAATAACAAAATATACAACAAAATGCAAAATAAATAATTAAAACAGATGCCATCACACCAGGTAATATTTTCATACCATTTCTGACATATCTTGAAGCAGGTTGAAATGCACCATTTGAAATGCCCATTTGTTAGTCCTGACCCATTTATTTATTTATACTTTTTATTTACTGTGTATTATGAATAAATAGGCTTAATAATTAATTTTTAGATGTACAATATATAATCTGCTCTAAGAGTGTTAGTATTTGTTATATTGTACATCAAAAAATAATGGTTAATTATGTCTATTCATAATACGCAATAAATAAAAAGTATAAATAAATAAATAAATCACATATGTCGTGAAGTGAATAAGGCCAAAGGTCCTCATTCCTCAAATGGTTTACCAGTAATAAATAATTAAACATTCAATTTATAAATGCAGTAATTTTCTCATTGAAACCTACTCCTTGCCCTAAAATGCTTTGTTCCCTCTTTAACAGGCTCCATTTAACGTCTCGAAATCTTTCCTTTTCCTTTAGTATGACTATTTATTTTATAATACACAGTTGTTCCCATAGCTTTCTTCCAAGATCTGATTTGTTGGGTTTCCAGTTGCTTTTCTGTGACTTCGCATACAAAATCCTGGCTGTCGTGATTATATATAGTGCTTGGTTTTGATGTTCTGGTGCTACAGTACATGAGTTTTTTCATAGTTCAGCAGACATAAAAGAGGATCCAATGGAACTTTGTACAGCAATTACCGTTTCCCCAAACCTCTTAGCTTTGCTACATCCTTACCACAACTGCAAAAAGTCTCCCTTATCTGTGTTGCAGGGCCAGCACTTAACCATTCCCCTTTCTCCTCAACTTTAACTGATTTCCAGGGAGCCCCGTGCCACTGAGGTAACATCTTTACAGAGTTTCCCTTATAGTTACTTGAGACTGAGAAAGTAGCCGACAAGAAGGGCTTGTCAACCTTTTGCAGCCCAACATTTAGAAACCTGAGAGACTCATGGGAGACTAGTATGCCCCCTAACCATTGCAACCCCTTCATCTCTTACGACAGTGTGGTCTTCTCATGATAAGCATGGGTGAACTCGCAGGAGGAAATCTTTAACAATGTAGTAAGGCTCAGATGTTTTGTAAGGTAAGACAGGACCAGCACAAGGCAGGTCATCTTTGCTGGTCCCCATATGGATTTGGGCCTTAACTCTGATCTTAAGCCAACCATTTTTTTGATCATTGGATACCTATGTTCAATTGACCAAACAACTTGAGAGTATGGGGAAAACTAGCTGTCATGGCTAATGACCTATTTTCAGACAATGTCTCCTATTCCTCTACAGGCCCAGGGTGCCTCTGTTTGTTAAGGCTTGGCACGAGAGGGGGTTAACTCTGTTTTGACAACAGGCTTCTAGCACTGGTCTCCCAAGAGCGGAAGCTCCCGAAAAGCAGAACAAGCTTGCAGTGACATTGTGGTGAAGCTTCAAGCTGCTGACAAATTGGTCAGAGGCGGAAAATTTCCTCACTTGACTCACTGCAGTATTGCGGAGATGGTGGAAGGATCTAAGGCGTCTTCCCAGAGGAAGGGTAGTCTAAGGCTGCAGCCCCTAAACACACTCACTATCAAGTAAGAAGTATTGAACACAATGAGTTTTACTTCTAAGGGACTAAGGGACTGGTAGGGCAAAAGGCCGGGAGACCAACAGTAGGCAGAGCGCGAGCCAACTAAGATCACATCCACACTATGCATTTAAAGCCATCTTAGGCCACTTTAACAGTCATGACTCCTCCCCCAAAGAATCTTGGGAACTGTAGTGTGTGTGTAA
Source organism: Zootoca vivipara (assembly GCF_965207765.1). Classification (NCBI taxonomy): domain Eukaryota; kingdom Metazoa; phylum Chordata; class Lepidosauria; order Squamata; family Lacertidae; genus Zootoca; species Zootoca vivipara. Next base: position 63,007,552 of record NC_142582.1, on the reverse strand, counting down.
TATAGCTACAATTCCTAGCAAACTACATTTCCCATGATACTTTGGGGAGAGCCATGACTGTTAAAGTGGCATAAGAGGGCTTTAAATGCATGCTGTGGGTGTGATCTGATTTTAGTTTTGCTCCCGTCCTTCTCCCTGTTGAATCCTGCAAAGGCAACATGGAGACTAAGGAGGAGGGAACTGGCAGGCAGTGCTATCCCTTGGGCTGGACATATAGGAAGAAGGCTGGACAGGCAGGGGCTGGTGAAGTGCAGGCTGAGGTTGGTCGGCCAGTGCCACATTTTCCCACATGGACCAGTCTCCACTTGATGCCAGGCTAGAACTGGAATTCTGTCACACGGGATAGCACTATTCTCCTCCCTTTTTTATATCCTGTGCCCTGTGTATAAGTTAATGTGGAGGAAATCATTTATGGGCACACTTGGAAACATCATAAAGCCCCCCCCCCTGTAGCTGAGGCCAGAAACACTGGTTGGGTTGAGGTGATAAAATGCATAAAAGTTGCCTCTTAATCATCCTTGGATCTGTTATACCAGGGTGTGTGTGTGTGTCTGTGTGTGTGTGTGTGTCTGTCTGTCTGTCTGTCTATCTATCTATCTTTCATTTGTGTTTGAGTCCTGTAGGAAAGAGAACTTGCTCAGAGCCATCATGTTTCAGACTTGTTACCACCTGCCTTTATGGAAACATTTGAAAAGAAAGCTAAGATATTTGGGATATCTGCAAGAAGTTAAGAACACAGAGAAGTGTTTTGAGTGGCCAAGGAGCTACAGGTTCACCCCATTCTACTATATTTGAATTCATGTCTCTCATGTAACCAACCACTATTTTATAACACCTTAATTAAAGAGCAAAGGTACTCGAAAATCTTCGACACACATTCATTTTGTGTGTGTGTGTGGCGTGTGCTGGCATTTGCATACTTCATCATTTTGACAATCATGAATACTCTGACACTTGGAAAGGTGGAACAGGAAATTATTTGAATGTGCTAGTCTAGCATGGCAAGGAACAGCTGCCTGAGGTTTTGCTAGAGTAGACAGTGTATATTCTCACCCTTCCACTGCATGTGATTGCCCCTGAGGCCTGGATTAAATGCAATAATTGTTCCAATTAAATTGCTGTTAGTATTTTAATAGGCATAACTGGATGTGCCATCGGTGGAAAGCCTGGTTTGCAAAAGCAAAATATATTGGTGGCGAAAAAGTTCACAGTTGAATTGGATTTCACCAATAAAATTACTTTTGTAAACAAGTGGTTCCCCCCCCCCCCCGAGCAGTATATAGGTTGATAAGGTTGACATCTCTCCCTACCTACTTGCACACTTATGTCAGGTTGATTCATGATGATAAAAGAAAACGACAGCACAGCACAGGCTGTTTGCTTGTGCATATGTTACATAGGATGGTTTCTGGGGCAGTGATGGTACGGCAACCTCACTCAGAAGTAGTTGTTAGTGGGCAACTGGCAAACTGATGTAAGTCTCCTAGGCCTCGGAAATGAACGTTCTCTTCCTAAGGGAAAGGTGGGTTCTGTAGCAGCAAAAGTGACCACCTTTACTCTTTCCTGCTTCTCTTTTTCTCTGCAGCCTGCAGTTCCAAAGGCCCAGTTGACCTCTCCCATCTTTGAATACTTAAACGTTACCAGCTTGTGGCTTGTTTTGAGAGGAGCAAGCTGTGCAAATATTTTGCCTATGGTGAAATACAGTACCAAAATTATAAACATTTCTAAAATGGCACCCAGTTTATAGGGCAGAACATTTCCATTTTATCCTCTTTTTATGATGGATAAGATAGTGTGTACACATTGTACTTGGTTGTGTCATGCCACACAATGGCAGGCCAAATAGCTGCAGAGCAGGTATGGGGAACCTTTAGCCCTTCAAATGTTGCTGAACAACAGCTCTCATCAATCCCAGGATGCATGGCCAATGACCAGGGGTTGTAGAGTTGTAGATCACTAACATCTGGAGGACCAAAGGTTCCATACACTAGAGCCTCTACAAACTGTTACTGTTCCTTGCCATATGAAAAACTACAGGTATGAATACAGGCTGAACCAAATTGAAATTTTGTGTGAATGCAGAATTTTTGTTTTTAGAGGAATGGATCTAAAATGTTTTTAGGATGCTGAGTAAAGGCAGCCAGTATTTGTTGGAAGACAATTTTTTTTGCAAGTCAGGAGTAAGGGCTAGGGCAAGGGAAGACCAGGAAGATGGCAGCTGAGTTACAAACTGAGAGTAAGCCATAACTCCAGTGGCATTTCAAAGGATTCTGGGATGTACACTGTAACTTGTGCCAGAGTGCCAAAGACTATATTGTGTATATTTTGGTTTCAGTAAGGGACTTTCTTGCCTTAATTAATTAATTAATTAGTTTATTTATTTGTGAGGCATTCTAAATAGATTTACTACAGAAAAAATATATATTAGGCACTGTACATAAAAGTAAGACTTTTGGAAGTGAAGGCATAAGAGCACAAGGGCTGATAGGTTTGTTCTGAGCTAACTTGGACAGTTTTTACATGCTTAAGAAGCATCACTTTGACAAAACCTGAGAAACTCTGCATTAGTACATTCCGTTAGGTTTCCTCAAAGGAGGAAATGGAAGAATAACTTTTAATTTACAACTGGTTGGCATACGCCCGTGGAAGTCCTAGAGTCATCTAGGGTTAAAAATTGCAGATGGAATTAAAGTCTCTATATAACTTGATGAAGAACAGATGCCAGAAAACAATGTGGGGGGTGAGTGGGAATGTTTGGGTTATCATTACAATCTCTCTTCTCCCCCACCCCAAGCATGCAAGAATGCATATTAAAACCATAGCCTGTTTGAGAACCCAAATTGTTACCTGGAGGACATGCTATTTTTGGTTGACAAAATTGCTGCCGGATTGGAATGCACAAGAGGGGCTGGAACTTAAATACCTTATTAAAAAGAAGAATCCACTCTTCCTCTTAAAAAAAATTTTTCCCATTTTCCTTTTTGTTTCCTTTTCTTAAAAAAAAACAACAAACCCAAACTTCATCAGTTTAATGCACAGTTGTTTGATTCCTGCAAGCCTTGGTGCACAAACAGAATACTACTCTATTTATAAACAAAGGGGAAAAGGGGAGTGCAGATTAGCTTGACGCCACTTCAGCATAAAATTGCAGGAGTAAACAAGGTGGCTGCGGGGGGGGGGGAATCTGGGCAAAGGCTGGAGCTTCTCTGTAGCCTTTGCAAATGGTGGTTAATGTAATGTTAAATGTTGATTTAAACTTCCCTGGTTGAATATTTGATGAGGAGTTCCCTACTTACCCTCTGTTTTGAAGATGTTGCCTACCTTTGGGCAGAAGTCTTTGGTTTTACCAGGGCGAGATTCTGCTTCTATAAGTGATACCAGATCCATTGGGATAGAGACAGGAGAAGTCAACATGTCTGAATAATAGAACTCTGGAAGGTTCAGAATGGATCCCAGCAATGATCAGTATTGAATGAAGTTGCAGTATAAGCCCATTTTCAAAGGGTTAAGGACCAGGAGCGCTTTCTAGCTTTTTCTTTTAAACACAATACTTGAACCTTCTAATCTACATCTGCTACATTGTGCCAAAGAGAGTATTCCTGTTGTGATAGATGTAGAAACCACATGATTGGGGAGAGAACGACAGTGTGACGTAGCTACTCTTGCTAATTAGATGAGTACTACCCAAGACAATCATGTGACAACAATTGTGACTTTAAACATTCAAACAAAACGAAGCAAGAACTAACAAAGGCCAAAGGCCAAGTTCTTTTCATTTAGGAACATTTAGCTGATTAAAGACTGGAAGCTTGCTTTGTGTAAACCCCTCCGGAACTTCCACTTTATCTACACAATTATACACATGATAACACAAATCAGTTTTTATTTTTCACATGCATGAGCCCCATGGAGATGTGGTGGACAGGGTGATCAGATGAGGAGGAGTGGAAGGAGATTGAGGAAGCTCCTTGCAGGTTGCGGGTACAGTGACCAAGGAGGGCCTGAGTGACTTGGGAAGTAAAGACCTGGATCCGGGGGAAGGACCAAGTGGGTTGTCAGAAGAGCGGCACACTTCAGCATCATAAGTAAATCCAAGTGCAACGTCATCACCATCCAAGGGGCCCCCAGCGCCTCTCCTTAGCAGTGAGGAGGCATCCCTCTCAGAGGAGGCACCAAAAGATAGATGTGAGAGCAAGCTGGCCCCATTATCTCTGTTTCCATCTCCCAAGGATGCAGAGGTGATGACAACGCTGGCAGGAGCATCCTCTGCTCACTCATAGGAGTGCCCACTTGCTTGGCCAGCCCTGAGACTTGGGGAAACGATGGCACAAATGACGTGCCTGTCCTACTTTTCAAAAGGGAAGCCTATGGGGTGAACCAAGTGATGGAACAACTCCTCAGCTTGCCCCTAGCCATGCATTGTAGAGCTCTGCTGTGCTTTATTAACCTGTCATCTGACCTACAGTTTGTTGAGATGCTGTACTGAATTTTCAACTAAAGCTTTTACAGCTCATCCACACTTCTGCTTGTGCCTGGAAAGCACAGCTCTGAGCACTTTCCCCCCTTGCCCCGCTCCTTTCCAAGGGAAACCCCACTGTTTAGTGATAGATGCCCATCTGGAGAAAACCCAAATTGCCATTTGCTCCAATGGAACACTAAAGAGAGGTTTTCCCCTTAGTTGCAGCACCAGAGCCAGGAGTCCCAAGTCAGCAAGTCACATGACAATATATTTTCTGGCCTTATTTCAAAGTGGGGAATATGGATTGGCTTTCAGCAGCAAAGGCCAGGTCTGTCTGTCTTTCTGTTCATGCAGAATCCACCCACCCGTGGCTGTAATGTCATAGTAGTGCTAGTCATTTTGCTGTAACCGAAACCCTGACCTGTGTCTTGTCAGGCTCATCAAGAGGAGCAGGGATTCAGTCTGAAAGTCTGTGGCAATTAGGTATTTGGATATCACTTCTATCTTTTGGGGTGGGTGGGGTGGGAGCAAAATCTTGATCCCCCCCCATTTTTAAAAATAATTGCTTCCTGATTCACAGGGCACGTACAAGAATAACAGGACACTTACAATATTCTTAGTCATTAAGAAAGTCCCTGTGTAAAAAGTTTGCAAGTATTCCAGGTTAACAATCTTCCTTGATGAGGGATGATCATTACTTCAGCTGCTGAGATTTTTAAATTTTATTTTATTTGCCTGTTAGCAAAAAGAATGGTGTCTGAATTGAGTCTTTGTGAGGCTTCATCTAGTGAGTTGCGGGGGACGGGGGGCGGGGACGGACCATATAAATGACTATCTACCCTGATGAAAATCCTCAATAGAACCCATTGTTTTTTATATGGCTATTATTGGAGATGGCTGGATACTAAATGATTTTAAACACCAGGCTGAAAAACGTCTGTGTTGGACACACTCTTTCTCTCTCTCTCTCTTTGCTGGGATAATGACACTGCTTTGAATTCAGATATGGAATTTAGTTAAGGGGAGTTAAAGATCTGCTGTTCTACCCATTGTGTCTGTCTCGGAGACAGTGGATCACTTTAGGGTTTGTAACAGTGACCCTGTTGTCCAGTTCAGTTAATCTTTTATTGCTGGTTTCAATAAAGTACCATTGTGGGTTAAATTTACTGGGTCACCACTAAATGCTGCTAACAGCATTTGAACAAAACAGAAGTAAAGATGGCTGATTAAGGCCTCTCCTCTTGTTTTGACTCTTCTAGTCAGCAGTGACTGCTGGGCTCCACAGATTTCCTTTTCTTTTTAGGCAGTTTGACTTGTAGAGTGAATTGAAGGGAGGGGGCCAGGATTGCATTCATTGCTCTCAGCCTATTCTCATTCAGCTGAATCTGTGAACAGACCATAGATGCCTTACATACAAAGCTTTGCACATGATCTGAGACCCTGCCAAGAGAAAAGCAGGGATGTGGTCTTCAAAGATGTTGCTGGGCATTCTTAGTGCACTTCTGACAGTAGAAGCTTTGAATGGCATATGACATGTTCAATGCACATGCCAGAATGGGCTAGCATAAATTCTGTTTTTCTGTGTTGCTCATTCCCAAATTACAAGCCAGGATTTCTTTTGATCGCTGTTTGTTTGGCCTCTTAAAAAAGACCAGAGGAAGCATCTCTTTTTTATTTAGAGTTTAAATGAGCAGGTGGAAACCAGAGAGAGGGAATAAAATAATAATAATTCCCAGTCTCTCTTTAAGCAAAAATTAATGGGAGAACAACCCTGAGCTAAGCATCACACACACACACACAGAGAGACACACACACAGAGAGAGAGAGAGAGAGAGAGAGAGAGAGAGAGAGAGAGAGAGAGAGAGATAGCCTGTTCTGCCATGTATCAGAATGACACCTCTTCCTTGGAAATGATCACCATTTTTTTTGCTTTAAAAACCTGTAGTGTTTTTGCCAGTTGGAAAAGGGGATTTCCACACTTAAGGTTGCAGGGCAATGTGTGAGTGACGTAGTCCTGTGCAAGCAGGGAGACTGATTTGTGTCCTTGAATTATTCCTTGCCCAGTTCCCCTCTCCTCACTCTTTTTGAGCTTTGTAGTATCATGTGCAGACACAACAGTGCAACTATGAATGATAGCTAAAATCCACTAATAAGGATTTATTTTAGTGGCTGCAGGTAAGCAAGTAGATTCCCATTCATGTCAAAGGAAGGATGCAAGGGCTACTCACAGTAAATTCTGTGAAATGCAACACGAATGAAAATCATGCAACAAGGACAGCTTAGTAGACACACAATGTTTTTTGAAGGTTATACTGTAGGTATGGTGAGTACTTTAATTTTAATGAGAGAAGATTGCTTGAATATCTGATGAGTTTCTGACTCCTCTGAAGAGGTTCTTACTGGGAGATGGCTAGTCTGTGCCCTCTCTCTCCTCTGTTTACTAAATATTCACAAAAACGGAAATGTTAATAAATAACCGAGTCCTGATCTTGGTTGCTGTTTTACTTGCTTTAACTTTTGTTGTTTTGAAATCCATTTTAAAAAAAGGCAAAGATAGCACGCCAACGAGGACTAGTTCTAGGTCTTTAAACTTGACCATTGTAATATGCAAAACAAAAAACAAAAAAACCCCTAGTTGGAAAGATTTCTTTATCCCCTGCTTTAGAGATAGCTGAAGTCTGGTGGTAACAGAAGTAATTATTAACTTTGAATGCAACCCTGTCACGTGGGCAAAGGAAAAAAAGCTCTTGACATAAACGGAGGGCAATAACATGTCCCATAAACCTTATCACTAAGAAGTAATTGCTTTCTCCTGCTCATACATTCAGTATGGGGAATACAATGAGGTATCAAACCTAGTGGAACAAACCTAGATTAACCTTGGATACATCTCAGTCCACATATAGCTTAAATGGGTGGGGTTTCTCTTTTTTCGAGGCTCCTGGGACTGCTGTCTCTGGTGTAGAAAGGGCTACTTTCTGGTACGGTGAAGGAAATGACAATCTGTGAAGCAGCTGCACTCTGTAGATCTGTTCCCAAACTTCCCCCTTCCCTTCGGTTTTCTGCTGCTCTTGCAGCTTTTCACATCTGCCATTTGTGGGTGCTCCCACCCATCGACCATGAATTCCCATCAATGAGGAAATTGCATTTTTAGCATCTTACACTGCCACGACCTCTGTTTTGGCATCACACGTTTCCTAACTCAAATTAGGAGCTGAGCCCTAGTGTCAAAACAAGGCTGAGGGCAGTGGAGTGTCATCTGTGCCTGCAAAATATGTTCACATCTACTGCTTTGGATTAAATATTCTGAGTTACTATAAATAACCAGTGTTGTGTAGTGGTTAAGAGCGGTAGACTCGTAATCTGGGGAACCGGGTTCGCGTCTCCGCTCCTCCACATGCAGCTGCTGGGTGACCTTGGGCTAGTCACACTTCTTTGAAGTCTCTCAGCCCCACCCACCTCACAGAGTGTTTGTTGTGGGGGAGGAAGGGAAAGGAGAATGTTAGCCGCTTTGAGACTCCTTCAGGTAGTGATAAAGCGGGATATCAAATCCAAACTCCTCCTCCTCCTCCTCCTCCTCCTCCTCCTCCTCCTCCTCCTCCTCCTCCTCCTCCTCTTCTTCTCCAGAATGTTCACAGTGGCTTTCTTCACTTTCAGCCGCTGAGAGAGAGAGAGAGCTATTTTGTATTAAGAAGGGCCTGTGTTTGGGATGGCTAAGCAGAGATTGTGATGGGGCAAAGAGAGTAGCTAAGCCAAGCTGCACTTCAAATCTAAATTATATTCTGGGATATTCATTTATGTTAACAGTTCCCAGTATCTATATCCATAGGGTTGTCTGCAATATTAAATTTGTTACTTATTTTTGCTCTTAGAAATCTTGCTTTCTCTTATCTCACAGTTATGTTCCTATTCAGGTTTTTTTAAATTAAAAAATATACTTTGCACAAAGCTGCCCCAGAGAGTTGGAAACCCCCTTGGAATGGTTGGGATACAGTGCCAGAGTGGGAGTGGGTCTCATAAGAAATCAGGTGGGACACTTTGTGCAAGGGTAAATCTAGATCCAGCCCCATGAAACGGGGCTATTAGTGTAGTTTTCTTCAATAATAGCAACATGCACAAATATGAATTGTTTGTTGTTAATGAAATGTTTATACTGTTTAATATAAATAAAAATCTCTGATCCGTTTACATAAAAGCAGTTAAAAACATAGTAACATTCAATCATGCCTCCTAAAAACTGGATAAGTAAAAACAAAACTATAGCTCACAAATAAAACTATAGCTCACAAATAAAACAGACCTGGGTACAGAAACGACAAGTGAAAATTATGAGTCAAACTCCAGGAACTTTTGAGAAATCAGAGAACACATTTTAAATATGATTACTTATAGGGATATGGGGCAACCTTTTTCAGTTTGAGGGATGCACACAGAGGATGCTCATTCATAATTTATAAGTGTTTATTGGAAAAGTAAGTGGTGACGTAAAGTAAATGATAAATTATTAGTTAATTGATGGACTTTATTAAATAAGTCTTTCACATGGGATTTTATGGATTACTTAGCACTGGATGCTGTGAAGCTTTGTAAGCTTCAGGCAAGACATCTCAGCAGCCACTTCGTCTTGACTTGTGAGCACGTCTGAGCGCCAGTCACTCATGGGAATAATCGAGCCCTTCCAGAAGTGCTGACATGAAGATTATGAGGAAATGCTGGAGGATATGGAAACATTAGAAATCAGCTACAAGGACACTTGAATCCCCCCCCCCCAAAACAAACAAACAAACAAACAAAACAAACCCTAGTGGGGAAATGGCACCAGAAAAGATAAGTTTGGTTAAAAAGCAAACGCAGCTGCCATATTGTCTGGGGTCTTAAGAGGCCTGCTAAAAATCTCTTGGAGTGCAGCAGCTGGGCCACAGGTTGACCATACCTGTCCCGTACTTGGGCACATGCTGGCGTTGCTCAGCCTGTTTCACAACAGAAATCTGCGAGTGACCAACTATCATGTTGGCAAGCTTCTAGATTGTACTAAACTTCGCCAGGTTTCCAAGCGGTTTGTGTGCTCTGCTTGGGGTGGTTGCTGACACTAATCTCCTATTTATAACGAAGCAACAGACAGTGTTTGCCGTCCTGGAACTAGCGCTAGACTGCGATTCTGGATTCCCAATGACCCTCGAAAGTTTTTCCATTGAAAATTCTCTCCAAAGTGTTGCCTTGTGGATGGGACCTCCTGCTTTGCCTTGTTTCGGCTTTTTGCCAGGGCCCTGATGCCCTTCATTTCCCTCATCCTCAGAGGCTACTTCTCACATGGGGGAGGGGCAGTGAAGTGGGTGGGCAGGTGAAAGGTCTGCTATGTTGTATGTTTTCTGGCACTGACAGCTCAGTATCTACTCTCTAAGCTCCATGATAAGATTAGTGATGAATATTCAGGAGTTACCTTTTAATATTTAAATGCTTACACGATTTCACTTGAGATCTCTTTATGCACCAAATTAACTTTTTTGGGGGGTGTCCAGTTTGGATATGCATTCCCCTCCCCCCCTACACGTGGGACATTATTTGTTGAGCTTGAACACAAACTGCACTACCAACAAAAAACACTTTAAAAAAAACACTCGTCTGCTTTAACGGATATTTGGCTGCCGAACAAAATAAGCTGAAGAGGCTTGGATTCCTCAGCATCCTGCAACATGCTTTCCATTCCAAGTGGTTTGTGAAATTATGAGCTGGTTATTTAGAGTTCGTGGAAAGGTCAGAACATAGAATTCTGCCGGAAGAGAGATCTCCACCCCACCCCACCCTGGTTTACATTTGGGATTTTCTTTTAATTTCCCCATGTTGCTTACGCTTTCCAAATGCTCTTACAATGCCGAACTTTTCTTAATGAGAGGTTTGAAGCAGCATAATGTCTCCAACATATTTATGACATGGGAATCATTGGGGATGCTATTTAACCATTGCATTTTGGCTGCTGGTGGGGAAACTGGTCAAGTTGATTGCCAAGTGGTCTTTTTCAGGCGTTTAGGGATTGCACAGGGAAATGGAATCAGGATCCCCTCACGATGTGTGTTTGCTGACTTTTCTGAATGCCAGTCATAATGAAAGCAGGCAATTTCAACAGACCTCTGTTCACACACACACACACACACACACACACACACACACACACACACACCACAACTATAAAATCCCTTGGTGTGTTGGCCCTTTGGCATGAGCAGCCAAGAACACAGGTTTCTGGAGGTGCAAGTTTGAGTGGAATGGGATCGTATCTAGTGGCAAGATGCTGAACAGGTATTGTGTGGGACCTAGTTCTGTTTGATGCTAAACTGTCAAAGGCCCATCAACTAGCAGTCTTGGCCTTGATTCTAAGAGATGCTCATTGGGGGTTGCTATAAGACTAAATGCTACTAGGAATGTAGTTGTGTGATACAAGAATTGTGTGACTTTAAGAACTTGAGTTTGCTTTCCCCTCCTCTGTCCCATTTCTTTTTCCTTGAGTGTCATGTCTTTTTTTAGATTGTGAGCCTGAGGGCAGGGTTGTCTTACTGTAAGCTGATCTGAGAACCCTTTTAGCTAAAGATTGGGGTATAAATGTCTGAAATAAATAAAAGAAGGTAGAAAAGGGGGAAATATTTTCTTAGATTCTCCCAGCAGCTGACCCAGATAATCACATCTTCTGTACAGAATCACTTGGTGGTTTATTGGAGTAAATGGTAGCTTAAGTTATCTGTTGTCAGATTCTAAGTACTGGTAAGTCCTGACTTGGAAAGCACTTCTTAGCTGACGGAGCCACACTTTTGTGCTGTCTCTGATATAAATCTGCTCCTTAAATAAACTTTCTGCAGAAACACAATGAACTCGCTTACTAACAAAGTGTGGAAGGAAAGGAAGGTAGTAGTATATGAGTTAGAACAGGCATCCCCAAACTGCGGCCCTCCAGATGTTTTGGCCTACAACTCCCATGATCCCTAGCTAACAGGACCAGTGATCGGGGGAGATGGGAATTGTAGTCCAAAACATCTGGAGGGCCGAAGTTTGGGGATACCTGAGTTAGAATCTCAAATCTGGGAGCACCAGGCCAGTAAGAAGACTGTGTGAGGTCCATAGCTGTCAAGTTTTCCCTTTACTCACGAGGAAGCCTATTCAGCATAAGGGAATTTCCCTTAAAAAAAAGGGAGAACTTGACAGCTATGGTGAGGTTGGGCCTTCTTAAAAACTGTTAAATGACAAATGCCATGTGCTGGCTTTGAAAACTCCCAATATAGGATACTTGACTGAAACATTGTTCCTCATTGCATATCATTTACAGTATACCATATCATTCATTTTCCAGCTTGGTAGTAGAGCATCTGCTTTCCATGCAGAAGATGTACGGTACTAGGTTCAGTCTCCATCATCTACTCCTCTGAGTGAAAAGGGCTAACTGCTTTAGTAGGACAGTTAAGATATTTGTTGACAGCTCTTTGATATTGGCAATCCGGTGAGTTAAATAATGGTAAAAGGATTTCTCACTCACATATACCACTTGGGTGCATGCATGTGAAACACTCTTTATGTGTGTGGTTTTTATGTGCATTAATACAGGGGTGAGGCATTATTCTCAACTAATTAATTCCATGTTAAAATGTGTGAGCTTTTTTTACGTGCCGGGAAAGCAATTTCAATATCCATCGAATTTGCCCAGACATAGATCCATATGCTCTCTGAAGCGCATGCATCCAGTTTTAGAAAAGTCTGTAGAGTAAAGATGCAGAACTGTGGATTATTTGCACTTTTTTCATGACCCATAACTTCTGAATGCATAAATAGGTTCGGAGGAACACTTCTTCCTTTAAAAAAAAAGTTGAGTTGAGGAAGTTGTAGTGATAAATTGAAATAATGCGCAGTATTGTTGATCACACAGACACTTCATTTTCCTGACTTTAAAAGCTGAATATGTGAATTTGAGCTGTGGAGTCACTTAGTCTATGGTCTGTGACACAAGTTTCTCAAAGCTGATCGTACCTCCAGAAGTACCCCCTTCAATTTAGGCCACGCCAGTGGTACCTTCAGTGGCCTGTATTGAGCTGCTGAGACCTTTGTCTCAGCTCAGTGGAGGAACACCTGTTTTGCATGTAGAGAGCCCCAAGTTCAATCTCTGGCATTTCCAGGTAGGACTGGAAAATATCCCTGATGGAAACCCTGGAGATCCACTGCCAATCAGTGTAGGCAGTACCAATGGCAGTGTCCTATGTTCCTGTGTTCACATTCTTCGCCATCTTGTAGGTGAAAACTTTCCAAAAGGCAAGCCAGTAATTTTTTTAGTGTCTGCATGAGTGAGATTGTGTGCATATGTGTGTCCTTTTGCACATGCATCTCACAGATCCTGAAATAACTTCTGTTTTGTCCTAATGCTTTCTGCTTTGTAGCAGTTAACTGAAAGCATAGAGCACCACTCAAGAGATTAATTTTTCTGTTGCAATTGTATGCCAAAGCCTTGACTCCCTTTCTGGTTGGCTGGCATTGTGTTTCCTTGTTGTTGTTAAATATTCCGCATTCACATGTGCTGTGAGAAGTTAAACAGAGCAATAAATCAATTCAATTGAACCATTCTAAGAATCGGAATATACTCCTGCCATTCTGACTTGTTTGGGAGTGGCTCCCCAGTCTTGACTGAAGGGAAATAATGAGTAGGGCTGTTTACCATTGTGCCAGGAATGCTTTTGACTGACTAATCAGCAGAACAGAATAACCTGCTTAGAGGAACTTGGCAGTTACTTTTATTCTAACATCCCCACCTCCCAGTCTGAAGTGGCTCAGCAGTATTTCAGAAGCTTTGCCTTGTGAGTCTGCTGATTTGTGTAGCTCTACTTTTAGGTTCTTAACTATAAAGCTTGCATTTCTTCCTGCTATCCCACTTTCCTCTTGAAAACTGTTGTACAGACGTACCTTGGAAGTCGAACGGAATCTATTCTGGAAGTCCGACTTCCAAAATGTTCGACTTCTAAGGTGCGGCTTCCGATTGGCTACAGCAGAGTCCTGCAGCCAATCAGAAGCTGTGCCAGACTTCAGCTTCTGAAAATCATTCAAAAACTGGAACAACCACTTTTCGGTTGTTCGGGAGCCGAAACGTTCAAGTTTACAGGCGTTTGGCTTCCGAGGTTCCACTGATCAGCTAAAATTGTATTGCAGGAACATAAGACACTGCCTTCTACTGAGTCAGGCTATTGATTCATCTAGCTTGGCATTGTCTACACTGACTGGTAGTGACTCTTCAGGGTCTCAGAATTTGGTCTTTCCCAGCTGTTCCTGGATATGCTAGCTAGAGACTTAGCCTAAGACCTTTTGCACAGAAAGCATTGTGCTCTGCCATTGAGTTATGGTCTTCTCACTGTGCTCCAACCTCTGTTAAGCAAAACACACACACACACACACACACACACACACACACACACACACGACTTTAGAAAGGAAACAAGAGTCAAGTTTCTCGAACACTTATTCCAAAGATCCAGCGCCTACCACGACTCATATTCTCCCTGAAATAAAACATTTTCCCCACAATAGTGTCTGCCAGCTGCATCAATTTTCGCCCCCTGAAATAAATTTAAAAGATGTGGTCCCACTTATGTTTTGTCCCTTTTCCTGCTTAGTAATGCTTCCAGTTCAGGATTGGTGGTCCTCCCTGAAGTGAACCCTCCCACCCCACATTGAAGAGGACAAAGTTGAATATAGAAGCAATAAAACCCCTACTGCTGTTATACTCAGGGTAGCTCTGCTGAGTGTTGGCCACATTGAGCGCCGGTTGTAGACTTAGGTTCATTGAATGTGTTGGCTCAAGGCCTGGCTGGCTGAAAGCAGTGCGAATTTGGCCACAGACCTAGCAAAGTTTCACCCTTGACATGTAACCTCGTGTCATGTGAAGCCAAATAATCCACTGTAACACAAGAGAGTAGCTGCTCTCCTGTAATAGCTGGGCTTCTGCTATTGGAAGGGTTGAAGCAGTGGTTATGAGGCTTAGCTGTGCCCCTCCAGGTGTTGCTGGACCACAACTCCAATCACCTCTGACTCCAGCAGCATCTGAGGGGGCCATAGGTTCTACATCCCTTGCCTTTCATAAAGGCTTTAATAGTATAGTGGAGGTGATGGAGACCTGCAACCAGATATTGTGGATGAACCAGATTTGGGTAGTTTGCCTGAGATGTGCACAGTTCGCATGAGGGCGTTCCATTTGTTGGTCAGGTGGTGGTGGTGGGACAAAGCTGGGTAGTGCCATGTGACACCCGGCTGCTTTGCCTGGTTGTAGGGAGAGGGACAGAAGAAACAAGGAACTCCGGTCAATTTTTATTTTAAGACTTAGGTGAGCATTATGAAAGACTAAAAGTCTACCCTTTAGGAATCTGGATCCAGACCATTGCCTCCTTCCCATGGCTATCTTAGAGATCACTTTAGCCTCGTAAGGCTTATCTTAATATAAAACTTAACTCTCCCAGGCATTTGATAGTTTATGGCAGGGGTCAGCAAAGTTTTTCAGCAGTGCGCCGGTCCACTGTCCCTCAGACCTTGTGGGGGGCCGGACTATATTTTGAAAAAGGAAAAAGAAAAAAAAGAACGAATTCCTATGCCCCACAAATAACCCAGAGACACATTTTAAATAAAAGCACACCTTCTACTCATGTAAAAACATCAGGCAGGCCCCACAAATAACGCAGAGATGCATTTTAAATAAAAGGACACATTCTACTCATGTAAAAACACGCTGATTCCCGGACCACCTGTGGGCTGGATTTAGAAGGCTATTGGGCCCTTGAGCCTTAGTTTGCTTACCCATGGTTTATGACGATTTTGCTGTTGCTGCTGCTGTTGCTATTTTGCCTCGTCTTTTATGGATTTTTGTATGGTTTTTATGGCTGTAAGGATTGTTCTCCCCCACCCATCCACCCTGTTTTACGCTTCTATTCATTCATCCAATTCATTCATCCAATCCAGAATGAATTGACAGGCTCTTGTAGGAAAACAAACCTAAATAAAAATTGCATTTCTGTTAGTCCTACAGCAAAGTAAAATTTCTACATTCCTTTCCAACTTGTTTTGAGGTTTCTTTTTCAATTGCCTTAGTCCTGTAACCCAAATGGCTGATGTAATGGATTGTCTTTGTTTGCCAGATGTGACACACTTACAAGTATAGATGAGCTTTTAAACAGTTGGGTGTGTGGGAAGGGAAATCCCAGCCATAAACTAATGTGGTTAACTGTTTGGGACAGCCAGGCAATGATTTATGGTAGAAGCCGACTTAGACAGCATTGCATAATGTCATTTGTTTTGCTGATGTTGTTAGTCTTTCCTTTTTAATTTCTGTAAAATCAAACAGGTTGCAGAGTTTGAAGTACTAATATTGGGGGGGGGGAGAGTAGGAGGTTACTATTTTTCTAACATTTCTCCATGTAAATGGATAGCATATCAGCCTTAGGCTGTAGAAGCAGGCGAAACATTTGCACTTTAAAGTAGGCCTCTAATTGTAAAGTATGGTTATATGTATTGTTGACAATTGTTTTCAGGAATGTAGCATAAAATGAGATTAAATAACTCCCTAATACATTCTAGGAATTCTATGTGCAATGATGGCAGTGTGGCAATGAAGAGATTTACATAAAAAAAAATTATAAATTTTTTTTATGTAAATCTCTTCATTGCCACGCTGCCATCATTGCACATAGAATGTGCAAAAAAATTTATAAATTTTTTTTTAGATGGCTTCACTACTTGCATTCACAGTTCTACATTGTGTATTATGGCACCTTCATAGGTAGTATTTTTTTTTTTTAAAAAAAAATGCATTTCCTTCAGTCACATTCAGTACATAGGTGTACAGGTCATGTTTCAGATGCCAGCTACTCATATCAGTGATGAAATCTAGCTCAATTGATGCATTTGTTGTGCCTGAAGTATATGTGTAGAAAGCGGAAAGGTCACTCATATGAAAATTTGTGCATCAAACATATCTTAGAATTGCTTCATCCAGACAAGAATTATTATTATAGCTACAGATTAATAATTTTTTGCATCGAATGTTGTTGCACTGTTGCTCCAGTGGGGACATCTGCAAATGCAGTGGTGATTAACTTTTCTTTCTTTCTCAGGGGCTGTATTCACTCTTGGCCAACCCTCCATGGGCCTTCTTCAGTGGTGGGTGTGGCCCCACACTCTTGTACGTACACACACACACAGAGAGAGAACCTCGTCATCTGATTGGTGTAGATCAGTTGAATTTGCTGCTCCCTCTCTGCTCATCTAATTGATCTAATTGCCTGAGTTCTGTTTCTGACAAAAAAATAAGTTACTGCCTACCATCGGCGTAGCCAGAGGGTGGGGTAGGACTTTTGTTAAGGAGGGTAGAACTGGTGTGATTTGTCAGTTACTGTAGTTAAATATTTATATTGCTTTACTTGGTCTGGGGGGGGGCAGATGTCCCTCCCTGCCCCCCTGGCTACGCCCATGCTGCCTGCTATGGCAAAATATTGCACAATCCATTACATAGACCTTTGTGTTATTGTTGTATTGTTCCACACCATTCATTTTAGTGCAAAGGAAACACATTGCAAATCCGGGAGGGATTACTGTTGATAATTGTATATCATTATACTTTACCTGTGGACGGAAAACACCAAGAACCGCTGTTTGAGCCATGGGACAAATAAGTGAATATCAGCAATTTCTGCTCTTGTTTCCATTGAAATTCTCTGACATCCCTACCTGATTTGCATGCCTATCAGGGTTCTCTGCTGCGCTTTTTTTTGTTTTTGCCACCATAAAAATCAGTCGGATGTTGGGGGGAGGGAGAAGAAAAACATACTTCAGAGTCTGCACCAGGCTCCTGAATTGAGAGTTAGTTAATGGAAACAGAAGGAAGGGATTGTCTTCTGGAATAGATTTCGGGGGGGGGGCAGTGCAGGGGGGAATCAGCAAAAAAATGCCTCCTTTCCTCTTCTGAAAGTGGATTTCTCTACTAAATCAAAGTCCCTTGTGCTCCTAGAAGGGATCAGCTACCTCCTTCTGAGTTGCCTAAATGGACAATAAAAGGCTTGTAGGTGGGAAAACCTGCTACTTTGCTGTAAACTAAATACATGGCAATATTTTGCCATTGTTGTTTTATCTTATGCTTGTGTTTGGCGACGGGCTTCGCTTGCAGTAGATAGAGAATGTGGACAGAATGACACATTCTGGAAACAACTAAAATAGCAACAAATGTATATGGTGGCATTCAACTAAATAATTGTGCTGGTGCAAGGATTACCACTAGCACAATGGGACTCCCCCCCCCCATCTCCTCCCGCTGCACGCGTCCTATGCCATCTCCAAATCTGCTCCGGAGTGTTGGGGGAACCCTAGAACAGATCTACAGGGGGTGGGGAGATATCATTCCTATTTTCCTTTGTCCTGTGTTGAAAACAACCCATTAATGTGCACAATTGCCACTGATCATAACTGTCGATAAGTATTTCTTAGAACAATACTCTGGCAAAGGAAGAGATTGCAGGCATTGGAATGGGTGGATACTTTTAAGTGCACTGTTTGTTTCTGTTATGTTCCAACACCTTACTTAAAAGTGACAAAGAATCTTGTGGCAGCTTAAAGTCTGCCATTCGTTTTGGCGTAAGCTTTCTTCAACTACAGTCCATTTCATCCAAACTCTGAAATGTTTCCCTCAGGGAAAAGGGAACGAACGGGTGTGATTCAAAGCCTGTAATCACTTGCTTTGACAGCATATTATTAAAGGTGCACCTGTAGCAAGAAATACCTGTACTTATTGGCAGTTATGTATTGCCCCTATTCATTCAGTTTGCTACAACAGAGGCGTTAAGATGTTAGACTGTGACAAATGCAGTTTTTAAAAGTGCCCATCCATTTCTGATAATTCATTTACAGCAGGAATAGGGAACCTGTAGCCTTTAAGATGTTGGGTTGTAACTCTCATCATTCCTGACCATCATTGATGAAGTGTGTGTGTGTTGTTTTTTGTTTGTAATAGATTTTATTAAAGTTTGAAAAAACATACAATGGTTAGTATCAAATATCCAATCTACTTTTATCAGAGGTTAAAAAAAACCCTAATCTAAATAAAAGCACAAACCAAAAGAAAGAGAAGAAGAAAAAATAGAGGGGGACGGAAAGAAGAAAAAGAGGGGGAGGGAAAAAGGGGAAAGAACTTCTGATGCGTTGACTCATCTATATATAGAAAAATGTTTAAAACATCCACTTGGAGATAACACCCAACAATCCCACTTTCTATAAACCAATATTTTCTTCAATCCTCAAACCCAGATATCATGTTCATTTTCTTTTTCCACACAAAAATTCTCTAAGGCATTTCCAGTCTTTTGTAAATAGGGATTGATGGAAGTTTTGTCCAGCAACATTTGGAAGGCTCCAGTTTCCCAGCCCCAATTTATAGTCTAGTCCTAGGTATGGATGTTTGCTGAGAAGTAAGTGCCACTCTGGTGAGTGAGATTTATTCCCAAGTGAGGAGACCTAGGATTACAGTACAACCTTTATTCCATGGATATTTCAGCTAGATGACTTGCTGTTTGTAGCAATATATATATGCAATTTGTTTCATTTTCCAAAAACAGCCTAGTGAAACTGGCTTGTTAGATTCCACTTCTTTTTTCTGTGTACATACAAAAAGTTATTCTTGAAGGTGACATTGGACGCCACAAACCAAGCAGTGGTCAAGGAAGCAGAATTGAAGTGTTTCCTTCTTATTTCATGCGTCTCATCATGAGGGAGACAGGTGAGCAAGTGGAAAGGTCGTCCTCAGTTTGTTTCTGATCAAGGTAAAGTTAGGATAAAGTGCTATGAAATTATCTTTGCACAGTAATTCTAAGTTTTCAGTTTCATCACATGTTTGTGTTTAAAGTAGAAATCTGTATAGAGAGGGTTAGGTTTGAACGAGTGTTACCTTAAAAGAACAAGCCAAATCTATATACAGTGGTACCTCGACTTACGAAGGCGATCCGCTCCGCGGCGCTCTTCATAAGTCGAATCCTTTGGTTGTCGAAGCATCCCTTTTCTGCATGCGCGAAGCGCAATTTTGCGCTTCTGCGTATCCAGCGACTGCACGCGCTGCTTTTGCACAGGCGCAGAACGCGCACGCGGTGAAAAGACTTCCAGGTTTGCCGACTTCGTAAGTCGAAAGCTTCGTAAGTCAAGTCATTCGGATGTCGAGGTACCACTGTATACATAATTAAGGAAGCCATTTTGTTGTGAATCTCATATGAGATACACACGCAGTAGAAGTCTCTCCCAGTAGCAGTCACCACATGGAAGCAGTTTAAGGCCCAGATAGTTTACTGTTGCAGAAGATACGGCTCAGTAAAACAGTTCTTGTATGTATAGCTTGTAGGCTTTTGCCGATACAGATAAATACAGAACATAGAAGTACAAAGTATATCTGTTGCTCCAAATAATCTCCAGCAATTTAAAATGTAACTATGAACAAGTAACACCAACTGACAACTCACATACTAACTGACAAGACTACTGAGCTAATGCATGCCAGCTCAGTAGTGTCTGTCAGTTAGTATATGAGCAGGTATCATAAATATAGTCGTGGCACTGGGCAGTTACTGTAGCAACTGGCTTGGCTGACCTTGCACCTGTGATTAACTCATCCATAGGGTGACTCCACTCAGGGCCGGCTCTAGGAGTAGGCTGGGTGGTGCGGGTCGCCGCTTCGGCGCCCGCCCTGCGCCCACCCACCGGGGGGGCGGGCGCCGAAGCGATCTCCGCACCACGGTGCCAGGGCTCCCGACATGCTTGAGGCGGCCCTGACTCCACTGATGAAGGAAATTTACCGCTTACATCCACTTACTCCAGCACAATTATCTGAAGCTTTGTGATGGAAGCCGATCTCATAAAATGAGTCCTTTTATGCAAAGCTTTCTACAGGAAGCAGATTTAATGCGTTGCAGGGTTTTGTTAAAACAGAAAATTCGACAAACTCAGTAAATTTCTGTTCTAAAAGTTACACTAGCCAGTAACCAACACTCCTGTTCTTCTAGTGCAAAGGATGTCTGCTAGTGGAACAGAACCGCCACCCCCTCTCTGTCCGCCTGCAGCCCACTGTGAACCCCCAGAATCGGCTCTGGAGGACTGGGGAAGAGGAAGGTCAAGTCATGTTGCACAGGCAGAAGTCTGTTGCACTCACACCCCTGAGCAGTGCTTGTAACACCTTTCTTTACCCTTCTATCATAGTGCATTTTCTTCTCACTTGTCCCCCTAAACCTCTCATTTTTCATTTGACAACAAGGTCTCGTATCCACAACAATCAACAACGTGGAAAAAGAGAGAAAGAACGCGCGCACACACACACACCTGACATAAAGTTATTTATTGATTTCTTATTTTTGGCATTTCTTTACTGCCCAGCCAATCCCAACCACTGGGCTGCTCATACTATCTATCTATTTATCTATCATCTATCTATCTATCATCTATCTATCTATCTATCTATTGTCCATACTGATCAGCACCTGCAGAAGGGAGAACTCCCTCTAGGCATGGGTAGGCAACCTAAGGCCCGTGGGCCGAATGTGGCCCAATCGCCTTCTAAATCCGGCCCGCGGATGGTCCAGGAATCAGCATGTTTTTACATGAGTAGAATGTGTGCTTTTATTTAAAATGCATCTCTGGGTTATTTGTGGGGCATAGGAATTCGTTCATTTTTCCCTTCAAAATATAGTCCAGCCCACCACATGGTCAGAGGGACGGTGGACTGGCCCACGGTTGGAAAAGGTTGCTACCCCTGCTCTAGGGCCTGCCTTTGCCACTGAACACGTGTTTCTCTAAGTACCAGTGTTTTCTAAATGCTTGCCAGATTTTCTGTGGACACATCCATCTTATCAGCACCATGAAGGCCCTGCTTCCTTTCTGGGCCAAGACATTAATTTATCATGTTTTTCTTCACATTTATAAAGATAGGTTCATAAATATTTATAAAGGAGGCTGTTTTCCTCTTTCTTTAAGACCTTGATAACTCCTGGGACTTGGCTGGTGACAGAAGGAAGTCATGTTGAATTCAGTACTTTGGGGACCTTAGCAAGTTTTCAGCAAGCGTATATTAAAAATTGCCAGTAGCGTACTCTTTTAGGAAATCTAGTAGCAAACCAGTACAATGTAGCAGGTTTTATTTGTACTTATATGCCACCTTTTCACCATGGAACCCAAGGCTTGCATACATGTGGCTCCCAGATGGCCACCCAACCAGGCGTTGACCAGATTCATACCTGCTTAACTTCAGCAAGGTGGTCACATTATGTGCCTTCAGATCATACCCTGGAGCAGTGGGCGTCTCCACTTAGCCACAAAGTCCACTAGGTGACCTTGGGCCAGTCACTGTCTCTCAACTTACCCAACGTCAAAGGGTTGTTAGGAAGATAAATGGGACATGAGGAGAACCATGGTATGCGATCTTGAGCCTGGAGGAAAGTGAAATAAGTACATAAGAATCAAGGGGGTATCCAGTGTTCTGACACTTGTGCAACAGAACTCCCCCCCCCGGTCCCCACACCCTTGTGCACCCTACACTCTCCCAAAAATTTCCTCTGAAAGCTTGGGAGAAATTCTCAGAACAGATTTAGGGGGTGCATGCAAGGGGCGGGGAAGTTCTGTTCCACAAGCATAGATCCTTAGGCTAGAAGAACGAGTGACTTAACGCTCCTTTGGATACAAGCCTAAATAATTGGCATATGACTCTTCAGCTGTTGAGTTCTAGAACACAATAGAAAAATTCCTAACCATCGTAGAAATAAGTTGCTGGAAATCTAAGATAATTGTGCAAGGACGGGATTTCGCTCACATATAATTACTGCTTTTATTTCAGGTCTTTCTGGCTTTGCTTCATTATTCTGCGTTGTCCTAGGGCACCGTGAACCCCTTTTCAGAGTGGAGTAGTATTTCAGATAAACACTCTGTCCCGTGTTTTCCGTGATAGCATTTTTTTTATAAAAAATCGCATGTCTCTCTTTGTTTAAAATGCTTACTTTAAATCAAAAGTTGTTCCGATGCACAATTAATTAAAGCAAAACTTCGTGCTGTAAAACGCAGTACATTTCTGTACAAGTGAAAAGCAAAATTAACAGTTCTCATTAAAGTAAATGTACAAAGTAGGGAGTGGTGCCAGCTAATTAAGACGTTTTAAATAGTGATTTGGGGGTTGTTCCAAAGGCTTCCCAAGAAAGACAGATTCCAAATATCCACAGCAACTGAATCAGGTGAACCTGGCAGGGGTGGTTTAAGGGAACTAGTGGGCAGACAACAACCAGCTTATCTCCTCAGCCAGTCACTAGTACTTGCCTAAGATGCTGGATCAGATCTGCAGTACAGGCAACTAACATCGTAGACGTCAAAGACGCATGGGTCATTTTAGACCTGGAAGAGGATGGAATGGGGGCGGGCTGAGGCATGCTCCAGTGAAACGTGGAGGCCGAGAACAGAATCCCCCCCACGAAATGGTCACTACATGTACAGTTTGCAGGAACAAAGGAAAGGGCCTTCTCAGTTGTGGTGCCCAGGATGTAGAAATTCCTGCCCTAGAATACCTGCCTAGCCACCTTTTCGTTGAAAGAGTTTTTGGTCTGGCAGGACTTTGGCCTGTCCTTCGTTTGAGTGCTTCTCTCTGCCTGGATTATGTAGAGTTTTGTCCTGCTGGATTTTATTGCTACTGTGACGTCTTAAATTGTTTTATTTTGGATTTCTGTTAATCATCTGCTGCCCTGAGCACTTTGGAGTGTCAGGTTGAAGTGGAAATTTCATAATAAACATAACTAGTCATCTCAAACCCAAGGTTATCTGCACCAGGAAGTTCATGTAGGTGTAGGGGAGTAAGACTGATCCCTGTGGCACTCACAATAAATCTCAGCAGCAGGAGTAAAATTGCCCAATGTGACCCACTGGGAATGCCTGGAAAGGAAGGAGGGCAGTTAGTACAGTGCTTGGCCCCGTTGTCCCTGCCAAACCCTGAGAGTGGCGCAACAGAATGTTGGGTCACTTGGCTGACAAAATCTAGTGTAAATGTTTCATATTTTAGCATATTATGAGCACATAACGTTTGTGGTTTTGTTGTGGCCTCTAGTGGCTTGCCCTCAGTATTACAAGAAGTTAACATGGTAATTTAGATAACAGTATTTTACTTTGAAGTGTATTGATTTCATATGTGTGGTTTGTGAAAGGCAAACAATACACTACAAAAAATATATGAATGTATGAATATTATTATAAACAAAAGTTGCTTGAATGATTACATTAATACTATAGGGAGAATGTAGCTCCTGAGGATATTCAGCAGGCAATATTGCTAATGAACTCTTAGGCAGTAGAATTTTTTCTTAAGTGTAAAAAAACAGATTTTGTAAGTCTTTTTTATTTTATTTTTAAAAATCTCTCTCTCTTTTTAAAGATCATTTGGCTTTTGTGTATGAAAAGTCAGGTTTTTTCCAATGTTGTTAAAAAGAGATATAATGTTAGTAGAGTATAATTTCTTTTTAAAAGGGAGGCAATGTGAATAATGGAAGTGTCCAATTCATGCCCCAGTGATTTGGGGATTCACAGTGGCCTAGATGATCTTCTGTACAGTGGTACCTTGGTTCCCAAACTTAATGCGTTCCAGAAGTCTGTTCCAAAACCAAAGCGTTCTAAAACCAAGGCATGCTTTCCCATAGAAAATAATGCAAAATGGATTAATCCGTTCCAGACTTTTAAAAACAACCCCTAAAACAGCAATTTAACATGAATTTTACTATCTAACGAGACTATTGATCCATAAAATGAAAGCAATAATCAATGTAATGTACTATAAAATAAATAAGACAGTATTGCAGATGATAAAAATTAAAATTATTTGTTTCTTACATGCACTGATGATAGTCATTGTTTGGATGGGGGGCTTTTATCCATTTCTGCAGTCACACAATCATCAATCAATCAGTCAATCAGTCAATCAATCAGCTGAACTGGGTTCCACACAGTCACAAAAACAAGTCACAAAAACGAAGTCACAAGCCACAATCATAAGTCAGTCCCTTAAAACGAAGAACAAGTCACAGTAACAAAAAAAAAGCCACACAAACAAAAACGCAAAAAATTAGCAAAAACAAAAGCTCCAAATATCACCTCTGTGCTCGGGACTCAACAGCCGACAGACTCAGCAGGAAGCCTCTGTTTAACAGCGGGGGACTCAAATTACAAACAGGAAGCGGAACATGTTCATCTTCCAAGGCAAAGTTCACAAACCGTAACACCTACTTCCGGGTTTGCAGCGTTCTATTTCCAAGTTGTTCATAAACTAAGCTGTTCTAAAACCAAGGCACCACTGTATTTGTGAGCAGCAAATAATGACAACTGCAGATTCCAAGATGTCCATCTGTATCCAGTATAAAAAGCTACTGTAGGTGATGCCCACAAATGGAGTCACTATGTAGCATAACAAACCCTCAGGGGTCTTTTAAAATATATTGATATTCTCAGCTTTTAATGTTTTATAAATATTTCTAGCTGACATATATAGGGGAAGTGGTAGAATATGTGTCAACTGCTTTCCTTTCTCCCCGTCCTCCTGCTTTTTCTTTTTTGCTTATGCATCTCTATGGGTGAAAGCCAATGCTGGCATTCTTTTTGCAGAATGGCTTTTCATCCAGTGGAGGTGTCTGCTAATGCAAAAGAATGGGAAATGTTTGTTCACAAATTCCCCCCCCCTCAATCCCCAAAAATCTGTTCCAGAGGATTAGATGGTGATGGTGAATCGGAGAAAATCACTACTCTTCCCTTGCATTAGCAAACACCACTGCTGCTTCGAAAGCACAAGTGTATGCCACAGTGGTAATGATGTTTTCAGGATCTTCTAATGCCTTTTCTTTCCTTTTAACAGGTAGCAGTTGCTGCTGATTGTAAGTACCACCCTTATTATCTATTTCAGTTCTATCCCTGATAGATGGGTCACTGGTGTTGATATGGTTACTTAACGCAGCTCAGTAAATGCTGTTCGAAACCTTTCGCCTCTGTACCTCTGTTCCCAAGCCAGGAAGCACCCCTGGTGCAGTTAACTTGTTACTTGAATTTTATAGCTTTTCACATTATCTGGTTTATGAATATTAAATGGTATGTTGATAGGGTTGCTTCCCTTCATATTGTTTATTCCACTTCTGTAGATCTGCCTGGCTTGTACCAATGCAACAGCTTCTACCCTTCGTAGTACAAACTCTTATCTCTTGCAGAAAACCTACTGTAACTCTTCTCTGTTACTATCAACAGAAAGTCACTGAGGATGCTGCATATTGTGCTCATCCAGGGCCCTGCCCCCTTTTTTGTGCCATTGCCATACAAGTATCATGGCACATTGTTAACGCATTTGATCAGTTCTGCATACGGTCCGGTCCCTTTTTTACTCTGTAGCTCTTCCCACCCCACCCTGCTCATACCAGTTTCATACTGTCCAGAGCTCATATAACAGACAGAGTGTTTCCCCATACTTCGTAACAAATATTTCATTTAGCAGTGGGAAAAAGCTCTAGTTAAGCAAAGGCATTTAGCTGTTGGCTCTTTTTTTTCTTCTGCATAGGTGTTAATGAATGTGGATCTGTAAATGTAACCGTATCAGAAACAGAAATACATATCCAGCCACCTCACAACCATACAATAAATAATGTAACTTTTGCAAATGGAACAAGTGCTAGAGTGCAACCATCGAATACGACGGTATCTGGACTTCAACCTGGCACGCAGTACAAAGTGACTTTTGAGATTTCTGCTGAAAAACCATGCTGCAAAATCATTACAACAAGTAAGTAATGGGCTGGAGGAGATGTTTACGGATCTGAGATGGCGTTGGAGGCAGTTCTTACATTTCAAATAGAGAGAAGATTGCTTGGATTTCTCACACGTGTGCGATTCTGCTCCTAGTAGCTGATTCCAGTAAGACCAGGCGGTGCTACTGGCTAATGGAACTGAACTGTTTGTTCTAAGGCAAAGCACAGTTGAAGTCTATACCCCCTAACGGCAGCCAGCCATCTGATCAGCAGTGTAAAAGACAGCCTGGGTTCTTCTTCCCATGCTTAGCCTTGGAAAGCAAATGGCTCCTCCTACAATTATTAGCACTTCAGGCTCCATTGTGTGCACTTTGCCTCACTCAGGAAGTTTTCCTGCTGAGCTGCACAGGTTTTCCTTTTGAGTCATGTTTCTTCCTGCAAGCAAATAAGTCCAAATGTCAGCCTCCTTCATTTGGTCCACATTTAGATTTTGGGGGGGGGGCGGTTCTGTGTAGTACTTTGAAACAGTAATATTCTTTACATAAAAATAGTTGGTTTTAAATTCAAAGAGAGCACTCACTTTGTTTCCCTGTTGCTTGTGGCTATTTTTTTTAAAAAAATAGTAATA
This sequence comes from Zootoca vivipara, assembly GCF_965207765.1. Classification (NCBI taxonomy): domain Eukaryota; kingdom Metazoa; phylum Chordata; class Lepidosauria; order Squamata; family Lacertidae; genus Zootoca; species Zootoca vivipara. The sequence goes on along the minus strand of NC_142582.1, from coordinate 62,980,680 downwards.
ATGATGTCGCTGAAGGCTTTTTGGGGTAATGGAACTACACAAAGTCTAGAGCTGCCAAGTTAGAGCCTTAAATAATTAACTGACGAATATAGTAATTGAGTTCTACAGAAAAGAGGTTTGGTTTTAAAGACACCCAGGAGCAATGTTAAGAATTAAAAATGTATGAATAGCTTTGCTGTCCTTCAAATCCGACATATGGGATAGGGATTTTCTTTGCTACAGATTGTTTATCAATACTGTATGAATCCGAACCTTTTCCTCCTGACATAATTGTCTTGGATGTGTGTTGAGATTACACAGCTTTGCCTGGTTAGCTAGCTGTGTACATGAAGCATTTCTAAAATCACTGCTTGGAAACTGTGGATTCACCCTTGGGTGTCTTCCTGAACCTCGCTGCCACATTTCACAATGTAGTGTTGCTACTCGGATGTATAATGACCACCATCTCCTTCTCAGCATACACTGCTAGACTGCTTCATGTTATGTGCAACTTTTCTTCTGGACAGATAAGTTGGTTGCTATGTCTTCAACGCAACCATTAAAGCACATGCAGCTGTCTTTGAAATCAGTTGTGACCAAGCCTTTGTAGACAAGAACTTCCAAACATTATAGACTTTCCCTTATGAGGGCTCATACCTCAATACACTTGCTCACCTTTAAGGAACTCCTCTGGTGTCCTTGCTACAATTGTCTAGATTTAGGGGTCAGCAAACTTTTTCAGCAGGGGGCCGGTCCACTGTCCCTCAGACATTGTGTGGGGCCGGACTATATTTTGAAAAAAATATATGAACGAATTCCTATGCCCCACAAATAACCCAGAGATGCATTTTAAATAAAAGCACACATTCTACTCATGTAAAAAATACCAGGCAGGCCCCACAAATAACCCAGAGATGCATTTTTAAGAAAAGGATGCATTCTACTCATGTAAAACATGCTGATTCCTGGACTGTCCATGGGCCGGATTGAGAATGTGATTGGGCCGCATCCGGCCCCCGGGCCTTAGTTTGGGGCACCCCTGGTCTAGAACGAAGGCCATCGTGGAATTATTCTCAACTGCCTGTTTCTGAAGAGTGACTCTCCCATTTTGAGGACCTATATGAATCCATCTTGAGGTACCTCCAAGAGGTGGCATCCACCTGATTGTTGGTCATTTTGTAGGTTGTGCCTTCCCTCGCATGGGTGGATTTTGAACTGTGTGGGCAGAAATGGCTCTCCTGATGCTGCTGTGACATCACCTGATTGGCAGTTGGACAGCACCACCCACCTGTCAAGCTTGCTGTACTCCATCAGGCCAGCTACTTTAGTCTTCAGGCTGTGCACTTGTTCCCACAGAGACTGCACTAGACACACAACCACAGCATCTGTCCAGCAGCCGTAGGATATGCTAAGTCATTTTGTGCAGCTCAGCTCTTCCTTCACACTCTTGTTAGACTTTTTGCTGCACTTCCGGTTTCTTTTTAACTTTAAAGAGTTTTTGATTAAGCCAGGGATGGGGAACCTGTTGCCTTCCAGATGTTGTTGGGCCCCAACTCCATCATCTCTAACCATTGACAGTGCTGGCTAGAGCTTGTTGGAATTGGAATCCAACAGCATCTGGAGGGCCCCAAGTTTCCTATCCCTAATTTAGCCAGTATATAGCATATGCCAAGTATTAAGAACTGCTTCTGAGTACCTGTCTGATTACTTAACTGGGAAAGAGCCTGGATTTGGATGTTTTAGTTTTCTGAATTTGTTGCTTTTCTTGCAAATAAAACAGTAGTTTGACATAATCCCATAGGTTATGGTATGTTTCCTGAGCATTGTTCATCTAACTATTGTAAAGGTAAAGGGTAAAGGGACCCCTGACCATTAGGTCCAGTCGTGACCGACTCTGGGGTTGCGGCACTCATCTCGCGTTATTGGCCAAGGGAGCTGGCATACAGCTTCCAGGTCATGTGGCCAGCATGACTAAGCCGCTTCTGGCGAACCAGAGCAGCACACGGAAACGCTGTTTACCTTCCCGCTTGGAGCGGTACCTATTTATCTACTTGCACTTCGACGTGCTATCAAACTGCTAGGTTCGCAGGAGCTGGGACCAAGCAATGGGAGCTCACCCCGTCGCAGGGATTCGAACCACCGACCTTCTGATCAGCAAGCCCTAGGCTCTGTGGTTTAATCCACAGCGCCACCTGCATCCCTTTTGTCCCTATTGTACCTTTGTGCAATAGAATGCAATTTTCATACAGATCGATAGAACGGAATAGTTAACCTTAAACAAAAACGTCCTGTGGCTTCCAGGTATGTTTGCAGGACATATCAACTGATATACCTTCCAGGAGTGAAATCTCGAGTGGCACCAGTGTATGAGCTTGTGGTGTTGCATCTCCATCAGTTTTGTTGCCTTCTGTTCATAGATCAATTGTTAATGAATAGGAAGTGCCTGCTTGTAAATTCCCAATTATTGCACTGGTGTTGTAACATATATCCTCAAGCAGATGGTAACAAGACTGAAGGAGAGCCAAGTGCTGCAAACATTTATTCAAGTGTGCCTTCTCAAATGATTGATGCAATTGCACATAGAAAACAAATGTTAAAATATAAATTCCATGCATGCTCACTCTGTTTCTTCACCAGAACATATTAAAATTAAAAGTATAAGTTTAGTGCAATTTAGGTACCTTTCCATTTTTATGTTATTTATCAAAATATCTATAACTGGAGCAAAGGGAGCACAGTTTTTGCAAACCAAATTGTAATGCCTTGTATCTCTTAACAGATTTTGGGTAGCACATTCTCAAATGAAGATATTTTCTTCCAGTGGTAGAGATAAAGTCCTTTTTTCTTTTTCTTGAACAGAACCCAGCCCAGTTTTTGACATCAGCCTTGAAAGCCGCAGTAATTCAACAGTAACTTTGAAGTGGAACAGTAGCGATCCAAATGCTTCCAACTACACTTATCGGATACTAATAGAAGGAACTGATCCTGCCAAGGAGGAATATTCTAATACCACCAGTGCAGTAATTGGGGGCCTGGAACCTGGAACATTGTATACATTCACAATATTCCCACTCATTGATAATGGTACAATTGAAGGAGAACCAAATCATACAACTATTTATACCAGTAAGTAAAGATTTGAAATGTCATACACATTCACATTTTACTTATGCATTTGCAATCTTATGTGGGTGGGTGGGGGAAAATAAATGGAAAGCAGGTTTGCTACCCACCAATGGTGAAAATAGTTTTTTAAGTCCTCCACCTCTCTTACCTGGCTCTGGGAAGGTTGCAGGAGGGCTCTGGGAGCACCTCAGGACCCTTGTGCGACCTTCACAGAGCCCACTAAGCAGCCCTCCACCTCACAGGGGTGGGGGCAGTTCTGGGGGTTCCTGGCTTTGCCTGATTTTGTTTTGTTGTGCTTGGATCCCCAGAAATGAACCGTCGCATAAGTGGCAGGTCCACTGCACCTTGCTTCCTTGTGCAGCTAATTTGCATTAAGGCTATGCCTTTCCAAGTACGAAAGATGCTTTAGGAAGTAGGTGGGAAATTGACTGCAGTTATTAAAAATGTTTTCTGAATTTATACCAGGGTACACACTGAAGGGACACAGGTGGCACTGTGGTCTAAACCACAGAGCCTAGGGCTTGCCGATCAGAAGGTTGGCGGTTCAAATCCCGGCAACAGGGTGAGCTCCCATTGCTCAGTCCCAACTCCTGCCAACCTAGCAGTTCGAAAGCACATCAAAGTGCAAGTAGATAAATAGGTACTGCTCTGGCAGGAAGGTAAACGGCATTTCCGTGTGCTGCTCTGGTTCGCCAGAAGCGGCTTAGTCATGCTGGCCACATAACCCGGAAAAACTGTCTGCAGACAAACGTCAGCTCCCTCAGCCAGTAAAGCAAGATGAGCGCCGCAACCCCAGAGTCGTTCGCGACTGGACTTAACTGTCAGGGGTCCTTTACCTTTTTTTTTTACGCACTGAATAAGTTTTTCCCCCCTAATTGATTCTAAAGCAAGTTTGTTCTTGGCAAGCAAAGGTGGAAACAGATATGACAAGTAGCTGATGCTCCTAAGTGAATGTTTAATCTTAACAAAATATTAGCTGTAGGAATTTCTGCAATACTAAATCTGATAACACTTCCTTAAACAGGGCCCAATCCAGTTTTTGGCATCCAGGTTGAAAACCTCAGTAACACAGGAGTAACTTTAAAGTGGAACAACCCAAATGATTCCAACTACACTTATCGGATACTAATAGAAGGAACTGATCCTGCCAAGGAGGAATATTCTAACACCACCAGTGCAGTAATTGGGGGCCTGGAACCTGGAACATTGTACACATTCAGAATATACTCACAAATCGATAATGGTACAGTTGAAGGAGAACCAGATACTACAACTGTTTATACAAGTAAGAAAGATCTGTGTTGATTTCTAACTGCCATGGGTGCCCGTAAAGGTACATTCCCTGCATCCTCAATATGGAGTCAAACAGAACTATAGCTAGAAGGCCTGTAATGTACTGGGGGACTAGTCTTCTACACACTTAGATGCAACTATTTAATACGATGCGCTTGCCATTTTAAAGGAATGAATGCCAAATTGCAATTGTTGGACGTTCTTTTATTCTTATTCTGGAATTTATGCTCAGTTGTAGAATTGACAGGGGTTGAGAATGGGGGAATAATTCTGATTCCAATTTAATGGGGGGGGGGGAGAGAGAGAGCCCTTTTGCCAATTTCATAAACAATATGCAGTAATGACACACAGAATGGAAGTGTGTGTGAGGGGTTTTGGTGGGGAGGTGGGAAGGAGTGAAATAAAATTTGATATTGTGAGACAGCTAGCTGGGAGAAGATAATGCAAGGCCTATAGCAGGGGTCTCCAAACTAAGGCCTGGGGGCCGGATGCGGCCCAATCGCCTTCTAAATCCGGCCTGCGGACAGTCTGGGAATCAGTATGTTTTTACATGAGTAGAATATGTCCTTTTATTTAAAATGCATCTCTGGGTTATTTGTGGGGCCTGCCTGGTGTTTTCACATGAGTAGAATGTGTCCTTTTATTTAAAATGCATCTTTGGGTTATTTGTGGGGCATAGGAATTCGTTCATATATTTTTTTCAAAATATAGTCCGGCCCCCCACAAGGTCTGAGGGACAGTGGACTGGCCCCCTGCTGAAAAAGTTTGCTGACCCCTGGCCTATAGGTAGCACTGACTCTGCCAAAGACCTTCCCCCAATGTTCATATTTTAGTGTGCCACCTTGCAACTTGATGCAGAAGGTAACAGAGAAATGTTTTAAATTAGTACACGCAAGTGGACTTCATTAATTTTTGCGGGTTTGAAAGCAAAACTTAGGCATCTGCCCTACCATTTTTATTTTTTTGTGGTGAAAATATTGAAATCCCACAAAAAGGTCAGCTAGCTAAATTATAGTAAACCTATATCTGGGTCAAAAATTTCTGGCAGTAACATCTAGCAGTGTGATAAAAAAAATTCGCTTAATCAGTGCAGCTAAAACCCTTTTCCTCTTTTTAACAGAGCCCAGCCCAGTTTCTGATATCAGTCTTGAAAACCGCAGTAGTTCAACAATAACTTTGAAGTGGAACAATAGCGATCCAAATGCATCTAACTACACTTATCGGATACTAATAGAAGGAACTGATCCTCCCAGGAATAAAACTTTTGACACCACCAGTGCAGTAATTGGGGACTTGGAACCTGGAACATTGTATACATTCACAATATTCCCACAAGTTGATAATGGTACAATTGAAGGAGAACCAAATGCTACAAGTGTTTATACAAGTAAGTCCAAGTTCCTACAAGTAAGTAAACATTTCAGACTGCTTGTTTCTGTACCATAAAGAGGCAAATGCCAGCCGCAACATAGCCTTTCCCTATTATTTTGCTAGACTAAATATATATTTTCCTTGGTCAGTCCCCTTCCTAGCCAAAGCCCCATCCAAAGACAAGCCCCAGTATATAATTCAGAGTTCATCCTTTCCCACAGGAAGGGAGGGCCCAATGTCTACCTGTGAGGGAGCTGGTCCAGCTTTCCACAAGTAACGACTCCCAACTCCACGCCTGTATTTTTACAGCTTTTTATTATACAGATATGCACAAGACAGAGCTAAAGTTCTCATGTCCATTCAGTCACTTTCAGATCCGGGAAGTGGCGTCCTGCGGGAACGCCTCCAACACACCAGTCTGGGAACCGCTAGTCGTCTCCTCTCTTACCTACGTTTAAGTCCTCTGCGTTGTTGGGGCGACGGAGCCACCACCTCCCCCTCTCCTCCCGAGCTGCTCCTCCCGAGCTGACCAGCTCCCTCACAGGTAGCGTCAGAGACCTCCCTCCTTCACAGGGCTCCGTACCTGATTGTCGCTACTGCATGACGCTCCCGGACTGCCCTGGCGTTGCTCAGGGCTCTCAGCATCAAAGACCCCTTGCGCCGCCTTGCTGGGCTCTCTGCTGACCTATGGTGGTCTCCTGACATTACCCAACCACAAAAGGAACTGCTGCTCAAATGCAGAAGCAAAGACAATGCAAGAAGTGAAAGGGGGGGACAGGACGGGAAGATGTCAAAGGCCATTAGCTCACACTAACAACTGGACTGGCGCATCAACCAGAACCCTCCATAACGAATTGGACAGATTCATGGAGCATAAGGCTCCTAACTAAGATGGCTATGCTCTCTGCCTCCATAGTTGGACGCAGTAATACTTCTGAATACCAGTTTCTGGAAGAGAGAGAGTAGGAACTTTTGGGGTTCCCCGCAGGCATCTGGTCGGCCACCGTGAGAACAGGATGCTGGACTAGATGGGTAACTGGCCCGATCCAGCAGGCTCTTTGTATGTTGTTGTGATGGTATGGAAAGAGGGACCCACTTTTCTATGCTTCAGTGTCCAATTGCCTGCGCCTGCCCCAAGTCAAGGGAGGTACCCAGTGACAAAACGTAAAGACCCAAGAGTTCAGCTTTCCCTGCTGCAACACCTAACTCAAAACCGCTGCCTGTTGGACTCAGTCTGAGTGGAAATGCTCAGGAAATGGGCTTTCGTCAGGTTTTGTGGAACCTCTCACAATATTACGAACCATCACAATATTACCAACTGTACTCGGCGGGCCTAGAATTCCCTGCCTCTAATCACCCTGCCTCTAATCACCACCACGGTAACCTAAACCTGAAAAGCTGCAATGCAGAGAGAAGGGCCCCATTTTGGTTATTCAATATGTAAAGAAACTGTGGTTGCTAGAAGATTGATTGCAAGTATTAAGAATGTGATTATCATGTTAGTTTAATATTTTAAACTGAATCTTTGAATCGTAGAGTTGATTGTAGTACAGTTCTCTATTTAGCAACTAAAGCAGAGGTGGTGATATAGCAAAAGTCTGCATAAATGAACCTCTAAAAAAATTGTACCTTAAAGGTAAAACTGTCCTTCTGTATTTGTTTTTTATAATGTAAATGTTAATATTCCAACAAAACGTTAGCTTACTACATTATAGTTAAACTCTACCTGTTCAAGAGATCTCTGACACATCCAACAGTGTCATAGTATTTCCCTTCACTTGCATAATCCTTTTCCTCTTTTTTTAAACAGAGCCCAACCCAGTTTCTGATATCAGTCTTGAAAACCGCAGTAGTTCAACAATAACTTTGAAGTGGAACAATAGCGATCCAAATGCGTCTAACTACACTTATCGGATACTAATAGAAGGAACTGATCCTCCCAGGAATAAAACTTTTGACACCACCAGTGCAGTAATTGGGGACTTGGAACCTGGAACATTGTATACATTCACAATATTTCCACAAGTCGATAATGGTACAGTTGAAGGAGAACCAAATGCTACAAGTGTTTATACAAGTAAGTCCAAGTTCATACAACTTAGTAAACATTTCAGACTGCTACATTTCTTTACCATAAAGATGCATTCTGTACATTCAAAATATTTACTGAAGCAGGAGATGACAAGATTGAGGTAGACAAGTAAAACTGAAGGAGACTCAAATAATGTAACTGTAGATACAAGTATGTTGTAAGATTTCTCTTAAGGGTCCTTCTATATATTCATGATACATACTCGAGCAGAGTAGGTATTGTATGATTGCCCTTGTAGTTTCCTGGCTATTGGTGGCTATGCTAAATACATCTGCATAATTACACACGCTAAAGATACTGGTTGTTGTCATTGTGTTTAAAATAAAAATTAAAAAATGCAGGTGGGATGCAGGTGGCGCTGTGGTCTAAACCACTGAGCCTAGGGCTTGCCGATCAGAAGGTTAGCGGTTCAAATCCCCGCGATCGGGTAAGCTCCTGTTGCTCGGTCCCAGCTCCTGCCCACCTAGCAGTTCGAAAGTAGATGAATAGGAACCGCTCCGGCGGGAAGTAAACAACGTTTCTGTGTGCCGGCGGGAAGTAAACAACGTTTCTGTGTGCTGCTCTGCTTCGCCAGAAGCGGCTTAGTCATGCTGGCCACATGACCCAGAAGCTGTTTACGGACAAACGCCGGCTCCCTTGGCCGGTAAAGCAAGACGAGCGCCGTAACCAAAGAGTCATCCTTTACCTTTAAGTCTCCAGTTTATACCAGGAAAGCAGAATTACTATTTTTAAGTTGATTCTGAAGTACGTTCCTCTGACAAGTGATGATCTACTGCAGAATGTGTGACCTCTACATTAGCTGCCTCTGCCTATCCTTCATTTTTTGTTTTATACCGTACTCTAACAAAATGGTAGCCAATCATATTGTAGTAACCCTTTACATTTCTCAAGGTACTTCTGACATCGCTGTTTTAATATTGTGATGCAACTTTTTTTATTGGCTTACTGGTAGCTAGATCCCTTTTCTTGTTTCTTGAACAGAACCCAGCCCAGTTTTTGACATCAGCCTTGAAAACCTCAGTAATACAACAGTAACTTTAAAGTGGAACAATAGCGATCCAAATGCTTCCAACTACACTTATCGGATACTAATAGAAGGAACTGATTCTGCCAAGGAGGAATATTCTAACACCACCAGTGCAGTAATTGGGGGTCTGGAACCTGGAACATTGTATACATTCACAATATTCCCACAAGTTGATAATGGTACAATTGAAGGAGAACCAAATCATACAACTATTTATACCAGTAAGTAAATTACGACAGGTGGAGATTCCCAGTCTCTACATTTCTGTGCCATAAAGGTATATTCACAATATTAGTTACAGGTAGGTAGCCGTGTTGGTCTGACGTAGTCAAAACAAAAATAAAAAAAATCCTTCCAGTAGCACCTTAGAGACCAACTAAGATTGTCATAGGTATGAGCTTTTGTGTTCTCTGAAGAAGTGTGCAAGCACACAAAAGCTCATACCTATGACAAACTTAGTTGGTCTCTAAGGTGCTACTGGAAGGATTTTTTTATTTTTGTATTCACAATATGTGCTGGATCGGAAGCTGACACAGTGGAGGTAGACAGGCACGTGTTTAAACAATTAGATTCAATTTTCATGGTAAATAACAATTTATTTTCCACACTTACATATTGTTTACAGGTGCGGTATTCTTCTTGTTTTTTTGTGAGAAGCTAGCCTGCATTCCCATTTCAATTATTTACTCTCTCCCCACCCCCCAAAATTCCTGTGGATGCCCAGGTCTTCCTGAGGTTGTTGGACTCCCAACTCCCATGGCCCCCATCCATCATGGGGGTGGGGGAATGATGGGTATTGGAGTGCATCATTCTCTGGAGGGCATATTACAAATAAAAGGGAATGATGCTTCTGATGTCCCCGGTGCAGCAATTAGTACCTTGGAACCTGGAACATGGTGCAAATTCAAAATATATGCAATAGCAGCTGATTAAAAAAAAACCTGAAGGAAACCACGCTGATATATCTGTTTATATAAGTAAGCAAATTAAAACATGGCGATTTCCAAAATGACATTCATTACTGTACCATTTAGGTACTTTATGTACATTCGCATTATGAACAAGCTTGAGGCTGGCCCAATTTAAGAAGAATCTGTACAAATGTGTTCTTGGACACTTAAGGCATTTTCCTCCCCTGGAGAAATGTATATATTCTGGGTGAGGTTGTACAGGAGGCACAATGGATCTTCCCCTTCTCCTTCTCCCTGATGCCCCCTGCAGCCTCCGATCTGCTGTGAAGATTCTCCCAAACCTCCAGAAGGGATTGAGAGTGTATAGGAAGTTGCAGGAGGGAGGATAGGGTGGCCTGTTGCGCAAGCAGGACAGCACAGCTGGATTTCGGGCAGCGTACTTACCCTTATTTGTCCCTCCCATGGTTCAGATCTCACTTTCCTTTTGCGTTCCCCCCATATAGAGCCCAGTCCTGTCTCTGGCTTCGATGTGGTTGATATTGGCACAGATACTGTAACCTTAAGATGGGAAGACAATGATGCTGCTGCTTCAGGGTACACTTACATAGTATTGTATCAACAAAAGCAAGAGAAAATGAATGTGACATCACGATACAAGAACGTTACCATTCTAGGACTTGTACCAGGCACCCTCTATTACTTTAGTGTATTTCCACAAGCAGCAGACAACCTCACTACAGGGGACCCACAAACCACGCACAGGTACACAGGTAAGTAGTTAAAAAGCAATTAAAAGTGTTCCTTAAAGTGCTAACAATAAGTATTAAAAATACGTTTCCTGGTTCCCTCACTACGAGAAGCCAAGTTACAGGGAACCAGGCAGAGGGCCTTCTCGGTAGTGGCACCCACCCTGTGGAATGCCCTCCCACTAGAGGTCAAAGAGAACAACAATTACCAGACCTTTAGAAGGCATCTCAAGGCAGCCCTGTTTAGGGAAGCTTTTAATGTTTGATGGATTTCTGTATTTTAATGTTTGATGGATTTCTGTATTTTAGAATTTCTGTTTTGTTGGAAGCCGCCCAGAGTGGCTGGGGGAACCCGGCCAGATGGGCGGGGTATAAATAATAAATTATTATTATTATTATTATTATTATTATTATTATTATTATTATTATGAGAGAGTTGAATGATTGTGTGTGTGTGTGTGTGTGCCTTATAATAACAAAGGAAAATATTTTGGGAGGTTATGATGGCAATTTGGAACACAGTTCAGCATAATATATATTTAAAAGCCATTTTCTCCCTTAACAGCTCCTAGCTCAGTCACCAGCATCAGAGTTACAGATGTCAGTATAACAACGGTCAACTTAACATGGGAAAATCTTGATGCAGCTTCTTCAGAGTACACCTACAGGATACAGATTGACGGTGAAGCTATTGCGGACAAGATATTCCCAACTACAAGTGCTGAAATTTCAGGGCTAACTCCTGGGACCAATTATACATTCAGCATTTATTCAGTAGCAGGGTATAATCAAACGGAAGGGAGACCAAGCAGCGTAAATAACTGTACAGGTAAGTCTGTTAAATGGCAGAAGGGCAGGATCCTTCTCCTTTATATGCTTAACCAGATAAGGTGATGCGTGCAGAAATGGGGCAGGGGGTGAAGCAAACAAAAGCAGAGCAGACCTCGTGTCTTTTTTTGAGGAAAGGTGTTTTATTAGGCTACCATATTTTAAGACCTGCTGCCTTTTTCATTCAAATGTTATGTGTGTTTATTAAATATCCTGTGTGACTAGCCTGCCTTCTTCTTTGCTGTAGATGCTGCAAGAGTGGAGGTGTTGAACTGCACGCAAGTCGCCAAGCAGCCAAAATTGATTCTAAACTGGTCTAATCCAGAGGGGAGGTTTGCTGGCTTTGGAGTCGACATCTTAAATAGTGCTTGGGGCAGTGAAAATATATTGGAAAACCATACCACAGTAACAGATTTGAACTACTATACCAACTACACTGTTAGAATTGTCACACATTCGTGTGGGAAAGATAGCCATCCTCAGGAAAAAATATGTCCCACAAGTATTGGTGGTAAGCATAAGGTTGCTTTGTCTGGGGTTGTGGGCAAGGAATGCATAATGGAAATGGGTTTCTGAACTAGATAGCTATTGGCATTGCATATAAATAAGCATATCACATTGCAAATTTGAGGCCCAATGAAAAGGGTGTGTGTGTGTCAACAGAGATAGATGTGGGTGTGTGGTTGTTTAAAAAATTAGAAATAGTTTTATGACCACTTCTTTGAGGAAAAGAGTCAATTTTTTTTGTAAAGGAAAACCTCACAGCTGATGAGTTCATATCTTATCCTTAACCCATTTTCCCCATGTTTTTATGCACTTGTGTCTGTTGAGGGGGGATGCCAAAACAAAAATAAAACAGAATACTGTAACATTACTATATACAGCATAGAAACTTGTAGTACTTTCAAGATGAGCAAATTTATTGTGGCACAAGCTTTTCTGGACCACTTCATTAGAATATATTGGACTGTAGGTATTGCATGAAAACTAAAATATTTCTAAGCAAGAAGATGCCAGTCCAAACAGGAATATCTTACACTGCTTTCAGAAAATATTAAGCTTTTGTGAAACTCCATGCAAAGGATGTTGCACAGCTGTGGGGCAGCCACCAAGAAAAATCCCTTGCAGTTTGACTTGGAATAGAGGGTCTTAAAGCTTTCACAACAACAGTGTTTGCTGCTTGATCCTTTGTTGTTTGCCATGTATGTAAACCACTGCAAGGAACATCCATGTGGTGGCTTCATGCATGATGCAGTTGCAATGTGCAGTGGCATCTGGAGCTTCTGAATGATGTGGGTAACTTGCACTTTTAAGAGTTGTAGAGTACAGAAGCCACCATACAAAAATCATTTCAGCAAATCTCAACATAGCTAATGTGCTATACAGATAATCAAGAGCTAAGCTATTCTCTGCAAACAGGCCGTTGTGTTCCTTTGTGATGCTGCAGAAAGAGATTACAAAAATAGTTTCCCCCGCATTCCTTCCATATTTGTTTTATTTGTTTTTATATGCTTTATACTAGTGGTTTACAAGTTTTACGTTGCATTTTTGCTTTTATATTTTTCTGTTTACTGGTTTTATGTTGTAACACTGCTTTGAGACTTTTAAAATATTAAACAGTTTATAAATGTTTTCAGTTAATAAATATTTGTTTTCCAGACCCTCCATCTCCACTTGCAGCCCCTACCATCGTGGGAACCAGTCACAACTCCTTGACAGTTCAGTTCAGTAGCTTTAATGCAAGCCATGGACCTTTAGTAGCATATGCAGTAATAGTCACATCAAAAGGTAAAAATAATAATGATGCATGCCCAGTACAGCCATTTTATCATTTATTTAATGATTTCTGTCTTTATGTAAGAAGCTCTGTTCCATACTTTCTCTTAAAAAAAAAGTAAAGTAGTAGAAGTAAAATTCTGAGACTGCATTTTGGGTCGATACCTGCACTATGCCATGATCCGATCCAATTGTTTCTGGCAACGATGAAGGAAATATCAACATTTTTTGGGTGCAATCAAGATTGTATTGTTTCCTCTTTGTTTCATGCTTATATTGCTATAGAGTACCTGCCAGCTATTATATCAACCAAGATAGGAACCTGAAAGCAATGTGTTTTGACTATACACGATTTTGGCTTTAGGCTCAATCCCCAGAATGTAACCCCCATGTAACTTATGGGTTTACTTCTTTTTTTTAGTTAATGTTTTGATTTTGGACAATATTGAAGTAGCTGTTGAATATTTTACTGCTATTGAACTCTGAGTATCTAAAAATCTTTCATTTTATATTTTCTTGATAATTGCATGATGATGTATTCTCATTTTCCCCCCATACAGATGTAGTCTCTACAGAGGCCTTGAAATATACCTATGATGATTTCATGAATCGGGGAGCAGATGCTTATGTTGCATATGTCAAAGATGAGCAAAAGCGTTCCTCTTCCTCCTCCAACAGTGAGCAGCATAATATTGAAATAGGAAACGGATCCATAACACATGGTTATGTCAGTGGACAGTTAATCCCACTTCATTCATACAGGTATTTTAATTCTATTTCTAACTCCATTTCCCTGAGTCGTGTTGATGGCTAAAACATAATAAATGAGTAACACACACTTTTTCCTTTTAAAAATCAAACTCTGATTTCAAATCCCATTTTCTTTCTCCTCTGCCTTGCATTAGGGTATGTGTTGCTGGTTTTACTCGCATTGACTATTTGAATGAGACCATCAACGTAAATGAGAGTTATGTCTCGCTTTCAAAAATTTCAGATCCTGTTGTCTTACCTCAAAATCCAGGTACATTTATTTAGTTGTTCTTGTGAACCCAGTTCTGTTCCCCTCCTTGCCAAAGTGTAGCCTTAGACCTTTGTGTTTCAGAACGCGTCTGATGAGCAGGGTATATAAATCCAACCATGTGAGGTAGTACGTGGCTACCGCTCCTTAAGCCCAAACAACCTGGAATTCCCAGACCTTACTGGGCACCCCTAACATTCTAGGGGAGCAAAAGCTAAAGGCCACACCCTGTGCTCCCAGAGTCTCAGGTTAAACACTTACTCAGTAGCAAGTGACCAAGAGGTTGGGAACTAGATTCAGTACCCAAGAAGACAGGCACCATCAGTTTTATATGGTAGGTTTATTAAAATTAGTAGTAGCAGAACTCCCAAGGTCTGTAAAATAAAATAAAATTTAGAAATCCAAACCCCATAGTGAGGACCAAGTATGCTTGGCAACTGTAGAATGCAAATGTACTATTGGGATTGCAGTGGAGCGCTGGGAGGAAAAAGGGGGGAGAGAATGGAGTGTCGGAGAATACTGAACAGAAAAATCCCGCAGTGCACCGTTTTTTCTTGTGAATCCCACTTAAACGTGGAATCCTGCATGCACCCAACAGCCTGACCTCCCTTACATCTGATGTCTTGCGTGAACCACTCACGGGATTGGGCATAAGGTCCTAGTACTAGCCATTGGGTGTTCTTTGTACTTGAGACTTTCATCCGCTTTGTGGCTTGTAGTTGAGTTGGATGAGCCCTGGAGCAGGCTCCAGTTCACCTTATGGGAATTTTCCAGTTGCCAGCTCATGGTCAGTGGGGGCAAAGCCGTAACCATAAGTCCTGGTTCAGAGGGCACGGTAAGAAGAACCTTGGAATAATAGAATTGTAGAGTTGGAAGGGACCGTGAGGGTCATCTAGTCCAACCCCCTGCAATGCAGGAATCTTTTGCCCAACATGGGGCTTGAACCCATGACCCTGAGGTTAAGAGTCTCGTGCTTTTACAGGCTGATCTATCTTGCCTTGGCTGAGCTCAGTGCAGCACCGCAGTTAAAAGGACTGAGGGAGGAGCAAAGCAGCTGTAAGCTCTTCTCTGGGAGCCCAAACAGTTGGCTTACTATGTCAACTGAACCAGGTCTGGTGCGTGTAACAGGGGTGAGACCTAAACTCTGATTTGTTCAGACACCACTGAATTGCACTGAACGACCCTTTGCTTCTTGAGAGTTCAGCTAGCAATGCCTGCTCATTTCAGCTTGTTTGGATAATGGGAGATTCAAATATCTTGCTGAATCGTTATCCTGCCCAATAATTTTACCCAGTAAAATCTCAGTGCTGAATAGAAACTCTGAGCTCCTGCCTAACTAGGGCAACAAAAGCTAGTGATTGCTGAGAGTATATAAGAAGGGCCCTTGTTAAAACCTTGCGGTTGTTATTTTTTTCGCCTTGTCGTTATGACTTGTAAAGGAGTTAAAATCGTTTGTTTCTTTTCCAGATGTCATCACAGGAGCTGTTGTCGGATGCATTCTGGCTGCTGCCGTTATTGCTGCAGGAGTTGGTTTTTTCATCTTCTGGAAAAACAGAAGGTATATTAGCTGCTGCATAATTCTTTACAAGGATGTAGTTGCACGTAACCCTTCATGATGCTGGTCTCTGCTGCTTCTCTTTCGCATACAGTGGTAACTCTACTTACAAATGTTTCTACTTACGAATGGCGCTCTGTCCGCCATCTTGGATGCGGTTTAGTTAGGATTTTTTCAACTTACGAATTTTTAGATGCATTCAAATTCGTAAGTAGAGGTACCACTATATTTGGAATGCTTGGGCTCTGTTTATACCATGCATTCAAACCATTTCCAGGCTGGCTGTCTTAGGAAGGTCAGGAGGCCTTGATTTTTATCATCGGGGTGCAATAACTCTGCAAGTAAGAAATAGGTAATTCTTAATGAACCAGCTTAGTTCAGATTCCCGCTTGGCAGGGGGTTGGACTGGATGGTCCTTGTGGTCTCTTCCAACTCTATGATTCTATGATTCTATGAAATATATAAATTCCTGCCAAACTGTGACTTGATAAGTCAGCAAAGGTTGGTCTTTAAAAATAATTAGGGTCGCTTTACCTCTTTTCTTAGTCTTTATTCTCTGAGTTCCCCTTGGCCACAGCTGACTATTCCAGGGATACCCACCTGATACAGTGCCCTTGAAGGGAGCTGACATGACATTTTATCAGAAGTCATGCCCTGCTGATACCATTTTTTTTCTCTTGGGAAGGCTCTGTGGGTGGATTATGTTCACTCTCAGTGCCTGATTGCCATAAAGGTGGTCTAGAAGAAATTCTTCCCTGATGAGATTGGGCTTGTCACCCTGGGTGGTAGTTTCTTTTTGGCCTTCATGTGCAGCTTGGGTGGTTTGCTTCCTCAAAGGCTCTGGATCTCTTGCTCTGCAGACTGCTCTTCATAGAATGCTGTGTAATCTGCAATCAGCAGCAGAGGAAGCCGCTCGGGCGCCTGGGGCAGCATACCCAGGGCAAGCCATCCATAGGGCCTCCAGAGTCTGCCTGCCTCCTCCCACTCAGCCGCCCTACAGCTGGAGGGGGGAGGCAGTGGGTGGACCGCTTTGGCAGCATCGAGGCTGCAGGCGCCCAAGCCACCGTGTCTCTCCCAGGAGAGACGCATGACTTGGGTGCACTGCAGGCCCCGCGGTGAGTGCCGCCTGGCATTTTTTCAACCCCCCTCATTGGTGACACCCGGGGCTGCCCACATCCACCGCACCCCCCTTCCTCTGCCCCTGTCTGCAATGTGTCAGTTCATCTTTGGGGAGAGCTGTGCCTTGCAGCGAATGGGTAGGGCCACATGGACTTTCCAATCCTATATCTGCTGCTTAATGGAAGGCATAGCTTGTGGCCTGATGTTGGCATTTTAGCCAAACCAGTAGTTGTGGAAAGCTTTGTATTTTTGATTTCAGTTTTTCCAAGAGTGAAAAATCCAACTAACCCTTTTTCAAAATCTACAATTCTACAGGAAAGGTGGAAAAAATAACCAGGTGCCATTTACCCAATTAGAGTAAGTTGACTATTACTATCTTCTCTTTAGAATATACTGAGGATCAATCAGAATTGGCTTTGTTTTAAAGTGGTGGGGGAGATAATACTTAAGAGTGCTTTAAAAGTATTTGGGGTCATTGAGGTCCTAATAATCTATGTTATTAAACTCTGTTATGATTAATTGGTGTAATAATGTGCCAGAATGCCTATGTAAAGATACTAAACAACATGCAAAGGCCTCCACTACAACCCTACCTTTCTTCCCTGGTGGTTAGGTGTGGAGTGCCCTGTTTCACCAGTATTAAATTCAACCTAGTTTCTATGGCTCTAAGATAGATTGTGCGTTGTGTGTGTGCGCACAGGGGAGTAGGGTTATACCTGTCCAGGTAGGGGCACAGCTGGGCCACCAGCCCAAGCTGATGGAAGGCACTCCAAGGCCATCTGAGCCTCAAGCAACAGCAAAGGATCCAGGAGTACCCCCAAGCTATGTTTAATAACTACTGGGTTGCTTTTTCTTGTCCTTCCGGATGAAGCAAGTTATGTGAGGAGTCAGGAGAAATAGATGCAACTAAATAATTGGAAATGGCAGAAGCATAGCTTAGACTATAAAGAAGATCAATTTTTAAAGCTATGCTTTTGCTCCAAAATTTAATTGGGCATTCTTGTATCACAGCAGGGAATTTGTAGTTTATGTAATACTAGATTCCAAGTATAATGTATAAAATTGCTCTGCTCAGTTAATAAAGACTGTAACTAATGTGTGCGATTTTTCTCTCTTCCTTTCCATCTTCCTCTGCAGACCGAGAAAGTAAGCAAATTATTTACTATACTCTAGATGAATAATAGAAATAGTGCTTGAATTAATGCCTCTCATTTGATTGCATTTTATTTCTGTTTAGCTTCTCAGAAAATGCTTAATGCTTTATTTCTTAAGCAAACGTGTTACGTTGTGTATTCTGCACGCTCAGCACTTCAGCTATGAAAATATGGATTTGGAATTTCTGGATTTCTGTTGTCTCTAATTCTCACCTTGTTGTACTCCAGCATGCCCTTGGTGTACAGGCCAGATAGTTGCCTGTGAAAATTCATGGCACAAATAAGTCGAGAGCGGCCAGCGGGCAAAGGTGGCAGCTTGCACCTTGCCTCCTGGCGGCAGCATCACTATCACTTGCCAGGGAAAAGAGGGTGGAGGCAACTGCAGGGTTTACAGTTTTACTGGACTGACTCTGCTGGGGCACCTGCACAATACTACTGACCTCTCCCCCCTACTTCCTAGTAAGCAGCAGCAATGCTGATGTTAGGAGGCCAGGTTGCACGCACAGCGACACCTCCACACCAGATATTCCTGAAATAAAACCTCTAGTCCCTACTGGGCTATGACCCTTTTCTATGTCAAGAGTCTGTGCTAGGCCCAAAAGAATAGATGGCATATATCAGGTACTGCCCCTATGAAAGTAACAGGGCAACTAAATGTCTGGGGTGGTCTGGGGACATTCCAGTGCTGCTGCTGCTGCTGCTGCCACCTTCAAAAGGCCATGTGTGCACTGCCACCTCTCCCTGGCAGCTGCTCCTGAAATTGAGTTTTTAGCAAAGTAAGGGTGTCGTAGATAATGTCGACTACTACAAGGTGGCTGTTTTTGTTTCTTTCAGATCAAAGTTATTTAAAGTGGAAGACTTTGAGTCTCATTTTAAGAAACAAAAAGCTGACTCAAACTGCGGATTTGCAGAAGAGTATGAGGTATGCATTTGAAATGTTCTTAGCTTTTTCTCTGTCGCCGTAATGTTTACATTCTTCCACAGAAGAGCTCAGCTACATAGCTCTCGTGTTGTAAGGGCAGGTAATAAATTAAATAATGACAACAATACACGCTTCCTCCTGCACAGCTGAAAGATTAAGGCCGTCCCGTCTTCACTGAACAGCTGAAAAAGGGAGGTGCAAATAGGGCTTGAGTCCCTGCGAAATCTGAAATTCATGTTTTGAGGTGGATTTCATTATTTAAAGAGCCAAAATTCAACTGTGAAAAAGCCATATGCAATGGGAAACAATAAGCAAACCTAACAATTAGGAATTGCCTTCCCCCAAAGTTCAGTACTGTTGGATGCCATATGACCAAGTGTTGAAGAACTATTTGCATGCCATGAGGTAAAATAATCCTAAATTCCTTCTCTATTTGCTGCAGGAGCTTAGGCCTGTTGGTACAAATCAGCCCAGATTTGCAGCTGAACTACAAGAGAACAAAGCAAAAAATAGATATAACAATGTCTTGCCATGTAAGTTCCTCAACCGTACTGCTACTAAAAACTGACCTGGCACCATCACTGTGCTAGAATCCCTTCTCCCCCTCCACCCCATCAGCAAAGATTAGGGGGCTAGGATCAGACTCTAAGGCTACTTTTAATCCTAATTACTACACCACCTATATTCTTTCATCTGGTTCATGGCGTTTTCCAAAGAATAAAAAGGTAAAGGAACCCCTGACCATTAGGTCCAGTCGTGACCGACTCTGGGGTTGTGGTGCTCATCTCACGTTATTGGCCAAGGGAGCCAGTGTACAGCTTCCAGGTCATGTGGCCAGCATGACAAAGCCGCTTCTGGCGAACCTGAGCAGCACACGGGAACACTGTTTACCTTCCTGCTGTAGTGGTACCTATTTATCTACTTGTACTTTGACGTGCTTTCGAACTGCTAGGTGGGCAGGAGCACGGACCGAGCAACGGGAGCTCAGCCCGTCGTGGGGATTCGAACTGCCGACCTTCTGATCGGCAAGCCCTAGGCTCTGTGGTTTAACCCACAGCACCACCTGCATTCCAAAGAATAGGTTCTCTTTATTTAGTGGCTTGACTCATGTGGTGTGAGCTGTGGAAAAAGGAAAATATATTGACACATCCTAATAATAATAATAATAATAATAATAATAATAATAATAATAATATTTTGCAGATGATATTTCTCGTGTCAGACTTCAGATCCAAAACCATCCAACCAATGATTACATTAATGCAAACTTTATGCCGGTAAGTATTCCCAGCCTATTAAAAAAACCAATAGTGTTTTAACGACAGATTTATAAATAAGAAAAGTGGTATTCAGACCATACTTTGATTGCAGGGTTACAACTCCAAGAAAGAGTTCATTGCTGCACAAGGCCCTTTGCCCAATACGGTGCAAGACTTCTGGCGCATGATCTGGGAGAAGAAAATTTATACCGTTGTTATGCTGACTAAATGTATTGAACAAGGCAGGGTGAGTTTTCGTTAAAGTTCCGAAACATGCTACAAAATGTTGCCATGCACCACAGCCGCCACAAATTTTGCAGCTCAATGATTCTAAAAAATTTAATTCAATGATTTTTTTTTTTTTAAACCTACCAGTTTAAGACCACAACCTGGGAAATTGGGAACTAAGACTGATGCCTTAACAGATGTACCCTGTGATCAGTAATAAAGTTGTTGAATCCAGATGCAGAGGATAAAGATGCCCCACATTGCCCTGGTTTTGTATTGCCCTAAGTTTTTTGTGTGGCACTACAGTAAACCGGAACGATAACTGCTTCTTATTCTGGATTTGGGACTGCAACAACATGAGCAACAGAAGAACATTCCTCGGCTACTGCCGTGCTTTGACTTCCACCCAGCAGGCATGCTGCAAGACCTCTGGGGTTGCTTTGAAGCCCGAGATGCTCAGTGGCGGTGGTCGTGGGAAGCAGGCTACCTAGGCAGTATGGTGCTGCCGTTGATACTAAGGGATAAGTGGAATGATGCAGCACTCTCTTACAGCCCAGCACTTCTTTTGCTCCTGATTTGTTTGATGTTTAGTGTTTTTAATATTCTGTTGGGAGCTGCCCAGAGTGGCCGGGGAAACCCAGCCAGAGGGGTGGGGTATAAATAAATTATTATTATTATTATTATTATTATTATTATTATTATTATTAAACCTGCCCAAAACCACTTTGCAACAGAAAAGACTTGTGAGCTAAGAACTGTGAGGTCACTTCTCTGATACTCTTATGCAAGTCCCTACGAGAACCTTTTTGACAGGAAAGGGGCACTGGCTTGCAAATGCATTGACATCTAAATAATCAAGTAACTCAACATCTGTACGCTCACCACCTCCACGCTTACAAGGTGCACTGTTTGTTGTTGCCTCTGTGAAATCTATGAAACGAGTGGAGTCTTTTCAAAGCTTACTTTGGCATTTAGCATGATTGGCACCCTCAGCAATTGCAACAGTGCTGGGCAACAAACTGGGCATGAATCACACCCCGAGGCATTGGTAGTAGAACCACTCCCACTCCTGTGGGAGCCAGTGTGGTGTAGTGGTTAAGAGCGGTAGACTTGTAATCTGGGGAACCGGGTTCGAATCTCCGCTCCTCCACATGCAGCTGCTGGGTGACCTTGGGCTAGTCACACTTCTCTGAAGTCTCTCAGCGCCATCCACCTCACAGGGTGTCTGTTGTGGGGGAGGAGGGGAAAGGAGAATGTTAGCCGCTTTGAGACTCCTTCGGGTAGTGATAAAGCGGGATATCAAATCCAAACTCTTCTTCTTCTTCCTGCTGTATCAGAGGATAGCCCCCACCTCTCACTGTTTGGCTCCACCTGCCAACACAAATGAGCAGCAAAGAGGCACAGGTTGATTTCTTTGGTAATACAGTAATTGCTTCTTAAGAAGGAGAACAATGGGGCCATATTTACTGATCTCAAACACTCTATCCCACCCACTCCCCATCTGGGCCTAAATCCAGTGTCCCCATCCCTTACTTTTCTTATATTCTTTTTACTTTTGTGGACCTATCATATAAGTTGACTTATAATTTATATTTCTAGACAAAATGTGAGGAATATTGGCCAAATAAACAATCCAAAAGCTATGGAGACATAACAGTAGCCATGACTTCAGAAATTGCCCTTCCAGAGTGGACAATAAGAGATTTCTCCATGGAAAAGGTGAGTTGTTTGCTCGCTCTCTATGTGTGTGTCTGTCTGTGTTGTGCTTATACTCTGGATTGATGATTTATCACTTAGGCTGCAATCCTATGGGGTCCCAGCAGCCATAGGGTATATCACATTTCCTTGTCAGAGACATCAGAGAGACAGGGTTCTGAGAACGAGTTCTGCTGTCTTATTTGTTCTCCTTGTCACTACAGAAACCTTTGGGCACTGATATGACTGAGGCATGGGTATGACTGCTTTTAGAAACTTCTGTTGGCCTTGTTATTCTGATAATTATTCTGATTGGGGGGGGACTAGATATGGGCAGCAGAGATTTTTCGCAGGAGAAACAAGGCTCTAGACCTACCTTTTCAATGTGATTTGTTGCCTGCTGTTAAACTTAATTATTTTAGGTTAATTTATACCTCATTTCAGATTTGGAACAGGCAATAAAACGAGTTCACAATAAAAGTGATTCTAACTCTGAATTTTAGAGATGGGCAGAATCCACTCCACTCAAGTTTGAAACTTTTCATAGAATCATAGAATTGTAGAGTAGGAATTTGAATGGATTAGGCAAGAAGACGTCTTCTGGGACCCTAAAAGTAAACATTGGATAATTGGGAAACATCATAATTGGGAAAATTGATAATTTTCCGATTAACGAGGCTCCTAAATCTCCTCATTCATCACTAGGAGCAAAGTAGAGCCTAGGAGTCTCTATATTTGACACACCTTTCCCATGTGAATAAGTTCTCTGAAAGCATGCTGTTCCCCCATAGTCATCCAGGGAGGTGTGTGTGGCAGGCCCAGTCTACCAAGAGGACCAAATTGGCCTAGAGGCCTTGTTGCTCCCCTAACAATATTTCACAGCTCTCAACCTCCAAATCTCCCCTCCCAAAAAAACCACCCAATCCCAAATTCTGTTGTGTGTGATTACTCCATCACTAGTGAAAATAGTCAAACTAGATATAAAAATTTCACTTCCCTGATTTATCCAAGCACTTTGAAAGCATCCAAAATGCACTCAGCTTGCAGCAATTCCAGAAGGTGTACTGAACCCAAAGCACTCAGAGGATAGAAATATGAGTTTGCTCAGGGAAATGGCTTTGACACTTGATGTGAGTCTCATACACTTTTAAACATTTGTTTCTTCCTCCCCTGACACTGTTTGCCCTGAGCAACTTGTCACTGTCTCTTCTTCCACAGCTGTCTTTGGGACCCAACCCTTCCACTGAGCTTTAACCTGCCTGCCCTTTTTTTCCGTTCCGCCAAGCCATTCTCATGGCTCACGTTTTCATGTGCCAGGTGCTACAGAATTGCCAGGAAGCAGCTTAAAGGCTTTTTTAAATATTATTATTCTTATGAAATACTTTGTGACATCATTCTTCTGAACCCTAACGACTACTCCTGTCCCTCTGTTTTCATTTCTAAGAGTGATTCATCTGAAAGTCACCCCATGCGACAGTTCCACTTCACAGCCTGGCCAGATCACGGTGTCCCAGAAACAACCAACCTCCTCATTAACTTCAGGCACTTAGTACAGGAATACATGAAGCAGAACCCTCCAAGTTCTCCTACCTTAGTGCACTGCAGGTACAAATATTACTTTCTGGAAGGGGAGGGGAGACTCCCAAGTCTAAGTGGTATCTATCCTATACTGTATACAGTTATGTTTGTGTGGAAGTGTAGGAGCTGGGGTGGGAATATTTCAATGCCACTGCTTATGTAACTATAAAGGCCAGGGATATGACCTCACAGGGCCTTAACACATGCAAAGTTGGGTATTCTTGTTTCTATTGCCATTCTAGTTTTCCATACAGTCACTGATTTTCAGGTGAACAATGGTAAAGGGTAAAGGTAAAGGACCCCTGGACGGTTAAGTCCAGTCAAAAGTGACTATGGGGTTGCAGCATTCATCTCGCTTTCAGGCCGAGGGAGCCAGCGTTTGTCCACAGACAGCTTTCCGGGTCATGTGGCCAGCATGACTAAACCACTTCTGGCAAAATGGAACACCATGATGAGTGCCAGAGTGAACGGAAATGCCATTTACCTTCCCGCCACAGTGGCCCCTATTTATCTACTTGCACTGGCGTGCTTTCAGATTGCTAGGTTGGCAGGAGCTGGGGCAGAGCAATGGGGTGGGGATTTGAACCACTGACCTTCTGATAGACAATCCCAAGAGGCTCAGTGGTTTAGACCACAGCACCACCTGTGTCCCATAGGTGAACAATGATAACAGCACCTGATTCTTCCAGACCATTTCCTGGGCACAATCTTAGCACTAGCAGGATGGATTTACCCCCACTCTTTGCATATTCAGAGTTACTTCATGTAGAGGCATCCATCTAAATGGAGTGAGGGCAGGAACCTGACCATTACTTTGCTTACTGCCTAGTTGTCTGAAAAGCAAGAGGCAAGGCCTCCTCAGTCTCTTTTTTAATTGATGTACACTGTAGACCTGTGGTCCTCCAGATGTTGCAGAACTACAGCTCTCCTTTCCCCTGGCTGTTGGCCTTGCTGGCTGGGTCTCATGGGAGTAGGAGCCCAACAACATCTGGAAAGACATAGGTTTCCCCATCCCTGCCTTAGACAAACAGACAGCTTTTGCAATGGGCTCCATCTCTTGGGACCATGGTGCCAAGTGGCCCTAGGGCCACTTGACAGGTAATTTCTCTACCTGTGCATCACTTCTATGGAGGAAAAGGTGTCCACCAAGAGTATTAAGAGCAGCAGAATAGGTTGTGTGTGTCTTTGTTTTTTCATTCACAGAAGGAAGATAATTATGCTGTGTTAAGTGTGTTAGCATTTGTCGCCCGGGGCAGTTGTGAGACTGCCCCAGGGCTAGGACAAAGCTTTGTGCACACGTGCCCGGCTACTATTGAGTCCGGTGGTGCAATCAAATGTGCGATTGTTCCCAGCATGAAGAACAACACACAAGCCATTGAATAAGGCAAAAGTACTTTATTGTGGCAAAATGCAGAGTCTGTCTCTGTTTGCCCAGCTCAGACATTCAGAGCTGTTTAGCATGGCTGCCTCTCTCTAGCATAGCAGGCAGCGAAGAGAAAGAACAAAGGAACAACAGTTCCACTTCAGGAACGATACAGTAGACGAACATCCTGTCTACGTCACATCCACTCTGTGGGAACAAAACACATACAGTCATATGATACACAGCAATCCTATGACTGCAGACGGGGAATGAATCTCCCAACAAAGTGATCCTTAAACTGAGATATAAGCAAGGATTTAGGGCTTAACTGAAGGCAAGCACAAAGCCATTAAACACATGCGCAATTATTATTTTCTTACAGTGCTGGTGTCGGAAGGACGGGGACATTCATTGCAATTGACCGTTTGATCCATCAAATGGAGATGGAGAACACTGTTGATGTGTACGGTGCTGTATATGAACTTCGAATGCATCGGTCTTTAATGGTGCAAACAGAGGTATGGGCAGGATGCTTTTCTGAGCACGTCAATCAATGACCTACACATGGCATAGCAAGTAATATTGTCACCAGCTTTCAGCATTGTTCCAGTTGATTTAATATTTCTTTTGATAACCTGGAGATGCAACTGCAGACATCAGACCTAAATTTCTGAACAATCAACTCTGCACCGTTATTTCAGTTTCTGTTCTTATTGCTCATATGGATACCTTGAGGGGCACTGCTGTTTATTTCTTTTGAATGCTGGGGAAAAAAGAAATGCCTTTCTTGCAGTCACTTCCTATATGGGCAGGAAGAGGCAGATGTTTTAAAACTGTGAGATTCCCCCCCCCCTTTTCTTTCATATAATGAAATGGCAATGGAGAAGCCCGAGATATTTGCAAGATGTATGGATGCATTGCAGTTGTTGACTGCAGTAATGGGCATAATCTCTCTTAAAAATGATTCATCATATGAAATCTATGCTACATATTCATTATTCATGTTATTGTTATTATTTCTCTCCTTTAGGACCAGTATGTCTTCCTAAACCAGTGTGTTTTGGACATTATCAAATCCCAGAAAGATAAGAAAACAGACCTTATCTATCAAAACACAAATGCCATGGCAATCTATGAGAACTTCACACCGTTGCCACATATTGGGAAGGCAAATGGCTACCATGCATAACTGCAAGGGAATGACAAGCCTTCTACTTCTGCCTTTTACATAAGTGAGGAAATATGCACTGTTTTGTATGTCTTTCTATACAGAGACTTTTTCCACTTTTTAAAAAAGAATAACTGAAGGTGTACACATTTTTTAAAATGCCAATAGGAACTGTAGTTTCTACAATAGTGTTAAAGGGAAAATACACTGTATTTTGCAGAAGAATTTGAAGAAGGTGAAGAAGCATCACATGATTGGTGTATTATCATTGATTAAATAACGGGATCCCTTTTTGAACTTCAGAAATAATAAATGACACAGATACTTAAAATCAGGTTTGAGAGTCACTGTTCCAGAGACGTTTGTATGTACATTGGCTTTTCGCCAACAGAAACCTACATGATCAGTGACTGCTCAAGTTCTTTTTGTTTTATTTAAAACGGGAACACAAAAATTAGCAAATGGGATATTTTATTATGTACTTGTGCCTTTTTCTAGCTGTTTTGCTATAGACAAAATGATCAGAGTCCTATATTTTTGTATTGAAATTCTCAGCTGAAATATAACATTTAAATAAGAGTAATATCAGTTCTCATTTGGAATAGCTTTGTTGATTCTTCCTTCATGGAGGTGGCAACCCTTTCTTTCTATTTTACTGCAGTCTGCAAAGACTTTTCCATAGAGGTAACTCACTTGATCGTGTGAGGACTGGAGCAATCGTGTGACGCCTTGGCTGCATAAAACTGTATTAAACTGTGGAAGGGAGCCTTCTTACGTGGTTTAGCTGAAACTTGTTTAGCTTCATATTCATGCCTGGAAATTAGTACTTCCCACTTCTAAAATATTTTAATATCAGTTGTAAGCATATTCACGCACTTTCAGTACTTTTCAGAACCCACTTGTCCCTTTGTTCCTGAAACTTCCTTTTCCTTGACCTCACTGTCCATAGCCCCATTTTCACTCACTGCCAATGGATCTGGTGAGCTGAAGGTGTCATATTAAGCACAAGTGAGAAGAAAGGTGGCTGAGGTCAGTGAGGGCAAAGTGAAGGAAAATGGTGAAGAAATGAAGTGGCAGCTGCCAGTGGAATAAAAGGACATCAAGCACGTAAAAATAATAATCGTGAGTCTTCAATATGAGTATCCCCCCCCCAATTAGTTTTGTGGAATATGCTAATTTCAAAGCAAATATTGAACATAGGAGATGTTTTGCTTAGCTTTTAATCATGTAAATACAAAGCCCATCAATGGGTTGTGGAAGCAGGAATGTTAAAGTACGCACTGGCTACATAAACACTTGACAGGGTGGACTGAGCTGCGTGGAGAGGCAGTTGTGTGTCGGCTCCACTAAATCTGCATTGCCACACAGGCCCTCAGGTATCACAACAGTTTCAGGAGAGCAGGGGTGCTGCCTTCAATGTGTGTAGATAGGAGGGAGGCAGCTCCTCCTCTGTGTAGTTACAACCCATCTCACTGGGAACTCATTGGGTGCCTGCTGTCTAGTTAGCAGTTAATCCAAATGTTGCGGTTATCACTTGATAGCTTATCTCCTCAGTTGGTCTTGAGGGATGGCCTTTAGTGGTGTCATTCAAGGAAGAGGAGGGCTATATCTCAATCTGAGCTTTAACTTGTTTTCTTTGTGTGTTGGTGTTGTAGTATGTGTCTTTGTCCGGGGGGGTGGGGGTGGAGGACCCACCCTATCCAGGTAAAAAAAAATTATGTTCTCGTATGTGATAAGGATTCATTTAAAAGTGCAATATTTGATTTACTGAATGAACGCTTGCCTCTATTTCCATAGAGTTTTACTCAGGTTCAGTATCTCTTCTTAGTTGTTCTGTGGTTTAATGTTCTTAAATGTGTCGTTTGTGGAAGACTGAAGAACTCCTATGGCAGAGTGATCCCAGGAAGGTCCATTGACTTTGCTCTGTTTCTATAAAAAGTAAATGGTTTCTAAAGATCTACTGATTCTTTCAGCTGCAGAATATGTTTTAGCCAGTTAAAACTGAGGTATATATTTTTAATTTTGTTGTATCAAAGATATATAATTGCTCTACCTTTTGGTTTGTTTGTTTGTTTGTAATATGCTGCTGTAGTTGTAACGGATACGATTAATGAAAATCGAAGGGTTCTCCATTAAATTAATTGTGTTGGTACACTGATGGTGAAATTATGAAGGTATTCTTAATGAAGGACTTGTGGCGTGGGAAGTGGGAGGGGTTGTGGTTCATTATTCTTTTAGTCAATGCGCTGGCAGCATTATCTCTTGAGTGTGTTATAGAGCTATATGTAAAGTATTGGAGCATTGTGGGCTCCACTCCTCAACTTTCTTTGGTGCAAAAACCCTTTGAATTGCATTGCGCTTGTGCAGAGCAGGCATTATGCTTGAGGGAATTAGGATGCTGAAGGGTATACAGTAGGCTGCACTCCATGGCTCTGGAGTACCGTATTAAAATTTTTGCCTGTGTGGCAAAATCTTTTGGAAACCAATAACTCAAAAATGGGGAAATGGTTGCTAATACAGTTCTTCTCCTACCCAAGTCTATGACTGGTGGCTCTTTATATCTATGCCTTAGGTAGAATGACATTTGGATGTTGGTGGTTGGACCAAATATATGCATATTTTCAAAAGGTTGAAAGAGGGGCCCCACTAAAATTTAGATTAATCTGTTTCATACATGCCACATTCCAATGCAGGGGTCTTCTACATAGTAGAAATGAAATCCTGCTTCATTTTGGGGGTGAGCCAATAAACCCTTGTTGTTGTCTCTGTAGACCATTATCCAGGAAGAGGTTTTGCACAAGATTTGTCTAATGTAATGAGCAAATGATCCTAATCATGCCATAATGGATGCTAGCAGTCTTTGTGCATCTTGACATGAATGCAGTTAGCATGCAAATAATTGCACTTGTGAACTCTCCTTACGAAATGGGGTCTCGGACCAAAACTGGCTTATTGGTTTGTTTGTTTTTTCTTTTTCTTTTTTCTTTTTACAAAGTGCATGTCTACCGTAGATGACTGCTGTGTTTGAAAAGTTACCAGAATGTATGTCTGTTTCCTGTTAAAATGCAGGTGAAACTCGGAAAATTAGAATATCGTCGAAAAATAATTACAATTACAACCAATAAAGGCTCGACATATCTTGCTTTGCATGTCATGCATCTATCTCATATATTGGTTTCACCTTTTCAGTTGCGTTACTGAAATAAATGCACTTTTCGACAATATTCTAATTTTCCGAGTTTCACCTGTGAATGGCATCCTTTCAAGGCAATGCAGATATTCTTAAGAATGATGAGGGGAATCTGGATTTGCCCTATCCTGTGGACAGAATGGACTGAGATCCAGTGCAGACTCCCACTGAAGGAAGTGAGGAGTGTTTTTCTACAAATACCTTTCCCCTGTACTTTTCAGTGACACCTTCCACACCGATCTGAAATGTCTCACAATCCTGCAGTGTAGTTGGGGTGGGGACGCAGAGGAGCTATAGAAGGACGAGAACCATCAAAAGTCATCTTTCCCCTTTCTTCAGCAGAATATCCTACAGGTAGAGTTCTGCTAATCAGGATCCAGCCCTACATGGCTAAAATTTGTACTGGTTGAAAACATTGGATCAATTAAAAGTTGCAGGATCACAGGCCCAGGGTTCAAAGGTAATTAAATTTTACATAGGCCCCACTCATTATGGGGGTGTAGGACTTGGGCAAAGAAAATGGGAGGGGAGCGTAGGAGCTGCATGCTCTTTGCCTCGATCAAAGGTGGTGTTACCCTCCAGATATTGCTGAATTACAGCTCCCATCAGCCCCTGCCAGGGATCATAAGCTGCAGTTCAGCAATGTCTGAAAGGCAACAGGTTTCCTCACCCCTGGCTTAGATTCTTTCCCTTACTTCCTTTCAGTTAATCCCTTGCAGCTCATTCTCCCTACCTCATGAAGATGTTGATGGATGCTACTAAAACAATGTAGCTCCTGCCCAGTGATAAGTTTATAGCGGGCATAGGCAAACTCGGCCCTCCAGATGTTTTGGGACTACAACTCCCATCATCCCTGACCACTGGTCCTGTTATCTAAGGATGATGGGAGTTGTAGTTCCAAAACATCTGGAGGGCCGAGTTTGCCTATGCCTGGTTTATAGGGTTTGGCCAGAGGCAGTCTGGCCTCCATTACTAGCTGCAATCAATGGGGCTGTCAGGGCAGGACTTTAGAGCTCAGGATGCAGCAGAATGAGCAGGGAGGCCCCCAAGAGTAGCAGTGTTGATTGCCGCATTTTCAGCATATTGCCATCTAAAGAGGGCTATAAAGTCCAGAGCCTAAAATTGCCTAACTATAACTGACTGCACATCATTTCCATAAGCCATCTGTGTGTGAGGGGTGTGTGCTGTTTTAGTTTATGCTGTAAGAACGTAGCCCTAAACATTTGCACTTGATTACCTGCCTGTAACGGGAACATAACACAATGGTCTGTGGATGTATTATGCTAGCCCATCCTAAGCATTTGTTTTGCTGACAGGCCTGATCTTCCTCTTAGTCAGAGGGTAGAAGCTCATTTGGGGCAGCAGTAAAAGGGCAGCTAACTTGTCAATTATTTGGCTTATTCTTTTTACCACTGTTGGGTTGTTATTTTTGCAGGTGGGGGTTCAGACACCAAAATGCCTTGGTCTGTCTCCTTTGCTGGCTGCAGAGATAGTCCAGCAGGGTACAAAAGTGGCTTGAATAGGAATAGTTTCTCACTAGTCTGCTTGTTATATAATTTCCTTTTGATCTATGCTTTGAAGTTGTAAAAACACCTCAGAGTGCAAAATTACGTTGCTTGGAGTGTTCAACTCATCCTTTTTTTTTTTAGCCTTAAAACTTGGGAGTAATAACCTATGGGTCAGGATTCAAAGGAAGGAGAGAACAGCTCATGCAGGCAAGAAGCTTGCTTGTTTGCTGCTTTCACCACTGCCAAAGACAGAAGTTGTCATTAAGTTTAAAAAGCAACTAGTGTCTTGGGCAGTGGAACCTGCTGTAATGCCCACATCAAGCAAAATCCCCCATGCATTCCCCTTCTTTGGATGCTTGCCAATCTCCCTGATTTTTATTTTATTTTTTATTTCCAGCGAGGCGTGATTTTAAAAAGGGAGTATTCTTTGTGCATCGGCTGTTGCTGTTATAATTGTGTGTTCAAATGATGTACAATGCTCAGTGTTTCATTCATTGTACAGATGTTTGCTGCATACTGTCCTCAATTTTAATTGTCTGATTGTTTTTTCAATGACATAAAAGTAACGAAATAAAACATTGACACAATATGTTTCAGTGTATGTTCTTCCTCTTTATCTCTTCCATTTATCTCATTCTAGGGCAGTTTCAAATATATTTTCCTGCGTATAAGACTACTTTTTATCCCAGGAAAATCTTCTCAAAAGTCAGGGGTCGCCTTATACGCCGGGTCGTATTTCTTATACGGCAAATATATCCCAAACTCTATATTTTAACTGGAAAAGTTGGGGGTCGTCTTATACGCCCAATCGTCTTATACGCCGGAAAATACGGGCACTTAAACAGTCTTTAAAAAATCTGTGCCCTCAGTGGGGGGGTGAGGGGGGGAAGCATACAAACACCCAAATGTTGTTCTATGGAGTGATGCATGTTCTTGCAAACTGCTTTATAAAGAAGAGGGAAGGCCCATTTGTGACACCGTTTTTACAAATCAAGCCGCTATGTTGTTTATCTGCATGTATTTTGATTGCTGAATAGATGTCTTTAGTTGTTTCATTTGCTGCTGCTTATTTGCACCCTGTCGCAAAGCATAGGAAGTGGTGGACCTTCAGATGGTTTTGGACTACAGCTCTCATCATTCCTGACCATTGGCCATCTCAGCTGGGAGCTGATGGGAGTTGGAGACCAACATCATCTGGAGGGCCACAGGTTCCCCACCTTTGCTTTAGCCCCACTAGAACTGCATGGTCCATTTGAAACCAAGTTCAAATGTCCAATATGCATAGCTAAACCAAAGGAATGCCACTAGGCATGATATTAATGAAAAGTACCAGCTATAGATATTCAAAGAGAAGTAGTTAGAGCACTAGCTGTCCATGATGGTGCAGTGATCAAGTCACCTGCTCAGTCCTAACGTTGCATTCCTAGTTGGGTCTTCTTCATCCCAAGGGACTCCTGTCCCACTTCTGCAGCAATCTACCCTGCTGCCATCCCCTCCCCCCATCTGCTGTCTAGCTACACAGCACTGAAGTGGTCTGTGTATAATTAGAATTAGAATAGAATAGTTAGGTGCTTAGAATTTTGAAGTGTCAGGCATAGCTCTAGTGGCTTTAGCCCAAACGTAGCAGAGTTTTGCTGCACAGTGCAGAAGCTAGTTGAGGTGGATATGACTAGTCGGCTAGACGCAGAATAACTATTTACAGGATTTATTAAAGGAAAATAAAACTAGCAGAGTTTCTGCATACAAAGCAAAGCAAAATAAATCCTTACTCTCTCTCTCTCTCTCTCCAACCATACGCAGCACTCCTACTCCTAACACCCACGAGAAACAACTGTGCTAGCATTCCTAGATAACAGAGTTCAGTGCTGGTCATTAACCAATGAGAGAGTTGTTACCAGGCCAGGCAGACCTTGGCTTTCTGCCAAGAGTAAATTGACACTGCCTTGAGTTAATTGTGTGAAGCAAGAATCTGTAAGTTTCCCATGAGAACCAATTATCAGAAACCGAACACTTCTGGCCCCAGATCTTCATAACCCTAACCCATGCAAACACAAGTAAAGCCAGGCCAGCTTCAACCAGCAGAAATGTGGTTAGCTCCCACTGTAATACATGGGTGTAGGACAATCAGCATTGCTACAGCCAACAGACACCTCTGCCGTCAGCTCACCTGTCTGCCTAAAGCTTCCTCTTCTTCCTCTTCCCCCATCTCCTGTACTGAAATTTTATTAGGTACTGTTGGCCACAGTTAATGGATTGTTCCAACAGCCAAAGGTGGGTTTGATCCACCTCTTATTTATGTGTTGTTTTATTCGGTTTCTGTAAACTGTAATCATCATGACCCAGTAAAACAACTGACTGGCAGACTAACCATTGGGTTTTCAGCAGCTAACCATCTTTGCAAGCGTGGAGACTTGTCAGCTACTGAGCGAGCTTCCTTTTCCACCTTGGGGCTGCCCCCTCCTTATCTCTGGAAGTTCAAAGATAGTCTGTCCACACTGCCTGGTCTCCTCTGCTGAGCAACATCAGCACCTGTGGAGGCAAGGAGAAGAAACTGATAAAGGAGTATTCCTGTCACGGGTGGAACTGATTAGAGTTTCCTCTTACTTTATCCACCTCACCAGAGGCAGGCAAGGTGAAAGGAATCCTTATCTTTAGGAAGCCGACTAATATTTCCTGTGTTTACCACCTTGCTGCCTCACCTACCTGTGCATGCAAGCACACACGCGTACACGCACGCACAGAAGAGAGGATAAGCAGTGCATGGATCCATTCCTGAATCTGCATATGGAAGAAATTGGTACAAGGCTAGATAGGCACCTCAGATGGCATGCATCTGTTCACAGGTGACACGAAAACCGCAGGAAAGTTGATGCGCCGTTCTAAAAAACACACTTCTGCAATATCATTGACACACTAAAGAAATTGTAAACAGGCACATTTAAAACTTCCCTTTTGCCATTCACATCATCAGCGGGAGAGAAGCTCAAAAGCATTCAAATGGCATGTGTAACATCCATCCTAAGTAGCCATTTCAGTGTGCAAATGATAAAGCCTAGATTCCAGCAGTCAAGCAATGAGCTAACAGCTCTGAATCTCATTCCCCAGTAGGAGTGCAGGCCTTGTAGTTGAGAAAAAAAGATGAGAATTGTATCACAGCTTCATTCATTCTGTTTTGCAATCAACACCTCTGTGACTTGAGCCTGTCTTGGAGAATCACAATGTTTGCCTTGGAAGCCTTTACCCCTAGTTCCAAATGGATGAGCCTGGTTGCTGGTAGTTAACTGGAGCCATGGGGAATATAAGGAAGCATGTGAATGCCTGCAGTGTGAGATTACGTTTTGCATGTAGCTTCCACTGGGAGGAATTCAACATAACGCTAGACAGATTGCACAAGCATCTTTGCTTGCCTGATGGAATGATCGCCCCTCTCCTTCCCCCAGTGCACTCTTCTGGGAGTTTTCCTGACCCCCAGAGCCAGTTTAGGAGGTATGGGGGTCACAGGAAGATAAGAGGGAGGAAAGCCGTATTGCACTACTGGAAGTTCTTCAGTGGACTTCTGCTGGTGGGACTAATTAGTTGAATCCAGCCCAATATAGCTATATCCTCATGCAATCTTATACTGTGCCCCCATAACCCATTGCCAGGGCCAGCCCACCCGTAAGACAAAGTGAGGTGACTGCCTTAGGTGGCAGGATCTATGGGGCAGCAGATCCAGCCGCCAAGGAATGCATCAACCACTGCAGCTGCCGAGATGTCAGCAACAGCTGTGGCACACTCAGAGGCTGGATCTGTCTCCTCTCAGCAAACAGGAGGCACTGCTCATCTCCTGCCACTTCTAGGGAGGAAATGGCAGAGACTGCCTTCTGGAGTCTTCTGGCATCTGCACTCTCCCAGCATTATTCAGAGTGGGCTGCTTCCCTGCCCTACCACCACAGCTTTTGATTCCCACTTCAAGGAGCAGGGATGAACTGAATTGGATTCCTCACTTGTTTCCAATGGAGATCTTCACTCAACTCAATATGGGCTTGAACCCATGACCCTGAGATTAAAAGTCTCATGCTCAACTGCAGGCATAGGCAAACTCCGGCCCTCCAGATGTTTGGGACTAAAATTCCCATCATCCCTGACCACTGGTCCTGTTAGCTAGGGATGATAGGAATTGTAGTCCCAAACATCTGGAGGGCCGGAGTTTGCCTATGCCTGCTCTACTGACTATGGTGGGAGGCAAATGCCATTTTGTGGGTCACCGCAGGTGCCAAAGTGACTTGGGCCAACCTTACCCTTTGCATCATTGGGGTTTCTGGGGTGCATTTTGTTTGCCTGAACAGGGAAGACTGTCCTGGTTATTTATTTTATTACTTTATTTCATCAGATTTGTATACCACTTGAATGTCAGAAAGACCCTCAAAGCGGTTTCCACACATCTGTGGCCCCTTTTAGCAACACACATCAATTTGGGAGGCCATTTTCAACTCAACGCCAGCATCCCCTGGAGTGAAATCTTTGTTCCTGATCTTCACACTGTTTCATGATGAACCTACGCTTCCTGTTTTCACTTTCCACATCCCCACAAGCTAAGACCTTGCCCTATGCTGGAAAGTCACATAGAGCTCACATTTCTCCACCCAGGTCTGCTGCATGCAAGACCACAGGTGGATGGAGCGGAGGTTCAAATTCACACCTTTGCAGGGTACCCAGGCAGCATGCAATGCTCCTCCTTGCATGTTCTGGTGCTGATTTTCCTTATTGGCTAATGCCTACGTCCGCAGCCAGAGCAGGAGAAAGGCACGGTCTCCTGTGGAATGGCAGCTTTGGGCAATTTCATTGGCTGATGAATCAGTTCTTCTCTGGCAGCTTTCCAGTAATGCTGGATTGCCTGAGATGGGAAGGAAAAGCAGGTTACTCTGCCTAAGGCTGTGAAAGGATTGCTTGGAGACCAACGCGGCACTCATGCCTTGCTGCACAGTGAGTATATTAAGAGAATATCTCTCTGCATGCCATGCTATCTGAGGATGATTTGCCGAAACCCTCAATTAAACATGCAGCTTCAGCAATCGCTGCTTAACTGTGTGAAGATGTTCCTGGTTGTCGCTGAGATCGGATTGCTATTGCAATTGGATGAGTTTGAACGGTGGCATTTGGCTCTTCCTCTGGCAAATTCTTTTGCTGCAAAATCCTTGAATTTGTTTGGGGGATAACTTCTTTTGAACTTGGAGGGGGCTTTTGGCTGGGGGTGCTTTTGCTATCAGTTGTATAGCAAGGATTAGATTTCCAGATGAGTAGAAATAGGGCAGTATAAGAAAGGGAGGAGGAGAGAGAGAGATTTACTTTTACCAGCCGGGGAAGTGTGCTGTGCTTAAAGGGACAGGATACTGCATTGCACCTAAATTACTTGCAAACAGTTCTCCTCGTGAAGTCTTATGGAAGTGACATCAAAAAGTATTGCTACCTAGGGGATCAATGGGTTAAGGTCTCCTCCCCTTAAGGTCTTCCAAGCAGCTCGCCCTCTTCATATATATTGCCTCCGCCCCCAAAAAGCAACTCTGGAGAAGCTTGAAGGAATGCAGCTTTTTCAGACTGCAGTAGCTGTCTAACAAAACCTGAAGCTGAACCTGAGGACCATAGCTGCCAAGTTTTCCCTTTTCTCGTGAGGAAGCCTATTCAGCATAAGGGAAAATCCCTTTAAAAAAGGGATAACTTGGCAGCTATGCTGAGGACCTGCCTGCTTCTCGGAAGTGCTGTTGAATATTTTAAGTTTGGAGCAAGCTCCTTCCACTGCTAAAACTAACCATGTGAGAGGCTGCGACTTCAGAGGAGCTTTTTGAAACATTAATATTTTATCTCCTGGTGTGGTGGAGGGGGAGACTTTTCCAAGTGACTATAGTCTTTGGTAATGGGGGAGCATGTATCTGAGAGACAAGCATCCTTCGTTCAGCAATGGACACCTATGTGGTGAATCACTGTGGACTATTCTGGGTGTTTTTTGCTTACCAGTGCACTCCCAGGCTTCTGGGGTGCACATTGCAACCCTATTTTGTGTATTCCAGATGACTGGGAGTTTCTTTGTATATTATACTTGTGAAGACACTGGTTGGCTCATTTTGGTGGTCTGTTGCCCACTAGAATGAGTTGGTTTTCTCCCATTCTGTGACTCTCATTGTCTGGAGCTGAGTAGACTCCAGGTCTCTCTGTCTAGATGTTTTCCATAAGGAGGGACTCATGGCCTTTGGGCTCTAATCTCATCTCCAGAAAGGGTGGCTAGGTCTAAAAGAGATTGCTTCTGCACCTTTAATAGCGCACAACTACAAACACTGCAGGGACGTGGGTGGAACTGTGGGTTAAACCACAGAGACTAGGGCTTGCCGATCAGAAGGTTGGTGGTTCGAATCCCTGTGACAGGGTGAGCTCCCATTGCTCGGTCCCTGCTCCTTCGAAAACACCTCAAAGTGCAAGTAGATAAATAGGTACCGCTCCAAGCAGGAAGGTAAACGGTGTTTCCGTGTGCTGCTCTGGTTCGCCAGAAGTGGCTTAGTCATGCTGGCCACATGACCTGGAAGCTGTATGCCGGCTCCCTTGGCCAATAACGCGAGATGAGCGCTGCAACCCCATAATTGGTCACGACTGGACCTAATGGCGAGGGGTCCCTTTACCTTTTTACAAACACTGCAGAGACGCGGGTGGCGCTGTGGGTTAAACCACAGAGACTAGGGCTTGCCGATCAGAAGCTCGGCGGTTCGAATCCCCACGATGGGGTGAGCTCCTGTTGCTCGGTCCCAGCTCCTGCCCACCTAGCAGTTCGAAAGCACATCAAAGTGCAAGTAGATAAATAGGTACCGCTCCAGCAGGAAGGTAAACAGCGTTTCCATGTGCTACTCTGGTTCGCCAGAAGCGGCTTTGTCATGCCACATGACCTGGAAGCTGTATTCCGGCTCCCTCGGCCAATAACGTGAGATGAGCACCGCAACCCCAGAGTTGGTCACAACCGGACCTAATGGTCAGGGGTCCCTTTACCTTTACCTTTACCTTTACAGACACTGCAGAAGCCCTATCCTCTTCAGCAGCCGACCACCCTATCCACAGCCTTCTGCTTCTGGCCTCTCCATGGCTCTTAGCCTGCCTCTGTTTTAATCATTATATGCATTTGGAAATTATGGGCCACAGTTTATGTCTTTGATTATCTCCACCACTGTTGCCTGAGCAATGCCTCTTTCAAAGATACTGCAAAAATGAGCACTGTACATTTTGGAATGGCAGTGGCAAAAATAGCCATGATACAGGAGCCATCAAGAGTCATCAAATTGTTGATATCCCCATTCCAGTGAAGCTTGGGTATTTTTTATTTTTTTAAAATAAAAAGCCTCCATCTCAGTTGCCACGTTCTTTGATACTGCCATTTTATTTATATCATGCTCTCCCTATCCCAAAATACCTCAAAGTGGCTCTACAAAAAGTACATTCGTCTTGGCTGCTCCGTGGAGCACACAATCTACATTTTCCCTCTCACACCTTCATGTAGTGCCACTCCAGTCCTTTCTGGGCCATGTGTAGGTCTGTCCCAACTGAGTTGGGGGTGACACCTCTGTGGAAAGTGTCCTGCTCCCAGGCTTCCCCAACCTTCCTACTTGTAGTGACAATCTCCTGGGAGTTAGATGCTGTAGGCCCAGCACGCAAGAGTTTCCAGGCCCCCATAACCAGTGATGGACCTTGGCGCTTTCAAGTTTCAGTGGTGCCCTGTGCAATGCCAAAATCCACCAGGACCATTGGGTGTCATAGCTGCAGCACCTGCTGCAGTGCCTCGAAGGCTCAGCGCCCAGGACGACCCAACTGGTCATGATACCCTAAATCCATCTTTTCCATAACCCACTGTATGTGTCACCTTCATCACTAGAAGCTCAATGAGTCTCAGGAGCTGTCCAACGGGTCAGGAGGCATAGTTTCTACCAGAGAGACAAGCTGTAGCATCCAATTAGTGATGAATGACTCACAATCCATGATTACCACTTCATGCTTGCATCAATCAATGCATTAACTTTTTGGTTTAGTTCCCCCTGCCCCCAATTCCTGTACTGGCTATTCTTTCCCAAATTGAAATGTATTGCAAAGCAGGAGCACACACTGCTGGCCAAATGTTGTTTAATATGGCGACCAATAGTGCAACGATCTTGCTCCAGGATTAGAACCATTGATTGCATAAGACTGGAGCAAGATTGTGTGCCCACCCCCCACCCCTGATAAGAGCCTGATATTTTTGGCTCCAGTCTTGTGCGATCAATGGTTCTAAGAAGCAGGGCTTTTTTTCTGCCTGAACTTGCCCGAACTCTCTCAGGTAGGTGCCATTGTTATTCCAAGAGAACAAGGGAGGTATTCATCATGAGTCCTGGCACCTCCTTTTCTAGAAAAATAGCACTGCAAAGAAAAGGTGCCCACTCACAGCAAAATGCATTTGTTTATAAAAACATATTTCCATCCCACCTTTCAGGACCAGCATCCTCACGTGATAGCCATATAAAATGCAGCAAATTAACTATTTGAAAAATCTAGTTCCACCTTATTAAAATGAGCAGTAAAGATGTCAATAAGATGCAGCGGTCGCTAAAAAAATTAAATGCAGGTGGATTTCAAAAAAATGTATTGAGAGTCAGCTGAAGAAACACTAATGAAGGGGCCATGTGTATTTCATGGGACAGCATGATAGAATTTGTAGGGTTCCTGGGGGTCCTCTAGTCCAACCCTATGCAGTGCAGGAATCTCAAATCAATATCGTAACTATGGGTCCACCACTGAATCCACTGTGTCCCTGGTGCCTGCTCACC
Source organism: Zootoca vivipara (assembly GCF_965207765.1). Lineage (NCBI taxonomy): Eukaryota > Metazoa > Chordata > Lepidosauria > Squamata > Lacertidae > Zootoca > Zootoca vivipara. The sequence goes on along the minus strand of NC_142582.1, from coordinate 62,940,961 downwards.
CAACCTTTCTTATCTAGCCTCTCTTATCTTAAAAGATACACCTGGCCCATGCAATAGGCCAGGAGCAAAGGTGTGGGGGGAGGGTAGGGCAGTAGCAAGGTTGGTGTTGTGCAGATGCACTGATAGAGCCAATCTGGCGCTCCCTCTGCTTCACCTTCACAGCCCTAAAACTTGCCACTTTCCTGCCTATCCAGGTTTCTGTTGGGAGGTCCCATCTCCAGGATAGTGGCTGCTTCTCAAATGGGGTCTGATAAATGTTGCAGAAGTGGGATAGGAATCTACATTTTCACTCGCATCATCTGTGTATACTGCTCATTTCTATCACTGGACTTCCCTTTTGACGGAAGACAGGGTTTGGTGTCCTTCCTTGTTTCTGGCTTTCAAAACTCAGCGGACTCTTGTGATTATGGAGAGCGGTTGGAGTGGCCGGTTTATATCACTGTGAAACAGCTTTGTCTCTTTAGCCATATTAGTTTTTTGTAACACGACTGTTCAGAATACTGAGCGTTACATTATTTCATCATTCAAAAAGAAGCGAGAGACATAAAACAGCAAGGAAGACACGTAACCGCATAACTGACAATTATGAGTTAACCTTGTTTTATAGCAATTTGGACTCTGCAATTAGTTTCATTGATCAGATCTGAAGAAAAAAATATCAGCCCATGCATATGCATGCAAGGATAACACTGTGAGGCAGTGTGCTGTGAATATGTATGAGCACATTGTGGGACTGTAATGCAGGGCATGGACTGTCAATACTCTGTTCCAGAGGTGTGATGGGAATACATTAGGCAATGTTAAGATCAAGGGAAGGAAGTTTGTGTATACTCTGAGTGACACACAGACACACAAGAGGCTACTCCATCAATTTGGAATAACAACAAAACCACTGCTTTCTTGCCTTTGGACAGGATTGGTCCATCTAGCTCATTTACACTGTCTGTGAGTGGCTCCCTTCAGGGCTTCAGACAGGTGTCTGTTCCTGTCCTACCTGGAAATGCCAGGAACTAAGCTATGAAATAATAATAATAATAATAATAATAATAATAATAATAATAATAATTTTATTATTTATACCCCACCCATCTCAGCTATTCTGAGTAGCTTCCAACACAAATAAAAACATAAGGGAAAGAGAAAATTGTGTTGTTGTTTGTTTTAGATTAGATTAGATTAATAACCCACCCTTCCCTAGAAGGTCCCAGGGCTGGCTACAGCAAATTGAAACTGGGCACTAAAAACAGTTTAAAATGAATCACAATTGCAACTAAAGTGGGTCCTGAAAATATATCCCTCAGTTATTCAAGCTTAGCCAGTTTTCACTTCCCAACCAATCTGTGAATAGAAAGATGCAGTTCCTTCGAAATTTGCAGTTCCTTTAACGTTGCGGTACAGTTCTCTAACCACTAAAAATGTACCCCAAAGGCACATTAGGAGGAAAGTGTGCACAAACATTATATAGATTATGGGGGGGATTCAAAATGCATTAAAATTAAGAGAAATTGCTGGCAAAAACATGTATATTGGTAAAAAGTATATATTAGGAGAAATGCACACACAAATGAGTACAATTTTTTGTGTGGATTTTTTTTAAAAGTACAAACCAATGTACAAATGGGGCAGACTGAATTTAAGATTAGAAATTTGAGAATCCAATGTGGATAGTTTTTGTTGATCCCTAGATAGAGCTAGGGGTCTTCTACATGCAGATCCAATGCTGTGGCACCGTGGCCCTTTCCTGCCTCAGAATGTCACCCAGGTGAGAGCCTGAGCTGGACCTGTCATTCAAGGTGCCCACAGCTCTGCTAATATAAGAAAAACAGACGGCATACCTTGGGTACTGGCCCTATGAGAGTGATGGGGCAACTGACTGCAAGGCTTTGGTGTGGTTCTCACAATGCCACTGCTGGCATGCTAGCATCTATTGCATCGCAAATATAAACACAGAAAGGGTGGCACTTACTGTGTTATTGTCAACTCTACTATAAATTAGTCACAATGATGCACAATAATGCTCCACCTCTTTTTATTTCCAGTGTGGTTTTTGTCCTCACAGGGTGCCAAAATTAGCAGGGCTGCTGCTGCTGCTTCATTGTGAACATAGTGATTGAAGGTTTCTGGAACTAGGAGAGAGCTTATACTGTATATAACTTGCTGCTGCATATGTCTGTTAATGTTGGCTGCAGAAAGTCTAATTCTGTGTTAAGTGTAACACTGTTCATGATCAAATTGGGTAAGAGGAGGGAAAATAATAAGCAGCAAATGTGCTATTGAGACCAACTGAAATCTAGGCTAAATATACTGCCTGGATGACTCAGGGTGAAAAAGTTGCTCTGCAGAAAATATAAATGATGAATCCTGGGAATTAAGGAAAGACACAAAGTGGTGCTTTTGCGGGGATTTTGAATCATAATGTGCATTAAAATTCTACTAATGATAATCTACCTAGGTAGCAATATATTATTAAGCAGTGCTTTCATAAATGGTTAATCAAATGTTCTGGATGGTTACTGGAAAAAAGCGTAAGCTTCTGACAAATTTTATCCAGTAGATAAAACGAGTTAACAATTGCAAAATGTGCGCTGTTGTCAGCTTTTGGTTATCAGGGATGGAAACTCCCACCTAAAGGGGGATCTTCTTTATCTAATTAAAAGTACAAAATAGTACTGGCATGGAAGTGGGGGTGACCTAACCTCCTTGTAACTAGGGCATGGGTAGGCAAACTAAGGCCTGGGGGCCAGATCTGGCCCAATTGCCTTCTAAATCCGGCCCACAGACGGTCCTCCATTTATTTAAAATGCATCTCTGGGTTATTTGTGGGGCATAGGAATCTGTTCATTCCCCCCCCCCCCAAAAAAATAGTCCGGCTCCCAGACTGAGGGACAGTGGACCCTGCTGAAAAAGTTTGCTGGGACTGGGAGAGTGGGATTCAATCCGTAATCAACCATGAAGCTCACTGGGTGATCTGGGCCAGCCACTCTCTCTTAGCCTTAGGAGAACATAGGATCAGAATAAGAGGAACTACTACTTTTCTTTTTATTTCATTTCCTTTTTGCTTGGACTGTGTAAAACACCCACCCACCCCACTACTTTTCCATGTTATTTCACTCTTTTAAAAATTGCAACATTGTTCTCTGTTAAACACACTGTGATTATGTTTGGGTGATTTCTCATCATTTATAATACAAATCAAAGCTATTTCTTTACCAAGGTTCCAACCCATAAATTTGCAAAAGAGGCAACAATGACTCCACTTCAACAATGACAGTCTGCCATTCCCATGTAATTTAACTCTCGCTTACCGGTAGATGGTTTAAATAAAATGTTTTCTAAGGCTATGGAAACAGCCCGGCTTTGAAGTACTTGGTTAGAAGAAAACAATTAAGTAAGCTCTGTCTTTGTGTGTTAAGGGTGCGTGTATTAAGTGTGCATCTGTATGTGTGGATGATTGTGTGGTTTGTGCCTGTGTGAGAGGGTGATTATGTGTGAAAGGTGATTATATTAATAATTGGCTCCACCCACTCCCAGCATGCACCACCACCCCACACTCAAAGGCATATCAGTGGGGTGATATGACCTCAGACTGCCACCCCCAATCTTTATTATATGGCATCAATTGTCAGCCACTCTTCAGTTACAGCAGTTTCTGGCTCCACAAAAGCAGGTCAGCTCCAAAAAAAAAAGTCAGATAACATGAATGATAATATGTAGCAATCATTTTGGGGAAACAGACCTGAGGGAAACTTTATGTCTTCCTCCCCAGCTACAATACTGGTGAAGGAGCATCTCCACCCCCATCGTTCAGCCCGGACACTGAGGTCCAGCGCCGAGGGCCTTCTGGCAGCTCCCTCACTGCAAGAAGTGAGGTTACAGGGAACCAGGCAGAGGGCCTTCTCGGTAGTGGCGCCCGCCCTGTGGAACGCCCTCCTGTCAGATGTCAAGGAAATAAACAACTATCTGAGTTTTAGAAGACCTCAGAAAGCAGCCATGTTTAAGGAAGTTTTTAATGTTTGATGTTCTATTGTGCTTTTAATTCTGTTGGGAGCCGCCCAGAGTGGCTGGGGAGACCCAGCCAGATGAGTGGGGTATAAATAAATGGTGATGATGATGAAAATCCCCAACTCGCTTGACAATTTACATTAGGAGCAGAGCTCCCATTGGCACAAATTAAAACTTTTCCCTAACATAACCTGTTACCAGGAAAGGTAGGGCATTGTAACTGAGAAGTGATGGTTTAAACCTTCCCTCACCATATGCTGAGGACACCCACCGCAACCCTGATACAGTATTTAATTTATCTAATCACATAACTTTCATAATCTGTTCATCAATGTATTCGGAGCTGACAGATTAAAGGCCTTGGGAACCTCCATATTTACAAGCGGCTTGGCTGCATTGACAGAGTTCCTCAGGTTGAACACATCACCATTGATATTAGCAAACCTGTAGCTGTTAAAGGCCTGCCCATTGAGAGCTTAGGCCTGGTGGGAGTTGGACACCTGTGTGTAGGTGCCTTAATGCTGCTGCATCTGCTCATTCCGCTGCAGTCTGGTACACCATTGCAGCACAACTATAACTGAAGGGTCTCGTGCTACTTATTGGAGGTTTGTATCTGTGCCGCTATATCAGGCCAAAATAAATCAGGAGCACCCTTATTTCAATATGCTTTGATACTGCCCCTGCAGTGACCCCTCCTCCCACGGCCACTGTCGATTTTTCTACAGCATTTTTCTACATATTCAGATTGGGCAGGTGTTATTTTCAATAGCTGTGTGGGAAGAAAGGAAGGCCAGAGACAAAAAGTGAGCGGAGCAATGGATGTAAATTATACTTTTGTACAGTAGGCTAGTTTTCTACACACACACCTCACACACGTGCTGCTTTGTTCTCCAGCCAGGCAAGCAAGTGGCATTATCACAGAGCAACGACACATTCCAGCCATGCAAAAACACTAAAGGATGGTGCCAAACAGCTATGGAGTGGCTTGGGGCGGCGATGCTGTTGTAATATATAGTTAGTGACTCCTACTTGCATGCATGAAAGGTTTAACCTAAGTCCTGAGCTCATGTTGCTCCTTAGCAGCCTTTTATCCCCACCCCCTTTTGTGCTTTTTGTGTTTCCTGGAACAAACAAGGAGCCATGCAGATACAGTAATGGCTGCCAGCTGCAAATAAAACCAAGTGAACTGAATATCTGCAAAAGGAGATTTTATAGTCTGCATCATTGCTAACCCAAAGACCGCGTGGTCTTTTTGTAAGGAAACAAAGTTCTTTCCTTTTTAAAGTCATTTGGAACGCTTTCCAATGTATTTTGATGTGTGTTGGAAGCCGCCCAGAGTGGCGGGGGAGACCCGGCCAGATGGGCGGGGTATAAATAATTTATTATTATTATTATTATTATTATTATTATTATTATTATTATATTTCCCAAATGACTTAATCTTCTTCACTTTCCTGCCAATGGTTGGAGGCTTGCTTGCTGCAACTTCTGGAAACTGTGAGTAAAATATTCATTTATTTGCAAAGCTAAGTGTCTGTGATTAATTCTACCCTAAGTTGTTGTTGTTTTTTGTGGTGAACGTTTGTTTAAAGGTGGAAGGTGGCAGGTGGAACCACATTTTAATGTGCTTGCAGCAATCACTGTTGTGCTTAACTGTGCTATGAGAGAGTACGGATCTCTCTCCAAACCTTTCTCTGTGGCTAGGGTGGGATATGGCCTTGGAAAAATCCTGAGGATTCAATAGAGAGAGCCTGAAGTTCGCCCCCTCTGCCATAGAGGAATAAAATTAGGCTGAATGAAAACAGCAGCCTTAAAGCAACCAGTGTGTGATATTCCAGGAACTGAACTTGTGTGTGCAGGGATGCCCATGGCTCTTTGTTGCTACTGGTTTGTGCTGCAGTGGCTCACACAGTAGATGTTGTTGCGGCCTCATTATATATGGCAAGTTGTGTGGTGTATGTGGGATGGGAGGGTGTAATGGTGGTATTGTCACAGAGGCGTGTGTGTGTGTGTGTGTGTGTTTATTGTCCCTTGCTTTTTGAACTGTGTGTTCTTCCTCTCCTTTTCTAAGCTGGGCAAGCCTAGAGCATGACAGATTTTGTGCTGATGGTTCATCTCTCTTCCTGGAATATTGGAACTAAGCCTTGCTCTTTTTGTCCCTAGACAAAGTCTGGGTACGGTTATCCTGAGTGAAGGTGCAATAGTAAATACTCAGTTTCATTAAAATTATGGGTTGGAGGATGTGTGGGATATAAATCTGCTCCTGAATCCATAATGCATGTGCAGAAGCCACACTTCAGGTTTGCATCAGGGAGGTGGGTATTCATGCAAGCATTTCATCTTTCTTTCCAGGTAAACAGCCTGGGGTAGAAGTGGCTGGGGTTGCCTTTCAGAAGCCAGTATTGTGATAGCGCTGTGAATTCAATTATGCTGCTCAGGGACCCGAGCCGTCAATGTCAGGGAATGTACCTGAATGTCAAGATGCTTGATACTTCATCCTCCAAGATTTAGATAGTATCTTTTCCACCGGCAGGAACACAAGTCTTGAAACAACTCACGATTTACTCTTCTTCTTTTTCTAAAAGGATGAGGAAAGGATACATAGCAGTACTTCTGAGGGTTGCACTCTGGGTGCCCTCTACATCAGAATATTCTGTGACCAAAAATACTTAGCTCAGATTTTGGTAAAGCCCTGTACAGAAAAATTCAAAGATTTCTCAATACCACTTATAGATTTTTTGAAGACTGCATAGAGACTTTTATATATATTCAGCAGTATATAAATACTTTTAAACAAATAAATTCCTCTGATGCTCTGAAAAGGAAGAGAACAGCGGAGAAAGGGCCTTTTCTGCAGTGGCTCCCTGTTTGTCGAATGCTCTCAGCAAAGAGGCTCACCGCTTGGTGCCTTCATGACGTATTTTTAAGGCAAAAACCTTTCTCTTCAACCAGGCCTTGGGCTGGTTAACATTCTATGACTTTTTAAATGTGTTTGTGGGAGGGCAGTTATTGGTTTGTTTTTGTTCTCATTCTGTATTTTTGTGTTTGTGAACTGCCCTGTGATCTTTGGAAGAAGGGTGCTATAAAATATGTAATAAATATAAATAAAAATAACTCCTCTGTGGGGCAAACTTTAACAAAGAGCGGCCACTTGCCAGACTGACATGAGCCCCACTCCCCTATCAATGTTGGCCCAGCTGAAAAGCTTCCCCACCCTTGTTTTATAGAATAAATTTGAAGCAGGTGAAAATAATGGCTCTTTTTCTTTTGTCTTCGTTTGTTTTTTGCTCTGTTCCTACCGTGGGGGTGAGAGGTTTGTTCCTTGGATGCTTCTGGGCAGCAATTCATACCACTCAGGGTGAGAGGCTGGATGGTGTGTAGTTGCACTGGAGCTGCAGAGGGAGGGTCCATTGGCAGAGGTGGGGGCCCTCTTTGTATGAAAGACAGAGAGGGTGGGGATATATTGCCGATACTATGGGTTGTGCAGTTTGTTGAATGTCCCGTGTATTTGGTAGTATTGGAAATTTTAGATTCTTGTCCTCATAGTAGTTTTGCCTCGTTTGCCTTATGGCAGAATTGTTGCTTGTTGAACCTGTTTTTACACACCCACACCCCGTTCTTTTCTGTTTTTATGATTTTGTAATTTTTGTATATTGTTGCATTCCCCCCCCCCAACTCCCTGCTCTATTTAATCTTTATTGCCATGTTCTATTGTTCCCCACTCTGGAGTTGAAAGTATTCATTGAAAAGCAGGTTGTAAATACTGTCAATAGATAAAACAGTCAAAAATGCATTGGTGATCTTCCATAGCGAGTGTTGCCTTGCAGTGGTACGTATGGAGCATAAAATATAAATTTCAGTATCCGTGTACAGCTCCTGTAGCAACAGACTAATCCATAGAAATAGGAGCTATTGAGGCATGGAGCTATTTTAACTACAGTGGACGCTTGGGTTGTGAACATGATCCATGTGGGAGGCATGTTCGCAACCCGCAGTGTTTGCAACCCATCTGCGCCTGCGCGGGCCGCAACTCAGTGCTTCTGCGCATGTGCAAAGCACAATTTAGCACTTCTGCATGAGCGCCGAAACCTGGAAGTAACCCGTTGCGGTACTTCAGGTTTGGCACGGTGCGCAACCCGAAAACGCGCAACCTGAAGCATCTGTAACCCAAGATATGACTCTACTTCTGGCATGCAGACATTTGGCTTTGAACTCTTTTCAATCAGAGATTGTTTAAAGAGATTTCTTTGAATTAATTGATAGCTAGAGTGAAGCTATCAAGAGTAATATATTCACTTGGTGTCCACACTATCGATCTTGATCCATTAGCAAGCTAAGCATTATGTATTAATGGACAGAAAATCTCCATTTTTGGTTGCCTGATTAAAAGAATTGCAACCTAAATGGAGTGTTGAAGCCCAGTTTAGCTGATCTATTGTTATGTTATTCTTTGGCTGGGGAAGTGTGCAGGTCATAGTGGTTTCAGTGGATTGTATGGTTTCTCCAAACTGATCTACAGGAATTAGTATCACAAACATGATGCACATATGCCAATGGCTCTGTGGCTTCCTAAATGACCATGAGGTCTGCCTTGCATTTATCATTAGTGCAACACTCTTTAATGCCCCAGTCTGGTACCGGCACTGCCATTTCCTGTATGTAGGTAACGTACAGACTAGAGTGGCTTTGCTAATCTTGCTCTGTGGCAAGACAGGATTGGCCGCTTTTCTGCTGTAAAAAGTTCTTCTTTGTTAATTTGTTTTTAGAGTTACACAGTTCATGAAGTTAAGAATGCTGTTGTGTAAATGTCGGCTTACTTTTTCAGCTACACCTTCTCAGGGCCTACTGCTATCATTGGGAGGAAGTAGGGTCATTTGTTTCCTAGAGCTGCTGGGGTCAAAGATGTGCACATTCCGCATTGACAAAGAGGCACTCCCTGAAGAGCTACTCTCCCAAATTAAGCCAATTGTGTACCAAAAAGTGTATATTAGGGGAAAGCATGCCTTAAAAAAAAACACCACATATTAGTGAAAATAACCTACAAATATGTGTTCTATGAAATCTCTATGTGGGACAAGAAGCTACAGTTAGAACTGGATATGGAACAACTGATTGGTTCAAAATTGGGAAAGGAGTACGACAAGGTTGTATATTGTCTCCCTGCTTATTTAACTTATATGCAGAATTCATCATGCGAAAGGCTGGACTAGATGAATCCCAAGCCGGAATTAAGATTGCCGGAAGAAATATCAACAACCTCAGATATGCAGATGACACAACCTTGATGGCAGAAAGCGAGGAGGAATTAAAGAACCTTTTAATGAGGGTGAAAGAGCAGAGCGCAAAATATGGTCTGAAGCTCAACATCAAAAAAACCAAGACCATGGCCACTGGTCCCATCACCTCCTGGCAAATAGAAGGGGAAGAAATGGAGGCAGTGAGAGATTTTACTTTCTTGGGCTCCTTGATCACTGCAGATGGTGACAGCAGTCACGAAATTAAAAGATGCCTGCTTCTTGGGAGAAAAGCAATGACAAACCTAGACAGCATCTTAAAAAGCAGAGACATCACCTTGCCGACAAAGGTCCGTATAGTTAAAGCTATGGTTTTCCCAGTAGTGATGTATGGAAGTGAGAGCTGGACCATAAAGAAGGCTGATCACTGAAGAATTGATGCTTTTGAATTATGGTGCTGGAGGAGACTGTTGAGAGTCCCATGGACTGCAAGAAGATCAAACCTATCCATTCTTAAGGAAATCAGCCCTGAGTGCTCCCTGGAAGGACAGATCGTGAAGCTGAGGCTCCAATACTTTGGCCACCTCATGAGAAGAGAAGAATCCTTGGAAAAGACCCTGATGTTGGGAAAGATTGAGGGCACTAGGAGAAGGGGATGACAGAGGACAAGATGGTTGGACAGTGTTCTCGAAGCTACAAACATGAGTTTGACCAAACTGCGGGAGGCAGTGCAAGACAGGAGTGCCTGGCGTGCTATGGTCCATGGGGTCACGAAGAGTCGGACACGACTAAACGACTAAACAACAACAAATGTGTTCTATTAAGACAATTTGCTTGCTCAAATTGCACACTGAAATGGCATTTATTTGTTTAACTGCAGATTAATACAGAAACATGGAGAATTTAAAATGGGAAAGTATGAGAAACTGAGAGAAACCAAAATTGATAACTATGTCCATCCCAATTTACGTAGGGGTGGCCTCTGAGCCGTGAAAACGGCTCTGTGCACTGTGCCAAATCGGAAGCATCCTCTTTGGAGTGTATAATCTGAGTGATCTTGCCAGGAGTTTATTTTACTACTGACACTGCACTGCACTTAGCAACACAAAGTCTAATTTTAGAAGTTGCAAGTCAGGTTTGTGAAAAGGACCGCCCCCCTCAGAAAAAGCAGAGATAAATGAAAGGCATCTCTCCCAACCCAAGCCAGTTTAAGAGGTGATGTACTCATCACTAAATAAGGCAACAATTCATGACTTATTGCTCATTGAAAGTACTCTTAATATTGGGGGACATAGAAGCTCTATTTCTGGTGGTTGATTCACACGTTCTAGTCACCACTCAATGTCACAGTCATCAAGTGCTTGAAAAAAAACACCCACAAAAAGTTAAAGCGAGCAGAGTTCTTGGAACGTCTTCTTAATCTTGGGCAATACAAGAAGGCATCCCTTTGTTCATGGGCGTACCCAGGATCAAAACTAGGGGGGGGGCAAGGGGAGGGGCCAAGGCACGGAAGGGGAGGGGCCACAAAGTGGGCGGGAACGGCGAACTCGCGCTCCGCCGGGCTGTGCCCCTCCCTAGAAGCAGGGCTGGTGGGCGGAGGCGGAGCCCAGCCCAGCGGAGCGCGAGTTCAGCGTTCCCCCCCGCCGCGCCGCGCTCTCTGGTTCCCCGCCGCGCTTGGCCTTGCCAGAGGGCGCGACGGGGAGCTGGAGGGAGGGCGCAGCGCGGCGGGCGGGCGGGAACGGCGAACTCGCGCTCCGCCGGGCTGTGCCCCTCCCTAGAAGCAGGGCTGGTGGGCGGAGGCAGAGCCCAGCCCGGCGGAGCGCAAGTTCGGCGTTCCCGCCCACCGCGCCGCGCTCCCTGGTTCCCCGCCGCGCTTGGCCTTGCCTGAGGGCGCGCCGGGGAGCTGGAGGGAGGGTGCGGTGCGGCGCGGCGGGAATGGCGAACTTGCGCTCCGCCGGGCTGTGCTCCGCCTCTGCCCACCAGCCCTGCTTCTAGAGTAGGGCAGCTGCCCTAACTTGCCCCGTGGTGGGTACGCCCTTGCCTTTGTTCGTTGTCAGTGCCAGGCTATTTTGCACCCTAGGCAAGGCTAACTACTTGCACCCCTTTTAGAAGAAAATGAAAAGCTTAAAATTTGAAACTGCTATATTTATTTTAAATTGTAAGAATAAGCAATACAACAATCTTGCTTTTTGTGTAAGTGACACTTAACATATTAGCACCTCCTGGACAAGCCATGATGGCTGCTTGCTTGCTTTGGCATTTGCCCCAAGTCTGTAAAGGTGGCAGGGCTCTGCAGGTGTGTTGTAAGTTTACGCGTTTCTTTAATAAAGCACCAGAACTGGCCATTCTGGCATTTTTGTCATCCTCCTTTGGTATCCCTGCATCAAACCACTCACACAGGCCTTCCTTTGGGCCTGAGGATCAGAACGCCTGCATGTTGCATTCATTCTTCTGCTTTTAGTGAGACTGTTTCTTGCATTGCCGCGTGTACCAATGGCTGGGTGCTACAGCCACCTATTTCATGCATATTTTCATGCATTCAGAAGCAGGCTTTCTGTTGAACACTCCAAACTCCAGGGCACCATTTGTAGGGACAGAGCGGAGTGTTTGCATCATTGTCTTCCAGCAGATGTCACTGTAGGTCAAAAACTTTTGTTGGCACAGAGTATCCTTGTGAACTTTCCCAAGAGGATTTAGGCGTGCTCCTAAATGCATTTTCACTATTGTGCACAAACCTCTTTCAAGATGCGGATTAGGAAGAGAGGGATACAGGAAGCTGCTTATACCAAGACAGATCATTATCATTTGTCCCACTATGGGCGTACCCAACGAGGGGCAGGGGGGCAGCTCCCCCCCCCCCCGAAGCAAAAAATATATACCATATTTTACAAACCATAACCCGCACTTTTTCCCTCCAAAAACTGAAGGGGAAAAGTCGCTGCGGGTTATGGAAATTGGGCTGTTTCTGCCCCGTCCGCGGCTGCAGCCAGCGACAGGAATGTGGGGGGGGGGAGAAGCAGCCTGAGCTGGGGGGAGCGGACGGGAGCTCCATCCTTCCTTCCATCCTTCCTCCCCCCTTCCTTCCTTCCTTTCTCTTTCTCTCTCTCTCTCTCTCTCTCTCTCTCTCTCTCTCCCTCCCTCCCTTCTCTCTCTCTCTCACTCGCACCCCTTCTTTCTTTCTTTCTTTCTTTCTTTCTTTCTTTCTTTCTTTCTTTCTTTCTTTCCTTCCTTCCTTCCTTCCTTCCTTACTTCCTTTCCTTCCTTCTCTCTCTTCCCTCCTTCCCTCTCTCTTCCCCTCTCCCCCCCCAGGTTTGATCCTGGGTACGCCCCTGGGTCCCACCTAGCCAAATAGAATAGTGGCCGCTTTCCAGGGTTTCAGACAATGGCCATTCCCAGCCCCTGTGTGATTGTTTGATAAATAGCCGTGTTGTTATAAAAGAGAGAGGGGGGTTTGTATGTGGGGAGAACTGTGGGGAATGGGTGTAAAGCAGCCTTCCTCAACCTCGGCCCTCTAGATGTTTTGAGACTACAATTCCCAACATCCCTGACCACTGGCCCTGCTAGCTAGGGATCATGGGAGTTGTAGGGCAAAAACATCTGGAGGGCCGAGGTTGAGGAAGCCTGGTATAAGGGAAGTGGATAGATTTGGAGGTCATCTGCCACTTTAAGGAACAATAGGACAATATGACCATATACAACCATATGCATTGTTTTCTCTTGGTTAATTGGTATTACATACAGCTTTATGAGAACTTATGAAATATAATGCTGCTGCTTTTTCCATCTTTTTCCTCATACTAAAAGACAGGGGGTGCCAACCATTTTGGGCCCTGTGGTGACACATTTGGACATCTATGCAGCTGTGTCTAAGCAGTGGCAGAGGAAGAGGAGTGCGGGGGGAGCGCACCGCCCCTGGTGGCGTAACCCTGGTGGGGTGCCATCGCGGCTGCCCCCCTGCCGGGAGCCATGCCCCCACACACTGCGCCCCCAGGCAGTGTGCCACGCCCCTGTGGGCAGTGCGCTACGCCCCCCGGGACGTGCACCAGCCCTGCCTCCGCCTGCTCTCCACCCCCTGGTGCCGGAGCATGAAGCTCTGCCACTGTGTCTAAGGTCAGTGGTAGAGCATGCACACAAAGTCTGTACTCTGCCACTGAGCTATGATCCTGCCCAAAATGTTACTCATTTAATAACAATAGAATGTTGTTAGCATCTGTCTGTCTCAAGAGACAATGGAGTACACATCTTGGGGTGAAATTTGACTGCTGTGTTAGCAACACCAAACCCCTTCCAGGGGTGCAAGCCTGAGCAGTGTTTATGGAGGCCCAGGACAGCTCAGGTGACCTCTCTGATGTGGTCCAAAGGAAAGCAGAGCAATACATTTGGCACCAGCTTGGCTGCAGGAGTTGCCAGAAGGAGGCGTACAAGGCGACATTCAACTGTCTTATGGACACCGACGGCAATAGAATGAGTGCTTTAGAATACGAGCTCTTACATATAGGGTGCTGTCCATAGTACATGGCAAACCATGTTTGAAACTGAGGGTATTTTTAAAATGTGTATTTTGTTCCAGTATTTATAGGTTAACTTTCAAGATTACTCCCTTCAATGGTATTCACAACTAGGGTTGTGAGAGAAACTCAATTCATTTCACATGTAAAGCTGAATTTATCAAATTTGCACTTTCCAAAACAACATGACAATTGAAACATAACCTTCTTTTGAAATTTGTACTTACCCGAATTTTGCAATGCCAGTCTCCAACAAAACCATATTTTTACAAAAATGCATATATTAGGAGAGAATGTGCCTAAAAATGAATAGTTATTTAAAACAACATACAGGATGCATTATATTAGGAGAAATTGCTTGCAAAAATGTGTTTATTGGCAGAAATTTTCACTGAACTGCTGGAGGATTTTCATCAGGATTTTCTTTATATAAAAAAAACACCCACAGATTTCTGCAGAAATATGGAGAAATGAATTTTGGACTGGAGAAAGGAGAAACCAAGAGAACCAAAACTGGGAAATCTTCCAGTCCCTACTCATGACACGTAAAGACACTATCTATAACAACACTGCTAAACAATAACATGATCTGCACTGAGTAATGTCTAAAAAGACTGTTGTAGCAGCTGTTAAAAACAATATAAGCAGACTAAAATAGAATAAATATAAAAACAGACAGCAAAAATAACAGTTTTAAAAGAAATGCAACAACAGAAAAAGCAGTTTGGAATTGTGTTTTTGTTTTCTGAAACCTTCAAAGCCTGTTCTAAAAAATTGTCAATGCTAGGGGCCACATGTACCTGTCAAGGGCAGGATTTCCATAGGCATTGGGCCACCACCGAAAAGACCCTCTCTCTTGTGCCTGCCAATCTTAGTGGCATCGCCATAAGGAGGGCCCCAGAGGCTGATTTTGGGGCCTGGCAGGCTCATTGGCAGGTGGTCTTTCAAACAGCATAACCTTAAACTCTTTAGGGCTTTAAAGCACTTCATATTGTGGATAACAGTGGTTTGCAATATTGTATTGAGACCTACAGAGATTAATGGTGGAGGGTGGGCTGGCAAGAGATAACCATCCTATTGGGATGCCTGAAATAGTTTTTTTGGGGGGGGGAATCTCTTGTTTGAAACATGTTTTGAGGTGTATAAAGTAATCTGGTGCAGCAGCTCTTGCAGTGAGAGAGGTCCCCCCCCCCAAGTTTGATGGCTGGAGAGCTGCCATTTAATCCCCTCCTGCATTGTGATCTATGGAAATAACCCCCTCAGAGCTTGTCCACTCACTTTGTATTTATCCACATTTTGACTTCAGCCACTAATCTGCTGCAGACTTCAGCCTTTGGCTCGGGGTTAGCAAGATGGCATTGTGGCTGGCTAACATCTGTTTCAGCTTTCATTCTCCAAGAATGCAAGCATTAATCATTACAAATGGAGTGTGAAATGGAGAAGCGGGGGAGGGCGGGGTGGGGGTAGAAGGGTTTGAATGCACATTTTATTCTGAGCATTGTGAGATCAACATCTTTCAGGGCTCTGGCCAAATGGAAGCTGGAAGTATAACGCGGTAGATTTTGTCAACAATCCCTTGGCTTAAAGGCTGCAATCCTTTCCTGCACTTTATGATGTCAATATGCAGCGCTGCTCACCACATTTGAGCAGACCTTTTCAGGGCAAATGAACAAATGCACACAAGTTTCTTAGAATAACTTCAAGCTTGGGTACCAAATGTGCCCCCCCTCCCAAAGCTCTTTATGCAGCCCCTGGGATTCCCTTTAGGTCGCTTGAACTGTAGTTGTGCCTCTGGCTTCCTTGGATGGAGAGAGATGTGTATATAAACCTTTGGTTTATATTCTACAAAGGTAATAAGCATATCTATTCCTCACAGGGGAATGTGGCCCCTTGAAGGCTCTCTGCAACAGAATGCGGCCCTCCGGCTGAAAAACAGATACTTCAAAATAATATTTTCATCATTCTGTGTTTTTCATGCCCATTTCATGCACATAATGTGCTCCTGTTCCAAACAACTTCTCTAGATTAGTTAATATAAAATAATCAAATTGCAGCCCAATGGCATGTTGTAAAGGCTTCATGCAAATAGAGACATCTAACTTCTCCCTGACCTGCAGCTGCTCCTCTTCCCATCTTGCTCCCATTTTCAAATGCTAATCTATATCAGCTTCTGCAGTCAGCAAAGGCTTGGGAGGGCAGGCACCAGCCAGCTGGCAGCCTTACAAAATGAGGGGGAGACTTGGATTTGAGACTGAACTACAGAAGAATGGGGGGAGGGATGATCAAAATAATGGAACAGGGTGTAGATGCTTAAAGAGGCTGGAAAGTGGGTGGTCCAACAATTACTGTCCGTCACCCAGTGCTGGAGACTTTGAGACTTTATAGATCCACTGCCAAGCATGTTCCCAGCTCCTTGTGGTTTAACTACGCAAAGGGCTAAATTATTAACTGCAGGGAAACCTGCCCTGACCATCTTCAGTCGTGAGGAGTGCTGCACCAAAACCTGTCCTTGACTTCCTTTCCCAGCAAGAGAGGCTTTAATTTTTCTGCCAAAATTCTCAGGGTGCTTTACAATTTCTTTACTGTATACTTTCTTCCAAAGTGGAGTGTGGGTTGACACTCCTGAAATGTTAAAGAGGTGACTGTGGGTAATTTTCTTGTGCTTTCTTTCCAGTAATTTCCCCAGCACTCTGCAGTGTCCCTGGCTGTCCACACCTCTTAATCTGAAAAGCCCCTTGGGAGGAGTTAGCCACAATGCCTCCCCCTGAGCTTTGATTGACGTGTGGGAAGCCAGGAAAGCTGACCAATGTGTGACTGAGGCTGAGGTACATAATAATAATAATAATAATAATAATAATAATAATAATAATAATAATACTTTTCACAGAAAGTGACCCAAAGCAACTTACAATTTTGTATTTAAACGAAATTCTTCTTTTTGCCTTTTTTAAAAGCAACTTTCCCCACACTGTGAACAGACTTCACTTAAAAACAAATAACACACTAGGCAGTCTCCCTACCTTCCTATGCTTCCAAGAAAAGCCCAGCAGAAATGTCATGGGGTTTTCAGGAAAGGTGAGCACCTAGGAAGGCTGCAAAGTGCAAACCACCAGATAAATGGTTTCTAGACTGAAAGAAAAGGCACTTAGATATTCCTTGGCTTACTTTGAAAGTAAGGGAAGCACAACAAAACCCCACCCTTGAGAATTTTGACCAAACTTTTACCCCCTTGATAATTTTCAAATGCACCTTTTCCTCATTAATCGATGAAGAATGGTAAAGAAACAAACAAACAAAAAATGGAGACATTTTCTACACAGCTCTAATAATAGAGTTATGAGTAATGAGCTGACCATAATTCTATAGGGTTAGGAAATCAGGTGGGACCTTTTATGTTTGTTTTGTTGACTCTATATGTTGCCAGAATTCTTTAATAGTAACTGCTTTTACATCACTAGGCAACAGGTAATTTCCCCGCAATTCTAGTGTTAGATACATTGGAATAAACAGCCTTTGCTCATTCCTTTTCTTAAGGAGCTTATACAATCAGCTTTTGAGCTAGTAAAATCAGCTTTAGAGATCAACAGAAAAAGTATCAATAGGCTATGGACACATCATCCTCTCACTTCCCCTTGATTTTGTTCTTTTGAGATATTCCCTTTGCTATGACCAACTGTGAAACTATTGTTATTGTTATTATTCTATTATAATTTGTATACTGCCCTTCATCCAAAGATCACAGGGCAGTTCACAACATAAAAATACAAAATAAGAACACATAATAAAACAAAAACAAACCTAGACAGGGCATTTCACAAATGGGGAGCCACTGCAGAAAAGGCCTTTCTCGTGTTCCTACCCTCCAGAACTCTCGTGGAGGTGGCATACCAAGAAGGGCCTTTTTTTTTTTTAATCCAGGCTTTGGGCTGATGAAGTTTTTACTTCTAACGTCCCTCTGCAATATATTCAAACATTATTTTGAAATGTTTTGTGTAATGTTATTGTGGTGAGTCACCCTGGGTGCCCTTCCTTGGGGGGAAGAGCAGGTTATAAACTTGAAATAACCAATAAGCAGAACATGTTAAGGGTCTGAGGTATGTTTTGCTCTCCTTGTTTTTTCCTCAGCCCATACCATTTGCATTTGTTAGGTGAATATGTCTTGCTGCATTCTTGATGCTGCTTCCTTTGTGCCTGTTTATGGGAAGCAGACTCTCCAGCCAAGCAAAATTCCTTTATAAATATTCATTGGAGATGGTGGCTGCTTGTGGTAGCAGCAACTGTAGAAGAGAAGAAAATGGCCAAAGAGCAAAAAATAAAAAATAAATCACTTTATTACATGGTCCAGCATTCACATACAGTTCTTCTTGGACACTTCCCTTCTGAGAGCTGAATAATGCCAATGCATAGAATTTGTTAGGCCGTTTTGCACGGCACAGAATTTAGTCCCACAAGAGGTGGTGATGTCCATCAACTTGGATGGCTTTAAAAAAAATATTAGACAAATTCATGGAGGGCAGACTACTAGCCACGATGGCTATGTTCTACCTTCCCTCTTGGAGCCAGTATGCCTTTGAATACCAGTTTGAGGGGACCATGAATGGGAAGGGACATAGCTCAGTGGTAAAGCATCTGTTTTGCATGCAAAAGATACCAGGTTCAATCCTCAGCATCTTCAGATAGGGCTAGGAAAGACTACCTGCCTGAACTCCACAAGATCTGCTGCCAGTCCATGTGGACGATGCTGATTTCTGTATATAGTAGCTTCCTATGAATGGGGAAAGCGCTGTTGCGCTCATGTTTCACTTGCAGGATTCCCATAGACTTTTGGTCAGATCCAGCAGTGAGCTCTTCTTATGTTCCAACCACTTTCCTATGGGATTTATTTGACAAAGGATAGATCAGTGCTGTTTTTCTAGAAAAAGAGGTGCCAGAACTCGCCATGAATGCCTCCCTCGTTCTCATATAATGGCAATGGCGCCCACCTGAGAGGTGCCAGAACTGAGTTCTGGTGAGTTCCTGCTGGAAAAAAAATCACAAATGATTTGAAACAGAGGGAGATCTTCCTGGTAATCTTTTCAGATATCACATTAACCCTATGCAGCATTTCATCCGTCATAAAGCTTGAAGGTCAGGTGGTGGGAGATTCAGCATCATGCCCAATGGTGCTGGCCGCTTGCCATGTTTAACCTCCAAGTGCTGGAGGATGACATCTTCATTGGAGAACTGCATTTGCACATACCTGCTAATGCACAAAAGACGCTCATTCCCAACAGGCAATCCCTACCATTCAGTTTTTTTCAAGGACGTGGACTGTGTGTGCAAAGCCTACATCAGGTGGTTCCTGCACAGACATCATCACTAATGGGTGGAGGTCAGGTGATGGAGAATTGTGGTAGCAGCTACGTTCCTGACACTCACCACCATCACCCAATTCCACCAATTTGCAGAATTACCACCTGACTTGTGAGTTAATCCTGTGCTACTACAAGCACGACAAAAGAAAGCTGCCATCCCAAGAGCTCCAAATCATGAATGGCACACGGTCCCCTCCAAATGGTGATAAGAAATAATACGCTTCATCAGAGTGGTTTGCTTGTTGATCATAAGCAGGGACACAGAGAGTCGCGCTTCCAAATTTTAATCTTTATGAGGTAAAGCTCCTGCACTGAAAAAGAATGGTGTACATTCTTGCAGCGTAGGGTTCTTTTCTCATGCAAGGCAGCCAAATGAAAGAGATTTCACCTGAAGTTTGGTTAGTTTCATTCAGAGAGTTTCACTGCAGAGAAAGATAATGTAAACTCTTCCATATTTCTGACACACAAGCTTATATCAGGCATAGGGAACCTCACTGTGGGATGGGAGCAAAAGCACACACACACCCCGGCATCACTTCCTGGTCTTCAGGCCTCCCTCCAGGCCAAAGATGCTCACTATCCACATTCGTCGCCTCCTTTTTCTGCACCCTCCTTGAGTGTTTTAGCCTAGCTGGAATGTGTCCTTAAACTAATGTTCCAAGAACCTTAAGAATCCTCCTGGTGGGAAAGAAATAACCACTTCAAATCAGGATTACATAAGCATCCGTTTACTGAGTTTCTACCTTTTAAAAAAACAAACCCACCAAAAACTGTTTGTAGGAGACTCTCTTCTTCCTTTTTGGAAAAAAAAGTTTCTTCAGAATGCCCTTCAAGTACATGGTGCCAGCTGCCAAAGCTATAGGAAGGCTTTTGTTCTGCTCACTTACATAACTGTGTCTAGGGGGGGAGTCGTGCTCCTCGGCTGCTGCAGAAATGATGACGAGTCTTGTGGCACCTTAAAGACTAACAAATTTAGCATGGCATAGCTTTTGTGCATATCGAGAGATCTGAAGGGGATTCTGTGAAAAGCAATGCAGAGAAACAGAAGAGCAGTGTCATCTCTTGGCATTCTGCAGTGTGAGGCGCAATATTGTCCCCAAATCAGCATTGACTGAATCCCAAACAAACATTTGCCTGCCCTAAAAATGTCTCCTGCACAATTTATCTCCGGTGAATATAAACTTTGTGGCTGTTTAATTCAGAACATACCCTAGAAAACTGCTTTGTCTGCAGCTTCATTGTAAGCTCCACTGAGCAGAAGCCTTCCTTGGAACACCTTTGCACTTCCTGTATGTACAAAGTTGTCATCTTTTGGCAGATGCGCCTTGGTCCCATTTTTACAATGTGCTCACCTTAAAAGTGATGCAACTGTTTTCAAATGGAGTTGGTTAAGGCTGCAACCTGATACCTGCTTCCCTGGGAAAAGGTTCTCCCAAAGCCCATGGGACTTACTACTTTAGAGTAGACATCTATAGGATTGGGCTGTGAATCCCAAACAGGTCTGCCATTACTCCCAGAAGAAACAAAAAAATGGACACCATATGTTTATTCATTTCTCTCTTTTTTTTCCAAATGTACAATTCAAAGTGTTGTGAGTTCAAAGTTACACCTTAACCTGCATTGAGGTGGATTAACCACAACATTTATATCATTTGCCTGCTTATTTAAAACATTTATGTTAAACTGAAGTGAGAGCTGGACCATAAAGAAGGCTGATTGTCGAAGAATTGATGCTTTTGAATTATGGTGCTGGAGGAGACTCTTGAGAGTCCCATGGACTGCAATAAGATCAAACCTATCCATTCTGAAGGAAATCAGCTCTGAATGCTCACTGGAAGGACAGATCGTGAAGCTGAGGCTTCAATACTTTGGCCACCTCATGAGAAGAGAAGACTCCCTGGAAAAGACCCTGATGTTGGGAAAGATTGAGGGCACTAGGAGAAGGGGATGACAGAGGATGAGATGGTTGGACAGTGTTCTCGAAGCTACAAACATGAGTTTGACCAAACTGCGGAAGGCAGTGCAAGACAGGAGTGCCTGGCATGCTATGGTCCATGGGGTCACGAAGAGTCGGACACGACTAAACGACTAAACAACAACAACAACACGTAGGAAGCTGCATTCTACTGACCGCTGGTACATCTAAGCTCAGTATTGTCCACATCAGGGCTACTCTAAGTGGTGGTCCACAGACTGCTACCAGTCTGTTAGCCATCAGCTGCCACTGTCTGGCGAATCCACCACAGCCAAGGTTGGGTGGGATGCTTCAGGGTCCAAATACAGTACTGGTCCCGGGCACATTGAGGGGGCAGAGAATTGTTGGTTCCCCACATCATCAGATCGCTTGAGAAGCACCAGTCCACACCATCAGATTGTTGATCCATCTAATACAGATATTTTTTTGGGGGGGGAATCAGAAACCAAACTTCTGCGGTTAAGTCTGCTAAAGATAGAGGATTCACATGAGCTACTGTTCTCTTCATGAGAAGAGAAGACTCCCTGGAGGTCCCTGGAAGACTCCCTGGAAAAGACCCTGATGTTGGGAAAGATGGAGGGCACTAGGAAAAGGGGACGACAGAGGATGAGATGGTTGGACAGTGTTCTTGAAGCTACGAACATGAGTTTGACCAAACTGCGGGAGGCAGTGGAAGACAGGAGTGCCTGGTGTGCTCTGGTCCATGGGGTCAAGAAGAGTCGGACACGACTAAATGACTAAACAACAACAACAACAAGACTTAGAGACAATTATGGAAAGAAGAATGCCACATGTAACTTTGAACAAGGAAAGCACTCTAAAATAAAGCACTTCATCTAACAAGTAGAGCCTCAAACCAGGTTCTTGTTGCTAATACAACTTCTGAATACAACAGGAAGTATCTAGAATGAATCCAGACTTAAAACAGTAGGTTGAGGGTGAGCACGCACATGGAGAAAAAAAAACTACTGCTTTTGCTACAAATGGGTAAGTATAGAACAGCTTAAGACTTTACTATATTGGGCTGGAGTTGAAGCTTCCATCCTGGGACCCTTCTTGCGGTTGCTTTCACTTTACCATTCAATTCTGTTTGATTATTCTTAAAAACAAAAATAAAAAACCCTATGTTTCAAAGCCTATAAAACATATTTTCTCAGTTCCAAGCCAAGAAGCTTAAAACTTATTTCAGTTCTTTACCTTTTAACCAGGCTTAGACTGGACTGCCGATCAAACAGAGGGTGCCTTCAAAGGAAGGTCTGTCTCCTGACAGCTGTTCAAACAGAGGAACGGCCTTTGTGAAGTAGGATCCGTGGCCATCTTAAAATTCAGTGAAGGTCAGCAGGGGCCCAGCAGCTGGGACTTTATTAATGCCTGTTTACTAAGGAATGGACAAAAGTGTTTACACTGGCCACCCTAGTCCCCAAGAGAAGAGCAGCACTTATTATTCTGCTCCTATGTATTCATGCATGCCAAAAATAACCAAAGCTAACCATCTTCAGAGAATTGCTGTATGCTCTGCAATGATTCTTAGACCAAACTGGTTCTAACAACAGCAGCAACAGCAACAGCAACAACAACAAATATTGCACTCTGAATAATATAAGGAAATAAGGGTTTGGATATGGAGTTCTGGATCCAAATCAAAAGTCTCTGAGTCAGAGAACTTAGATTGCTTGAGTACCTCTTTTGTCTCATTTAGAGTTTAAATTGTCCCGTATTAAGGACACTGAATCTAGTGTGCCTGGAGAGCCATGGTGGGATAGTATTTAGTGTTTGGCTAAGACTGGAGTGAACCATGTTCAAATCCCAACTCCACCATAAAGATGATGATGATGATGATTTTCCATTATGTAACACTGTACTGTAGTTCAAAAGACACCAGCCACTATTCTTAGGTTATGTGCACCAGATTCAAAAGTTCATCCCTTTTCCTATTTTTTGCTCCATTAGTTCTTGTGGCTGAACCTTCAAAACCATTTTGAACACTTTTTTAAATCCCTCACAAATAAGATGGCCATTTTCTGCAGAACCCTACCAACACACACAATCATATAAGAAAATAGCTGCTCTCAGGCCCTATTCTTCAAGCAGTATTGATACATCTTCTCTGCGGTCAAGTTCCACTAAAGGAAGCATGCAATCTTACAAAAGAAAACAACAAATACTGAGCTGAAATAGAATAAAGAAGCCTGCACTTCATAAATAAAGCGGCTTGCACTTCAAAGAAGCAATTTTTCAAAGTATGCACAAATTTTGCCTTGTGGGTTGAGAAAAAATAGCTCCTGATGAAAATCCCAGTTTGCAAATGTACCAGTAATTTTGTTATGTCCTGTTTAAAGTTGTTTTCAAAGCTCAGCAACTTTGCCCAAAGAAGCTCAACAACTTTTCTGCCTGGGTTTTCAGTTTTTGAAATATGGCAACCCTAAGAAAAGATGTGTTGCTAAGTCAATCCTGCTTAAAGAAAACCTGTTGCCTTTGCATTTATTATGTATTTGCTTTGCTTCATACAAAGTATTTTTTTGTTTCCAAGTACTCACAGCCCACAAGCCAACTTTTTTCTAAAAAAAAAAGGCATGTTTCCAAAAAATATATGCACTAATAATTATATAATAAGAAATATAATGCAATTCTACTGAAGTTAATGCTGTCCATTTGAGTATCAAGGGGGAGTTTCATGGCATATGCCACACAAAATGCTGGATTTGATTATAACACAAGTGTGTGCTTGGCACTTCGCATGCGTTGCCTCAATAATCCTTGCAACATCATTTTTGTATTAATCCTTGGCCTAATACTTCAGTCAGTAGTATTATTCCCATATTATGAAAGAGCACCTCAGATGAAACTGAGTTCATGGCAGATGTGAAATTTGGGTTGAGGATTTCTCTGTTCGCAGCCACTTCACCACACCAGGTCTTAGAGAGTGGGAGAATGGGATCTTCCTCCAAAATAAGTAAAGGAGTGGATTGGAATATATTAATTCTTGCTGTGCTGGTGACAGTGCACATGAAGGGTGTCTATATAAAAATAAGTTTCTCCATATAAATTGTGGCAGAGGCTTTGCTCAGTCATATGCACAGCTGTTTGTTCGGGGGTGGGGGAGTCAAAGTGAATAATAACACAGAAATCCCTCTTCTCCTGCACAGATGGGCCACCATTGCCCTTCAGCCTAGGCAGGAATGACTAATATTTAAAGTTTTGTCTTCTTGAGCGCTTCCAATTCCCATTGGCAACTGTTCTGCTCATGAGCCAGGACAGCAGTATTCTGGCAGCCTGAAGATTAATTATAATAGTCAAGCAGATACTTAACTTGATCCCAAAAGAAGGCAGAAGATTTATGGGCTGAGCATAAAAGATGCGAAAGGTGTCATACTCTACTATGGATGATTTGGCTTTGTGCCTAAAGAATAGTAAAGTAAGTTGTAATATATAAATGAACAAAGATATCGAATAATGATTTGGAAGCACTTCCACCCTGTATTGTTATTATAGTGCTATTGGCATACCATCTACTATCTCATTCTTTCGACAGGGTTGTGTGTGTGTGTGATGTGCGTGCGTGCGTCACGCATCTCCTGGGTGACAGTTCCAAGTTCATAAATCAAAAAGTTACGATGTGCATGGGAAATCAGAATGAATATGCCTACCTGCTATTCAGGAGGTTTAGGTAAGGAAGGGACACAAGGCATAATTTGATTAGTAATTCCGTATAAAGGTACTGCCAAATGTAATTAGACCTTAGTTTCATTGCCATAGGATACCAACTACTGGGGGTAAGTGTACCAGGTTGAACCTTTTATCATCTACTTTGGTTCCTGCTAGGGAAAGACGCCCTCAAGTAGGGATGGATGGTGCAGTCTGTTTCTGGCCTGTGTTAGTTTCAGAGGTGGTTCTTCCTGTATCTGTTCCATCACGCCAGACTGATCAGTTCTTGTGTTGTATTAAAGATGGGTGTGAACTTACAGCAAAGCAACCTGCCAGAACTCCTAGCCTTTGCAGACACGGGACGGACACCGCAGCAAGGAGGTGGCTTGTCCACACCCAAGCAAACATTCATACATTCTTTATACACAAAGCAGCATATGTCAGTTTGGTCAGGACTTCCCATCACTCCACCTGATGAGATGAGGGCCTCATTGGTGGCAAATACCCAAATCTTAGAAAGTTAGTTCCCTTTTCTGGGCTCATAGCCCAACCCCCCAAGCCCACAGATAAGGAGAGCATCAAAGCAAGCCAATTAGCTTATATCAAAGCAAGTGGATGTAAACATATGTGAGCTCATTGCTACAACAATTACCAATTAATTCTGTGGTTATCTTGACAATCAAGATGACGCTATCAAAGCTTCCCGAACAGTTCGCCTTTGGTTCAATGCAGGAAGGAAAAGTTCTGCAGCAGAGGAGTCTTTTGTATCCGTGGCAGCTCCCTGTGTGTTCTGTTGCTTAGTCGTGTCCTACTCTTCGTGACCCCATGGACTAAAGAATTGGCTGTTAATCTTTCCCCTTGCTGTAGTTGTTGTTGTTTAGTCGTTTAGTCGTGTCCGACTCTTCGTGACCCCATGGACCAGAGCACGCCAGGCACTCCTGTCTTCCACTGCCTCCCACAGTTTGGTCAGACTCATGTTGGTAGCTTCGAGAACACTGTCCAACCATCTCGTCCTCTGTTGTCCCCTTCTCCTTGTGCCCTCCATCTTTCCCAATTTCCAGGGAGTCTTCTCTTCACATGATGTGGCCAAAGTATTGGAGCCTCAGCTTCAGGATCTGTCCTTCCAGTGAGCACTCAGGGCTGACCTCCTTCAGAATGGATAGGTTTGATCTTCTTGCAGTCCATGGGACTCTCAAGAGTCTCCTCCAGCACCAAAATTCAAAAGCATCAATTCTTCGGCGATCAGCCTTCTTTATGGTCCAGCTCTCACTTTGTGTTCTAGAAGGTTCTAAAAGCTGTGGTGAACCGTCCAGTGGCGGAGGAAGCTGCTTGAGCACCTGGAGCAGCAAACATGATGTGCACCTGGGGGCAGGGTGTCGCTACGTAGCGCACGTGCAGCATTGCTACGGCCGCTCCAGCGCCGTACGGACAGTGCCAGGATCCTCTGCTTGTGGCTGCAGCCGCAAACGGAGGATCCTTCACATGAGGCTGTGGCGGCATGATAGCTGCTTGCGCCGCCGTCGTGGGGCGCTGCCTTGTCACCCCCGGAGACGTGGCACCGGGAGCGCCCCCCCCCGTTGTGACACTACTGGAACCGTCATGGATATAAAAGGGTCTCCACTAAAGACCTTCCTCTTCTGTAAGTTGGAAGACTGCACATGCACACTTGTCATCACTGACTCCCACATGTTGAATTAAAACATACAATAACACCTGAAGTTGGTAGAAAGCATTGTGTTTATTTTTCAAGATTGGAGATGGGCAGCTGTCATAGCTGCCAAGTTTTCCCTTTTCTCGCGAGGAAGCCTATTCAACATAATGGAATTTCCCTTTAAAAAAGGGAGAACTTGGCAGCTATGGCAGCTGTGCTGTTCTTTGATGTTGTGTCCCGTGTAAGGCTTTGTACAGACCATACACTTCTCCCAAAGAATCCCGGGAACCATTGTCAAGTGTGCTAGGAACCATAACACTGCGAGGGGTAAACTACAGTCCTCAGGAATCCTTGGGGGAAGCCCTGTGCTTTAAATATATGGTGTGTGGGCGAAGCCTTGGCTTCTACTTGTTTGTTCAATTCTGTGTGGCTTGTATGACCTATTTTAAGCCATACTTTTTAACTGCTGCCTTTGTCTTAAGCAGACAAAAACTGCTACATCTCCTTAGAGAGCTGGCTTATGTCAACTGCTCTCTCTGGGGACACTGGAAGTTGTTTGTGGCTTTTTTCTTCCTTCCCTTAACACCTGAGAGCTGCAGCAAGTTCGCAATTAAGAGACCAAGATACCACTATATGTTTTCTGAATGCTAAAATAAACCAACAAGGAAGGTCAGATTTCACTTTGCTTGTGAGCTCAGAAGAGGCACGCATCCATACCTTTTACAAAGCATCCACTTTGCTTGAATGATGCCTTTAAGCGCTTTAGCCAATAAGTTCATCCGAAAACATTTAAAGGTAGAAATACAAGGTTTTGTTCCATTAAGAACTGTATTGCATTGGGGGGGGGGCTAGGAGGCTGCTGTACTTGTAATCCACTTGATTTATTGAACTATTATACTTTTCACTGCATGAACATCCGTGAAACCTATTGCAAAGTATTTTAATTAACTGACTACCAATAGATTGTTGAATCAATAGAGTTGTGGTTGCAGAGATCTCTTTATGTCAGTTATACTGATACAAGTGTGGTATTGAAGTCCTTTGATCCCTTTTTCACATGATTCATCATTTGATTTCTTTTACACAATCTCATTATTTTCTGCCGTCATAGCTGGCTTTTCTCTCTTCATCCTTTAATATGACATATATGATTGCTGCTTATTCCAGGAGAGGGGAAAGTCAAAACTAATTTACAACAGTGATTTCCTTCAAATGTCTCCAAGTTTGCCCATTGCTTAGACTGAAATTGCAGAGCAAAAATTTAAATCTTGCAGAAGGCAAAACAACTTAGTCAAGTTGGACTACCTTATGGGACTACCTTACGTTGCAATCCTACACCCAGTAACCTCGTTGGGAGCAAGCCCCATTGAGGTCAATTAGACTTAGGGTACTTGCAGATGACATGTTTATTACTGAGCATTCTTTCCAATTTGTTTGTGGGGAGGTTAAGAGACACTGCATCACACCAAGTGTTGTACCATACTTTTCCTGTTACTTTCCTAATCATAAAAAATCCCATATTTTGAAGAAGCAGGTTTGTGATTAAATTCCAACCAAAAAATAGCAACAGCCTGGAAGTAGATCAACAAATCTGTCAATTTTGGTGTCTCACAATTTCAAACCCCCCCCCCCCCCGGCTTAAATTGATTTCTGCACATTTCTGCATCAGTTTGCAATTTGTTTTTAAAATCCTCGTGAAAGTTCATTAGCACTTAAGTGTACATTTCTCTAATATACACATTTTGTATGCAATTTTGTCTGATATGCATGCTTTTGCAAGCTGTCCGCCCCCCCAAACACACTAATACATGCATTATATTCATGCTTTCCCGCAATGTATGTATTTTTGCGCTCATTGTTTGGTTGGAAAACTTCAACACAAAATTCAGATGAGTGCAAATTTAGAAGTATAGCTGTGCTTCGGATTGTGTATTGTTCACAATCTGAACCTACCAAAATTCTCCTCCTTTGTACTCCTGAATAAGCATGTATAAGATTGGCCTGTTAGTGTCAGGTTATAACTTATAGGAATCCTGTTAGTATTTTTTTGATAGTGTTAAGATGTAGGATACAGTCTGAAAACAAACTGCATTTTTAAAGTATGCATTTACTTCTGACATTTGGGAATAGTGTGACCAATATGATCCACATATATAATGAGATTTATATATAGAAATTTATTTATATAGAAACAAGATATTTATTTCTGAGTGGCGACTGGTTAAGAATGTTCGCTCTTCTGTCCATAAAGGGACCCCTGACCATTAGGTCCAGTTGTGACCGACTCTGGAGTTACGGCACTCATCTCGCATTATTGGCTGAGGGAGCCGGTGTACAGCTTCTGGGTCCTGTGGCCAGCATGACAAAGCCACTTCTGGCGAACCAGAGCAGCACACGGAAATGCCGTTTACCTTCCCGGTGTAGTGGTACTTATTTATCTACTTGCACTTTGATGTGCTTTCAAAGTGCTAGGTTAGCAGGAGCTGTGACCGAGCAACGGGAGCTCACCCCTTCGTGGGGATTCGAACCGCCAACCCTCTGATTGGCAAGCCCTAGGCTCTGTGGTTTAACCCACAGCGCCACCTGCGTCCCTAAATGATCTAAAGTCCATAAATGATCCATAATGTCCATAAATGATCTAAAAGTAAAACAATGGTTTAATGCAGTTTATTTTTATAACTACCTCCCAGAAAATTATATTTACTTTAGCATGGGATAGGGGCGAAGCATGTGTGAATGTAAAGGGACAATTTATCCAGGTCTGGAAGTCTAGAGGACCCCTGCCTGGTCTGCAAACCCATTATCATGTAGTGGGTGGGGGAATCAAGGCTTAGGACCAGGGAACCTCCTGTTTGACTTCTTTGCACATGAACCTGCCTGGACCATCTTTTGAGGCCCATCTCTAGGTAAGTTTGGGATTATTTTGGTAGCAGTGGCCCTTTGTTGGAATTCCTTCCTAGAGAGGCTCATCAGCTACCTACTTTGTTTTTGGTACCAGGTATATAATGCTCTGTCGGTGAATTGTTTTAGGAAGGTGAATGTGGTTTTACATTGATGGCTTTGTTAGCTGCTGTGGGAAATCTTTTATAGTTGAAGGGTGGGGAAAATACATATGTAAATAAATAGATTGAGTCTGAGAATTTCTGTGCAACCTCATTTCCATATCTTGCAGGGTTGAATTGAGGCAATGAGAAGGGGTGCAACAACAGAAAAAAACAACAGCCCAGGGGGAAGAGGGGGAGGCAGGATGTGCAACCAACAGAGTGTATTAGCTGACGGATTAGGAGAGAGGGACAAGCACCAAGAGAACAAAATCCCAGAGAAAGAGTGTGCTATGGGTCTGTAGCAGCCCCAAGACTCACCTTGTATTTTTATCTCTGGCGTTTGGAAGCAGCCTAATCTGCTCTTTGTCATTTCATTGTGACTTTTTATTGAGGTCCAAATCTGATCTGTTAAATTTGAATCTCTGTTTCACTATAGGGAATGGGGCCCTATAGTGGGGGATCTAAAAACAACTATAACTTCTTTCTCCTTTTAGCATGAGTGTATGAAATTTGTAGGCAAATGTGTCCCTCCACAGTAGATTAAATCTGCCAAATTTCAGGCAGATCCATCCAGCGGGTTTTGTGCAGAGAACTTTACTATTTGGTCTTGTTTGACTATTGCTGCTGGTGATGGGTCTTGGAGCAGGGGGAGAGTCCATTCCATCTATTTGCCCACCCTGCTCCTGGTTGCTTCACTAGACAGGATGTTGCTGAATCAGATCCAATTCCAGAGATAGAGTAGAAACGACTGTGGCTAATTGATTTGCATCTTAGCCTACAGATTAGTGGACTGCCACAAAGCCAATGCACACACACACACACACCACACACCCCATCCACGTAGTGGATGCCAGCACTGCTGTTATGATTTACAGGTGGCAGAAAATATGCGAGTACAGGTGTGATGCCTTTGGTCTCCAGAGTGCATTAAAGTTCTGACAACAGATCCCAAGAACAGGAAGCAGGCATTTGTCACTTTTAAAATAACTAATATACATTTGTCATGCATATATAGCCATGCAGCTCAAACAAAGAAAATTAATCTAGACACCAACTCGTCCCCCAGGGTCTCAAAGCAGATGGACCTTTTCATTGGGTGAAGCTCATTACAAATGTCCTTTTCCCAGAGAAATTATACCTGAGTGTTGGTTGGGCATAATGCTTCTATCAATACTGTGAAGCTCTGATGGCTAGTTTGTTCCATTTAAGCTGTTGTTAAAGGCATCCAGAGAGCCATGAGGTGACACACACAAAAAGTGACAACTATGCAAATCTAGCAAAGGGATTTGCACACATATGCAATATGTTTCATTTCTATCCCACTCTTCTTGCACGTTGCTCATTATGGTCTTCAATTAACTTTCCATCCAAGCCCTGTCCAGGACTAGATCTGAGAACAGCTTCATCTTGTGCCACCTTTGAAAATACTTAGAAAGAAGAGGACAGTAATATATATCACCATCAGCAGCCATTATTCTCTCCCATGCTGCTTCCACTTGTGCCTAGAGCTTTCTGCTTATGCCGCCTTCATTTCCCCTTCATGGCTTCATCATTTTCATTGAAGGCCAGTATTTGGACGCTGGCCGTCCAGCAGGGGGTAGCAGGCTCTTTGGCTGCCCAAGTCTGCTCTCCTATTTTCTGCTCTGTTGAAAGCATCTGAAAGAGAAACAGAGAGCCACAAATTCTGGGGAGGGGCAATCCCTGGTAGTTGTAGTACAGTAGTAGCAACAACAACAACAGTAACAATAATCATAATCCTTCAGTATATGGAGACGTTCTGTGCTACTCTCCCGGATAAACGTCGCTTCACTCTGGCACTGTGTTCTCCCCTCTTGCCTCTTGTATTAGCCAGCAAAACCAGGAAGACGTCGAACACACGCACACGCGCGCACACACAAACTACAAACCAAATCCGATCCCGAACTGAATTAATCCTTCCCGGATTTTATGCTCCACCCCACCCCTCTTTCTCTCTGTGTCTCTCTGTTTCTCTCTTCCTGATGTGGTTGGATATAAGTCTTGTGGCATTTCCTGCTGCAGAGACTCCGTGAAACAGCTGTCCTGCTTTGGAGTGGCAAAGCTTTTCTTTCTCTCCCCGCCCTCCCCGGATCTGTTGCTTTGTTGCCTGCCTTCCTGCCTGCCTGCCTGCCTACCGCCGCCGGCCCTGGAAACGGGACCCAGGAGGGACGGTTGCCGAGGTTGGCTGCCGCGTTCCGGGCCCTCGGGGGCTCTTGGCGGCGAGGGCGCTAGAAAGCAGCGGAGCAAGAGATAGGCGGGCGCGGCGGGTGCGCGCCAGGGGCACCACCTCCTCCCCTGGCAGCGCGGCGCATGGCAGCGGTTTGGTGAAAGTGACACTTTGCGGCGCGGGAGGAGGAGAAGGAGGCGGCGGACTCGAGCCCACGGCAGCTTCGGGGACGCGGTCGCGGGCGGGCGTGTTGTGGAAGAAGGCGACCATGAGCGACGAGCCGGGGCGATGCTTCCCGGGGAACTTTTGACTATGGTGAGGAGGAGCTGCTTCTTGGCAACGCGAGGCGCGCGCTGCTGTTCGGGTCGCCGGCAGGAATTGGGGCGAGGGGGCTCTCGGGCTGCTGTTGTCTGCGCACTGAGGAGGAGGTAAGGCGAATATGCAGGACGACGACATGTTTTCGATTTGCCCAGCCCAGCAACGTGCGCGCCCGAGTGTGTGGATGTGTGTGTGAGGAAGGTGGCGCGTCTTCAGCCTCTCCTCGCGGAGGAATCGAGCCGTTTCCTTGCGCACAATGGCTGGGCTGGGTGGTGGAGAGACGGGCGCAACCCGGCGTTTTGCATTGCTCGTGGGACGATAAATGAGGGATTTATTTATTTTCCTCCTAAAAACAACAACATCGCTCTTAATGGAGCGAAGGTTTCAGCCCGTAGTTTAGCGTTACATACGGGGATTCCCCGTTTTAAAGAGCTAAGACCCGGACCCCCCCCCCCGTTATTAGTGCGACTTACTAAAAGGTCCTCTTAAATTAGAAAACGGACACGGATGTTCAGATCATTTTAGGAGATTTGATTTTTTTTAAAAAAAAAAAGTGGAGGA
This sequence comes from Zootoca vivipara, assembly GCF_965207765.1. Lineage (NCBI taxonomy): Eukaryota > Metazoa > Chordata > Lepidosauria > Squamata > Lacertidae > Zootoca > Zootoca vivipara. The sequence goes on along the minus strand of NC_142582.1, from coordinate 62,908,484 downwards.
GACAAAGTGCACAAAAATGTTTCAGTTCACAAAAATCCCTAAGAGGACAACGGTGGCCATGTAAGCAAGAACCCAGAGACACTCACTGTGTAGCAGCCACCATGTGTTCTGTCTTCAGTGAATGGAACAAGAAGAGTCCCATTCTTAAAGTGCTGGGAATCTCATGGTTTTCAGATGCTTAAAATACTGCATCCCCGACGCCCATTCCTGCATCAAGTAGCCTTGTCAGCTGCCTATGTAGCTAAAGGTAACGGCAATAACAGGTTGGTTGGTTTGTGTTTGAAAGATTCTTCAGCAGCATGTTTGCAAATCTGTCAGATACATATTGTATCTGAGGTCTTGCAGAATTACAGTTTGTAAAATGCTGAAGGCAATTCAACTACATAAGGCCTATTAGTTTATTCAGTGGGTTAAAAATAAACTAAATGCTAGCATTTTTTAATAAAAAAGCATAATCACCCAGTAACAAGGCATTTAGTTTTAATTTTCTTTGCTATGCTTTGCATCCTTCTTTTGTTTTCTGTGCCATCACAGCAAATTTGATTTTCTTGAAGTTATTGTCCAGTGGTGGCTTATATTGAGAAAGCAGCCAGAGAGGCACATTTGTTGTTCTAATACCTTTGTATTTAAATGAAATTGTTACATGTATTGTTAGGCTCTGTCTTTGGAAAGTGATGACACTTTTGGTTATTTTTAAAATACAAGTTTCTCCCCCTTCCTCCCCTCCAATTATTTCATGTCATGGTGCAGTAAAAATAAACCACCTCAGTGCCTTGAAATACAGAGTGAATATAAATTGGGAGATCTTGGAATGCAACCCGAGGAAAATTATGAAAACATCTTTCAGATCTGAGGCCAAATGTTACTAATGCTTTATACGTGGGCTGTTCGGGGCTAACATAGGCAGAACATGTTGCTATTTTTAAGCACATTTTGTTACAGTTTGGGATTTACCGGGGGAGTGATGGAATGTCAGAAGAAGTCAGGTCTTTGCCTAACAACTGAGCAATTAAGATTCATAACCGAGCCAGTGGTAGACTTAGCCAGACCTAATTGTTGTTGGCAGTTGTGTTTTTTTAGGACATGATTTAAGCAGTCTGGCAGGTGAACCATGTTTCAGTGTGGCATTTACCAGGGGGAGAGGATCCAACTGTATGCTTCACAGGCTGCTCATCCTTGGTTTTTGGATACCTCCCAATAAAAAGGTTATGAAGAGAGAGAGAGAGAGAGAGAGAGAGAGAGAGAAAGAGAGAGAGAAAGGGGTGGTGCCCTGCCCAGTTTTGCTTTGACTTGGCTTGGCCCCTTGCCAGCATGTGACCACTGACAGATTCCTCAAGGGAATACAATCTGTGATAGAAAAAAGGGTTTAGCAAAGGTGGCAATGCAGTTACACTTTCTCAAATGCTCTTGGCTGATTTCATCCTAAAGCACCATGCCAAAATCAGTAAATGCCTGTGAAAGAGAGGAGTGCTCAAGCAAGGTCCTCTGCTCTCCATGCTCTGCCATCTTCTGAACACAGGGGGCTCGGAATTGGATACCCCAAAAATAAGGCACTGGAAGCGACTGCTCTAGTGGCATGTCTGTCAATTATAGCAATGCAGTAGAGGAGCAATGGTATTCTGAGGGTGGTGCATGGAAAGAAAAGTTTTGGACCAGATCTGTGATGAGAGCCTGACATCCACATGGATTACGGGTGTCTAAGTCAGGGGTCATATATATTACTAGAGCGCACAACCTTGTGCAAAGATTGTTTGTGGCCCACCATGCATCACTCCCTGAATTCAGCAGAATTCATTTGAAAGGTAAGATGCCCTGTGGAGTCTTTGTCTGGACTGCTGGTTGACAGCAGTAAAGAATGAGGAAGATTAACCCCTGCATTTGGAATCAGCTTTCATCATCTGCCTTGGGAACCCTGATACTTTTGAGCTGGTCATCTGCCATCCGTAACTTTTAAAACATGACGCACACACACCCTTCTCAGAGAGAACAAGCCACCTCAGACTTGGATTTATTTACAGGATTAACATGAGTCAAGGAAAGGCTCCTGGATAGCTGGCCGTTTGTTGTGCTTTCTCTTTCACCTTGGGAAAAGTATGAACCAGACTGTGATTGGCACCTCAGGGAGATAAGCGGCGTTTGTAATTAACAGTCAGCTTTGCTGTGATCTGAAATTAACCAAGAAAATGAGCAAGCAAAGGGATGACAACCCTACAGGCAGCATATCTAAGGTGATGTTCTTGGTATATGAACTGCTTCATTACTTGCCATGTAACAGGTCCTAGCAATACAGTTTCAAATACTTTTACCGCCTGTGATTTTTAAAACTTTTTTTAAAGGCTTAGAGATGGAAGAGGTGGGTGCTAGATCCACAGTACTACAAACACAGAGAAGTTATTTAGGTTTAGAAACATTTCTGTCTTGCCTTTTTTGGCTCCTGAGGAACCTCCATAGCAGTTTGCAACAGTACATGAGGCCTCCAAAGAAATTGCATTATTTTTTTTAAGTTAAGAAAGATGGGGAGATAAAGCAAGGAGATCTTTCTCTCTCTCTCTCTCTCTCTTGCTTGTCCAGTGTATTCAGTTGATGGGAATGCAAAACTTCTTGGAAGTTGACCCGATAAAATATAAGTTGCTAACTACACATCTCTGATTTTATAGGAGGGTAACAGCCTCCAAGACTCCTATAATCATGGGACTCAAAATAATATTGCAGATGTTTGGCAGCACTGAATCCCACATTTTTCCTTTGCAGTGACGCTGCCTGCTTCCTTTCTTCCAGGACCCAGGCATTCAAAATTGGCACAATAATATTTTCGGTTCCAGAGCATCATTGATGGGGGCAGGAGCAAATATTCTTTCTGAGCCTTTGCCTTAAACCATTTCTGTCTTTTATTGTAGCAGATTAAATTCTTCATGCTCTGTGCATATTTGAAAAAAGCTGACCAACCTGTTTGATATTGCACTGATATGCGACTGTTCAAGTGAAAGGCTGAAATAAGAGGATTTTCCTACCCGTGAATTACTAAGTCACTTATTTAATTAGCAGCTTGGAGGAAAGTGAGTGCTAAAACTACTAGTTATCAGAAAGAGAGTTTTCCTGTGGGGTACTCTGAGACCTCAGATTACTTGTGTTGCATTTGACTAGCTAGACATGAGATTGTGTCAACACTTCACACTACTTTGGTTTGCTCTTGAGTGAAAGCAGCTGACCTGTTCAATGGACAAGGTTTTCCTTTCTTATCTGAATTGCTAAAGGAAGTGAAGGGTTCAGTGGGTGGTGCAACATCTTCAAAGTTCTAGGTGTTCAGAAGCACTTTTTCTTATCTAAGATTACCAAATCTCTTACAACAGGGACCCGTATGGAGGCCAAGATCAATAATGTTATCTAGGTGGCTTTTCCTTGCTTATTAACTGCTTTGTGTTCATATAATAAGCCAAGTTCTTCTGACTTGCCTCCACCTGGATTAAGGTTCTGCAGGTTTCTTAGGTCTCTATATGAGCTGGTGTCATGGTTGCAATCTGTGCCATTGAAAGTGATTGTTATCCATTCATATCCCTGAAGACCACATATTTGCTTTTTAGACCGGGGGTGGGGATTGCTGGAGTAGCCAGCCATTTCCTTACTCTTCTAGCCCACTTTTGTTGGATACATTCATGCATCCGTGTATCAGTTTGCAGTCATTTTTAAAAAGATGACCATGTGTCAAACCATTCAAAGAACCAAGATTAATGTGCTTATCCAACATGAACTAACAAAAGGCATGTTGGCACAGGTGAAATATGGGTTTGTTTGTTTTCTGCACTAGGGATCAAATTTCCTCTGATGCGAGAGAGGAAATCCAAATTGTCAGCAGGAGAGATTGTTAGGTGGGGCTCTGTACTTGATCCTCATCAGTACTGGGGTGTGATCCCCCCCCAAGCCTATTCCTTTAAGAGTGGCAAAGCCTCTCTGGTTTTACATGGCTAGGAAAAAACGATAGCATTAATCTCAATGGGATTATTATGCCCTTCTGCTTTTATGTTCCCCCATTTGTAATTTATTGCAACGTGAATACGTGTGTGAATATTTATGTATCATTGACTTACTTGTTTTGTTGGCTTTATTATAGCAGTTAGTGCAGAGGGGTGAAAAAGCATGGGATGGATTAATAAATCAGTTTTCTGCATTTGTATATTAACTCTAAGAGAGCATATGAGCAGCAGGCATCTTACCCTCAACGCTGTTTGGCTCCCACTCCCTGTGGACAGATGACAAGGCTGGCCCAAGGTATTTTGCTACCTGAGGCAAAGGACAAGGCGGTACCCTCCCCTCTTCCACAAACAGAAGCCAACTAGACTGAGAGTTTAATTTGCTTCAACACTGGTGATGGCATAGCATCCTCCACCCAACTAGAGTGCAGCAGGCTAGCTTATGACAGGAGTGGGGAACCTTTGTCCCCACCCCCCACCCTGTTGTTGAACTACAATGCCCAGCATGCCTCTACAATGCCCCTGCAAGCATGGATGATGGGACTTGTTGTTTGGCAACATCTGGAGAGCCAAAGGTTCCCCACATACCTGACTTAAGTATAATGTATGGCAGATCACATAGCTCACCCAGCTCTGTTCCCGCCCATCCACGAAGCATCTGTCTTATCGCCTCACTCTGCCTCATGATAGATGGCCTCAGCGGTACATGAAAGTTGCCCTTTGCTTATCTGCCTTCAGCACCGATGCCACCCCAATGCTAATAACAAATGCCTGTCTTAATATTGTATTCATTTAAGCCAGGGCTCCTTTCTCTCTCGTTGCTTTGAGGTCACGAGGAAAGGGGTGGCTGATTCATGGATTTAATATTATGTCAGTGCAGTTCATTTGCCGTTATCTCTGAATATGATGCTGCAGACTCCTGGACTCTGCGGAGGTGTGGTAAACAGTGGCACATTTCCTTCCCTAGAGATTAGAAGCCGCATGGAGCTGGAGGCTATTCATCACCCCGGACAACGTGGCAGGAGAAAACCAGCCCTTTCTCTGCTTCTTGAAAACTGCCCGCTCAGCTACCCCTGAGCTCCATATCCTGTCTGGTTACTTTGTGGTGTTGTTGATTTAATCACAAGGGAGGAAGTGGGATGTGACCCTTATCAGATGTATGACTCACTGAGGGTGCTGGGTGATGTCGCACCACTTCCCTGGAAGTACCATTCGAAAGGGCTGCTGGGATTAATAATGGGACAGCAGGTTGATTTTGATAAGCAGCTGGCACAGCTGTGCAGAGAATAGATTTTCCTTTCACCAGAGGAATCCGTCTGTGCTCTCTGCCAAACTGCTCTTAAAGGGAACCCGGGCGGTGTGATTCCTGCTCCACATTTACACAGTGACAGGAAATGATGGCTAACTTCATGGGAGCTGTCAGATAGTATTATTTTTAATTTTTGGAGGTAGGTGTTGATCTTCCAAGGAAGAGAATATGGAACAATGAGGCTTTGGGGAGACTAGGCGTTGCCATTGCATCTTCTCAGGCGTTTCATCTTTTGTGCATTGCTTTTTGCAGCTTTTCAGCCTTTGAGGCTCCCAATGAAGAAAAGGAAAAGAAACCTCCACCAGCCACCTCCATGCTTGCTGATAGGGAGAAACTCTTTGCACCTCTCTTGTGTTCAGAACGGAAGGGAGGAAGGGTATTTAGTCCTGGCATTCAGTGACATGTGGGAATGTTTGGAAGGGGGTGTTCAGTGCAGGCCAGGTTGAGCCAATTCAAACGGGTACTGAGCATAGCTGCCAAGTTATCCCTTTTTTTAAAGGGAAATTCCCTTATGCTGAATAGGCTTCCTCGTGAGAAAAGGGAAAACTTGGCAGCTATGGTACTGAGCTGGAAGACCAAACAGTCGCTGAGGCACTGTGGAGTTTTGAGAGGATATTTCTTGAGACCTTTCACAGGCACCATAGAAGGTGCTGGTGGGCACCATGTTGGTGACCTCTGATTTACCGCCTCCATGCATAGGTATTTCCATGTAAAAACACTGAAATGTTGGCAGACAGTAGAATCTAAATCCAAAACATAAAACAATGTTTTCCTTGGTAGGCCACACAAGCTTTAGTGATGCAGACATTATTATTGTTATCATTATTATCATTATTATCATTAATTTGTCACTGGAGATCATATAGTGCTACAGTTACATCTCCAGCAGTATTAACCCAGCTACAAGTGGTCAGAAATGGAAATTGCTGAGCCATTTCTGTCTGGGAGTCAGGAAAGGACTTTTGACTGAGCAGACAGCTGCACGTTCAACCCAGGCTCTCGTGATAAGAGTATGAATGAGCAGTGTCACATTGTGCCAGCTGAAAAGTACCAAATTCATGGCTCAAACACTCCTTGGACAATAGATTTGTCAACCAAGGATTGGGAAATCCTCCCCCCTTCAAAATCCCATCATTTGATTCCATGTTAATATGGATTTATATGCCTATTTGCACCAGCCCCAGCCCTGGGCCATTTCTTAAAATGTTCATCTGGGTTAAAGTGTTTGGTGGGGGAATGCATTTTTAAGATTATTCTTGTGGAGATCTGTGGAACTCTTGTCTTTTGTTAGTAGAGTCTGCTGCTTCTTAGAATTGGCAGCTTCTCTGGCCAAATATGAGAGGAGGGTGAGGCAGGTCAAGGGTCAAGACCCTGAGTTGCCTGATTCTCAGGGGCGGAGAAAGGGGTGTGTGGTGGGGGCGGCCCTCCCCAGGTGTCACCACTGAGGGAGGGTGACAAAATGCCAGGCGGCACTCATTGCGGGACCTACAGCGTGTCCGAGCCATGCTTCTCTCCTGGGAGTGATGCAGTAGCTTTAGTGCCCACAGGCTCTGCGCTGCCCCAAACGGTCCGCCTGCCCGCCTCCTCCCACTCTGCCACCCTACAGCTGAGGAGGAGGCAGACTCCTTGGAGGCCCTGCAGAGCGTCCTGCTCCAGCTGGCCCCGCCCCCACTGGCGGCTGGCCCCACCTCTGGGCGCAGGGCACGTGTGCTGCCCCAAGTGCCCAATCAGCTTGCTCCACCGCTGGTAAGTCTAACCCTTTTTTCCTTTGCTTCTGATCTTCCATCTTAGAATGGCTAGTAGACCACACAGCAGAGCATATGCGAATACAATAATTACAAGCATATATGTCATTTTCACCAGCTCATCACCCAGCGCCAGCACGAGCAGCGAGTCAGAGGAGAGGAATGAGGAAGTGAGCGGAGTGGAGAGAGGGCTCTCGTATGCTACAGAGCCATTGCACCGCTTTGAGGGAGAGCTAGGGGATGGGGAGCTAAGACAGCCATTGGACACAGGGCGCCTGTTCACCCCGATGCCTGAATTGAGGCGTGCCAGCACCCATAGGGCAAGGGGGCAGCATTTTGGGGTCCCCAGGCTCTTATGCTGGGTGAAGACCCGGACTGAACAGTCATGTTTTCCAATACTCTTGCGCTGTAAATAGCATGCACAATAAAACCCTGAAAGAAAGGACAGAGTGGCGCGTCTTTACTCATGAGTAGCCGCAATCCTCTCTGACCCTGCTCTGATTTCTCATTGAACTCGGATGCCTAACCAAATAATAAAAATTAATTGCAGCATTTTTTTTTTTTAAAAAAACAAAGCTTACACTTTTTGTGGGCCTAATCTGTCCCGCCGGTCGGTTTAAAAAGGTCGGTTTAAACCGCCTGTGGCAGTTTATTTCCTGGGGTAAAATCCTAAAAAAAAGCTCAACAACTTCATTCTTTAAAAAAAGGTCCCTTCCATAGCTGCCAAGCTTTCCCTTTAAAAAAGGGAGAACTTGGCAGCTATGGTCCCTTCACTTCATCAAATCTGGCATGGGTGTAGGCAGGGGGGGGCAGGAGGGGGCAGCTGCCCCCCCTAGAAGCAAAAAAATTAATGTATTTTACAGACCATAACCAGCACTTTTCCCCTCCAAAAACTGAAGTGGAAAGGGCTTTGCTTTAGCAAGAGCAGCTAAGTCTCCACTTGCTGGGGGGGGGGACACAGCAGTAACAAAAACACATCAAATAAATAAAGCAAAGTGGCTATCAGTAGTTAAGCAGTTAAGACAATGGAGCATATATCCCCAGGCAAGATTCGATAGCTGACCATTTCACCCTATTGTTCTTAAGTGGGAGTTGTTAATGAGCATTCAGGAGCATTAAGAGTTCTATTGGCTATTTAATGAGGGTGCAGACTCAGAGGATTCAATTTGACTAAGGTGGCTCTGCAAGGCTAAAAAGAAGTGAATAAGAAAGGGGGGGAGGCTGTAGCTTTGACAGACACAGTGATGTTTATAAAAAGCATTGGTGTTCCAGTCTGCCCCTCCTCCTGCATCTGTATACTGTAAATCAGGGGTGGCCACCTCCCAAGAGACTCTGATCTACTCAGAGTTTAAAACTGGGGGTGATCTACCCCCTTTTGGGGGGTTCAGGTCAAAGCTGTTGAGTTTTTTTAAAGGAAAGGAAGCCCTGTTTTTTGGGGTTTAGGTCAAACTTGAGCTTCTTTTAGGAGGGAGGGAGGCCCATTTTTGTTTAGGGCTTCAGGTCATAGTTCAACTTTTTTGAGGGAGGAGGAAAATTTTGGGTGAGCTTTTTTTAGGGGTGCCAGTGACCTACCAGTGATCTACCACAGACATCCAGTGATCTACTGGTAGATCACAATCTACCTGTTGGACGTGCCTGCTGTAAATCAAGCAGAGAGAAAGCTGCTTACAAGGCTCCTGTACATGCAGAGTTCTAGCATCACAGCGTCTCCCAGAGGCACCCACAAATATGAGTTATCCCTCTCTCTATTTCTTCCTTCCTTCCCTCCCTCTTCCATCCTTAATAAAATACGGGGGGGGGGCAGATAAGCCCCACATAGAAAGCCCATCAACATGGGGGGATGACTCTTTCAAATACGGTATTTACCAGTAATTGGGGGGGGGGAGAGGCACCTAGGCCTCTAGGAGTTGGCTGCTATGCCTAGGAGTAGGACAATTCAAGAAAGCAGAACGATGCATATGGTATGGTAATATATCAATAGAATCGTAGAATTGTAGTTGGAAGGGACCACAAGGGTCATCTAGTCCAACCCGCTGCAATGCAGGATTTTTTCCTAAGGTGGGGCTTGAACCATGGTTGAAATATTATGCTGATATGCAGCAACGCCTTGGAGCTGTCGTGGCTGCGGCCGTGTCTTGCCTCGCCCTTGCCCGCCCAGCCACCCCCTCTCGCCTGCCCGACCCTCCCGTCCTCTCCAGCCAAGCAGGGTAGCCGCCAACGCTACCAACCCCAGAAGCACAAGGTGGCCGCTGCTGCCGCCGCCACCGCCACGATGTCATCGGGCCCGCTGGCCCTTTAGCCCTGCCCACTTCATGGCCCCTCCCCTTCCGTGCCTTGGCCCCGCCCCTGAACGACCAATGGCGTTTCCGTGTGCTGCTCTGGTTTGCCAGAAGCGGCTTTGTCATGCTGGCCACATGACCTGGAAGCTATACGCCGGCTCCCTCAGCCAATAGAGTGAGATGAGCGCCGCAAACCCAGAGTCGGTCATGACTGGACCTAATGGTCAGGGGTCCCTTTACCTTTACCTTATGCCCAAAATTATGACAGAGCTAACTACTTTGTTGATAACAAGGGTTATATTTTTTTTACTATTAAACAGTACTTCTTTTCCCCCAGTTAATGATATGCTTATATAGAGAGTTAAAAAGAAAGCACTTCTCGTCATCTGAAAATGACCTTTATTTAAAGGAACAAAATGAATGATTTTTTTAAAAAAAAAAATATTCAACATTTATTTCACACAAAGACACATCAACAATTTACATCTCGCAGAGCGGAACTTTGAACACATGTCATTTTTTTATTCTTTTAAGGGTATTGAATGATTTTCACCAGCTGCATTTGATGTGATTAATGCTAAAAACATTTTAAGAATTGTTTCTACATCTGGAAACATGGTACCTGACAAAATACAGGCAGTGTTGCAGTTCACCTTCAAAAACAATAGAAGCAATGTCTTCTGAGTACATATCAAGTGATTTTTGGATGCTGTTGTCTTTCTCCACCTCGTCAGTATCCTTATAAGAATGCAGTTTCGTTGTCTTCAGCTTCATCATAAAACATTTTCCTTTTCCTTAAACATTTTTCATTTGAGTCTTCAGCAGGATTGGCAGTATGAATGAAAACATCTCACTGTGGACCTTTCAAAGCCAAAATGGCATTACTTGTTGTAGAGCTCTTTGTATCGAGTGCTAGTCCTGCTTAGAGTAGAATCACTGACATTAATGAACATGAGTAACTAAGGTCCATTAATTTCAGTGGGCCTACTCTGAGTAGGACTGGCATTGGCTACAACCCTTCATTGCCAGTTTGCTACAGGATGCATTCAAGGCAAGCAAGAACACTCCCTTGGGCCAGTGATTGAAGGGCCAGTGGAATATCTTCTGTTTTGGATGCTCTTTGGGGGTAATTGAACTTCCACCAAGATTGATATTGGATATAACCCCCCACAAGACTTTGTTGTGTAGATGTGTAACTCCACAGGGGGAATGAAACATTCCCCACAAAACTTTAGAGATTGCTGAGCCTGTTAAGGCGCCTTTAAGGGGGAAATGCAACAAGGAGAAGCTCTTTATTAATCAGCTGAGAATTCCACATTGGTGTTAGTTGGTTCTGAAATCTAGCCAAATATACTAAAAGCAGATTGCTTGATGAAATGTATCAGAATTTGTTCCAGTTATGCTTCTTTCTTTCGTTTCTTAAATCCTTCCTTGACAGATCTGTGTAGTTTTTCCATACTGTTTTATTTTAAATTACCCCAGTCCCCATTTCCCCTTTCTGCATCTGGAGTGTTGGGATTCTGCACCTGCCCATTCTGGCATCCATTTATGAGTTATTAAATTCTGAAATATACTGTAGCCGAGGCAGTTTGCCAACCGCAGCAGGTTTGCAAAAGCAGTCCCAAACCCCGCACCACCCCAAGGGGATTGGAAGTCAAATTCTCGGCTGCTTTTCCCAGCCTTTCCTGGTGACATAAATAAAAAGCTTTCAAATCCGTCTTGTCCCTGCTGCATTATGATCTGTTTGTATCTGGAACTCATCATTCCTAAACAGAAGAGTTGAAAGCCATTCGACTCTTAGATATGTGGGAAATGTGCATGCATTTCCAAGCACTATGCTAAAAGTGTTTGTTTTTAGAATATAGGGCACTTCTGCTGATTCGGAAGTTGATGTAAATGCTTTGCTTTTGGAGAGCATATCTGAGTTCTTTTTATTTATTTTGAGATTTATTCTCCTTCCTATCCTGGTGGCCTGGGGAGGATAAAAACTAATAAAACTGAAGGTCTGAATTTAATGACTGCTCTCGTAACCTCTGTGATCTCCAGGTATAAGAGAAGAGTGCTAGCTAGGCAGTTTCAGTTCTAACTGTGAAGTAGATAAATCAAAGTTGAAGTATAAAGGGATGGAGGGATGTGACAGGGGCACAGACAGATCATTTCCCCTATTTCCAGTGTTCAGAGGTGAGTGTCATTGCTTACATAGCCACAGTGGCACCATTCATCCAAAGGAAGGAGGGATCAGCAGGCTCAGAGAAACCCCCAGGTTTATGAAGTTTGTATATAAAGAGAGAGAGAGAACAAAACTGGGTGGGTGGGGGAGATAACCCAGTGAGAACTAAGCGAATTCAGTGGTTGTGGGTGGAAAACAGATAGCCAGATGGAAGGGGAAATGGAATGGAGCATCATTACGACTGGCTGGCTGGAACCCTGAACAGGAAGGAGTCCACACTTTTTGTTGCACGTCCCATTTGCACCACTGAATAGCAGGTTCTGTGGAACAACAGTGGGAGACAGCTACTGCCCTCATGCCCCACTTGTTGACTTTCCAAAGGCATTTGACTCGACACTGTTGTAACAGCATGCTGGATGGATGTTCAGTCCGATGCAAGGCTTCACACTTTAATTTCTCAAACAGTATTTGAAAAACAAAATTCCTTGTTAATACCGTGCAAGATTGTATTACACACTGCTTAAAATTTCAGGGCTACAGTACCTGGGTGGCCTTTTCCAGAAGGTGGTTCTGGGAGGAGACTGTTTGGCTCCAGGGCAGTTATGGTTTGGGGTCACACGGGTAGGATCATCTTAGGATGCCTTGCTTCATATGCCACCACCAAGTGAGGGGAGGCAGTTGGCTACAAAGGACGGGGCCTTCTCAGTGGTAGTACCCCAGTTATGGAACCCCCCCCCCAAATACTTCATTGGTGCCTTCTTTACGCCCTTTTCAGCACCAGGTGAAGATCTTTTTACCCACCTAAGCCTTTTAACTTGTGGTTTAAAATAAACCCTAGTTACACCTTCATTGTTTTAATCCTCAAGCCACCAATTTACAGTGAAGAAAATTGAAGTCCAGTGTAATTTCAGCCTCATTTGAACTGCTGTCTAGTTTTCATTGCCCTTACTGGAAATCTTCCCGATGACTTCAGTTGTGGTTAAAATGTTCTCTGGAATGGGAAGCTACTAATTCATTTTAACTGTCTAGCAAACTATGGACTTCGATGAAATAACACAGCTGTTTGCTAATTATATATACATTTTCAAAGCACTGTACAGACTACTTATTGAAACAATTAGTCTTTAAAATGGCCAAATGAGGCATACGGACCAGTATTATTATCCAGTTCCAGGCTGTTCATCTTTTTGAGTGAGCCTGGAACTACGGTAGCTCAGTTGGTAAAACTTCTCTTCTACATTTCCTTGGTGGGAAAAGTCTTGAAAGTCTAACAAATGTACAGCATCTGTGTTCTACAGCATGCAGCAGGTCTGCCTGAAGCTAACAGCAGCAGAAGTGATAGTTTGAGACCAGGCCCTTTTGCCAAAGATGCTGGGTATGATTGAGTATTCCCACGAAACAAGCTTAAAGCCTGTTAAAATAAGTGGGATACAATACATATCCTGAGTTTCTGTTGCGGCTTGAATGGGAGAATACTTCACATGGTTGCTACCTGGCTGGTTCTAAAATCAGCCTTGTATGCTATCCTCTTGTTTGGCTTCGCCCTGGTGCTATTTTTAAATCGGGGTAAAAATAATAAATCAACCTGGAGTTGCTCAGCCCAGACCCCATTGTTTCACATGCAGTGCAGAAGAATAACTTTGTCCCAAAGGGTAGAGGAGTGGCCTAAGCTGCTTGTTATCTGCCATTTGCAACCATGGCTCTTCTACTTTGATTTCCAAAGGTGGACAAAAGTTTTATCAGAATCTTCTGTATTGTGCAATTTATTTGTGCTTGATTAATTATTCCAGTCCTAAACACACTTATTGGGGAGCTTATACAGGTTGTTCTGGTTTGCCTTTGTGTTTTGGGATGGGGAATCTGATGCAGATGTAGAGTTAAAATTAACATGGCATCGTAAATGTACTAAGAGCAACCTTAAAGGGTTGTTCAAAGAGCATAAAATCTACCAACAGAGTACAGGTGAAGCAGCTTCATTAAAATGCTAGTTGTGTACAGGAGCTGTTGGCTTACAATGGAGCTTTTGAATAACTCTCTAATACATACTTAGCTAATTTACAAACAAAGAGCATCTCTTCTTCAAGCCCTCAGCCAAGTTTTAATAACAGGGGACACTGATCATCTGGTGCATAATATAACACGAAGGCTGCAGTGGTATGCTGCTACCAATAATTATAACTACATTTTACCAGTAACTGTCACAGCTACGTTTTAAGAGACTTTATTCCTTGTTTGTCCCAACTCTGTTCTGCACTCTTTATCCAATGTTTTGTACAAAATGACTCATAACATATGCAACCGCCACCCATTTCATGTGCCTAAATGTCAGACTGGACAAATGGAAGTTAATGAATTCTCTTTGGACCACCAAATAAGAACAATAACAGTTGTCTTGCTTTGAGCCAAGATTCAGCTCCAGAACCAGTTTTGGGTTACACAAATAAGAGGTTGCCTCTATTCACGTGAAGAGAGTTTCCCCCTTATTACTGTGCAACCACAGCACACCCACACAAACATCTAGCATTCAGAGGGAAGGGATTTGGGGTCAGAAATTGCCTGTGGATTTCACCTCTGGTGCTTTTGCGTTTTAGTTCACACAATCATTACAATACCAGCATTTCCCATCTGCCTTGTGTGGATGACTCCAGCTGCACCCGTAGGCCATTATTCATGATTCAGGGCTCTATCTTTTGGCTCTAGAAAGTGTACACACTTGCATTGTCAGTTAGCTGAGGCTGCCTGTTAGCAGGAAGCCTTGTGACACTAAATATTCCTGAGTGGGTCAAGTAATATGCTCTGACCACCTGCAAATGCTCCTGGGTTGGACTGGCACAGACCTTTTGTCGGGGGGGGGGAATGGAGAGTCTTGTTGCATAGACACCATTTAAACCACATTCCCCTCCCAACCAAAAAATCCTGGGAACTTTAGTTTGCCCTGATGGAGCTACATTTCCCAACACCCTAAACAAACTACAGTTCCCATGAGTCTTTGCTGTGGGGAGTGGAGAATTGTACTGGAGAATTGTATGAAGCAGGCATCCCCAAACTTCGGCCCTCCAGATGTTTTAGACTACAATTCCCATCTTCCCTGACCACTGGTCCTGTTAGCTAGGGATCATGGGAGTTGTAGGCCAAAACATCTGGAGGGCCGCAGTTTGGGGATGCCTGGTATGGAGCCTCTGCTGGCCCCTATCCCTGCTCTGTTTGCTTTGCCTTGCCCTGCTGTTAAGAGAAGCCAGGTGTTCTAAGGTCTTGCTATTTTCCACTACAAAGTAACTCTTGGAAGACAGCTGGTAATTGATCTTGTATCTCAGCGTGGTCTTATGCAGCGTTTCTCAACCGCTGTTCCGCGGCACACTACTATGCCGCAAAACGGTGGCTGGTGTGCCGTGACGTGTGGCTTGTTTCCCGGGCAACGGCAAACCCTCACCAGCCGGAAGCCTTGGCTCAAGGCTCCCGAGAGCGCAAACCTGGCTGATGAGAGAAAGCTCCACTTCCGCCACCCCCGTACGCCGTTGAGGGAAAGGGAGCCAGAGAAAGGACTACAGTTCCCAGGGGCTCCTTTCGGGCAACTGTTCTCGCTGCTTGCTCTCGCGAGATGGCCCGGCGCCGCTCTGTTCCCCAACCCCACCTCTCGCAAGTTCGCGCTCGCTTGCGGCGCGGTGGTTGAATGTGGGGCGGTGGCGGCGATGGCAGCGCGCTCCGCTGCCTCGTCGTCTCCTCCGACGGAGCTGTCCTTGTCGCCGTTCGTCCGGAAGCTCCGTAAGTGGTGGATCCTCCGAAGCCCCTCTCCCTTTCAGGCTAGCGGAGACGAGTGCGCTGGAGCCGCAGCCGCTGCTTCTAGGGGAGCTGGAATGAGCGGCAGAGGGGAACTTTCTTCCAGGTGTGCCTCGTGATTTTTTTCATGTAACAAGTGTGCCTTGGCCCCAAAAAGGTTGAGAAACACTGGTCTTATGACCACTCTTATGAGTCAGTGTTGTTAGTTTTGGCACAATAAGCTTCTGAGGAGGAGCAAATGCTTCCATGCCATCCCTGTTGATGAGGTCCGTGTTAGAATATGGTGTGCAGCAAACGGCTGCCATAAGACAGTGGTACAGTGTGCCACTGATAAAAAGTTGAACTGTATTGGTAAATCTTGCAGCTTGCTTAATTGAGAGTAAGTCTCACTGAATTGAATGAGACTAACTGCCTAGTAGATGTATGTCTTGTTAGAGCACTTGGGCTAAATGAGTGTTCATAATCTCAGCTAGGAAAGGCGATTGCCAAATTCTGGATTTCTGTGCATGGGGAAGAATCCCAGATCAGGTTGGAATAAGTAAATTTGGAAGGAGCTATAGCTTTACATGCCTGGTTTTTGTGTGCGTGTGTGGCATGTGTTTGCTGTGGTGCTGAAAGGCACCTACAGTTGAAGCCTTTCTCCTATGGACTGCAAGCATTTTTCCTTGGAAAGGAAGGAAACATTACTAGCAGTTTTCTACAGTAGAGGAATACCACCTGCGACCACATACTAATAACACCAAATGGGTTCATTTCGTAGAATGAAAAAAACTAGCAAGCGGAAGAGGAAAGCCGAAGCTTATGAAAGCTACTACAAAATGTTTTTTGTGTCAAATCCATTTAATTAGGATTCACTTGAAGAACTTGCTGTTGGAATTATTTTCCGCACGGGGGAAATGTGTTTTAAAAGGCGGCTCATATGGTTCATTCCTGCCCTTATTACAGATAGCATTGACTCAGCACCTGTGATAGCGGAAAGTGCAACTGGCTCCCCAATAATTCTTTTTTTCCAGCTAGACAGTAATTTGGGAGAATCTGATTTATTCATGTGAATTACTCTGTTGTGCGTAGAACAAGGTCGTCTTGCTTTGTGTCCCCGGCCTTCTCTATATCTACCCAGACATCATTTCCCCCCTGGCATTTCATTCAATTCCTGAAATCATTCTCAGTTCACTTCATATTTAGGTTATTCGTTTCTGGTGTTGTTGGGCTGTTGGGCATATTGAAAATCAATTTCCTGGTTTTATACTCCTAAAATTGTCAGGGTTGGGTTGTGGCCAGTTGAGTCATTGTTATTGATTTCAGATTTTTCAGGGGAAAATGCCTTTTGCACATGCATGATAATCTTTTTAAATATCATTGACCATACAAGGGTGACCATTTTACCCCCTTGTGAATTAAACCCTTCAAAAAATAAAATAAAACTGGTTATTTTTTCTGCTGGTTAGTCTTCCTTCTTGGAAACATTCTTGTTTGTTTTAAGAGATTTTATACTGCTTTTTTAGGAGAGTTGTCTCACAAATCAGGGAACAACCAATAAAATATGTCAGAACAGTTAATGCAGTGATAAAATCTCATTACATTTAAACAGTAAAGAAAAAAAGAGACTAAAATCAGTCCTGGAGAAATGGCCTCTGTTATTGAGCATCACAGCTGCATTTTAGCCACTTAAATCCCATTGAATTCAATGATAATTGTAGGAGATGGTGCTGGATCACTCCTTAAGTATGCTGATGTTTTGGCAGACCTCTCTTTTTTCGGGGGGGGGGGGGGTATCTTTCAATAATTAGAGCCATGCATAGGATGACTCACATGTCATCTTAAGGAGGACAGTTGTTGTTTAGTCGTGTCTGACTCTTCGTGACCCCATGGACCATAGCACGCCAGGCACTCCTGTCTTCCACTGCCTCCTGCAGTTTGGTCAAACTCATGTTCGTAGCTTCAAGAACACTGTCCAACCATCTCATCCTCTGTTGTCCCCCTTCTCCTAGTGCCCTCCATCTTTCCCAACATCAGGGTCTTTTCCAGGGAGTCTTCTCTTCTCATGAGGAGAAGACTTCCAGGGACTTCCAGGGACCTCCAGGGAGTCTCCTCTTCTCATGAAGAGAACAGTAGCTCATGTGAATCCTCTATCTTTAGCAGACTTAACCGCAGAAGTTTATGTACAGTTTTTGGGTGTGTCACTTAATATGCAGTTTCTTCTTCTGTAAATTAAAGACAGCACCATGCTCCTTCTATTGGGTTTGATTCCTTGAAACCCACATATACTTTGTCGCTGTAAAGCTAAGAATTATTTCTAGGCACAGGGTTTCTTTCTTTCTTTCTTTTTTCTTTCTTTCTTTCTTTCTTTCTTTCTTTCTTTCTTTCTTTCTTTCTTTCTTTCTTTCTTTCTTTCTTTCTTTCTTTCTTTCTTTTTTCCCCAAATGATTCTTTTGGCTCCATTTAATTAAAATCAGACATTTTGTGACAGGGTGGGGTGGGATATCCAAATGCCTTTTTGTCTGTGGGGCCTGGTACTGTGAATAAAAGATTGCATCTTCTGGACAGATATTAATAGTCACACTAATCTTTGATCATTTTTTATATTAAAAATAGGTTTGGGCAAAGGAAACTTTAAAATTTTTATTTAAAGAAGAGTGGTTATTTTCACCCTTCGATTTGGGATACTTTGGGCGACTGTGTGTGAACCAGGGAAGGAAGGGTCCTCTCTGTGACACATGGTTTTTGACCCAAATATCTGCTTCTTTGAACAAAAGACTCTCTCTCAAAACCAGGGCTTTTT
The DNA here is from genome assembly GCF_965207765.1 of Zootoca vivipara. NCBI lineage: Eukaryota > Metazoa > Chordata > Lepidosauria > Squamata > Lacertidae > Zootoca > Zootoca vivipara. Next base: position 62,890,454 of record NC_142582.1, on the reverse strand, counting down.
TCCAGGGGAAACTCAGTTCTGGTACCTCTCAGGTGGTCCTGTTGTGATTCTAAGAGAGTTTGGCCCCTCTTTTTCTAGCAAAATAGCACTGCTCAAAGGCATATTATAAACTGCTTGTGAAAGTTACATCTGGTTTTTTAAAAAAGCCTTCTTTGTGGTGGCCCCTTCCTTTGCAGAAATTTCTCCCATTACAGGTATGTCATGTGCTGCCATTGTTGTCATTTCAGTGAACATGTATCTGTTTACTCAGACTTTTAACGTTTTTAATGAATGACCGTTTTAGTCTCTCTATTTAGTTTTAGTCTCTCTATTTACTCTCTATTAAGTTGCTTTTTGTTGTCTTTGTTGGCTGGCTGTTGTTTTTTTTTAAATGATAGTTAAAATGATAGTAATGATGATCCATTTTATTCTGTTGAAAAGCACTTAGGTACAGTATATATGATTATAGTTGATTCATAATCATTTTAAAGAAATATGAGCTGAGGTATCTCACTGTAAAATAAATTAAATGTTTATAGCTTGCTGTTTTATTTCCTAAATTAATACTTTGAGCTTCCATGTACAGTGGGTGAGAGTTGCTAGAGTTACATTGAAGTCACCTTGGACACTATGGGACTCTTCTGGAATAAGGGGGTTGAGGAAGCCAGTCTTGCTGTTTCACTTATGTGATGATAAATGCAGGAAGAGGGCAGCCCACAGAGATGTACCTGAAGCAGAACCATTCCAAGACATGACTTTGCAATAGTATGAAATCTTTTTGAGTTGTATGAGTCCAGGAATATATACGGTACTGTCTGAGGAAACCAACTGATTAGCATTTTGGAAAGGGCAAAGCAAATTCAGTGAGCCTTTCTTCAGACAAGTTGGCTTTTATGTTTTCGCAGGCAAAAGCATTGTGGAAATGTCAAATTCTTTATAAATACCAGGCAGTGGCTTTTTCACTTTCATCACGGGTGTGAAGAGAATGGACATTCAAAATTCCTAAACAAATGTTTCTACAATATTGGTTAACTTCCTGTTTTTAGAAACAACCACTTGTGCCCCTCAAAAGCATAAAGGAGATAGCCTCCTCACCACTAAGGAATACCGTACCTTTTTCTTTTCTTTTCTTTCTTTTCTTCTTCTTCCTCTTCCTCCTCCTCCTCCAAATACCATTTCCTGGTTGAGAATGTGTTTGCTGAGCTCTACAGAAATTCTGGAACATTCCATAGCTGTCAGGCACTGAAATAAAATACTGCACTTAGAGAATTTGGATGAATAACCACATATTTTTGTATGTTGTGGGCTGAAAATTGCCTGTACAAAGGACCACAGACCTATCACTTTGAAATGTCAAGCCTGCAATGCTTAGAATAGGCTTTTTGTCTTCTTTTCCATACATACTGCAGACATTTTTATTATTATTATTTAGGGCATTCATAGTGCTGCAGAAAGTGGACAAGATGTACAAGAAAATAGTTCTTTCATCAAGCCCTTCTTATTGAAGGCCACTAGATGAACGCCAAGATCACCTTTCCACTGATGTGGACAAAGAAGGCTTTAAATCCAGAAGAAAAAGTATAGGGTGATCAGGCCGCAGAGACACTTCCTTAAAGGATCTTGATGCACCTGTAAATTCCAAAATGCTAATGTACCCAGGTACATAGCTTGAGCTAAATAGATAACGTTACTTATGATCCCATAGGAAACCAGCAGAGGAGGCTGCCTGCTGTGCCACCATATGATTCCCTGCCCTAGTTTTTCCTCCTTCCAGTCAGTATTCACTGGGGATGTCACTGCCAATGCAGAGATCAGAATTTCTTATTCTCAAAGGAGCTGCCCGTTGCATCTCTGTGTGAGTCGCTGCTCTGGACTTGTCTCTTTTCAATCAGGAGATGTGGCCAGCTCAGTGACCTGCAGAAACACAGCAGAGTGGGCTTTGCGATTATTCTCACACACTCTAAATGTAAGCCTGAAGTCTGAGAGCTGATGGCAGATTCTCAAGGACCTGTTAATATGCTTGAGAGTTTGGCCCAAACCGTATCATGCATTGTCTTCCATATTTTTAATCCTGCACCATAGATAAGGCTGCACTGCTAACAAGGCTTAAAGGTAACAGCAACATCTGAAAATGGTTGATTCTCATAATTTGGAGAGGTTATATTCCATCCTTCCTCTCTTTGATTATTGGTGGCTTCCTCTATTTAGTCAAATGCATGCACTGTAACAGTTAACTTGTGTACACTCTGCACTGTGTTCAATATAATCCACTACCGAAAAAACTTAATTTTGCGGAGCGGGGGATTACATAAATTAAGACTGATGGCATGGTGAAACACTTGGACAGCCGTGCCATGTGGCAAGGGGATGACTGTTTGTTTGATCTGCCATTGTCAGTTATTCAAGAATAGGAATAAAGGAGAAGTTCTTGCTGCTGAGGCACCTCTTGTATGGCTTGTTGCTCTCCGGATTCCAGCCTTTGTTCTAGAAATGGGGCCATGTTGCTTTAATACAGACACAACCTTTGTCCTGATCTTCAGAGCCATTCTGAACCATGACTTTGGCGCAAGCAACACTCAAGTTAATTAGCAACTGGCACAATGTTTGTCTCAGGGAGTGCGGCTTCTGCATGGAGATCTATTTCTACATGGCTGCATGGTCATAAAATCATCTATACGGTGGGACACATGGGGAAATGATGAATATGAACCTAGAGTGTCTAAAATTATGGGGCGTGTGAAGCCCCATGTGACATTAAATGCCTGCTGTCAATGAGCCCCTTTCGATAAGCTTTAAAGGACCAAGTTGCTGCAATTGTTTCTGCCATATTCTGCAAACAAAGGCAGTTCTCATTAAAATGCAGTTGTGAAAAATATCAAGGACACTCCAGGCAGCTGTCAAGTCACTGGGCACTCAGTAATTTGTTTCATGCTCTCCCCTGCGTCTTCGTTTAAGGGGTTTTTCACATTTTAAAACAAACCTTCTGGTTCTGAAAATATTTTCTTGCTATTGATAATGACCTCAAAAAGTACTCTGCCCGTTTTTGCCCTTTTAGAATTAAAGAAATGGTGTTTGGAGTGCATTCCTTGAAAATGAATGATTAATAATCGCTGGACTCAAAAGTGGGGTCAGGAGTACAGGTGGCCCATTCTGGCAAAGATATTCTCCTTGTCCACCTATTACATAAGGAACAGTGAATCATCCGGGGCAGCTGGTGTATCCAATAAGTGGGAAGTTAAAAGTCCCGCCCACCCTGTTAAGCCACTCCCACTGCACCTTCCTTTTCACATAAAAGGAGCCTGAAAAGAATCTCCTGTTCCAACACATGCCAGATTGTTTTCTGTATAGTGTACACACTGTCTTCAGGAAAATATCAAAAGTATAAGATAGACACAAAACCACATGCTCTCACACCTGATTGTTGGAGACAGTTGCATAACTAGTATAGATCAGCTCAGGAAAAACCAGCATTTTAAATGGAAATCTAGAGGTGAGCCATTTAACCATCTCGGAAAAGATTAAATCAAAGACAGAAATTGGGACAAAGAGAAGTGCATTTCCCGACAAGCCCATCTCAAGGTCAGAATGACCTTCCTTTTAAAACTCAAGGCTAGTTAAATAGCAGCACTGCAGATCTTTTAAAAACACTTTTAAAAATATTGTCCAGATATAAACATGCAAACAATGAACAGATTATTTCAGTTGCATAGATTGTGTTTATAAGTATGTAATTCAAGTTATTGCTTGGCTCTAATCCAAGATTGGCATTTGAAAGAAAATAAAAATAAATAAATAAATATAAATTGTATCTCAAATATCACCAACCTGATAATTGACTCCTTTTGCTACATAGGCTGTCCATAGACATTTAGTAGGGCTCCAGAATTAAACATTTTGACAGCAAAGCTCAATATATGACAACAAATGTTGCATTTGTCTGCCTTCTTAGAGCAGTGATTGAGACTCTGTTTAACTTGTGAATGGATACCACTTGTCTAGAAACATTTATTTAAATGTTTAATCTGCATTGAGAAAGGAGAATACATATAGTAATACAATATATTATTCTATAAAATTATAAAGCGCTTTATAGTCGGAGGCCATCAAACAGTGTACAACAATCTAAAAATAAGATAAAATACAAAAAGTACAAATTCTAAAATCAAAACCATTTCTACAAGCTCTAAAAACAATAAAAGCATTTCAGCAGACAAGTAATTCATACACAGCTGGGTCACACCTCAGGGAAAGCAAAACAAAAAAACTTCTATAGTCACCTAAACATCATGATCGAGTTCCAGCCTAACTTTGGGTGGTGATTGATTCTAGGGTACTTGGGCTGCAACACTAAAAGACCAGTTTTTAGTACAAACTAAGCACACCTCTGGACAGGAATATCTGAGGTGAGATGCTCTCTTAGGTACTGTAATCTAGTCTCAAGTTGTTTCTTTAGAATGCATACTTTAGAGAGGGAAGCGGAACCTAGCCCCAAAGCTTCCAACTTAGATCAGTTTTCTTTCTCATTCCTTGAAAGGAAGCAGTGGTCAGAGGTCAGATATGTAACCAGCGATAACTTCTGTGGTGCTGAGGGCCTAACTGATGAATTTCCTACCTTCTCTGAGCTCTAGGCATGTTGTCAGTGTTTTCCTGTGGCCTGGTTGCAAAAGAGGACTATACAGCACACAGGAATGGAATGAGACAGCAATTGTAAAACTCATTCCAAAGAAGGTGATATAAACAGTAATGTTACAAGCTTATTATTGCCTTTCATGCCATTATTTTGGAGGAACAACAACAACAACATGGAATAATAATAATAATAATAATAATAATAATAATAATAATAATCATATACTCTGCCCATTTGGCTGGGTTTCCCCAGCCACTCTGGGTGGCTCCCAACAGAATATTATTAATAATATTTAAAAAGTGACAAAACATCAAACATACAAAACTTCCTTAAACATGGCTGCCTTCAGATGTCTTCCAAGAGTCAGATAGTTGTTTATTTCCTTGACATTTGATGGGAGGGCGTTCCACAGGGCGGGCGCCACTACTGAAAATGCCCTCTGCATGGTTCCCTGTAACCTCACTTCTCGCAGTGAGGGAACCAGCAGACGGCCCTCGGCACTGGACCTAACTTGTTGGGAAGAGAACATTTTGTCTAATAAAACAAAGGAGGTCCCTTGCAAACCCAAACCAAGGAAGAGTGTTTTATGGAGTGTAAGAGGAAAAAGAGAAAAGATAAAGGGCTTAAGTGCAAGAAATTATGCGAGCTTTGAGTAATTCCTTTAAGCTCTTCTGAAACGCTCAGCTCTGGCACAGACGTTCAACTGTGATCTGATGGGAGGTGTGTAAAGACTATACAGCTTTGCTGTAACATCGTGTCCTCCCAACTTCCCCAAGAGCGAACTCTAGGCCAGCGTGGGACTCCCTGTCTGGTGTTTACTAATTCATCTGGCACCCATGAGTAGTTGTTATTGTTCCTGACGTTGTTGAGCATTTATTTCGAGAATGTGCAAGGCTTGGGAGTAGACAAAGAGAAATATCAGCCTCTGCTGTTGAAGCGGAGTGCCCAAGTTCTTGGAAACTGTAGCCTTTTGGAGACCCACTGTGTAACATTTTCTAAATGCCAAGCCTTATTGACTAGCAAATGCATTGCTCTTGGTTCCGCGGAAAAGAGCGCTTTTATTTTTAGTGCCATCAATATAGCTTCAGCCCTCAAGCCTTAGGCACTACTCTAAGAATGTTGTTGTTATTAACTGGCAGTAGTGCCAAAATCCAAAGCGATCACGCTTTGCTCTTTTTGGGCTCTGGGTAAACTTGCCACTTCCTTGGATTTTTAATACTGTAACAACACTTAGCATTTTTCTTGACTGTTCAAAGCCTGTCAAATACGTTGTCTCAATAATCACCTCAAGGGCTGCAAGTCAGCATCAGAGCATCTGCTTTGTGTGCAGAAGAGCTTGGGCTCAATACAAGGCATTTCCAGGTAAGACTAGAAAGGTCCTCTCTCTGAAACCGGAGAGAGCAGCTGCCAGTCAGTGTAGACAGCACTGAGCTAGATGGACCAATGTTCTGAGTTGGTCAGGCAGATTTTTCCAGAGAGGCCTTAGGACTGATTCTGACACACGTTATTTGGCTCTCTTTTTAAAAACTATATGCTGTCGTCTTTTGTCATATTGAAAGTGCAATGTGACAAATATGCTCCCTACGATTTTGATACTTCATTGCCTGCTGAAGATGATTTTGAAAAACAATGAGAAGGTAAACAACCGTGAAGTGCAAATATTTAAATGTATATGCACCAACAACCTTTACATATACAAAGAGATTCAAAAATGTGTACAAAATCTCATGCTTGAACGTATGATACATCATAGCGCTTTATTATCGGACTTGATTATTGGACTTGATTATTGCACTTTTAAGACTTCGAGCATGAGATTTTGTACACATTTTTGAAGCTCTTTGTATATGTGAAGGTAGTTGGTGCATATACTGTACATTTAAATATTTGCACTTCACGGTTGTTTACCTTTTCATTGTTTTGCTAACAATACCGTATTGTCTGTTTGTTGCTGCTACTCTGAAGATGATTTTGAAGCTTGAAGAATGGAATAGGGAGCAGAGGGTCTGATTTAGTTTGCTCCCTTCTGTTTGACCCTTACACAAGAAATCCAGCCCTATCGCAAATGACTTGGCTATGCCTAGAGACCTATCACAGGTAGGGGATAAGGGAGAAATTTGGTTTGCATTTTAATGAGAAACTACCTAATTTGCACTTTCAGAACCATTATATGGACCAAAACACAGCTATCCTTTGAAAGTCACAGTTTTTTCCCTCAGATTTCTATGTTTTTTTAAAAAAAAATTGTATATAGATATTGTTGTAAACTACATTGATATTTTTAATGTTATTGCCGTATATAAACAATTCATTATTATTATTATTTCTGTATTCCTGTATTTTAATATTTTATTGGAAGCCGCCCAGAGTGGCTGGGGGAACCCGGCCAGATGGGCGGGGTATAAATAATAAATTATTTTTTGTTGTTGTTGTTGTTGTTGTTGTTGACCCAGTCAAATGGGTGGGGTACAGATAATAAATTATTATTTTTAAATAAATAAATAAAATAAGTTGGCTGTAGAAAACTGGCAACGAAACTCCCTTTGTTGAGAGTGGTGGTGTTTTTTTCTCCCCATTCTCTGCATTTTTTAAAAATTGTACCCGATAAATGTTTCCCACCAGAAATGTTTCTGGACATAGGCAACAGCCATAGGTAGCAGATGGGTCAGATCCATGACATCACAGTTAATTAGTTAATCAAAGCATATTTCTGACCAATCCTGCCAAATATTACAATGGCAGTTATGTACGTTGAATAGGTACACACATAACCTTCTGCTTTTCTAGGAGCGCCTAAGTACTGCTTTTGTTTTCTCTTTCTTCTCAGTTGACTTATTTGAAATGTTTCCTGGTTCTTGGCTGAAAGCAATTCCTCCCTTTTGTTGAAGGAGGCCAATTCTTCTGAGCACCTGCATTAGTTGCGCAAACTCTTGTTGCAGGTGCCCAGGGATCTATAACTGAGCAGACAAGCTGAGAAAATTGATCTACACCCAGCTTTCTCCCTATCTTCTCTTGAAACCTGATCTGTTTAAATCACTTGTCTTCAACTGGTAGGTTGGGACATGGAGGTTTCATTCTGCAGTTCCAGTTGATAGGAGGGCTTTCCTTGGGCGGAATGGGCAGATAGAGGGAGCTTTGTGCAGGCAGAACTGTGCGGGAGTTGTTGTGGGTGTGGCTTAGCAGGGCCCCTCCTCCTCATCCCGCTGTTGACAGCACCAGCTGCTTCTTATCAGGTGTCAAGAACTAGACAGCAGTATCAGTTGCTTGAGCAGTTTGCAGAACTTCATAGCCACTTAAGAAAAAAGGAAAGGAAAGATTCAATGGCTTCCACTTTGTGTTAGGATTGTTAGAAGACAATAGAATCATAGAATTATAGAGCAGTGGTTCCCAACAGGTGGTCCGCGGACCCCCAGGGGTCCGCAAGCTATGCCAGAGGGGTCCCCAAGATGCTATTAGAATAAAAAATATATTAAATATATTTCGTATTATAACAGATTTTTTGTTTTGGCCGCTTCCTGCATGAGCAGAGTCTAGCGCAAAACTAGAATTAGATAGAGGCAGTAGTTCTGCTGTATGCCGTTAGGTGGCGCTTTACAAACACTACTGTTTTGCAAAGAGGCAGCGCGCGCATTCTACTAACGCTCCCCCCCCAAGATGCTTTGCGCGCGTCGGCTTCATTTGTGCGCTACTGCGCAGGTACCCTGTCTTCTCCATTCCCCTCCCTCCTCCCTGGCGCGCGCTGCCTCATTGCAAAACAGTAGTGTTTGTAAACAAAGCGTTGTTTTTCACGGAAGCTACAGTTCGCGTAGTTAAAAATGGACCATTGGTTAAAAAGTGGTTCGTTATAACGACAAAGGCCTACGGATGAAGAGGAAGATAATGCATTTGATGTTCAAGCAAGTAAGTCAGTGACTCTCGAACCGATCTTGTCAGTGTCCATTGAACCTAAATCGTCGGCGTCCCTTGAACCTAACCCTTCCAAGATCAGTGTTAAACTTACTGGAAAAATTAGATTAGGAATTAGGAATTAGATTTAGGATTAGGAATTAATGGGGGTCCTTGTCACAATAGCGGCTCGATGAGGGGTTCTCGAGAAAATTTTGTTGGGAACCCCTGTTATAGAGACTCAAAGTGTCATGTAGTCTCACCCCCTGCAATGCAGGACAATAGTGCTGCTGGAATTCATTAAGGCTACCTTTTGTGCTTGTTTCTCTGCTCCTGCTCATGGGTATCTTATCTGTCTTAAGCATCTTTCGGGAAGAATAATATTTAAAGGAAAGGAATCAAGGGTGCCCAATGGGTTGCCCTCCCATTAGATGTCAAGGAGATAAAAAAACTATACAACTTTTAGAAGACATCAGAAGGCAGTCCTGTATGGAGGAGTTTTAATTTTTGATGTTTTTATATTGGTTCATCACCCTGTTTCTCATATTTTAAGACATACCCATAAAATAAGCCATAGCAGGATTTTTAAGCATTCAAGGAATATAAGCCATACCCCGAAAATAAGACATAGTGATAGGCGCAGCAGCAATGCCGGCCGCAGCAGGAGGAGGAGGAAAAAAATAAGACATCCCTTGAAAATAAGCCATAGTGTGTTTTTTTGAGGAAAAAATAAATATAAGACATGTCTTATAATATGAGAAACACGGTCAGTTTTGCACCACTCCCCCTGCTCTCAATAGATTTATGAACAACCACAGGCAAACTTAGTGCTTTTTTTCTAGAAAAGTAGGTCCTGGTACTCACCATGAAGTTGTCACAGTAAAGCGCCACACTTTTTAACAACAACAAAAAGAGGTGTCGGTACTGCGTACCCTTGAGTACCCCCTTAAAAACCTTGGGTCTACTAGTATTTACACAGTTCCTTGGCTCTAACGTAGTCCCATTGTTCCTACAGGGCACAGTGTGTGATGGAAACATACAAGTTGGGTATACAAACTAAAACTGGCATTAAAAAATACAAAACAAAAAACTTCCAGGATAGGGACTTTCCAGCATAGGGGTTGGAGGCTGCCAAACATCTTTGAATTCTAAATCAGAGGTTAGAGACGTTGCTCATTTCAGTAGGGAACACAGAGTACTCTCCTTTGTAAACACTCTTAACATTTTCCTGACTCGTTTTTATCCGTGTTCCAAATTATTTCCTCCCCCTCCCTTCGATCTTGGTTGCAAATGCAAGTAGCTTTAGAAACGGTGTCGTGTTTGAGCTGCTGTGCCTGTTGTGTCCCCTAATATCCATCACTCCAGTTTTGTGATGGGGAAGGGGGGGATCCTTAACACCCTCGAGCCTCTCATTATGATAAACTGTTTTATGTGGCTGCAGTGCAGCAAGGAAGAGGACAAGACCAGAAGTGCCTTGGGAAACACGAACGGAAACAATTTGAGCCCAAGCTGCTGCTGATACTTTGCACATCTCGCAAGCAAACTGATCATCACGATCTGTGATTTGTAGTCATTTTTTTTCTTGCAGGGCCAGACTGCAGAAATTAAACCCAGCCACCATCTGGCTGGATCTAATGCACACCTTTCTTTTTGCCTAGCCAAGTTTACTCTTTTGTGAGGAAGGGCGTGATGTACATTTAATTAATACATACACACTGTTGGGAATCTGAGGTGAGATACCCACGTAGCAGAAGTTGTCTCCAGTTCCAGCCACCACACAGAGAGACAGCTTAAGGTCCAAAATGGTTTACTGCCACAGAAGATCAGGCTTCAGTAATACAGTTCTGGATGCTGATACAGGCATACAGCTTGTTGGCTTTGCAGATACAGATATATACAAGTAGAAAGTATTACTGTTGCTCCAGTAATTCAAGATGTAATCCGACCTCCGATTCACGGACAGACTCATTGACTAAGGAGTCATTGCCACAGCAACTGACTTGACTGAATTTGCACCTGCTGACTTATCTCATACACGGGGTGATTTGTGCCCAAGGAGAAATGAACCCCTTCCTCCATGTCCAGTTCCTCCAACACATACATGCAACATGAAGTATGCTTGCTGGAATCTGTGCAGCACAGGTGGGCAAGCGAAATGTAGATCTGCAACAAAGAGAGTGTTCAGATTTAATGGTGAGCCATGGTTTAGTGTTACATGAATAAGGTGCAGGCTCATGTGCTCCCCTCCCCTCTCATCTCCAGCATGGTTTCCCGAAGAGAATCTGCTTTGCCTATAGAAGGCTCCAGCTTCAGTCTCCAGCATCTCCAGGCAGGACTTAAGCACACACACCCCCACCTGAAAGCCCAGGGGAGACATTGCCAGTCACTGTAGGCAGTACTGTGAGAGTTGGACCAAAGGTCGTGACTCTTTTTACGGAAGCTTTCTATGTTCTTAAGCAGAGATCAGAAGCTTGTTCTGATAATATCTCACTACTGTCAGCGTTTCGTTTATTCCTTTGTTTCTGAATTTTTCCTTCTTCCTCTAGCAGCAAAGCACACACTTTTTCTAGTAATCCTCTGGGTGGATTTAAATATCATCAAAGCATTTTCAAAGGCATTGAAGTTTCTATTAATCCTGCAATGCTTTTATATTAGTAGAAGGGAACAGATTGGACAACTGAACTAGCAGAACAATGATAGCCATGGCAGAAAGTCAAGGCGCTGCATTACCAACATGTAACTAAGAAAAAACACGTTTTGAAGGGCTGGGTATAAATGCTTTAAGTAAACAAATAGATCAAAATTGATGTTGCATTCCTAGGACTAGGGATAGACAAATCTGTCAATTTTGGTTTCTGATTCCCCCCCCCCAAAAAAATATCTGTATTAGATGGATCAACAATCTGATGGTGTGGACTGGCGCTTCTCAAGCGATCTGATGATGTGGGGAACCAACATTAGATGGATCAACAATCTGATGGTGTGGACTGGCGCTTCTCAAGCGATCTGATGATGTGGGGAACCAACAATTCTCTACCCCCTCAATGTGCCCGGGACCAGTACCGTATTTGGACCCTGAAGCATCCCACCCAACCTTGGCTGTGGTGGATTTGCCAGGCAGTGGCAGCTGATGGCTAACAGACTGGTAGCAGTCTGTGGACCACCACTTAGAGTAGCCCTGATGTGGACAATACTGAGCTTAGATGTACCAGCGGTCGGTAGAATGCAGCTTCCTACGTGTTGTTGTTGTTTAGTCATTTAGTTGTGTCCGACTCTTCGTGACCCCATGGACCATAGCACGCCAGGCACTCCTGTCTTGCACTGCCTCCCGCAGTTTGGTCAAACTGATGTTCATAGCTTTGAGAACACTATCCAACCATCCCGTCCTCTGTTGTCCCCTTCTCCTAGTGCCCTCAATCTTTCCCAACATCAGGGTCTTTTCCAGGGAGTCTTCTCTTTTCATGAGGTGGCCAAAGTATTGGAGCCTCAGCTTCACGATCTATCCTTCCAGTGAGCACTCAGGGCTGATTTCCTTCAGAATGGATAAGTTTGATCTTCTTGCAGTCCATGGGACTCTCAAGAGTCTCCTCCAGCACCATAATTCAAAAGCATCAATTCTTCGGCGATCAGCCTTCTTGATGGTCCAGCTCTCACTTCCATATGCTTCCTACGTATAAAGTAACAATAGAGACTTGTACAACCCTAGACTCAGACACCATCACAAAATGTGGTTGCAGTTCTTCTGGGTGACGGGTTAATGGGAATAAGAAAGTAGCAAACATTATGCCTGATCATGGATGCTGCATCTGCCAGCATTGCTAGTCATGGAGCTGTGGACAGCAGAAGTTCTGGAGCTTTGGCTGGGTGAAAGACTCTGTGCTTGCTTAGAAAACAATGGGATCATCCTTGTGGGTTGGTGCAGTCTCTGTTGCTGATGCTTCTCCTGCACTCCTTAATATTTCCACTGAGATTGGCGGGTATTATATTGCTTGCTAGGTTACAATATCAACACAGCAAGCAATATAATATCCATAACACTGAGCAATGATTAAAGATTTTCCTCAGCGGATTTCGTTATTGCATTTAATCTCTGTAGCGATCACTTTGAGTAGGCTGGAATGACGTCTGAGCGCATGTTACTGCCTGTGGTCATATTTGTCTGTTATTACACCGGCCTCTCTCTCTCTTTATTAGCTCCTCCACCTCAAAATTTAGGTTGCAGGCTCCTTTTGGGAGCAATCTTTCTTTCCTTCCTTTATGTTACTTCAGTAAAGCACCATTTGTGCTTGGCGGTATGGTCTTATGATTGCTAACAATAAGAAACAGCTTAGCGTATGTGATAACCATGGCCAATGGTCAAGGATGATGGAAGTTGCAGTACAAAACAGAGAGCTCCAGGTTGGAGAGGGCTAGCAGGGACAGCCCTATAGTTGGGCAGAGTGAGTGCCATGGACACCCTAAGGTGGCAGATTTGGGGGCAACAACAAGTGTTGGTAAGGTGTCTGTGGCCCCCTAAGCTAGCCTTTTGCTCTCAGGTGGAGGAGGCCCCGTTACTAGTGTCAAAATAAGACTCAGCTGCCATGCCAGTCAGCTTCTGTGTGGGAAATGGATGTGCCATCTTGTCCTTTGCCTCAGAAAGCGAAACTGTCTTGGGTTTGCCCTGAAGCCTGTTATATGGTAATTTGCATTTTGACAGCAAATGCAACTGCTCATTCTGTTGCCGAGTTACGGCTTATGCAGATTCTCACTAATTTCCTACTTCCATTGTATTCCCCCCCCCATTTTCTTTGATATGTTTCATTGGCTACATTCAAGCATACACCTCAAAATAATTGCTGAAACTTGCATGAGTTCGTGCTGTTCTATGCTCCTTCTCTGTCTATATTCAGCAAGAGAAATGCGATCTGTATCACTGAGACCTCTATGAGATCAGCACAGTTAAGGGCAACACAGTGATGTCCTCGTTAGCCAGGTGTTTGACCTGCAAATTTGTGCTTCCTGACATTCTCTGGTGCAGTTCCAACCACTAAATGGGGAAATGGCAATTGTTATTTGACCAGTGGGTCAAATAACAAGCAAACATTGCACTGTATTCCCATTATGTGTGCTATCTGAGCCTGTGGGTGAAGGGTTTAGAAAACACAAAATTCATCATCAAAATTTTAACATTGTGGAGGGCACAACATCTGGAGGGCACCGCACTGGCTACCCCTGAGTTAAACTGATTCCCTGGTGCATTAAAAGTGTACAAGACATAGATCCAAGAAGCATGGGGATTTGAGGGGCTGGCTGATCTCAAGGTTGCTATGAATGCCTTGTGACATGGGCTTAAGGGGGAGAAATTCAGTTCTAGGTGGTATGAATTAAGGATAGATGGTTGAGTCTATTTCCAGTTCCTGTCTGTTTTGCATATGTCCATTTTGTCCCACCTCCGCCTCAATCTGCAAATTGAATTTTTTTAATCCACAGGGAAAATCCTATTAAGATACATATTTAAATACCATTGTATCTCAATGCACCCATATATCCTAAAATGCATATTCTAAACACATTTTGGTTTCTTCTTTATATTTATAGTTGAGAACTGTGTTGCAAAATTCAGTAACACGCAACATCCAAAGGATAATGGAATTCACGTGTTAATCTGGGAGGTGTGGATTGGGTCTCTTAGCACAGGTGTTTACAGACATGGAGTTTCTCAAACATCCCTTGAGTGTAGAATTTATCGTACAAGCAGAGATTTGAATAGCTGCACCTGCTTAGCTTAAAGAACAAGAAGACAAGGAGGGGATATGCTCACGTTCTGTTGACAGAGTAGGGAATACAGAACAGGATCTTACTATTTAGATTAAAGAAGGCAATGGGTAAAATGCCAGTGGCTACAAGCAGGTTATTAGCAAAGTTAGGTTCAGGAGAAAACCTTTGAATTCTTGGGGATGCAAATAAAATTTCTGGGTTCAATGCATGTGCTGTGCCTGTAAGCACCTGCCTTCTGCCTCTAGTCTGGATTGAACAGGTTGATCTATGTGCATGGATAGACCGAGGTGTATTGGGTGCTTTTCTTTTTGTCCCACATTCTGTTAGTTACAGAGTAACACAAGGATTGTCGTCCTGCAGCAAATCCTGCTACAAAGGACGTTTTGTGGCACCCTTTGCTTGTAACCTCAACTGCTCAAAAGGAACTTTTGGAAGGCACATGGTACCGTAATGCATCTTTCCTCCAATATAAGGAAAGGGGGGTGGTAGCGATGGGCTGTGGTGCACATTTACACAATTTGTAGTCCCTGATCTCTGATAAGCACTGGCGGGTTCCTGAACTACAGTTTCTGCTGCGAAAGACTTGCTGCAGTGGCTAAAGGTATGTGCCACCTGCTTTTATTTTGTATTTACTTATTGCATTTATATCCCACCTTTTCCCCCCAAAGAGCTCATACATGGCGCTTCCTCCCCGCCCCTCCGCCCCCCCCTTGGCAATTAATCCCCACAGTAGCCCTATGAGGTGGGATAGCCTGAGAGGCAGTGATTGGCCTAAGGTCACCCTGTGAGCTTCATGGCCAAGTGGGGATTTGAACCCTGGTCTCCTAGACCCTAGTCCACACCTCTAACCACTACACCAGACTGGCTCTACTGGGAGCATTTGGTTTCCCTCTCAGGAAGCCTCGTTGTGTAACCAGCTATGCACCGATGGGAGTAGACAACTGACAAGATGAAAACGGAAAGAGCATCTGGTTTGCTGTCAACAATTAAATGGTAATTCACCGAGTTCTGAAAAATGCAACCAAGACAGGCTTTCAGAAATGTTACCTTAAAGATTACATGCAATTTAAAGAAATCGCTCTCTGCAAATGGCTTCTCTGAGACTGCTGAATATTGCTCAGGTAGGCCCATTGATTTCAGAGTGCGCTTGGGAAGTGACCCTGATGCAATTTCCCTTCAATTGCTTAAATAAGTAGTGTATTAGCGAATTACATATATATTTCCAAAAACTTGATGGCTTTTAAAAGTAATTTATTTGCAATGCTAATTCATTTCACTCTGGGGGTCAGAAATGTGGTTTGAGCTTCTGAGTTATGTCTATTACTTCTTGGATGAAAGCAGCCTCCTGAGGTGAGCTTATATTTGCCAAAAGTGTGTGCAGAATGTTTATGGAGTGTAATTATAAGCTGCAGCGGAAAACTGAAATCCAGGATGCGAGCACTCAGCAAGCCACCAGCCGTCATCGTATATTGAATTCTTGACAATGTAGATCAACAAAATGTCCAGGTCCTCCATTTACATCATGGGGGGGGGGGGCTGACATCTTTCAGCAGATGGGATTTTGGAAAGCATGAATGGGAGCCGAGGAAGGATTGAGAAGATAAAGGCATTGGTGTGGGTGGAGTTGCTTTATGGAAGGATACGAGGTGGCAAAACATGACCAAGAGTTTAGCCATTAAATGTGGTTAGGAAAAATGGTTTCTCTAGAAACTATCTTGGAAAACATCCTTTGTTTGTTTCCATCCCACTTACCAACCACTCACTGTGAAATAAAATAACAATAACACTGAGAAATGAAGTAACAATAAAAACACTAGTAAAAGAATTTCCTATATAAGAACAATTTCAACTCCAATACAGATCAGGATAAAAGTATCCACTTAAAAGAGAACTACAATTCTCAGAGAGAATCACTTTTATCACTTTTATCCTGATCGCAGAGTGATTTAACTGTCAATCCCTCTTCCAGAAAGACTATTTCAGACATCATACTTCCTGATCTCCCCAGTCATAGTTTTG
The DNA here is from genome assembly GCF_965207765.1 of Zootoca vivipara. NCBI lineage: Eukaryota > Metazoa > Chordata > Lepidosauria > Squamata > Lacertidae > Zootoca > Zootoca vivipara. The sequence goes on along the minus strand of NC_142582.1, from coordinate 62,874,184 downwards.
AAGATTAGAAATGTGGTTCAGGTTTTTGTGTTCCCATCACCCCATCCCACTTCTCATCTCACCCATTTTCTACCCCTGTTCCATGTGATCCTAGTTTTCCTGAATCTGATATATGGATAGCACCAGCTAGGATTGTCTCTGAACCATGGTTTGAAGTTGGCTTGCAAAACATGTTGTTTTCTAATTTGACTGGTGCTAACTTTGATTATTGTGAACTCTTGTTATTATTTGTTGTTCTTTAGTCATTTAGTCGTGTCCGACTCTTCGTGACCCCATGGACCAGAGCACGCCAGGCACTCCTGTCTTGCACTGCCTCCCGCAGTTTGGTCAAACTCATTTTCGTAGCTTCGAGAACACTGTCCAACCATCTCGTCCTCTGCCCTCCATCTTTCCCAACATCAGGGTCTTTTCCAGGGAGTCTTCTCTTCTCATGAGGTGGCCAAAGTATTGGAGCCTCAGCTTCACGATCTGTCCTTCCAGGGAGCACTCAGGGTTATTATAGCCAATCATAAAATGAAAGGGGAGATCCATGTGTAGGAAGAGAGCCTAGGAGCCAGCAACAAATTCTCTATCTTCAAACCATGATTTTTATATTAGGAAATAGTGACATTTAAATTAAACCTTTTATAGCCCTGAATAGGTCCAGAATATCTTCAGCTAATTTTAACCATGTCTGTACTGTCTATTTTTATTGCAGTAAACAGTAGAAAAACCACACTTGGTTTTCTTGCTGCTCAGCTGCGGGTTTAAAAACTTAAGCTAGTATGAATGTCACTGGGGCAAAAATATTTCACATTATAGGTGGGGGAAATGAAAAGAAGGGGATAGGGAACTGCTATTAGAGCTAAATGCCAGAAAATATGTGTGGGGTTTGGTGCATGCTCTTTTTGATCATATGTTCTATGTATAGCAATTTTGTGGGTTATGTTGTTCCGGGAGCATAAAGCATACTTCATATTTCAAAACTGACAAAGATGACTGGTTCTAGGGAAGCCCATTAGTCATGCCTATGAGTGAAGTCCTAAAGGCACTTACTGGAGAGTAACTCCTACTAAACTCAGCAGAGCTTGCTTCTGAGTAAGTACATTTGGAATCACACTGTGCATATAAGCATGTCTATTTTTCACCATGATAGGGCATGAACATTCATCTCCATTTCCTTTTCCAGTGCAGAGTGACGATAGCTTATTGTAAATATATTAGTAAATGTTTGTCACATTTTTGTAAGGTAAAGCATGGCTTTTTAAGTCAACATAACTGCTTGATTCCATCAGTTGTTTCATTCAGAATCAGTACAGTCTTCCTCTGTGTTGTTGCTGCGGCCCATTTGTTCGCATGTGGCTTTCTGAACTTACTGCTTGCCCTACAGGCTGAATTCCCCCCAAATCTAAACGAAGGAAAGGAAAATAATTTGACAGCTTAATTTAGAATAAGGGGAAATTATCAGAGCTGTTAATGCCCAAGCGGGATCTGAACAAAGATTTGAAGCTAAGTATCTCATTTAATACACACACAGAGTGAAAAATACACAAAAATGTACTGCCCCACATGACTGAACATCAAAGAAAAGCTTCAGCTATTCCCTTGACACAGAGTAGTTCATTACAAATTGAGTAAACTGAAAACCTCTTTACCAGGAGTATTTAGTGTACTCTGGGGCGGACCACGAGGATTGGAGTAAATGAACTTTGAATTATTTTCTTTTAGGGCCTATGGCCATGATAGGAGGAGGAAGGAAGCTGGGGGTGGAAGGAAAGCCCCAACCAGTCAGTTATTCTGTGGCTGACATTCTCTGCTGAGTCTTTTGGTTCAATGTGCATGCCAGTTAGGAGATGGCAAGCCTGAGGTCCACTTCACATAGTCGTTGTGCTTGCTGTGGATTCCCCTGTGCTTCATACAGTAAGGTTACCAGATGTCCCCATTTCCCGGGGACAGCCCCCAGATTTACAAATCAGTCCCCTGACTAAATCCTGTCACTCCGACTCATTTCAATGAAGTGTCCCTGGATTCATTGAAAAAAAATCTGGTAACCTTATCATCATACAGCAATGATGTGAAGGATGGATGCACAGCCTTAAAACACCTATGTGTGCATGTCCCTCCACCCTGTGCACATCAGTTTGAAAGAACTTGTGCTCTTTGCTCACGTTTTTAAGTGTTTGCTTTGTAAAATATGAAGCATCCCTGTTTCTTGCTCTGTCAACTCTGTCAACCCTTGCTCTGTCAACTATACTAGATGTTTTCATGCATGAAGCTTAAAGGCGACTCATGTTTCAGTCAGTTAGGAATGCAAATGAGAACCCTACCCTAGCCAGGATAGCCACTTTTCTCTGCAGATACCTATCCTCTAGTTTATTCTCTGTGCTGGCAATAATCAAACATGTGCATAAAGATCAAGAGTTGTTCAAAGTCAGCCGAAGCCTCTCTTATGATACTTACCCCAGATTCATACCAGTGGAATGAATGGCTTTACACAGATTACAAGGAGTTGCTGTAGCGCATTCAAGGCCAAATATCCTGTGCCTCCTGCCCTTGGGAAATGCTTGGTAGTGTTTGTATCAGCTATATTTCTTCTGCTGTTTGTGCCCCACTGAAAGAGTGAGCGCAAACTGTATCCAAAACAGAACACTGGCCATGCCTTATTTCACCGAATATTTACATGGTCCCTACCTCCTTATGCTGTGTGCAACCTGTGGGATAGGTTTTAACAGGCAGGAGAGCATATATTCATGGCAATGTGTGGGTTGTACCGCGTTTCAAAAACAGCATTCAGGCTGTAAAGCCTTGTTTTGGGCAAGTTCAGCTGTGAAGTAAGCTGGCTCCTTTTTCTTACCCCTCTTAATCAGGCAACAAACTGGAAAGTAAGCATACAATATGATTTAAGTGGATATAATCATGTATTGGTTCACAGCAATGGCAGCCATAAAAACTATGCAGGCAAAATGCTTCATATACTGTAAATATAACCAGATTCAGGCATGTACCCAAAACTGGAGCAAGCGGAGGAAGTGTCTGCCTCCATGCAGGGGCGTAGCAAGGGGGGCAATGGGGGCAGTCTGTCCCTGGCTGCCCCTCAACTCCTGGCTGCCCCTCGCCTCCGGCCTCACATGCGCAGTCCTTTACGGGCCCCGCACACCAGCGGCACCCTGTGCGGACTGCGCACGTGCGGCATCCCACGCGTGTGCACTCCGTATGAGGTTCCGCACAGGCACAGTTTGTACGGGCTGCCACCGTGCGCTGGCTGCCAACCTAGCAGTTCGAAAGCACATCAAAGTGCAAGTAGATAAATAGGTACCGCTACAGCAGGAAGGTAAAGGGTGTTTCCGTGTGCTGCTCTGGTTCACCAGAAGCGGCTTTGTCATGCTGGCCACATGACCAGGAAGCTGGTCATTGGCCCCTCGGCCAATAATGCGAGATGAGCGCCGCAACCCCAGAGTTGGGCACGACTGGACCTAATGGTCAGGGGTCCCTTTACCTTTATGTGTTAGTAGCTTCCCTTTGACTTAGGCTAGATGCCCACTCTTACATACGTAATTGGAATTCTTACATTATCTGTGGCATGCTAATATGTTGAGAATAAGAGACCCTTGGGGAAAGTTTGATGAGGAAAGTCCGAATTTGTCTGCAAAATTTGTACGCAGTTCAGGTTTCCACAGGGTGCAGGTGGTCTCTGAAAGCAAAAGTGATCTGGGTAGGGAATGCCACAACCACCTATAATTTGATTTTACATCTTTGTGTTGCGGCGAGAACAGAAAGTTCAGAATGTGCCTGCTGATATAATCACATCATGACCAGGAGCTTGCTGTTATGGACATTTTAATAAGGGAAGGAACAATGCAGAGAAATACATTTGTAACAAGATAGCATTCTTATTTGGGGGAGAAGAAATGAAAATGAATGTGGCTGTGAAAGTACTGCTCTTGATGTGGAAGGGATCTGATTGATCACATGGATTTAAAATGGGATGAAGAAGCTGCCATCCAAGTGTGCTGCAGCTGTGAAAAAGGTGACTTCCATGCTAGGAAAGGGATTGAAAATTTTAAAAGGCCAATGTTATAATGTCATTATGCAAATGTGTGATGCAGCCCCACTTGGAGTGCTGTGTTCCTCAAGGGTCACCTTGCCTCAAACAGGATGTTGTAGAGCTGGAAAAGGTTCAGAAAGGGGCAACTCAAATGGTCAAGGGCTTATACCTTTCCAGTTTTTTTGGGGGTGGGGAGTGACTAAGAGGGGACATGATAGAGGTGTACAAGATTATGTATGATGCGCAGAGAGGAGGTGGAGGGAACTTTCCCCCTTTGTACTTAATACCCAGGGCCACCCGAAGAACCTGAATGTTGGAAGATTGAGAACAGACAAAGGAAAGTGCTTCTTCACCCAGCCCATATGGAAGCTGCTTCCACAAGAGGTAGCAATCGCCACCAACTTGGAGGATGAAGCTGTCAGTTGCTATTCGCCACGATGGCTATGCTGTACCTCCACAGTCAGCGTCAACATGCTTCTAGGTACCAGCTGATGGGGAGCACTAGTGGGGAGAGGGCTCTTGTGCTCAGGTCCTACTTGTGGGCTTCCCACAGGCATCTGTTTGGCCTCTGCGAGAACTAGATGATTCTGGACGAGGTGGGCATTCTGCATTCTGATGTATGTTCTTTGTATGTTCTTTGCCTATTTTTCTGGATTTTTGAAAATAAAACAAAAGAAAAGCACTAATACATTATACTGTAATGTCATTAGTATCTCGCGAATCCCCTTTCTCTTTTTGTTCCCTCCATAGTAATAATTATCTTTGAGAGTAGCCAAATAGTAGATTATCAAGGGGGGGGGGTGGCAGTTTGGTGAGATACCACATTATAATTTGGATTGAAATCCTAACACAAAGACTTAACACCCCCCTGCCCAATTCTATAATTCCCTTCCCCCACCCCCACCCCACCCCCCTTCCTCTCCGTCTGCAACATAATCGCAAAATTCAACCATTCAATGGAATACTATTGTTTTAACCATTAAAACCATTCAATGGAATACTATTGTTTTAAAATATGAGATCAACAGAAAAACATCATCTCTATGCTCTTTGGTCATAAAAAATGAATGTTCACAAAATCTAAGCAGTGAGCTCATGGGGAGGTTTTACAATCCAGATAGCTGTAAATGCAACTGGCTCATTCAAGCAAGGAGAATGTAAATGCTGGAAAAGACTGTCTGGGCAAAGAAACCCCATTCCAGTGATATACTGATATTTCATTTTCAGAATATTTAATTTCAGCCTGCAATATGATTTTCACAGGGGCTTTGGTTTGTTGATTTGGCTTTTCCACTTATTTCAGCAGGGCCATGTTTAGTGTAGACATTACAGATACCACTACAGGGCTTGAGATGAAGAGACAAATCCAGCCTTTTCTTTAATAAATTACAGATTGATGGTTTAACAATGCATGGTGGCCAATCTGAAATATTTTTGGGATCTCAAAAATATACATCATTGTTTGGCGGAATGCTGCCCAGCTGCCACTGTATCATAAATAATAACATTAGTATTTATTTCAGGAAGTTTCAAATGTTAGATGTTTTATCGTGTTTTAAATGTGTTGGAAGGCGCCCATGGTGGCTGAGGCAGCCTAGCCATATGGGTGGGGTATTATTATTATTATTATTATTATTATTATTGTAGTAGTAGTAGTAGTAAGCCCCTCCCCCTCCTCCTGACATTGACCTGATTGAAAAACTTTGAACTGCTGACACACAGAAAGTCAACAGTCGGATTTTTCAAAAGCATCCAGGATGTTGCATAAATAGTAAAAATAATGAAATACCATGATGTTATTGTTAGTGCACAGGGTGATTTCATGCCTTACAGCCCTATGGAAGTTGAGCACTGTTCTTTCCATTTTACAGATGGATGACTGAGGCTTGGATATGAGCACAATAATAGGATACACAACAGATGAGTTGGACTGGGCTTGGATTTGGACTCCAGTCATCCAGTTTAATGTGTACTTCATCTATTTCAGTTATACTTTTCCAAGATTGCACAAGTTTTGTTTTTTAAATCTAGAGTGAGGAACAACGAGGCAATTTTTTTCATAATAAATTAACAATAAGCTGTTGTGTCAACACCAGTTGGGAAGGTGATCTACAGACAGTGATCCACAGACTCAAGGGCACAGAGTAGGTCAGCACTAATATAATAGAGATAGTAAGTGCATAGCTGCTCCCTCTAACCTCTCATTGTCCTTTTCATCCGTCAGGGCCAGGTCCAAATCTATAAAAACAGCAGCTTTCAATAGGGAGTCCATTACGATTCCAGGATATCCCTTATGTGCAAAGCATTCTCAGCGATTTTCCACTTTGGAGCAGCATTCAGAAACTGTTCGTTTATATTGGAGATTCGGTACAAGCAAGGCAGTGGGAACATCCACTGGGTTTCTAGACTGGAGGGCTTATTCATCTGAAATCTGTCATTCTATTTTTCATTTTTTAAAGGTCAAAACAATAGAGAGACTTTTCTTTTAAAATCAGCCTCTAAATAAGCCTACAAAAAGTGCTCATACATCTTAACTATTCAGCCTGCCAACACAAACCAGTATAAGTCATTGGTAGTGCCTCAATAACTTGAGAGGTAGGGGAAGGAGGGAGGGGAGGGAGATCCAACCTTCTCCCAGTTTACAAAAAACAAAACAAAACCCATACACAATTTCCTGCTCATTCACTTAGAAGCAATCTATACTCACCACAGATGAGTGACTATCTTTGCAAGCCATCCACAGGGCCAAGCTAAAGTTGGCTGTTGCCCAAGACAATACTAGCTTCAGGGCATCAGACTAGGCCAAGAATTAGGCACCTGAAGCCTGCTGGCAGTTACTGGACTGCAACACCCATCATCTCTGCTGGTTGGTGCTGATGGAGTCCAACTACACCCCTTGATTAGCTGTTGCACACTTCTTTATTTCCCACCTTTCTTCCATCATGGAACTCATAGAAGCATATAATTGTAGGGTTGGAAGGGACATCAAGAGTCATCTAGCCCAGCCTCCTGCTTCTTTCTTCTTTGGTGATCAAAGTAAGATGGTCTTCCATGAACACGGTCTTAATGGTGAGTCCATAAGTGACTTTTGGAGGCCAATTCTGGATCCACACGTCCTTCCACCGTGGGGACATAAGTTTCCGGGTAGGAGTTGATCATGGTGAGGGTTTGCCAAATGTGCCTTCCCCTTAGCTCGTTTCTCCTTTTCACCCTGAGTTTGTGCTCTTCAAAGTCCATGACACTTTTGGTAAAGGCCGTTCTCTAATTGGAGCACTCGCAGGCCAGTGTTTCCCAATTGTCAGTGTTTATACTACATTTTTAAAGATTTGCCTTGAGAGAGTCTTTAAACCTCTTTTGTTGACCACCAGCATTGCACTTGCCATTTTAAAGTTTGGAATAGAGTAGTTGTTTTGGAAGATGATAATCAGGCATCCGAATAACATGACCAGTCCAACGCAGCTGGTGTTGAAGAACCATTGCTTCGACACTGGTGATTTTTTTTTTGCTTCTTCCAGTACACTGGCATTAGTTCACCTGTCTTCCCAAGTGCTATGTAAAAAAATTTGGAGACACTGTTGATGGAATCTTTCACAGAGTTGGAGATGGCGTTTATAAGTGGTCTATGTTTCACAAGTGTACAGTAAGGTTGGTAGTACAATAGCTTTGTAAACGAGCATTTTGGTTTCCCCACGAATGCCCCAGTCCTCAAACACTCTGCACTTCAATTGTGAGAAAGCTGTATTTGCATAGCTCAGGTGATGCTGCATTTTGCCATCAATGCTGGCCCATGTGGAAAGATAACTGCCCAGGTAGGAGAAATGATCAACACTTTCCAACATACACCATTAAGATGGATTTGTGGCACTGCAGAGGGGTTGTTTTGTGCTTGTTGGTTCAGCATTTTTTGTTTTTTTGTTATCTTCCACCTGTTCTGCCGTTGAGGACTTCTTGGATCATTCTTTGTCTAGCTCCTCCCTCTTGACCTTGCCACCTTGGGTGACCCTACTGGGGGCACGAGACTCCCGACAGCTTTGCTCACAAGGATCATAGGAACATGCAAGCCCACTCACCACAACAAGGTGGTGGTCCAACGAGTGAGTCAACCTCCCACTTACCACAGACTGAAAAGGTGTTGGTAATATCGCCACAGGTGTTATAGAAAGGGGTTGAGCTAGTTCAGTGATGGCCAAACTTGGCCCTCCAGCTGTTTTGGGACTACAACTCCCATCATCCCTAGCTGACAGGATCAGTGGTCAGGGATTATGAGAATTGTAGTTCCAAAACTGCTGGAGGGCCAAGTTTGACGATCACTGAGCTAGTTCATCCTTCCCCAACCTTGGAGCCTTCCAAATGTTTTGGCCTACAACTCCCAGCCAGCATGATTAGGAATGATGGGAGTTGTAGTCCAAAGCCTCTAGAGGGCATCAGGTTGAGGAAGCCTGCTGTAACCTGTTAGCAGTGTTCCAGCACGGGCTGAGTTTCCCGCCATATCCCTTTAGATGTAAGAGAGACATGACAACTGTTGTTAAGGCCTGGGGTACTGCAGGCCCATTAGAGATCAAGCAAGGGAGTGAGAGGCGAAGACTTCCAGCCTATGCATTTGAGTTCCGTGGGTTGTGCTGGAGAGTCATCTTGTCCTTTCTGACCTTGAGTGTGCGTGCATTCATTCATTCATTCATTCATGAAGATAAAAGGCATTACGGTACACTCCGAAGTAGTACTATTGCAGGAAAGGCACCAAGCAGATTATGTATGCTTTTCTTTGTGCAGCCCATTGTGGTTGGCAACAGTCTGTGCTGCTTAAATTCCAATTTGTTTTGTGCTACAGCTGAAAGGAGCTGATTATTTTTAGAGGAAAATGTGCCATTCTTTCAGTTACCGTAGGCTGGCAGAGCCAGTTAAGAATAGTAGCGGGTGTGATGGTGTGGGGAGGGGGAAAGGCATTAATTATTGCAAGGAGGAGGAGAACGGGTACAATTATAGGGAAGAACAAAATAGACTTGGTTATGTGTGAAGCTTACTACTCAGCATCTGTTTGTCTGATAGTGGCAGCTGCATAACGGAGGCCTGAATGCACGGTTTCAAGGGACTTCTTGAGTGCACAAACATATTGCTCGGTGGTGGAGACAGGCTTGCCATGCTCCCATCAGCTGGGACTTGGTGCCTTGAGCATTAAGTCTGCAGAATAATTGGCTGCTAGTTGTGCTTCGTTTGAGAAAAACACCGTGGGATGCAGTCAAAAAAAGGAAAGGCCGTCTTGCGGTACTCGGCTCGTCTTCACTGGTTTTCTCCTCTCCCACTCCCTTCCTCTCCAATGCTGCATACTATACCTTTAAAGCACATTTGAAGCACATTTATCTCCCCTCCTCAAAGAATTATGGTCATTGTAGTTTGTTTAGGGATTCTGGGAGTTGCAACTCTGTGAGGCGTCAACTACGGTACCCAGAATTCTTTGAGGGGGGGGGGACGGGCTTCGAATGTGCTTTAAAGGTATAGCACACACACAGCCCAAGCTTCCTCAGATGTATGTACAACTCTGTAAGGGAGAGGAAGTCTATGTGTGTTTGTTCAAAGACATCCCACTGTTTTCACTGGGGATCTGCTGTAACCAACAAAGCCTCATACAGTGTTCATCTGCCTCTGGCAAATCTTTCCCTGCCTCGGGTTCCTTTCTTTTCCTCTGTTGACTCCGCTTTCTCAAATTTTAGTTTGTAAGCTCTTCTGCCATGGACCTACCCTTTTGTTTTTGAAAAGCTCCAAGCATTTTTTGACAGAATTACAAGCCTGGTAGATGAAGGGAACACAGTGGATGCTACCTACCTGTAAGATGAATTTTAACAGGGAGAAATGTAAGGTACTAAACTTGGGCAAAATAAAATAAAATATGAAAGGCACAAATACAGGATGGGTGACACTTGGCTTGAGAGCAGTACATGTGAAAAGGATCTAGGAGTCTTGGTAGACCACAAACTTGACATGAGTCAACAGTGTGATGCAGCAGCTTGAAAAGCCAATGCAATTCTGGGCTGCATCAATAGGAGTATAGCATCTAGATCAAAGGAAGCAATAGTACCACTGTATTCTGCTCTGGTCAGACCTCACCTGGAGTACTGTGTCCAGTTCTGGGCACCACAGTTCAGGAAGGATACTGACAAGCTGGAACGTGTCCAGAGGAGGGCAACCAAAATGGTCAAAGGCCTGGAAACGATGCCTTATGAGGAACGGCTTAGGGAGCTGGGTATGTTTAGCCCGGAGAAGAGAAGGTTAAGGGGTGATATGATAGCCATGTTCAAATATATAAAAGGATGTCATATAGAGGAGGGAGAAAGGTTGTTTCCTGCTGCTCCTGAGAAGCAGACACGGAGCAATGGATTCAAACTACAAGAAAGAAAATTCCACCTAAACATTAGGAAGAACTTCCTGACAGTAAGAGCTGTTCTTCGACAGTGGAATTTGCTGCCAAGGAGTGTGGTGGAGTCTCCTTCTTTGGAGGTCTTTAAGCAGAGGCTTGACAGCCATCTGTCAGGAATGCTTTGATGGTGTTTCCTGCTTGGCAGGGGGTTGGACTGGATGGCCCTTGTGGTCTCTTCCCACTCTATGATTCTATCATATTGAGGATGCTCTACGCATCATAATGAACAAGAGCAACAACGTTTTTTCCACGGTTACTGAAAAATTGCCCGTACCTTATCTCATCCCCAGTTCGTGGGCTAATTGTAAGCCAGAGCATCTGTTTTGTTGTACCTTTATCACTCAATGTTTGGTGAAACTTCTTGATTTTTTTGCACCTGATTTATAGTGCACTTTTCTGCATCTCTACTCAGAAGCCAACCCCACTGAATTCAATGATACTTACTCCCACGAAACTGTGTGCAGGATTTCAGCTGGTGGAAGAGAATCTGAAACCTAAGAGCTGCACATGTCACCATGCACTCTTGTCAGTGGAGTGATACGGATGCCACCTATCTATTCCACTATAGCTCTTTGACAAGTATAGTACTGTCCATTTTGCCTCAGAATTGGATTTCACATTTGAAGTTTGCAGGTTCTGAAAATGTTGCTCTTTTGAGAGTGGGGTGGTGTCAAAACATTCTGTAATGTTGAAATCAATATATAAGCATTGCTATTTATTACTTGGATCTGGAGAATCGTTTGCAAAGACAGGATCCAGGTCTGCTGCTGAAGTTGAACAGATCTGACTCTGTAAGCCGCTAGGCTTTCTGGAACCTCTTTGATAAACTGCTTGACATCCTTAGAAGAAGAACAGGGCACATGTAATAAATAAATATGAAATATATCACAACATGGAAATGGAACGAATGGGTTTACAATTAGCCTGGCTTGAAACCTAGCATTCCAGTATATAACATAAACAAAATCCATATTTTTATACATAAAATCATCCTGGGCTCAGAAAGCTTAACAATGTCCTTTGGAGAGACATGACAGCACCTTTCATGGAAATGCCTCATTCATTACTACATTATTTGCTCCTCTTTGTCTTCCTGATGGAAACTGACAAAGTAACATGCAAGGTCATCAGCCATATATAGATTTCTTGATAATCACAAGGTTCCTTTAACATTTGATGATAAACATTGTTTGCAACCTTTTATGTACTTCCTTATAACTAAGTTTCACCAAAATCAGTGGGGCTTTCTTCTAGGTAGGAATGTGTGAGGATTTTGTTTGGTGTGCATTTTTTGGACCTCCTGAACTAATAAAGGTAAAAAGGTGAAGGACCCCTGGGTGGTTAATTCCAGTCATATTTGACGATGGGGTGTGGTGCTCATCTCCAGGCTGAGGGAGCTGGTGTTTGTCCACAGACAGCTTTTCCGGGTCATGTAGCCAGCATTACTAAACTGCTTGTGGTGCTCTGGGACACTGTGATGGAAGCCAGAGCGCACAGAAAAGGCATTTACCTTCCTGCAGCAGCAGTACCTATTTATCTACTTGCTCTGGTATGCTTTTGAACTGGTAGGTAGGCAGGAGATGGGACAAAGCAATGGGAGCTCACGCCATTGCGCTGTTCGAACTGCCGACCTTGTGATCAGCACGCCCAAGAGGCTCAGTGGTTTAGATCATAGTACCACCCGTTGTGTACTTGTGTACTTCTCTTCTAAAAAATACCAAAATGCATTAAAACGTGCATTTTAGGAGAAAATGCATTTAAACGTTTACTAAATTGCAGGGGGTTGGACTGGATGATCCTCAGGGTCCAACTCTATAATTCTATGATTCTATGGAATGCAGACTGGTGTGGTAAGAGGACAGAATGCACTTATGAATGAACACACGCAAAATGGGAAAAGACTGGAAATAGACTGATCTGCCCACCCACACTTCTGAGTAAACATTCACATGATCAGACTGAAAGTTTTATAGGGTGGCTTTAGGTGAGCTCCCAAGGAAGCATGTCATCATGACCTTTGGCTTGTTTGAAAGCTTGCTTTTAATAAAAGATCCCAGTTAGGCAGCTGGCACCAGTCTCAACCAAGCTGTGTATTTCAGTCTTGAATGTCCAAGTAAAAATGGACCCCATTGCTGTGAAATCTTACTCCACCATGCACTGTCTCGGCCAAAAGCCACAGAGGCAAAATGGTTTGAAGGCAGAAAACCATAGCTGCCAAGTTTTCCCTTTTCTCGCGAGGAAGCCTATTCAGCATAAGGGAAAATCCCTTTAAAAAAGGGATAACTTGGCAGCTATGCAGAAAACAGATCTGTGCAGATGTCATATAAGGGATAAGGGAAGGAGAGGAGGAGGAAACACCTTTCCCTGCCAGAAAAGCTTCCTTGCAGTAAATGCCTTTGGACAAGGAAACACAGAAAGCAAAATAAAAGAGTCTTACAGCTCAAGAGCCGGGCTTCAAATACCAGACTTCTGATGTTGGGAGAAACTAAAACTGTACACTTGGTAGAGCTTACTGGAGTCATTCTTATAATTAGTGATGCCTTTCTCATGGACCCCAAAGGTCATAGTCCAAAGAATTTGGCACAGAAGCTTTTAAAATGGGAAATTTTCCATTTACCTCAGGAGTCAGCAACCTAAGGCCCATGGGTCAGAAGCGGCCTGCGGAGGTTGTTTGACCAGCCCATGAGCCACCCCCGAACCGAGTTGCCCGCTCACGCGCTGCGCCCTGATTTACCTGAACACACCTCCTTGGCTGCCCCATTTCAATGTTTGCACCCCAATTTCCCCTTTTTAAAAGAAACTCAGGGAGGTTTAAGAAAGGGTTTAGGGGTTCAGTGAGGAGATATTCTAAAAGGAAACTGAAAGAAATCAGGATATAACCACAAAGAAGGTGTGGGTGAGTCTCTGGATTGTGGCCAAAACCCCCAAATGCCCATCAGAGAGTTTCAATATAATAGGATGAATCATAAGAATTGGGCCTGATTTTTCTGTCAGTCACTTATCTGCTGAAAAGCAGGGATCAGCATCAAACCACTGATATCAGAAAAGGTGGCAAAACAATATACATGTACTTAAGATTATCACCCCCAACATGGTATAGCAATTTCTAAAGCAGTCTAGGCTTCCCACAATCCCAAATAAAGAAAGAAAAAAGAAAAATAAGATGCTTGATGTTTGACAATATTGCTTTGCCTTTTTCTCCAAGAGGTTGGAGGTGAGGAATGGTGCATTCTTCTCTTTGGTCTGTCCTGGCTTGTTCTGAGAGGAGCATTCTGTTAAAAAGCAGCCATTGTGATGGGTAAGGTTGTCACTTCCCATCATGGTGCGTCCTTTGGCTTGAAGGCAGGTGAACCTTTTGGTTGATGAAGCTGTGATTTTAAAGAGAGACTTGATCATATTAATCTACATAAGAAATAGGGAGGAAGGGAGATCTAGCAGGCATCTATGCCACGTTACAATTTGACCAGTGTTATCTGGTCCATGCTTAGGTTCTTCTGCAAACAATTATGCTGCCAAACTTCACTGAGATGCTTAGCATTATGTTTTATGTCTAGTGACATCTCACAGTGTGTAATGGTTTGTGTATTGCTGTGAAATCCTTAAGTCACCACCCAGGCTGCCCAAACTACATAACCGAATGAAGCGCTCACAAGTTACTGTGTCTGACTTTGCATGTTCTTTTTTTAAAAAGGCCATTTCAGCTCGTGTTCAAGCCTAGGATCCCAAGGGGAGTAAATTCCATCAGTTAATTTGGTGTTGTGTGAAGAAGCATTTCCTTTTTCGTGCCCTGAACTTACTGTCAGGGCTTCATGGCATGAACCTGAGGGTCAAACTGCATGGACAATTAAATCAGCGTTTCTCAACCGCTGTTCCGCGGCACACTCGACGTGCAGCGACGAGAAGGGCGATTTGCATTGTCATGTGCCTGGCGGCCGCCAATACACAACGCTGACCCGCCGGAAAGGAAGCCAGCCGGGTCACAACGCGGGGCGAGCGCAGCTCTCAACAGCCACCACCACGGGAGGGTGGTTTTAGACAAACTTAAAGAAGCTGGCTGGATGAGCTCAACCTGAAACTTGCTGAGCAAAGGATTGTGCTGGCAGAGAAATCAGCCGTTTGTGAAGCCTTATTACAGGAGATTGCAACCAACACAGCAATTGGCAAGTGTTTCTTACAGTCATAATTATATAGTCAATATAGGGCGGCACAGAGTTAAATTTTTTAACTTTTTTAATGGTGGTGTGCCTCGTGATTTTTTTCATGGAACAAGTGTGCCTTGGCCCAAAAAAGGTTGAGAAACACTGAATTAAATAATGCTTTGGGGTATCCCACAAGCAGGATATTGGCATCATGACACTCTCCCTGCCTGTGCTCCTCAACAACTGGGAGTCAGAGGCACATCACCACCAATCTTCATTGGCATTAAACATGTCTTCACATTTGCCTGTTGTGTGTTTTTGTTGTCATTGTTAAAATAAAAAAAGTAGCTGTGAGAGGTGCAATCCAGATGTGGCACAGAGGTAGAGAGAGTGGACGGAAATAGCTTCCCCCAGAAGCTGCTATTTGCATCACTACCAGCTTCCTTCCTAGGGCAAATAGAGAGATTGGGGAGGGGGGCATTTTTGTCCACCACTAGAATCTATCACTAAAAGGAGAGGGCCTTTCATGTGGTGACCCCATGCCTCCCAACAGTTTTGGAATGCACACTTCCATTGCGTGGTTTTTAGAAGGCCTTGAAGACTTTTCTTTTTCAACTGACCTTCCAGTAGTGATGCTTATTGGATGGACTGACTATTTTTAATTATGCTTTACTGGCTCTTGATTTTGAGATGGGATGAGCTGTTTGAAGCATTGTTTGCATTTTGTTGCTGCTGTTCTTCTTATTGAAAGCCACTTTGGATGGGCAATTGTCAGGTGTCTGCAGTGATGTGGTTTCTAGTAGTCTGTGAAAGTTTATGCCGCAGTCAATTTGTTAGTGTTTTAGGTGTCACAAGTCTCAGTTGTTGTTGCCAAAAAAGAGGGTGGTAGGGGCTTCCTTTAAAGAAGAATATTTACTGTGGCTGTTCTCCGCTGTGCTTTCTCTTCTCCTGTTCTCAGACAGATCCACAATATAATAACAGGAAAGAAACAGTAAGCAAAATACTTCCCTAACTGGAAACTCAACAGAACAATAGCAACACTCTCTCTTACTACTGAATTCCTGCAGGAAATAATTCGGTAACTAGGACTAACACAAATCAGTGTTTAATCCCCTTTGAGTCAGACACTGTAGCTTCATTTAGTCACCTTTCATATTTGGAGTCATGCTTGTCAGAATTTGAAATAGGCACAGTCCTTTAAGCAAACAAGAAAACCTCCATCTTTTAACCAAGCTATTATCTTGCTAATGCTGGGTGGTGCTTGGGAGCTTGCTGTTAGGGATATTTTGAAAGGTTGTGGAATGAAACATGCTCTGTATAAACTGTAAATATTGTATGCTGTATAACTTTTCCAAGCCAAGCTGAAAACATGATTTAATAAGCACTTCGTGGAAAGTCCACCTCCTTTGTCTGCCTGTCTTCTCACATTCAAAAATTCATCATTGACGGGAAGCAGCCAGCTCCATCTAATCAGTGCCCCACCCTTGGATTCTAAAGAAGCAATTTTTAATTCCTTTTTTGGATATTATATACTCAAAAGGGCTCAACCTCTGAAATGAAGCTGAAACATAGGAGAAGGGGAGGTTTCCTTTCTGTTTGCTCCTGACTGTACTGTTTTTCTTAGCATGGATATAGCCCCTGCAGAGCCAGGGTATCTCAGCTTAGATGTGTCTCTTGGTCCTCATTTGGCCCTTAGCTAAGTGAGACACTAGTCTAGTGGGGAGATCTAGTTTGGAAAAACTAGTGTAGGAAATCTTGGGTCAATACTGCATCTTGGAGTATTGGTTCCTATGTTGACCCTGCCATGTCTTAAGCTCAGCATATCCTATCTCAAGAGCAGAGGCCACTTATTCTGAATTCAAAGGGTCAGGTCTATTGCAAAGAAGATGGGCCATAGCTCAGTGATAGGGCACATGATTTGTGTGTAGAAAGTCTCATGTTCAATCCCAGGCATCTCCAAAAAGGGCTGCAGAAGATTCCCATCTGAGAGCTGCATCCTGTCGCTATGGACAATACTAAACTGGACAAATTGATGCTCTGATTGGCACAACCCCACTTTCCCAAATGCCAAGAATAAGGCAGGATAAGGGAATTGACGTCTATCTAGCTCAGTTAATATTTGAGGCCTACAAGCTGAGAAGTTTAGAATATAATAACTATCCTGCACACTACTTATGACACTGCAGCCGTCATACAGCCGTCATAGCAGTGGCTTTCAAATACACATTCTTTGGGAGCCCTTTCCACACCCTTCTGAATCTGATAGGAATTATGCATGTTACATAAGGCTTGAGTTGGCATTCTAGGTCAGTCAGATCACAAAGGATAACACCTAGGAGAGTTGGGGCTTGTCACTGCCCGTTGCAAAATGAGTCTGAACCTTAGAACCTTCCCAACCCTCCCTCTCACACCTCTGCATTTCAGGAGAAGAGTTATAATGGTGGACAACATGAGTTTGACCAAACTGCGGGAGGCAGTGCAAGACAGGAGTGCCTGGCGTGCTATGGTCCATGGGGTCACGAAGAGTCGGACACGACTAAACGACTAAACAACAACAACAAAGTTGTCTTTGAGGGAAGCTTATTTGCCCTTAGTAATCTTATGTAGATTACTCACTTTCTGACACATTCTTCATAAATCAGTCAGTAGATAGGTAGGTCAATTTATTCATCATTCATCACCACCAAGGATTCAAGACTTCTTCTTCTTCTTCTTCTTCTTCTTCTTCTTCTTCCTCTTCCTCTTCCTCTTCCTCTTCCTCTTCCTCCTCCTCCTCTTCTTTGCAAAACCTCAGACATCCATCCCTTGAACCCACCTCTTTTCCAGCTCTGGAATGTATTTCATATACTGACTCAACCAGTATCCAGTATATTCACTATGGAAGTCATGATTGGAGTCACTTCAGTGATTGGGAGATGCAGAAATGGAGTATATACATCAATAAAATTAATCTGTATGGCAGTTTTTCTAGCAGCATGTGCAAAGTCACTGTCTGATCTATAAATCTATTTAGTGTGAAAACTGCTTTGTGTATTTGATATTTCTTGTACGTAAGAAGGAAAATTGTATGCAATTAGGAAAATTATTGCAGTCAGAGTCCCTGTGAAAGAATTTTCAATTTTAAATGTCCCCCCCTATAATCTACCTTGTTTCATTCCAATTGCTTTCTTTTCCTGTGAAAAAGGACACTTGACAGCCTAACCCTTTCCATGTTTACCCTGAAATAGAACCCGCCGGTCTCTATGGAACTTACTTTCAAATAAATATATGTCTAGCATTTCAGGTTTCTTTTATGATCCTCAACGTGTTTACTAGAAAGTAAATCAGGCTGTAAAACTCAAATACCTTTCATACATGCTATTTTAATGCTGCAATCCTATGCCCATTAACTTCAACGGGTCATACTTCTGAGCAGGGATGTATCGGACTGCACTGTTAGATGGTAAAATATGGCTTTGAATGTCATTATAAAGTACAGTATGTGATGGAAGATTCCTTGTAGAGAAACAGATGTGAAAAAAAAGTATGGGAATGCCTTATTTAATTCCAGAAACTGTTGGCATTGGATGGGTTCCCATAACATTTTATCCTGCAGTCAAGTAGGCATCCTCATTGGCTCATAGTGTGTGTGTTCCTCCAACATAGGACCAAAGGTTGAAATTTGGAATCTGTCCCTTAGGAGAGAAACAACCACTTCCTTTCCCCTGCACAGGCTGCCAAGATGATGAGCCAGAGGAGAACTTAGCCAACTGCCAGTATAAAATCTGCCCACTCTCGCCCAGAGTGGATCTATTTTGCAAAAGCTCCCAGGGAAATGTCCTGTTTTCTTTCTTGTCAGTCTGATGCTGTTTAACCTGCAGGTCCTCATTTCTTACCAACGTCACTGAAAACATAAAAGTGATGTTCTTTCAGAAGTCTTCTATGCCTGATATATTGCCTTTGCATGCTAATAATAGATGCAGTAATTAAAGAACGCACCTGCAGCCCCTGCACTTTCCAGATAATTCCATTGTCCTTTTCTTCTTTTTGAAGCTGTCAAATTTTGGGTGGGTGGGAATGCCTGCTTTTCTTCACAGGCTCAGAGGGAAGTTTACTTGGTTGACGAGATCCAAGCATATTTGCTCCAAGTCAGAGTCCATATTGGGTAAGGTCACTTTCTAAAACTCCCGCATTCCCTACTGCAAGGGTAGCCAATGTGCTGCACTCTAGGCATTGCTGGACTCCAGTTCCAATCATGCTTAACCAGTAGGCATACTGGTTGGGGTGATGAGAGTTGGGAGCCCCAACAACATCTGAAGGATACCATGTTGGCTCTCAGTGTGACCCAAAACTAGAACCAAGAATGGTGCCATTCATATGTGAAGGTGAAGGAAACTGATGTGCAGTCCACGGCCAAACTGGTAAACAGAGCCAGAAACCAAAACAAAATTTTATTATTAGCTTGGAGTCAGACTCAGTATTAGTGCTACATAAGGGTAAAGCTGCCATTAAGCATAGAGTTGTGTTTCCCCCTTTAAAGAGCAAGTTGAAATAGTTTCCACTTTGGCAACCATGAGGACAAATGAGAGTGGCATAATTTTTTTTTTTGCAATGAATGTTAAAAATGATGAGATTACTAACAATCACACCCAACATGTTACTCTTTAGTATAAGAATGGAAACCCTTTTGTCAACAGCTGGAGTGATGTTCTTTCTGTCTCACGTCCCTCTTTAAGAATACAGATGTTTAATAATAGTAGTAGTAGTAGTAGTAGTAATACAGTAGTAGTAGTAGTAGTAGTAGTAGTAGTAATAATAATAATAATAATAATAATAATAATAATAATAATAATAATAATAATAATAATAATAAGGTAGGCAGACGTTCTGCAAAGTGGTGTTCTCCTTGTTCTTCCCACAACCATCAGATTTGTAGTGGTATATTTAAGGAGGAGGAGGATAGTTGTGCGTGACTTGTGACCTTGGGCAGAGGGGTTTTGAAACAGCATTGCAATATGAAGGGAAAGGGCGATAGTAGTCTTGTCACCAGCCACACCTTAGGCTTTACACATGTACATGTTTGCAGCAGGCAGAAGAACCAAGGCAGGAACAGGCAATAAATTTGGTTTGATATATTTTGAGGATTTGATGTGTGTGTGTGTGTGTGTGTGTGTGTGTGTGTGTGTGTGTAAAGAGAGAGAGAGAGAGAGAGACTGTGATCCTGACAAAAAGCATGCCTGCATGGCTTTGTCAGTGATCTTGATAATAAATGTATTAGAGACTGGGACCTCCTTCTTCTACATGTTTTGGCTTTAGTTCTGTAGCTGTGTGTGTGTTTCATTACGGAAATACGTGGGTGCATGTTACTGACTTAGAGTAAACAGAGGAGTGGCTGACTTAATTTACTCACTGTGGCTTGAAACTGGAGGGGGGGTTATATCAGAGAGTTGGCATTTGGTCTTTGTGCTACTGGCTACCTTCTTAGAAAGAGCCACAAGCAAAGAGCTTTGGAACATGGGGAGCTGCTTCACACCATTGGTCCATCTAGCACAGTACTGATTCTCACCAGCTCTTCAGCAATCCACAGTGTGCGCAGCAATAGAAGCTTGGGCAGAATTCCTTCCTTTCTGTCCTCTCTACTTCTCACTACCTTCTGCCTTTGCCTTCCCTTGTGGACAGAAGTGTCCAGCTGAGCTACATATGGCGGAAACTCTTAAGAGTTAATGGACAAGGACAATACTGGCTAGGGCATCCTTTCCCCTCTCTGCACACCCAGGTGGTCTGGACTGCAGGTCCCATCATCCCTGATCCTTGTCTGCGCTGGTTAGGGTGAATGAGAGTTGTAGAACAAATTACCTGGAGGGCATCTGGTTGGGGAAGGTGGGGATGGGGAAAGGGGGAAAGGAGCCATAACACAGCAAAGGAAACAGAAGGAGAACTGTCAAACCTGCATTAGACTCCTGGCCAGCCAAAAATGAAGTAGTTAAATTTTGCCATGACCTACCCTTTGTGTATGTGGGGTGTGTGAAGCCTTGGATCCTGTTCTCCTGATGAGCTCATCACGGAGGCTTTTCTCCTAGATCAGAGACCCTGAATGAAATTTTCCCTGGATTAATTGTCCTGCTCTGTGTGGGAAAACAGACTATGAAGCTATGTTTTCTCCTGTGTTTTTAAAGGCTGTGGCAGGCTCTGGACAACAGCAAAAGATATGTGTCCATATCACTCATCTTGCCTGTTGCTAGAGTGTTACATTGGAAAAGAATGGTATAAAACCCACTCCTTCTATGAAGCCTTTGGCCCAATCCCCCATCCTCTACTGATGCTCTACTTAATCCCAAGTATGCAAACATTAACAGTGTGCATATTCATCCCTTGATAAACTCTGCCTGCATTTTCTTAACCTCCCCTTCTTCTATTGTTTGTCCTGTCTCAAATTGTAGGTTGCAATCTCCTTGGGGTAGGGATCCATCTTCTTGTTCTAACTCAGAAAAATATCATGAACATTAGGGCTATACCAATAGTTCTGCCTAACTTGTGATTTCTAGAGGACACCCCCCTCAACCAGTTCTCATCCATCTCTTACAAATACCTGGTGCTAATCTTCTAAATTATTTTTTGCTTTTAATTTGTCAGCATTTAATATATTGTTCTTAGTTCACTACTGCCGAGTCGGACATAATGCAAACCATGATTTCCTGTTACGTGAATGAGCTGTGCAAACCTTGGGGCCATTCCCTTACCCTTCTCCTTCTCTTTCTTGCACCAGAGGAGGAGATGAAAAGTTTACATTCCCTTTTTTTAACAAACTATAGTGGTTTGTGGTGTGTCAACATGGGGAACTGCTGTTTGTTTAAACTACCATTTGAGAACACATCAGCATCTGAAACCGTGGTCTGTTCCTGGCTTGTTTACTAACCATAATTTAAAGAAACCACAACCCCCCAAATTCATCTTGCAGAACACTAGTTAGGCATGCTTCATTTCTATGAATTCCAGTGCAAATTGACCCAATTTGCACGTCTTAGCTTGAGCTGTGAATGGACAGTAGGCAGTTTCTCCAGATATAATGTGTTTTTGTATGCTGTTTCCACTTACATATACATTTTTGAACACTTTTTCCTAATATATGATTAGTTGAGCACATTGTTTGTTTGGAGAACTGCATCACAAAAATCAGAGAAGTGTGAGTTTTAAGCTGGGTAGGTTTGCATTAAAATGGAAACTGAACCAAGTTTCTTCCTTCATAGTGATACCTACATTTTCATGGCTTTAGGCTTCCTGTTTCCTCATTCCAGGAAACTGTGTTTCTTGTTGGATATAATCCCTTAATAATGCCCTATGTGCCCTTTCATTGCACAACTTGCCAAATCATTTTATGGAACCCTGTCCATTTTCACCAGCCACCTTGCTCTTCTTGCTTGTTGCAACAGTGATCCCTCCCTGTATGTTAAATACAGTAGATTGTAGCACACAAGGCTGAAAAGAGAGGACACATGTGATGTGCAAGTGCTGTAATGAAATGGAAACGAGCTCTGTACATTAATAGATCGTGGGGGGAAATGACAGTGTTATATAATAGACAATAACACATTAGCAGCTAACTTGAAGTGTTGTGTGTCAGTTAGAGAGAGCCGTGCTGAGCTTGCAATTGTGCTTAAACAGGCTTTCTCGGAGACCTGCGGCACAGCTCTTGCTGTTAAGTGGCAAAGTGACATGATAATTGCAAATGAAAGTGCTACTTTAAAATTGTTTCTCTCTGAAACCACAGCTGGCTAAATCCTGGAGGAAACTTTGTGGCTGCAGGACACAAAAGTGTGCGATCCAGCTAAGAAGCTGCCTTACTCCCCATGCACTACTTTGGTCAAGAGACCTTTCTCAGAGTTGCCTGTTTTGCTACTGATATTATTTAGGTAGCACCAGAAGACCCATTCCACTTGGGATGATGTTTCAAAGAGGCCTTCTCTCATGTGGCATGTCATTCTGATTTTTACCTGAGTGATGCAGAAGTGATCCACAGTCTAGCAGTACCCCACTCTATGAAAGGAACATAGGAAGAGGCCTACAGCCAGTTCTGCCTGTGTACTACAGCTCCCACAAGCCCCAGCCAGCATGGCCAGGGATGGGAGGTGTAGATCAGCAACATCAGCAAGGTACCAGTTAGGCATCCCTGGAGGATAAAAGGAGTTCTCAACGCCAGTGGAACTCCAGCCCTCACATTCTGAGTCTGTGCATCTTTCCACACCATTGGCATAACTTTTTGATTCAGGTGGACTTGTGAAAACGAAACAACACCATGAGACTTTTGGGTGATCATATGCAAAAACTGGGATTGATAAAGTAGAGGATACGGGGCAGGGAAGGGTTTATTGGGTGGGTAATGTCGAGGTAAATATGACAGAAGATGTTATGCTGGTGTCAATTAAAGTTGAGCAAAACAGCAGCAGAATAGTTTATTACAGGGGTCAGCAAACTTTTCCACAGTCCCTCAGACCTTGTGGGGGGCCGGATTATTTTTTGGAAAAAATATGAATGAATTCCTATGTCCCACAAATAACCCGGAGATGCATTTTAAATAAAAGGACACATTCTACTCATGTAAAAACATGCTGATTCCCGGACCGTCCGCAGGCCGGATTGGGTCAGATCCAGCCCCCGGGCCTTAGTTTGGGGACCCCTGGTCTATTATCGTGAGCCCCATGCAGTATAATAGTTAAACCAAGGAACTCATTCCCACAGGAGGCAGTAAGGGCTGCTAAGTTGCATGGCTTTAAAAGAGGATTAAACAAATTCACAGAGGGCAAGGCTATTAGCAGCTGCTAGCCACTGCCTCCACTATAATGCCTCTGAATGCCAGTTGCTTGGAATAACAGGTGGGGAGACGGCTGTTGTGCCCATGCCCAGCTTGCAGGCTCCCCACTGACATCTGGGTGACACTGTGAAAAGAGGATGCTGGAGTAGGCGAGCCATTGGTCTGAGCCAGCAGTCTCATCTTAGGTTCTTAAAGAGAGTCTAATTTCTCTTGTCCCTTTGTTGATCAAAACTGAACTGATTTTTTCTTCTTCTCAGTACAGGGTGACTTTTGACAGCCAGAGTTAAGCTTGCTGAATTTCTTTCTTTCTTTTTAAACCCATAATTTTACGCTTATAATATTTTTTAAAAATAGACCTATAATATACATTACTTTGTCTTTTGGGTAGGCAACACTCTTAAATAAATGGTTGCTCTTAAAAACACAATTAAATCATTTTATAGAGGGAATTACGCAAGTCTGAATTCAGAGGGAAGATAGTTTCCTTTCTTATTTATTAAAGATAGCTTGTAAAGGCAGTGCCTCACTCAAGCCACTCCCACTAAAATGAAAGGATTGAAATAGTATTGTGTATACATGAGGACCTGGAAATAGATTTTGAAATTCCTAGGCTGTCAAATGCCTAGAATTGTTTTTAGATGAGTGTTTTGCTTTCTTTTGCTTTCTTTTTTTTACTTTGGAAAAATAATTATGTAAGAATCCAGGAATTCTTGGTAAGTATTGTGCCTTTCACAGAGGTATTTCCCATGTAAAGTCTTGTTTAGACATGGGGTTGATTTGTGGAAACACTCCCAGGGCGTAAGTAAAAAACATAAGACATGGGTAGGCAAACTAAGGCCCGGGGGCCAGATCCGGCCCAATCTCATTCTAAATCCGGCCCGCGGAAGGTCCGGGAATCAGTGTGTTTTTACATGAGTAGAATGTGTCCTTTTATTTAAAAAGCATCTCTGGGTTGTTTGTGGGGCATAGGAATTCATTCATTTACCCCCTACAAAATATAGTCCAACCCCCCACATGGTCTGAGGCACGGTGGAGTGCCCCCCTGCTGAAAAAGTTTGCTGACCCCTGACATAAGATGATAGAAGATTGTAATAGAATGTTAGCTCTCCATTGGTTCTTATAAATATTCCACAGAATGACAACTGTCTCTGATTAGAAATAGAACATCAGAGTGTGGACTTTGAACATAATGCTACTCTTTAGCATTAGGGGGAAAGTTGGTGGCATATCTTTTTGGCGCAATTATCTCCTGAATGTGTACTATTTACATCTACAGTTTTGCGGGGGTGGGGTGGGCAGAAGTTGCTTGTTACCTATGCATTTGGCCATCACATTTAGACATGGCAGTTCCTGAGATCAAGGAGCAGGTTTCCAACTATGTTTGGATACAATTGGATGCCATATTGAATCAAGATGGCGGACTGAACTTTTCAAAATTGCTCTGGTTTCAAAACGAAGCTGACCTAGGGTTTCTTGGAATTACCAAGCAATGACAGGTATGAGGCTGCTAGTAATGGGTAGCAAGAGTTAATGGGCCCAATATTTCAATATCTAAGCATCAAAAGACAACCAAAAGCAGATTAGGTTGCCTTTATATTATTTATACTTTTAAACGGTAGGCATGGGAAGTTCATTGCTCTGTGTTAGAATCTGTTTGTGCTCTGGGTTTCAAATAAGAAATAAACAAGTTGGGTCTGTTGCAAATGTTGTCACGTATCCACCCTCCCAAAAGGACTGCTCCCCTTCAGGGTTCTAGTCAGCCATTCGCTCTAAGTAGGGCAGTCCACCACCCCCTACCCCAGGCACCTCCAAACCTGGCCCTCTAGCTGTTTTGGGACTACAACTCCCATCATCCCTAGCTAACAGGACCAGTGATCAGGGATGATGGGAATTGTAGTCCCAAAACAGCTAGAGGGCCGAGTTTGGGGGTGCCTGCCCTACCCCAATGTGTCCTGTTTTTCTTTTCCAACCTGACATATTATATCCCATGCCAACTAAGCATCCTCTCTCCCCCTTGAGCAATTTTTAAAAATCTGCTTTTGCAAACCTCAGAGTTATTCAAAGCCTGTTGATGCTTTCCTCTTGTTTCTTAGTGGGTCCATTTTGGCTTCAACCTCAGTAGCAGCAATCATTATCTAAGTTTGTTATTAGAAGGAGTGTGGGGGTCCTGTCCTGAAGTTCCCGTCAAGCTTGACAATGTAGAAAAGTGAAGATTCAACTACTGGCCATCCTTTACAAGAGCAACAAAATATTATCCCAGTTTGAATAGACTGAGTTTGATTGATGGCTTTTAGTTGTGAGACTAGAGATGCTCCTGAAATTTTACCAAGCAAAAACCCCCACAAAAGACGATGTAAGTAATTGCACACATTCTATATTTTTATAGTATTTTTATAGTATTGCCTTTGACTGAAAGAACAATAAATCTTTCCCAAGCTATACGAACAATAGAGTGGCATTCACAAATGTCAAGCACGAAAAGCCTTCATTTGGTTAAGCGGAGTCTGTGAGGCTTTGAAAACAGGTAGATCAGTTCCCACACTGTAAAGGCAATATGTCTGTAGGGGAAAGGCAAGGCTGTGGGAAGAAATATTACAGTAATTACCGTAGTTCTTTTCTACTATACCAGAAAATCTTGCCTTCCGTGCCAACAGAGTTCTGGCTTTCTCTCATGTTGTGGCAGCACTGTAGTTGTTGCCTTCGAGATGTTTTTGCAACAGAATTATTATGGATTGCCTCTAAATCTGCACTGAGAGAGATTATGAACACCTGAATTTAAATAGAGATAGAGAGCTTTAGAGCAGAACGTTTACACTCACCTCTTGTGTGCCCTCCAAGAAAAATGTGAATAAGTCAGGAGAAGAAACCATATTTGCTGTTCTTGTTTTTTTAAAAAATATGTCTGCATTAAGGCTAGTGCTGTTTCTGTGGCTGCATTCACTGCTGAAGATCTTCACCTCCTGACACACCTACAGTTCTGGCCTTTTCTCTCTCGTTGTAACCAACCTTATTTCTCCCCTGCTTGTTTAGAATATATCAGGCTGAAGCCATGGATCTGAAGCTACTCATTAATTCCTGTGGCTCCAATCCAATCCTACTAGCTGTCTTTGCTGAGCGACAGGGGTTTGTGCCATGGTGAGGGAACAAAAGTAGTACGAGAGATTCCAATAAATTTGGCAACTAGCCCATTCAAAGTTATTTCGATAACTGGGAGACTTATGGTCAAGACATAGCCCTTGCAGCAGAGGTGGTGTAGCCCAGTGGCAAGGGTGTAGCCCAGTGGCAGATGGCCTCAGATTCAATTCCTGGCATCTCCAGGTAGGGCTGGGAAAGATTTGCTGCCTGAAACTCTAGAACAGGCATCCCCAAACTTCAGCCATCCAGATGTTTTGGACTACAATTCCCATCTTCCCCGGCCACTGGTCCTGTTAGCTAGGGATCAAGGGAGTTGTAGGCCAAAACATCTGGAGGGCCACAGTTTGGGGATGCCTGCTCTAGAAGGTCAGATTCGATATAAAGCAGCTTCCTGCGTTCCTATATCTGAGTGATCTGCAGCAGGACTGCGGGGATTTCTGATTCCTAGTTGTTTATCAATAGCAATGACAAAGGGACGCCTCACTGTCCAAAATTATACAGATGAAATGAAGAAAACTTGGGATAACCAAGAGCGGATTTTTGGGTGTGAAACGACTGTAAGCTCCATTCCTACCTGCTTTGCAACTCCCCTCCACACACATTTTTCACACACATACACACACTTCAATTCTAGGCATATCTTTTTTGCACTTGACTCTGGCACTTGACGGGGACCCAGGTGGTGCTGTGGGTTAAACCACAGAGTCTAGGGCTTGCTGATCAGAAGGTCGGCGGTTCGAATCCCTGCAACGGGGTGAGCTCCCGTTGCTCGGTCCCAGCTCCTGCCCACTTAGCAGTTTGAAAGCACATCAAAGTGCAAGTAGATAAATAGGGACCGCTCCGGCAGGAAGGTAAACGGCGTTTCCGTGCGCTGCTCTGGTTCGCCAGAATCAGCTTTTTCATGCTGGCCACATGACCCGGAAGCTGTCTGCAGACAAACGCTGGCTCCCTCGGCCTATAGAGCGAGATGAGCGCCGCAACCCCAGAGTCGGACACGACTGGACCTGATGGTCAGGGGCCCCTTTACCTTTACCTTTACCTGGTAGATCTTTGGGCTCTTTCCTTTTTTATTTTTTAAAAAGTAGATCCTGCAAACCTGAACTGCGCCCAACCTTGCAATATACCAACTTGTCTAAGATAGTTTGGATTTCTTGACGTGCCCTCATGTCCCCAGAATCCTATCTTCTCCAACAGTGAGCCCCACCCTTGCATTACAGCCAGTTGGTTTAGGTGAAATCACATTAGCAGCTTTCAAACTACAAAGGCACTATTTGCTAGTTTGTTTATTTTATTAAACTTCTAAACCTTCCTTCATCTAGTGGTTCCCATAGATGTTAACAACAAATATATTCCTATATGTATATTGGGAGAAAAGCAATGTCAAACCTAGACAGCATCTTAAAAAGCAGAGACATCACCTTGCCTACAAAGGTCCGTATAGTTAAAGCTATGGTTTTCCCAGTAGTGATGTATGGAAGTGAGAGCTGGACCATAAAGAAGGCTGATCCCCAAAGAATTGTTGCTTTTGAATTATGGTGCTGGAGGAGACTCTTGAGAGTCCCATGGACTGCAAGAAGATCAAACCTATCCATTCTTAAGGAAATCAGCCCTGAGTGCTCCCTGGAAGGACAGATCGTGAAGCTGAGGCTCCAATACTTTGGCCACCTCATGAGAAGAGAAGAATCCTTGGAAAAGACCCTGATGTTGGGAAAGATTGAGGGCACTAGGAGAAGGGGACGACAGAGGACGAGATGGTTGGACAGTGTTCTCGAAGCTACGAACATAAGTTTGACCAAACTGCGGGAGGCAGTGCAAGACAGGAGTGCCTGGCGTGCTATGGTCCATGGGGTCACGAAGAGTCGGACACGACTAAACGACTAAACAACAACAATATGTATATTGATTGGGAATATAGGGTAGGTTTTTTTGTTTTGTTTAATGAATTGAGGAGATGTTGTTTTGACTTCCTTGAGGGAATGATAGTAGAACCCCACCCATGAATTTGGTGAAGGTCTCCATCATAAGGTCGCTTGAAGAAGTAACCCACCTTTGTGGGACATGAAGAAGTAGGATATCTCATTGAGCACTGCTCCCAATTCAACATCACCAGAGCTAGTGGCAGGTGGGTTGGAGGCAAGCAGGGTGCAATCAGATGCTACAAGCAGTTAGTTATGTCATGGTCACCTCTCATAGAAAGGTCATGGGTTTTAAAGAGCTATCCATTTTGGCAGCTGCTTCCCCCCCTAGGACTTCTGGCTTTTCTAGATCCAAGCAAAATAAACAAAAGTCACTATAAGCATGTGTGGAAAATGATCCTTGGTTATTATTTTCTCAAGGAAAATAGATGTTTGGCAGTGGCTTATTATGCATTGATCAAGGAAGAGAAACTTGGAACTGATAGAAAGACAAGTTGATGCCTGATTCCTCATTAGGTATCACCCTGATTGGTACAGTAATGGTGTTTGCCATGAGTTCAGTAGGGCTTGCAGTCAAATAAGTGGGGGTTGGATTGCAACTTTAGCTGCCAACAGATGCAGCCTTGCAGGGACGTGCCTACGGTGTAGCAAAAGAGTTGCATATATCAGCATACTTTACGCTCCAGCTCAATAACCTAAATACATTTGGATCATGCAGGCAAGCTCCTTAGGGTTTCTCTCTCTTGTATGACCTACAGAATAGCCTCTGATATTCTGTGTGGCTAGAGAGAGTCACTTGCCATTTGCTTAAATCCTCCCACATGAATTTCAAGAGTGTCCTTCAGGCAAGAGTCTCTATGACTGTTGAAATCCTTGGCTCTCATGAAAACAGTTCATGTCCCAACAGGTGTTTAGGGTTTCATCAGACTGATATTGTCAAGTGAATGTGGTGATTTCTGCCTGAACTCATTTTTCTGTTCCTGACTGACTGTGTCTTGAAGACAAAAAGTTGTGTTTATTCATCTGAGTTGGCAGCCTGGCTCTTTCTGAACTGAGAGCAGTAAAAGTGAATGTCACAGAGCACCCATGTAAGTCAACAGCTTTGATCCCAAGGACAGTCTTCCCCAAGCTGGTGCCCTTGAGAGGTGTTGGATGATGATGATGATGATGATGATGATGATGATAAATTATTTATACCCTGCCCATCTGGCTGGGTTTCCCCAGCCACTCTGGGCGGTTTCCAACAGAAAAATAAAATAAAATAATCTATTAAACATTAAACTACTATGGCATTGCTGGGGCTGTTTGGAATTATCGTTCAAAACATCTAGAGGACACCAGATTGCAAAAGTCTACCTTGGAATATCCAGTGAAAAAGATCTCCAGCAACAGAACTGGGAAAAGCCTCTTACGTCTTTCAGGATTATCAGAGTTAGAGATATGAAGGCCCAGAAAAAAGCAGAAAAAATGGGAGGATGGTATTGTGGGAGTTGTGTTTTCTCCCAATTTTTCAGTTTTTTCCCCCAGGCCTTCACATCCCTAATCAGAACAGGCAACAATCCTGATAGGCAATGACTATTACACAAAGAAACCTCATGCGTCCAACAAGCAAATGTAAAATCTCACTACACTGTCAGGTTAAGGTCCAATACAGCAGATGAAAGCAATACAGATATTACCCACCTATCTTTACCTGGCTTAGCTTTGGCTCTCCCAAAACAAAACCAGCTGAGATAGAAAGACCTTGCAGCACTTTCAAATGCTGCTTGAGTCACTGCGGGAGAGAGTTGCACAGCTGGTGTCACAGTCAGGCCACCCACCCAAGAAGAGGGCCCTGTGTTTTTAGAACTCGAACTAGTGGTGTGTGGATGGTGTTACTCAGGGCTCACTCTTAGCCAGACTTAGAGATCTTAGTAAGACATATGGAAGGAGGAAATCTTGACAACACCATTTAGGCATTCACTGGTCAAAACCAGGATCTTGAAATGAAATACCGAAAGACAATATGTAGTCTATTCCAGGACACCCCATCTCTTAGCACATCTTAGCACAGGCAGTCATAAAGCGTTCCTGACACAGGGTAGAGAAGAGTTTCAATATGTATGTCTGATTACATAATAGTCTTTCAATGGAAGTCTGATGTGATGGGAAAATAAACAACCTGTGCAAAACAAGTGGAGGAACAAGCTGGGGTGCTTTATACTGTATATTGGTTGCCACAAACAGATCCTGAAGCCTTTTGGCTAATTGCACTACTGAGAGGCAGTTTCTAAGTTTTCAAAGATGATTCTAACACTCTTCTGTTCGGTCAGTTCACTGATGCAATCTGTGCTACCTCTGCCAATACTTCTGTTTTGGATTTGTTTTGTTTGGTGCATGTGGTTTTTGAAATGGTTCCTTCCTGCTTTTCAACATGTTGATGGCAGTGAGGAGAGACGTAAACATGCTCCAAAGAAAACCCAAGCCCCTCTGGCTGTTAATAAAATCTTGGGTCCCATCTAAGGGTGCCAAAGGAGATTGGGGATCATGTAGTTCACTTCTCCTCTAAAGGGTGCAGACATATTCTACCTTAGCAATATTCATCATGGAGGCAAAAACACTGCAAGTGGTGCTTTATTGCTTTCATTAGCTACCCAGTTGGCATTAGGAAGCCAGCTTCTAACACATGTGTATTCAAAGGCTTGCAAAAACAATGTTTACAGAGCCTAATGGGTTCCACCCATGAGTGACACCTCTATTTAATTTAATTAGTGCATTTATTTAACATGGGTATCAGTGTTTCTGGACTTGCCTGACTGCATTTTTCTAAGAGGCCAAGATCAAGTACGCTGCGTGCATTGCAAGGTCATGGCTAAGTGGTGCGTTTTCAATTTGCAGCCCTTTCATTGCACTTCCGCCAGTTAGAAAAAGACGCCTTTCCATGGCCTTAGCCAGCGTTTTTTTTCCTTTCAATTACCCACATTTTAAGAACCATTCTTTACCCCCACCCCCTTTTTGGCTTACTTCCACTGCTTTTACACTTTCCCATTAGCATTTCCAATTCCAGCTGTGTGCAGACAGCACAGTCCTATTTTTACTGTTGATTTCAGCTGATACTAATTAGAAATCCCATATAGTGATTACTGTCTTGCGAGCAGCGTGCGGTCAGATACATGCAGTGGAAGCGAACATTTCTGCTGTCTATTTTGAAGAGGGAAATAATTTTAAACTGCATTAACTATAACCCCAAATTCCAGTTTGGGGCTGGATCCAAAGCAGCATTTAGTTCCATTTCCTCCTCAGAAGGGAAGAAATGAGTCTCTGGGCATTTTTTTTAGGATTGATGCTTAAAGTATGACGTTTAGCTGGGGATGCGTTGCTTGAGAACATGAAAGCAGAATAAAATTACAATGGAGCCATTTTTAATATATATTCTAATAGAGGTCTTTATATTGTAATTGCAACTACAGTAATGGAAATGTGAACACATAACTAAGCATCATTTGTATTTTTTTAATAAAAAAACAAACAAACAGCAACAACCACATCTGACTGTTAGTTGTTTACAGCAGAGAGGAGGAATTTGTTGCTGACTTCAACTCCAGATGTTGATGGACTACAATGTCCATCATTTCTGACCATTGACCATGATGCCTGGGGCTGATAGGAGTTTTGAGTCCAGCAACATCTGGAGGGCCACAGGTTATCCCACCTGGACTTTGGGCCACCTTAGTTCTTACAGATGCTAAAGCTAGAACTTCTGTATGACATGCCAGGGTTGTCATATACCTGTGCATTGTCTGCCTGTCGTGTAGCAGTTCATTACTGAGAAAGGTGGAAACCTTGTGGCAGAAGGAAGAGTGAGCTTCCCCAACAAAGCCATTGCACTCTCCTGCCTCACTGTATGAACCAGTGAACATACTTCTTGCTAGTTCACCCTATAATTGAACATACTGCTTGGCAGCTTACTCAGATGTCGTGGGACTACAACTCCCACCATGCCTGATCACTGGCATGATAGGAGTTGGAGTCCATTGACATCTGGAAGGCCACAGGTTAGCCACTCCTTCCCCTAGAGTCAAGTCCTAAGTTACGTATGAATGGAAAGGCTGGACTGTTTAAGTTTTATTTTGTGCTAGTCATAAGGAATTTCCTCACTGCCACGAAACAGCCAGCAATGGATGGCAGCCCCCCCCCCCCCGGAGCAGGATCAAAGATGCTTCAGTTGGCTGTTCTCATGTGTAAAATGGGAAAATGTGTGTTTAGTCTTTCCTAAACCCCCATTCTGTTTGAATTCAGTGAATTGGACAACTTAAACATATTGTAGGCCAGATACTGGCATGGAGACCTTATTTTGAAAACCCCAAGAGTTAATTACCAACATTAATGTGGCATATGTTTCTAGAACGTTTGCCCAACAACAAAAATTGCTTCTGTAGACAGACTCCAGACTCCTTAAATTGAAAAAAGGCAAACCTTTAAAGAGGTATTCCCTTCCCCCACAAAAAACTTTGAAGAATAAAAAGGCTTATTAGATCATTGTTTTCAAATATATAATTAAACTCCTCTTACTGTAAGGACTCTCTTCCATGCTTTAATTATTTATTTTAAAATCAGATTATCCCAAGAATAAGCTATTGTTTTTGCCGAAATCTACCTCTGGTTTTATGTAATTAAATTTGGATGAGACTAAACAGCAGGTCCAGGCCTCCACGCCATAATTGACTGAGTTACATGCTTACATTGCTTCTTAGCATTAAACCAAGTGTTATCTGCAAAACACCATTCAGCTATATTCCAGATAAGGGCAGAAGGATTAAGATGATGTTGGTTTTAATACAGGGTTGTTTTATCTCCTTTAGGTAGATGGTAAAAATTTGGTGGGCTAGGCTTGATGTGGCAATAACATGGTTCCTGCATTCAGATATAACACTAAACTAGGTAGGTGCTGAATTGGAACAAATGCCAACTGGCTTTTCTGCAGATTTATGTTTGTTCCAGTTCAGCAGTAAACACCGGGTTCTCCTGGGACACAACCCCCCCCCTCTTAGACCCATGCCTACAAATCAGGGGACAAATGGGAGAAATCATGGGAGAAATTGAAGTGTGGATAAGAAATTGAAGTGTGTGTGGGTCTGTTTGCACTGTCCCTTGCTTGAGACACATTTGCTTCTTGGTTAAATGCTCTAGGAATGGTTGCCTTTAGAACGACAGATACTGTTTATTCCTGCTTCTCGTCGTTAAGGAGGTTGCTTGCTGTCTGTCAGGGGACTCTCCTCAAGAGGACACTTATAATCACTCTGCATATTAGTTGCCAGAAAATTGTTTGCCGGGTCAACAAGCCAGGAGTTTATGTAGCTTGCTAGCAACCCCAGAACTAATTAAAATTGCTAATCAGCACTGGAAAGGCACTAAATTATTCCATCCCAAGAGAAGGCCAAGAGATTGCTGATAAATATTGGGTTTCATATTTGCTCTGGACACTTTGAACTAATAGTAATTGCCAAGTGCAGTGATCACACCCATTCATGACATGGCCAAGGTCAAAACGCGATTAGCTTTTTTAAAAAGTTGCCCAGAGTTATAATGGAACGTTATAATTGTTTATGAAATCTTGTGTACTTGCAGGCCTATTTCCTCAGTTCTCCGTACCTCTGTATCATTTATGTCACCTTGTAGCCAACAATGTCCTTGATTGCTATCAATGCATAAGTGACGCAAGCATCTTATGGTAAGGTTACCAGATTTTTTTTCAAAGAATCCAGGGACACTTTTTTTTGGAAAAGAGAAAAATACAGTTATTTTTTTTAAAAGTTTAATTTTTTTTAAAAAAAGAAGTAATATCTTCTCTTCTGTGTTCTCCTTTGTCACACGGCCTTCCTCCGGGCCCCAACCTGCTCTTTTGGAGCGCTAGCCGCCATAGAGTAGGGTCAGGTCAGGCCACGCAACATTCATTCCCTACTAATAAATCTACAACACTTAAAATGTAAATCTGGGGACATTAAATGAAATCTGGGGACATTCCAGGGACAGATTTTGTCCGGGGACATATTTGTAAATCCGGGGGCTGTCCCCGGGAAACGGGGACGTCTGGTAACCATATCTTATGGCCTGTAGGTATTGATTTTAATGAAAGCACTAACCCAGTACTGCTAGATTGTGACAGACTTTCCTTAAAAAATATCGTTGTTTACAGGGGAGTCAGGTACAGGCCAGGCTTTGCATGGAAGTGCTTTGTGATAGGGCATTATCAGAAGCTGTCATTGCATGGTGGTGGGTGGGTGCACATGGCGGTGGGTGTGCCCACAATGAGATTTTGGAATCTCAGATTTCCAAAACTCAGGGGAAGTACTAATTGTGGGAAGGCGACAACAATGCACAATGTATCAAGCACTGCCCACTAGTGTGGACAGAATACAGTGAGACAGAGTTCCATTGAAAGTGGTCGTGTGTGGACAAATGTGCTCAGAAGCACTCCTGATGAGGAAAACAACTCTGTGTGCCCCATGTGCACATTAACATTTTTGAGTTAATGTCCACAGCCTTGTAGTCCGCAGCACGTGGAGGACACCACATTGGTTACCCCCGATCTAATCAAAGAAGAAACTGAAGTGCAATATCATTCCGTATCAAGGGAAAGGCTAATAAATTGTTTTTATCCGACAAGAGTTCCCCTGTGCAACGGCAAATTGACTGTTCTTTGTCATACTAATTGCCTTCTGCGCAGCAATCAGTTTAAATGCTAAAAGGTCAGAGGAATCGAAAGAAAGAAATGTAAAGCCAAGTTAATTTCTATGAATATCCGCCCAATATTTTCTCTCAAGGTAGATGTGATCTAATCTTCTAATATGAAACGGCAGAAATTTCAAAGTAAATCACTGGTAAAAGAAATGTATTGGCTCAAAAGGAAACAATACTCTTGAAAAATACTGGAAAGAGACAAACCCGGGTCCCGCCATTTGAGGAGGATCAATTCTTTTGATAGTGTTGGCAGTAAATTCTCTATAACAGGGGTGGGGGGACCTGTGGCCCTTCAGGTGTTTTGAGACAGAACTTAGGTTCTGTCATCCCTAAGTACTGGCCATACAAGCTGGGGATGGTGGGGGCTGGAGTCCAAAAACATCTGGAGGACCACAAGTTCATCCCCACTCCTGATACACATTTCTTTCCACCATTGTTGATCCTTACAGTTCTCTTCTAGAGTATTGCTGCACATGAATAGTTTTCAATGAAAGCCACTTCATTGTGTTCAGTTGAATATTATTCTTTTACCTTATAGAGCCGAGCTCTATACTCTGCTCATTGACTATGTCTTCGGTGATGTCATCAAGGGACCTAACACAACCCCCAGAACCGTTTTGCATTTTATATATATTTTATATATTGTGGTAGCACTTTTTAATTCTAGACATTTAATTTTTGCATCTGTGGTTATCCCCCCCCACACACTTTAGATTGCATTCATCTTATACCTGTTTTGCATTTTATTGTTTGTTTAATTATTATATTTGTTTCCATGTAAACCACCCTAGTGAATTCTATCATTGTTATTCTTATTTTTTACAAATTAAAAAGGAGCAGCTTGCCAAACTAGCAGTGATTCTGGCTGTGAACTCAAGAGGAAGTTTTATGGGCAGAGGTCCATAAGTCAGAGGAAGTCAGATTAATGGGCAGAGGTCCATTCATGGATTGAGGCGCTCTCAGGTCCCAGGTCCCCTTTCCCCTTGCAATCCCCTGAGCCCTCTGAAATTTTGCTTCAGTGTGGAAGCTGGAGATCACCTTCCCCAGACTTCCATTCACTGGAGAATCAGCTGGATCCAAACATTTTCCTTTCATGGCCATCTCTGGATCCAGCCCAAATGAAATTATTACAAAACATTTTTGCACAGTTTTCAAAAACAATTAAAGAGGGGAAGTGGGCATCTGAAAGATTATTGTGGGTCTTCAATTTTGGGGATCAAAATCTGCTCTTTATGTCTGTGGATATCTTTAAGCCCTCTGCCCCCACACATTACATTCTTCCTGCTCAGTGGGGTCAATCCTTGTCTCCATCTCCCCCTTGCCATTCTGATATTCCCCAAGTTCAACAGTGGGGGTGAGGGCGCTCCACAAGTCCAGAAGGCTCTCGGCTTCACAAGGTCTCCCTTTGGAATGGTGGTGGTGGGATGGAATTGGGGTGCTCATCCCCGCATGCCCCTCCCTCCCATCTATCACTTATACTGTTAACACCTGAAGATGGCATAGATAGGCCCTGTGAGGCATGCCAAGGTAGGGTTACATCATGGTAGGGTACTCTTTTCCTTTAACAATGCAATGTCTGTTTAGCTCAGCAGCATCAGTTTGCAAATCCAGTGATCGCTCCAGCAGATCTGCCACGTCTGGAGCATTTTGAATTTAATGCCAGCTTTTTGGAATAGTTCAGCAAGCCTGGTTTGATTTATCTGCCATTTCTTGTCTTGGATGCTATAAGGGTCTGTATTTGCAAGCAGATAAAACAAAGAAGTTGTGTGTTGCTTGATTGTTCTGTCTTTTATGATTCTGTTACTATAACATTGTGAAAGCTTATTTTGCCAGATCACCGCCATGAAAGATTTATTAAAGGCCTTCCCCACTCTAGATGCTGAAACTTTTCTAAACACCCTCAATTTCATTGTTCTTTGGTTGTGATTAAAAGGTGTGTTTCTCTCATTTTGTGTCTGGAAGATGGAATCTGTGTTTTAGGAAACAAATCTTCAAGTGTAGCTTAGCAATGCATCTTCCCTTGTCAAAAACATTGCACTTGTTTAAAGAACTTTGCTGTCTTCCCCATCATTTTCTTACATCTGAGCCCATCCCATTCTCTTTGTTGTAAGCTGCCCGGGGAATGGCAACATAGGAAGCTACCTTGTACTGAAGGTACCATTGGTCCATCTAGCCCATTATGGCCTACATGGACTGGTAGTGGTCCTCCAATTGGGAGATGTCAGGGATTAGGACCTTCTGCACACAAAGCAGATGCTTTGCCATGGAGCGACAGCCCTTCCCTGGATAAATCAACGCATTTTATTCTGTCAGCTATCTGCCTTACTGCTCTTATTCAGTACCATTAACTGCCTGGAGAAAATAATTTTTGATATTTCTTTGTCTCATTGCAATAGCACACCTGGACCAAAACAAACACACAAACCTGTTCCTGTTGAGTGTTATTTATTCATTTATACCATTTGTACCCTGTTTTTTTCATGACAAGCCCTAGACAGTTAACAACAAATGTTTAAAAGGCAGTAGCTTAAACCCTTTTAAACACAATTTAACACCAGCAGTAAATACAATAAAGCACTTAAAGCAGAGGAAAAGATAAATATTTCAACCATCAGAAATAATGTAACCCACTTATATGCATATATGTGTTGCTAACTCAGAGCCATTCGTTCTAGCGGAATGTCCTTCCCCCCTCCCAAACCTATGTTTATAATTTAAGGTGTGCCCTGCCTTTCCGCATGTTGAAACTTTGTTGTTGGTTTTTTCAAGTTCATGAGGATCGCAGTTTATAACAATGATAAACTATCAGCAACTTCTGAACATTTAAAAACAGTATTTTAAAAAAGCAGAAGCTTTCCCAGTGGTTTACACGGGGAAGATCAGATGGGTCTCTTTGCAGAAGGAATTGCATAATGATAGGGCCACCTCAGAAAAAACTCCTGGTTTAAGTTTGCCATACAGATGGATGGATTCTGAAGCACACCTTCTTAAGTGATCTTAGTAAGCTTGAGACGGGGCACATACATTTTTCACAGTTGTGGTCTTCCTTGCAGTAGGGGAGGAGACTGTTGTCGGGTTAGAGTTGGGGAAAGAACACCCATGGAGTCTCTGTCTGTGCCAGCCTTTCTCAAACTTAGGTCCCCAAATGTTGTTGGACTACAACTCCCATCATCCACAGCTAGCTGGTCAGTGAAGATGGGAGTTGTAGTCCAACAACAGCTAGGGACCCAAGATTTGAGAAAGGCAGGTCTGTACTCAGTGGCGGAGAGCAGTTGGGGGGGGGCTGGCGCACGTCCTGGGGGCGGGGCACGCTGCCTGCAGGGGCATGGAGTCCAGCGCGGGCAGGGGGCAGCCGCAATGGCACCCTACTGGGATTGCGCTGCCAGGGGCGGTGCGCTCCCCCCGCACTCCTCTTCCTCCGCCAGTGTCAGTACTGATGGTCTTAAAGAGCAGACAGTCACTTTGTACCTCAGTGTGTGATCTCCACAAATGTGGAACATATGAGAGAGGTGGCTGTTGGACATCTGAAGCTGTCCATCTGAATGAAGACAGATTACTTAGAAGACAGGGCTTAGGGAGCTGGGTATGTTTAGCCTGGAGAAGAGAAGGTTAAGGGGTGATATGATAGCCATGTTCAAATATATTAAAGGATGCCATATAGAGGAGGGAGAAAGGTTGTTTCCTGCTGCTCCTGAGAAGCGGACACGGAGCAATGGATTCAAGCTACAAGAAAGAAGATTCCACCTAAACATTAGGAAGAACTTCCTGACAGTAAGAGCTGTTCGGCAGTGGAATTTGCTGCCAAGGAGTGTGGTGGAGTCTCCTTCTTTGGAGGTCTTTAAGCAGAGGCTTGACAGCCATATGTCAGGAATGCTTTGATGGTGTTTCCTGCTTGGCAGGGGGTTGGACTGGATGGCCCTTGTGGTCTCTTCCAACTCTATGATTCTATGGCTGTGTGTCAGTTCTCTCTCCCCTCAAGTGGGTAATTTCCCACAAACAGTGTCCCTCATTTGTCACATACTAACCTGGTCGCAGCAGCATGTGCCTTTGAGATCAGAGTGGTTGATTCTTGTTGTTCTCTCTAAGTGGCAAGTGGGAGGCAGCCAACACCTGAATGGCAAGGAGCAGCAGTGAGCTCTCACCATGCAAGACCTGTGTGTTGGCCCAAATAGTTATTCATTGTTACTTTGACTTCATGCCCTATAGAAGCAGTGAGATGGGCAGTTCACCCATCGCTAGGAAGCCCCATGGCGTTTCCACTGGATGTTGCATCCATTCCACCGCTCTGCAGATTTTTCAAGCCGTTCCTCGCAATTGTAAGGACCGGCAGCTTGCTATTTTCAAAGAATAGTGCCCTGATTGAGATTAATGCTGCATGGCTGATTCCATGCTTGTTTGCTTATCTCATGCCTATGTGAAGTGCACTTATCCTGGCCGACTATGAGATGCTAAACACTGTGCTAATAGCTCTGTTTCAATAGGTATTGCTTTTGGCAGTACAGAAGAGGAAAGAATAGCTCTGCCAGGCCTCTCTCCGCTAATTCAGGCGCATGCTAGTTGGACCAATAAGCTGTTTGTGAATAACGGCTGCCAAAAGGGGCATTTAAGAATTTGAGCTAAAGCGATGCCACATGCCCCAGCTGGCACTTGGCTTGATATGAGTGGGAAAGTCAAGTGTTACAAGTCAGCCTGCAGAGGTTATAACTCTCAGCCTGCTTTGGGTTGGTTTTGCTTTGTTTGCATCAAATTTCTTTCAGTTGCTTTATGTAATGTTTATTTGTAATAATCTCTCGCCCCCCAATAAAATGCACCTTAAATAAAAAGAGAGGCTGTCTTCTGATGAAAAACACACTTTTCCTTTCATAAGGTGTGCTATGTCCTTACCATATTACTCTTGGGCTTATGTTGTGGTTTCTCTAGTTAGCTACACTAACCGAGGTCTTACATGTGCCCGAAACATCCCCGGTACTACTTTTTTGTAAGCATCAACACACTAATTGTGTCATTATCTGCTGTGTTCTATGGATAATAACTATGGTCAGGCAATTAGTTACTTGTGTGGGTGGAATTTCTCTGGGGCAACTAACTCTCTCTTGATTGTGGCATCGGTTTGAAGACTGAATATGGCAGGTGATGGGGATCCTGGAATGATGGCAAATCCCCATCTGTTTTAGAGGCGTGATCAGAATTGCTAGCTTTATACGGTAGTTTCCTATGTTCTGAAGCTCCTATGTCAACCGAGGATATGACACTGGGCCTGCTTGATGCTGGGTCACCCTCTGGTGCTGTCTGCGTGCTCATTTTGGGGGCTTTTGGCTGCCGAGCCCTGACCGTCAG
Organism: Zootoca vivipara; assembly: GCF_965207765.1. Classification (NCBI taxonomy): domain Eukaryota; kingdom Metazoa; phylum Chordata; class Lepidosauria; order Squamata; family Lacertidae; genus Zootoca; species Zootoca vivipara. The sequence continues at coordinate 62,833,713 of NC_142582.1, read as the reverse complement.
GCCCGGAGGCTGAGCTGCAAGCACTGAACAAAAACGTTAAAATTTCAGCAAGATTTTTTTTTAACTGAAAGGTGGGGAGAGGGGTGGACACCAGGTATCCTTTGCTACCCCCTGATGTGGATATCAGATATTGTTCAAATAATATATTTTCATTTAGCAAAGCCTGACCAAAAGTAATTTCAGAATGCATTACAGTGGAACCTTGGAAGCCTAACGCCTTCGAACTCAAACATTTCAGCTCCCAAACGATCGATACCCGGAAGTGATTGTTCCAGTTTTTAAACGATTTTTGGAAGCCGAACGTCTGGCTCGGCTTCCGATTGGCTGCAGGATGCAGCCAATCAGAAGCCACGCCTTGGTTTTTGAACTGTTCTGGGAGCCGAACGAACTCCCAAAATGTATTAAATTCTAAAACCAAGGTACGACTGTATTGAAGAATAAATACACCAGCAAATTTTTAGAAAAATGACATTTTAAGTCCCCCCACACTTGCCAGAGCTAGCAAGCTCCCAGCAATAACATGTAAGATCGGTGTGTGTGTGTGTGTGTGTGTGTGGCCAAACAGATAACCAGTGCACAGTTTAAGAATAGGCAGATTCAAAATAGCAAAAAAAGGACCTTTTAATTTTTAAATCTGAATGTACTGTTTAAATATTCTGTGACTTGACGCTGTTGTTATTTTGGTCTGTCCTTTCAGAAAACCCCTACTGCTCATGCCATGAAGGAAGAGAATTTTCTTCGGCGCAGGTTCTCACTCTGCCCTGCCTCATCCACTCCTCAGAAAATAGATCCTCACAAGCTGACCCGGAACCTGTTTTTTGGGACCGATAATGAGATCTACCCAATCAGCCCAGGTCAGTGTTTGCTCAGTGGGTTTTATAACATGCTGTATGCAGTGCTTTTTTCTAGACGAAATAGTGCCAGAACACCCCCCCCCCTCAGACGACCCACCCCAGAGATCCTCTTTGGGTTGATGATGGACAATGGAACTTAACTTTGGGAGAAAACTCCTTTCAAATCAATTTAATTAAAGCCCTTTCACAAATCATATCTTACGCCATGGAAGCTATCTTATAACAGCCTTAGATCACACATTGGAGAGGGTTTTGGACTTGGGTTTTTAACATTATGAGCCTAGCCAGATGGGTAGGGTATTAATAATAATAATAATAATAATAATAATAATAATAATAATAATAATAAATATACTATGCAACCCTCTCTGCACTTTGCTCTTTTGAATTGATTTCTAGGGCAGCATGTTAGTGGCCTCATAAGGAGTAGCTATTGACTCCTGGTACCCAAAGATGTGGGAGATAACATTAGTTGAGAAACTGGCAAGCAATTTCCAAAGGTGATGTGGGGCTAGGGTAGAAATAATTCACTTCTGACAGCGTGGCACAATTTTATTCCATTTCAAGGTATTTGAGTTCTATGAGAAGGAAAAGAAAAGCACCAAAGTTTAGTACCATGTCCCTAATAATGATGTTATTGATCGTCCACAACAGGCTCACTGTAACTGATTTCAAATATTTTCTGGGATTAGTTCAGAATATTGTATCATATTAGCTCAGAATATTTTGTGTGTGTGTGTTTAGCTTTTTTATACGTTTCCGAGCACAATTCAAAGTGTTGGTGCTGACCTTTAAAGCCCTAAATGGCCTCGGTCCAGTATACCTGAAGGAGCGTCTCCACCCCCATCGTTCTGCCCGGACACTGAAGTCCAGCACCGAGGGCCTTCTGGCGGTTCCCTCGCTACGAGAAGCCAAGTTACAGGGAACCAGGCAGAGGGCCTTCTCGGTAGTGGCACCCACCCTGTGGAATGCCCTCCCACCAGAGGTCGAAGAGAATAACAATTACCAGACCTTTAGAAGGCATCTCGAGGCAGCCCTGTTTAGGGAAGCTTTTAATGTCTGATGGATTTCTGTACAGTATTTTAATATTTTGTTGGAAGCCGCCCAGAGTGGCTGGGGGAACCCAGTCAGATGGGCGGGGTATAAATAATAATAATTATTATTATTTATTATTTATTATCATATTTGTGATACAGGTTTTGTTATTGTAAAACTCAGTTTTTAAAAAGCATGCCAGATACAGAGTTTCGCTGCATCTACACACACACACACACACACACACACACACACACACACACACAGCTCCTGTTGCCCAGGACTTTCAGCCAGTCTGGAACAGAATGCTATTTAGCTTGGGGAAGGGGTAGTGGCATAGCTGTCAACTTTTGGATTTGAAAATAAGGGATCAGGAGCCTCACCTGCCCACTTTCGGATTTGAAAATAAGGGATCAGCAGCCTCACCTGTCCTGGGGACAGTGTGCGGTATATCTAACAATCCAGGATAGCAGCGGGAAACGATGCTGGAATAAGGGAATTTCCAGCAAAAAAAGGGAAAGTTGACAGTTGTGGCTTGGAATAAGGGAGTTTCCCGCAAAAAAAGGGAGGGTTGGCAGCTATGGGTAGTGGAGAAGGTAGTTGACACTTTTTATCTTTTCCTATTCCCACCACGCAGGTGGCGCTGTGGGTTAAACCACTGAGCCTAGGGCTTGCCGATCAGAAGGTCGGCAGTTCGAATCCCCGCAACGGGGTGAGCTCCCGTTGCTCGGTCCCAGCTCCTACCAACCTAGCAGTTCGAAAGCACATCAAAGTGCAAGTAGATAAATAGGTACCGCTACAGAAGGAAGGTAAACAGCATTTAGGTGTGCTGCTCTGGTTCCCCAGAAGCAGCTTTGTCATGCTGGCCACATGACCTGGAAGCTGTACGCCGGCTCCCTCGGCCAATAACACGAGATGAGCGTTGCAACCCCAGAGTCGGTCACGACTGGACCTAATGGTGAGGGCTCCCTTTATCTTTATTCCCAACCAAGGTCTTCCCTCACTGTGCTATATCACTCAGTTTTCATACTGGCCTCTACTCCTGCTGAGCATTTTATAGCTAGGTAGTGTTAGAATGCAAGCAGTATGTGTAGGAGAGTTCTGTAGAATATGGGTTTATCTTCCTTTCCTTCTTAAAACATTATTTAATAGTGAAATGTGTTTTTTTTAAATAAAAATAAAAATCACCGCACATATCCCCCTCCCCACCTCTCATTCCAGGGTATTAACTATACTTTATATTGTTAAGAGACATGAGCAGAACAATTTCTTTCTCCTCTCTACAACTTCAGTTTCCTCACCTGCCAACTGATTGCCTAAACATTCCACACATTTTAGAAACTCACAATACCTTCATTGGCAGCCCATAAAAAATACTTTTATTTTAATTTACAAACTTACATACTGCTATGTACTTAGGGAGTCTTCAGGGTCTTTTGAAGCTGCTGTCTTATTTACTCAGTGATCCTGTTTCACTTCCAAACCGATAAGGGCTCAACTCAGCTGCATTTGCTATTAAAGCGATGATTGATCTACTGGTTTTCTGAGAGAAGACCGTACAAAGTGTTGCACTGTATAAACTTAAAAGCAAACAAACAAACAAACAATAAAGTGACAGCAGTCTCAAATATAGAGCAAGCAGCAGCAGGATAGTGTCAAAGTAAAATGTATAAATCCTTAAAAGGCAACACATTTCATTGAGGGAGCAGTATCACGTATCTTACTCAGGGCCTTTCCAGACTGTCATTATTTTGGGGTGGAATTCAGTCACATGCCCGCAAATTCAAGTTGCACAATAAAAGTTGATTGGAAGGTTTTGCCCGGGGGTAGGCAACCTCAGGCCCGTGGGTCAGATGCGGACCAATCGCCTTCTCAATGCAGCCCATGGACGGTCCAGGAATCAGCATGTTTTCACATGAGTAGAATGTGTGCTTTTATTTAAAATGCATCTCTGGGTTATTTGTGGGGCATAGGAATTGGTTCATTCCCCCCCCCCCCAAAAAAATATAGTCTGGCCCACCACATTGTCTGAGGGACGGTGGACCAGCCCACGACTAAAAAAGGTTGCTGATCCCTGGTTTTGCCCAACAAGCTCACTCCCCCCCCCCCAACTGGACTTTTTGCAGTAAGGAAAGCAACAAAGAAATGCACTGGAAAGTGTGGGCAATACTTTCTTTGATGCAAGCTCATCCACACCATAGCGAACAAGTATAGTTGCCCTCCTTTTTTCCTCTGACCTAAGTTCTGTTTGCTTCTTAGTTATATGATACACAGAAAGTCAACAGGCACTGGTTTGCCTGGCACAGAGATGTGGTGCTGAAAGTTATGCCCTTTTATCCCATTCCATCTTCATTTCTTGCAGCAGTTTCATAGGCCAATCCTGTGCAAGTTTAAGTCTCACCTACTAGGTCGGCCTTCCTTCCAGAATAAGTCTGTAACCATAAGTCTATATTGAGGGAGTAAAAGGCAGCAAGGCTCCAATCCTCACTCCACTTACCTGGTAGTAAGCCTCATTGGCCTCAGTGGGACTGAGCTCTGAGTAGACAGGATTAGACTTGCACTTTAAAACTGAGTATTAGATTCACTGATAATCTCAGGCGCGGAATCCTCTTTCTCACCCCACCTTCTTTAGTTGTTCTAGGTATTATAGCTAATAGAATATTGGGAGGGGGGAGACAACTAATTCATTTTGTGAAAATATAGCAAATGTTCCTCCCCAACAATCTAAGGAAAATAATGCTTCACCAGTGATCAGACAAGATTATTGCTTAGCAGTGAAGAAGTAAACTGAGCCAATAAATAATAATAATAATAATAATAATAATAATAATAATGATAATAATAATAATAACAGTTGTACCTTAGATCTCAAACGCCTTGGCTTCCAAACAAATTGGCTCCCAAACAAACGATTGAAACCTGGAAGTGAGTGTTCCGGTTTTCGAACGTTATTTGGAACCCGAACATCCGACACGGGTTCCGCAGCTCCAATTGGCTGCATGAGCTTCCTGCAGCCAATCAGAGGCCGCGCTTTGGTTTCCGAACATTTTGGAAGTCAAACGGACTTTTGGAACGGATTCCGTTTGACTTCCAAGGTATGACTGTATTTAATAATAATACTTGTTTTTATTTATACCCCACCCATCTGGCTGGGTTTCCACAGCTCCTCTAGGCTGCTAACAGCATGTCTAAAAACATAATAAAAAGATCAAGCCTTAAGTAAGAAGCAAAAGGAAGGAGAAAATTCAGTAACCAACAGCAAGTAACAGACATAGCTGCTATTGACATAGCTGGTAATACGCTGGTAATGTATTATCACTCAGGAGAACACTGGGACACATCTGTGATTTTAATGAAGTCCCAAAATGTCCCCTCTATGTGAAAACCAAGTGGTTTGGGAGCTGCCGTTCTCTGGAAAGTCTGTCTAGCATATTCACACACACCCTTTGTATCTGCCCCTTTAAATTTCAGTAGGAATGAACTGGGGCTCTGAAGGCAGCTATTGAGAGCTTCTGTTTTGCCTTGTTCAAGGTAGCTTGGGTTTTCCCTTTTCTGTGTTGCATATCAGAACATGTGGTACAGGTGTGATTTTGTGGTGGAGTCTTGGGCTTAATTTGCCATTTGTTTAAGGAAAATGGAAACCATTTTCTTTTGCGTTTGTTTAAGCAGGCGTTCCTTTTCTTCTGAGATAACAAGGAATGAGTTTTGAGGGAGCTACAGAAGCATTTAAAACTGGAAGCATAACCAAAGCCAGTGGAATCAATACAGAGCACATGGCAATTGTATAACCTTTAGGTTAAATGCAGACCCACAAAGGTATTAAGAGATGTGCTGCTAAGTGATGTTTAGGCTGCAGTCCAGTGCATAAAGCCTAGACTGTAAATCCTATATGAAATATTTTGGATTTACTTCCCAGGTAAATGTGTTTTGGATTAGAGTGTCTGCAGGGAAAATGAAAAGCCACAGGGAAAATACTGTTGAAATGCCAAGTGTTGTGGCAGAACTGATTCACAAAGCTGGGGGAAGAATTTGTGTGTATGTGTGAGATGTCAGTACTTTCTCTTCTTGAGGTGTGAATCAATAATCAGGGCACGGTGTGGTTTATTTTAAACTGTCAAAGGAGTGAATCTGCATATCTGTGAGCCATGAATCAGTCTTGTGATTCCCATTAAAATTAATTGGCAGCCTGGACCATATGTTCTCTCTCAGCAAAATGAATAAGCAAGGCAAGGATGAGAAATTCATTCAATAATAGTTCGCCAATGTACTGTAAACACCATTGTACAAATACCTAGAATCAAGACATGTATGAGTGTGGCAGTGCGAGGATAGCACTAATCCTAATATTTGCTTGCCAGTAGATCCATTGACCTTAGTGGAACTTACCATAACCGCGTTTGCCCAGGATCTCAGCCTAAGGCAGAGAATGTAAAGTCTTTCTCATAACAGGACTCTCAGATCAAGGCAGATTAGACTTTCCTCTTTAATAAAGGGGGCCTGAAAGTCAGAGCTGATTTTTATTTTAGGCATGAAGGTGGGCAGATCAATGAGAGAGGCAGAGAGCATTATGTCCTTCGACAAGGAAGGGTAGGGGAGCCTCCAACACAAATAAAAGGTGACTCCTGCTGCAGAAGTAAGTCTTCATAGGATTGGAGCAGTTTTACACACACGTGCCTGTTCATCCCCTAATTGACTGCAAATTAAGTGATAAAATGCATGTGTGAATGGACATTAATTCCACAGGTAGAACTTCCCTGTCTGTTCCAGTTGTCTCAAATGTCACACTTTTCAGTGGTGCCTGCTCTCATAGTCAGCTAGTGCAGAGAAGGGACAAAAAGCCATGTGTGAGCTAGGCCTTGGCCAAAAATCAGTGAATGGGAAAAAAATATTCCACGTTCCAAATCATTGGTAGAAAATGCATTTGACCTTTGTTGCTATTTTGAACAGATATTGGCAGTTTACAGCACAGTCTCCTAACTAGGCCTCCTCAGAAGTAAGTCCAACTGAATTTAGTGGGGCTTACTCCCAGGTAGGTGGAGTTCGGATTGCATTCTTTGCTGTGTGGTGGCTTTTCTGTATCCTGCTATTGGGCTGGATCTTGGTCATATTAAAATATTATACATATTCCTGCAGTTATCCTACATCAGCTCCTTTTGGGGGCAGGGCGTGTGTGGCCATTTCTGTTTCCTTTAGAAATGAAGTCCTTTCTCAGGATCATGGTTTCAGTAGTCGTGGTTTGCCACAGAGTTCCTTAGTGTTTTACTTTTGTCATTTTGTTTCAGGGAAGGATATGGAAGGAAACAGTTTGCCCATGATGAAGGATGAGATTCCTCCGACGCCAAACTCTATTAATAAGGTAATGAGGCTTATAGGAATGCTTATTTTTACTGGAGTCCAGATGAAGAGCAGGGAGACAAAATTTCCCCTCCCTCCTGTAATCTGATATTTGTGTTTTCAGTGCACATGTAGTACATTTTTGTTGTGAAGGTACATTTTTTTAAATGCAAACATTTTTGTTGTGAAGAAAGCCTCTCAGATAACCAGTGATTAGTTTTCTGTTTCTATAAACCTGTGAGTAAACTTCTCTTGAACGTTTATTAGAGGTCCGTAAATGTTGGCTGGCCTTTTTAATTCTATCTATTGGTTCTGATGTCACATTGAACTTTGGAGGTGCTTGGAATGCCTCCAAAGCACAGATCAACTGTAGAGATAATCCCCTACCCCAGCAGTGGCGGAGCTTCATGCTCCAGCACTGGGGGGCGGAGAGCAGGCAGGGGCGGGGCTGGCGCAGGGGCATGACACGTGTCCTGGGGGCATGGCACGCTGCCTGTGGGGGTGTGGTGCCCAGCGTGGGCGGGGGCAGCCACGATGGCATCCCACCAGGATCACGCTGCCGAGGGTGGCGCGCTCCCCCCGCACTCCTCTTCCTTTGCCAGTGGGTGGAGGGCTGGTGTTTGTTAACACTTGCTAGAGCAGGCATGTCAAACCTGCGGCCCTCCAGATGTTTTGGACTACAATTCCCATCTTCCCCAACCACTGGTCCTGCTAGCTAGGGATCATGGGAGTTGTAGGCCAAAACATCTGGAGGGCCGCAGGTTTGACATGCCTGTGCTAGAGGGATGCTTGACAAGCAGGAGAGCAATTATACATCTCTACTTTGGGAAGCCGCTCAGCTCACAGTTCATTTCTGTTCTGTTGTATTCTGTTTCTTAGCAAGGCCTTAGGTTGAGTGATAACAGTCAAATGTAAAACAGAGCACACAAAACAAAACTGCTTAGGTTCTCCCAAAGAGTTTATTCTAATTTCGGGGGTCCCTAATCCAGACATTTGGGGGTACATTTGAAAATTTAAGACTTCTTCATGGACACCCCATAATACCTGTTTCACATAAGGAAATGGTTGATGCTCAGAGCCACCAAAAAAGAAAACCAACCCCCAACCAGGCCACCCCCTAAACCACAAACACAACACAACACACACCTCCTCTGTGTGTGTGTGTTTTAAAAAGGAGAGGCAAAAGACAGGTGGGGATCTGAGGACTCCACATTGTTCTATTCCATTAGACCTTTTGCTGCCCCCCCCTTCTTTTAACATACTGTATTGAAACTTATTTTTGGAATGCCCCTTAGTTTTAACATTAATTTCCCAGGCAGCATCAAACAGGTGCCAGGCGGCTTTGCTGTTCAAGAAAAACAAAATCTAAGTCTTCTTGGGGCTTACGGGACTTACTGCACGGTGCCTTGGACCCAAGCCAACGAAAACAAAAATACCCAAGGAAATGAAAATGAGCCCTCACCTCTTTAAACTGACTGTTGACTAGCCCAAACAGAGAATTTTTTTGTTCAGCACTTCTGAACCTCTACAGTACTTAAGTGGAAGGGAGTTCCACAGTTGCAAGAACGCCTCCCTACATGCCCATGCACATCATCTTCTTTAAGCCATGTCTTCTTCTAGTTTGAAGGTCAGCCACAGTTAACAGTAGCTATAGCACAAGTACAAACAACAAGCCTGTCACGTAGAAAAGTTTGTCCCTTTCTTTATTTAAGGTGACTTTGGGCTCATCCAGACTTCATTTTATGCTGCGACTCTCGGCACAGGTCCATGCTTTAAACTAAAGTTCTGTGTCTTAAGTGTTTCTTTTTCTTTTTTGGCTCGATACTTTCCCCACGAAAAACTGCTCTTTATCACTGAATCAGAGCAAATGCCAATCCACAGAAAACACAAATTGCCGTTTGTTCTGTTAAAGAGTGGGTTTTCCTGAGGAAAGCCCGAGGGCAAAAAATAAAATAAAATAAAAAGTGCTCCGATCTTTAAAGCACCAACCTGTGCCTAGAAACAGCAGGGCAAAAGGTAAGTTTGGATGAACCCTATGACTGGTTTTGTATTATTCGGTACTTGTTGCTACTAAGTGGATATTTCATTGCACAGTGTCACCCACCGAACAGAGAGTATTTCCCATCAATTCGCATGGGAAAATATGGGGGAGCCTTAGTACCACTTGTCAAAATTCTCATGCAGGGTGACTTTTGGAACACGTGGCATAAAACATTTAAGGGCATGTTTGGTAAAACAGGTGACCAAACAGCCACAAGGTAGAGGAACCCTGCCATTTTGTTTCCAGCCAATTCAGTTTGACCATTTAACATGTCACGGCAAACTATATTCCTGTGTAAGTGGCCACACTGTGTGAAAGCAAGCAAGTGCAATTATATGCACTTACTGTATCACCTTCATAAACAAGTATTTTCAAGGTGACTTGCAACGCTTCAGTAAGTCTCAGTCTGGGGGGAAAAAAACATAAACTACGTTCTTTAAAAACAAGCAGCAGTTAGAGTAATGAAACATTAACTGCAGGAGCACGAGATTTCTTAATCATTTAAAGATGGGGCAAAGTCTCTGGTTGGAGCCTAACAGAGCAAACCAGCACATGGGAAGCAAATCCCATTGAGATCAATGGGGCTTATTCCCAGGCAAGAGTGTTTAGCATTTCACAGCCTAAACTTCTTAAACCAGGCACTAGGTAGGCAGTCTTGGATAATAATAATACTAATAATAATAACAACAACAACAACAACAATAACAACAACAACCTCAGCCACCTATCTAACCTGCCACAGTGGGGTACCCAATAACTTTAACAAATGAGAAGTTTCATGTGGAGTGTGATTGACCACAGAGATACCCAGCTGGCACTCCATTAGCTGTGGACTACAACTCCAATCACCCTTCATGATTGGCTGTGCTGGCAGGGGCTGATGGGAGTTGTAGTCCACAATATCTGGAGAGCAACAGGTTGGCTACCCTTGATTTATAAGAACACAGCAAGCTGCCTTAGGCCAAATCAAGCTCTTTTTCCATCCAACTGTCACCACCTGTCCAGAATATTTCCCATCACTTGCTGGCTGATCCTTGAAACTGGAGCGGCCAAGGATTGGCCTAAGGATTGTGGACCTTCTGCATGTAAAGCAGGGTGCCATAGATATGGCCTCTCCCTTGCCATAAGCTCAATGCTTATGTTTCATTTCAGCAAGGGATTGCAACCTTTGGGTTAACCCATTTGCTTTAGAGTAAAGGTGAGTGCTGAGGTGAGGTCTGCGGGAAGAGAGGGCAAGGGGGCGCCATTTAAGTCAGTCCTCCAGATGTTGGTGGGCCCTCATCCAGCATCACCAAGGATGATGTGAGTTCTAGGGACATCTGGAAGGGTGCTGGTCCCCCATTTAAGTGTTCTGTGGGTGAGTTCCCAGGCACAACAGGCAGCAAGGGGAGCATGTGGAATTGCTTAAGACATCAGGAGACTTCGGGATGACTGAGGGAGGGAAGAATTCAGGCTGCCGTGGCCAGGCACGTGATAAATAAGTACAGGGGAAATGTGTAGCAAGGTGTGCCGCAAAGATAAGGACAAGAAGTGTGCAGTCCTGTTTTTCATCACCACAACAGCCACTGTGAATGAGAAATGAAGAACTGTGTTGCAGCGTAGCGGACTGTCACAGTGACAACACAGTAACAGATTTGAGGGGTACTATCCTCAAAGCTACGGACATGAGTCTGACCAAACTGCAGGAGGCAGTGGAAGACAGGAGTGCCTGGCGTGCTCTGGTCCATGGGGTCATGAAGAGTCGGACACAACTAAACAACAACAAATCCTCTTTCTAGGAGCAGGTTGGGGTTTTGTTTGTTTCTCCCCTTTGCAAAACCAGCTGGTTAATGTCAAGTATCAGTAGAGCACCTGTCTATTTTGGAATAAGCCACAAATGCACTAATGCCTTATGCAACCAGTAGTGCTTTGGTGTGGCAAGCAAGTTCATCCCTTTGGCCTCGTGCTAATGCATTTAATTAGCTTCTGTCCCTTTTGCAGCACCGAGAGACCAAGCAGTTGACCAATGACATTGGTCACTGTTGCTGGTCTTTCATATCCTTTTTAGTGCATTTATAATGTCTTAAGGTCAGTTTGCTTAAGAGGAAGAGAAGCAGCCTCTGAGGCACTATAAAATCTGTAGTAAGTCAGTTTTGCTGTTTCTCCTCCTCTAGAAGTAAGGGCTCATCAACACCATCCATTTAAAGTGCTCTTGTACCACATTCATGCCCCTCCCCAATGAATCCTGCGAACTGCAGATCCTTGAGGGTCTCCTAACAACTCAGCACCCTAAACAAAGTACAGGATGTGACCTAAATTACTCAGCAATAAGGCTCACTCTATAGGTGAGCTTTCTTGGAAGAAAGTGGACATAGGATTGCTGCTTCATTTTTTTGTAAAAGGAAAACTGAGAAGCTATTGAATACTAGGGCTCATCCAGACTTCTTCTAGTCCTACTACTTCCCCCTGGAGAAACCCACTCTGTCCTGCTGAATCAGAGCAAATGTCAATTGGGTTTTCCATGTATTGTATCGACAGAATACTCTGATTCAGTGGTAAAGAGCAGGTTTTCCCAGGGAAAGCAGCAGGGCAAATGGAAAACCTCTTGTGCATTCTAGGCACAGGATGAGCAAAGTGTGGATGAGCCCCTAGAGAGAGTGGGAACTGCAGGCTGCTGCACCCTATGCTACCTAAGCAAGTGTATTTTAGTTTTTGCCACCTGAGAAGCAGGGAAATTTTAAAGCTGAAAATAGAAACCACTAATGTTGTAGTAAATTAGTATATCATTTGCTCAGAGGTTCATCCTCTAGAGGTGCTTTTTACTGATGATTTGTGCTCATGATGCTATTGGAGTGGTCATAGTGCTTCATTTCCAATTAATGCATACCCTGTAACTTCTTGTTGAAATCTCGTAACTTTTCATACCACAAACATTCTGGGTTTTTTGTGGGGAGAGGGTGTCTCCACATTTGTTGCCCTGTAGCCCTTCCAGACACCAATAATGTGTTATGATTGGGGAAGCATCACAGAACTAGTAAAGCGGAATGATGTGTGGGTGATCCAGTATAAATCCACCATTAGTGCATTAATTTTGTGCCAAGAACATGTTGCAGAATACACCCCCCTCCACAAAAACCCAAGTCTTGAGGAGCTCAGAAACCAACTCCTGCAAGCACAACAGGAAAAAGTAGTAGCCTAGTTGGATATCCTTCCAATTTCCCATTTTGCCAGCATGTCTAGGAACAAGATGCAAATGACGATAAACACTACAGTGTAGTCTCACTGTTTGCCTTTTAACCTTCAGAAGATGACGATAGCTATCTTCACTATTGAAATGTGTCGGTCCTAATACATGTAACTGCTTGCTATATATCCAGCAGTCAAAGAAACCAGGACCAGTCACAGTTGGCAGGAAACTCCGAAACAGAGAGAGTCCAGGAGGGTTTCAGGAACAAAATGTTCCTTGTATTCCCTGAGTTAAATACTGTGCTAAGAGTCCAAGCATTCTAGGGACAGTTACTATTGCCAAAGCATCATTTCCCAAAGCATAAATGTGTGTATGCAGAGCAATTTGGGCTGGGTTTTTTCTGCTTTTATCCAAGAGTAAATAGATTTGGCTATCTTGCCTTCATCTCCTTTTGCATAGAGGGCCTGGTTTGTACATAATGGGAGCCTATGCTTTTTCCCTCTGTGAACAGAACCTGTGTGAGCTTTGGGTTTGCAGACCCCCCCCCCTTCCTCTTTCTCTCTTGCTGCTGTGAGGCAGAGATTCCTTCCTGCTCTTTGTTTTCAGTCTTAAATAAACCACAGCTTCCTGTTACAGTGGAACTGTGGTTTGATAGAATGAACCAGGATCTGAAATCACAGTTGGTTTAAACAAACTCCAGCATTTGCATGCAGCAAGGAGCTGTGATTTATTGGAAAGTGAAAGTGAGTGCTTCTAGCCTCCTTGCAGCTGTGCACGGGCAGGGTAGGAAAGGAGAATGTGCAAGCCCCAACTCACCATGGCTCTTTCACCTAGTGAGAAATTGTGGCATCCCATTGCATCTGAAGCCACTTCAAGTAAATGGTGGGTGATGGTGACCTAACTAGGGGACAGGTGTCTTTATAAGGCTCTGTACAGATGTAATACCACTGATCACTTAACCTTAGGGAACAGCTTGAGCCAACCTGTGAATGTGTGCACTCTCTCCTCCCTCTGTGGACACAACTTCCCATATATGTTATGGGACATGCACTGAGACAAGCCATGATTGGAGCAAATCTGATTCCCCCGAAATTGCCTAACTTGCAGACATGCTTATAAACCATAATCTAATTTCTTAGGAACATAGGAAACTGCATCATACTAATTCAGAGCACTGGTCAACCTATTGTCTACTACTCTGACTGGCCATGGCTCTCTGGGGTTTCGCACTTGGATCTCTTCCAGTCTTTACCCGGAGATCCTTGGGATTGAACTTGGGACCTTCTGCATGCAAATGAAATACCGTACTCTGCCACTGATCCACGCATACAGTCAAACCTCGGTTTACGTCTACCGCTGTTTGCGACTGCTTCGGCGAGCGACCGCTGTGGACCCGGAAGTGTTTACATCCGGGTTCCGCAGTGTCAGATGCGCAGAAGCGATCTGCGCAGCGTGTGCATGCGCAGAAGCGCTCTATCGGCGCTTCGCACACGCACAGAAGCGTGCCTTCGGGGAGCGACCACTTCGGGGAGCGACCACCTCCGCGGAACGGATTGCAGTCACAAACCAAGATACCACTGTACACATTCCAATCCTTGGTTTACAAATGAGGTCATGATCTGCGTTCTTCATAATTTGTCTCAGTGCCCATGTTATATGAAATCCTGACAGCAGATAAAGGGGAAAGAGCAAACTCTTTGGGATCTGCCTCTGTCCCTAGTGGTCTTGGTGTGGGGGTTTCAGACTGAGATGCCCAGGATTATTTTGGCCCCTGGGCTCAGGGCAGGGACCCAGTTCTGGTACATGTTGGTAACTACTCAGTACTGCCTTTTCTTTACTTACTGATTAGATGATTATTGGTAACCATTGCTGACTGGTTCCTTTTTGTATTTTATTTTAAGGAGCCTAAAATCTTGCAATTCCTTCCATTCTAGATTGAATACAAATTTTGCAATGGGTCTGATAAAGAATGTGTATCTCCCAATGGCAAAAGCAACAAGAAGGAGACTTTGAAGGTACGTATAGTTTAGATGTGTGGAAAAGAATATTTATTCTATTTGTGTGGGAAGCTGTTGCTCGAGGGACTGGAATCTCTTTCTCTTTGGCCCATAGGCCACATCTCTGGAGTATCACAGCAAGGCCAGAATTCTTTTTTTTAAAAAAACAAACAAACAAACACTGCCCTTTCTTTCCTGTGGATTAGTTAGCGTGCAATTTTTTTATTTATTTATTTATTTATTAAATTTATATACTGTCATATACCCGGGGGCCTCAGGGCAGTTCACAGAATAAAATCAAGATATAAAACCACAAAATACATAATAAAAATAAAAACAACCCAATAGGCTCCCCCCAAAAAAAACACATTTTAGAAGGGCATAGGATGTAATTAATTAAAATTACAACTTCGCCGTGCATAGGGTAGCTCATCTTCAGCTATATTTTCCAGAAAAATCTTCTCACTAATAAGATAATTTTAATCCTTTCTTTGAGCTGTCAGTGGTCTCCAGTCAATGTCACACATGGGCTTTATTAACACTACTACAACTGGCGACAACTGTGGAGGTACAAGTTCCCAGTGAAACAACAACAATGCAAAACCAGTTTACTTATAACCTCCACCCCTTCCTTACCTGCCCTTGTATGCCCAGTAGGTCACTGTGTTCTGCAGGAGCATTTCTCCTTAAAGTCCCAAAAATATTAGAAGCTCTTGGAGCAGGGCTTTCATTGTGGCTGTCCTTGTTCTGTGGAACAGCATTCCTGTTGAGATACAACAAGCACCCATCAGAAACAATGGAAATCATGCTTGCTTTGACAAGATTTTCCAGCTGAATGAAAAATCCTCTGCCTTCCAGTATTCATTTTGTATTGATTTTAAACTTGTTTTTAGTTGTTCTTTTGCCGTTTTCAAAACTATTTTATCTGTTTTTATGATATGTCTGTAAATCTGTATATGAGACACATATAAGCAAAAGTGATTCATAAATTAATACTTACAGAAAAATAAATAAAACCTGGAGAATTCTGAAGCTGGGTGTGAAAGTGAATTGCTTTTCTATGGTACTCCGTAAGGCTTGATACGCCCAATACCTGGGCTCCTTAATTAAAATCAATGGAAGTGGCTGTGAAGGATTCATATTCTGCCCTGTTGCCAGAATATAACTGGCTCAAGGTTACTCATTCAGCTCCATGGCCAAGTAGGGTTTTGAGTCTTTGTCTCCCAGGTCCTCATCTGACCCGCTGTAAGCACTATGTTGTGCTGCCTCTTTGAGTAAAAAGGATTTGTTCCAAGCAGCTGTGGAACCCGCATTAAGTAAGAGGCCAAAATCAATAGCAATTTTACCAGATAATAAAGCACTTGATGTCCCAGCCACTGTTTCACTCCCTACAATGTGAGTTGTTTCTCTAATGAATGCCATGGTCTCATCTTCTCTCCTCAGTTTTTCACCCACTTTTTTTCTTTTTTGCTAGCATAGGAGAAAGAAGAAAACTGTGTTCATGAGTGTTTTCACCCCTCTTTCCCCCATCTCTGTGGTCTAACAGGTACAGAAGAAGAATTACAGGCAGGAAAAGAAAAGAGCGACCAAGCAACTCTTCAGTGCTTTGAAAGATCCCAGTGTGGTTATTATGGCAGATTGGCTGAAGGTAATTTAGTATAAAGCATCATTTTAAGAAGATCCAGGTACTCTTAGGGCTGTTCGATCAAAATCCATCAGCTGCCTTCTCTCCGAAGGTTGCTTGCTGCTTACAAATAGTCCTGTTTCGAGAATAAAACTTGATGACTCAAATACTATATTTTTTGATCTAAAATTTATATATGTCGAAATGAGCATTAAATTTAGACTAGGGAAGCAAGGGAAATGGCTAGGAAGACAGATAGCCTGACTGTTGGCTCACCAAGGACTTCCTTTCTTTCAGAATGCCTTCCATATTAGTTAAGTGCCCTTTTCTGGTGGTGGTGTGGGGAGAGGAGACCAGTTTTCTGAAAAGCATTACAATGTTAATTCTGACATTTATGGAAATGCATTTAGGCAGAAAATTTAGGAATGATGTATATTTTTAAGCAGAAAATGAAAGAGCTATCTTCATGCCATCAACAGTCCATCCAGCCCAACAAGTCTAAACACTACTGGCAGAAGGTTCTCTTCAGCCTTACTAACCAACCAACCTCCCTTTATTTGGAGATGCCAAAGGCTGATCTGGTGGCCTTGTGTATTTATGGTATATAAAGCTGGGATTGCTAATGGGGCAGGCGTATTTGTTCCCACAGAGGTCTTCTCTGGTGCTCAATGAGTCTGAAATTAGCAACAAAAGAAGCATAGGGCAGGTTGCCATGCGTGTGTGAGATGCTCACCACAGTTTCTCCTGTTTGCAAATATGCCCATAGGCTCAGAAAGGTTGGTGACCTTTGATATAAGCCACACGTTCTTGTTGTTGAAACTTCTAATCATTTCCTTTAAATTATAGCTTCCCACTAATTATGCCATCACTCTGCATTCTTGCAGGACCAAACCCTTACATAACAACGCAGTCATGAAGTCACCTTCTGATCTCTGGTGATCACATCTATTTCTGGCAGCCATTTTCTGAAGTTCTAACTGACACTGGCTTCCATCAGCCCATAGTTAATGGTTCACTTTAAATGTGCCTTTCTGATCTGTTTGTCCCCTCCCTGCTAGCACGTGGAGGAAATAAACTTTGATCTCAGAACCAAACAACGTTTCCATAAGATACGTGAAAGAGAAATGGGCTCCTTTGGTTATTTGAGGTTTTCTGCAACCTTTCTAGGGAGCCACTAAAACACTAGCTATGCTACAGTGGTAGCGGGTAAGTAGGAGGAGCAGACTCCCCACCCCCTTGAAACCCTGGAAATGTAAAAAAATTAAGTGACTTCAGCGTGTGTTGCCCTTTTGGATGTAAGAGGCTACAGTCTCTCCAGGGAAATGCTGCATAAATGTCTTGGGGTAAAAGCAAAATTGCACCCTCTTAATGAGCTGCTTAGTGAAAACCAGCCCTTTTCTTTGCAGGCAGCTTCCCCTGGGAGTTTTGCTTCAGCCCCAAGTTACTTCATGAGAAATCATACAGCATGAGAAGCCACTGGGGAGAATAGAGCTTTTTCAGTATGGCTGCATTGTCCTCTGATCCTATTAAACAAGAATATTCACTGGATAGGGACTGTCTAAAACTGCTTTGCTGGATAGGGGCTTGGCTTGTGAATAAATCCACCTAATTCCTTCCACCCCCACCCCCCATTTCTCAGATTCGTGGGACTCTGAAAAGCTGGACCAAGTTGTGGTGTGTGCTGAAACCCGGAGTCCTGCTGATCTACAAAACACCAAAGGTCGGGCAGTGGGTGGGCACCATCTTGCTTCATTCCTGTGAGCTGATTGAGAGACCCTCCAAAAAGGACGGCTTCTGTTTCAAACTTTTTCACCCGCTGGATCAGTCCATTTGGGCCGTGAAGGTAAGTGCAAGGCCCAAACTTGGCAACAAATGTTGAGCTTCCTTGAGGAGAAAACAACAGGCCCCAAGCAGGCTCAGGAGTAGCTCTGGCAGCTATCGGGGGTCTGAATCTTGAAGAATTTGTTGATGGGATTTATTGTGGGGAAGGGAAACATCAGTTAAATCAAGAGAGATTTCAGCAGAATTATCTTTTTGGGAGCATTCCTCGTGATAGATCAGGAGTGGGAAACTTTAGGGCCGGAGGACAAAAATAACCCTCCAGGCTTCTGTTTAAGGCCCTCGGGATCCTCTCTAGGCTATGCCCTCTATGCCACCGCCCTGCACTTTCTGCCAGTGCTTTTGGTAGGCTGAAATGTGTCCTTAACCTGTGCTTGTTGCCTTCAAGGAGGAGGAGGAGGAGGAGGTAGGTAGGTAGGGGGTCAATTCTCCACATGTAAAGTGATATTTCGTTCCATGCTGCGTCTGTCCTGGTCTAACTAGGTTGGAACCTCTATGGGAACACAATATCGGGCATTGTATTTATACGCCTCTAGTACAATAGAGCCTTGAACTTTTTGTGGGCCTCTGGGCCCAGTGAAGATATTATTGCCTGAAGATCTTGCAACCTCTATTTATAAGTAACCCAAGCAACATCGTCAAGAAATGACGCTCTTTCCCTGAGACATAAATAAATAGCATTTGCTGCCAGCTGTGATGAATGAGAATGGCTCGTCACCACCTTCTGACACGTTCAGAGATTATTAACATCTGCTCTGAGGGAACAGTGCTTAACCACACTTGAATCTGGCCCATTCCTGACAGTAGCAAGTCTGCAGACTGACAGCAAAGATACTGTGAGGAACATTTTCAGTCTAAATTAATGCAGTGCTGATTGCTCCATCGCAAGAGACTATAAATGGGGCCATATTTATGCTTGGAGAGCTGATATCATTTTTCATGCTGGCATTAGAAATATGGTATGTCAAAAATGGAACCACAGACATCCAGGTAAATGTCTCATAGCTGGCCACTCAGAACAGACCCATTCTTGTTTGGAAATGAAACAGTCTGTTCTTTCTCTCTTTCTTTCTTTCCTTCTTTCCTTCTTTCCATTACATTCTGACATGCCAAAGTGCTCTGAAATAAAAAGATTGTGTTTTGGAAGGCAAAACAAAAATTCCATGCAAGGTAATAGTTTTTCATAGGATCAGCCAAAAATCATGAAGAATTGTATTCATTTTTCAAGTTGGAAACATAAGAATCTGCCTTTTAGCAAGTTGGACAAATTTTCTATCTAACTCAGTGTAGTCAACTCTGACTGTCAGCAGCTCTCTGGGATTTCAGAGGAGGGGACTTTCCCATCCCTACCTAAAGATGCCAGAAATTTAAACTGGGGCCTCCTGTGTGCAAAGCAGATGCTGAAACACCGAGCTTTGCCCCTCTTCTTGATCCTGCTTGTAAAATAAATAAATAAAAATAAAAAGGAGGGAGGTGCACAGAAAGATGCCTTCCACAATGGAAGTCCCCAACATGCAGTTTGTAATGGTTATCTGTGATTTCTGCCTACCATGCAACAAATATTGGTCAAATTAGCTGGTATTCAATTCAATTGCGGTCTTTAAAATATTGAAACACAATGTGTGTTGTAATTAATCCTAATAATGAACTTGAAATACCAAGTTGTTCACTTGCAAATATTTATCTCATGGGGAAATGTTGGCAGTCGTTAGAAACCTCAATTTTTTTGTCACAAGGTTTTGCTCTGATGTTTGCATTATTGTCTTTTAAATTGGGCCCATGAACAAATTGGTCTGCTTTTGACCTCCTTAATAAAGCGTTAGGCCTTGGTACCTTAAGCCTGCCTCCTTCCAGGTGAACCATCAGTGATGTCATAACATAACCAAATCTGATGTGCCACTATTCCACCCCTGGTTTTCACATGGCAAGCTGAAAGTGTCCCCGCTGTGAAAATTGCATACTTCCTGAAAATATGTCACCTCAGAGAGGAGGCCTGACAACTTTCCTTTTTTTGTGGCATGTCTGTCTTTCTGTCTCGAGAGACAATGAAGTGCACCTTCAGGGGTGAAGTCAAACTGCTGTGTTAGCAGCACCAAAGTGACCTCCCGGGGCACAAGCCTGGGCAGTGTTTGTAGGTCCTGGGCTGCCCAGACGACAATACCCACCTCTCAGCCTTACTGATGTGGTCCAAAGGAAAGCAGAGCAATACGTTTGGCACTAGCTTGAACACAGGAGGTAATGACTCAATGCATTGTGCATGATTAGCAAGATCCAGTCTAATGACTCCTTATGTGAAACCTTTGATGGGGCTGAGAACTTCACCAGCTTTGAGGTTCAGCACTGAGACTCAATTTTTGTCATCTGGGATGGTCTTTTGAGCTACATGTCATAGCTTGGCTCTGACGTGAACACTTTAAAGTGAGAGCACTTTGGGACATTCTTTTAAAATGCTCTTTTAAAGAGTGTTGATCATTTAATCCTAAACTTGTTTACTCAGGAAGAAAATGAGTTGACTCAGTTAAGTGTGCGAGAATTGCTTGACTGCAGTCAAAATCAGGGAGTTTCTTCAGCTTTCTTACAGAAGCTAAGCTGCCTAATAGAATACTTCCAATTCCAGATATGTTGAATATTGAGAAGCTTTCAAAGGTTCATATGGAATGTGTATCAACAGTTAGCATCACAGGTGGCCAAACATGGACTGTAGGATTTATTTATTCATTGCAGTTTTGCATAAGAAAAAAAAATATTTATTGCCGTTTTTTAGATTTTGCTCCTGAGGACCAGAAAAGTGGGAAATAAAATAAGAGGCTACCTCCAATCATGTTGATCTAGAGATGATCTGACAATTCAAACTGCTGAAGCAACACATTTTCTGACCTAGTTTTTAATACCTAAAAATCTCTGTCGGGGAATGAGTACATTTATTTACTTGCCTTCCCTGGAAGAGGCCAGGCTAAGACATCTTTTCTCTTTTGCAAGATGGGCTTGTGAATGAAACTGAAGCTATTGCTATGGAGACATAATAGACAAATGAGCAGGGCTGGGAATCTCATCATTCAGCTTAGCAGATCACAATTCTGCGGCTGACATTAATATGAACTGGCAGTACTTCTAGTGGCCTTTTCCCTTTTGCTAGTTTTAATCTGAAAGCTGGGCTTTGGGAAACCCTTGATGCATTCTGGATATGAATGGTTTGGGGCTTTTTTATATAAGAGATATGTGGGGGAGGAATCGTGTTAATGCATAGTGCTAATATTTTTAGCTGGAGTAAGGGATAGAGTCACTTCTTTATAACGCCAAAGTGTTTTAAATTATCTGTTAACTAAAAGAACAATTGAGTAGCATCTAAGGTAATGTATAAGGCAGCCATTCTAACCCAACTTACTTGGGAGTAAGCCCCACTGAATTCAATAGGGCTTAGCCGTGGTTAGGATAGTGCTATGAACAATGATGACCCCAGGTCAGTTTTCATTTCTGCCATGAACTTTCTTAGGTATACAAGCACTCTCTTCTTGCAATATGGGGGTGATAACTACGTTGCAGGGTTGTTTTTAAGCATTACTGATATTATGTACATGAAACACTTTGAACCCTGTAAATTGCAGCAGAAATGCTAAGAATCATTACAGTGGCATGCCTGGGAAGGATGTTTAAAACCCACTGGATAAAATGGGGTGCTGATATGGGGAAATGATAAAATATGTTTCCCTTCTTTTTATACATCACTCTAGGGTCCAAAGGGAGAGAATGTAGGCTCAATCACACAGCCTCTTCCAAGCAGCTACTTGATCTTCAGGGCAGCTTCCGAATCAGATGGTAAGTTTTTGACCTTTTCTCTATGTCTACATGCTATTCATTTTCTTCCAGTTAACCAATACAGATCTTTCTGGGCAAGCAGATTTGTTTGACCCCTTATGATTCATGCATTGGGCTTCATGTAATTCATGTCATGCACTCTCTGGGGAAACCACCTTTAATACAGTGGAAATGAGTGCAAAATTTTCAAAGGTAAAAGACTTTAAGGTGTTGTTGTTTTTCTTTGTCATTACCATGCTAAACCTTTGCAGCGGGGTAGGGGGGTGGGGGTGGGATTGCAGAACACTTAGTATTGACGTTCCACATCCGGCTGTGTTCCCCTCCCCCAGACGGGTACAATATATAATTAGGTTTTTTGTGGGTTGGGGGGGGGAGAAGAGCCCATATTTCAATTTCTGGTCAGATGCAGGCAGCTCACGGAAGAGAGATGAAACCTAACCAGTCCCTCAGGCTTTTGCGGCAGTTTAATAGTTCCAATGACTGTCTATCAATCCGTGCCATAAAAGCGATTATCTCCTTAAAGATCAATTTAACTTGACATTTCATTTAACATTACAAAATGTGCAGGGTAAAGTAATATGGTCATTCTGTTGCTGGGGAGGGATAGCGTAGAGTTTTTGTCTTAAGAACCTTCATCCCAGCTGGAAAAAAGAGGTGTGCATAAGAACATTTTCCTTTTGGCTTCTGTGGACCGGATTGACCTATCTTGTTTACAATAGCCTTTGGGCTTCTCTAACCTTTACTTGCGATGAGTTTCATGCAATCTGCCTTATGTACTGAAGCAGCAACCTGCTCCTTTGGGTCCTCATTTAGACCTGTCCATCCTTGAAAACTGCATCTTGATGATGATGGAAATTACTGGTAAAATACTAACTGTGCTGAGTATTGTTGGTTTATCCTATATAGTCTCAATTTTAAAACTATATATCTTTTGGGGGGGATTTATGGGATGCTCTGATTTATTCATTTACCACATTTGTACCTTGTCAGGGTACCAAAGTGCTCAGGGAAGCTAGGGCCAAACCAGGCTTGCAGTCAAATGTGTCTTTGCATTTAGTGTGCATATATTCACATGCAATTAGCAGCCGAAGGAGGGATGATAACCACTGGAATCCCAGCAGCTGGGGAAATTAATCCTTTCCTCCCCTGCTGCAGTCCTGACCAAATTTTCGCCCCTGGGGCCAGTCAAAGCATTTCCTCTCAATGCAAATACCAGTAGCAGCTTCAGTGGAGGGGTGTGTGTGTGTGTGTGTGTGTGTGTGTGTGTGTGTGTGTGTGTGACTTCTTGCCAATTATAACAGTGCATGCTTTATCGGAAGTGAGTCCCATTTGTTCTGTGGGTTGCACTCCCAGATAAGTGTGCATATGAGGGCAACTCCAATTTGCTTTCAAGAGTTTGAACTAAGGTTGCCTTATTCTGGAGCCACCAGAATCCCTGTGACTGGGTGAGCTCCCGTTGCTTGGTCCCAGCTCCTGCCAACCTAGCAGTTCGAAAGCACGTCAAAAATGCAAGTAGATAAATAGGAACCTCTACAGTGGGAAGGTAAACGGCGTTTCCATGTGCTGCTCTGGTTTGCCAGAAGCGGCTTTGTCATGCTGGCCACATGACCTGGAAGCTATACGCCGGCTCCCTCGGCCAATAATGCGAGATGAGCGCGCAACCCCAGAGTCGGTCACGACTGGACCTAATGGTCAGGGGTCCCTTTACCTTTTTATTCTGGAGCCATACCACATAAAGAAAATGCTAACCCGGGTTCACTGAGGAGGGAATCATGAGAGGCCAAACTTTGTTAATCTGAAACCATATTGGTCTTCAGCCAATATTTTGCATATAACATTCACTGATTTACTAACACTTACTATTTGTTGTTCCTTTGGCATTTTGGTGGGAATTGAGTTGCCCTGGGTGAATATGGTGTGGCCTACAGCTGTGTTTTTCAATTACTGTTTTATCGAAATGCCTCAAACAAATGGGCTGAACTAACCATTATGTATGTTATAGTGTAGGCACTAGGCAAATAAGAGCCCATAGTAATTAGTCAGCTCCCTGGGCAGACGGAAATTTTCCTCCAGCAGGTGCCATTTATTCTAATTCTTGTGTTGGATCTGCTGGTGGTATGATCTAAATTCTCTGGTGGAGTGCATGAGCAACAGTCTTAAGGAATTGGTCTAGCGGGAAGAAGAGGACAAAGGGAAGAAATACTTCCTCCCCTTCATTTCCCCTCTCCACACCCGTGGCAGCAACACCAACCCCAGGGAGTGTGGGAAGATCTGCCTGGGCTGCCATTTGAATGTGCAAAGGGGAAAGCAGGACAAGAACTTGGGGAAGTTTCCTCTTTTGAAATCAAACGTGGCCATGTTTGATTTCAT
The DNA here is from genome assembly GCF_965207765.1 of Zootoca vivipara. Classification (NCBI taxonomy): domain Eukaryota; kingdom Metazoa; phylum Chordata; class Lepidosauria; order Squamata; family Lacertidae; genus Zootoca; species Zootoca vivipara. Next base: position 62,809,637 of record NC_142582.1, on the reverse strand, counting down.
TGGCAATTGGCCGTTTTCCTGTATATTTAATTTAATAGCATGACAGTCGCTGCTCCCAATTGGCTCGCATCCAGATCCTGGGTGCCCCGCAAGAGTACGTCCAGGGTCACCACCTCTCTGGTTGGTTCCAGTATAAACTGTTCCAGGGCACACAATTTTGCCTCTTTCTCATGCCTGGAAGGCATATGTAGCCAGTCTTTGTGAGGGTAGTTGAAATCACCCATTACTACAATGTCTCTTCTTTTGGATTGTTCCTTGATTTCATCATCTCAAGATCTCCCTGAGGATTTTGAACAGGGGGGTAATATAGCATGTTGGGGCCCGTTATTGCCCGTTATCGCAACCAATGATGATTCTGTGGAGGAGTCTGTCCCTTTTGGAATTTCTCACTTGCTGGACTCAATGCTCTTTATTGTACATAGTGACATCACCTCCAGTATGTCCTTTTCTGCCCTTCCTATAGAGTTTCTCTCCAGAAATAACCATGGCGGTTATGTATGGAGTACTGTTTTATCCCCAATGTTTTTTAAATACCGTACCTGTATGAAGCTGTTGGGAGCCATCATTAGGAGATATGGGTCTAGGTGCCATCTGGATCTCTTCAGTGAATATTTCAGATATCTTGACAGAGCAGTAGTGAGGGGGAGAGGACACATAATAAAGTCTTGTGCTGCCTGCTCCTGTGCCGCTCTCTTTCATTATGTTAGTGTTACGTGATTATCCAACTTGTAAGGTATCAAAATTACTTTTCTATGACTTCTTTCATCAGGTTCCAGCATAATCACTTCGGTTTATTTTGCTGGCAAATCTGAAGAATATGGCTCAGTGTGGGTTCCAATGGAGGAGGTGGTGTTGTTGTTGGCTTCCAGTTTTTAGTTTTAATCCTTCAGTTCAGCAGGTGTAGTTGATTCTAAAAGCATAGCACCACCTGTAGGACACAAAGAAGTATCGCCTACTTGATTTACCCTTTATCTGTTGAAGGCAGTTTTTTAGAGCAAGTGTTTCACAAGTACGATGGTTGGAGGAACACTTCCAACCACAAAGCCAATGCAAGAAGGTGCATAAGACAACTCAGTCCATGGTCTAAATGCAAGGCCTTAAGTCCAGTAACTGAATCACTTGTCTTGATACTGCATACTTGTAAAACCTGGCAAGTTTAAGGATAGGATAGGTAAAGGGACCCCTGACCGTTAGGTCCAGTCGCAGTTGACTCTGGGGTTGCAGCACTCATCTCACTTTACTGGCCGAGGGAGCCAGCGTACAGCTTCCGGGTCATGTGGCTAGCATGACTAAGCCACTTCTGATGAATCAGAGCAGAGCAGCACACGGAAATGCCATTTACCTTCCCACCAGAGTGGTACCTATTTATCTACTTGCACTTTTATGTGCTTTCGAACTGCTAGGTTGGCAGGAGCAGGGACCGAGCAATAGGAGCTCACCCCGAGATACGGACAAATAAAAATCCACATACTTCTGCAATCCTTAAATATTGTCTCTTTATACATCCATTCCCCCTTTTACTCACTCCTAAATGCACTCACCCATACTGACACTTCCTCATATATAAATGCCTACATTCACTAGCTTTGATATAAACCCACAATTTATGCGGGAGTTACGTTCCAGGGATTGCACTTGAAGCCAAAATTGCATATGGTCAAAGCACATTGGGTTCAGTGATGGGCGGGGTTGCCAAAGTCATTTTCCCCAGAACTCTGCCCCCTTTCTGCTCCTTACTTACTTACCATGTGCATAAAGCTGAATGTGCACAAGTTAAATGTCTGTAAGTTGTGGGCTTACTGTATTGGAAACATCCCTTGCTCTCTTCATTGCCTCCTTCCAAATGTAGCAGTTAACAGAAGCCCCTCCTTAGGCTGAAACCCCCAGGTTTATTCTCTCTTCTTTGGGAGGGCGAGGACCCAAAAGCTTCAGCTTATAGTGGATCCCTTTACCTGCTCAAGGGTCCTTGCAGATGGTCTGTTGGTGGAGTATTTATCCTGATTTGTTCGCACAAAATTTACAGGAAGATTATATGGCACCACTATATTCATTCCATTTTGTCTGCATTGAGATTATATGCCCAGTGTTGTCATTATCCCTACTTTCCAGTACATTGCCCATCGCTTTTCTTACCACAAAAATGACGAGTTTTGTATGTAAGCTGCTTTGTTGCACAGGAGTGACAATGCACTTAACCACATAGACTATATTTGCCTATATATGGTTGAATCATGCCTCGCAAACAGCAAGCCATTTTAATGGGTGATAGCATATAAAAGTGGGGAAAGCCTCACCCAAGTTACAACCCACTCCATGCCACCTACTGGGGGAGAGAAAGAGAGATGTCTGGTTTCGATCCAGAAAGTGGCTCCACATTGGCAGGTGTCCCAGATGTTATCCTCCAAATATAGCCTCATGGACAGGAACTGGTTGCTGCAAGTCTGAGAGTACAGTACGAGTTTCTGGGAGAGAAAATTATGCTTGTTATTGAGGGAAGGCGCTCATTTGCAAGCGAGAGAAGCCCTCTTCCATTCTGGAGTTGCATTTCGAAGGGAGTGCATAGGGGAGTTTTGCAGTACAATATGAAAATCAGTATTTCACCATCGTCTGTCTTACGCTTTTTGAGCTGTTTGATCCTATATGCAGAACCATTTTTTCCTGTTAATAATGATGCCCTTTGGTGTTATTTTCTTTACTTGGTGACATTTTCTTTTAACCCTAGCATTTGCTTGATTGAGGAGGCTGAAGGTTTTATAGATTTATTTTATTTTTTAAAAAACACCTGAAATAATGCCTGGGCGACTATTTCTACAACTGAAGCATTGTGTATATAATTGGTTATATGCCACCAGGTTTAAGGAGCTTTTCAGAATGAACGTCACTTTTATCACTAGTGAAACTGGAAACCAATTGCACACACTTGCCTTGTAGCTCTTGCACCAGTGAGGAAGTAGGATAGGATCAAGCACTAATCTTTGTTTGCCTGGATAGGAAGATTCCCCAGAAGCAAATGCCAGGGTATCAATCACTATCAGCAATGCTTTTTCATCAAGGTTTTTTTCGACACTAGCTTAGGAAAAATAATGCTACATGGTGCACTTTAAATGTTCCACTCTCGAGAGTACATGAGGAATAGAATGGGTGAGAAGCCACGCAATTCGTCTTACATTTCAGGGTTCCCGGGCAGCTAAAATCCATTTGATTCAGCAAAATGACTTTGCTCAGAAATTGCCACACTTTGTCACAGTGGGCACTCTGAAGGGAGGAGCAGGCTTACCGAAGGGAGGAAGATGGGCAGTAGAAAACTAACTAGAAATGGAAGAAAACCATAAATGGAGAACACACTTTTTATTGTCCTTGTAAAAGCTGTGCCATAATAAATGTGTCAGTATTTTTAGGTACAGCACAGTGTTTGCTGAATGAAACTGATGTGGCAACCCGTCTGGGAGCTGCTTGGATCATGTTACTTTGCACAGCTTGGATGTTTCAATATTTAGTATCCATTGCAGAGGAAAACTGTGAGAATCTCAGTAATTTGAGTGGCATGCAAACCACAAATACCAAGACCGGAAACGAAGTATGGATTTAAAATGCACTCTATACGTGATCTGCCTACTGTTGTTTTGGATGAGGGTAAACTTTTAGGGACAAATTGTATCCTGAAATATTTCAGATTTCGGCCATCACCTGGAGGATGTAAAAAGCTATTCATATTGAAGAGAGGGACTGAATATCAAATGGTAACATTTATTCTGCAGCCATCAAGTCTCATTGCTTTCAGGACATTTGAAATCTTTGCTGTGTACTGTATTTCCTGTCTCCCTCGATATGGATTAAATGTCTGGATACACGAAATGGGAAGCAGTCAAGAGAGCATTCTGCATTTTCCTATTTGACCTCTGTGTTTGTGTTTTTACAGGCCGGTGTTGGCTGGATGCTCTGGAACTGGCCTTGCGCTGTTCAAGCCTCTTCAGGCTCAGTGCATCCAAGCAAGGGAAAGATGGAGAGTTGAATTGCTCGGCTGATTCTTCGCATGCTGGCCTATACAACCTACTGCACACGGCTACCATCTCGGATCAGGAACTTTTTCAGTAAGGATGTACACACTTACTGCTTATATTCTGAAGTTCTGTAGTGGTTCCTGCAGTTGAGAGTACTTTTCATGCATCTGCTTTAATCCCTTCTAAGTGGTAGCAGTGAGTAAAAGAGCCATTTTGTAATGAGAGCATCCTTTCACTTGAACTAGGACAAAGTCATGATGGCAAAGGTGTCTGCTTCTGAACATGACTTGCCAAGGAGCAACAGTGAGAGAGGGCTCTTGCCTTAATGCCCTGCTTGTGCATATTCTGAAAGCAATTTTTCTGGGAGAACAGGATGCTGGGCAAGATAGGTTGCTAGCCTGATCCAACAGGGCTCTTTTTATGTTCTCAGGCATCACACACACACACACACACACACACACACACACACACACACACACACGTCCTATTTTCTGTTCAGCTGTGTGTTTCTAACATTTGAGGTAAACATAACAACATCCATTGCTTTCTAAATAGTGAGCTTGTGAGTAAAAAATCTGTCACCTAGACATCAGGAAGGGATACAGATTCAACGGTGGTAACTAGGTGTAGATCATTTCCAAGGAGTAGCATTTGTCTCCCACATATTCAGGTAATGCTAGCAGTGTGTTCCATGATGGGATCAAATCCTTCAGTTAAACATCTTCCCCTTGGGGAATTAAGTCAATTAAGCTGACATGTTATTATTAGTAAGTCAGTTTAATTACATGTAATGCTTTCTTCAGCTTATTTAAATTATGCTTGGAAATTTGAGAAGCAGACATTGTGTCTTCCATAAGTTGGTCATCCTCCATGGAAGAATTCGCTCCCCAGCTAGTGCTGTCTTCCTGTGCTGGGTGACTACACAAGAGAAAGTAATTGTGATTACTTTCTGTTATTGGAATGCCCATACAGGGAATGCTCCACTTCTGTTTCAGGTAGCACTAGCATTAAGTCTTTTCTGTCGGTTACAAAAACTTGCTGATGATTATTGCTAATGGGAATTTTCCCTCTGAATTTTCATGTCTGCTTTAGGTTGAGTTTATGCATTGCTGCACTCATTCGATAATTCTAAATTGTATATTAAATAGAACTCCCATAACCTGTCATATCTTTCTCTCCCCCCCTCTCTCTCACACACACAGCATATAGCATCTGCCTCTACTGTGACTGTTTACCTGGCCATTAAGCAGGGTTGTCAGATCAAAATTTCAAAAGCTGGGGTGTCTGTTCAGCAGATGCCATGGAGATTGAGGGTTCTGAAATCAGGGGTGTACCTGCTTCCTGGTCTGTGCTGCTCTCACAGTCTACGGGATGCTCCATCTAAAATCTGGTAACCCATCATGCAGTATTAATATTTGCAGGGATTACAGATAAAGGTTTTATCTGCTTTCAGTCAATCTGTTCCAAATACAGCCGTGTCTCTTTATTCAGACAGACAGAGAAAAAATTCTCTGAATCTAGAGAATCAAGTGAAACTAGTACTTCTCCCCATCTGTTGCAAACAAGGGCCCCTGGAGACAACCTATTACTGAGCATTTGTCCTGTTTTGCTTGCACAACACTTACTTGGTGGTTAGATTGCATCCAGTCTTTGCTAAGCAGTCATAGAATACTAGAATTGTAGAGTTGGAAGGGTTGCCATATGCCCTCTTTTTCCAGGACATGTCCTCTTTTTCATACGTCATAGCGATCCATAGTTAAAATTAGAAGTCAGCAAATGTGTCCTCTTTTTTGCTCTTCAAAATATGGCAAGCCTAGGACGGTCATCTAGTCCAACCCCCAGGAATCTCAGCTAAAGCATCCATAACAGATGGCCATCTGCTTAAAATCCCCCAGTGAAGGAGAGTCCACAACCTCCTGAGGGAGCCCGTTCCACTGTCATTCTGAGCAGCTCGTGGATTTATCCGACAATGAGGACACATTCTGCATTCACCCTAATTGCTTGCAAGGTGTTTACATGTGTTGCCGTTAGTCATTTGTTCATCCAACACTTTTCAATGCATTCTCCCATCACTTTCCAAATGGTAAAATGTCTGTGTTTTAAAAAGAAAGTGGGTTAGTTGCACACAGGTGACAGAGCACTTTAATCCACCTTACATATGCAACCCTTAAGTTCCCATATGCCTTTTTGTCTCCAAAATCCAGATAAAGGACCAGCTTAGTTTGCTCTTTGGAGCGCAGTAGTTGTTGTTCAGGAAGTCCCAGTTGGTGCAAACAACTAGACGCCAGGGCTTGATTCACACTTTGTTTAAATTGTTTCATGTGGCTGTCCATTTGTATGTGCTGTTTTCCATTTAGACCTATAACACACACCACATAGAATTACTACTGTAAACTTTCAAAACTTAGTGGCAAGTGCTTTGCAAATGATTCCCATGTGGATCAGCTCCCCCTACAGTTTGAATTCCAACATGGTCAATCCCCAGTTGTTTGCCAGTGGAACTGGGCCCAGAGAGCATGAGCAATTTGGGAAACCAGATCTATCCTATTCTGCCTTGTGGAATAAGTATTCCTTCTCTGTCATGCCCTTCAGATTGGGCATAGAGGGCATTTTTCATAATACTGTAGAAAGAGACCATAATAATTATCTATGAAAAAGTTGGACTGTAGGCATTTTTTAAAAAAACAACCTTAGTTGCAACCTTAGTAGAGCTCAAAGCAGTAAATCAAATATATGATCTTTGGGCAAAACACATAAATGACCTTCCATGCTCCAAAGTGTAAGATATTGACATAGAGGTCTCTTCATTTGACTTTTAAAGTGGAGTTGCAATGTGTTGCTGTATGCCTTTATTTCAGATTTGCTTGATTCTAAGCCTTATTCATGACAGTTCTGTTCTGAAATGAAACTGAACGGAAGGCTAATTTTGCTACTACAAGTGGGCATATTATTGAAAGATGGTAGAGACGTGGCTTGGCACAAAGCCTGAAATCACTCTATTTGATTAACATGCAACTGTAAAGCCTCTCAGTAAAGCTTCTCATGGTTTTTGGAGAGTCTTTCATGCCAGCCACACAATTTCAATAATAATTAATCTCTGGTTGTTTGTAGGACTGGCTTTAACAATGAATACAGTGGAACAATGCCTTGAAAATAATTGTGAGGACTGGCAAAAGTCTTTCTGCGTGCCAAGTGGTGAGGGGTCTTCAGCCCCCCCAATTTTTCAAGGAGGGGGCTGTGCTCCCCCCAAATCCTGTGGCCCTGCTCCACCACCTCCTCCCCACTGATGTCGTGCAAGGAGGAAGAGGCCAAGCATGGAGTCCAGTTCCATGCTCCCCATTTCCCACCCAGTGTACGAGCACTGGCATCGCAGCAGCAGGATGCCCGTGTGTCCTAGCCCGGCGTGCGAGTGCTCGTGCACTAGGTGGGAGGCAGGACGCATCATGTAATGTGTAACGTGATGTGCCCCTGCAATATGGGGGGCTAGTTGGCGCCCTTGGATTGACTAGTTCACACTTGTAGGATAAATTGACTAAATTTTCTTTTATCAGGTGACAGTCCTAATGATAACCAAAACCTAAAGCACCCTCAGCCGATTCTTCTTTCCTTGGGGTGTTTAAGCAGAGGCTGGGTGGGGAACTGCAAGGGATGCCATTCCAGCTTCCTGCATTCCATTCCTGCTCTGAACTGTTGTTGGACTCTGGGGTACCTTCCAATTATGTGAAACATTTCTTGAGAGACTCCAAATGGCACTGCAGAGCCACACTTCATTGCTTATGATCCTTGGATCTGGTGAGCAACCATATCTTACAAGACTTCCAGCACCTTGAAACTCAGGCTACGTACACACAACATCTTATTCTAGAATCAGTGGAGACAGAGGACTTGGTTTTTTGATGTAGTCCACACACGATCTAGATCCATTGTGTAGTGTTTGCCTCTGGAAATTGCTTCTTGAGAAACTGATTTCATTCCCAAAATAAAAGCTGCTAGCAGATTGGCTCTGGGTTACCCTGCAAGTTTTCCATTTGAAAACAGATGAAGGGGGTCCCGGCAATGGGGAGTGTGTCCACACCTGCCCAACAGCATTCTGGGTGGGTGTATACCAAAACTGTAATCACCACTTCCTTCTTCATTCACCTGGGGCATGCATGTGCATGGAGGAAAAGGTGTGGATGACTTAAGTCAACGATTCCCAAATGCATGTTAAGTAAGCACACCTACCCTTGTGGACAGCAGAATCTAGAATCAATCAAGATTGAGAGCTGCTAATGTTAAGGAGGAGCAAGAACGTTTCTGGGTTGAGAAAAAAACTACCATTTTCGTGCTACAGACAGATTAGCGTGTATGCAGCCTAAGACATTGTAACCATCTGTGTCTTTCAGCTTTAATGAGTCAGCTCTGGAGAACCACCACCTAGAGAACGATGGTTTCTCAGACAAATCTGAAAGGGACAATATAGAAGAGTCTGAGAACGAGATGCATGAGAGCAGCCGGAAGACGAATGAAAGTGAGAGCGATCAGTCCGAACTCCACGGGGAGTCGTCCCAGGAAAAGAAAGGGACCACCTACTTGGAGCAGAACTATGAAGAATTTGGAGAGGTAACCATTTTAACGTCTCTCTATCTAACCACAGAGTTTGTTATCCATCTGTCCACTGCATTTTTCGCCTTATGATAGAAGACTCTTTCCTTCGTCCCATTTCTTTTATTCTGTTGTGAAGAGCTGAGTCGCACTGACAAAGTCATTTTCAAGAAACAGCAGGAGCGCAATTGCCCCTCCAAGAATCTGTTTTCCAGGACAATTTAACATGCCTTATTCCAATGAGAAGTGTAAAATGTGTTGGTTTTTCCTTCATATCATGAACAAAATGAGCTGCTTGTGAGCTGCAATAGGCCAATGGACTTACGGTACATTAAATGGCTTACTAGCAGAACCACAACATTATTTCTCACCCAGTTTAATAACCTCAGGGCACATGCTCATGCCCAATTAGAGAAAACTTTGTTAACTTTATACAATTTGTTACTTTTTTGTGTGTGGGAAAACTAGAGTCAGACATGGAATTTAAATGGAATATGAAAAAAGAGGACTTTGATTGTATCATTGTAGTGTTTGCCATTGCGCCATTGTATTCAGTGATGCTTACTCCCTTGTAAGACCTTTGTTCATCCCACTCTTTTCAATGCCTTTCCCTGTCACTTTCCAAGCCACAAAAAATCAGATTTATTTTTTTAAAGTATATTTATTGTGCTAGGGCAGCAGAGCTCTTTAAACCACATCAAAGGCACAAACCTAAAGTTCTGGTATGCAATTGAATTCCACCTGCAAAATTCTAAAAGTCTGGAGGCACACTAGCACAGGGTTTGTTGTTTAGTCGTTTAGTCGTGTCCGACTCTTCGTGACCCCATGGACCAGAGCACGCCAGGCACTCCTGTCTTCCACTGCCTCCCGCAGTTTGGTCAGACTCATGTTGGTAGCTTTGAGAACACTGTCCAACCATCTCATCCTCTGTCATCCCCTTCTCCTTGTGCCCTCCATCTTTCCCAACATCAGGGTCTTTTCCAGGGAGTCTTCTCTTCTCATGAGGTATTGGAGCCTCAGCTTCAGGATCTGTCCTTCCAGTGAGCACTCAGGGCTAATTTCCTTCAGAATGGATAGGTTTGATCTTCTTGCAGTCCATTGGGACTCTCAAGAGTCTCCTCAAGCACCATAATTCAAAAGCATCAATACTGTATTAACATAGGGTACCCCTCTATAAACAGTTAAGAATGTAATTTTGTTCTTGATTCCTGTTGTTGGAAAGACTTGCTTTTCAATCCGTTGTGATATATATGTGTGAAGCTAAGATATATGCCTCGCAAAGTTGGCAAATACATCTGATGAAAGCACTGACAGATCAATACACATCATAGCTTATAGTACCACTGCAATAGCTTTTCGTCTAACAGTTTCCATTATCTAAGGTGGATCAAGCTTAGGGATGTTGTTTGTCTGGGGCGCAAGACAGATTGTAACTAATAGAAATCGATAGAGAGGGAAAAGGTTCATTGCTCCTCGCTCACAGGCTTTCTTTTTATCAAACTCCGCTCTGCGGCAAGGGGCATGGCGATAAGTTCCCATTATGGGTTTGCTCTAGGGAACAATGCTCTGCAGGGCAATATTGGAGCATAAAAGATGCCCAAGCTAGGGAAATGCAGCAGCCACAAGTTTCACCTTGTATCTGTAGTCTCAGTCACCTTGGGTTTTGTTTCTCAGAAAATAAAGCAGGGTGGGGAGGTTGTGCAGTTAACTTTTTAGAATATCCAAGGCCATGCAATGACTTCGGAGCTTAAGGAGTTCCTGATTCACCTCAAGCCACCTTGTTAATGGCAAAAGCCAACTGTCTGTGAAGTGATCTGATTCCCCAGAAGCTTGATTGGTGAGTTCTTCCTTTGCACAGCCTGCTTCTCTTACAGACCCAAACTATTCCATATTTTTTTACAGGGAGAATTATGGAGAATGTTGAGGTGGAGCTTGGTTAGCAAGTGCCTTTCCCACAACCACCTTACAGCATTAGTTAAAAGCAGCTTAAAAGCAACATCCAAGTGCTAGATAAGCTTCTTACAGTTTTCTTTGCCATTAAAAGTTTAGATGTTGGGCCCCAATGTCAATAAAACATTATTTCTGCCATGTTGTTGAGAGGAAAACGCTGAGGTTGCTCCAGGAGGTGCATAAACCAGCCTGTTAAAGGGGTTTGAATCTGCATTAATTCTCTCTGGATTTGCTTAGCCGTGTTGAATTGCACACAACGATGACCTGGTTCACACATGGCACTATGTCAAACCATGACTTAGCATGAACATGCAAGCTCCCTTAGAGATGAGGTTGTGGCTTCTTGGCTTCTTATCCAGTTGTTCTTCCGCAGCGACGCTGAGTCATGATTTGGCTTAAGCTGTCCTCCAGACAGGCACGTAGCAAGGGAGGGGCAGGGAGGCGGGGCGCCCCTGGCTCCAGTCTGGTGGGGGCAGCGTGCAGGGCAGTGCTGCCGGCCCCTGGCCCGCCCATCGCCTCCTCTGGCCGAGCGTGCCGCCGCCCTCGCTGCAGCCGCCCTCTGCCCTCGCGCGCTGGCTGCCACCGCCCTCGCAGAGCTCGCCTGCTGCTGCCACCCTCGCAGAGTGCGCCGGCTGCTGCAACCACCCTCACGCGCCACCGCGGACGGACGTCATGACGCATGTGTCAGGCCGTGTCATGACGCACGCGCCAGGGCGGACTGCGTATGTACCGCCCCGGCAGCCAAGCAGCACTGCTCGCCACTGCCTCCAGACCTAGGCTTGTGGTTTAGCTCTCTTCAAACAAACCATGAGCTGTAACCAAAGTTCATCCTGTGCTTCACAGCTCCTAGTCTGGCTAGTAGCAACAGAATGTCCAGAGGAGGAGGAGCATGTCCTCTCTGGCAGCCAGCATGTTTGCCCATTCATCCTGAGCTATGGTCTGGCTTTGTGTTTAATGTGTAAACAAGTGCAACTAAATACGAAGTAGACACATGGCGCAAACAGGAACTTCCTGACTTGATCTACTGTTTAGACATGTCTTCACAATATGAATTTCTCTTTCTAACCAACCAGTATCTACTGATATTTTTAATTGTTTTATGGACGTTTATAGATCATTTTTTAAAATTATATTTCATAAGCTGTAAGCTGCCTTGATATATACTTTATGAAAGTGGAGATTATAAATATTGAAACAACCAAATGGAGCATCAGCAAGCTGAAGGGTTTTTCCCTGCCCTCTTCTCTTTAGACAGGCGAATGCTCTCAAACAGAAACAGTGACCGATGAAAACAAGAGCTTGATGTGGATCATCCTGAAGCAGCTGAGGCCTGGCATGGACTTGTCCCGTGTCGTTCTGCCCACCTTCATCTTGGAGCCACGCTCCTTCCTCAACAAGCTTTCCGATTATTACTACCACGCCGACCTACTTTCCCAGTAAGCAGCGCCTGCTGGCTTTTTGATGATGCAGTGCGCAGATGTGCACCCATGTGCCAGGAGTATTAGTCTGGCTGCAGCTGGGATGTTTGTATGCTAGAAAGGGCTCCCTGATAATACGTGAGGCTCTCAGAGTTAATCGGCTGGTGCCGTAAATCAGGACAGGAATCCATTTCAGTGACCTTTAGACATCAACAGTTTATGGGAGCTGTGAGGAAAGCAAAGAAGAATAAAAATGAGAGGTGTACTGATACGATTTCTGCCGCACTCAGCCTTGCCAATGTGTAATTGGCAATAACTGCATACCCAACCTATTGATAGGTTAAGTTTTGTGGAAAAAGCAGAGCAAACATATAGGGAAGAAGAATCCTGGAGCATTTTTTAAGCAGCAATAACATGTACAGTAAAAAAAAACCCTAGATGCTTTTGGAGGTATAATTAGGGGGATATTATGCAGGCCTTTAGGTTTGGCAGACTAGGACTGCTCTCCTCTGTGCACTTTCTGGGAATACTTTCCACTAAATACAGTGGATCTTACTTTTCAGTAAACATAGATAGGATCTTGTGCAGTAGGAAACCTCCCCCCCTCCTATAAAGTGAGGCAGGATCTAAAATTAGGATATTTTAATGTGCAGTCTGCATGAGCTGGTTTGCAAGGGGTGGGATAAACTTAAATGCTCTTTTCAGATTTCCAGCTAGCTTTTGGTATTGATTTTAAGAGTCAGATGGGTAAAACATTTCAGAATCTACAATTAAATGTCATTGACCCTTGTGTAAGTCTCGCTGTCTCCACAATTTTTATTCAGATAAATGGAGGAGATCTGAGACTTAATTTTCTCCATAAGTAGCTACAGCATTAGGACTGTGGTGCTATAGGCTGTCTGGTTCTCTCAAGTGGCTTATATGACTGTAGATTTCTCCATAGCCCTGCATTTTTAATGGAGTAGCTCATGTAAAACACTACTCATATTTTACTTTTACATTTTATGTCATTGATTTGTTCTAGTATTTAAAAAATTTAAACCTCTTTGGGTGCCTTGGGGAAAAGGTTGGCATATACATGCAATAACTAAATACCCATAATCATGTAAAATTATACTGTAGCCATGAGCTAAGCTACCCAACCAGGGTAAGATTAAGATCAGGTGAAGACTCTTAGATGAAGTATTCAGGCAGTTCCATTCAATTTAAGCTTTGATAGTATAAGTACAAGTTAAGTTAACAAGGGAGACTTGAAAGGGTTTCCACATTGTGGTGCTGTTGGTTCTTTTTGTATCTGATGTGATTTCATGTGTCTGTAAAACCACCTAGGGCAAGCAGATCAGCTAATTACTCTTCTCCTATAGAGCTGCTCTTGAAGAAGACCCATATTGTCGAATCAAGCAAGTCTTGAGATGGTACCTATCGGGCTTTTATAAGAAGCCAAAGGTAAGATTATGCTTAACTCATACTCCAAGGATGCTATAGAACCCTCTTGGGTTCAGGATAAACTAGATGCATTATTCTCCCAGCTAAAAGCTAGCATTGCAAGCCTGCAATTTTTCAAGAATATTTTGTGGTCAAGGATAAACAGAATGACTAATGTTGGTTAAATAGTTATTGGGTGATATCCAACATTAGTAATAGTCAGGGTACAAATATTGAAATCAATGAACTTAAGTTACCCTGGGTATAACTATTGTTGGATATCACTCTTTAAATATAGGGGACTTCTCTTACAATCCTTCTGGAGATAGAGATTTTTTTAAAAATAAATAAATGGAAAAAAGTAAGGAACCTCCAGTTTCTCCCACCAAAACCATCCAGCTTACTTAAGAGAACTCACAGGCTCAGGCTTTGAGCACCGGGACATTGTATTAATTAATTAAATTTGTATACCACCCTTCTTCCACAGATCTTGGCAGTTCACAACATAAAAATTCAATTGAAAGCACAAAATAATGATAAGAACAAGAACAAAACACACACACACACAAACCGATACCCCACCCCTTCCCACAAACACATTTAAAAGGGGTATAAGAGGTTAATCAGCCCAAGGCCTGGTTGAACAATACCATTTTCATCTGGTGCCTAAAGGTGTACAATGGAGGCGCCAGACAAACCTCCCTGGGGAGCACTCCACAAACGGGGAGCCATTGTAGAGAAGGCCTGTTCTTGTGTTGCCACTCTCCAGACTTCTTGTGGAGGAGGCACACAGGGAGAGCTTCAGAAGATGATCTCAGGGTCAGGTAGATTCATATGAAGAGAGGTGGTTCTTGAGGTACTGTATTGCATAATGGTGCTTTGTGAGGTCGGGGAGGGAGGAAGCATGAGGTATTTCTGCTTCCTGTTCCATCTGCAGATTTTGTCTCAACTTAAAACTACTTTTTCTGTGTTGCTCACATAGAAATTCCAGCTCTCAGTTCTTTATTTCTTAGTAATTTCTCCTGGAAGTAAATAGCAATTGTCTATGAAGTTGGAGAACCGCTTTCCAATCCAGTAGCTATTGCTCCTAGTTCTCATGCTAAGACACTTCATTTTGTTTCAAGTGCTGTATTTTGGGAAATATTCCTGTTTTTCTTGTTGCCAGCTGAATGTTTCCATCTCTAAACAGTTTGGTAGCCCAGCTGATAGTTCCATGGTTGTGGTTGGTTTTGTAATTAGATGGGCTTTAGAAATTATGACTTTCTCTTTCACTCTCTCTCTTTTTAATCCAAAACAAAAGGAATTAAGAAAATTTCAAAACTGATTAAGAGCTGAGCTTAATTTGACTTCACTGAAGTCTCAAAAATTGGCACATAGTTCTCAAACTTGGTCATTGTCCAGCGATGGTATCATCACTGGTATAATTTACCAGTAATGAAATATATTTGAGCCGCCCCCAGTGTAATTGCAGAGGAAACAAAAGAAGATAGAGGACTTGCCTGCCAAGTGTCATGTTATCTTGATTGAGCAAAGCAAGGTACTCTAGCAGCGTGAGGTGTTTCCCCAAGGGAAGGGAAACCCCCTGGAATTGCAGGGAGTTGATAGCACAAGGCTTAATTATTGCAAACATTTCCCAATATCGACACAGGGAATGGGTACTCAACTATTTCATAGAATTGTAGAGTTGGAAGGGACTCCAACTAACTCCATGCAGGAATTACTCTATTGATAATTTGGGCAGACATAGCAATGGTTTGCATAGCTGCCAAGTTCTCCCTTTTTTTAAGGGAAATTCCATTATGCTGAATAGGTTTCCTCGCAAGAAAAGGGAAAAATTGGCAGCTATGATGGTTTGGCATGCAGCCTCGAAAGCTTTCTATCCTCCTGCCTATAATTCTTCCTCTCTGGCACAGTCAGTGCAGTGAAAAAAGCCCAAATGTGCACTAGCCCTAGGTGGAGATTTGCAAGAAAAACCAGCCAGTTCAAGTGGAGCTTGAGTAGATGTTGTGATGTGAATTCTTATCTCCATCTGCATCAACTGTTCACTCAGAAACCTATTACACAGGATTGGATCCAGACAAAGTTAGTTGGACTTGGGTCTCACTGATATCAGCATAAAAAGTTTGTCATGACAAAGTCATATCCCACTGATCTTAGAGGCAGTTAATTTCAGCTAATATAAAACCTATTGTTGTATCGTTTATGTTTGAAAACAAATATGTATATGTATATGAACATTAAATTCTAACCCACAGATTGGGACAGTGTTCTATAATAATGTATTCTGTTTGATTCCTCTCTTCCAGGGAATAAAAAAGCCATACAATCCCATTTTGGGAGAGACCTTTCGTTGCTGTTGGTTTCATCCACAGACAAACAGTCACACATTTTACATAGCCGAACAGGTAAATCTGAGCAATTACATGCACCAGATTAAAACTGAACATTTTGGTCTATGTAGCACCATCTAAACTGAACCCAATATGTACATATTGTGTGTATTGTAATTACAATACATATGTAATTTTGTCTTCCCTTCCATTACAGGTTTCTCATCATCCTCCTGTTTCAGCCTTTCATGTCAGTAACAGGAAGGATGGTTTCTGTATAAATGGCAGCATTCTAGCCAAATCTAAGTTTTATGGTAAGACATCAGAGTCAAACAGCTATTTATAGTAGAAAAGAGTTTACCCCATAGTCACTTTTCTCATACCAACTTTGGGCTCCTCTAGACAACCAGTTTATTCAGCATTCATCCTGCTTTGCTTGCACAAAGTTTACACAGAGGTTGAAGTATGTCTTGTCTATATTGAGCATTAATTCTAATTTGTTTACAGGATGGTTATAAACAATGAGCATTCATCCTGATTTGCTTGTGGGCTATTTACACGTATTTCCATTAAGCATTTGTTCATCCCACACTTTTCAAAACATTTCCCCATCACTTTCCTAACTGCAGATAGCCTGGGTCTGGGGGTTTTAATTATGTGAACTAGAAGGTGGTATTCAACATTGCGCTAAGGTGGAGGTTTTGACAGCGCAAGCATTTCTGTTTTCTGTAAATACTTACTATCAAGGAAGTTCTTAAGAGATGAATCACTGAATCATTTTGGCTTCTCTTTGTCCTGCTGTGTATTTGTAAGAGGGGCAGTCATATACATCTGCACTCTTTTATCTGCAGGTAATTCACTTTCGGCATTGCTGGATGGACAAGCAAAACTTACCTTTCTAAGCAGCGGGGAGGAGTACATCATTACTATGCCATACGCACACTGCAAAGGTGGGATATTGTTGGGGCTCTGAAGTAGGGGGAATTGCGGGCCTCCTTCCCTTTCCAGGCGAAGTTATTTTTCTCTCCTTGTAAAAAAGAGACATATATCACCAAACTTAGGGATTTATAACCGTAATACCTTAACATCAGGTCGGACACTGCAAGATCATGGATCAACTTTTTTTAAGAAAGATGAACAGGGTGTATCCAAGGCTGCCATACCACTTGCACAGCAGGCTTTTTTTTTTTTGCTCTGTGGAACTTCCCTCTCCTTTCTCCTGCAGCCCTCTGTGCACCCTCAGAATCTGCTCCAGAGGGTTTGAGTGGAGGACACTCTGGAGCATATTGGAGTGGTGGGGACACAGGGAGAGAGGAAGAAGAAGTCCTCAGCACCTCAGAGGAGCCCACCAACTGGAGACAGAGACTGAGCTAGCTGTAATCACCTGCTGCATCTCACAGGTGATGAGAGGGAATACAGATGAGGGATTTTAATGGCAGTTCATAAATCTGCTATGCAAAGATCTGCTTACAGTGATCAGATGAAGATAAGCACCATTTATCCTTAGCTGCACAGCCCATTCTAATGCATTTTTACACAGAAGGAAAACCAGCAGAGTTATTTTTCTCTGGCATTGTGTGAACTTCAGACTTGCTCTGCTTGCAAATGCTAATCTTCAATTCATTTCAGATGAAGCCAACTCTTGCAAAGTTTAACTTAAGCTGCCGAACCCAATCCAATGCTTGTTTACGCAGATTTTTTTTTGTGTGTGGGGGTATTTATTTGCACCCTCCTTGCTCCTGCTGAGTCAGATGTTGTTGCTGCTGCTGCCCAGTTGTGTCAGCACAGCTTTGGAAATAACTCCCTGGACTCTGCATTTGGTCTCCTGTTACTCTCAGGCTGACTCTGGCACCCACTGGGGAGCAGGAGGAGGAATAATAGTGGTGATGTTCAGCAACTTGGATCAATTTAAAAGCATACTAGGCAAATTCATGGAGGACGCTATCAAAAGCTACTAGCCATGAGAGCTGTCTTCAACCTCCACTGTTAGAGGCAGTCTGCTTGTGAATACCAGTTGCTGGAAGCAGCAGGAGGGGAGAGTGCTGTGGTGCTCAGATCCTGCTTGTGGGTTTCCCATAGGCATCTAGTTGGCCCCTGTGAGAACGGGCTTCTGAACCAAAAGGGCTTTCAGCCTGATCCAGGAGGGCTTTTCTTATTCGTGTTGGTGGATTCCACCTTAAAGTCCTTGACTTCTACTCAAGAATCATATTAAATGAATATGTTGCAGGGGCTCAGGATCCAAGCTCTTACTACCACTTGCTTGAGATGCAAAATAATTCGGGGGTGGGGGGATTATCATGATCCCTTGCCTCTTTGTCCAACTCGGATGAGAGCCATGCTGTGCTCCTTCTCCCATCAATTTTGTCCAATGGTATGGAGGCAACAGGGTCTAAAATGGGACCCTGGTTTGAGTGCAAGGTGAGCCCTGGTCCGAGCCAGGGTTGGGCAAGGCAATTTCAGCTGACCTGTATCCACCCACCTATCCAGTAGTCAGCTGTGATTGTGATGGGTGGTATTCCATGTTGTTCTCTGCATCTCAGATTTTACCCTTTTCCTGTTTTTTATGGAGTATGCTGATTAACGCAACAAGGTGAGGCTGTTTCAGGTTAATGTTATATAACCATTTTTTGTTTTGTTTTTTAAAAAGAGGATTATTTTACACAGACCTCAGTCAATGTGAATGACAGGTTTCAGCAACTTATATAGTCTTGTGCCCCTGATAGCCTGTTAACAGTTTTGTTTCCTCTTCTGTTTCTAGGGATTCTATATGGTACCATGACAATGGAGCTTGGGGGGAAAGTTACCATTGACTGTGAGAAAAGCAATCATCGGGCAGAACTGGAATTCAAATTAAAGGTGACCACCTTTGTCTTGCATTTTGAACTTGACTCCAGCCCGCCAGTTCCACATTTCCCTCCCCACTTTGGCAGGTTTCCTTCCATATTCTGCAATTGCAAGTGACAGGGCTAGGCTTGCAAGTCATCCCAGATTCTGTACCATGATCATGCACTTATTAATAATTAAATTAAGTAAATGTTTAAAGCAAAGAGAGAGTAATAACCACACTTGTTATTGGATATATAGAGAGGGGGGGGTCACTTGATTTTTTTGCTGTATGCAGGGATGTAAAGGATAATAATATTGGTGGATAATAATACTGGTAAAAACTGGGGGATATTAACTAGAGACTAATCGAGAACATAAGCTGCAACAGAGGTTGATCTTGGACATAAAAGGAGAGTGGGAAGCCGATTTTGGAAAACTGTTTTAAATTGAATTGATTTGGCAATAATTTGGAAAATCAATAAAAACAATTGGTTAAATAAATAAAAGATCATGCAGAACGTATGTAAAGGGGGGATGGGGAAGCAGTGAATAAAATCTGAGACGGTCCTAAGGGGCAACAGCATCCTAATGGTGCTCCAAGTTTCTTTAAGGCTCAATAGTTTAATAGTTGTTGACATCGTCATCAAATGCCCATCTCTAAGTAGCAATTGCCCCACATTGGTGCAAGGAAGCATAGTGTATAAACTGAACTTTTCTGACTGTGCACTAAATAATGTTACCTGATGGCTTGGCCATGAGGCCAGTTGAGCACTTCCACCATGCAGCCAGGTGACATACGTGCCCATTTGACCCACATTTGGGCACATAACAAAAATTTTATGAACGGCTCTTTTACGGGCAGTTCCAGAAATCCAGACAAGATCAGCTTGAGCCTTGCATCCTGGCAGATCTCTGTGTTCTTGGCTGGCCTCCAGCTCCCTACCCCCACCCACGTGGGCTGAATTGTATTTTTCTTCCTCTCTCTTCCCAAAGCCATTCTTTGGTGGCAGCACAAGCATTAATCAAATCTCGGGGAAGATTAAATCAGGAGAAGAAGTGCTGGCGAGTCTCGATGGACACTGGGTAAGAAATCGTAATCTTCTTTCCTGACAGTTTTAAAAAATGTCTGTGTGGAGTGCAGGAGAGGACGAGGGCCAGCTGGGAATAGGGTTGCATTTCCAAACTACTTTGAAACAGAGCTTGATTTTGAAGCAAGCAGCTCTCGGGTGAAACAGATGCAACAGACAGTTTTATTTGCTCAGACATAAATCTTGCTGTACAGGTTGCCTCGAAAGGCTCCAATTCTGATAGCTTACCTTGATTTCAATCTAGCAAACAGAGCATGAGTCAAAGATGGCGAGGCTAGTAAATAAAACTTTCTACCAAACTGCAAGGCATCTGGAACAACGCTGGACACTTGGCTGGTAGGGTGGATTCAGAAGACAGCTACCCACATTTCCTCTTAATTAGGGGGAGGCAATATGCAGCATATTTCTAGATGCCAGCAAGGGCAGAGGTTAGGGATTACGGGAGCTGTAGTCCAAACAGCCTCCAGAGGGCACTCTGTTAGCTACCCAGATTGCTGCGGCCTGCACATGAAGCCTTGCTGACAGTTTTGTGACCTACAGAAGTCATGTGTATGTGTAGGAGAGCCTTCTCTTTTGTGATGCAGTAATAATACTGATTAATGTTCTCCCCGTTGGGATCAGATGGGCACTAACCATGAGGGGCTTCCACTGACAACTGAAGACACGCCAGTTTACTCAGACACCCTTCCCATGAGTACTCATTCCTTTATCTTTTTAATTGCTGTGGTGATATTTAACTACGGATGATGATGGTGTTAGAGAATAACATTTGAAGCAAATCTCCATGACTTGGGGTATAACGATGAAAACATTCACATCCAGGACCTGGCTTTGATAGCAGACTAGCATCAGGAATCATTAGCTTTGGAACATGTCTATTGTATATCTTGCTACACATGTCATAAATAAATTCCCTGTACCAAGCTGTGTAAATTTTCCTTCTGGTTCATCCTCTGGGGGCAATTGCAGAAACCAAAGGCCATCACCTATTCAACCTCAAAGCAGTGGAGTTGAATTAGCAGTTAGTTTTCAGAATAAACTAACAGAGGGCAAAGATGAAATGCTGGTGGCGTTTGGATCATTAACAGACAGGGGACCAGGAATGTCATGGTAACAACTGCAGCCTCCCCTTTCTGCACTGGTGTGTTTCCTGCTTCTCTGGGTGGTTTGCGGCTGGTTCTTTTGAGGTTTTCTCCCATGACAAAAATGGGGGACGGAGGAGGGAGGACTCTAGGACCCTGCTGGAGGCCTCCCACCTCTTTCCCAAAGCTGGACAAGCAGCCCTCCACCTTGCAGGGGACCTGATTCCAGAGGTCCTGGCTTTAAGTGTTTTTGTGTAAACCCCAGAAACTGGCTGATACAAGATGTGAATTACCTGTAAACGAAACAAACTGATTGCATGATTTCTGAGGTGTATGAGTCTTTGCAGAACAAGCACAAAAGCTAGATTATTGCCCCAAAGAGCTTACAATCTAGCGTTCCTGCATGGAGAAGATAGCAAAGTGAGGAGAAGGAAATGATGAAGGAAAGAATGGTGTATCAGAAGAGTATTGATGGCTTCCTTTCCTTTCACTTAGATCTTGCTAAGTCTGTGGTGAACACCTCTGCTGACTACTTTATGCCAGCACTAAATTATTCTTATTTTTTCAGGATGGAGAGGTTTATATAAATGACCTGAAAAATGGCAGCACAGATATTTTCTGGAATCCAACCAGTGAGGTCCGAAAGCAGAGACTGAAGCGTCACATTGTGCTATTTGAAGAGCAAACAGAGTTTGAATCTGAGAGGTAATGCAGGCAGATTGCTCCAAGAGAGAAATATAGGCAACATGTGCTCTCTCTCTCTCTCTCTCTCTCCCTCTCTCTCTCTCTCTCTCTCACACACACACACACACACACACACACACACACACACAGTGTATCCCCTCCCCCCATAGCACAGTTGGGATCTTATTTAAATTTAACAATGGACTGCTATGACCCCCCACCTCTGCAGTATTAAAAACATGCCTGGAGCCCCTGAACTCCATGACTGCCCTGGCCTTACTACAGACATTTATACTTGATTCCTTGTTTGTTTCTCAGGCTCTGGCAGCACGTAACCAGTGCAATCAGCAAAGGAGACCAGAACAAGGCAACACAAGAAAAGTTTGTGTTGGAAGAGGAGCAGCGGAATGCAGCGCGGGAGCGGAAGGACAACGGGACAGAGTGGAAGCCTCTGCTCTTCTGGCATGATCCTGCCACGAACGAATGGCACTACAAATATGAAGAGTGAGTGCTCTGTGGTGTGGAGGGGGTGGCTAAAAGGTGTCTGTGTCCAGGTACACACATTGTAACAGGTCGACTTAGAGCACATCTGGTGGAGCAAGCTTGTTTTCTGCTGCTCTAGAGGTAGGACGCGGGTGGCGATGTGGGTTAAACCACAGAGCCTAGGGCTTGCCGATCAGAAGGTCAGTGGTTCGAATCTCCGCGATGGGGTGAGCTCCCGTTGCTTGGTCCCTGCTCCTGCCAACCTAGCAGTTCGAAAGCACGTCAAAGTGCAAGTAGATAACTAGGAACCGCTACAGCGGGAAGGTAAACGGCGTTTCCATGTGCTGCTCTGGTTTGCCAGAAGCGGCTTTGTCATGCTGGCCACATGACCTGGAAGCTGTACGCCGGCTCCCTTGGCCAATAACGCGAGATGAGCGCCGCAACCCCAGAGTCAGTCATGACTGGACCTAATGGTCAGGGGTCCCTTTACCTTTAGAGGGTAGGACCCAAACCAGTGGATTCAATTTACAAGAAAGGAGATTCTGGCTAAATGTTAGGAAGAATTTACTGATGGTAAGAGCTGTTTGACAGGAGAATGGACTCCCTTGGAAGCTGGTGAACTCTCCTTCATTGGAGGTTAAGCGGAGGTTGGGTGGCCATCTGCCAGGGATGCTTTAGCTGTGATTCCTACATTGCAAGGGGTTGGACTATAGGACTCTTCGAATTCTAGAATTCTATGATTCTGTTGTATGATAAATCTTATATCTGCACCAAAGGCTATGCAGAGGGGGGCAGGCAGTTGGGTTCATTTGCCCCAGGCCTTGGAGGGCTAAGTTGGCTGGGGGCCCCCACTAAGGTGTCCTTGTACATTTGGTGTATATTGCTACTAGTAAACAGTGGCTTTTCTTTCTTATAAATTTCTTCTTCATTTTCAAAGTTTGCGGCCCTGGGACCCTTTGAATGACATTGCCCAGTACGAGAAGGATGGCATACTTCAAACCATGCAGAGGCACTTATCCAATCGAATGTCAACTCACAAAAACATGTGCAACAGCAACCAAGTTGCACGGCACAAGGTAACTGGCCATCTCCCCAAGAAAGTCCAAATTTTTAGTGATGCTTGGGCACTGTATTTGCAGAATCCTAGTGAACTGAATAACATCTTGCTATCCCAGTGTCACTTTACGCTGAGCACACCCCGAGCCAGATTTGGGACAACAAGATCCCACTTAGGAATACACGGGTCCAGTGATTTGCTTAAAAAACTACAACCACTATCTGATTTGCTGGATTTTGATCAGCAAACATTTTGTGTGGCTTGTCCTCTGGAATTTTTGGCACAAATTTTAAAGGGGGGGGTTGCAATTTCACTAGTGTCTTTAGAATGATAATGAGAGCTGGTGGGCGTTGAACTAAATGTATAAATGGGATGTGAGATGCCTTAGCCATCCAGCAGGTTACTGAATAGGGGACTGGGCTTTAGAGACCTGGATTCAAATTCCAAATAAACTATTTGACTGGCCTTAGGCAAATTATAGGCCTCAGTTCTTTATCTGTGTGTTGGGGTGAAACTGGAAATGATAGACACACACCTCTACCTTGTGTGGCAGAAAAAGATGAGAACTGTGCTTTCTGCTCTGACCCATATGAATATCCTAGGCTGTACATTGAAGCTTATGGTTATAAGTTGCAAGGACTTGTGGAGAGGAGGAAGAAACAATGAGGGAAGCAATGCCCTTTCACTTTTATTCCCAGTTCCTTTTAATAGTAAATGCAGGTGGTGAGTGCCAACAAAAAGAAACAAAAATGTAGAAACAAGACGGCAGTATTGACACCCAATACATCAAGAAACACACACACAAAATTTTAAGTGGCTAAAAATAAATAAGAATTCATTGTGGAGTGAGCATGCTCAGTAGCCATGAAATGTTTATTGTCTGTTGGAAAAGATAGGAAGGTTGGGAATGGAGTATTATGGGGGAGGCATACAGGTAACTGGCTGCCTGGCGCTTTGAAGAGGAGTACTCTTATTAGAAGATGAGGTTATATTGTAATATTTTGTTGCAGCTACCATTTGCAATGCTCTAGTTTGGATTTTAAAACCTTCACCCCCTGAACTATAGTGCTATGGGGAGGGGAGCTTTAGGAGCCTTGAACCTGAGAAAATTTATTTCAGATCAACCTCCTTTTATTCCACAGAAACCAGTATGATTACTTAGGGATAAGAGGGCTGAGGATTTCAGCCTAAGATTAAACCCTTGAGATGATGGATTCTATAAATTGCATCCTTTCACTTCAGAAGTCTATTTTTGCTAGGCAGATAAATTGGTACATCTCATAAATAATGATAGCCAGTCAGAACAGGAATAAGAATAATGGGATTTATTTATTTTTGTACTCCTCTTCATTTAGAGGTCTGCAAATGATTGTAGAAGGCGTAAAGCCAGCGATCAACCGTCCAGCAACAGTCAGAACACTGAAAGTAGCTGTTCAACACCAGAGTCTGTACAGGAACTTTCAGATGATGACAGTAAGTATCTTGCAGGGTTCTGATACTGTGCACTCTCTCCATCCATATCCAGTGTTAAGTCCTATTGTCATTCCTTGATAACGTAATCCTTTTGCACAGTGATGGAAAACGCTCATATATAGAGACAGATCTTAGGGACAAGTTACATATTTTTATTAGAAGATCAGCAATTTAACATTTGAATTATTTGAGAACTCTCAGGTGGGTGCCATCTGGACCTGACAGTTTACCAGTTTTTAGTTTGTTTGTCTACCAGGCCTAGAACGTCATTTCTCATCACCACTATCTTCCTCAAACTCCCTTCTTGCAAGTTAGTTCAGGCACTGTGATCTGCTATATGTCTTCTGCAGTGAAGACAGACAGAAAGAATTGATTCACATTCTCCGCAATCTCCTTATCCTCCTTCATCATGCCTTCGACTCCCTTCTCATCCAAGGAACCACCGATTCCCTAGATGGTTTCCTGCTACTAATATATTTAAAAAACTTCTTCTTGTTGTTTATGCTTTTAGCAATGTGGTCCTAAAAATCTTTTTTAGCATCCCTTACTTTCTGCTTGTGCTTTGTGTTGCCAAAGTTTGGGTTCATTTTAGTTCTCTTCATTCGCACAGGACTTCCATTTTATTTTATTCCATTTATAAATTTCCTTCCATTAAATATGTTAAAGTGATTTTACACCAAATAAATAAACAATTAAAACTGTTCCATGTGTAAAAACAATTCCATATATACAAGCAATTAAAAACAACTGGACATGTAAAATCCAATTTCTACCCAGCAATATTCAAAATGTGCATTCTTCCTGAATCTTTTTCAGAGCACATTCACGTACTAGTTTCGTTAGGTTTTTGCAGATACAGGCATTGCCTTCATGGGAAAGGTCCAACAAAGCCATTACATGAGTGGAATGACTTCCATCTGTGCAACAGAACTTCTCTTTCACCTGGTAACCCTCTAGAGAAGATTTAAGGGGTGCAGTGTGGGAGTAGAGTGAAGAAAAATCCTGTTGCCTGAGCGGAAGTAACTGGATTCTACCATGAATGTGTAAGAGGATTCCCCCCCCCAACAGATCTGTAAAATCTGCAGTATTAGCATATTAAGCATATTAGCTTAATGAATCCAGAAGCAAGTCAAACTGATGAACTACAGCTTCCAAATTACCTTTCCCCCATGTATGTTAGGGGTGGTTCTCCCTGGGAGGAGGAAATAAAACTTCAGAACATGTGGTGGGGGAGAAAATGCCCACATTTTCCCCATTTTCCAAAAACATGTGAAATCCAGCTGTCATCTTTTCACCACAGGCTTTGAAAGTCCGGGTGCTCAGTGTGGGAAAGAAACCGACCCTTTGAAAGAAATTCACACTGCTGTCTTATCCCTCCAGAGAGCCCAACAGGAGATACACAGGTATGGCATTTCTATTCTTTTTTAAAAATACATTGATCTTCAAATAACCACCACAGAGTTACAGTCTCGTTATTACACGGAATCTGGGATAGAGAGGAGGAAGGTTACCTTGGGCCAGGTGCCTGGGTCAAATGTGAATACTACCAAGCATGAACACAAGCATGACAATAATGACCCCTGACCCATGTGGAAGGTAAAGCCAATAAACTGGACAAGGATTGGCTTCCTTCAAATCCTGCTGTTTTCTATCATAAACATGAAGACATTGCATATATCCACATTTTTAAAGTGTCTTATTTCTGTCTTTTGGTGATGCAGATGCTCAGGACTGATCTTTCTCTTCTGAGGTTGGGGTGGGGGAGGGTAAACTGAAAACTAATCTTAAGTCTCTTCTGCTTTTAAAAAGATAAAAGGGAACAGTGCCAACGATGTTGCGTAAAAGAACTTTGCAAATTCAAATCTTGGCTTAAATTGCAGCTGCCCATTGACAAGAAGGCATTACTTCTTCTCTTAACTTCCAAAGGGTTTCCACTCTTGAGTGAAGCTCAAGCATGATTTAGCAGTTCAGTCCTTGCAAAGCTCTCCCCACTCCAGCGTAGTCACAAAAAATATTTTAAAAAAGGAAATGAGTAAATAAACCTTCTTGTATTTCATTGCAATCAGTTTTCTGGTGCAAGCGTTAGGAGACCTGCAGGTGCAGCAATTCCTCACAGATGCCAGTGCTCTTTAATAGCTCAAAAAGACAATTAATATTTGACATCTAAATCAACAATAAAACTTTCCATGATTTCTTTCTAAATTAGGCAGAATGTTTATGCTAGCCCTAAATTTCGGGCCCGCAATACTTTCTTGCTTTTTGAAGCCTAAGGTTTTGGGCTGCAGGAGGCAAATCCTCAGTTTCCCTTCACAGTTTTATCAAGAAGAAATATGTGGGGCCAGAATGTTTACCAGGCATGTCGGGCACTGAATTTTAACTTGATCCTGAGTTTTGGCACTGTCTGATCTGTGAGCGCAAATGCAGTGTCTGGTTTTGAGTAATGGATTGGCGGTGGCTGTTGTTCTTTCTTGCAGAAACCTCACTGCTCTGAACAAAAAGTCGCTCTACAGGAGGGCCTCATCGAAAAACCTCTTCCTGGACTATCGCTGTTGGTTTCTTCTGTGCATCTTTCTAACATGTCAGCTCTTCATTAATTATGTGTTCAAATAAAAAGCACTGCATTTGGCAGCAATAACAAGTGACCAGCTGCAGGAATGGGGAGACTTAATTGCAAGGAGCCCACTGAGGCACCAAGCACTTTAATACCTACGCAGTCGGAGGCAAGAGGAAGCGAGAACAAGGTTAACCAGGGAGCCTGCAGAGTTTTGTTCTTCAAATTAATGTCATTGCCTTTTTACATGTACATCTACAAGGACCTCTTTACCTGTATGGGCCTTAATGCTAAAGCCAAATGTAGCTTTATTTGTGCAATTTTGTTTTCTATGTTTTGTCATTTTCTGAGACAACTAAGATTTACCAACCAGTATTTGGTGCCCCCTTTAACACTTCTACACATCCACTTGTTTTTATAAAATGATTCCTAGTGTCTTGTTTTAGAGCTCTTCTGTGGGTAGGGGGAAGGGCGTTTTGCCATCCATCAAGATGCCTTTTGATAAATTTCACATATGGAAGGGAACGTTAGGCACCCATGTGAAAATGGAACCAACTGGGGTTATTGATAGCACAGCTTCTCCTTGGGTCAATCAGTGCTCTCACATGCCAAATCCCTACAAACAGCACATCCAACTCCATCCCATCAAGATTGTAAATATACATGATTTCTTAAATCCTGCCCTTCTAAGAAATATGAGGCCACCTGTACACAACCAATGAGGCCTCGCCCCAGAGAGTCAGACATGCCTGTTTAGGATTTGATTTTATATAAATATATATATATTATGTATGTTTTTACATGGATTAAAACATACACACACACACACACACACACACACACACACACACACACACGCATTGTATAAAGGAATGCCTCCGAAATGTACCATTATTCCATGATGGGTGGAAGAAGATGGGTGTAGAAGCACTTCTGTATATAGGTAATTTCATATGTCACAAATTCACTACAGTTCTGGGGTTCACTGGGCTTATTTTGTGACACGGGAGACATTTTGTCCATTGATGAATACAGGGTAGTTATGTGAGCAGCACTTTTCTGAAGTGATCACTTGCAACAGTTGGTTCATCTTCCTTGTGCTTTACATCAAGGGACAACTGTTTCTGAGTATCACAGAGAGACCTCCTTTCCTGTATAGGACTGATCCTGTGATTGTGAGAAGGCACCCTGTGTATGTTGTTTGCTCTTAGGTACATTTAAAGGTTAAAGGTCAGGAATAGTAAGGGTTTGCCACTGCATCCTCCAAATCTGTTGATAGTCTTCCTATTTTTACACCATTTTTAAAAGATTTGCAATATTTTATGTAGACTTGCAGCCAGTACTAAGCCTTTTTTCTGGCCTGAAATAGTTCCAAGTGGTAAGTACTGCTATATATATATATAAAGATATTATATATATAAATATATAAATACAGCCTTAAAATATTTAGTGGTGGTGCCAGTCTGGGCTAACTTTCAATGTAAATGTTTCCAGATTTTTAACTACATTCCTTGTGATGTTCCCTGTTAGGGGAAAACTTGTTTGTGCTTGATACATTGAAATAAATTACACAACTTTCACTTATCACCTCTTTGTGGCTGGATCATTATTGTTCCTGGGACTTTTGTACATGTTCTGCTGCTCACATCGCTTGTGTATTAAGGTGGGAGTTTTCGAAGCAAGTAGGTGTATGTTGTTGTTGTTTAGTCGTGTCTGACTCTTTGGGACCCCATGGACCAGAGCACACCAGGCACTCCTGTCTTCCACTGCCTCCCGCAGTTTGGTCAAACTCATGTTGGTGGCTTTGAGAACACTGTCCAACCATCTCGTCCTCTGTCGTCCCCTTCTCCTTGTGCCCTCAATCTTTCCCAACATCAGGGTCTTCTCTTCTCATGAAGTGGCCATAGAAGTGGAGCCTCAGCTTCAGGATCTGTCCTTCCAGTGAGCACTCAGGGCTAATTTCCTTCAAAATGGATAGGTTTGATCTTCTTGCAGTCCATGGGACTCTCATGAGTCTCCTCCAACACTATAATTCAAAAGCATCAATTCTATCTCCGTTAAGAGGTGGTGGCGTCACATTATGCACTAAAATTTAAGTTGTAATTACAGCTTTTTTTAATTTGGGAAATTTACTCACAATTTTTGTAAGTGGCTGTTGCTCTGTTCCATATACATTTGAAAAGCAATTGACTTTGAGTGATAATCTGGTTGTTTCATGTTAATGTTTATGGCAGAGAGACGGTTTAACTAACAAGGTATCAGATAATGCATTTTTCTTTTCTTTTCTAGCTTGGTGAGGCATGTATCAGGAAGTTTGGTCATTATCCGGCCTTCCAATGAATTACTGCTATTCTTACACACTATTGGCATACTGAGATGAAAACCACTAACAGCACAATCCTAACCATGTCTACTTAAAAGTCCAATTAAATTCAATTGGCCTTACTCCCCAATACGTCTTCATAGCATTGGGGAATCGGTGGGAATAGCTGGATGACTATGCAAGTCAGGTCCCTTGTGAATATATTTTCTGAAAACCTGCTGCAAGTGTATGGAACCTGATGATGCTGTTAGACACAAAACTCCCATGAACTTCAGCCAGCATGGCCAATGATCAGGGATGATGGGAGTTCTAGTTCAGCGACATCTGGAGGGCCACAGGTTCCCCAGCTGTTTTACTGTGTTGTAGCTCTCATTATTGCTCAGTCAGTAGAGAATGTGACTCTTAAAATGAGGTTCTTGGGTTTGAGCCCCACATTGGGCTACAGATTATTGCATTGCAGGGAGTTGGACTAGATGGCACTCATGGTCCCTTACATGAGAACCTGTTGCCTTAATCTCTAGTTATGTTGAGGAGCTGAGCAATTATTATGGTTCCATAGCAATTCAGAAATCTGGGGAAACAGCGTGTTCGCAAACGACTTTCAGGATAGCTGAAAGTTGCTGAAAGACTGAAATGTAACAGAACTATAGATCAGAACATCTACTAGATCTTAACTTAAAACTACAGGGCATCATTGAACAATTGGCTTTAAGAACAGCAGCGTGGATGCCTTGAACCTATGGGAGGATAGGGCAGTAATACATGACACTCGGGATGAAACATTTCCTTGACCTACTTCTTCATGATGACCTTAACTTTTTTTCTGAAAAATAAAAATAATAATTAGCCATTGTAGAGGAAAGTTTTTAAAGTATATCAACTCAAAATAAAAATGCAAGGGTAAAAGAATATAATAAAGCAAATGTGAGCTCCTAGAAATTGTCTAAAATGACTGCACTCCAGCTGTTGTGGCAAGTATCAGAACACAGTAATTCTTCCTGTTGTTCCACTGGAGTACTTTGAATCACTGCTAGGACATCTAGTGGTAGTTTACAGATTTTTTTTATAAGAACTGCAGAAAGCAAGCCACTTATCTACTTTGTGTCACAGATGGTGATGGTGACAGATCATCCTGCACTGGTTCTGTCTCCTCCAGTACTTTATCACTTTAGTGCAGGAATCTGAAACCTGTGGCCTTCCAAATGTTTTTGAACTACGACTCCCACAATTCCTGACCATCGGCTAGGAGAGCTGAGGCTGGTACAAGTTGGAGTACAATAACATCTGGATGTTGTATTCTGTAAGTCAGGGTTGGGAAACTTCAACTGAGGGGGCAAAATGTGACTCTGAATGATCCCAACTTTTCCCATTATGGAAGCCAAGATGACATACATATTGATCATTGAGGACTCCTAGCCAGGTGATGCCTTTATGTGCAAACTGGCATCCTGATTCCCAAAACACAGTGCTTTGTGTCATGGTGATGCTTGTGTGTTGTAGGATTGCTCTCTTGGGTCTTCTGTGCATGTGTAGCTGTTGCACAAGCATGGCTGTGCAGATTCAAGACAAGCTCCTACACAGAGTTTTCCATGGGGTAGGAAAGTGCGGGTGTGAGTAAGAGGATAATGATACGGAGCTAGTTCTTTAATCCAAAGAGTCAGGGCCTAAAGTGATTGCTGGATTTAATATATAGATTAATATATATATGTATGGGCTGTACTTCCATCTTGGATTCCACACTGCCAATTGCTGTGTTGTCTTATTGGGGTGCCACTTTTTTAAGTGATGAATATATGTATTTGCTGCCTTGAGCACTATTCTGTTGGAAAGGTTGGATGTATTTATTAAGGAGATAAATATATGGTAGATATAATCTAAAGCCAGGTACTATGATTGGAATGACAGTGGAATTCAAAACAAAGGTGTTTCTTCCTTACACTACAATTCTATTATTCTACGGCTTAGGATCCCTATATCCAAGGACAGCCTTTTCCAACAAACCTCAGAGCAGTAGCACCCCTCCCCAATGGGATGCTGTCCCTGGAAGGCTAACCTGGTGCCAACTTTGTCATCATTTCAGCACCAGACAAGGACAATTTTGTTTTCCTGGGCACCATGGGCGTAGCCAAGATTTTTGTGAGGGGCAGGCCTTTTGTTAGGGGGGCAGAACCTCAGTTTGCTATATATTTTTATTGGTTCGGGGTAGCTGCCCCTCCCTGCCCCCCCGACTACACCCATGCTGGGCAGTTGAATGTTTTTCTTATATGTTTTTAATACGCTTACACATTTTATTCTTAAAAATCAATTTGGGACATCTTTTGTAGAAAGTGATTCATAAACTGAATAAACCTAGGCTAACCTTTTCCCACGTCACTTGAATTCAATCAATGTAACAACTGGGAGCACTACTTTTATTTTTAAAAATTAGATTTGATATGTAAAAGTACAAAGATAAATAACCATCAGATAAGACATTTCATGAGGAATTACCAGTATCAATATAAAGAAAAGGCAACAAGTCATTCAAAAGATGACCCTCGCAGCCCCTTCCAATTCTACAATTCTATGAAGTTGGGAGATCCTCTCGCAAAACGTACAGTACCTTCCAACACTGGACAAAAACCCTTTATTCCCCCCCCCCCCCCGGCACCTCTGATTTCCCCTTAGTCAATCACATTGGAGCTTCCTCGTTTATCCAGTCGTCTAGGAAGCTATGCGTTTTCATCTCTTTTCGCCTATTCTGCCAGCGGTTCTAACTTTCCGTGCGCTTTACATTTTGGCTGCGGTGATTTTATTCTTTTACCTTTCCCGGCAAACCACATGGAGGCGTTTCATCCTGCAACCGAGCAGCGTATTTATGCTTGTGAAACGGCTAAAAAATACCTACACCAGGGCTGGATATACGTATAAGCTAAACAAGCTATAGCTTAGGGCCTCACTCTCTTGGGGCCCCCAAAATAATTTAAGGGGGGAAAACTGGGTGTACATTTCCAAAACATAAGATAAAAAACTAATAAAATAAAACCTACATACAGCAAGTGTTTTGTGTTGTGTAGGCTCCTATTTGTTATGTGCAAATGGCTTTAGATACCTATTAGGTCCATAAAGTATATTCAACACAAAAAAACAGCGACAATTTGTTGTTGACAAAGGACAGCTGGACATCTAAAGGGCCCCATTACCTTCAGTAGCTTAGGGCCTCATAAACCTAAATCCGGCCCTGCTTACACTGCTACTACGGCGGCGGCTTCGCTCGCAGGCTTCGCGGGAGAAGGGCAGAGCCCTACCTGCCGAACCCGACGGGCCTCCGCCCCAAAGAAGCGCGCTCCTCCACGGGCCGCCCGCCTGCCCTTCCTTGCCGGTCGCTGTGACCCGGAAGGGCTCCCGGCGCATGTCGCGGAAGGCAGGCGGACTGAGCGAGGCGGCCGCTCCTGCTTAGGCTGCCCGGGGCCGGGGGGAGATGATGGCCACGTTCTTCGGCGAGGTGGTGGCGCCGCCGTCCCGCGCTGGCGACGACGACGACGACGAAGAAGAGGCGGCGGCGGCCCTGGGGCGCGAGGAGACGCCGGAAGATCGCGAGATTCGCCAGCAGCTGGAGAAGAAAAGGTGGCGTCCAGGGCGGGCGGGAGGTAGAGGAGGCGCATGGAAACCAGGCACGAGGAGGAATGGGAAAGGCTCGAGTCGAGGCTCTCAGCCTCTGCGGGGGGGGGGGACACAAAAACAAAACCCCAACAACATTCTGGTCCCTTGCAACCCGTCACGTAACAACGGGGGCACTTCTGGGCGTGTGAAGAGTGCCAAACCTCAGCTGAAGGGGTCATGTGGTAACCTAGCCTAGAATGGTTGTCAGTGACGTTAGAGTTAATTTCACTTGATAGGTACATTTGTTTATATCCCTTCTTTCGTTCTAATCTAGTGGCGTACCGGGGATGGACTGCCATCTCGGCACTGGCCAGGCCCAGATGTGTGTAGTTTCTACAAGGGGGGGGGCAGCTATGGCATGTAAGAATGTGTTGTGTGGTTCCCAGTGCAATGGGTGTGAACACCTGTTGCCATCGCCCTTCCCCTTTCGGGGGAGTAATGCAAATCTGCTTGTGCCAATCTGTTGTTTTGGGGGCCGTTGCTCTGTGACAAATGTGGGTAACCTTTGACCCTCCAAATGTGGCTGAACTGTAGCTCCCATCAGACACAGCCAGGGAGTTGTAGATGAGCAACATCTGGATTGCCAAAAAGGTTCCCCCACACCTGCCCTCTGAAGTAAGGTTTACCAGATTTTTTCCAATGAATCCGGGGACACTTTTCAACTTCCTACTAAATAGATGGATTTTGTCAGGGGACTGACTTGTAAATTTGGGGACTGTCCCCAGGAAACAGGGACGTCTGGTAACCTTACTCTAAAGACAGTGATCCCCAGCAGAAGTGTGGGAGAAATGACAGTTTCTGGCTTGGGTTTTTGGGGGAGATTTGTCCTGGTTACTCCTTACAAAGAGTCACCCATACAGATGCTCCTTCATTTTACTTTTCACCCAGCAGGAGTAAAAAACAGTCTGGGGAATGAGTTTCAGTAGAATAGGACAGTATGTGGAAAAAGGTTTATACAGGCCAGGCCCTTCTTCCCCTCTATCGTCTTTGGCTGCAATGTGTAGCAACCCCCACCACCCCCAAAAACCCATGGAACTTCCTGTAATGTTATTCATCTTCTCTCCTTTTGATTTCCTTGCACAAATGGGTTGGGAATCCTTTTATAGGCTGTTGGCCTACTACAGTAATTGCTCTCTAGGGATGAGTGGAGAACTAAGCTTTTAATCCCAACCACAGTTACCTGAGGCTTGAAACCAATTGAATT
Organism: Zootoca vivipara; assembly: GCF_965207765.1. Classification (NCBI taxonomy): domain Eukaryota; kingdom Metazoa; phylum Chordata; class Lepidosauria; order Squamata; family Lacertidae; genus Zootoca; species Zootoca vivipara. Next base: position 62,775,516 of record NC_142582.1, on the reverse strand, counting down.
CTGTGGGACTTCTGAATAGACATGGTTAGGATGGCAGCCTTAGCCTCTTGATCACTGATAGTACTGTGAACACCCAGTGTTCTATATTTAACCTTTCTCAATTGTACAAGTAACACTTCACTGGAATGGTGCCGCTTCTTATCCATCTTCTTGCTCAGGGTATGTTTAACCTTATTTTGTTTTTGTTTTATTTCTATACTCAGGGAAGTTCACATCCTCTGGAATCCAACATCTACTGCATCTAATAACGAGCAGTTTCCTTGCTCAAAGTTCGTATTGGCTGTAGGGCATAATGCAGTAGGTAGGCAATCTGTATGTGTTCTTCATTTCAGTGTTTAACTACCTGTAAGCAGGGCATGATAGAGATGTATAAGATTATGCATCTGCTACCGGTATTATCTTTTGTAATAGTAGAACTTCCATGTAGTTGAATGTAGGAAGATTCAGGATAGACAAAATTAAGTACTTCCCTCAGCACATACTTACACTATTGAATTTGCTCCCACAGGATGTAGTGATGATCACTAGCTCGGATGGGTTTAAAGGGGGATTAGACAATCACCTTTTGATGTGTACAAAATAGTGTGCAACCTTATAATTTTTTGTGTGCATGCACACTTTTTCAGATACACTGTGTATTTGAAGAAGTGTGTGTGCACATGAAAGCTTATACCAGAACAAACTTAGTTGGTCTATAAGGTGCTACTAGAAATTTTTTTATTTTTTTATTTCGACTGTGTCAGACCAACACGGCTACCTACCTGAACCTTATAATTTGTTAGGTATTTTGTAACTGAGTTTAGTAGGCATGTTTACCATAACCCCCTCCCCGCCAGTTGAATTCTATGGAAACCAAAAATGTTTATCTTATTTTCTTTGTATTTCTGTGTATATACACTAAATAATCTACAGGGAAGTTGCCTACATAAACTGAGCTGCATCACTCCTCTTCCACATAGCAACAATGGTACCCTGTTTCTCATATTTTAAGACATACCCATAAAATAAGCCATAGCAGGATTTTTAAGCATTCAAGGAATATAAGCCATACCCCGAAAATAAGACATAGTGATAGGCGCAGCAGCAATGCTGGCTGCAGCAGGAAGAGGAGGAAAAAAATAACACATCCCTTGAAAATAAGCCATAGTGTGTTTTTTTGAGGAAAAAATAAATATAAGACGTGTCTTATAATATGAGAAACACGGTAGTTACGAACAATGTGCAGAACATAACAGTGCTATAGGAAATAAATCTCATTTCTGCTTGCAGCATTCTTGTCTTCCTTTGTTTTGAATTCTGGAAGCTGGGAAGTCGTTGGATCTCTCAAATTGTGGAATGAGTGGTGCAGAACATCAAATACGACCAAAGTCCTTCCAACAGATTCTTTCTGTTTGTTCTATCGGTTGATTTCAGATCCCACAGTAAGTAAGATGGAGAGTTGTCCCCAACGTAGCATTAAGCACCCTGTCAGTACAAGGATTTTGTCTTAGGCAGCTGTACTTTCTGCCTTCTCTGCTCCCAAATGCCCTCTAAATCTGTTCCAGGGGTTCTCCTAACCCTCCAGAGCAGATTTAGGGAGTCCTATTGCACAAGTGGAAATCCTTGCACTGACATAATGCATTCATTGGATACCTCCTGGAGCTTAAGGAATCAGACTTGAGTTTGTTACCTGATTATATCTTTGTATTTAACTGATGTGGTTTGATGCCAGAGACGGCAAAGTTAGACTGTCCAGCCCTGCAGTGGTGTTTGCATTGAATCTTCTTGCCTATCCTTGTGTTTAAGAATTAGAACACCAGCAGTCTGCTTTCATGCAAGTGCTTTTGGACAGTCACATGCTTTCATATTAGCTACATAGTATGCATAACTTTAAGGGACCCAGGTGGCTCTGTGGGTTAAACCACAGAGTCTAGGGCTTGCTGATCAGAAGGTTGGCGGTTCGAATCCCTGCAACAGGGTGAGCTCCCGTTGCTCGGTCCCAGCTCCTGCCCACCTAGCAGTTCGAAAGCACATCAAAGTGCAAGTAGATAAATAGGGACCGCTCCGGCGGGAAGGTAAACGGCGTTTCTGTGTGCTGCTCTGGTTCGCCAGAAGCAGCTTTGTCATGCTGGCCACATGACCCGGAAGCTGTCTGCGGACAAACGCCGGCTCCCTCGGCCTATAGAGCGAGATGAGCACCGCAACCCCAGAGTCGGACACGACTGGACCTGATGGTCAGAGGCCCCTTTACCTTATGCATAACTTTAGATGTGGCCTTTAGTGCTGTGTAAATAATGAGAGATTGTAATATGGTAATCCTTCTTAAAAACACATGCAACCCCTTTAAACTGACTCAGCTTAGACTTGCATGCAAACCATGCGCTCCACCACCACTGAGTTACAGCCTCTTCCTTTTGTCTTATTGGTCAGTGAAGAAAGAGCCTTACAGTAACAATTGTCTGTGGGTGTGTCCTTTGTAGGATTAGCCAATATCAAGTGTGATGTGCAGCACAATCCTATGCATGTTCATTTCCCAAGTTCCATTGTCTTCAGTGGAGCCCCCCCGGAAAATGCCTGTGAGATTACAGCTTTCGGTTATCATAATTACTTTTCATGCTATATATATATATTAACATAGTTCTGTTTAAAATTCATGAAGCATTTATGACTGTTCTGTCATTTCAGGTTTTATTGTGCCAGTGCAATTGTTACGTGGCAGAGGACCAGCAGTTTCAGTGGCTTGAAAAGGTAAGAAGTGGAAGAAATTGGGATACAAAGCAGTGTTAGAAACTGAGATATGAAAGCTAGGAGCTAAGTGGCACTGTAATCCTAGGTTATGGGCACAACAACGGAATGTCTAGGCACGCTTTTTAATAACAAGAATACAAAGCTGAAAATGAATGAACTGCAGCTAAAATATTATGTTTATTTTTCACATGGTCTTAATATTCTTAAGAGGGTCTCTTCTCCAGTCTTCAGAGAGTAGCTGGAAGTGGGGAGGCAGAAAAAGGTCCTCCTTTCCTTCCTGTATTGCTGATTTGTTTTCTGGTCATTGTATATCTGTTTTACTGGGTAAAACATTGACATCATGTATCAAGGGCCAAACAGTACAGAATAATGGTTTACAATGCAGCATCTAAAAGGAAAATTGGTTGGATTGTCATTCAGCTTTGCCTGTCCTTGTTGTTGTTGTTGTTGTTGTTGTTGTTGTTGTTGTTGTTAGTGATATTGCACCTTTTCTTCAAGGCTCTCAAGGTGACATATATAGTTCTCTCCCTCCTCATTTTAACCCCTCAACAACCTTGTGAGAAGGGTTGGGGCAAGAGATAGTGACAGGCCCAAGGACACCCATTGAACTTTGTGGCTGAGTGGGAATTTGAATACTGGTCTCCCAAGTCCTATTCTGACACTTTCCGCTACACCACACTGGCTTGATTTGTTACCTGCAACTGTGTTGAATCCAGCCTGTTACAAACTGAAATCCTCTGTGTCATCCTCTGAACGGAGGAGGATATTGCCTACAAAAGCTGATAACCTCCTTTTCAACACACTTGCTCAGAGGCCTTTTGGCACTTTGACTTTGGTGCATTGGCATCTGTTCCTTGAAAAAGAATATATGATGTTGCATAGGACAGCTTCAAACTGGCATTGCCCCTTAGGCTGTATAAGATAGTGTAGCTCACGGTGTTGTGGCATTTCTTCAATCTGGGATTCAGTTATGGGCTGAAGGCCTATGGATGTCTGAGTTACAGGGACTGAATGTACCGACGAAGTCAATTAAATTGCAGAGAAAGCTTCTGCAGATTTATTGTGTCTCTCAGGTGCCACAGCACTTATGCTGCTACAGTCACTAATAGAACAATCCTTGAGAAATCTACTCAGAAATAAGCCCCCTTGATTTCAGTGAGGAGGGAGAGTAAGACCGTGGCCCAAAGGTTGATTGACTAGCAGTGGTATGAGTGCCATGTTGCCGTTGCTGCTTCCCACATTTGCCTTAAGGGTTGATATCATGGGGAAGAACCACAATAGTGCTGGAGGCTCCTGTAACACTGCTGGCATGTGTGAATTGGCTCCAGCACTGCTATTCATCTGTCTATTCATTTGTCGCACCGCTATTCATTTGTCGCACTTAAATCGGGATTTACATTTTCATCCTAGGTTTTTGGATGCATGCAGAAGACGGATTTGCAAGTGCTCGTTCTTTCAACGTGCTCTGTTACGGAATATAAAACAACAGAATCCACTCTAACACTTCCTTCTCCTTTTCTGAAAGCATTAAAGACAAGCACGTTTGAAGATAAAGTCTGCTGTTCATTACTAGAACAGCCAAATATTGCACGGGACCTCCCTGCTGCAGGTACTTAACAATGCAAAACCTTAAGTTGAATGTTGTTGTTGTTGTTTAGTCGTTTAGTCGTGTCCGACTCTTCGTGACCCCATGGACCATAGCACGCCAGGCACTCCTGTCTGCACTGCCTCCCGCAATTTGGTCAAACTCATGTTCGTAGCTTCGAGAACACTGTCCAACCATCTTGTCCTCTGTCGTCCCCTTCTCCTAGTGCCCTCAATCTTTCCCAACATCAGGGTCTTTTCCAAGGATTCTTCTCTTCTCATGAGGTGGCCAAAGTATTGGAGCCTCAGCTTCACGATCTGTCCTTCCAGGGAGCACTCAGGGCTGATTTCCTTAAGAATGGATAGGTTTGATCTTCTTGCAGTCCATGGGACTCTCAAGAGTCTCCTCCAGCACCATAATTCAAAAGCATCAATTCTTCGGCGATCAGCCTTCTTTATGGTCCAGCTCTCACTTCCATACATCACTACTGGGAAAACCATAGCTTTAACTATACAGACCTTTGTCGGCAAGGTGATGTCTCTGCTTTTTAAGATGCTGTCTAGGTTTGTCATTGCTTTTCTCCCAAATAAGTTGAATAAATGTCTATAGTGATACCTCAGCTATGAAGTGTCCTGCTCAAGGAGGGATGCACTTGGCACCAACTTCGCTGTCTTTTAGGCACCAAGCAAAAACCCCTTTTGATGCTTCCAGGCACTTAAAAAATATTTTTACCATTTCCATTTTTTTATATATAAAAAAGCCTCTCATACTATTAATGGTGTACTTTATAAGCTGGTTGTTTTTAATCAAACCATTGATTAAAGGTGGTTTGTATATAGCCCTGGAATAAATAAGTATAATGTTGTGGCTGCTTTTTATCTGGTCTTGAATGACTGGTGGATGTTCTCTCAGTGGGAGCTAATTGTTAGGAAAGAGCTGGAGAATTTTCTTCAGTGTTTTGCATGGGAAAGCCAGAACTGGAAGGTGACCCATGCATGTGCAAGCACAAGCCCTAGCAGAGGAGAGGGGTGTGCTGTGAATCAACAAAAGCAATTTATTTGGGGGCAGCAGGGGGGGGTAGAGCAACAGGTCAGAGTGAATTGCACTTTTGCTGGAAGGTTGAAGGCACTAATGTGGAGCAATTAATCTCCTGCCTGGCAGGAATGTGTGCTGTTTGCCTCCACTTTTTATGTTTTTTTTAAAAAAAGAAAATGGAACAAATATTACAAAAATGCCAGAAATATTCGGAATTTTCTCCTCCGAAGGGAGCTTACTGCAGCTTACCCTTGTAATTTTTCACTGTTGGGGGGGAAGTGCGGAGCATGTAACAAGAAGTTGGCTGGAATTCCATTCAGACTGATATTGGGTACCAATAGAGTTGTTCTCCTCAATATCATAAGATATTCTGCTGCTACAGCAAGTGGCAGTAGCAGCACCAGCCCAGCTTCATAAAATGTGTTTTATTGACAAAGCAACAGCTTTACAGCATCTACCCAGGCAGGTATGCCGGAATAAGTGATTTGCTTAATAGACTACAGGGATGCTGCAATTGCATTGTGCATTGCAAATCCTGCACGGAGCAGAAAGCTGGGCTTGATGACCTCTGTGGTCACTTACAACACTGGTTCTGTGACAGTGCCTTGAACATTGCGTTAAGGCTATGGAACTCTGACCTAGAGTGTTGGTTGGCCTTTTTTTCCTCATGACGTGTGATTCGTTGTGGGTTTCTTACAATATGCTTGCAGAAAACAATAAGGTGTTGTTGTTTTTTTAATGTATGATTCATTTTGACGAACTGAACATGTTGCTGATTTATTACCACTACAAAAGCAGGTTACTAGTCTCTTTTTCTCTCCTCTCCCCCCCCCCTCCAATGCCTCCTGAATTGTGCCTAGTTCTCAGTTACTGTCAAGTGTGGCAGATCCCTGCAGTGCTTTATCAGTGTTACACTGATATCATCAAACTGGATTTGGTAACAATTGAAGCTTTCGAGCCTTTGCTATCTTCCAGAATCCTGAAGGGTTTGGTGAAGGTAAGGTTTAATTATTAAGCCTGTATGTGGCCTTATTTCAGCTTGCCTGTCTGCATACTGGTCACCATAACAGCTGCTGTGAAGGGACCTAAGAGGAGGCCCTCTGGATCAGACCAAAGACCCATCTAATACACCTGTTCTCACAGTAGCCAGTCAGGTTCCTACAGGAAGCCAGTAAGCAGGACCCAACTTCAAACAGCACTCTCCAGAAACTAGTATTCAGAGGCGTAAGGACACTTGACTTAAACGTTTAGTTATGTAAAGTATTTCTTGGCAATTACAATAATTAAGGATTCAATTCCCAGAAGGGCCACTTTGTTGTATTTGTGGGTGCAAGCGCTGAAGCCTTCCAGCAGCATTGTATTGCTTTTGAGTCACTTCCATGGTACTGAAATTTTCTGCCTCTGGGCGTTAGAAAGGAGCTGTGAATGCAGATTAGGGATTACTGTGTGTCAGGGGTTTCCCTTGTTGAGTGCTTAAAACATTTGCTTAGCTGCTTGTTTGACTTTGTGAGATGCTGTCTTTGGCTTTGATTCACAGCTGGTTGGGATATAAATTGGTTTACATTGAGATTTATCAAAGGTTTATGTTGGAAATCCATGTTTAGGTCATGTTTGAAAACTACCTCATTATCCATGCACTTCGTAATTCAAAGGATAAAAGCTTGTCACTGGACTTTCTTCCACAGGCCACATAACAGAATAATTTAGAGTTAACCACACCTGCCCACAAATGTCTATTTTTACACCAATTTCAACTGCTGTTGCTTCTGAAGAGTCCTGGGAACTGTAGTTTGGTAAGCAGACTACAAATTCTCTGTTTGAGTTTTCTAGCCCACCTGCAGAACTATGGTTTTCAGACTTCCCCAGGACAGAGGGAATGACTGTTAACCAGTTAGTGTCTCTGGTGTAGAAATGCCCTTGGAACAAAGATCTATCAACTATTTCAAAATGAGTGGCACTCAGCTTGGCTTGCACAAAATGTCCAGCAACATAAAACGATCAATACACTCACCCTTCAGTGTGAGCAAGAAATGAAACTGACTGCTAGAGTTCTAGCCACAGGATGACTGCTAGAGTTGTCCTGAAGGTGTAGAGAAAATCTGTGGCAATCCAGTCTTAAATGTAAACTTTAACTCAAACATTGCTGGGGTTTTTGAATCCTGAAGCTCTTGCAGAAACTGCAGCTTTTAAAAAACAGCAACACAAAAAGTTAATGCTTTCTGCCCTGTCCTTCGTGATACTTACCATTCTTAGCTTTGTTGAGTTTGCTTTGGTTTAACGTAAATGACTGCCAAAGTATCTGAGGGTATTTCCACTATGATCATGAGTTATTGGTTCCTCAAACTAGGCTCAATAAGTGGATGAGGCTAGCAACCGTCAATCTGAAATGAAAGACGTCCATATGGTACCATGCGGTCCACACCCTGAGCTTGTACTGATGAACACACAGCAGAACAAGGGTTCCTCCCACCCACCTGCTCAGTGACTGGAGATGTGTCACAAGTGCTTCTCCATTGCCTGCATAGGATTTTCACAACTCTAAAGTGGAAGGAAAATTAACTGGAGGAATACTGCTACAATCCAGGGCACAATTAAACACACGAATTCCTGCTGGTTACAGGAGATATAAGATGGGAGAGTGCTATTGAGATTATGTCATGCTTGTAAGATTTCTACAGGCATCTGGTTGGCCACTGTGAGAACAGAATACTGGACTAGGTAGGTCTTTGGTCTAATCCTACAGGACGTTTTCTTACGTTCTTTAATGATCCACTGTGTGCTCAGTTGAATATTTTTTTTTCATTCTTACCTGCCTTTGAAAAATTAATTAGTTAACAAAAGTGTGAAGCAGGACCAGCTGGTTTGCAAGTTGCAGTCCATAGAAAGAACTGGATATGGTTGTCCTGGAACAGAATATGGATGCTACATTTCATATGTAGTGTACGGAGGGTTGTATGTGTTCGTTTTGAGAAGTTGAGTGGCCAAGAATAAGGAAATACGATAGGCAGTTATTAATGCATTCTTATCTTTACTGGATTTTTTTCTATTTTCTTTTGCCCAGGACATTTCAAGAAACACAGAAATATTGAGAAAAGTGGTGACAACAAATGAAATTGATAACATCTACACTTAAAATGGAGAATTGTCTCGGATACTTTCAAAATCCAGTATTTTGTCAACTGCAGCTACTTTGCCTGGAAGCATTTGGGACTTGTAGTTCCTTTAGAAGTGGAATGTGTTATCTTTTGTACCATATGCTGACTGTTGTGAAGGGGGTGGGGTGTTACCAGCTAAAATGAATTAAAAAGAGACATTTTTATTTTTCACAAACTCAAGTCATTTTTTTTATTTTTGCCATGAGCAAAGGCAACTCCTTACATTCTTCCACCAGTAATCAAATTATATTTTAATGCAGCAAAATAATTGTAGTGGATGTGGCAAAGCCTCTGTCTGTAATTGACTTGGGTTGGCCTCCTACCACAGAAGCAGGGCAGGCAGCAAAGCCTGTGGATGCTGTTAGTTGAAGTGCTTAGGTTCTAGAGATAGGCAAGGCAGGCAAAATAGTCTAATAAGATGCAAGGACATAGGAAGCAAGCACCTGATGACTGAGAAGACAGGAGGCTAAGGAAGGCTTAGGAGAAGAGGGTGGGACTTTTAAGAGAAAGTGGCCCAGAGGAATTTCTTTATGGGGAAGGAAAAGAAGTAAAATGGTGAGAATGGACAGGTAGGTAGAGTGGCCACTTACATTTCCTCTTTTGTTGGCAGTGTTTATCACCACATAAGGAGACATAGATTTGCATAGGATAATTTACATGTGTAGATTCAGAAACAGTTGCTATCATTTCAGTAGAAAAAAGGATCCGTCCCACAATAGCAAGGAAGATTGACCTGTGCATTTATTCAGTCTGTTTTCTATAGGTAAACTATAAACAGGCAACTTCAAGGTCCCTATTCTTCCTTTTGTGTGTTAAATATCTTTATAAACTGGACTTCGATCAGATGGCCATTCAAAACAGAGAACTCCTTCCAATTGAAGCTTTTCCTTTGTTAAGAAGTACCTATGTCAACACTATAGCTAGGACACAAGCTCAGGGACAGGAATTGCAAAGTGTGGAATAGCTAATGTTGCTTGAAATAGCCGGTTAAACCTCTGTCTGCAGGCTTCTATAACTGTACAAAACAACTTTACCTTGTTACTTAATAGCCAGTTAAGTTTTTCAGTTACATTGCTTTCAAACAATAAAACCTTATACTGTACTAAGAAATTGTCCTATGAAGCTTGTTTTGCCCCTTTGAAATTCTGCAGTTTCCTGCCTTAGGTGGTGGCTGCAAAGAGAACATAGGTGTCCATAAGCAGCACAAAGTGTGGGATCTGGAGCTGAGTTAGGGAGCTGTCGACTCAAGAAGGCTGCAAAGAAGACTGAGAAAATAATGTCCTCACTGCCAGTCTCTCTTTACTCCTGTTCTTAGTCACTTACGGTTGTATCATCTCCTTCCTTTCAAATAAGTTGCTAAGGATAAAGCATTCTGGGCAATCAAACAGGTTGGTCTTGCTCATTCAGGGATTCCCCCTGGGTTTACTGGCTCTCTCTGCCCTGAGGCTCAGGAAGCAAAGTGTGGCTTGGGTGTGGTCAGATGGCCTATGAACATGGTGAGACAACCATGTTGAGGCACTTTAGGACCACCTTGAGACTGCCAGGACTGCTGAGGTTCTCCCTAGGGTCCCACCCTGCCTCTTCAGAGGAGGCCTCTCCAAGGTCTGCAGTGGGCAGGATCCCAAAAAGATGCAACTTGCCTTTCAAATAAAGACAGTGAGCCTCCCATGAACCTGCTAGACTGGGAACATTTTTCTGCACCTTGTCTTGAACCTTATAGAGGGGTGCCAGTGAATGCTCTATGTTAGTAATTATGGATGGAATTCAATGTTGTTCTAAGACAATTGTTCCATTGGTGCTCATCTGATGGAACCATCTCCTCTCTCCTCCCTGCACACTGTTCTGGGGGTTCTCTCAACACACACCCCCAGGGCCAATTGGGGCAGGGGCATGTTCAGGGGGAGGAGATATTATTAAGTTAATATACTGCTCATCACAAGACCATGAGGCAATTTACAACCTAGAATACAAAGGTCAATAAATATACGGTAGGTATGGTATAAAAATCAAAGCCTGTGGGTAGGGACCCAGGTGGCGCTGTGGTTAAACCACTGAGCCTAGGGCTTGCCGATCAGAAGGTCAGCGGTTCGAATCCCTGTGACGGGGTGAGCTCCCGTTGCTTGGTCCCAGCTCCTGCCAACCTAGCAGTTCGAAAGCACGTCAAAATGCAAGTAGATAAATAGGAACCGCTACAGCGGGAAGGTAAACGGCGTTTCCATGTGCTGCTCTGGTTTGCCAGAAGCGGCTTTGTCATGCTGGCCACATGACCTGGAAGCTGTATGCCGGCTCCCTCGGCCAATAATGCGAGATGAGCGCGCAACCCCAGAGTCGGTCACGACTGGACCTAATGGTCAGTGGTCCCTTTACCTTTACCTTTTTATGGTATAAAAATCAAAGCCTGTGGGTAGGGACTGGCTTGTTTTGATTATATGTAAGCTACTCTGGGGGCTCTAAGCAAGCAAAGAAAACTCTTATTTTCCTTTTGGAGATCTTAACAATTGGGACACAACTCACCCACCTAGAAATATACTCTGTCTCTTCTGTCCTCCACTCTCCCCCATGCCCGATTTTTTTCCTGGTGACTGCTAATTTGGCTTAGAAATTTACAACCAAGTGAGCTGAACCAGAATAGACAAAATCTGGACTGCTTGCCCCACCCCTCTCTTGAAATAGTCTGGGGGTTAGGTGGGGGACTGTCATGTGTTGATATTTGTGCATGGGGTGGAGAGCAGGAACTGGAGTCCTTGTTGTCGTTAAGTTGTGTCCAACTCTTCGTGACCCCATGGACCAGAGCACGCCAGGCACTCCTGTCTTCCACTGCCTACTGCAGTTTGGTCAGACTCATGTTGGTAGGTTCGAGAATACTGTCTAACCCATCTCATCCTTGAACTGGAGAGCAGTTTGCGCAAATGGCCCTCTGGGTACTGCCAGAGTGCTTTAATGTTCTCACATCTCTATTTCGTCCGGCCGCCTGCCTCCATTGGTACGGGAAAGAGGGTATCTTAGTTCCAAGGTGCCCTGGGCTATAGAACTCCTTTGGAGGCTGAGTCAACCCTATTGCCTAATTCAGCCAGGGCCACACCCTGACAGTATCATGAGCCCTGCTTCCTCCCTCTCTCCACCTGCCCAACCTGGGTGCTGACAAGTTTGAGAGAGCCCTGGGTAAAATACTCCCCTGGAAGAGGAGTGGGGGCACCATCACTTCACAGGCTGCTCCCACCTCCCCGCCCCTGCAGCTACCCTGCACATTACAGGGATCAACAGTGGCAAAGGAATGGACAGGCGCCCCTTGTTCATGCTCCCCCTCCCTGCTCCATATGATTATCTAGCCTGCCAGGTTTGCCTTTTGCTCTCCATGTTCTGGGTGGGATGTGTGTAAAGAAGAGCCTGCAGCGCACGTAGGCCTACTGCGTTCTCTCATATCCTGTTTCAACTGTTTTATTAACCCACAATTGCAATGCTTTATTCTAGTTACAGGTAGGTAGTAGCCGTGTTGGTCTGACGTAGTCGAAACAAAATAAAAAAATTCCTTCCCGCAGCACCTTAAAGACCAACTAAGTTTTTTATTTTGATATGAGCTTTCGTGTGCATGAGCACTTCTTCAGATACACTGAAATAGATGCTTTATTCTGTTATTTCCGTAAACTGCTCATAGTTTCTCACAACCAAGCGGTCTGCTAATCTTATTAAATGAAAACGACAGCATAAAGAAAAACAGCGCGGGCCATTGAGAACTCAGGTATGAGGGCTGCGGCCAGTTGGTGAGAAATGGCGACGCCATCTCTCACGGATAAATGATCCCCAATTCCTTTTCTTTCGGGATAAGGCTACACATTTGAGGGTGGGGGAACTTCCCAATACTGTACAGTAACTTTCTTCCGCGCGGGTGGGGGCGGGGAGAGAGAGAAGAAACCCGCCAATAGCAGCTCACAAGGGGCCGGACCGAAGTTGCTTCTCTCAGAGAACTTGGGAGAGGCGTGGTGCTTTTTCGTCCCATTTGGAGGGAGATATGGCGGTTGTGCTGAGGGTAGCGGTGCTGACGGCCTTAGCGCTGGTGGTGAGTTACGACGGGCAGTGAGAGCGGGAACCCCGGGGCAGCAGCGTCGGTGGAGAGCTGCAGAAGGCAGCGCCGCTCTCCTCGCGAGTTGGGCGCAGGGCGGCAGCAGGAGGGTTCCCCTAAGGGCCGAGCGGCGCGCGCCTGCCTTCCCCGCGAGCCATTGTTTTTACTGCGCCGCCTTTCACTCCCCGCGGGAAAGTTCCCCCGCGCGGCGAAGCGGCCCCGGGTTGGGAGGCGACGTTCTCGGCCGAGTTCGCCGCCAGGATCTATGGAGCGAGTCCTCCTCCGGGGGTGGTTGGGGCTCCCAGCAGCTCCCCCACCCCGGCCCCGCTGGCTGGGACTGGTGAGGAGCGGGTTCCCCCTTCCCGCGTCCCCTGGGTCCATGGTTTTCGCGGGGGAGCCCCTTCCTCGTGACCTGCTGATGCCGCGGACCTTGCACCGTGCGCCGCTTATGTTCGCGGCTGATAAGGAAGCCGGCCGGCTCCCAAGTTTTGGCTCGCTTCGGCTTTCTCCCCGCTGCTCAAAATGGCTCCTGCCCGCACAGGCAATCGGACAGCAGTCTTGAGGGTCGCCTTCTTCCGAAGAGCGGAAAGTTCACGAGGGCGGCGGTTGGCTTTTTGGGGGGGGGTCTTGGAAGTTGGAGGCGCTTCGAGAGGGAGATCGGCTCCAGCCCCGCCGTTTCTCGGACGAGGCTTTGCACTTCCCGGAAACTATGGGGAGTCCGTCGAAACGAAAGTGGGATGGGCGTAGGCGCTCCCCAAGGGGTCCTTTTGCAACCCGCCTTCAAATCCGCAATCCGAAGCTATTCCCTTCTCCGCCTGAAGTCAATACTTGCTACTGTAATAACCATTAATGGTGACGTCATTCATTAAGTGGGTAACGGCATGTTAATACCCTGTGACGTCAGGCAGAGAGCTTCCGGGATTCGAGAGGACTTTGCTCTTCGCGTTCTTAGGCACATTCAGGCAAACTTGGCGGCTCTCCCCCCCCCCTTCCTCTCCAATGTCTGATTTGCATTACGTCTGTTCAGGGTGGATTTGATTTAAATCAAACTGATTTAAATCACGATTTAAATCACTAGTCAGTAAGGCTTGATTTAGTCAGTAAGGCTTTTCTACATAAAGACTAATTCTTGCTGGTATAACTTTAATATGCAAGTATATGAAGATTTTTAGAATAACAACTTTTCATATTAGTTTTTTATCCCCAGTTTAATAGGTTAATCATTCATATTTTGACAACTTTACTGTACTTAGGAAGGAGAAAAATAATCATTACCTTAATAATAACAATTTAAATAGATTTATTCAACTGAAACAATAACATTACAGCATATGCTTAAACAAACATCCATGTTTGTTAACTAATTTGGCTAAACAAAAACAAAATGTATATATTTTAAGAAACTTAGACTGTCAGCCCAGCCTACACATGAAAAACTTAAATACTGTCCACTCCAAACAATCAGAAAAATATTGTTTCTATTCTATTCACTGAACTTCTTGAAACTTAGCACTGAAGGGGTTGTTTCTGTATTCATAGGTTTGTAGAACAATAGGATTAAGGTCTTTTTCTCAACTCTGTTCATGTTATAACATTTTATGGAATTTATTTACCCCAAAAAATAAACATACAACCTTATTCTACATAATTAAAAAACTAATCTTTATTTCATGATGGAATAACCTTTGGATGGTAATATATTTTCCTCAAAAAGCATTTTATTTAAAAAAAATCCGATTTAAATAAAAAAAATCGATTTTGATTTTTTTTAAAAAAAAATCATTGATTTTTATCCACCCTGCGTCTGTTCCTATATTCCTATTACTGTGTTCTACGGCAAATAGTTTCATAAAGATGATCAGCCAGAATTTTACTAGCTTAGCTCCTGATAGGCCAACCCTTTTCCACCTTTGTGGCCTGAAAGGTGGGGGGATCGTTTATATCAGGGGTCACCAAACTTTTTCAGCAGGGGGCCAGTCCACTGTCCCTCAGACCTTGTGGGGGGCCAGACTATATTTTGAAAAAAAACACGACTGAATTCCTATGCTCCACAAATAACCCAGAGATGCATTTTAAATAAAAGGACACATTCTACTCAAGTAAAAACTGTCCGCGGGCTAGATTGAAACCCGGGCCTTAGTTTGGGGACCCCTGGTTTATATCTATGACAGGATGATTGCTTGAGACCGAAATGCTTTCAGGAAGATTGAAATGGGAAAACAACAGAGCAGACACCTATGTTTGGAGAAGCTAGATTGGTAAAGAAAAAAGGATTTATATGCATGGTATATGCGATATAGCACTGTGCCACCAGATGGCGCTGTGCACTCCCGTTTTCCCCTACCAGAATTCCCTGTTTACATTTCCAACGTGTTTAACTGAAATGCTTCTTTGATGTATCTAGATCCAGCTTTAGTAGCTCTTCCGATGTCCAAGACTGGTAGAGTAGTTGGCAAATCAGTTGTACTAGACCTGCTATTAGCGAGCAAAATGCAAGCTGCGGTTCTGTACTTCCTGAGGAGTAACCACTCCAAGGGCACAAGAGGGTTTACTTCTGAATGAGTGTCCATAGGATACTGCTGTTAGGCCTGGAGTTCTATACTTTCCTAGGAGTCTTCTTCTTCTTCTTCTTTGGCGATCACTCGTAGCCGAGTAAGATTGTCTTCCATAAACATGGTTTTAACAATGGGTCTGTAAGTGACTGTGGAGGCCAATTCTGGATCCACACGTCCTTCCAAAGTAGGGACATTGGTTTCCAGGCGGGAGTTGATCATGGTGTGGATTTGCCAAGCGTGCCTTCCTCTTAGCACGTTTCTCCCTTACTGCGTTCTGAGTTCCAGTGTCTTCAAAGCCTTTGGTAAAGGCTGTTCTCCAACTGGAGCACTCGCAGGCCAGTGTTTCCCAGTTGTCAGTGTTTATACTACATTTTTTAAGATTTGCCCTGAGACAGTCTTTAAACCTCTTTTGTTGACCACCAGCATTACGCTTTCTAATTTTAAGTTCGGGATACAGTAGAGTAGTTGGTTTGGAAGACGATCATCAGGCATCCGCACAACATGACCAGTCCGACAAAGTTGATGTTGAAGAATCATTGCTTCAACACTGGTGATCTTTGCTTCTTCCAGTACACTGATATTAGTTTGCCTGTCTTCCCAAGTGATGTGTAAAATTTTTCGGAAACACCGTTGATATTGAACATGGGTGGGGCTGGAACAAAGCAGTTTAGGATTGCACTATTAAATGTATTCAGGCTTTGAATGGATAAAACTTTTTGGTTCCCTTTAAAAGTATCACTTTCCTCTTCACTCTATATATCCAACCACATGGTTAAGTGTAACAGGGCAAATGTGGCTTTAAGAGTTCTATTTAGTAATGTTTTATTACCTATATAAGCCATCTTAGAGTTTACATTCTTTGAAAGATAGGAGTATAGGTCTTTAAAATAAATTTTAAAATACCTGCTTATGGTACTACCTCCTACTCCACAGAATACCCTGGAAGCAGGAAATAGAACTCTTTTCATTTTCTACTTTGTAATCTCAATTATTTAATTTTAAAATTATGTATCGGGGTACTAAACATTCAAACCATAACGTGATTGTTGTATGCACATGATATTTTATGTTACTTTTTATGTTTTATTTTGTTTTGCTCTCTCTATGTGAACACATACCTATGTTTATGAATGGTTGTGGATTTTATTAGTTTTTGTACCTTGTTTACAGCATATATAGCATGTCTTTGTTGCTGGCTGATTTGCTGCTATTGCTTTGCAATTTGCAGCTACTGTATAGCTTGTTTTGATGGACAGGTTTAAACAAAAACATAAAGAAAAGTGAGGTAGGTCCAGGCCACTGGATATTCATGTGCTAATTTCAAACTGCAGGTGGACAGGGGTGGTTATAATTTTGATTGTTTTCCCTTAGGAAAACTAGCACAGACTTCTCTCTGATGTAATATTTAATTATTTATTTTGCAGTGAATTTTTATGCATCCCCTCTCTAGCAGTCAGGACCAGGATGCTGTAAAATTAAGTTATTAAATTCAACAAGCGCTGCTTAGCAGATCTGGCCTCGTAAGGTTCCTAAATGAGAACACACTTTGGTACCATAGGCAAGGTGCTATATTCCAAAGGTTGCAATCCCATAGTTCCCCCATTTGAACATGATGGGGTTTGCTTCTAAATAGGCATGATTAATATTGCACTGTAAATTCACTGAAGAATTTAACTTTTCTTACAAATTTTCCTTGGACTGTGGCAGTAAAAGTGCAGCTGATATTACCACAGCAGCTTGGAAATGTATTTTACAGATTTAGATTGAAGTAATTTCCAACTAAATCTCTCTGATTCTAAACACAGACAGTTTTCAAGTAAATGCGATTTTTTTTCAGTTGGGATGCAAGGTGGAATGTTCTCGCTTGTTAAATGTCTCAGTAACATTAGCAATTTGATAAAATGTTAGCATTAAAAATAAATACTGAATGTCTGAAATGTAATTTCTCCATCAGCCTCTGCCAACCCAAGGGGAAAATAACAGACTTTACACCTAGGTAACAAGCCACATAACAGTATTTTCACAAGTGCATTCTTTTAATAGTCTGTAGATGCCACAGAGAAAAACTAAGGTGCACATCCTAATTAGTTTTTGCTTTATTTCACTACTAAATCACCTTGAGATCATTGTGCTTTAATTCACTCTGTGTATTATTTTCACCCTGGTTCTCAAACTGAGTGCAAAGAAGAAAAGAGTCTCTTCTGCTGCAAGAGCCTAGATGGGGCATCTAAGTCATAATGAAGGGTTTTTGAAACATGGGCATCACATTTAGTATATCTAGGAGCAACTTTCTAGTTTATTTGTTATTGAAATCTCTCCAGCTATCTCTGTGCTTTTTACAGCGTGGTGTTCAAGTCACAACTTGGAAATTCATTCTGTTTAAATCAGCGGGATAGGAATATAGGAAGCTGCCACGTGCAATTTCAGGCCATTAGTCCACTTAGCCCAGGGTGATTTACTCTTAACTGGCAGTGACTCTCTGGGGTCTCTTGCAGAACCCTGCATCTGATCCCTTTCAACAAGACACCATTCTCAGCTGGCCCCTGCCTGCCTGCCGTTTTACTTACAGCCAGTCTAGGACACGACACTGGCTGTTAACTTCCTCCTCCTCAGCCTCCACACCCTTGTATAGCTCAGCAGGGAGGAGGATGGGGGACAAAACTAGAATCTGTTGATTCTGCCTGTTATTGGCTGCGGTAGTGCCTTTCATTGGCTCTGACTCCACCTACTGTTGTGTTCCTTGCCTGGTGTCCTACTAGTCCCAAGGGATACCAGCCACCATTGGGAATTGGTTGTGAGGCCTTTTTTGCAAGTGAGCTATGTAGTCCATCCCAAAGTTGAGTTTGGCCTTATCTCTACCACCCCCGGTGGTAGGACCTATTCCTATTGCACAACAGGTTCACTGTTTCCCATTGCAGAAGTTTATGCTGTGTGCTAACAAGGGTGGTTTTGATCACTTTGTCATATATTTAGGCTCAGAATTAATTGTTGGACATGTAGGCTTGTTCAGATCTTTATCTTGTCTCTGATCAGTTTGAGAACCACACCTTTTTACTACTAATCATCTTGCAATGTCAGATCTGACCACTATATTTATTTGTGCAGCTTAAAAGTAGAGTTCCAAGTTGTGAAATTGTACTCTGAATTCTCTGTTTCCAATAGCCTGAAGCCAGGAGGGCTTAGGGTTGGAGAAGTTCCTGGATCACTCAGAAAACTCCTGTTGACATAGTTTGACTATCTGATTCACAACCACATTGTCTATGAAAATCCCACTGGCATTGGTGAAGCTACTTAGAAATTTGAAAATTTTGTTCTTGCTAATACAGCCAAGATTTTTTGGGAAAGTGGTCCTCCAGAACTGTCCCATTTTTAACATCCCAGATTTTATTTTATAATATAACATTCCAGTTCTCAGAGGTGTGCTTGAATGTATGACGATGGTCCAGTTCTTCATGCCAAAACAACTTAGTGTGTTTCTTGGCTTGCTTGCGTTTTCCATTCAACAGACCTTCCTGATGTGCACTTCCGCTCCAGTGTAGCACTGTAGCACAGTCATCCAGATTGCATAAATTGCAATAAGGAGCTGGAGTTAGGCTGTCTTTCTTATCACTGGAAACAAGTGAGTTGGCATTAACTTTTCAGCACATCATGTAGTTGCCCTCTGTCCATGCTACTGTCCAATTCCTTCTTCAGTTCTAAAAGCAGGAAGCCCACAGTTTGCATGCAGGACAAGGGTATAAAACCTTTAAAATAATGTATCTCTCATATCTGGGATGGGGAACACAGCTATTTCTTATTGCAGGAAATTCTTTTACCCAAAATGTCAAAAGGAGTTTTGCTTGGTGCACTTATTATGTGGGAAAGATTGCTTGCAACCTCTTTTTCTGGTTGCTATGAGGAGAATAAAAGTTTGATTTAATGTTTAAAAAAGCAAAATTTTGAATTGAGCTCTACTTGAAAGCTTAGCAAAGGAATGTTTAGGTGTTCTCCCTGTGAATATGCTGAAGTACTGGAAAGTGAGTTTTTACATAGCCAATAAATCTCATATTAAGTTGGAATGATGCACCTGTGAAGTCCATTCCTATGAAGCCTGTCCCTCTGAATCTCTTTAGGTTGAATCTCCATGGTGGATACCTCAATGTGATCATGAACAGTATCTTGATTCTGGGGGACATTGTTGCAAACGATGCCCTGCAGGTAAGTGGTCATGCAGTTGCTTCTGTATTTAGCAAAATAACTGAGTCTCTCTTATTGTAAAGGATTTGTTCATCATGTTTAGCCTTAATATGGTACTCTTTCCTATATTTTTCATCAAAACTATCTCAGCTATTCTGTAAAACAGGCAAGTATTAGGGCCAAAGCACACGTTTCCGTGCTTATTGAAACATGTATGCTGGTTTGCCAACAGTAGTGCAGATTCACTTTAAAGGTGAAATAGATCGTGGGGGAGGTGGCAACAGTTATTTATGGTACAGTGGTACCTTGGTTTACAACCATAATCTGTTCCGGAGGTCCAGTTGTAAACCAAAACAGGTTGTAACCCAAGGTTACACCTATGGGGCCTCCAAAAAAAAAGGGTTGTAATCCAAAAAAAAGGGACACGCACTTCCAGGTTTGACGTGGTTGTAATCTAAAATTGTTTCAAACCAAGTTACCACTTATCTTCCTCCTCTTCTTTTCTTCCCTGATCCAGCCTTTGGGAATTTGCATCCTTTATGGGGGGAAATATTGCACTTTCTCTGTAAAATAACAACTTGGGAGCTTGTCCAAAAATGATTTCTTATTGCAAAAGTGAATAAATTTCAGAAAAACTAGCAACCATTTAAACCAATGTAAGCTTTCTGGTATGATAGCTCAGTCAGTAGAGCACAAGACTCTTAATCTCAGGGTTGTGAGCTTGAGCCCCATGTTGGGCAAAAGATTCATGCATGGCGACTAGATGGCCCTCTGAATCTCTTCCAACCCAGTGCTAAGGAGATCGTACTGTTGGACAAGCAGAAATGCTTGGGCTTGTAGAACAGTCTCCCCTCTCCTCCCCCTGCATGCTGTTCTGAGGGATCTCCCAACCCTCCGAAGTGGATTTGGGGGAGGAGGGGAAAGCCCTGTTGTGCGAGCAGGAGACTGTACCTTGGCTTCTGCTAGCGTAACGGGGTAGTTGAATTCAGCCTTTACTCAATTTCATTCGACCAAAGCCTTCCTCCAAAACGGAGACTCCTCTCCTCTCTCCCTCATTTGAGGTAGGGTTAGGCTGAGAGATGATGGCTGCTCCAAGGTTGCCAGGGGCTTCGTGGTGGAATTGAGATTCAAACATGAGCCTTCCCAGTCTTGGTTATCTAATCCAGTGTTTCTCAACCAGTGTGCCTCCAGATGTTTTGGGACTACAACTCCCATCATCCCTAGCTAGCAAGACCAGTGGTCAGGAATGATGGGAGTTGTAGTCCCAAAACATCTGGAGGCACACTGGTTGAGAAACACTGATCTAATCTACCCACTATGATATACTTGTCCAAAAATATGCTTGTTTTAGACTTGAAAGAATGATAAGGAGCTACCTTTAATTGTTAAAGCTTAAATGTGACACCCTTTTGAAATGTTCTGCATTTAAAACAAATTTCTGGTTTAAATATTGGAAAAAGGCACCTGTGCCCCACCACTGGAGCACCCCATTTAGGGACCTGCTGCTCCAGGTGTTCAATCTGTTCCTGTGTTTTTTGAGGGGGCTTACTAGGGGCCTCTGGTGGATGTGGCTCCACCATCAGAGCTCTTCCGCAGCAGACTGACACTTCTGCCCCAATCTCTCTCACTCCAGACAATAGCTCTGGGGATTAGTCTCATGCAGTTCTGTGGAATTCACTTTCCAGTAAATGTGCAGCCAACTTGTACACACCGACCTGTGTAAACACACATAAGATTGGGCTGCATACATTCTTTATAGATTGACACCTTTGTAATCTTAATTTAAGCAAAAAGGTTCACATTGCAGTTAAAGTCAGAGGTATGCATTCCAGAAATACCTTAATTAACATGATTTTTTAAAATGTCCCCATATAATAGGTACCCATGTTGCTGAAAGCTGCATTAAGCCACATACTTCTGGAATTTGTGCACCCTGCCACGAAGGAATAGACTACACTGCTCATGCAAATGGATTTCAGAAATGCTTGCCTTGTGATGAATGCAAATTTGGTACAGTATGGTTTTGTGAATTGGTTGTTTTCGGACGCTAGGGTTTCAAAAGGTCAGATGTCTTTTGCCAATCAGTTGTATTTTGTTTTGCTTTAATAGTCTGCTGAGGGGACCCACCACAATCTAATTAAACCAGATATGTTAAAACTATGGCCCTCCAGAATGGTGCTGAACTGCATCTCTCATCATCCCTGGCTGTTGGCCATGCTGGCTGGGGCTGATGGAGTTAAGTAACATCTGGAGGGCAAGAAGTTCCCTGTCCCTGATTCCCTACCCGCTTCATGACCTAGAAGTGGGACCACCTTGAATGCTAGTTCTTTCCAAGGCAGTGTTCACTTAGGGATCTTTGAGTTGCTTTGTATCCTTTGTAGAGTTCTATAAATTAATCAATTGTTTCTCTAAATGTTTTGAACATGCGGCCCTGCCTAAACTTTCATGCTTCTCTGAAAAGAGAGGATGACCATTGACAATTTTAGGAAGCATTGCAGATTTATTTCTATCCCTTTTTTTAGGTTTTGAAATGGTGAAGAGCTGCACTGTGAAGAGTAACACTGAATGTCGGTGCAAAGCTGGGTATTACTGCCCCCCAAGCTGCGAGGAATGTGTTAGGTGCAAGACAAAGTACGTACATTAATGGGTTTGTGTGGCTGTCTTTAAAGAAAGGCTTGGGTACTGCAAAAATGCAAGAATATGTTGGCACGGATTGACTTTAAATAAAAGTGGTATCTCATAATAAAAAAACACCCCTCAAAAAGGCAAATTTTAAATAATTTGTTTTTAAATCAGGTCTCTTTTTGGTACTTGTATTTCCTAAGCAAGGAGGCATACTGGTTGGTTAATATAATGATTGGCAGAACAGTCCAAAGCCCCTTTGTGCTGGGCAAGTTGAGGGCTGCATTGGGTGGAGGGAAAAGCAAACTTGGATGCAGGTTCTTAAGAGTTACAGTTTTCATAATGACCAGGTGGGTTGGAAACAATACAGGTAGTCTGATGGAATAGCTTCTACTAGATGACAGGGGTTTTTTTGGGGGGGGGGGTGATCCATCAGAGTTGATGGAATATCTGATGGAATTTGGAAGATAATAGCTGAATGCTTTAGATGTTTACGGTCCGTTTAAATTTTAACAATTTTACATTTAAAATAAGAATGCTGGTTTTAAAATTTATGAAAATTAACTTTTAAAAATAAAATATTTGTTATTGGTCATCCATAATGTGAAAACTTCTCATCATAGCTTTTAATAGCAAATACTTTTTCTTTTTCTTTTTTTAAATATATTTTTATTAATTTTCCAATTAAAACCAATTATATCACATTCATTATTTCAAATTATACACATATATATATCAATCAAACCGAATGTTATGCCAAATCGTCTAAAGAATTTTTTATTTGGGTTCCCATGCTTCAAGAAATTGGGGATTCCTCGCAACCGTCCACTGCCGTCTTTTTTCTAAAGTTCAAATCGTCCTCCAAGTTCATAATAATCCAGATCTTCCCCTTACAGTCACATAGATGTTTTCCACTTTCAACCGATTGTTTCCCTAATAGCAAAAACTTGTCTCTTCAGATGGATGTGCAAACTTCATAGAAAATGTATTTGCTATTTGTTTGTTTTTTAATAGCAAATACATTTTCTATGAAGTTTGCACATCCATCTGAAGAGACAAGTTTAAGCTGCATGTCTTTAGAAGGCACAGGTGCCCTAACCTGTCTGTCATCTTCTTTTTAAACCTAACATCTAGGTGTCCTGAAGGGCAGATTCCTGTGCAAAACTGCAATGCCACTACAGATATGAAGTGTGGCTCTCCTACAGGTACGGTATGAATACTATGTTTTCCAGAATGACCACCTCTCTTGCTTTTTGTAGTGGGCAGTTTCAAGCCCTAGTGCAGGCATAGGCAAACTCAGCCCTCCAAATGTTTTAGGGATACAGTTCCCAGCATCCCTGACCACTGGTCTTGTTAGCTAGGGTTCATGGGAGTTGTAGTCCCAAAACATCTGGAGGGCCGAGTTTGCCTATGCCTGCCCTGGTGGAATTGAGTACTCTTGAAGATAGCATAGCTAGCTGACTGGAATAGTGAGCAGGAATAGTCAACACTACAACATTTTGTTGCAGGTTCCACCTTTTATTCATAAAGCACCTAAAAATATTTAGGTATAATAAAAAGATAAGAGATAACTAGCCCTGCCCATAGTGTTACCATTTTAAAGCCTGTTTAGAGTGGAAATGGAAAAGTCTGTTACTCTTTTGGCAGCTTTGCTTGCTGTCTCCTATGGTAGATGGTTCAGGAATCAAATCCTCTATTCTCTCAAGACTTCAGGGATCCACCTCTTCTTTTTCCAATGAAATACTCACATTGGCAGAAACAGTGTACTGTATATTCCTGCGCATAAGACTACTTTTTAACCCAGGAAAATCTTCTCAAAAGTTGGGGGTCGTCTTATACCCCGGGTCGTATTACTTATACGGAGAGTATATCCCAAATGCTGTATTTTAACTGGGAAAGTTGGGGGTCGTCTTATACGCCGGAATATACGGTAATATACCAGGGTGCAAGTAACTACATGACAGCCTGAATCTGCAACTGGTTACCTTTCTGCACTAACACAACTTGAAATTGGTGACATCTCTGTGACTTAACAGCAGGATTGAGGCTACAAGGCATAGACCTCATTTGGACATAAAGTGAAATCATAATTTATTGTTACATTTGACCAAGTCCCTGCGGTTTGGGGGTTACCTATGGCAGTGGAAGACAGGAGTGCCTGGCGTGCTCTGGTCCATGGGGTCACATACATTCTGCTTGGCTAATATTGTTTTTAAGGGCACCCAGTCACTGTTATTAATGAACTTATGAAACTGAACATTTTTCACCCCACATTGCTGCATTATTAATGAACTTATGAAACTGAACATTTTTCACCCCACATTGCTGCGTTCTTGGGAGATAGTGGCCTGTGTCTTCTTTCATGGCCCCCTTCCTACGTTTACTATCAGAGGCACCAGGTACGTTTTTGTAAAGCATTAGTTAATTATTTTACCCAAAGCAAGCTGGGTGTATCTTTCATCAATATTTCAGCCCAAGTGAAAGGTTCTGGTGATTGGGACCTGTTTCTAATGTGCTTTTTTTTCCCCTTTCCTTCCAGAAACCAAGGATGCCACTTCACTTCATATAGTCATTACATTTGTTGTTGTTTTTGTTGTTGTTTTTATCATTGGATTTGGTGCTTTTGCATTAATTCGCTGGAAGTCTACAAGAAATGGTTTCTGTCAAAGCGATGAAGGTAATTTCCTGGAAAACAGCTGGGATTTGGGAAAGAGCCAGTGGGAAGGACCAGCTCTCAGTGTCCGAGGACATGTGTAGCTTGCAGAAGGTCCCAGAACCAATCCCTTCCCGCCTATTTATCTACTTGCACTTTGACGTGCTTTCAAATTGCTAGGTTGGCAGGAGCTGGGACCGAACAACGGGAGCTCACCCCGTCACGGGGCCTCGAACCACCGCAAGTCCAAGCAGCACAGTGGTTTAAACCACAGCGCCACCTGCGTCCCTATTTGAAAGTTAAACACCATCAAAATCAGGGCCTTACACCAGAGAGTGCTTTGTAGTGTTTAGGAGGTCATCCTATTGGTGCAAGTGCTTCTGCTTGCCCTGTGGAACAGTGTACCCACCCTCACCCTTATGCTGCTCTGGGGGTTCTCCTGTTCATTCCACTGTGTTAATCCACTGTGTTAATCATAAAACTAAGAATGAAGAGAACATGACATTCCAACCGTCTTTAGTCAGGCATCCCCAAACTTCGGCCCTCCAGATGTTTTGGACTACAATTCCCATCATCCCTGACCACTGGTCCTGTTAGCTAGGGATCATGAGAGTTGTAGTCTAAAACATCTGGAGGGCCGCAGTTTGGGGATGCCTGGTCTTAGTTATGTTTTGAAAAATTTTCAAAGTTGCTGTATTATGACCAATACACTGATATATAAACATTTATTTCTCTCTCTCACCATTCCTGTCAAGAAACTTCTCCCCAACCTTGGTGGGTAAGTGTCCATAAATATCATTCCATATTATAGAAACATGCCTGGTATACTTAGCCTCTTGCCTTCCCCATATTTTGGGTGGACATGGCTGGCAGTTGTCATTGTGGGGTGTGTGAAGCAGGACATTGTGGTCAGTTCCTTTCCATTAGTCTCTTGCATCTCATAATCTCATTGATGAGTTATGAGATGCAAGAGACTAATGGAAAGGAACTGACCACAATGTCCTGCTTCATAGAGTTTGATGACATTTTTTTAAACACCTGGCCCGGGGGGGGGGATCTGCAGTCTCATTCAGGAAAGAATATGAGGTTTTTTTTGCTAGGTCAGGTAATTATGGTAATTAAACTATTTTTTTGAAATCCTTTGCTATACTGGGTTCCATGTGCTCAGCGCTGTGTGCTGTTGCAGTCATGATAACTTGTCATGATATAGTGCAGATATCTAGTACACAAGTGATAGTTGCTCAGTTTATTAACTGTGGACCAATGGTATAATGCAATTTGGCAAGCGGCATTATTGGAAAAACTGTTAATTGACAGAAAAAATTAAATTAGCAAGAGGTCAAAAGAAACATCAATTTTTATGCAGTTTGGTGTGACTTTATTGGCTACACAAATAATGAGGCATATGGTAGAACAGTGCCATAGTTTACAGCACAGTCTGGCATGCGTGAAGTACATACTTTAATTCCCCAACCACCACCTTTATACAAATTCTAATTGTTATGGAAACAAAATAGCTTTTACTTATACTCATCAATCTAAGCAATACGTGTTAATATACATCATTTCATAAATGTAATAATTATAATAATTTTGGTATATACACTTTGACACAACTTTGTTAGTATATTCAGAAATGTTTATTGTTTTCTGTTTATGTATTTGTTGCATGTCATGTGCTAGAATGTAAACAGATATATCTCGGTATAACCATATTAAAAAATTTAAATATGAAAATGAATAAAACCTTTGTTACCAAAAGTATATATATAATGAGAGATAACTATTGGTTGCATATAAAGTGGATCATTGATGCCTATGTGTACTTTAGCAGTTTGCCATGCTGGCATGCCAATATTGCCCATGCATGCATGCATCAGCAATCCAGTTTGTTACACTGAGCACATGCAACCCTTTATAGGTAAGGTTTTTTAAAAAAACAAAAACAAAGCACACCGAATCTTGCATTTAAATTGGGTTTCTGCTTTCAGGAACACTGTAACAAAAAGAAACCTGGACCAAATGGAGCTTCATCTGAATCGGTAAAACATTCTGATGTTCTTATGCTTAGTCTGTGATCCTATACCCCAGGGGTGGCTAACCTGTGGCTTCCTGGTGTTGCTGTACTACAACTCCAATCATCCCTTACTATTAGCCATTGTGGCTGGGGCTGATGACAGTTGGAGGTCCAACACATCTGGAGAGCCTCAGGTTAGTTACCCCTGCTGTAAACAGGCGCATGGAAATAAATCTGCCTCATCTAAGTGTGTACTGCTGAGTAAACATGTCCAGGATTGTGCTTTTGACACACACAAGCATTCCTAAAGCTGACAACCATCTCATACCAAAAGGGGTTTTTTTTCCTTTTATTTGCAGCTGCTTGTAAATCAGATAGAAAAGCCAGGACCTGTATCGGAAAACAAGTTGCCTGGGAATACTGACAGAAGTGACCTGGCAGCGGGCAGCACAAATGAAGAACCTCTCCTGGGAAGCACTGAATCCACCGCTGCAAGCCTGCAGCCCAATGTAAGAAAGTGTGGAAGCTGTTCAACTGGAATTTTCTCTATACCTGATGACTGGGGTGGGAGCATCTCTGACCACTGGCCTTGCTAGCTAAATCTTACAGGAGTTGGGAGCTCAAAACATGTGGAGGGTCCAAAGGTTTCCCCACCTCTGTTTTATGGTGGTGTGCGAGAAACTGATTAGGTTAGCTGGCTGTTTCTTGGGTACCAGCAATACAAGAACAGCAGTTGGAGCTCAAGCAAAGAACATACTTAAGGTAGACGGAAACAAAAAAAGCAAATATAGTCATGCCTCAGGTTGTGAATGCTGTGGGTTACGCGTTTTCAGGTTGCGGACCGTTCCGAACCCGGAAGTACAGGAACAGGTTACTTCCGGGTTTTGGTGCATGCACAGAATCACAAAATGTCATGCGCAGAAGCGCCAAATCATGTCACATGCGTGCGCAGATGCAGCACTGCGGGTTGCAAACGCTGTGGGTTGCAAGCCTGCCTCCCGCACAGATCACGTTCACAACCCAAGGTATGACTGTATTGATAGAAGTATCTGAAATGTATCTCTAGATTCACCTTCATTTCCATGTGAGTACTACAGTACTCCATCCTGGGATGGACCAAGATGGGGGTACTTTGAGTCAATTAGTGTTGTTCAGTGAGAATCATTCTCTGTACAAATTTAATATTTATATCCTGGTTGGATGTTTGTGATGATTCATTGGCTCACAAATGCTGTTGTATAGAGAGTTAAAGAATGTTAGGAAAAGTTTAAGCACTAAAAGATAAGAAATAGCAAGATAGAGTTGCCTTTTTGAGTACAATTTATGTGGGTGTTATGTTCACACGTATATTTGAAACACCATTGAAAAATCCTGCAAGCATCCCCTTCTGCCCCTTTTGGTGACATTTTTGGTCACTTCTGGGTTCAGCGGAATGTGCATGTGCACAATCGCACACACATCGGGCATACTTAAAATGGTCGCTGCCTGTATTGTTGTAAAATAAACCACCTGAACATCGTATTTAAAATATGGCCCTTTGCTTAATTATAATATTTTGAAGAAATGCTTCAATAAATTCTGTGACAGTCATCACTTTTATAGCATGCAATAGAGGAAAGTTTGCTTAAAGTTTGTCAGTGTGGTTTTCTTCAAAAAGCTATTCTACAAAGCTAAATTGCTGCTGCTAAGGAATTTTTGTAGAACTGTTTATAAATGTAACATGCCAACTACCCTAAAACAAATGATATGAATTCTTTATCTCTCTGAATTGCTACTGAAATTTATGGCGGTTATTTTTTCCTCACTGTTGCAGGGTTCAAGGCAACAACCTGTAGTAGTTGTGGCTAAAAACTATGATTTTAAAGGTAAGTCTTTCCAAGTGTTGTTTTCCCCACCCCACAATCTGTAAACCAGCAGAAGTATTGAGAAAGTATTTTTCCTTATTTTAACCTGATGTAAAATGATGGTAATCCAGTATTCATGTCCCAAATTTTTATTGGCTATGTTCTTAAACTATAGGAAATAGTTAAAATTTTATGTATGTGAATAAGTTGATTCTTTTCAACTTCGATGGTTCCGCTTAAAATGTTTTATTACATCAAATGTGCTGAATTCAAGAAGTTCCAATATGAGAAAGCTATGGAAGGCAAGCATGCAGAACAAGAGTCCAGTAGTCATTGACAAAACATCTGCACTTACCTGCTTCTGCATGCACGAGTCCTTGTGGATTTAGGAGAAACAGCAGTGGATCCCCTTTATCCATTATGTAGGGTGGTTTTCTTATCAGTATGCAACAGGGACCTGTGTGGGTTTTGTGCACTGAGAACAGCTGTTTTTGTAAGTTTTGGGCACAGTAGTCCCACCGCAAGCTGTGGGAGACAGACATATTGTCCCTCATAAGATCAAACCAAAGGTCTATCTAGTCCAGTTTTAATTTTATTTTCAGAAAGCTACCATAGTCTACTAGCTTTGTATTGCTGCCCTGTGCTGCTTTGGGAGGAAGGGCAGAATACAGTTTTAATGAATGAAAACTGAATAGAAGTCAATAGTTCAGTACAAACTCTGGGACTTCCCCTTCCTCTTTTCCCTTGGTGCATCTCAAAAATCTCTTCTGGAGGATCTCCTAACTCTCTAGAGCAGTTTTTGAGAGTGTACATAGGGAAGGAGGCTGTAGGTAGCTGGAGAGAAAAGAGGAAATTCTGTTGTACAAGTAGAAGTCTTGCATGAACAGAAATGCAGCGTTGGAAACAACCATACATAATTTAACTGAAATAGCAGTATGTTGAGCACTATACAGTTGGTATTTAAGTCTTTTTAACTAGATGCTGCAGAAGAAAAGAGATAGTATCACATTGAAAGAAAAATCTATAAAGTTTTTTTGAACTGCAGTTCAGTAGCATGCAAATGTACTAAAAGTACACCTTCTAAACTAAACATTATCTTGTATTGTAGTGCTGGACGAAATCTATTTAGACTCAAGGAAGATGGTACCACTGCACTACTGGAAGGATCTTATGAGGAAGAGTGGCTTAGAAGACAATTACATGGAAGAAATAGAGCGTGATCACCCTTCGCAAACCAATGAACAACGTTATCAGATGCTAAAAACTTTACAAAACAGATATGGCATTAAGGATGCTTTGCTTAAATTATTAAACGGCATATGGGCTTTGAAGCTTACAAATATTTATGAAAATCTAACAAATGAATTAAAAAGCAAAGGTATAATAACACTGGAGACCGAAGACTAATATTTAGATTTTTTAAATAAAACTGAACAAGAGCAGAATCTGCAAACTACAAATTGTATGGGTCTGGCTGACCTTATTTTAGTGCATGTAACTGCTGAGTAAGCAGAACACACTGCTAATATGGTAAGTATGGAGACTAGTACCATTTGTCTGGAGGACAGAACAATGCATGATGTATATATATATATATATCTACATCTGTGTATTTTGTAACATCAAAATGTGAGATTGTAACTTGAACTCCTGTGAATTGCTGTACTTGAGCATTTTTAAACAAAGAAGGTAGGAAATGAATGTACACAGGTTCAAAGAAGGTAGGAAATGAATGTACACAGTGCAGAATGATCCAATTTTACACCATTTTCAAATATCCAGTGAAATTGTTACTGTTAGATATTCAGCAGAAAGGACTGAAGTATATTCTATCTTAAACACTCTTACATTATCAAAAAAATAATGTTCTTTATAAAATGTGCTTCCTATTGTGACCAAACTTCAGTGTAATACCAAAGGTTTTACATAAATTGCAAAGCGTTTTTATTAACGTTCAGCAGGCTGAAACGGGACATAATTTGTTTGAAGCCAGAACTGCAGGGTTATAAAATCATGTAGAAGTGTTATTCGGGGGGTGGGGGAGAGAGAGAGAGAGACTTGAGACTTTACATTTTCAATGAAATCTTAGAATTATGAATTTTATTTTTTATATTTAGAAAATATGCCACTTGCAAATCTTTTGCAAATCATTTGTATTTAAACACTTGTCAATAAACACTTTCTACTGTAAAAATTCATTGCTTATGTCATATGTGGGGAAATTTACAAGGAAAAAAGTGAGATGAAAGAGAATATATAATTGCTCCAATTTACATAGCACTTAAATGTCCAAAGAGCCTTAACAGTGTTTCATCCTTATTTCGGAAGATGGGATGCTAGAAAATCGGCTTGTGGGAGGTGAACAGGTTTAGAATGTTTAACCTCACCATGGAGTTGATCCAGTTAAATTTATATTACGGGAATACCGGCACCTGAAAAACATCCAGCAGCATTTACTGTGGCTAGAAGGCTGAGTGAGAAATGAAATGAAAGGACGAAGTACAGTAAATTTAAAAAAGAACCCCTATAATCCCCCCAAATAGTTTCCACCCCCTTAAACGACTCAGTTGCTGTCAAATTTGTAAGAAGGAGCACCACTTTGCCACGGGGAAACTAGCCTAGATGGGCCACCAGCGTGATCCAGGTGAGGGCTGTCCAGCGGTAAACAAGGAACTAGAGCGCATGCGTGTCAATCCAGGGCGGCGGTCACATGATCCACATCTGGGCCGGAGAGGCGTCTCTGCGTTGCCTGGTCACGCAACGCCCGCGCTCGCCGGAAGCAGAGCTGTGCTTCCGGACGCGCCGTGGGTTGCATCAGCCTGTGCTAGCAGATCGGCGTTGGCGTTAGACGAGCAGCTGAGGGAGGAGCGGAAGAAGCGGGATGGCGGCACCGGCAGCCGGTGAGCTTTGCGCTTCTTGGGTTCTGAGCGAGGGAGTCCGGGCTGGGAACAAGGAGGCGCACCGGGGCGAGGGCCGCGTCCCCTGGAGCAGAGGGGAGGAGATGTGGAGCCACGGGGGCGGGCGGTTTAGCTGTGCAATATCTGCTGAGGCGCCATATGGGGCACCTGCGGGGCTTTCAGTAATGGGGGCCAGTGGACCACCTGGTGGCTGCCCAGGGCTGTCGTGGCGCTGCCCTGCTGGGCCTCCTGCGACTGACAATGGGTGGCTCACGACGCTTCTGGTTGTCGTGGAATCCTCTCCGATGTGACTCACCGACGAGCGAGTTTCGATTCCCGGGAACCACCGGCTTACCTAAGCAGGCGACTTTCAGCGAGGTGATGTTTCCCTTTCGTGAAGGAGTTGGTCGTATTTGCAACCTACGTCACGGGGGCATTTGTAGGAGCCCCGCAGGTTCCAACGGCAGGCCCAGCGTCCTGGTCCCTAAAGGGATCCGCCAGAGAGCCACTGGGAAGTGCTGGGTGCGCGGTGGATGGGATTTGGATGAGTACTGCGCCTGCACCAGGAGGTTCCATGTAGCTGCTGTGCCTGACATTAAAAGTTCCATGGTACAGGTCTGCCCAAGTCAGCAAGCATCACTGAATGCTGAGGCAATGAATTGCAAACACAGGGTGACAGGTGTCATGAGAAACATTATTATTATTTATTAAATTTATGTACCGCTCTTCATCCAAAGATTGCAGGGTGGTTTACAGCATTTCCTTTTGTCGGTTCTGAATCTACTGCCAGTCGTTTTCATTAGCTGTTACCCTGAGTTCTACTCTATTCATTTGCCTCATATCTTTCTGAACTCTGTCATGCCTTCCTTGTTCATCTCCCTGCCACCCCAACAACTTAGCTCACTCCCCCCCCACCAGATTTGAATTTTCATTAAAGCAGTGTTTCCCAACCTTGTGCCTCCAGATGTTTTGGGACTACAACTCCCATCATTCCTGACCACTGGTCTTGCTAGCTAGGGATGATGGGAGTTGTAGTCCCAAAACATCTGGAGGCACAAGGTTGGGAAACACTGCATTAAAGGAAGTAATGTTCCTGCACTCTGATATTTTAATTTAGATTTCTTGGGCATACCTTTTCCAGTGCTGTGCTCCTTTTTTAGAAATGGGATGACCAAAACTGTACATGGTACTCCAAACATGGCTTTGTATGTTGATTAATGTAGTGATTGTAAAACACTATGTCCATTAGTTAGAAAATGCTGTGAGAACATAAGGAGAACATTTACCATATCCTTTTTCTTTGCACGAGAAGGTGTAAGATAAATATTTAAGGCTAGTGTTTGACATGTTGTGAATTTGTCTTGGATATTGCCCATTTGACTGCAGCTGCTGTAGTGCATGCTATTCAGATGCAATGCTACTGAAAGCAGACTGTGGGACACCATGGCAATGTGGATTGAAATGGCAAATGGGCATATGCTGACTCCATCACATGACTGCTTCATGCATGCCAGCTGTTTCATGGATAGTCTCCATCCAGATTAAAGCTTTACCAAAAGGGTATTGTGATTGTGTTTTGGCAGCTATTAGTATTTGACTGCATTGAGGACCATGGCTTGAACAGAGCACACACTATTGATTATTCCAAAGCATTCCTGGTGTTATGTGGCCACCTGGTCTTGCTTAGGTCACCAGATGCCATGTTATTAACCTGGGCTGTTACTGAATACAGTACAAATGTTTACTTCCACATAGGGTGCCAGGAAAAGTCTTCAGTACCATTTCTATTTTGGTAATACTAGTGCTAGATCATGTGAAGGTAAGCCAAATACCTTGAAAGCATCAAGCAACTCCACTAATAGTGTTATATAAAAGCTTATTAGCCCTCAGGCCTTTGGATACATATCAGTTTCCAAAATAAGGTCATTATAACTTTCTAATTGACAGTGCAATCCCTTGTAAGGCTACTCAGACATATGTCCTAATGGGACTTATTTCTAGGTATGTTTATAGGAACTCAGTCTGTCTTGACCTTCTTTATCTAATGAAGACTGCTTTGCTTAGCTACCTTGATGGAATCACCCCTGTTTTCTTCCATTTAAACTAGGGTTGGTTAGACATTTGTTTAAAGAAAACAATTGATCATATTTTAAAATTAGGAATTGTTTTCAGACTAGTCACTGACTAGTCTGTTTCTGGTTCTGCCTAGGCCCTGAAATCTAGATACAGTGGTACCTCGTGTTACGTACCGTCCCCCTTACGAATGCTTCGGGTTATGCGCTCCGCTAACCCAGAAGTAGATGCCCCTTGTTACGAGCTTTGCCCAGGGATGCGGCGTGGCAGCAGTGGGGAGGGCGCCATTAGTGAAAGCGTGCCTCATGTTACAAGCAGTTTCCGGTTATGGACAGACCTCTGGAACGGATTAAGTACATAACACGAGGTACCACTGTACCATGCCACATCAATGCCCTGCCAGACTCCACATATGATGATAAAATATACAGTACTGATTTCCTCTTACATTTTTCTTGGATAATCAAAGTCCACCTATAGATAATATTCAATGGTAGTCATACACAGAGTAGACCCATTGAAATCAATGGCAATGTTACTCAAGGACATTGGTTTCAGTGAGTATACTCTTATGACTCAGTTGAGTAGCATGCAGTGTTCTTAGCATTTCCAAACACATAATTAAGTCTTTGAGGTAAATGTGTAGAGCCATTAATTTAAAAAGAAAAGGGTGATCAGTTTGCATTCCAGAGCATGTATGTAAAAGCCTACAAGCTTTGTATCCTAGATCACATATATTTCAGGCAGTTCTCATGAGGGAGTTACTGTTTTTAACTAAATATTTATTATCATATTTATACCCTCCCACATCCTTCAAGGATCTCAAGATGTTTTACAACAGCCTTCTCCAGCTGGTACCCTCCATATGTTTTGGACTACAACTCCCACCAGCCTCAACCAATATTAGAAACTGAAATATATAAGCTAGGTGCCAAATGGCACCATAAATCTAGGTAACAGTCACCACAACGAAATGTCTGTTCACCAGGGGGCTGGACTAGATTATCCTCGGGGTCCTTTGCAACCCTACAGTTCTATGATCTATGTTACACTGCTTGACAATTCACTTGTCCAGTTACATTGCTCTTACAACAATTCACTTGTCCTAGTGCAAGAAGGAGAAAAACACACAGTAGAAAGGGAAATGGTATTAATGATGGACTGAGGCAGAGGTTTTTAAATTGTGGTTGCCAACCTGGTGCCCAGAAATATCCACATAGTCACAATTGGACCCACACCAGTAGCAAAATGTGCCTGGGATTTCTAACACTGAATTCAACATGGTGCTAAGCGGGGTATGCACTTTCCCTTCCACTGAGCTTCCCCTCAAACCGCAGAGCAAATTGTGGGGGGCACAGGAGGAGCAGGGGAAGTCCTGTTGCACAAGAGGGCTTTGTTCCACGCATGCAACAACTTAGTTCAGCATTTCTCAAACTTGGGAACCCAGCTGCTGTAGAACTAAACTCCCATCGTCTGCAACTAGCAATACCTGTGGTCAGGGATGGTGGGAATTGTAGTCCAACAACAGCTAGGGAGCCAAGTTTGAGAAACGCTTAGTTGAATCCTGCCCAATGCTGTTCTGCTACTGACAGTGTAAAAGAGCTTGCCAAATCATTGTGCAGATGCTAACATGCAGTTGAGGCATGCTTGGATTATTCAGTTGTGTGGAAAATGTCCAAAGAGGAAATTTGTACTGTATATTGTTGTTCAGAGATGTACAGTTTGACTTTCGAGCAGGGGCAAGTGAGAGCGCAGCCAGGAGTCCAAGGGTCAAGCTACACAATATTTTAAGCATGCTTTCGCTGCCACTTCCTCCATGCACCCCCACCCCAAAACAAACAGTGACCCAAATCTGGATCAGGATTACAGCCAATGGAAAGAAATTCTGTTTCTGTTTATCATCATTGCTTTGTTTCCAAACGTATGTTTGAGGAAGAATGCAAGCAATGGCAGTAACTAAATAGCTACGGTAGCAAGTGATACTTAGCTAGAATAAATTAATAGCTCATATGGCTGACCTCAAAAATGTATGTGTGTTTAATGTTTACAAGCCTTAAGCACACAAATTAAAGTTATTTAAACTGTTCTGAGTGTATGATTAAACAGGAAGGGTTTGGGGGTGGTTTAAGAAGCTAACATTAGCTGACCTATGGCCTGTGGGTCACCTACATCCCTTCTTGTGGCCTGCCTCTCTGTCTAATAGCAACCCAAGCTTCAGACTGAAGAAATCAAACAATAACTATGCCACAGAGAGATTATAATGGGTATAATGTTAATTAGATGCCGGTGTCTGCCCCACCCCAACCTCCTCCATTTGATATGGTGTGTTATTTCATTGAGACATCAGCTGCTTCCTTTTCTGCGAGGCTGAAATTCTAATTCTGGCAGTTTTGCATCTGATCCTGGAACCCTAATTTCCAATTGGATGTGTTTTGGACTGCAGCTCCCATCAACTCAAGCTATCATGGCAAATGATTGGTCTGGGACAATGGGAGCTGTAGCCCAAAACATCTAAAGGGCACTAAATCAGGGAAAGCTAACCTAGAGGACAAGCAAACATAGAGCAAGCAAAGGTTGTATCAATCTTATGTCCTCTTGTTCATGATTTTGAGGGACTCGGACTTCATCATTATCCTGAATTTTTGTTACTTCCAGGGCCTGTTGCTGGAATTGCTGCTTAGGCCTACTGTTCATTTGGAATGACTGAAGCACACTGTTGAGATATGATACATTTTATTGTACACACTGGGTGTATTTATTTTACAGATGATTTTTTCATTACTGGGTCTGTAACGTTAGTCAGATATGTGTGTTAAAGTTGCAGTAAAACCTGCATTATTTTCTGCATGGTCTGTCTTGCTACTGTATCACAGGCATTGACTTTTTGTTAACCTTTTAAGTTCTCTCTTCAGTTTCTTATCCCCTCACCACCAGCCCAGTTGGTTGGCACACATTAACATGAGAAACAATTTGTGATTGTCTAATATTAGCTACATTGTTTTACCAGGATATATATCCTGATTGCTTTCACTAGCCACATAGTTTGTTTTAAAGTATAAACAGCTGAGCCAGTGTATTAAAAGCACTAGGCTTCATTCTATGCCTAAAAGTTCGCCTTGGGGCCCAGGCTGACAATAGAAATTGTAGCAAGAAATACTGCACTTTTCTTTCTACCTAGCCAGAAATAATGGTGAAATTGAATTCCTAAGGGTTTGCATAGCTGCTTCCTTCATCTCTATTGTTTATTAGGTGGCAGGAGTGGAATGCAATCTGATATACAATCAGATTTTAACATGGTAACACCTACTTGTAAGTCAGCCTTGTAAGTCAACTCCTGAGGTTTTAGTTAACTAGACAGTTTAAAAAATTACCTGCCTGCTTTTTACTCATCAGAGGAGCCCATCTATGAGTGAAAAAACTGGCTAATAAAGAAGTTTGCAGCCCAGAAGCATTTAACTCTGCACTTTCTCCTCCTCCCCTGCCCCCCTGGTTGCTCTGTTTTTCTTCCCTCCTTAATAGGAAGAGGATTCAGGTTCACCTTTCCCCATTTTAACATGTATTGGTGTGCTTTGTTGCAGCGATGCACCTTCTGATCTGGGCTTTAGCCGCAACCCCCATTTTTATCTCCCCAGGGGAGCAGTGTGGGCAAATGAAAACAGCAGGCACTGCTGGAGTCAATGCAGGAGGTGTTTGACCACACTGTCAGAGAATGGAAGGGCTAGAATATTCCACTTTGTTAGCCCAGTTTGCTCTTAGGCTGGTGAAACAAAGTGCTCTGTCCCTGCTTTGCCAACCCAATATCAGTTGTCATATTGTGGAAGTGGCTTCTTCTGCAACAAGTATGGAAGCAATTTGGGCTGTCGAGGCAGAACCTTCTGTCCCCGCTTGGACAGCCCAGTCACTTGCCTGGAAGGAATTCTATGCTTTTGTTTATGTGGAATGCCTGGCTACCAGTGGTGACAAAGCAAGTGATTAAAGACTTTAATGGCGTAAGTGCATTACAATTCCCAACAAGTACATGTTCTTTCCAATTGTAAATTTCACCAAAAGGTGGAGCAGTTCTCCCTTAAGTTGCTCAACAATATGAAAATTATTTCCTGGGCGGGATCTTCAGCCAGAGGGTGATGCAGCCTCTTCTGAGCCTCAGCCTGGACTTTTCTTTGCCTACAATGCTCAGTTCTCCTGTTCCAACTCTGGAGTAGTGATATCTGTATATTTGAGAGTTAAATTAGGATTTCCTGTAATCTGACAATTGAGAGAACATGGCTTTATAGTGTATATGTGGAAACAAGTCTTTATGAACCACCCAATTTTTATTTTTTTTACAACAGATATTCCAGTCTTGCTGTATACAAAGTTTTGAGCCCACTACCCCATGCATACCTGTGATCCTTATATATTTCCCTGCTTGGTTGCCTGGAGGCAATGTAGAACCCACAGGTTACTCAGTTAGCAAGCAACTATTTACAAGACTAAAATCCTCCTGCCTTTATCATGTTTGCTGCTTTTTCTTTCTCTGCATAGAATGCTTTTTTTGTTTGTTTGTCTTATTTCCCCTATTTGGGCTACTCGAGTATTTGGTGCAATATGGCCTGGCTGCTACTGCACCATTAACCCCTTAATGTGCCTAGCTACCCTCCCCATCTGGGCTGTGAGGGTTGCTTTATTACTGGGTGCTTTTAAAGCATGGTATCTGACTGCTTGTCATCTGCCTCTGTCTTTACAGCTTCTGACTACAATTGTATTCTGAGCATTAGTGAAGAGGAAGCCAGGTTGAAAGCTCTGAATGAGTACCTCAGCACTCGTAGCTATATCCAGGGGTTCACATTTTCACATGCAGATGTGGAAGCTTTCAGGCAGCTTTCGGGCCCACCTGTGGACCAGCATTTCCATGTGGTTCGTTGGTACAGGCACATAGAAGCAATTTATGATGACAGCAGAGAAAAGCATGACTCCTGTAAACTCCAAACAAGTGAGTAATGGCAGGGGCTAGTGGGCAGCAAGTTAATGGCTGTCTTTATATATGAAAAAAAATTCCTATCCAAGAATATTATGTGATTTTATTTATTTATTTTTTAAAAGCTCCTACATTTGATAGCCATAGACTTCTGGGTCATTGCAACAAATAATCAGGCTCTGTTTCTTTCTTATTTAAAATATTATTTATTACATTTAAATCCTATTTTTCTGCCAATAAGTTCAGGGTGGTATAAAAGTTTCTCTCCTCCCCTCTGTTTAATCCTTACAACAACCTTGTGATGTAGGTTAGACTAAGAAGGTGTGACCAGCCCAAAGTTACCTTGTGAATTTCATGGCTCACACTGCACCCTCCCAGTCTCAGTCTTGCCGGAACAAATATGCTTTTGGTAGATGCTGGAAATAGTACAGCCCAAGGACCTGTCTGTTGTCAATAGGCAGGAAGTTCCAAAGTCTAGGTGCTGCCATACTAAAAGATGGATTTTGTTAATCAGCCTTGACTGAAGAGGCATCTGGTAAAATGCAACTGGTAAAACTGCTTATTTGACACAAATAGGGAAAAGGGGCAGTCTCTTAAGTTCATCTGTGGACATGAATTGTCAGAGGCTAAACTTAAGGTTTTCTCTTGATTGCAAACCCATGTTCAAAATGGCACCTGCAGTCTTGTTTTTAGTGCTGGTGTGTTTGGCTACAGCATTTGGCTACAGATTGCCCTCCAAGGACCCTACCGTGTTTCTCATATTATAAGACATGTCTTATATTTATTTTTTCCTCAAAAAAACACACTATGGCTTATTTTCAAGGGATGTCTTATTTTTTTCCTCCTCCTCCTGCTGCGGCTGGCATTGCTGCTGCACCTATCACTATGTCTTATTTTCGGGGTATGGCTTATATTCCTTGAATGCTTAAAAATCCTGCTATGGCTTATTTTATGGGTATGTCTTAAAATATGAGAAACAGGGTAGATAAGAAATAGGAAACCTGTGGCCTTATTTTTGAACTTCGGCTCCCATTATCACTCCTCATTGGCCATGGTGGCCAGGGTTGATGAGAGTAGTATCCTGGCAGGCCACAGTTTTCCCCATTCTTATCATAGAATTTTAGAGTTGGAAGGGACCCCAAGAGTTATCTAGTCCAACCCCCTGAAATGCAGGAACCTCAACTAAAGCATCCATGATAGATGGTCATCCAACCTCTGCTTTAAAATCTCAAATGAAGGAGAAAGCCCATTCCACCGTCGAACAACTCTTACTGCCAGAAAGCTCTTCCTTATGTTTAGTCAGAATCTTCTTTCTTGCAACTTGAAGCCATTGGTTGAATCCATGCAGTGCTCTAATAGTGTCAGAGAACAAGAAAGGAAAAGAGACTTTGTTACGTTATGTGAGAGTTTCCTCTGTAATGACAAACACGAATATACGCAAGTATTGTTAGTGGCTGCTTTCATACCTTCCAGAAAGCCCTGTCAATTCTATCTTCCTTATATTTCCTCAGGTGTTCAGTTGAGCTCTGTACTATGGAAGACTCATCCAGGTGTATTTCAAATACATTGTTTCCCTCAGAATATACTCAGATGGTCATTGTCAAGAGTGTGCCTTTTCAATTTGTTTAGTGGAACGTTGGCATTTTTCACCAGGGACACAAGAGGGTGAACTGGGAGAACTATAAACACCTCACTGAGCAAGCATCTTCATACTTTTGTTGAGGTGGTAGTGCATTTTATTAGCATTTGAAATACTTTCAGCTCCGTAGATAGAGTCTGAAAACAGAAGAGATCAGTGTGGTGTTTAGAAGTGCAGATAAGTATTGTACTTGGAACTAAAAATAAAAATGCAACAAACCAAGATAAAATAAATGTTTTAAACCTTTAAGCAGAAGATAGGAACTACTGTTGGTTTTATTTGGT
This sequence comes from Zootoca vivipara, assembly GCF_965207765.1. Lineage (NCBI taxonomy): Eukaryota > Metazoa > Chordata > Lepidosauria > Squamata > Lacertidae > Zootoca > Zootoca vivipara. The sequence goes on along the minus strand of NC_142582.1, from coordinate 62,735,237 downwards.
GTCATTTTGAAGGTGTGTCACATAATGGTGAACACAGTGGAAGTGATTAGAATGATAGCTGTTGTTTCTGGCAGGAATATTTGAAAGTGCCTTTTGATTTGCCTGAATGAATGGTTTGGGTAGATTGTTGTATGATTTGTGGTTAAGGATATCATATTGTGGTTTACGCATTCTTCTTTCAGCCTTCTTATCTGGAGTCTTCTGGAGCAAGTTTTGATTCTGTGTGTTGGTTTAATCTTTTAGAAATTAACCTCCTTGGTGGCCATCCTTAATTCTATGTGTGTGTGTTTAAAAAGCAACCAAAAGGGCAGAATTAAATTGCTTTGTGTATGTTCTTTAAACTCAACCTTAAATCAATTATTTCCATAGTGAAGCCTTATTTAAGTGAGAAAGACATGTTTTTCTGGTTGCCAAATGGAAATACAGGGGTACCTCGGGTTACAAACGCTTCAGGTTACAAACTGCTAACCCAGAAATAGTACCTCAAGTTAAGAATCTTGCTTCAGGATGAGAACAGAAATTGTGCTCCGGCGGCGCAACGGCAGCAGGAGGCCCCATTAGCTAAAGTGGTGCTTCAGGTTAAGAACAGTTTCAGGATAAGAACAGACCTCCGGAATGAATTAAGTTCTTAACCAGAGGTACCACTGTAACTGGGAATCACAAATTATTGTCATCCTATAGCAAATTGCCCAGTGTTCTACCACTAAATCTCTATCTACCATCTGCCCAGTCCTGACATAAGCTATAGGAGGGAGAGGGTTCAGCTCTTTTCACTTGTACACCCCTTTTCTTCTTTAAATGGGACTCCCCTATTGCCCTCTTCATGATTGAGGCAGGGCAGAGGGAATTGCAGATAAAATGAAACCTGTGGAGAAATTATTTACTACTTGTATGCCGTACATACATGTGTCATTTTCCCCCCTGATGCTGATTAGGGTATTATTCTGTGTCCTGCATCAAACTTATTAATGCATTCTGAATCATATGTTTTCTTCATGAAACGGCCTTGTTGAAGTTTTCCTGTTTTAAGTATAGCACATATACTTTTTGTAGATGCAGTGCAAAGAGACATTCACATAGTCAAAGTGTTGATTTTGGAACACTCTAGGAAAGAACTTAATTAAGGCTACAATTCAGTGGATTCTTACTGGGACATATTCCTGAGAAAACATGCATAGGATCACAAATATAAATTCATGTAGATGAGGTGGTGTGGGGTATATATACATTGTTCATGCTATTCAGGGAGGAATTCAAGGTTTTGCAAGCATTTCAGCTTGCCAAATGGAATTATTCCCACCCCACTTTGCTGCATGCTACAGCTGACCCAATTTCATGGGGTGTGAGAGCAGGGTGTGGTGTGGAATGAGACCCCTTGTGTAAGTGGACGTCCTTGCACAGGCTTCCACTGACGGGACTCATTAGCTGAATCCTGCCCACATTTTCTAGATATCTGCGAGTTTTATGTCAACATCATAGCTTGGTGACTATATTCAAGAAGTTTTTTGCTCTGTCGTAAAGCAGTTCAATTTCTTCTCAGTGTAGGAGCTTATCACTCTTTTTTAGACTCCCTAAAAGTTGCAAGAACAGCATGTGCATGCGATATTTGGGAGGTGAGGAGGATGTTTTCACATTTTGCTGAAGCAGGAGTTCTTGTAGGAGTAAGTGCACTGAATCAGAGCCCTGAGAGTTGCTGTCACTTTCTGAAAGAAAGAAAAGTGGCATCAACAATGTCATGATGTACTCTGCATCAAAAACGTGGTGTTGTTTTTCAAATTGGATATTATTCTAGTATTCCTTCTGAGCTAATGACATAGACTTTTATAGCAAGGAAGCTCAGAATACCCTTTCTAGATTTGTTTTTCTTGGAAAATTATTACTAAATTTCTAAATCCTTTCTAGGTAAAAACAAGCGTACTCAGCCTCCCTGGTCTCCACCCCAAGGAACAACATTACCCAAACTCTGCCTATACAACAGTCTCACTCGCAATAAGGTACATTTTTTAATTTGTCTTTTCCAAGTGCTGTCTTTTGCATAGTGGAGTTAGTAGCAAGCTCATGGTTTCTGAACTGCTTTTCCTGTGGAACTCTGCCTGTACAAATTTGGGTGCTTCTAACTACTATGTCTCCTTTTCCTCCTAAGGATGTGTTTCAGCCCCAAGATGGCAACAGGGTGAAATGGTATTGCTGTGGTCCAACAGTGTATGATGCCTCCCACATGGGGCATGCAAGGTATGGCTGTGTCTGGGTAGCAAGTGCCTTGGGCAGTTGAAGAGCATAGCTATAAATGAATTTGTTACATCAAACTAATATTGCCATCTTTATAAAATCTCTAAAAAATCCAAAGTTTAGGAATAAACCTTCTTTTTTACTTATTGGCACCAATTAATGCTGTTGGAGGGCCATAACCAGGATGTTTCTTGTTCGTTTAAAGTGAATATGGTTGTGATCAGGACTATGGTTCTAGAGGGGAAAGTGTCTAGATCTTTCATCCTGTGCTTTTTCCCCCCAACTGAAATTGCTCTGAAGCTACTGTTTGACTTATGGCAGAGAGCAAAGATATGCACATATGTTTTAATCTCATCATCCCCCACCTCAGTGCAGCAGTCCTGATCAAATTCTTCCCCACTCCAGGCCCCACAATTTAACTATCAGAGATCCTGATCATGATTTTCTTCATCATCTCTAGTTTGGTCCTTTCTAATTAATATTTAGCTTCTCATAACAACTTCATATACTTATCCCACTTTATGATACAAATACAGATAATGGCATTGCTTTGAAATAACATAAAAATGAATGCCAAATTATTTGGGTTTTTAAAGGAAAGCTCTAAATGATTTGTTCAAATATCTGAATGAATTGTGGGTAGCAGGACAATGCAAGCTGAAAGCCAGGACTGCTATGTGTCGCCTTTCTTCACCACATACCCCGGTATTAATTTTGTATGCAGTGAAAACAGTTCATTACTTTTCAAAAGCAAAAATATAATGTGATGCTTCATGAATATAGTGGGCACATGTAAATGCTCCTGAGGTTTCAAAATCAATTTGTCTTTTGAATTATTGTAGATCATACATCTCATTTGATATCCTGAGAAGAGTTTTGAAAGACTATTTCAAATACGATGTCTTCTACTGTATGAATATCACAGATATAGATGACAAGGTAATTCCAAAGTGCTGTCATTTTATTAGCTTCAGGAATGAGACTAACAGATGAGATTATTTAACTTAGTTTTTAATCTAATTTAAATGTCTATCCCACCAATAAGTCAAATACTTTCTCTTTGAGGTTAATAATAATAATAATAATAATTTATTTATACCCCACCCATCTGGCTGGGTTTCCCCAGCCACTCTGGGCGGCTTCCAACAAAATATTAAAATACAATGGTCTGTTAAACATTAAAAGCTTCCCTATTCTTCTTCTTTCATCTTAATTCTTAATTCACTTCTTAATTCATACAATGCCATCAATGTACAAAATGCCTTTACATAGTAACATAGCAAAAAGACAGATCCCCATCCCAAGAAGCTTACCATCTAATTTTCAGAAGAAGAGGGTTGGAGAGACAGTGAGGAGAGGAGAGGAGAGGAGAGAAATACAGAGGCAAGATAATTGGGCAAATATGGACAAATGGGCTGAGGCTTTGTGTCAGTTCTTGCCCCCCCCCCTTTTTTTGGAACTTTGGGAATGTTCTGTAAGATGAACACCAGTTCTAATTTTAATCTTCAAATTGTATACACTGTATGTGCTTCCTAAACATCTTTTAACTTTTGTGTTACAGATCATAAAAAGAGCAAGGCAAAACTATCTTTTTGAAAAATACACAGAGAAGCAGCCATCAGCAGCACAGCTACTTGAAGATGTCCAGATTGCCTCTGAGGTGAGCTCCTTGACCGTTCTCTTCCATACTTCATGTAGGCAGGAGACTGCTTCGGTGTCTGCCAACACCTTGGATCAGAGGAGGAATCAGCCAGCTGCTTGGCCCTTCTTCTTTTTTCTTTTTGTCCCTCTCTTCAGACTCTGTTCCATCATTGGCCACACGCACACTCTTTATATGAAGCCACCACTCTCTGTTCCTAGCAGGGCTGAAATCCTCAAGAGTCCTGCAAGACTCCAAAGACTTGTTCACACTTGGAAGCAGTGTCGCTTCTGCTGGGGACAACCAGAGCATTACATACCTTGGCTGCTCCCATTTCCAGCACATTGCCTTCATCCTGTCACTGGGACTAACTTCAGTTCATTGGCATTTCCCACATCCAATCATAACCTCCCCCCATGGAAGTGGACACCTTAGTTGTGTCTGCCAAAACCAGTTTGGAGAGAGACACCAAGCTTTAGTGTCCTAGCCTTATCACCTTTCCTGAGAATACTTTTTGCTGCTACTTTTCTCCCTACTGGCAATCAAACACATTTACTTTATTTGATCTGCAAACCAGAAGCATCAAATACAGTGGATGGTCATCAATACAACCATAACAAAAAAGAGGAAATTGGAAAGGGGTGGGGAGCACAAGATGCATGCACACAAATGGTGTCTTTCAAAATAGTGTAACAAAATAATAATCAAAGAGAGACAATTTTGACTCAGCACTCATCCTCCCTTTCATCATAGTGGACATAGTTTTGATGGCTGCAGCAAGGAACTTGTCTATATTTTTCTGCAATCTGCCATTAAAATAAAGATTATAAAATTCATCTGTGTTCCCCAAGTGTAGAGAATGTAGTGAAGAGATAAAATGGAAACTTGCCAGATATAAGATGTGGTTCTTATTATCCCATCAGTAGGGTCCCATTTTTATCTCCCCAGTATGTTATTTTTATATTGCTTTAAAAATGCAACATAGGAGAATGTGGGCTAATGTTTCAACTGAGCTGCTGTCACAAGGACAAACACTCAGGTGACAAGGCAACCCAGTAAACTTGTCTTCCATAACTGCTGATGGCAAAGAGTTTAACCTGGCCGTTGAGAATGCTGTCCTATATCTATGAAATTTGAGCAAATATTTCCATTCTTTCATATCCTGTGACTTTTTATAATTGCCTATAAGATTCCAAATTCTTCTGAAAAATGGATTATGAAAGCAGAATGTTATGTTTAAATAAAGATGTGTTAATTTTTAAAATTTGTGTAATATTGGGGACCAGAACGCTAGGTTTTTCCTGCAGTGGGATTTGTTGTCTTTAAGTCTGGAAGGGGAATGTCCTCATCTTTAATATGGTTGCTACCCATGAAAATGCCTGGTAATGACCCTCCTAACTATAGCATGTCTACATTCCATTTTAATTTTGAAACTCTATCCTGCAGATATTTGTTACTGCTTTACTCTGGAGATTTTGCTGAAAATTAAACACAAGAAAACTTCTAAGGAATATTTTATAAGATGGCTCTGATTTTATTAAGTGATGCTTATTTGTTGCCTTCAGTGTGGTTTTATGTATATTTCATTCATGTTTATTAAATCAGCCTTTTGCAGCTAAGCTACAAGAGACCACTGACCCTGATAAGAAACAGATGCTGGAAAGGATTCAGAGTGCAGTGAAGGCTGCTGTGGAACCTCTAGAAAGTGCACTGAAAAATAAACACTCTGAAGGTCAAGTCAGCAAACATGCTGAGGTCTGTACTGAGCGGCTGTTGTGCCCTTAAGCAAATTAAATAGTATCCTTGACTTCATTTAATATTTTAGAATGGGACTTTGCTTCATTGAAACCATTTATATCTGTGAGGTTACATAATTATTTAGTTACATTGGAGTGACTTAACTTTTTTGGCCCAAGGATCTTATTGACAGGCACATCTTTGAGGGTCCCATGGCAGCAGAGGCATGTATATATGCACTCATTCACGCACACACACACACACACACACACACACCAGACATGTGCATGTGTACAAACACACACACTGTCTGTCTCAGCATTTCCAGTGCTTCCCTGTCTAGTGCTGGGGTAGGAGTGGTTTTAAAGAGCCATATTCCTGCTTTTGAGTGGATCATTCAAGAACAGATAGGGGAAATTTATTTCCCAATATATTACTGCTAAACACCACGGCACTAAGATTGGAGAGAAAACACACTGCCTATTATTTTAAGAGTAAAAGGTAGCACTTCCACCCCAGTGCTAAAAGTGTGTGTGTGTGTGTGTGTGTGTAAATGCTGCATTTTACTGTTAAAGAGCAGGCAAAGTCCTTCCTGATCAGGTGGGGGCAGATCCCCAGACTGGGTTAGCCACCCTTGATGAATATATTACTGCTCAGAGCATAGATCCAAAAAGTCACATGCACTCTTCTATGAATTCACAGTACAGTGGTACCCCGACTTACGAATTTAATGCGTTCCGAACGCACATTCGTAAGTCGAAAAAAATTGTAAGTCGAATCCCATAGAAATGCATTGGGAGAAAAAAATTTGTAAGTCGAAGCAACCCTATCTAAAAATTCAAAAAAATCCTATCTAAATCGCATCCAAGATAGCGGACGAAGCTCCGTTTGTAAGTAGAAACATTCGTAAGTAGAGGTACCACTGTATTTTTTTTTCCAGCCACCCCTTGCTTGTTCCCCTACAAAGTATCTTCTAAGGTCTGGAATCTTTGGGAGTAGCTTTCCAAGAAGTATGATAGGTTGTCTCCAGGTGGAAAAACTGGCAACATGCACTCAAGCTTTGGATCCTGGCCCAAATAAATTATATTATTTAATCACAATAAAGAACACTCTAGGCTTTATCTTGAATAAGTGTGTATTGCTGATAATTATGTGTTTTATATATAGATCTATAACTTATTTCCAGGTGCTATTGCAAGAAGCAAAAGATATACTCTCTGAGTGGCTGGACACTAGGTTGGGCAGTCAGGTGACTGACAATTCTATATTTTCAAAGCTCCCCAAATTCTGGGAAGAGGAATATCATAAAGATATGGCAGCTCTCAATGTAAGTATGCACATTGATTCAGCAAAATGTAAAAGCCCATGGAAATCTAGTGTTGTTGGTACTTATTTATTATAGTTTCCCTCTCTTGGAAGGCCTAGAAAGCAAACTTATAAAGCTTGTTTATAATTAATGGCTTCACAGATATATATTGATTTATCAAGATGACACACTAATACTTTTTTGCTGGCAGTCTGGTTAGGGCTCTCCCTAGCACTGTGTTTCAAGGTACATAAAATTGTTCTTCATACCTAGGAAGCTAGAACCATGCCAAGACACAAATCAAGACTGATTTTCCTTTCATCAGCAGTTAGAGCAATGATCATGCCTTTCTAACCTTACAGATTATGTTTCATGCTGAGCTCTTGGAAACTGCAGATATGCTTTCAGTATGGTTAGTTAGAGCAGATGCCTAGAAAGGCTGGGCTTCTGTGTTCCGTTTCTGCCCATTAGTGTGTATGCTTGTTTATTTAATTTGCTAATAATAGTAATAGGACTTACTGTATTAGTTGCTTGTTACCTAAAAAAGGTTTCCAAGTAAGTTATATTTCAAAATATAAGCATAAGTACATTGTACCATAAAGGGAGCACACAAGGGCAGGAGAATGAGGGAAAGCCCCATTGTGTAAGCCAGTCATTCCCAAACTCGGCCCTCCAGATGTTTTGGGACTACAACTCCCATCATCCTTAGCTAACAGGACAAGTGGTCAGGGATGGTGGGAATTGTAGTCCCAAAACATCTGGAGAGCCAGGTTTGGGGATGCCTGGTGTAAGCAGACATTATTGCTCATGGCTTCCACTGATAGGACTCAGTTGAAACCTGCCCATGAGTTTAAGCAGGCCCCTGAACACCTATACTTTAATGTTCATTGGAAGCGCAACCCAAAGGGAAGGTGCCACTACAATTAAAGCTCTGGTCTTATTGGGCATAAGATAAATCTCAGGAGCATTCAGCAAATCTCTTCAACAAGTCCCTGTTAATTTTGCCACTTGCCTAGTTTTTTATATACAAATATAGAACTAATTGCAAAGGAAAGATGTTGAGAGAGTCTGGTACAAGAAGGGTTGTTAAACGGAGCATATATATTATTTTGTTTGCTTGCTTCTAGGTATTACCTCCAGATGTCTTAACACGTGTTAGTGAATATGTACCAGAAATTGTGGACTTTGTCCAAAGGATTGTAGATAATGGATATGGGTGCGTATAGATTTGTCTCACATTTTACGTGTAATGTAAATCAAAAGAAAATCATCACATGCAGCTCTATGTGTGCTTCACATGTAAGCAGCCCAAATTCTGTTCTAATTAAACCTTTGCCATCAGATCTGAAGGCACAACAAGGCCATATGATGGGTGGCCTAATGGAAAGCCATTTTATTTTTGGGCAGTCTCAAAGATGATGTTTCTACATGTTTTGTGTTACTAGAGCTTCCAAAATCATTAGTAGTCTCCCATCCAGCATACTTCGAGTAAATCCCATTGAACTTGCCCATCGTGGAAAGCAGCAGAAGAAATTCACCTTTAAATACAGTAGTTCCTATCCAACTGGTGAAATGTATCCACTAATGGATAAGGTGTCACACTTTCTTCTTCTTCTGGCCAATTTCACCCTCCTCTTTGCAGGTCCCACCTCCTCCTGAAAATCTGTTCTAGAAGGTTGGGGAGCACTTCAAAACAGTTTTTCAGGGATGATGAGGGCTTCATTGAGAGGCTTTAGCAAAAATTGCACCAACATCTCCTTGATCACCACATACTTCATGCTAGAGCAACAGTGAATGGAGGACACATTGCATTCCACCCAATAGTAGTAAAGTATCTGAAACTCTAGAACACTTGGTACAATTGTGCTTTTTGTCTTCTAGTTATGTGTCCAATGGCTCTGTCTATTTTGATACCATGAAATTTGATGCATCTGAGAAACACTCCTATGCCAAGTTGGTTCCTGAAGCTGTGGGTGATCAAAAAGCACTTCAAGAGGGTGAAGGTAATATTACTGTCAGTCAGGGGCTTTCCAGTGCATAAGGTAAAGGTAAAGGGACCCCTGACCATTAGGTCCAGTCGTGACCGACTCTGGGGTTGCGCGCTCATCTCGCATTATTGGCCGAGGGAGCCGGCGTATAGCTTCCAGGTCATGTGGCCAGCATGACAAAGCCGCTTCTGGCAAACCAGAGCAGCACATGGAAACGCCGTTTACCTTCCCGCTGTAGCGGTTCCTATTTATCTACTTGCATTTTGACATGCTTTCGAACTGCTAGGTTGGCAGGAGCTGGGACCAAGCAACGGGAGCTCACCCCGTCACAGGGATTCGAACTGCCGACCTTCTGATCAGCAAGCCCTAGGCTCAGTGGTTTAACCACAGCGCCACCTGGGTCCCTAACTTCCAGTGCATACACAGATGCAATTTTAAGATTCCTTTCTGAAGGTTACAAATGTTCTTCCTCTTGTTCTTCACAGGTGACCTGAGTATCTCAGTGGATCGTTTAAGTGAGAAGCATTCTCCAAATGACTTTGCTTTGTGGAAATCCTCCAAACCAGGCGAGCCTTCGTGGGATTCCCCTTGGGGAAAAGTAAGGACTGTGACTTGGATCAAACATTCCAGCTGCATGGTTGGAAAATGCTTGTGCTCACATGGAAGGAGGGAGTGGTTGTTTCCCCTCTTTGTCTTTAGTGCCCTATGTCCCCAGTTGTCTAGAACCAGTTTTTATGGGATAAGGTTTGGCTGTAGACCAGGAAGGGGGGATTATGCAGAAGGATCTTTGCATCGAATCCACTATTACTGTGCTCTCTATGCACAGTTTTATATGGAGACTAAAAGTAAGTATATTCCATAATATATTCCATAATATGTAGCCCACGCTGAAGACATCTCCTGCCGTTACTCTTTTAAATCATGGGGATACAGGTCGTATCTTAAGATGCAGGCTGACATCATAAAGGACAGATAACTTAAATGTCCTGCCAAAGCATTATGGCCTGGGGCCTCTTGATTCTTAATAATGTTCTGCATCTAATCAAGTCATTGGCACTGATAGGATTCTAAAATTTAAATAATAGTTGGCAGGGGTATCTATTATTCCCTTGTAGAAATTTCCACTGAAATGTGCTTTTCAACATATTGTATTATTTTTCTCCTCTAATCCAGTAATTTTTGTAGTCAAAACTCCCCCTCCCCACGATAACTACACTCTATCCTGCTTTGTTAGAGCCTGAACCCCTGGCTTATTGCCCTTGCCCCTTTTTCATAGCTGTGCTGTCCTTCTACTGAGTTATTTTTTGTTGAAATCTGGTGCCCAAAACCAAACATATTCCAGCTGATGTTTTACCCAGTGCTAAGTAATATATGTAAACGGAGTTTCCGTGCACTGCTCTGGTTCGCCAGAAGCAGCTTAGTCATGCTGGCCACAAGACCCGGAAGCTGTACGCCGGCTCCCTCGGCCTATAGAGCGAGATGAGCGCCGCAACCCCAGAGTCGTCCGCGACTGGACCTAATGGTCAAGGGTACCTTTACATTTACTTTTAAACACTATATCATGTGTTGTTGTTCATCTGAAGTTGAATTTACCTAAATTTAAGACCTGCTAAGGAACAGGTGATTGTTTATTATGTCTTCGTATGTAAAACCACAGAATTTAAAGAGGATGATTCCCCCTGCCCAATGACTGTGTATCTGATGGGATACCACAGTTGGGACTAATACATACACACTTGCATGCACACACTCTAAAAACTAAATCTCATGGTTTTATCAAGAGTCTCTACTTTCAATTAAATTTAGTCAGTTTAGGAACCTCTCCTGGGGGATAAAAATTGTGAAATGAAAACATAGGTGAGAATGTGATGTGTTGCCTACAAAGTAATACTGAAAAACTTCTTTTAAAACAATTTAATTTCCCTCAGTGGTGATTTTAAGATGATTTGTCTTGAATTTTGCCATGCACTGATATTCTATCAGTCGTTTTTAGAGTGTAGCTTTTGATTGACTATTTCTTGTGCACACTGACCTTGTAAAGCCGGATTATTGATTCAGTGCAAAGATTGCCTTAACTGAAGTGCTCCAACAGCAGAGCATGCAGAACTAAGTTCAAGCTGCAAGACAGAAGTTCTGCATTAAAATATCTACTATTAAATCCAGTTAATGAACAATAATGGGTTCAATAACTGGGGAGAACTTTCCTGAACATCATTAATAACCTACTTTATTTCAAAACAGGGCCGTCCAGGATGGCATATTGAATGTTCTGCAATGGCCGGGTCCATTCTAGGAGATTCTATGGACATACATGGAGGAGGCTTTGATCTTCGGTTCCCTCATCATGACAATGAGTTGGCACAATCTGAGGCAGGTGCTCCCATGTTCTAATTCTTACCATGCTCTGATACCTGAGTTGGATGTTTCCCAACTAATACTTCAGAGAGCACAGAAGTAATAATTAAATTAAGTAGGCTCTGTTGGCTGTCAAAGGAAAAAATATTATCAAATGTTCACATAAGCAGACTGAAAATAAAAACAGTGCTACTGTTGCTACACTTGGCTTTAAGTGATACTATACTTTAAAATTATCTCAAGTTCTACTTGTAAATATCAGACAATAGTGCTTTTTAAATTCATGCGTTCCTGCTGTTTTATTTTACAATTCAGACATCATGGAAAACCATAGTGAAGCTTCCTACACTATGGCTTGGTGTGATGTCTGAATGGGTTGGGTGTAGAGCCTAGGGGTCATGCATTTCCTCCTCCCCTCATGCACAAACTACTTCTTTCCCTAGCTTGTCAGGTCCACATCTTTTATACATTCTTCTCACACAGTGATTCCCTTCCTAGTCAGGCAAAGAATAGTTTGCCATTGCATCGAGACTGACAAACTATGGTTTGTGTTTGCTATTGAAACCAGACTTGGGAGTAGGTTTCTGGGCTAGAAGGCAAGTGCAAATCCTGGTAAATTGCAGGAATAGGCAGCATGGTGCCCTCCATATGTTTTGGACAACAACTTCCATCATTCCTTTTTGATTCAAAAAATAGAATTATAATTGACATTATGGTGTCTTAACTTTGGGAGGCAGTGGTAGTGAGTAGCAACTGCCACAAAAAGAGCCCCATTTGTAAGGCAACTATCACTAGGAAAAGAGACCCAGGGGCTGTGTCTTGGGGTCACAATGGCGGAAACATTATACAGGATCTGAAGGTGTTGCTCTGTCAAAGGGTTTGGATTCTAGAGGCTCCCTCCTTCAGTAGTGGCAGAATGGCACCTTCCCCTGACTACCTACTTAGTTAAATAAAAAACATTCCTTCAGTAGCACCTTAAAGACCAACTAAGTTTATATTTTGGTATGAGCTTTCGTGTGCATGCACACTTCTTCAGATACACTAGAAACAGAAGTGTCAGAGTGTATCTGAAGTTTCTAGTGTATCTGAAGAAGTGTGCATGCACACGAAAGCTCATACCAAAATATAAACTTAGTTGGTCTTTAAGGTGCTACTGAAGGAATGTTTTTTATTTTGCTTCGACTCAGACCAACACGGCTACCTACCTGTACTTAGTTAAATTAGCTTTCTCTTTATGAGGTTTATCCTATTGTCTGAAGTGGTTATCGCTTCCAAACTGCACCTCCTTTCTTTATCTACATAGATTTGCTGCCACCTTCTCTGATGAGAATGGGAAGGTCCTTTGTTGTGGTGTTGGAGGCAGGGAAAGGAGTGCTTTGTGTGTATTTAGGAACTTCCTTAACTTCATGTGATCTTCAGATTGAGGCAGTGGTGTTGAAACTAGTTTCCTCACTCCAGCGGTGTAATCTTGTGGCTCGGCTGAAGTTGCAGTTGCTTGGCATAGGTTGCCTTCTTTAACCCCCCAAGGTTAAGAAAAGTGTTGCTGCAGTTTGAAGCAGTGATGACTAGATTCAGGAATGCTCGCTTGCTCTGAGGTGAGCTGGAGCACCATGAGAAATGAAGCCTATCTGTTTGATGCGTCCATCAGAGGAGGGAGGTTCAGTGACGCATTGGTCCCTTCTCCACTCTCCAGCACAGTTCTGACCCTGGGAAAAGGGAGCAATGAGAGGCCTACTAACTGGGCTATTTTGGAGTCACAGGGAAGGTCCCGGCCTATTTCTCTGAGAGCTGCTTAAGGAAAATAATAATTATAAATATGGAAGCACAACTACTGCAAAACACATACATATAGTGTCTATCAATCTCATAAAGTCAAGGGGAAATTCCACTCTGTAGCCTCTTAAATACTTCCCAGCCTCTTCTGCTGTTTGAGAAAGAATATTTTATAGATTTTTGACTGCCAAGTGAAATGTACCTCCACTTTGCCTTCAGTTTTTATCCACAGCAAAAAAAAGGGGGGGCAAGGTATCCAGAATTTGGAAAATACTGATGTTAGGAGTCCATAATTCAATCAATAATATGTGTAATGGTAGATAATTCATCCTACAGTGGTATCATGTTTCAAACTGAAGAGAAAAGTGTTTTGGGGGAGTGGGGCTGGGTAAATGGGAGATTGGAGCATTGTTTTTCTCTCTCCCTCCCTGTACAGCTGTAATCTACTAGATATCTGTATTATATGATCTTCCCCCATATGTTTTTAGGCATACTTTGAAAATGATCACTGGGTTCGCTATTTCCTCCACACCGGGCACCTGACAATTGCTGGTTGTAAAATGTCCAAATCTTTGAAAAACTTTATTACAATAAAAGATGCACTTAAAAAGCACACAGGTAAGATATAAATATATATATATATATTTAAGGAGGGAACACTTTCCATTATTTTATTTTTTTAAATCATTTTTGAAACAGCTAATGATTAATCTGACTGATTTTTTTTCATGTATGAAAATTTCTTTTCTATTGTCTTTGGCACCATGGTTTCTGCCGTAGTCCCATATCATCCTACATTTTTCCATTTTCTTTTTAAAACTCTCAACAGCTCGGCAATTACGGCTGGCTTTTCTAATGCATTCCTGGAAGGATACACTAGACTATTCCAACAACACCATGGAGTCCGCTATTCAGTATGAGAAATTCATGAATGTAAGTTCACTTCCCCTCTTCACGTTTTTCCGCTGTACAATTTTTGGGTTGTAATAATGTGATGTACCAGGTGTTTTCTTCTGCTGTCTATATATGTGTATGTGCTCAGGTTTAGCAGGTTGGCCTGTTGTTTTATTAATCTCTTACCAGATCTGCACCCCACAATTCTAGGCTTTGCAAACCATTTTTAAAAGCTCCTGTATCCATTCACCAATTCTCTCATCCCCAAATCTGCTCAAAACAACTTGGTCAGCCTGTTCTGTGTGGTTGATATATCCTATATTCGCATATATATTGTCTTAAAACAATAGTAACCAACAGGAAACTTTGTAGTAGTAGGAAGTTAAAAAAAAGATCTCTCTTGGAAAGGTATGCTTCAGACTGTAATGGAAAGTGGGGGGGGGGGGAGAAGCAGGATATAGGTCATCATTATCCTGTTTTTGCATGAGACTTGATGAAGGGTCTTGAATTTCGTTAATCGCAAACACCGTTAGCTTTTTTTGTTAATGTGTCATATCATATTATGCTAAGTCACAGCATAGACAAAAATCAGCTTGACAGCAGGTAATAGAAAAGTTGCTTTTCTTGGCAGATGCAGGGTATATCTTGTTCTTGGCTGAAAGTGAGTCTGATATGAGTATTGAAATAGCTAACTGGACAGTATACTTTGCAACAGGAAGACTTCAGATTGTGGGCTCTTTCCCTCCCCCTTTTAGGAGTTCTTTTTAAATGTGAAGGACATCCTTCGGGCCCCCGCTGATGTGACAGGCCAGTTTGAAAAATGGGAAAACCAGGAAATAGAGCTGAATAAAAGGTGAGTGAGAAACCTGTTTTCCCCCTCCTGTCTTCATGAATAGGCATTTGTATATTCATGGTAATGGATCCCATTTTTCAAACTGGCATTTCCTTTTGGTGCAAGCAAGGTCCTGATAATGTTGCATTTCTCCAACACTTTCTCCTGGGCCTCAGTTATTTGTTAATTCACATAGCAATCAGACTGCTTGTGGTGGAGATCCTAGATCCTTTCACGTGCTTTCTCACTATTTTTTTTTTTAGTTCTTCACATAGATTTGTTTTCTTCCTTATTTTTACTATACACACTCACGCTGCATCCCAAAAGCTAAATTCTGAAACCGGCCTAAATTAGGAACATGAAACAACTCTGTATCAATGTATTTTGCATACATTATTCTGTCATGCATGAGAAAATAGAGCTCTGGGGGCTATTAAAGGCAGATCCCTGACACTGGGAATTTCCTCTACCCTTTCTTGGCTTCTGCAATTTATTATGCACTGACCACACATTTCTTATTTTTGTTTTCATAACCTCAGGGATTAGAAATGGTTGTTTTAAAATACCTGAAAACCAAACTTCTCAGAATGTACTCAGTCTCATTAGACTTGACTTATTGGCTTGTGGATTGCAGCTAGATACCTACATTTTCTATTCAAACCCTGATGCTTTTAATGGCTGTATTAGGATGTCAAGGTAAACTATGGTTAATTGTGAAAACAACCCACAGGGAACCTCAGACTTGCATACACTCCCCTTTTCTTTTGCATCTGGTTTTGATTAACCGCAGCTTAGCCCTGCATCCAAACCTTAAACTGTGGTTTAACTAATTATCATTGATTGGAACAATCCAACTTTCATAACTCATGATGTAAAGTTGGTTTGTTTGAAGCAAGCCATAGTTGACCACAGTTTGTCTGGTTTTGACAACATGACACACTGCAGTTAATCAGAAACAGAAGCAAAAGCTTCTGAACTTCAGATTGCCACACCAGAGGGAGGAGGTACACAAGCCCCAGGCTTGTACCTGTCATGATTTCTGAATGCCACTAATAAATCTTACAGTACTTATTGTAATTCATCAGAGGAGTCAGAAGACTGCTACATTCGCAGATTTGATTGACAGGATGGTTGAAATAAAATGTTGTCTCTGTAATGTCAATTTAATGTTTTCTGTTTTTTCGCACCATTATATCATATTCTCTTTATGGATTTGCTTTTCTTGTGTTTTTCTTCTCTGATAACTTTCTCTCTCTCTCTTTTGTAATTTTCCATGCTTCAGCCCATAACACTCTTCATATTTCTTATCCTTCATTTACCTGGCAAGTTGTTTGATTCCTTTCTCTCCTTCCAAAGCTGGTTTCAAGATCTGTGTCTTTTTTCAGTATGTACTCTGAAATGCAAGAGAGGTGTATGTGGGAGTCTAGTGAGATACTGACTTCTTCTTGTATTTCTTGTTCTAACTGCTGCTAAGAGAGTCTTTCATGTAAATATGCCATTTTCTGACTTTTGCTGCTTGAACCTGAGTTTAGATATAGCGCTGGCTTGTTTTCATCACGGTAAACCATCGTTTATCATGACATCTGAAAGTTGGCACCAGGTGTGTGGTAGGGCATTTCTCTCCTACTATCTGCCCATTCAGGTTTTACCCTAGCAAGCAGAGTACAGTGGTACCTTGGTTTACAACTATAATCCATTCCAGAGGTTCGTTTGTAAACCAAAACAAGTTGTAACCCAAGGCGCGCTTTCGCCAATGGGGCCTCCAAAAAAAATTTTGTTCGTAATCCCCCCCCCCAAAAAAAGGGTTGTAATCCAAAACGTTTGCAAACCGGGACACACACTTCCAGGTTTGCCGTGTTTGTAATCCAAAACGTATGCAAACCAGACAGTTTGCAAACCAAGGTACCACTGTACTGAAATGCTTTTGGCTTCCTTTTATCCATGGAATACTGGAATCTTTGGCTGAATACCATTAAGGATGACACAAATGATATGTTGGTCCTTCTTCGTTTCCCTTCCCTCTTTGGCTAGTTTTTATGACAAGAAGCTTGCAGTCCATGAGGCCTTGTGCGACAACATTGATACACGCACAGTCTTGGAAGAAGTGCGATCGCTAGTCAGCCAGTGTAATTCCTACATTGCTGCAAAGAAGACTACGAGGCAAATGCCAAATAGAATGCTGCTGGAAAATATAAGTCTTTATCTTACACAAATGTTCAAGGTATGGGATTTTCACTAAACCTTTGAAACTGCTGCATGTATGTTGTAACCGTGTGTGAATGTGTCAGCCTTTTCACTCTTTAGATAAGACTCCAGTCATTCCTGACAATGAGCCAAGCTGGAGGTGTTTGTGATTGCATTCCAGCAACTTCTGGAGGGACCCGCTATCAAAAGGAAAGAATTGTGACAAAAATGTAGCACTTTTGAAAGAAGAATTAGCTATCAGTATAAAACGGAGGTAGTACTTGAATTGTTTTTGAAGTTTTGCTGTTTCCTGGAGATAGATAGTCATCAAGCACTGCTATGCAAAGATCGTAGAAATATTGCAGTCCCCTGTACTTCCAGGAGGCCATGCTATCAGCAACTCTTGGAAATAATGTCTTAATTGCAGCTCCAACCCAGTGCAGACAATGTCCAGGAAACTCGTTTGCCCAGCAAAGTTTTGTTCACAGCCTTTGGGGCTGGATTATCTGTCAGTGTTAAAATATCTGCTGCTGCGTGTTTTTTTCAGTTTGTTTTGTGTTTCACTCGCATAGGTATTCGGTGCTATAGAAAGCGATGAGGCTATTGGATTCCCAGTTGGAGGAAGTGCCCAAAACTTAAATGTAAGTTGTAGGGAAATTTTACTGTGGCAATCTCAACTCTGCTCATGGCTTTCAGAAAGACTGGATTGCATGCTGAAGCAAAGCCACTTTTTCTGCTCGTACAAATATAAAATTCTGCAGTAAAACTGAATCACAGAATTACTCCAATTGCATTTACGGTAGGTAATAGAGAAGAATTATAATTGTATGGGAGAGCATAGCAAGGAAGGGCCAGAGCTCAGTTGTGGAGCAAAAGCTTTGCTTGCAAAGGTCATATATAGATAGGTCTGGGAGGGACTATTGCCAGAAACCCTAGACAGCCGCTGCCGGTCAGAGTAGTCAATACTGAGCTGGGATTGGCCAGTGATCTGATGTGGTAGAAGGTAGCATCTTATAGGTGGCATTAAACTAATGAGCCCTGCCTCTTCTCCTTTCTCTCTCCCACCCCACCCAAATTGATTATTGGGGATGGTCAGGAGAACTCCCAGAACAGCACACAGGGGGGGGGGGCAGATAGCTCTATCAGGCAAGCAGAAATGGTTGTGCTGATGGAGCAATCTGCTTAGCGCTGCACTGAATTCCTCCCGATGTTCCTATGCTTCCTAGCAGTATTTTCAGGGGAAACCAGAAAGAAATGGGTTGAATCTCAGCTAATGGACAAAATATTTCATTCTGCAGCTTGAATCTACAGTGATGCCATACCTACAGGTTTTGTCCGAGTTCAGAGAAGGTGTGCGGCAAATTGCCCGAGAAAAGAAAGGTGACGTTAACTCTGTGCTTTTTTTTTTACAAGTAGAAATCTCCACAAAGGTGCAGTTGTCTGACAAAATGTCATTCTTGATTTGTACCGTAGCGCTTTCTTTTCTTCCTCACACTTGTTCATCTGCTTGCTCATTATGGGTGTACTCTTCAAAACTCTTACAGCCAAAAGCAAGGGAGGTGTCTGCTAGCACTGCCTGCATTTGCCTTGCCTTTTATTTGCGTATGAGTCTGGGCCAGCTCTGCCATTAACCAGATTGAGGCAGTTGATTATGCAAGTCATGAAAGGGCAGCAAATCATTTATTTATTATTACTGTATTTTTACTGCTGGGATGGAGCAGGTGCTTATTGGATTTTCTGCTTTACAGTAGGTGCAAAAAAGAAAAAGCGGGGGGGGAGGGGAAGAGACAGCTTTACTCTGTACCTTGACTTTGGGTCAGGGTGGATCTGGTGTGCCGTTTACTGCTTTCACCTCAGATAGCAAAGTTTATTGGACCAGCCCTGGTGTGAATGTCTATGTATGCAAATGTGTTTACATATATGTGTTTGCCCTGTTCTTACCAGATGAAAGTAAATGATGGCCCTTATTTGTATTGTGAGCTTTCAGAATACCACTTTACAGTATTCCATAGGAGATACCAATTAAAACTTGTGGGTTTTGACGGAAAAATCCCCATAATGTATGTGCTTTGCTTTTGAAAAATACATAGAATATCTCCTAACTGCATAGTAGTAATATGTCTCTGGAGGTGTATTTATGAAGCTGGAAAAGAAAACCTGTGTATTCCGTGGTTATATTTGATAGTGCCTTAGGAGCTAGTGCTTAAACTTGGCGTATGTGAGCCCATCACTTCCTGCAGCAATGCATGGATAAGACTGAGGGGCAGGTGAACCTCACCAAAAGGCAAAGGGCCCTAAACAGCGTGCATTACAACTTCCTATAAAACACTGAGCTGAGGCAATGCGCCTTCTTATCCTCTTATTTTCAGACATTGCAGAGCCTCATCATTTATATGTGGAAAGCTTTCTTTCTTGAGAGAGAGAGAGAATTAGAGTTTCAGCAAAGTACTCAAACGTTGTTCATGAAGCAGAGGATCTTAATTGTGGGATATTAAAATGCCAAGCAAATAAAATTTCCTTTATCCCTAGTACAAGGAGAGTAGACACCAGAAACCCTGAGAGCAACACTGGCCATTCTTAACAGGGAGCTGATTTGCTTTTTTGATGTTCTAGTGATAACACGCAATGAATGAAAGAAAACTACCCCCCTCAAATAATTTGATAGCTGTACATTGAAAAGAATTTTCCCTCAAATGAAACCTAGCCAAGGAATGTCAGTCGGCTTTTCTTTTCAGCTCCTTCCTTTGAGACAAGGAACTTCAAATCATGAGTTCAGTCGCCAAATAATTGTGTTGGCTCGCTGGAGCAAAAGTGGTGACCTCCATACTGGTGCACCTATAGAAACCTAATAATCTTCATAGTTGTGCTGGTTATAAGTAATCAAATGCATTTATGGACATGCAGGAATGGTGTGCATGCAGATGGGGTGGTACTTGTTTTGATATATCACTCTCCTCTGCATTGCACCACCACCAGCATTTGAGGGTGAAGAAACCCTTGTGTTTCAGAAGTATGTGGCTGTGCAATTGGAGGAAGGAGACTGCTGTACTGAAGCAGATTGAAGTTGAGCATGCCTTTCATCAGGATTTGGCACATGCTCTTCTATGGATTATCACTCAAACCTTCTGTCTTTGATGTCTCTGTGAAAACACACTGTTGGCACACATTAGTCCTGAAGTAATTCCTGATGCCAGAATATTAATTCTTCAGAAAATATAATACCTTGGATAATATTCTCACCCTCTGCATAATGGGTTTTTTTTTATACACACATCTCTCATTCTCCTCTGCCAAGAAGGAATTTTCTCCTCTTTGCCACTAAAGTTTAATTATTCATAGTTTTAGGCTGGTGAATATTTATAACTCAGGGAGGCATCAATGCAGAGCAACTGCAGATAATACCTTCCTTCCAGAGAACATTCAGCTTTTTTTCTTCACCTGTTCGTGACAAAGAGGATTCTATTATTTTTCTTGAACTCTCTAGTTTTTATTGAACTACTGGGGATGAATATATTATTTTGATATTTATTAAATTTGTTGGTCGCTTTATCTGTCCAGGGCAACCCAAATGACTTAAAACCAGGCAGACAGAAAAAAACCTCACACAGATACATTAAAGCAGAGGGAAAATAATAATCAATTAAAAACATCCCACCCACTTCTAAAAGGCCTATTATTATCAAGTTACGCAGGCTTGGAGGCGGGCAAGCAGGCTTTAAATCACTATAAGAGGCTAATAGTTCTAACAACCTGTTATGTGGAATGGGGAAGAACTGGTCCAGAAGAAATGCCCCAGTTCATCTCAACCTTTTTTCATGAGTTGATAGCTTAAGCTGCAGTACTTATAACATAATCCTATGTCACTCCAGGAGACTTTTGACTTCTACTTTCCAAGATGGAGGTTCAGTGAAAAGGAAGGGAGGGGAAGAAAGCAGAGACAAGGACTAAAGAGTTGAGGGTGGGGAGAAAATCATATGTATTTCTGCTAGCAATTAAATCCCACTGTGTTCCAAGGACCTGCTCCCTAGCACATGTGTTTAGGACTGAAGAAGGAGAATAGCAACTGTGGAATTCTCCCCCACCCCATAGCATAGTGGAATTGGAGGTGTCATTCATCCAAAAGGGGGACAGCAACCCCATTGCTCCATGACATAATAAAAGGTGGTGTTCTCTTCTCATAAAACATCCACTTGTCTGAAAGATAAGAACTTTCGCAGACGTTGATATTAACGCTTTCATTTTATTCTTCGTAATTGTAGTGTTTGAAGTTCTGCAGCTATGCGATTCTCTTCGAGATGATGTCCTTCCCGAGCACGGAGTTCGGTTTGAAGATCATGAAGGTAATTAAGTTGGAAATCAAACTGGACTCCAGTCTTGCTTTTGACAAGTTAGTACATCCTGGTGTCTGTTTCCAACTAATAGTAATGAGGCGCAGAAACGAAATGAATGAGGTTCGCCAAGCATCCTGGACTCTTAAAAGATGCAATGCTAAACACATTTACTGTACGTAGAAGTGGCATTTCAGTAGGATTTTCTTCCAAGTAAATATGGTGATGGTTCGGATGTGAAATAGACACAGCAGCAAATAATACTAGCAAGAAATCCTAGGTTTCTCAAACTTTTGCCCTTCTTTTTCCAAGAGTTGTCCATCAGTTAAGGTTAAGTGAGTTCTGCCTTTTGTGTTCAACTGTGTGATGTATATTTTAAATAGCTGCAAAGGAGTTCAGCAGCATCTAGAGCAGGCACCCCCAAACTGCGGCCCTCCAGATGTTTTGGCCTACAACTCCCATGATCCCTAGCTAACAGGACCAGTGGTCAGGGATGATGGGAATTGTAGTCCAAAACATCTGGAGGGCCAAAGTTTGGGGATGCCTGATCTAGAGGGCCACATGTTTCCATCCCTGGTGTGTATCATTGGGATAAATACTTAAAAGTGTAGTAGTATATATGAGCATTTATTCCTTGTAATGCTTTTTTTGTAGGACTCCCAACTGTGGTCAAGCTAGTGGACAGAGACACCTTACTAAAAGAAAGAGAAGAGAAGAAAAAGGTTATACAGCATTTGAACTAGTTTCTGTTTAGATGTGCCTAATTTTTTGTCTAACATCATTTGGGTTGGTCAGAGGAATATAGCCTGCATCAGTCTCCTTCCACAAGCACAGCTTCTGCTGGGGATCTTGGACTTTCTAGACCCCACCAACCATGCAAATACCTCTTGTAGCAGTTGAAGGGGCGAGACAGCACCGCTCACCTGGCTTCCTAATAAGGATACAGCTGGTTAGGGGGAGGGGCAAGATGGCGGGTGGGTGGTGTGAGTGCAGTGATTGTAGAGCTAGATTGGCTCCACTGCCCTACTGGCACTTTGCCAGTCGCCTCGCCCCTCTGACCCCCCTGTAATCTGTGGCAATCCTGGCATTTGTAAACCGGGTAAACTCCTGTAATTAACACACAATCATCTGAGCAAAGGACTTTAACCGTGGCCAGTGTTCTAATCTCCTTCCTTTCATTTTAAAAAGCTCTGCATTTCCCCCCGCATTTGCTTGTCAGAGTTTCCGAATAAGAGAACACTAGTATTCTCTTGGTATGTTCACTCATTGTAGCTGACAAGTGTCATCTTCAGAGAGAAAAATGAACAAAAATTCTGTCATTTATAAGCAAGTAAAATAAAAGTTACTTCCCATTTATAGATGTAGCCTTCAGTGGTGGAACTCCTATAAAAATAATGACACCATTCTCCCCACCCACCCAACAAGGGCCTTCCGACATAAATCTTGAGATTACTACATTAGCACACATACTGTTCTTATTGCATTATGGTGAACCTTGGGACGTGCATATGTACGAGGAACATGCAGAGCTGGTAGTTTTAATTCCCTCAAAAGTCAAAGACTGGTTGTTCTGGATAGAACTTTGTAGAGCTAACAGCTTGATTAGGATCCTATTGTATAAAACATAGCTGTGGATGATTTGCTAATAAAATGCTCAGTAATTTACTTCTGTATTTTTTTAATCCTAATGTTGCTTTTCAAATTCTTTTTCCATAGATTGAAGAAGAGAAAAAAAGGAAGAAAGAAGAGGCAGCTATAAAGAAACAGGAACAGGAGGTAAAGTAACCAAATACTTTTTAAATATAAATTTTAAAGGCTGGTTTTAATGGCACTGATGTCAGGCGAGAAAGGGCATGTTTCAGGCTTTATCTTCCGTTCCTGTCACCTACTCGTCTGTTATGTGAGCTGCAAAGCAGAGCCGAATTGGTAGAGAGACCTTAATCCACACAGCCCCTCAACACATTTGCACTCCTGAACCACCTTTTGCCCCAGCAGCCGTTCCCAAACCATTGAGTACTTTGGTAGACCTACAGCATGAATGTCACTCGAGGACTTCCAGCTGAACTCAACTGCTCCAGCATCCAACAGTTTATAATTAGCAGAGGCTGCCAAAGACACCCTCTTTCCAGAACCAACAGTATAACATTAGCAGAGAATGAGATGCAGAGAGACCTGTCCAGCCAACTCTCTATTTATAGTCATTTGTTCCAAACATTTTATGTTGGAATTATTCAGGAGAGAACATTGGGTTTTGCTGCCAAACACAAGGAAATGACTTCTCAGTTGTGTGGGGTGGCTTTATCTACAGGCAAAACTGAATCCGCTTCAGTCCCAGCCTGGTAGCCCAAACATGCTGTATATTCTCTGCTACCACCACCCCTACCATGTGTACAGAGCCTATTTTTGCTCCTGGCGTATGCTTTGATCATCTGCAAATTGTTCAAGTTTTGCTGGGCCTCTGTCTTCTATAGAAGCAACATATTGCTGGGTTGCATTTAGAATGGCTCTTCTGTGACCTTCTATAGCGTTATGGCGGGTCCCTCCAACTCAGCTTTTCAAGGGGCATAGGAGGAGGGATCACTAGAATTGCTCCTCCCTACTCCATTCCACCAATGGGAGTGTCTTGTAAGCACAGCTCCTGCTTGGATCTGGATCCAATTCAATATATTTAAAAGCTCTATCATCAACACTACAAGTGCACAGAGCAGCATCTCTTTAAAAGGGGAATGTCTTACCAATAGAAAGCTAAAATAGCAAGTGTCTCTTAAAACTTTACTGGACATTTGTTTTGCAAGTTGTTCTCGCATCTTGTGATATATGGTATGAGAAAATGGGGAAATTAAATAAAAACACAGGTTTCAGCAGATTTTGAAGATACTTTTGTATTCAGGACGCAAACCAGTTTTAAATCCAAAGACTTATATGCTTTTCTGACACCCTTTTGCGGGGGCGGGATGTGTCTTTGGAAGGATGAGCATCAGCGTATTAGCTTAAATTTGTTTTCAGGAATTGTTTTGATGTAGGCAGGTTAATACTGGCTCTGATATTCATGTATTCCAGAGTTGTAACACTTTTTAAATATATTGCAGGCAGTAAAATTGGCAAAAATGAAAATCCCACCAGGAGAAATGTTTAAATCGGAGCACGACAAGTATTCCAAATTTGATGAAAATGTAAGCATTACTGGGATTTTTCTTCCTTGAATGTTGTATTTAGGGATCCTGATGAAAGCTGCTAGTTCAATCCTGGACAAGATAGATAGATAGATAGATAGATAGATAGATAGATAGATAGATAGATAGATAGATAGATAGATAAGCATTATTTTATTAACATTTGTGTATCTAATTGCAATCCTTAGAACACTCTGTAAGGCAAGGCTGTATTATTATCCCCTATATTGTATATTGGGGAGGAGGAGAAGGGAGACAGTGGCTGAGAGTTCGTGGCTAGAGCTCAACCCCCGCACTACACCAGCTGTACAACCTATGCATGTTTATGCAGAAGTAAACTACTGAGTTCAATGGAGCTTGCTACCAAATAACTCTGCATCGTATTAAAGCATGTGAGCCTTTTGTTATAGCCACAAATTCTAGATCCTTTTCATATTTGTAACTTTGGCCCACATTTTTCACCCCTCTGCAATGAGGATGCATGTCTACGGTTTTCTGTGCATGCAAAGGAAAATAGTGATAAGACAGGTGAGTCCTAACAACTCCACCTCCTGCACCTAGAGGAGACAGACATGTTGACATCCAGAAGGACTACTACCAGATACTTAATGAGGAGATTCAGCCTTAAACACTTCTAAATCATTTCCTAACTTGATGCATTACTGCTTTTTGAAATAATCTTTTGGAGTTACATATGTGGTTTATTTGGCTTGAATAAATAAGCAAAGAACCCAGCTTTTTATTTTTCTTGTTGATAATGCCTAATTACTGGTAAAAAGGGATAATGCTATTGCATTACCACAACACAAAGAAACAAAGACATTGAGATAATGTGGTCCTAAGATGATGAATTAATGTTTTCCAGGGGCTTCCAACCCATGACACAGAAGGCAAAGAACTCAGCAAAGGTCAGACGAAGAAACTAAAGAAACTCTATGAAGCACAAGAAAAACTGTACGAAGAATATCTTCAAATGGTTCAGAATGGAGTTGAAAACTGAGAACAAAACTTGGACAATCTGCTTCTTAAATAAAATATACAGCTGGATAAACTTTGTGATGGGAAATGAGTTTTCACTGGGCTTTAACTTTCCACATTGTGCTGAACAAAAAGTAAATGGGCTAACGCTGCAATCCTATACACACATGGGATTAAGTCCCATTGAACACAATGAGACTTACTTCTGAGTAAACATGCATAGGATTGCATGGTTATATCACCCTGTTTAAAACATTAATAAAAGTTTTGTTAGTTAAATAAGGTTCTGTAATATTTTTATGTGATACAAGTCAATAAACAATTTGCTAACTGTCCCTAAGAAGATTTTTTTGGGGGAAATAGAGGCGCATAGGGGGAGGGGGATCAGAGACAGTGTCCTTTCCATCTCTACGATCTGTAGCAGCATCAACTCTGGATTCAACCCCTTAACTTTAACTGGACTTGTATCTTTTGTGAGAAGCCATTCAAGCCAAACTCACAATGTCTCAATTCGTCTGTTAAAACTATGGGGAGAATTCTGTTTGTAATATGGATAGTACATGCGCTTAGCTTTGCTCAATAGAAGCAGTTTTTACATGTACTTAACTTGGGTAACCGAGTGCTGCCTCTGACATTTACTTTCTGAACTGTAAGCCTAAGAACACACCTGTTTCAATTCACTTCCTCTACAGGGACTCCACAAATGCCCCTTAGTTTTGTTGCTCCTTTTGGGGAGCTTAAAAGAACTAGCATCATTCCTGGGGAATGATAACTTTGAGGAAGTGGAAAAGGGCTCCAGTGTTTTTCTCCAGCAGGGGCATTCTGCTGGACTGAGCTTCCTAAGCATTGTGTAAATGGCGTATCAGTTAGTGTTGACAGTGACTATTGGTCACTGCCTCTACCCTTAAAAACATCTTGATGAGTGGGATCCCCTAAGGCAGTGCTGTAGCTAAGGTGATGCGCTCCAAATGTTGCTGGACTATAGCTCCTATTATCCCTAAACCATTGACCATGATTGTGAGGGCAAGTGGGAGTTCAACAACATTCAGAGACCACCACTAAGGCTGCCTGTATTCTAAGGAGAAGCCCTGAAATTAAAGTGCCTGGACATTTAAAACAGACTTAATAAATGTTACCTTTTGCCTGTTGGTTTTAAAACAAAATTGGCAAGAAAATATGCAATGACAGATGAATGGCATCCTGGAAGTAGAGAGTACTGCAACATCCCTATCATCTTTGCACAGCAGTGCTTGATGATTCTTGGCCAGAAACAAAAAGCACTGCCTTGGCTCCCTAGTTAACATGAGGACACTGGCAGTTATCTTAAGCTGTGAACGAGACATTTTTTTATACTTGTCCACCCCTAGGTATTTCCAGCTTTTTTAACAGAGTACAAGGCTGTACAAGAGTTGCATACTCATGGTCGGTTTATACAATCAGCAGTGGTAAAACCTTGATGGTATCATTTAAGGCAGGTATGTCCAACCGGTCAATTGCGGGGCATCCCTGGTCAACCGTGTGATCCTGATTGGTCAACTCAATGGGTAGATCACTGCCAGTTTTTATATAGTGGGAGTAGATCGCAGTCTCTTGGGAGTTGGACATGCCTGATTTAAGGGTATGATGCTTGAATACTCCTTCCAGTATGAACTGGATCATGTCATGAGAGGTTCTACAAGCTTTCTCTCTCACGCACTGTACTACTAAATCCTGGCCACTGTTTAACTTGGCCGAAACCCAAGGAGCTATATAGATGGCATGAGATCATCAAGCAACCTTCAACTAAATGGCTTCTATAGTCTGATATGCATCAAGCTGAGTTCATCATTTATGTGCCGGTGTGCAGGCTTTGACTTGCTTGGCACTTGTAGGATCAGGAACTGCTAGCATAAATTGCTTGTTGTGTCAAGTGATTGGTTGTAACTGTGGCTGCTCTTGATAACAACTGGCACAGAGTGTCACTCTGGGGATTGCAATGCCTAAAGTCCTACACTGCACATCTCAGGGCACTGGTTTTCAAACTATTTTCAGAAACCTCATGGATTCCTTAATGAGAAAGATCCATTATGATATACAGAGAGTTTGCTCCCTGCAATTGGTCTTGCCCTGCAATGTGCAACCACAAGGATGTGTATTGCAGTAGGGTGTATGCTCAGTTCACACAGAGCAGTGCTGAAACTTGGTCAGTGCCCCATGTCAGTGTCTAGACCAGGCATCCCCAAACTGCGGCCCTCCAGATGTTTTGGCCTACAACTCCCATGATCCCTAGCTAACAGGACCAGTGGTCGGGGAAGATGGGAATTGTAGTCCAAAACATCTGGAGGGCCGAAGTTTGGGGATGCCTGGTCTAGAACATGCCCACAAATTCTCTAAAAAAACAGGGATGTTGTGGCAGGTGCTTTGAATTATCCAAAGATAAAACACTGGAAATTGTTTCTGACTGAAGAAAGGTTAAAAAAAAAAAAACCGCCACTCATCCTGTCATACACGCCCCATTAAGATCTCAACTAGAGAGGCTCCATTCTGTGTACCATTTGCTCATGAAATAAAATCTCTGTATAAACAGAGCCGCCTCATAGGCAAGCATATTTTGACTTCATTTGTACTGCCTAACAGTGTGATTCCTGTTTAAATACTTCAGTGGAATTCTTTGTTCTTATCAGATACTTGATAGCACACCATTCTGCGATATTGTTTCTCCTCATGACAGCTGCTTGAGACCTCTTTGAAGAAAAGTGTATTACAAAACCTATAAATAAATCAATGGATCTGTTACATTCCAATGCTCCACATATCTGTGAATTTTGTCTACCATCTCCTCCTGAATGGCTTTGATAGCATAGGCAAGCGGGTTCCTGTCAAAACAGAATGCAACAGACATGTTTGAAGAATGTGAATCTTTTTGTGCAGGGCCCCCAAAGGAGAGATGTCTCATCAAGTGAGTCAGCTAGCACCCCGATATCTACTCCCATCCTGCCTAAGGAAGCTAGAGCTCTCCCTAAGATTGTCTGTGAAGGGAGAAGTGGGCACACAAACTGATGATGAGGTAAAATATCTTTTGTAGTCAAGGCTAACTGATAAAGAAGAGGGAGATGTACAGCCCATTTTCTAGGATCCAGCAACCAATGACACCATCTTGTTCACTTCCTTGGAAGCAAGGGTGTTTCTAATTAGTTATATCCCAGCCTTTCTTCAAGGAATTCAGAGTAGCTATTTAGCTTCACAACAGTTTGGTGAAATAAGTTTGGCTGAGAGATAAGTGCTACCGTATGTTGGGACACACCCTGCCGAGGTTTAGGGACGAAACTTCAACCCACAAATTACTGAAAAGCTTTACCCTGGCATAGGTCTCATTTACTAGTTTGCTGCGCTGTTTGTTCTCTTGAAGCTGCCCCGAAAGGAAAACTGTCTGTTCAGCAACATAAAACATTTTAAAATTTTATACCCTTGGAAATAGCATTATATTTTGGAAGAGGGTGCATTTCAGTGGGTGTCACTTTTGTGGAAAGATGCACAGTATTGGGGTAGCACATATCATTAGGTAATTATGATTCTGGCAGTGGTACAAAAACAGTATTATTACTGTTGACAATATTGCCCTCCATTAAAAATCACAAGAGTGGCTCAGAACATAAAACAAAACACATAAATAATAAGTAATATTATCAGATACATTAAAAGTCTTCCAACCCCCCCCCCTCCATCAATCTTGAAAACTGCAGTAGGATCCTGCTTCCATAATTATCCTACAGCACCTCTTTTTCTATAAAAAAAAATAGCACTATGTGTGGGGAGCCTTTTGCAGTCAAGATGTTGCTGAACTACAACCCCCATCACCCCTGGCCATTGACCATATGCTTGCTGGGGCTGTTGGGAGTTGTAGTTCAGCAACATATAAAAAGCCAAAGGTTCCCTACACCTGTCCTATAGCAACAGATATACCACCGACTGCTCTACCAAACATTGGGAAGTTCCAAAGGTCTTGCTGTGTATGGTACTCTAAGACGATAATGTATTATTTTTCCGTTTACTTCAAAATGTGATAAGCCAGCCCTGCTGCGTTTGAGGGCCTTCATATTCATTCTGAGTGGGACCCTGAACTTCTTTTGCCTGAAAGTCCTGGCTTGATACCACCAACTGGACCAGACAGGACTTTGATCCGATACTGCAGGGGCTCTTACTTTTTGTGACCAAACCAGAAGGAGAAAAGAGTGATCTTATTGAATGAAGGGTATCTGGCACCAAACATGGCTTCTGTTTCAAAGTTTAAAACGATTTTAGAACTACCGGTATCTTGAGCCGGTATTCTCAAATTTCCCCCTAATTGGTGGTGTGTAAAATGTCAAAGACTATCTGACTATTCAGGTTTAGCAATGGAAGTGCACAGGCTAACTGTGAGTGCTGTCAGTGTGTGTGCTGGAAACTTGCTTCTACAGAAATGACTCTGTTGAGAGGCAGATTAGCAAGATCTGATTTTTCTCTTTGCAGCAATGATTAATATCTAAAGAAAAAACAGCCCCACCCCACACTCCACTTCAGCACTTGAATTACTTGGTCAAAACTTGACACAGGCACTCCTCTGCATTTTTAGGGATTTGGCTTCTTGCTTTCAAGGACATGGAATCAGCACTGGAGGGGTGGGGAGCAGGGCAGGGATTGGCATCAGCAGGTATCCACCAAGGTCCACATCCCAGGAAGATGATCTCCCTCCCAGTCCCTGCTGCTGTTCATTATTTGCTGTTGCTGCTCACTCAGAGTGGGAGAGAAAGTCTGAGAGAACAGTGTCAAGGGCAACAAGGTGGAACAGCAGGAACCTTCTGGAAGGAGACCTTGACAAGGGAAGCGAGTGGCAAACACTGTTCTTCCTCCTCATTGCTGCTGTCACTCACCCATCTTGGTGAATGAGCAAGGCGGAGCAGCAGCTGCCACGGCTTGCTCCTTGATACTTTGATTCTGGCTCCCAGCAAGTGAGTAAACAAGCGTGCAGCAACTCCTCCTTGCCAGCCTGCTCTTCCCAGAGTGGTTAAGTGGGTCAACGTCCCACCTGCTTGCCTGCCTACTCTTGCTTGAACCCAGAAGGTCCAGATAAAGCTGAAAGGGACCCCGGTCTGAAACCCTGGAGAGCTGCTGCTGGTCAGTGTAGACAATATTGATGCAGGCTTCTGGGCCTCTTCATTTGACTCTCAGGATTCTTCCCCAGACCACCCCTTCCTTGAGTATTTTTGCCTGTCTGGAAGGCAAAAAAATAGGTGTTGTGTGTCACGCTCTGATTATATATATATATATATATATATATATATATATATATATATAGTTTTATAACAGAAAAACAAAAACACAAAATAACAAACCACATGGGGAGCACCCCATGGGGATACAACAAATGTACAAAATACAAACAAACAAAAAGAATAACATACAAAAATGAAAAACAATATTACAAAGAAACAAAAAATAATATAGTCTTGTTTATATATCTAAATCCCTGACATTGTTGACTTCCTCATGTCCCCCCTAACTGTGTTTCATTGTATATCATCTTTAGTAATTTCTAAATAATGGTTCAAATCTTGTTATAACTTACTTAACCTATTTTAACCTTTATTTCACATTTCATAATTCATTCAAAACTTAATTAACACTTATATCTAAAACTTAATATATTAACAAAAAGAAAAAGAAAAAAATACCAACAAATCCTTTTCTACAACCTCTATATGCTTCCAAATCTTAAACATTCTCAATATTGCAATTATTTTTCAAATAAATTTTAAATTTCTTCCAATCTTCTTCCACCAACTCTTCCCTCTGGTCACAGAGTCTCCCGGTCAATTCAGCCAGTTCCATAAATTTGATCATCTTCGACTGCCACTCATCCACTGTAGGTAGATCTTCATTCTTCCAATTCCTAGCCAATAAAATTATCGCTGCTGTTGTGGCATACAGAAAAAATGTAACATCTTTCTTTTCCTCTCTAACTATCCCAAGTAAAAAAAAGTTTCTGGTTTCTTAATAAATGTGTTTTTCAACACTTTTTTTCATTTCATTATAAATCTTTTCCCAGAAGATCTTTACTTGGGGGCACGTCATGCTCTGATTATTGCATGGCTTAAATGTAAACTTGAAGCACATCCATTGCTCTGCCTACTGTTGCATCTGGCTGTTTGCAGCCCCTGTTAAGTTGCCCACAAACAAATGTGGCCCTCAGCCTGAAAGGGGTTCTCCACACCTGAGCTGGAAGAACCAATTTTGTTATAAGGCAGTTTCCTGTGCCTCTGTGAGGTGTGCATTGAAATAGCTGGATGCTCTGAGGGCATCTTGCCTTAAGGGTGCCCCTCTGCAATTTGGAGTTGGCACTGCATGGCAGCAGAAACTTTCTGCCCCAAGGGATTTTCTAACCCTTTCTCTTGCAGCAGCTGTCACCACAGCCCAATCCTATATCAATGTCAATGGAGTTCATTCTAAATCAGTATGACTAAAGTCACTGACATTTTAAAACCTGGAATTAAATAGTAAATGTGCCATCTTGCTTTGCTTCCCACCCTTTTTTTTGACACACAGATATGAGAAATGTGACACTAGACACAATGGCACCCTCTACATCTCATGGTAAAGTTGGCCTTGGGCCTATTTGCATGTGCGCTCGTGATGCTCACCATCATTTGCATAGCAAGAAGCCCAACTTTGAATCTGTCAATTAACTACTTTTTACAAAGTTATTACACTACACCTCACTGCGGGTATTCCTGTGT
The DNA here is from genome assembly GCF_965207765.1 of Zootoca vivipara. NCBI lineage: Eukaryota > Metazoa > Chordata > Lepidosauria > Squamata > Lacertidae > Zootoca > Zootoca vivipara. The sequence continues at coordinate 62,703,069 of NC_142582.1, read as the reverse complement.
TCCGTCTTACACGCCTGTGATGGATTTCTAAAATGCTGCATGTTTAGAGGGTAGGAAGTTGCGAATGCCATTTCTTGCCAGGATGTGAACATGTGATTCCGCACAAATGTGTGATACCTTTCTTCGTTCCTTCGTTCCTTGAGGCTTCCTCGCATTAGTCACCACAGCACACCGTAGGGGACTGTTGCTGGTAGCCCATAATCCCTGCATAGTTGTCAAGTTCCCTTTTTTGAGGGAAATTCCCTTATGCTGAATAGGCTTCCTCGCGAGAAAAGGGAAAACTTGACAGTTATGAATCCCTGACTATATGACATGCAGGCTGAAGCTTATGGGAGAGGAATCCAGCACGAGGGGAAGGGCCACTGCTTCTCCCTAACGCTTTATTACCTGCCAGTAAATTTACTTATGCGTCGAATCACTGGCACAATACTCTCCCTATAAAACGCCCTGAGCCTCGAGGTAAGAGTCGACTAGCTCTAGCTTGGCGCCAGGCGCTCAGATGTTGTCCATCACAAACGTTGCCATGGCAAAACGCGGGGCATTATGTTAGGGCAGAGCCGGCCTCCCCTTCCACCACCCATTGTTTCCTTAAACAGCTGCTGCTCCTTTAAATGCCGCGGCACGTTCCAGCGCCTCCCTCGCTCCACCGGACAAGCCCCGCCCACTCCTCTCGCCTCGCCCCCTTCCCCGCATCGCAGAACTCTCTCGCGCTTAGAGCGGTCCCGCGCACGCGCGGCGAGCGCGAGCTCTCCCACCTTCCCCGCGCGCTGATTGGCTCATCGCCTTTCTGCCGGAAAGTCAACATGTCCCGCGTGTGGAGCAGCGGCCGCCGCTAACCCTGGGCCAATCCGAACGGCTCTTACTGCGCGCGGCGCTGTCGCGTCGGCCAATGGGAGGCGGCCTTCTTTAGGGCGGCGCAGCCCCGAGTGAGTCGGAGTGAGAGGATCAGCCTGGGCGCTGCTATTGCGGGCGTGAGGAGACGCAAGGGCCGGGCCAGGTGAGTTGGGGATAGCGGGGGCTGGGCCGCGGTGAGGCGGGGCGCAGCGCGGAGTGGGCCTGTTGTGCTGCTGCTGCTGCACACCCGGGCTGAAGGGCGGAGAGGAAGGCGAGCAGGCCCCGTTGTGCTGCCGAGGCCCGGCTGACGGGGGGAAACAGGCAGGGGAGCGGGTGGGGCAGTCCGGTCCCAGCACGGGCACCATTTTAAGGAGCGGCCTCGGCTCTGGGCGCGGCGGAGCGGCTATTAAGGCTCCGGGATGCGGCGCTTCAGCGAAGGGGCGGGCGAGGCGCTTCCTCGCTCTGTGGCGGCGATTCCTCACACGGGTTGCCGCAGGCGGATGGGAGGAGAGGCGCTTTTTCCGCCTCAGGGCGGACCCCGGGCTCATCCACACACGCGCGTGTCGCTTCCTCCCTCCCCCGTACCTGTTCTCGGCCATGTGCTCGAAGATTTCTCTTCCCGTCCAGCTGGCTAAGCCACGCCGCTTTAAAAATGACTATCCAGGAAGGTGTGCCGTGGGAAACGGGGGCGGGAGTTGCGGTGCGGGGAAGTCAGTTGGCGTCGTGTGTGCGCGCTTGTCGTATAGATAGACACCGTGAAAAGCGCCCCCCCTCCCGATGTAGGCCCTGCAGTATGTAACCTGGCGGGCCCTTGTTTTCCCTGCCAGCGCCCTCTAGTCACGGCTCCTCTCTTCCTCCCAGCCTCCCCCCCCCCGGGTCGCTGTATAGAGAACACATAGTTTTGTTCCTGCCGGAGGGTTTCTGACTGCAAGTTCTGTAACGGAAGCCATAATTTTCCTTTGTGGTTTGGCATCGCTACGTGTAGCTCTTATTGCAGGGGCCGCTCCATCTTCCAGGCTTAGAAAGATAATTGACTCGCACTTGATGCAAGTTTTGAAAGAGTCTGATAAATGCAAGACCTTGGGAACGCAAGTTTCATCATGCTGGATTGGTCAGTCTGCTCGGAGAAACTTTTAAATGTAACACTTAGCTGATCAAGATGTATTTCACATCAGTGGAAGTGGTTTCTGAGCACTACTGTGAAACAGTCAAGTTCTTAAAATAGGTGGCATTGTGGAAGATAATATTCAGTAATGAATTGTGTGCACAATAACGTCATATGGGTTTAAATCTTCCTGTAGTAGAATCTCAGCATGTCTACTGTTTACAGTATGTTCTATAGCATACAGATTCTTTCCCCTGTTGGTTTTCAAACGTTTGCTCCCATTTACCATTGCTTCATCTTGATTCCTCCCATTTGAGTACCCATGTGATTGATAGAGTTGAAGTCAACTGCAGCTGGATAGCCATGAGCTCCTATACATTATAAGAATTAAATCCCACTTCATGACAGATGTTCTCCAATAAGTGTGCACAAGCCCCATTAAATATACTGGAATTATATCTGAGTAAACTTAGGCAGCTATCTTAGATCTTAAACCAATTTGAGGGGTTTTGGGATACAGTCAAGCAGTATATATATGTTATGAAATGAAATAAAATATGGAGTCAGGCCATTCAGTTTGTTTTACACAGTTTTATCTAACTAATTGACAGTAGCTCTTCAGGGTTTCAGATGGGATATTCCCAGCTCCACCTGGAAATGCTGAAAATTGAATTTGGGACCTTCAGGGTGCAAAGCAGATGTTCTACAACTGAACTCTGGTTCATATGAATAGTAATAATTACTAGTACATAGTTGTATGTATGTATTCAATGTATATCCCGCCCTTCCTCCCAGAGGAGCCTACTTTACAAGACTTGATGAAACTGCAAATCTTGTAGTTTAATTGTGGTTGCATTAATTATAACAAATAATCCACTTTTGGAAGGCTCCCAAAATATAGACACTTACCAGCCATTTTGTTTAATTCTTTTCGACTGACAGTGCAGACGGTCTCTTAAAATGCTCTTGCTGCTTAGGTGTAATTCTTTGCATACTTGACTGACTTTTTAATAAGTATGTACTATTGTAACTGATGGGGCAAGGAAGAAGAGAAATAACTGTTAGTCCTTTGTTGAAAACCAAATTAATATTGGTTGAAAACTAAATTATATTTTGCTTACAACTTGCTGTCAGTTACTCTTTCAGATAAAGTGACTACTGTAATTTTGTTGCATAGCAATAAAGACAGATGTAAGTTTACATCTTCCTCTAAACATGTGCATATGATCCTTAAAATGCCTAATTCAAACAAGCCTTTGTTGGCTACAAATTCCACTAGGAACATTGCAGAAAATCTGTCTCAGTTCTACACATTTACAAAATTAATTCTGAAATGAGTAAGCATTTATTAGTAGATTTCAGGAATCTTGTTGGCTGGTGGCATTCAGGACAGTTACTGTGAAGGACTGTGCCACTTACTTACATAACATTAAGTACAACTTGATTCCCTCTGAGGACCGCGTTGTGTTCAGGATTTCCAAAAGTAGAACTCTCACCATAAGATGATCCCACCAGAGAAGGGAGTGGAGGCAATTCCTGTCAATACTTCCTTTCCTTTGTACCACCTGAATATTCTGCAGAAGGTTGGGGGCCCCTCCAAAACATTGTGGGAAGTGTTGTGAGGAGCTGCAGGAAGAAGGTCCCATCTGCAAATGGAAGGAGCCCTTCCATTCACAGTAGGACAATTCACTACACAACATGTTTTGTTTGTGGGTCTGCTTTATAAAAGGTTTGAAATATGGTCATGTTGACTGATATCTAATTTTTATTTAATATACATTATAACCATAATCCTACAGGTTTCTGGCAATTCACCTTGCTGAAATACTTCTGCAAGTGTTTTTGGAATTTGTTGATTGTTACTGTTGGTGAAAACATGCTTATGAAAGCATTGTGTTCTACCTCACAAGACTGAGAATTTGGTGTTAATACATGTTGTCACTTACATTTTTCTTTAAAGTACTTTGTGTAGTTTTAATGTTATTCTATGGATATTTTATTTATTTATTTATTTATTATTGCATTTTATGTCCCACCTTTTTGTCCAAAGAGCTCAAGGTGGCCTACATGGTTCTCCCCACTCCTTAAATAATTCCTGCAACATCCCACTGAGAGGCAGTGACTAGCCCACAGTCACCCAGTGAGCTTCATGACCTAGTGGGGATTTGAACCCTAGACTTCTGGATCCTAGTCCAACACTCTATAATCACCATAACACACTGGCTGTCAGTGTGGATAATGATGGGGGAAAGTCAAAGTAGAATTTAGCATTTCATCTATGAAACAATCTATTGCTGACTTAATTGGTCAAACTTTGTCTTATTACTTGATAGCAACTTCACGTAAAGTGCCTTTATTTTTAATTATGTCCCATATATTGGCCATTCAGCAAACTTTAATTCAACTACCTTTGCAGGCTACATATCTTTAGAGGTTGCTTATAAATTGTGATTATGGTTAAATATTCTGATGTTTGTCTTCTGGGCTTCTAAGCAGTACTTCTAATATTTTATATCTTTGAAGTAGGTGTTTTGCTCAGTTACAGAGGTCATAACTACGTGTTGCACATGACACAGGACTGCTGCCAAAAATTGCAGCCCCATATCTAGTTATTCTCTCCCCGCCACCCTTCATCCATACCCCATTTAATGCAGTCATTACATTGTCTGTGTCTCCTCCCCACCCTCCCAGCTAATGCCAATAACATGCAAGGCAGAAACTCGCAGTATTATATTGTCACTCACAACATGGAATGAATTATCCTAAATGGGAGGACAGGGAGAACTTGAGAGAGATGACTCTTTCAGCAGCCTCATATTGGGTGTAGTTTTAGTATTGTTGCAGTAACTGTTGCTCTTATCACTCCTGCATGTTTAGCTGTTTTCTTAAACTTTCTGACCATAAGTCAGAAATGCTTCATCTTAAACTCATGAAACGGTGAGCTGACCCATATTTGTGATGAATAGCCTTTTCCCAAATGAACGGTTCCTTCAGATTTTTGCTCTTACCTGCTTTTCAGTTTGTCATGTGCTCTTGTGGGCAGAAGTAGGTAAGAATCTACAAGTAGTAATCTGGGTGATTTGCAGTAGATTTTTAAGGGCTGCTTTGTCAACAACAGTAACAATTTAAATCTCCACCATATCTATCATTGTAAAACCTTGCTAAAATGTAACCAGAATATATTTTGGAGAGTTTTGACATTGTGTATCAGAGGTGGAGAAACTCTTTTTTTCTCATGGGACATTGATTCACAGGAAAGAAACAAAAAAGAGCCAGAGTCCAGGGTGTCTCCTCCCTGCAGGCTCCCTTCCCCTGCAGCACCACCAAGGCTTCAGCAGAATCACTTTCCAGCCATCTCTCTTAAAATGGGTGGGTGCTATGCCACTGTCCAGCACCAACCAATTGCTCCCCTTTCAGAGTTTTCCCTTGGGATGAGCTGTTTTGTATCTCTCTCTCTCTCGTGTGTGTGTGTGTGTGTAAAATGATAATATTATTGCCTGATAATGAACAAGCAAGAGACAATGGTTTTCCATTTCTGCTGTAGAAAATCAGCCGTGAGAAGAGGAAGCCTCCCTCCCTCCCTGTAGGCTCCTCACCCTAGCTCAACAAAGCAGTGGACCTCTCTCCTGTAGATTGTCTTCCTGCACTTGAACAAGCTGGCAACAGCTCTTGTGAGGCCTTTTTGGTCCTTTCTCTTACTTTGACCAGCATCATGCCAGTCTGTCTTCTTTCTCCGAGCAAGTCTGCTGCAGCTCCATGTGGGCTTTTAGTTCCTTTACATCCACTTCACCTGTCATGATTCTGAGTATTCTCCCTCTGGGGTAACTGCTTCCCCTGGCAAGATGACAGTTGCACTGTATGGGCTTTCCAGCCCTTTCCCCCTTGCTCTGGCCTACATGCATTCTTTGCCAGAGCCATATATTATGGCTGCTGCAAAGATAATTGCCATAAGTTCTGGTCCTTAGTGTCCTCTTCACCCCCCCCCCCAACCCCACATTTTTTTCAGTAAACACATAATTTAGATGAAATTGCACACTGGTTTGTTTAAGTTCAGAGTGGAGCAAAGGAAAGAGCATGAGTCTGATACTCATGCTTGTAATGCCAAAATATGGTTTGATGCTGACCTCGTTCAATCTGACATCCAAGTCACTTAACTGTAGTCATATAGACAATTGTCTAAGAGCACGCTCCAGAGTATATATGAATCTATTTTCTGGGTATATATGAATTGACCACCCACTTGTCAGTTCTGATGTCATGACATCTTCAGCTGATGAACAGTTCAATTCTGCTGTCTACAGGGAATTCTGCCATTGCATAACAGAATCCCTGCCTATCAGCTGCCGTCACCGACCCAATAGGGCAGAGCTTTCCAAACTGTGTCACAACACATTAGTGTGTTGGCTGCAGTGTGTAGGTGTGTCAAGCAAACACTCTTCAAAGGGCTTAGTTTAACCTCTGGTTTGCAAGTAAAACTGAATTACTGTGTCACGAAATTATGGTTGTCCGAAAAGTTTGGAAAAAACTGCAATAGGGTGATGCCAGTTGATTGACAGGTGGGTGTGGTTTTGGGGAAATAGCCCCTCAAACCAAGATTGACTTGCATGCCAGAGGTTCCCCACTCATGCCCGTGACATAGGTCATGACCCTCAAATGCATAACAATATGACAATAGTGCTTCCTTGCCAGGATGGAGGCGTGTGTTTGTGTAGAAACCCCCAATTTCTATGTGGTTGGAATGTATCCCTACTGTACAAAGGCAAGAGTTACATCCATTTTTTCACTAATTTCTGCTTCTGATCCTGCCCACAGGAGTAATTTCTTCACCACTCGCAAATGATTTGTTTTATTTATTTATTTACAGCATTTATACCTTCTATAGCCAAAAAGGTTCTCAGAGCTTACAGATACATCAGTATTAAGACAGTCCTTTCCCTCAGACTTACAATTTTAAAAGATTAGATGCACAAGGAAAAAATTGGAGGGAGGAATGAAAACCATGCTCAAGCACAAATTCTTAAAGTTAAATTTATTAGAATGCAGTTAAGAGTAGCAACTCCTTGCAGATGTCAGTATAGATCTTTGATCTGTATACATTACAAAAGTCATAGAGAATAGAGAGTAACTGCTACGATATGTACAATGATGTGTTTATTCAAGCTCTGTTCATTTAATCTTTTTTCAAAAATTGTGTGATTGGCTAAATAAATTCTACCTCTAGTATTGCGAAAATGAAATATATGCACTAGAATGTAGGGATTTTAGTTTATGCTTCTGTTGTTTGGATGTTTGTTAACAAAGGGAGAAAACCATATATCTTACACATTCTAGGATTGGCTTTTAGTCTGCTAAGCCCAATGCAATAGTCTGCTAAGCCCAATGCAATAGTGGAAAATAACAGAGAGAAATGTATCTCAACTTCTAAAAGCAATTATTCCATAATACAGGATTGTTGAAACCATTTGTAAATATGATTCAGAAGTGGTTTATGCTGTAAAAATAATATGCAAAAATAATACTACTGTATTCTGTGAAAGTTGCTTTGGAAACATATCGGCATACTTTTAAATTCTGTGTTTGTATTGTCTTACAGGTGGATAAAAGATCTCGCAGATGGCAGATAACAGGTATGTTCTGAAAAGTCCTGAAAATTATGCATGTTTAAGAATTAGTGGTGAACATTTTGCGCTTGTCTGATTGATGTGTGAGATCATTGACGCATGTGACATTTTCGGCACAGCCACCATGCAAATGGGGAGTTGCCTGTACTTGAGAAAATCTTTCACTGGTCTTAATAAAACATATTTTCTACACAGATTTTCTTCTGTTAAGATGTAGTCCCTCTATTGTGTCAGGAGATGATGGCCATTTATTAAGCTTACGGTAAATCCTGCCTTTCTTCCCAAAGGAAGCACTGCAAACGACAAAACAGCAAAAGAACACAATGGAAAAGCATTAAACATTTCTGAAAATATATAATTAAAAATGTGTGTGCTTCTGTTCTTCTAATCTGTGTGAAATTGGTAGGTCTGTGTAGCCCCATTACTGGGTCATGTTGTGCCAAGGAGTGATGGTCAGTTTATGGTGCATTGTACGTCCTTGAGACCCTTAAAACATAGAACTTGTGGGTCCTTCCTACTAACTTGTTGTTGTTCTTAGTTACCCATGGGAAGCTTACTGGGAATTTTAGAACCTGTGCTTCAAATTGTTTACTAGCTTTATAGCAAAACTACTGTTCACAAGGCAAGAGAGGAGGAATATGTCCTGAAACAGTAGTGGTCCAACTTCTTGGCAGGTGTATAAAAATCCAACTGAAAATATAAGAGTGCAACTGCAGGGTACAGTACAGTTAAATATGCAATTCCTCACGTTTTATGATGTGTTTTCTTCTGGTCTTAATTAGAAATGTGAAGGCCGGTGGGAAGGGGTATGGCTTTGAGCTATGGAATGGAATGCAGTCCTGCACTGGAGTGGCAGGCGGAGCTCATTCTGTCTTAGGTAGGCACACTAGATTTTGTTGCTCCTGCCCTGGCATGCCACAAACTCCTGATTTGTCTGTCTCTTGTGGCATCCATACTGCGTGCCATAGGAACCAACTCCTAGGGACCAAGGTCCCTTCGGCCCCCTCAGCAAAATTTTTGAGGGGGCCACCCCCCTCCCAGTAGAGGGCATTGCTATTCAAATGATGTATGTGAGGCACATCCAGTTTTAGAAACTTTGATATATAGGCTAGGTGCCAAATAGCACCTTAAACCAGGGTTACAGTTTAATTTTCTCCAATTGCCTTTTCAAGTTGGAAATTTAGAAATTGTGATTCCTAACCAATGAAGTTCTCCTGGCAAGCTGTTTGGAAATATGCGTCATGGGAATCTTTCCACACACACCTAGAATGCAGTATAATTGACCTAACAGCATCTTTTATCCTGTGTACAATCTTGGCAAAAGTCCCTGTTGTACAAGTTCATTTGAGTGTCAAAACTGCCAACAAAAAATTGATATCTTTACTAATTTTTTTAATACCAGTTTACATTGGGTTGGATCCAGAACTTGTCCTATCATGAATAGAAGGGCAACCCTTTGGAACAATGGACTACAGAGGAAAGGAGGAATCATTCAAAGTTCTGCTTTTTAGTCCTTCTCCCAACCACTCAGTGTGAATGGCATTCCAGGGAGCATTACCCAGGATCCTCCCCATTTACCAAAGCTTTCTTGAATTAAGTTATAGTCTATTATGCAAATATCTCTCAAATATGTTTTTGCAGTAAAACAGAAGATGCTGCCTCAGATTCTGTGGAAGCTGCTAAAGGTACCGGTGATAAAAAAGGTAACTGATTAAAATACAGTGTTTCAAAAGTATGTTAAAATGCAGAATGAGTGTGTGGTTAGGGTTTCCAGACATTGTTTTTATCCCTTTAAAAGCTCTGAAGGTGTGAGAAATTATGCTGCTGTGTACATCCTATCCTGGTTTTTGTGTATAGCTCCTTCCTGCACCTCTTCCTGATTGAGTAAAAATTATGTTTGTTATAGCAATGTAGAAGGCAGAGGGATGGGTTAGTGGACAGAGATGGCAGAGCAGCAGGAGCCATGGCCACTCTCTTAAAGGGTATGCCAAGAACTTTCTTGTGCCTTCTGTTATGTTGCATATACATCAAAAGTCTAAATCAGAGGGTTCTTGAAGACTGCTCGCCAGGTTTGCACATTTTCTTTGGCGTTCATATCTTTTCAGGAACTGAGATAATATCTTCATATTTGGGCAACTAGTTGATGCTGGGTATGAATAGGGATGGTTCTTTAATCCTGGCCCCAGAGTAATAAATCTGTTTTGATTACATGTTCTGTTTTGTGCACTGGGCCTTCAGGGATAGAATTGCTTAAAATTCCAAAGAAATGCAGTTTAAGTTGCTAGGGATAATAAGGGAACTTGAATGAATGGATAGCTTTTTGACCTGTACTTTGTACCTCTGAAGAACTTTCCTTCAATGTCATCTTATTTTAATCATCCACAGCTTTTGTAATTTGAACGTCTTATATTGCCAGATAGATTCATTGTTCCATTGGGAGCACAATACCCCCTAAGAATTCCCTGGTTTGAATTTTATGTGGAAATGATGCCAGAATAAATGCCTAATAAAATTATACAGTTATAGTGAGATTTGTTTAAACTCTTATTTTACAGAAAAGTTAGCAGACCAGGTAATGCAGAATCCACAAGTCTTGGCAGCTTTACAGGAGCGACTTGATAATGCACCTCATACTCCTTCCAGCTACATTGAAACGTAAGAATGAGAAACACCACTTGTCACAAGTAAAAGATTCACAAATCCAAAAACTCATTTGCCACTGTTAGGTACATACAGTGGTCCCTTGACTTACGAAGTACTCAACTTACGAAAGTTCGAGTTACGAATGAAAAAAAATGGCTGCACGCTTACATTTTTTCCGACATCTGAAAGGAAAACCGTTGCGATTTATATGGGGTTTTCTTGACTTACGAATTTTAGATGCGGTTTACTTGACTTGCGAATTTTTCCGTTTCCAATGCATTCCTATGGGAAACCGCTTTTTCCGACTTACAAACTTTTCGACCTACGAATGTGCATTCGGAACGGATTAAGTTCGTAAGTCGAGGGACCACTGTATGTTAATTTGATGTGGCAAGCTCAGCCTGAGGTTAAGGAAAGCCTCCAGCCTTAGAGAGGGACAGGAAATTTCTCTGAATTGTGGAGATACCTGGAAAGTAGTGAAAATCTTATTAGATGGAGGAAGCTAGCTGCTGCTGCTATGTAAATTCTAAATAATTTTGTTTCTAGCTTACCAAAAGCAGTAAAAAGAAGAATTGATGCCTTGAAACAGCTTCAGGTGAAATGTGCCCATATAGAAGCTAAATTTTATGAAGAAGTTCATGATTTAGAGCGAAAATATGCAGCCCTGTACCAGCCTCTCTTTGATAAGGTAAGGCATGTAAATTTCCTTGCAGTCTTAACTAATATTAGTGGAACTATGCTTCATCTTCCTGTTATTGTAACAACTCCTATCACTGTGAGGGGGCTAAAACTGGGTTGTTGTTTGCACTGTGTGGTTGCTATTTTATTTGTGTTACGTATACCATGAGAACTTGCATAAACCGTGTTTCTCCGAAAATAAATCACAGTCATATTTATTTTTCCTCATAAAAACACACTATGGCTTATTTTCAGGGGATGTCCTTTTTCCCCCTCCTCCTCATGCTGCGGCAGGCATGGCTGATGTGCCTATCACTATGTCTTATTTTCGGGGTATGGCTTATATTCCTTGAATGCTTAAAAATCCTGCTATGGCTTATTTTATGGCTATGTCTTATTTTCGGAGAAACAGGTTAGCTATCCGAAGTGTTCTCAAAGCCTGACTACTTGGGTGTGTTTAGCATGTGTTGACAAAAGGGAGGTGAGAACAATAAGCAGAGTGGTCCCTCTCAGACAGTTGCTAGATGTATAAAACTAATGTCCCTGCTGTTAGTTGTTGTTGTTGTTTAGTCGTTTAGTCGTGCCCGACTCTTCGTGACCCCATGGACCATAGCACGCCAGGCACTCCTGTCTTGCACTGCCTCCCGCAGTTTGGTCAAACTCATGTTCGTAGCTTCGAGAACACTGTCCAACCATCTTGTCCTCTGTCGTCCCCTTCTCCTAGTGCCCTCAATCTTTCCCAACATCAGGGTCTTTTCCAAGGATTCTTCTCTTCTCATGAGGTGGCCAAAGTATTGGAGCCTCAGCTTCACGATCTGTCCTTCCAGGGAGCACTTTCCTAAAGCAATAACTATATTAGGCCTTTCCTGTTAAGTCTTAATTCTATAATTGATTATTTTGGCATTTAGAATACTGGTATTCATTTATGGTATAGTTATTCAGTATTCCTCTGATCCTGGTCAATTTCATGTTTGAGTTGTTCAGCAGCTACACAGCTGTAATCTGCACTTCATTTTCTCTTTTTAGGCATTATAATGTATTTAGTTTTTGTTCAACTAAAGTAACTGTTTTCTTTTCTTTTTACTTTAATTTACAACGTTCAAAGGATATTTGTTTCCCTGTACCTTGGTTAGAGTATCTAAAATACCAGAAAACCTAAGTCACTCTCAGATATTGTTTGATGATAAAGTCGTTTGGGGGTGTTAGATTAAATAAAATGAAGCACATTCCCAATACTTCTGAGATAGTAGTTTATACAGTTCCTTAACTTATATGAGCAGACAATGGGAACCACCATTGTGGATCCATTTTCCACAGCACTCTCCAGTGCTCTTGGATAACCTTAGTATGTTCTAACTTGTCTACATTTTTTATACTAATTACACAGAGAAGGGATTTTATCACTGGTGGTGCTGAACCTACAGAGGCAGAAGCAGAATGGCACAGTGAAAATGAGGAGGAAGAAAAACTTGCTGTAAGTAGAATTTGCTTCTGAATACATTTACTAAAATAATTTAAGCTGTGATGTGTAATATTTCTAGTAAACTCTTCAGAAAACCTAATGAAGTGATCTCATTAAAATAATACCTGTCCTGGCAGAGCATATTATGAGATTGAGTTACCAAGGTATTTAGCAGTTTTTCTCTTTCTATAGCTTCATATAATAGCTGCATGCCTAATGAAATTGGCTAGGAAACTGCTTTGATCTAGTCATTTGCACTGTTCGTAACCTGTTGACAGCCTCTTCTGCTAATGGGTTCCATTCCAGTGCTACAGTAACACCCAAGTTGAGAAAAAGCAGGTATTTTTTGCATGTCTGTTATCTCTGTTTTGGGGACACATAATTATTGATCTATTTTATTTTTGTCTTTCCTGCCTGCTTTTCAGCAGAAGGTTCAGGATGGGTTATAGCATATAAAAACACATACGATTAAAACAATAGAGAACCCAAACTCCACCTATAACTCTAAAACAATAGTTTTATTCAACACATTTTAGGGAGGATACAAAACCCCTTTTTTTTAAAAAAAATACATAGGTCAGGGTAAAGAGGATTTTATTCAGAAGCTATAAAGATAGGGTGCTTGATGCACCTGTGTTGTAAGGAAGCTTCACATTCTTAGGGTCATCACTGGGAAGGCCCTCTCACAAGCTCCTGCTGCCGGAACCTGTGAGATTGGTGGACCCACCAGAGGGCCTTCTCCAGTGATCTTAATCTCTGAACTGCTCTAAAAGGGAAACATTCCCCTATTTTTTATTAGTGTGTATGCATGCCTCCTGAAATTCTCCCAGTTGAGTTTACAAAGTATGAAAGGGTTCAGGTTTTGAAACCTTAGTGCTTTATTACTGTATAGTGCAGGGGTCCCCAGACTACGGTCCGGGGGCTCTTTTATGCGGCCCCCGAGGTCCCCCGCCGCCCGCTCTTACCGGCGCGGTGTGGCGCAGCTGCCAACTTCCGACCCGGAAAAGCGACGGAAATAGGTTGTGCGCACGCACAAGCGTCATTTCCGGTGTACTTCTGGGTTGGAGGAGGCTTCTGCACATGCACACAAGCTATTTCCAGCGCTTTCCAGGTCGGGAGTGTGCCAGAAATAGTGTTTGCGCATGCACAGCCGCGTGCCCCCACGCAATCGGCGCGGCGGGCATCCAGCCCAAATCTGGGTAAGTTTGGGGACCCCTGGTATAGTCGGTAGGGGGCATTCTGGAGAGTAAGAAAATGAAAATGTGTCCTTGTTAAAACTATTTTTAGATGCTTTTTTTTTGAAAAAAATTAGAGACTAATTTTCTTTTGCATACCCTGGAACGCTCCAGAAGAAGAAACAGTTGCCTTACAGTGGTACCTCTGGATGCGAACGGGATCTGTTCCGGAGCCCCGTTCGCAACCTGAGCAGTGCACGACCTGAAGTGCCGAATCTGAGCATGCTTGCTGTGCGATTCGGCGCTTCTGCGCATGCGCATGACGTCATTTGGCACTTCTGCGCATGTGCGAATCGGCGAACCTGGAAGTAACCCGTTCCAGAACTTCCAGGTTTGGCGTGTTTGTATCCCGTGATGTACGCAACCCGCGGCGAACGTAACCAGAGATATGACTATCTTTTTAGGGCAAATGTTCCGGGGGTGGGGGTGTCATTTTGTTTCCATACTGGTAGGCACAAAACCACCCAAGGTTATATTCCCCCCCATCATAGCATTTAACAAATAATAATAAACAAGATACACAGTCACAGTACATACATTTCATTGTTACATATTGAGAAGTTATTCAAATTTACTTAAATCAGCTCACCATAAATCACCATGTGTCAATGAGACATAATGTATGATCCAAGTTGTTTACTTGTGTAATAAAGCAATACCAATCTGTGTTAAAATTGCTATTTTTGCCCTTTATAGCCCTTAGCCTCACAACTACCCACGTTTTGTTTTAGATGCAAATACTTTTTATAATGACAATGCTTCTGCATTAAGAACGTTAAAAGAACACCTAAGAAATGGGGCATTTGCATTTTACAAACAACTTTGAATATATTTATTGACTAGCTTCTGGCCAAAACCTTTAAAGAAGTTTCTCTCTTTTCTGTTATTAGGGAGATGTGAAAAATAAAGTAGTAATAGAAGAAAAAGAAGCAGGAGCAGCTGAAGAGACAAATCCCAAAGGAATCCCAGATTTTTGGTTCACAATATTTAGAAATGTAGATATGCTGAGTGAATTAGTACAGGTAATGCCTATAAAAAGGCTGTTTGTTAATTTGTTTTTACATGTCATGGCATCTCAATTCAAATACCAACCTGATAATGATAAATGTGAACAGGAGAGGGATCTGTGACAGATTTTCCTGGAAATAAGTATTAATGAACATGTGTTGTTCTGCTTCACTCATCACATTAAAATAGTATTGCTCATGCTGCTCAGAAGCCCTCACTTCACTTGTCTCCCGCTTTTCGCTGCAACATACCATAAGCTTTGACTTGTAATGTTGTTCAAACCTGCTTTCATGGGTTTGGACTACAAAACAAGTCTAGGCTTCTTCCAGCATGTCAAGAGTCAGGAAGCAGAAAAACGGACTTTGGGACAGCCTGCATCAGAACATGTATGTGTGAGCCAGGCCACTATCATGCTGTTTGTTAGAATTTTGCTGGGCTTTTCTAATTACTTTACAACTTGCAGATTTCAGTAAGCTACTTCTGTCCCTGTTTTGGCCTTTTCTTGATTTACCTTCTGCTTACTTGCTATCTCAGTGTTGTCCAAAAATTGGGGTCTCTCATCTCTCCTTCTCTTTCATTAGTGCACACCTAATCGCATATCCCTCTTGACCTTCTGAGATACATTTATTTTTGATTCAACTATATTGGGAGCGTGGGGTTGACCGTTAGTGTATTAGTTAATATATAGAGTTGGCTGAAGAACTAACTGAGGCAGAAACAGTTAACTTGAAATTGAAGATGGTCTAAGTAAACTTGAGAACTTGCATTGGAGGCGTTTGACTCTTTATGAGATGCCAGCCATTTCTTTCATCTTAATCATAGCTTTACCATTTCTGTTTAGGAATATGATGAGCCAATTTTGAAGCACCTGCAGGATATCAAAGTAAAATTTTCTGAGCCAGGACAGCCTATGGTTAGTATGATTTAACTTCTAAGGATTTAGTATGATTTAACTTGAGAGGGGCATGGTAGCCATTAATAGTTTGAGTGCGGAGGATTTCCATTTTTATCTTATTGTATCAAGTTTCACCTTAGAAGATGAACTTCTCAGCTGTATATCCCACTGGGGACTTCTTTATTAGATCAGTCATTAAAAACTACAGTTAGAATAGCACCACCTCCTGACAATTACTGTAATGAAATAATGTCTTAAAATAATATGAGCTTGTACTTGAATTAGGTCTTTTATTAATACTTTACTGAAGCATGTTTGTTATATTGATATAAACTAAAACCAAAACTTTACCAGTAAAGAAATAAAATAAACAAAAATGGAACAAGGAAGGAAAGTAGGGAGAGATTTTGGTCAGTGTTCATAGGTTTTGCTCATTTTCAATCTATGGGAGTATCATAAGCAAAATAACTGAACTTGGCAAGGGATAGAGTTCAGTATAGGTTTGGTAATCATTTATTTATGTAAACTTAAGATGTGTCGCTAATTCATGTATGGTGAGTGAGTATAGGTTTCTTCTGCCATTGGTGGGTTGCTGGGACTATATTTTATTTTTCCTTTGTTGTGAAATGTTGCATGCAACAACCAACAAGGTGAAACTAATCCCCTGTCCTAGGGAAAGGTTCCATAAAATAGGAGCATCCTATCAGTACATTGGGACGCGGGTGGCGCTGTGGGTTAAACCTAGGCCTAGGGCTTGCCAATCAGAAAGTCAGCGGTTCGAATCCCCGCGACGGGGTGAGCTCCCGTTGCTCGGTCCCAGCTCTTGCCAACCTAGCAGTTCGAAAGCATGTCAAAGTGCAAGTAGATAAATAGGTACCGCTACAGTGGGAAGGTAAACGGCATTTCCGTGTGCTGCTCTGATTCACCAGAAGTGGCTTTGTCATGCTGGCCACATGACCTGGAAGCTGCACGCCGGCTCCCTCGGCCAATAACGCAAGATGAGCGCCGCAACTCCAGAGTCGGTCACGACTGGACCTAATGGTCGGGAGTTCCCTTTACCCTTTATCAATACGTTGTAAAGTTTGGTTCTGCTTCAAGGACCAAGTTAATACAATGGCTAAAGAATTGAAAAACTATGTAGTACCACTTAATGTGTGTTAAGAAGTCTTCTGTATCATTGCTTCACCACCAAGGAAGATATTCTTAACATATTTGAACTAGTTTTAAGCAACTTCCACAGAACAAGGGAAGATGTAGATCTTTCCTAGTACCTCATTTAAAATTTTAATAGTATTAATTAGTGAATTAGGTTCTCTGGGAGCTGTTTCTGTTGGGCTGCATGCAGTGAAAGTAGCTAAATATATATATTGCTTAGTGGGCCACTTCAGAGAAACTATTCAGTGGTTCATTGCTATTAGTAAAAGGTTTTGCCCAGTAAATAGAGTTTTATACTGTATTGTATATAACCGCAGCGTACACGGCTTCAGTTTTGCAAAACAAAACACATAGATATAGAACAGACACCCCCAAACTGCGGCCCTCCAGATGTTTTGGCCTACAACTCCCATGATCCCTAGCTGACAGGACCAGTGGTCGGGGAAGATGGGAATTGTAGTCCAAAACATCTGGAGGGCCGAAGTTTGGGGATGCCTGATCTAATAGAAGCACTCAGAGGAAGTTGTGCTCAGTAGCATTACATGGCTTCACCTTCAGAGAGTTGATCCCACATTATTAACAACCTCAGCTTTGATTTTTCTTGGAAAAGTTTTAAGTTGGTTACACTGCTCAATCTTCTGTTAGTATCTTACATGCTGGGTTTGCATTTTACTTCTATTTATATGTTAAAGTATTAGAATTACCTTTTTAAGAGGGTGAGAGAAGCTTTTATCTGCTCTCTAGTGAGAGCTGACTCTAGTAATATAAACAGAAATCAGTGGCTGGAATAACTGTTCATATGGCATCCTGTTGTTCCTGGAAGTACTCCAAGCTCTTGACTTCACTTGGCACACAAGAGCAGTTTGCCATTAGAAAACTAAGCAATATGTGAGAGTTCTGTTAGAACATATTTAAGCTTCTGTTCTTTGAATGCACTGTAGTGAAGCTTTGATCCATATTGACTATTGTGGTTACTTAAGTCAGGGGTTCCCAACAAATTTTTCTCGAGGACCCCTCATCGAGCCGCTATTGTGACAAGGACCCCCATTAATTCCTAATCCTAAAATTAAAAAGTGAGAGCCAAATTAAGGGTCTTTTTATATTTTATATTTATACGTTTTTTACAGTTCTTCCTCTTCATCTGTAGGCCTTTGTCGTTTTAACGAACCACTTTTTAACCAACGGTCCATTTTTAACTACGCGAACTGTAGCTTCCGCGAAAAACAACGCTTTGTTTACAAACATTCCTGTTTTGCAAAGAGGCAGCGCACGCCAGGGAGGAGGGAGGGGAATGGAGAAGACACGGTACCTGCGCAGTAGCGCGCAAATGAAGCCGACGCGCGCAAAGCATCTTGGGGAGGCGAGCGTTAGTAGAATGCGCGCGCTGCCTCTTTGCAAAACAGTAGTGTTTGTAAAGCGCCACCTAACGGCATACAGCAGAACTACTGCCTCTATCTAATTCTAGTTTTGCGCTAGACTCTGCTCATGCAGGAAGCGGCCAAAACAAAAAAATATGTTATCATACGAAATATATTTAATATATTTTTTATTCTAATAGCATCTTGCGGACCCCTCTGGCATAGCTCGCGGACCCCTGGGGGTCCCCGGACCACCTGTTGGGAACCACTGACTTAAGTAAAGTTGCAATTCTCTCCTGGTTGTCAGACCTGAAATAAGATAATTGATTTTGGATTATTTTTCACCAAAGGTTTTGCAGTTTCATGCTTTTCTTGAACAAGTTAGCAGTTAACTGCTCCTTGTGAATGAGCACCTGCAAGCAAACTGCCTTTGGCTCACATGGGGGTGTTTGCCCTCCATTTTTCTTGTAGCTTGGAAATGTTAGCTGATTATTATGACAGTGGCAAGAAGGTGGAATAGGTAGCAACAATACAAGGAAATGGGGGAAATGCCTGGTGACTAGTTCTGAACTATTTCTTCAGCTGAGGAAAACAAATAATTCATGTGATGATGATCTCAAATGCTTTGACTCATTCTCTAAACCATTTTTTTTTGGGGGGGGGGAGAATCTGATACTCTCCTATTCTCACCTGACCTGCCATTGTTGCTGACTAAAACAATAGATAACACTTGTACTTTTAGATATGAACCTAGGATGTTTATGCTGTTGTCCCCCAACCAAAGTTAAGGGTTGTATCCAATTGGTGTTCCTCCACTGACTGAAGCCTGGTGGAGTGAGCAATGTGACCTTCGGCAATTCCCTTTATCCTATCCCCCCTTCCCCCAAAAAACCTGGAGTCTGGGGAGGTAGCACAGGGGAATGGTTAAAGATGGCATTAATCCCTATTCCACTCACAGAAGGCTCTTTGGTCCAGCAGAGGCTTTTATCAGCTGAGGAACATCCTTTGCTGGTGCTTGTTTGCCCTTTATTTGTGCATATATCTGCTTGTGAATTAAGTGTGCACTGTATTAAGATTAACCTTTAAGCTTTGTTTGAAAAGCAAAATGAAAATAAAATAAAAAGCAGAACTTTGTACTATGAATAGCTGTAATACAAAACCTGTCAAGAAAACATATAGCACACTAATTGTTCCATATTATTTATTTTGTGTGTTTATCTTATTCATGTTTTATTACATTTTAATAGAGCAGTGTAAAATGAGACTGTTACAAAGTAGGATCTGAACTTTTATTTTTGTAAAGGGTGCAT
This sequence comes from Zootoca vivipara, assembly GCF_965207765.1. NCBI lineage: Eukaryota > Metazoa > Chordata > Lepidosauria > Squamata > Lacertidae > Zootoca > Zootoca vivipara. The sequence continues at coordinate 62,683,765 of NC_142582.1, read as the reverse complement.
TGCCAATACAAATATTGTTTACTAATAACACTTTATCACCTTCTGTCTGCCAAAAATAGTTGAGAGCTTTACAACAATAATGGATCTCTTTTAGTCTTTCACATTAGAGTTCTACTTTGAGCCCAATGACTATTTTACTAATTCGATTCTGACAAAAACATACAAGATGAAGTCGGAGCCAGATAAGACGGATCCCTTTTCATTTGAAGGCCCTGAAATTGTTGACTGTGAGGGGTAAGAAAATATTCTTAAACATTTTTGAGCTTCTAGTCTGAAGTTTAAGGTACCATTATAAATATATGTGGCCAAAATATAAAATCACTCTGAAAGCACTTCTGGTGTTATGAATGAATGTAGTATATTGGATCAACGATCACAGAACTATTGCCAGTAGTACAAGTGAAAAGGATCAGGGGGCGGGGGTCTTAGTGGACCACAAGCTTAACATGAGTCAGCAGTGTGATGCAGCAGCAAAAACAAGCTGTTCTTCTAGCTGCTCTTTTCTGCCTTGGTCAGACCACACCTGGAGTCCTGTGTCCAGTTCTGGATCCCACAGTTTAAGATGGATGTTAACAAGGTGGAATATGTACAGAGGGGGGTGGTCAGGATGATAAAGGGTATAGAAACCAAACCTTACAAGGAACAGTTGAGGGAACTGGGTATGTTTAGCCTGGTAAAGAGGATACTGAGAAGAGATGTGATAGCCAATATCTTCAGATATCTAAAGGGCTGTCACATAGAGGATGGAGCAAGCTTGTTTTCTCCTGCTCCAAACCAATGGATTTAAGGTAAAGGCCGGAATGGATTTACAGCTGTTTGAGTGGTGCGCATGGACTGGGTGCTGAACCGAGGGGTCACCTTCTCATAGGGAGGTGCAAGGTTTTGGGAAGTATGTGCGAGGCTCTGACAACATCCTAGAGTCCTTCCTCCTCCTTTCCCCTTCCCAAAGTTCCATAAGCGCCTGTCCAGCTTTGAGGTGGAGGTAGCAGGGCTCTAGGACCAGGCCAGAGCCTCATGCCCCCCTCCCAAAGCCTTGGGCCTCTCTTACCTGGCTTTGAGAATGCAGTGCGAGGGCTGGGGGGGGTATCACATTTTGGCCTTGCATAGGGGGCCATAGTACACAAGTCCGTCATTGAGAAAAGATATTCCGACTAAACATCAGGAAGAACCTTCTTGACTAAGAACTGTTTAACAGTGGAACAGACTGTCTCAGGAGCTGGTGGACTCTCATTCCTTGGAGAGTTTCAAGCAGAGGTTGGATGGCCATTGCTCATATATCTCATAGTTGAGATTCCTGCATCACAGGAGGTTGGACTAGATGGGGTACCTTCCAACTCTACAGTCCTATGGTTCTTTGATTAAAGGATTAAATTAAACCTGGATCCTTGGTTGTCTTAGATGAGAAGAAAGGCATTTCTCCCCTCACTCCAGTGTCCCTGTTGGTAGGGGGAGGGACTCGGAAAACCCCATCGTGGGTAACAGATTTCCCCTCATCTGTCTCTGGATCCACCAAGCTAGCTTTAATTTTGGGGATTCTGACCATTTTTTAAAAAATCCATCGACTACTAGAGTTTACAAGCAGGGCACAATGCAGTGAAAAATCACAATTCCACATGCCTTATCTTCTTGTTCTAGTTGCAGACTTTAGGGAAAGTAGAACTTTAGGAGCTATTGCACTCAAATAGGTTTATGTATTGGAATATTATGTCACACAATATAGACTAACTCTAGCAGCAGTGCTAAAGAAAACTGCCATTATCCTTACAAGACTTGACCACTGGCTTGAAAAGCTACCAAATGTTCAATGTGACACTCTCCTTTTTAAATGTCATTGATATATAAATTCTTCATCTTCAGATGTACTATTGATTGGAAGAAAGGAAAGAATGTTACAGTTAAAACAATAAAGAAGAAACAAAAACACAAGGGGCGAGGCACAGTTAGAACAATTACTAAACAAGTACCCAATGACTCATTTTTTAACTTCTTCAGTCCAATAAAAGGTAAGTTTGGTTAAATTTAATCTGTTCCTTTTTAGGAATACTCATATTTATTTTAGCAAGCTATTTCCATATAACAAGCATGAAGAAAATAAACAAAGAATAGCAATCTGTTAAGGCTGTAATTATTTTGTAAAAACTTTAGTATCAGGAGCCTTCTAAGACAGCTTGTGGTTTACATCCCTTTAAAAGTGGATGTACAACAAAATGTGCCCCCTCTGTGTCCTCCAGCTCTAGCCAGCCCCTAGCAGGAGCTCTGTAGGTCTGTTTGGGTTTCATAGAGGATGCCATTTCTCTTTTTTATATGAAAGCTGAATCAAAATGGCTATTGCCATTAAGATACCACAGATTATACTTTTTGAACACTTATTTGCAAGAGGTTTTTCTGGGAGTGGATGGTTTATCCATACAGTTGGCGATCAAGACTAAGTAATTTGAAAATCCTCCCTTACCTACATTTCGTGGGTTGGCTTTTTAAAATAAGGAATTGGGCTCTTGACTTTGCATTAGGTTCTAAAAGAGATGAAGATAAAGGGGTTCTCTTCCTGCCTTACAGCCTCTTCCAGTTACAGTCGTACCTCGGCTCCCAAACGCCTTGGGAGTCAAATGTTCCCGCTCCCGAATGATTGAAAACTGGAAGTGAGTGTTCTGGTTTTTGAACCTTTTTTGGAAGCCAAACGTCCAGCATGGCTATTGTTTCCGGTGCACCTGCACAGTTGGAAACCAATCAAAAGCCACGCCTTGGTTTCCAAACGTTTTGGAAGTTGAATGGATTCCGTTTGACTTACGAGGTACGACTGTACTTTGAATCAGGTTTGCAGGGAAGGAGTTAACCGGGCATTGCATACTCAACTTTCTTGATAGGCAGTGATATTTAAAGGAAAAAAGGCCTTTCGTTGTTGAGACTTTTTGTAGGTAACTGATGGCCAAGATGTTAGAGATCCGAAACCTTCCTGCTGTCACCTATATATCAGCAACATACATCTAAAGTAGCTTAGGCTTCCAGCACATCTTATCTTGTAACATGTTACACACCACAAATTCAGCTACAATTATGAGCTCCCTTATTTTAGCTGCCTGAAAAAGGTATAAAGTTGTTAAAAACTAATTATTGCATACCTGTTCCACTTTTTACCACATGAGGGCTGTAGAGTTCTAAATCCAAATAACTGCATGGAAGATTAGAATTGATTTAATAGTCTGTGGTGATTAGGCTGCAGAGTTGACAACAGGGCATTCTGTGACTTAAAAAAGCAATTATTATTAAAAATGCATCAAGATAGCATTGCTCATAATGGCTTCAAGGGGATCTTACAGGTTTCTTTCTTGCTAGGAGGGCCCATCTTTCTTTAGCAAACAAAAACTGAAATATATTAACTTTTGCACTGCTCTTTTCTTGACAACCCGTGTGTCAGTGTTCAATTTTTTAAAACCAAACCACGACATGATGCCAACTTTTTCTTGCATATGCTGCTCATCAAAATATTAAAATCATCTCTGCCTTTGCATATCACAAAGTTCTGATTAGAAGGCTTGTGCATCCGTTCTGTGGGTGGGCATAGAGAGAAAGCCAATTGTATGCAGCAGCATAAGAGCCAACAGGATCATACTACTGTCTCATGCAGCCTTTCTCAATCTCAGGTCCCCAGATATTGTTGGACTACAACTCCTATGATTCCTAGCCATTCTGTCTAGCAGTCAGGGACAGTGAGAGTTGTAGTTCAAGAACATCTGAGGGCCCACGGTTAAGAAAGCCTGGTCTAGTAACTATTCATACAAGCACAGGAGGCTTTAAAAGAAGTGGGGAAGTATATGGTGGCTTATCATAGGGACAAGGCTTAGATTTGAAATTCAGTTTTTATCTCCTGGATCAATGTGTTACTATGTGGCTGGATCAGAATGGTGATGCTTGCATTTTAACTTTTGTATTATAGAAAGTATTTTGAATTCCCATTATTTGAGCTAAATGTGGGCTTGGGGTGAATAGCTTTCCCTTCTGATGTTGTAAACATTCATCCTGTGTGGGTTTCAGTTCCAAAGCTGCATCTTTTGTGTTGAAACGTGGCAGGGTGTGTTTTGCAAACTTCATTTTTACCTGCCCAATTTTTCTCACATGCTGTTTTGGCCCTAACCTAAGCTGTTGACCCAAGAGACAAATAAAAGGACCTAGTTGAAAGGATAAGCTTTGAAAATGGAGTCCTAGTTGTCCTAGCAAAAACACCCAGAGAAAGCTAAGGATATTTCTTGCTCCATCTACAGGTGAAACTCAGGAAATTAGAGTATTGTCGAAAAGTGCATTTATTTCAGTGCTTTCTTTTGGAAATTCCACAGTAATAAAACAAATAGTTACAATAATACAAAAATAAACATCGCTATTACATTTCATTAATTACATTCCATTTATAATCGACCCCCCCTAACGACAAATAATTACAATTACAACAAATAAAGGCTTGACATAATCTTGATTTGCATGTCATGCATCTATCTCATATATTGGTTTCACCTTTTAAGTTGTGTTACTGAAATAAATGCACTTTTCGATGATATTCTAATTTTCCAAGTTTCACCTGTACATGCAACAATAGTTTTCACCCTAGAACCTGCAGCAGGGTTGGGTTTTTAAACAGTTTAGACTGACTTCTTGTCTTTTTGTAGTTTCAGGAGATGGAGAATCACTGGTAAGTTAATTTTAATATTTTTATAGTCTGTTCCAGCCTTACCATTAAACATGTTGAGGTAGACTCTTTTCTGGCAACAGACTTCAAAGGATAGCAAATAATCAGTTACTTAATATGGGTTGGATCCCGAGATAGAGTTGTGAATTTCTGCTCAAAACAGGTCTTCCCAGCCTCCTGTCTCTCCTTCAAAAACTCCTCCTCAGTGTTGAGGGACCTTCCAGCATGGAGTCTGGTAGGAAAACTGGGAGAAATTGCAACAAGACTGGAAAACTGGGAAAAATCTGTGGGGCTTTCTTGCATATGCAGGAAGTGCTCGTGTATCACTTTTATCACTTGTGACAGTGTAATTTTATCGGCATCAGGTGTGGTCTTGAGCCATCTTGTGTTTTGTTGAGTCCTGTACTTAAACTCTAGTTTAATTGCTGTTTTTGGACTGCAAGTATCACCCCAGATGTGGAACTGCATACCCAATTCTTTTATTAGTAGGGCAAAAGGTTTTCAGTAATAAACAGGAATAAATTTCATTCATTTATTTATTTTATATTTCCTTTTCTTCTCTGCTGTTTTTCTCCTAAACAGTATTTTATCTTCCCACCTGTCCTCTGGAGTTGATTGCAGATTGTTTCAGTACAGGGAGTTAGTATTTTTCCTGTATGTCAGTTGATTATTACAGGATAGACTAGCATCTAAAGGTCTATCTGGTTCCTTAAAAAACTGTTCTGACATTGCCTGATGTTCTATTGAAAATTGTCACACTGTTATAATTCATTGTTTGACTTCTAGCGATGTTAAATAAGCGGTAGAAGTACAAACTAATAACCTAATAAATACTTTGACCAAAAAAAATCAGTTGTGGTTGTATATTTTACCTACATTTTCCTCTTAACTTTTCCAGGATGAAGATTCAGAGTGTACTTTAGCTATAGATTTTGAAGTTGGACACTTTTTCCGTGAAAGAATAGTTCCCCGTGCTGTACTCTATTTCACTGGGGAAGCTATAGAGGATGACGATAATGTATGTATACTTTTAAGATTATCTTAATATGTGAATATTCCATGTATAGAGTGTGTGTGTGCGTGTGCGTGTGCGCTTTAAGGGAAAGTTAACTTTATTCATAAATGGTCAGCTTTTGGCTGGAGAACTGATTGTGTCCTTATCACTCCCTCAAATAGCCAAGTGATGTGGTAAATTCCAACAAAACTGGAGTTATAATGGGGCCTCTGAGTATGAAAAGGGAAGTATCTGCATGCTCAGAGAAACCAAAAAGCTACCCTTCACACACGTTTTCGATGCAAAAAATGACCAAAAAACAACCCGATTAAGATTGAGGATACTCAGTAGACATGGAATGCTGAGTGTCTGCTGAAAAAGAGCTGCTTACACATTTTTAGTATCTGGGTGGGGTGATGTCTGCTTGGCTGGAACCCTGGCAAGAACATTCTTGCTAGCAGGTGAGAATACTGCAACATTTTGTTGCAGGGCCCCTCTTCTAATTTCCTGCTTCTGGAAAAGCATAATCTTGCTGCAGAAATACTTGCTACAGAAATACATTTTAATAGCTAATAGCATGATGGCATGGTATTACAGTAACCATTAGAACAGTTCTGTACAGTACAGGTATGTTGATTTTATCCCTATAGTGCAGGTGGAGGCTGAGGCTGAAAGGATAGCAGCTTGCCTAGCACTAGCCATTGAACTTGTAGCTGAGGTGAAATTTGACTGGGATGTCTCAGCACAATATCCTAAGCACTGCACTACCCCACCTTTAAGACTGACCTGCTGGCCTTTTCCTTACTGATGTAATTGCTCTCTAATTTTTCTTAACTAGTCTTAAACAATAAACAGATCACTGGAGATGAAGCTGGTTATGTTAGTGAAAATTGATAAGCTTTCTTAATACTGTGACCTCATAGCAATTCAATTTTGCATTTAGCTTAAAAGACTACATTCCGTCCTCCATTAGGATATAAATGAAAGTGTTAGTGTATGGACTTGAGATGAAAATATTATGTACTTATATACCCAAGTGCTGGGGATCTGATCTGGAATGCATATCTTCAAATATTGTGTTTCATCTGCTAATGGTTTAAATTGGGATCTAAACAAGTTTCCTCCCTTTTTAGTTTGAAGAAGGAGAGGAAGGAGAAGAGGAGGTGAGTGAAATACTGTTTAATCTACTTGTCACATTTTCCCTAGGGGAGAAAAATGTAATATTTAGCTTTCTATGAGATAATCCAAGGATGCACATGTTTGAGTCTTGTATGTTCCATAAGTCAGTGTGAATACTTTATAAAAACTACTGAACTTTGTACCGGTTTGAGAGCTAGCCTGTCTCGGTGCTTGGGGAACTACAGCCATGTTAAGAAGCATTTGCCAAGCCCTATTTTGTCAAGTAAGTCTGGTGAAAGAGAATGGTTTTCTGATAGTTTTGTTAGACATGTTGGGGGTAAATGCAGCAGGGTGGGGGCAGTGAAACTGACTGTAGCAGCACTGCAATTGATGGGTTGCAGGGAGACAGGGAATAGGTTTTAACAGTTCGACTGGGCATCTTTTCACTATCTGTAGATGGACAACAGGCCTACCCATTGAGAAACAATGGAGGGAAGAGCTGGAATACAAGTTTCCCAAAAGCCAAATCTGCCTTGGGTTTGTCACTGCTAAGTCACCAGATCTTACCTTTTCTCTGATGCTTAGCATGTGTGTGTTTGTTTGTTTGGAGTATTTACTCCACCCTATCCCACCCTGCCTTGGAAAAATTACTGGGAAGGTTGCTTAATGTCAAGAGCCATGAGAATATACTCTAAGAAGGTTAAGGGAATCCTGTAACTAAATACTTCTGCTTTGATCTAGTCATTTGCACTGTTCGTAACCTGTTGACAGCCTCTTCTGCTAATGGGTTCCATTCCAGTGCTACAGTAACACCCAAGTTGAGAAAAAGCAGGCATTTTTTGCATGTCTGTTATCTCTGTTTTGGGGACACATAATTATTGATCTATTTTATTTTTGTCTTTCCTGCCTGCTTTTCAGCAGAAGGTTCAGGATGGGTTATAGCATATAAAAACACATACGATTAAAACAATAGAGAACCCAAACTCCACCTATAACTCTAAAACAATAGTTTTATTCAACAAATTTTAGGGAGGATACAAAACCCCTTTTTTTAAAAAAAATACATAGGTCAGGGTAAAGAGGATTTTATTCAGAAGCTATAAAGATAGGGTGCTTGATGCACCTGTGTTGTAAGGAAGCTTCACATTCTTAGGGTCATCACTGAGAAGGCCCTCTCACAAGCTCCTGCTGCCGGAACCTGTGAGATTGGTGGACCCACCAGAGGGCCTTCTCCAGTGATCTTAATCTCTGAACTGCTCTAAAAGGGAAACATTCCCCTATTTTTTATTAGTGTGTATGCATGCCTCCTGAAATTCTCCCAGTTGAGTTACAAAGTATGAAAGGGTTCAGGTTTTGAAACCTTAGTGCTTTATTACTGTATAGTGCAGGGGTCCCCAGACTACGGCCCGGGGGCTCTTTTATGCGGCCCCCGAGGTCCCCCGCCGCCCGCTCTTACCGGCGCGGTGTGGCGCAGCTGCCAACTTCCGACCCGGAAAAGCGACGAAAATAGGTTGTGTGCACGCACAAGCGTCATTTCCGGTGTACTTCTGGGTTGGAGGAGGCTTCTGCACATGCACACAAGTTTGGAGTATTTACTCCACCCTATCCCACCCTGCCTTGGAAAAATTACTGGGAAGGTTGCTTAATGTCAAGAGCCATGAGAATATACTCTAAGAAGGTTAAGGGAATCCTGTAACTAAATACTTCTACTTGCAAACAATTTCAATCTTAGCTGTAAAACATCATTGAGTTAAGTTTTGGACATGTTATTGTTGTCATCAGTAGAAAGTATTGCTCCTTTAAAAAAGCATTCTTATCCTACTTTTAAAAAACCAAAAACATAGGAATTGGAAGGTGAAGAAGAAGGAGAAGAGGACGAAGAAGCAGAAAGTGAACCTAAGGTTAGTTATATTAAAGCACTGTATGCCATGTAACCGTTAAATCGTAGGATCTTAATTTTATCATAACTAGCTTTTACAGTCGTACCTTGGATCCCGAATGCCCTAGTACTCAGACGTGTTGGCTCCCGAATGCCGCAAACGTTCTTTGGAAGCCGAAAGTCCGACGGGGCTTCTGATTGGCTGCAGGAGCTTTCTGCAGCCAATCATAAGCCATACCTTGGTTTCTGAACGTCTTGGAAGTTGAACGGACTTCCGGAATGGATTCCGTTCGACTTCCAAGGTACGACTGTATTTTTGTTGACATGAATTGGGGTTGAAGAATTTCTATGCTGCTACTTTTTAGTGACCAAGTTAACAGTATCCATTTCATTCTCTTTAACAATACCTGTTAATGCTCCTTCATTAAGGCACAGATGTAACTAACAACCTGGCTGTTGTCGCATAAACACTTGTAAACTACAGATAAACAAATAATACACAGTTTTATTGAATTTAAGTGTTACATATGCATATTTAACAAGCTTTGAAATCTTGTTGCAGAATGTTTGACTTTTTTGTTTTTTACTTTGGCTTTGTTTTCTGTATATTGGTATTGAGTCTTTTGTTGAAAATGCTAAGGCTGCTTTACGCATTACATTCCCTTACACGTGCAAAGGGCAAAAATCCTCAAATTGCAAATTGCATCTTCACTTGCAATGGGTAATTTGCAATGAAATGTACACTTGTCTGATTCTTGTATAACATTTTTCAGTGCCTCCCCAATTAATAATATTGCCATGTAGGAAAAGTGTCATGGGTGAAGTGGACCTGAAAAGATATGCAACTTGTCTATTTTTCTTTCTTCCCCCATAGTAGGCTTGTTTTAAAACCTCTGCATGGGCAAGACTCCCTCATGATCAGTTCTCAAACATATTGTGGCTACACTGATACTTAGAAATGTCCAGTATGTGTTGATTTGGGGACCTATATTAAAACAAAGAGCAAGTTATACATAAAATATATCAGCATGCAAAAATGGGATTTGTGTCATGATGAAAACATATACACTTGCATGACATCCTAACCAGCACATTCTGCACAATATACATAGCTTCCTAGTGGAAATAGTGTTTCTTTGGTTATCACAGAATAATTTTAGTGATAGGGTAGCAGTTATTGAGTTCACAAATGAAATACATCAATGGCTGTATCTAAGGTCTTGTGGGTGGGAAGATCGAGTTTTATGCTGATTATTTGAAACTAATTATTTTGAAGAGCAGCTGTATGTGACAAACCATTTCTTGAATCTTTTGGAACACTAGTTATTACTGTCTTTTTTCTTTGGTCCATTTCACTTTTCTTTCATGCTGACAGTTCCTTTCAATTTTTCCCCATTTAGGTGTAATTTAAGTCTCTTTATCATTCATTCATTTATAGGTAAGGTTGAATTCCATTAATACATAACTTCCAGGCTTCCAGTTTTTGTAGCCCATACAATGTGGTTCTTTTTGGTATATGTTTGGTTTCTTTTATTTAGTAAATAGAAAAATTCGGTTTCTAATGGCTACCCTCACGGACCTAGTTGCAATTTAGAAAAATATGTAGAACACCTTAACTGTAAAATCATGAATAATGTCAGTGTTTATAGGAATTTCCATTTCTTCCTGATGCACATTATGTTCTTCTTGCCTTAGTTATGTGCTCTTAAGATGGATGTGTTTTTGTTGTGATTGCACTGGCTGTTTGTGTTTCTTTGTGTAGGCTTTAATGTTTAAAATTAGGGGTTAGATTTCTATGTTTTCAAGGTGTTGTTAGGAGGCAACCTTTTTCCATTCTCTCTCAGCTAGATTGGACAACTTGGTTATCTTGCCAAATCAGTCACCCATATATCCCATTTAAATCTGCTTACTTGAATTTAAATTCTGAATTTTCCTCACTTCCTTCCTTCTTTCTTTGTGTTACAGTATAATTACATAATTTGTGGTCACTGATATGCCAGTACATCTTTTCTGCTTAATGAACACTTGCACTCATATATTTGAGATTATTTATTTCATTCAATAGGTGAGATTGCTGAAACAAGAAAATTGCATTCTTATTTAGTTATTCTAAACTTGAGTTTGTGACTTGCAACTCTTACAGTTAGGCTCTTGCCAATGTTGTCATGTTTTCTGATATAATGTTAAACGTCTTTCTCTTGCCCTGAGGCAAAAGCACATTCTCTTTCTCTCCTAGGACCCTCACATGCACTCATTCTCTTGTACTTTCACAGAGATGATGACTGTTATCCATAAAATATCAATGCTGTAGTCAGGGTTGTTGACTTTTCTCATTGTCAATAAGCCTCAGCAGTTTTGCTGCTTGCCTTCTATCACTGTGCCATACAGAGCGTGCTCACGTACGGTTTATGTGTGTGGTACGGAAGCTGTACTTCCCAGGACAGAGCAGGGCTGTGTAGAATTATTAAAACAGCAGAGAGCATTATTGGCTGCTCACTCACCACCTTAGAACAAATTTACACCACCAGGTGCCATAAAAAAGCACTAGATATATCAAGAGATACAACGCACCCTGGTCACCATTTCTTTCAGCTCCTGCCATCGGGACGGAGATATAGAACTATGCAGGCAAGAACGAGCCGTCTCAGGAACAGTTTCTTCTCTAGAGCGATTTTGGCCTTAAATGGAAAGCCTGGACTTTGAAGTCATCTTATTTTACTTGTTATTTTGTATTATATTTACTGTTTTTAATTAGGTTTTTATAATTTTGGATTATGCGGAATGCTTTATCGGAGTGGATGTAGCAACCGAGTAATTTCGTTGTTCCCGCAAGGGGACAATGACAATAAAGATATCTTATCTTATCTTTTTCAAAGCCATAAACTCAGGTTCTTCTCTTAAAAATCTAATATTCTATCCCAGCTTCTTTCTAAGCTGTTCATATTACCTCTACATGGGTTCTCTGCAGTGTTAAAAACTGTCATATGAAAGCTAGGAGCTAAATGGCACCTTAAACCTAGATTATGGGTGCAACAACGGAATGTCTAGTCGTTCTTTTTTAATAACAAAAATACAAAGCTGAAAATGAATGAACTGCAGCTAAAATATTATATTTATTTTTCACATGGTCTTAATATCTTTAAGAGGGTCTCTTCTCCAGTCTTCAGAGAGTAGCTGGAAGTGGGGAGGCAGAAAAGGGTCCTCCTTTCCTTCCACTCTGCAGCCAGTGTGGTGTAGTGGTTAAGAGCGGTGGACTCGTAATCTGGGGGACTGGGTTCGCGTCCTGGCTCCTCCACATGCAGCTGCTGGGTGACCTTGGGCTAGTCACACTTGTTTGAAGTCTCTCAGCCCCACTCACTCCACAGAGTGTTTGTTGTGGGGGAGGAAGGGAAAGGAGAATGTTAGCCGCTTCGAGACTCCTTAGAGTAGTGATAAAGCGGGGATCAAATCCAAACTCTTCTTCTTAATCTGAAAACTTAGGTGCAGTACCACACTAATGAAATTCCCTGTCACAAAACGCGCCTAGAATAATGAGAGTTTTGAACACTGGTTCTCTGTTCTTAAAAAGGTACCGTCTCTTCAGGTTAACAAGCGTTTCAAAAAATTATGGAGAGAGTTAAGCCAAATAGCTATTGTACATTGTACAAATTGCTTCTGCGCATCCGAGCACTGTGGAACCTGGATGTAAACACCTCCAGGTCCACGGTGGTTGGAAACCGAAGCAGTTGCAAACGAAGGCGGTCGCAAACTGAGGTTTGACTGTATAAATCTTCCATCTTGAAAATTAATGTGATTTCTAATACACATTGTTAAAAACCTGCAGGAATTTTGAATCTCTTTGTCTTAGTTATTTAAGACAGTGTGTAGAACTCTGGCCTCACTGCATAGAAATAGAAGATATTTGGATTTATAATGTGCTGGTCCAAAAGCTCCTTCTTGGTCCAAAAGCCATGTCTTGTACTCACAGCTGCTCTTGCATCTCTCTCTAAATGTGAAGATGTTCTGTTTCTCCAAGAACTTATGAAACATCTTTCAGTGTGAGGGCTGCTACAGAGCATAGCATGGTATGCATTCCTGTGCAAGTGTTTCTAGGACAGCTACTCTAGCCGCTGCTTTCTTATCACAGTAGTTTATCTCCAGCACACTGTCAATGAGTAGCAGCACATCTGGATATTTGTTTTGTTTTTTAATTAATACCTCTTCTTAATCACTGGTGGAAGCCTGAAATCCTGTGTACATTCATGTGAGTGAAAATCATATTGAGACATGTTGTACACAACTTTAAATAAAAATGCACAGGAGTCAATTGCAAGTGTCATCTGTAAAAGTTAGCTATTCTGACCCCATATTTTATTCCACTGCTTGGCAGACTCACAATTTACACTCCTGCAATATTTGAAGGGACTTTCCAACATCAAATTGAAGGCTGTTGCTTGTTTATAATCCAGACCTTTAGATTTTGGATCTAAGAGATGTGTAGCAGCATGAACTGATTGTACAAGTATTTTTAAAACAGTTTTGAAAAGTATTTCATTCACCTCAAAAGAGAGAACATTTCCCAAGGGTAAAAAAAAGAGATGTGTAGCAGCATGAACTGATTGTACAAGTATTTTCAAAACAGTTTTGAAAAGTATTTCATTCACCTCAAAAGAGAGAACATTTACCCAAGGGTAAAAGGTAAAGAGACCCCGACCATTAAGTCCAGTCGTGACCGACTCTGGGGTTACGGCGCTCATCTCGCGTTGTTGGCCAAGGGAGCCGGCGTACAGCTTCCAGGTCATGTGGCCAGCATGACAAAGCCGCTTCTGGCTAACCAGAGCAGCACACAGAAACGCCGTTTACTTTCCCGCTGTATCTACTTGTATTTATCTACTTGCACTTTGAGGTGCTTTCGAACTGCTAGGTTGGCAGGAGCTGGGACCGAACAACGGGAGCTCACCCCGTCGCGGGGATTCAAACCGCTGACCTTCTGATCAGCAAGCCCTAGGCTCAAATTTGACCACAGTTATACACTATTGTTCCGACTTGGGAGCTGTGAATGGTTCCATATTGTGCATGTTTGTGTGGCGCTGGCCTTCCTCTTCAGCTCTTGGCAGTGCAGAAAGTTTAAGGGGGAAACTATTTTAGTTTTTTTTCCGTATCTGCATTAGGATTTAGGGCCTATATGTTTGTCATTGCATTAGAACATTTCTACATATATTCTATGATTACATCTGTTGCCCTAACCTAACTGATGTAAAAGAGGAATTGTGGTCTTGAATACAGGGTGAAGACTAATCTAGTGTAGACCAGACCATAATACTAGTGCTCGAAAAAGCATTGCTGTTGGAGAACCTGTGCATTGTGTGTTGACTTATACTTGCGAAGCAGATTGGAATACTCAGTCTTCTCTTGCCTGTGCTTTTTTTCTTTCTTCCCAAAGCAGACTTAACGTGGAGCACTTTGGTAGAAATCGGAGTTGTTAGAGATGTTGGCATAAGAAAGCTGTTTTTAGGAGTGTTGGCTTTAATATCTGATAGTAACCTCAATCTGTTTAGTGTCTTGGTATATTCTGCATAACTTTTAAAACTAGGGATCCATTACATTGTGGTAGTGTTCTGTGACATATATTGAAGGCCTTTATTATAGAGGAAAATGTGGGTATTGAACACCTGTTTTTAAAGGAAGAATATAATTTCTCAACTGATTTTTTTTCTTATTAAAGTGCATATATTTCACTCATAAAACACAGCATATTATCACATATTCACATTACACTTGAAATTAGAAGGCAACATGATCTTTTAAGTCCTACTCTTTCACACTGTGTCTATATGTACGTAATGTTAAACCATGTGCATAGGCAGGAATGAATCTGAGTAAAACCTTGGGCTTGTACACTCCCTTCCTCCTGCAGAACTGCAACGAGGACTTAGTTGGTATCTGCTTCCATTTTCACAAAGTCCCAATTTAGCACAGGCCCCTTTTCCTAGCTACACACAGAAAGGGAGCTTGAAGTTTTGCTCAGGCTCGTTTCCCATTATATTTCATGGTGCCCTTTTCATTTTGATCATAAAATGCAAAATATGCAGAAAACTGCTTAGCTTGAAGCTCTGAAGACCACACAGTTTTGGGTTGCCTCTCTAGAATTAAAATTGAGGGAGGTGTTGGAAAAGCATTTCATTCTTAAGATCTAGAACTTGCTTCATACCTTTGGAAATGGTTGCTTCCTGTGCCTCTAGGAAATATGTTAACTGCTTGTTCATTTTTATGACATAGGATCAAGCACACATTTAACAAAGTAAACTAAAAAATATTAACAGCTTGTTTTGTGATAGAGTTGCAGACAGGTGGCCTGATAACTATCACCTACTGCATTGATAAGCCTATGCCACACAATAATGCAATATGGGACATTAGTTCTAGTGTCACTTGGAACAAGGAGTTGAATTAGCAAGACCAGCAATCCTCCTCACCACGTTTTCATTAGCATTGGCAGCGCTACACAGTATAGCCGTGGGATAATGGCAGCATATATCCTTGCCATGAACAAACATTCGGAAAACAGAGTTGTGGGACTGTTTTTAGTATAGGGAACTATATGCTGGAGGATCTCAAACCCTCATGAGTAACTTTTCAGGGTGCGGGGAGCTGGGGAAAAGCAGACTAGCTGAAAGTGCTTCCTGCTGGTACAAACTACCATCAGATACAATCCTATATTTCTTCTGCACCATATCCTTCAGCACTGTTGACCCATTCTTGTTCTTGTGGGTAGTCAGTGCCAAAATACCATCACTTCTAACATAGCCAAAAATAGTTTAAATATATAAAATCGGGAAAGCGGAATAGTTCGCCTTCCACATATGAAATAGCATCAGAAGCCTTTTATTTTAATTTAGGAAATTAGCTTTCATAGTACAATCAAATCTCGGTTGTAGAACATAATTAGCTTTCATAGTACAATCAAATCTCGGTTGTAGAACATAATCCGTTGAAGGCGCAGCTTCCAATTGGCTGCAGGAACTTCCTGCACTCAAGCAGAAGCCGTGTCAGATGTTTGGCTTCAGAAAAACATTCAAAAACCACAACACTTCTGGGTTTTCGGCGCTTGGGAGCCGAAACGTTCCAAAATGGAGGCATTTG
Source organism: Zootoca vivipara (assembly GCF_965207765.1). Taxonomy (NCBI): domain Eukaryota; kingdom Metazoa; phylum Chordata; class Lepidosauria; order Squamata; family Lacertidae; genus Zootoca; species Zootoca vivipara. The sequence continues at coordinate 62,667,973 of NC_142582.1, read as the reverse complement.
GGAACTGAGGTTGGACTGTACCAGTTGTGTACAATGAGTAATATTCTGCCAAAAGAGTCCCGTCAGCCCAGGAATTTCTACCTGTGCAACAGGACTTTCACTTTTCACTCATCCCTCTTATGTGTTCTCTGTGCCCTCCCCAACCCTCTGTGCTCCAGAGTGTTGGGGGAACACCTGAAACAGATTTAGGGGGTGCTTGGAGGGAACAGTGCAGGGAGAATGTTCTGTTGCTCAAGGAGAAATCCTTCTGCTGATGGAATGTTTGCCTACATTAGCTCCCACACCATAGTTTTCCTGTTGCTTATGAATGTGGAATGAAACTTGGTGTCATGCTTGGGTACCTGTTGTGTAAACTTACTCTCTTTTTTCCTCTTCAAACAGAAAGATGCCAGCCAGCCTGCTGAATGCAAACAACAATAAGGAAATACCACTTCAGAGTGATATTTGAACAACCTGTAACAAATATTTGGATACCTGGCCTGCAGTTCAGGATATGCCATTGCTGCAGCACAATCTTATTAACAACGCTTAAAACTAAATTGTTTTCAAATGCATGATTTTCACTAACTTTTTTCTTATTTTTTGCTTAACTTGTACAGTGGCAACTTAATGCATTTGAGAAATATGAGGTTTAATTAAAGCACACACTCAACAGCCTTTGGTATACTGTAGCTCAACCTGTCTCAGTAGGCTTTCAAATTAAAATGGGGGGGGGGGACTAATTTGCCCTTCTGAAATACCTGCCCTCACTTCAGTGAATTTTTTTTATCTAAATATTGTGGAATAGTTCACATGAAAATATATTGAATTAATAAAATACTTGCAGTGAAAACAAATAAAGCAATATGATTTCTGCTAGCTCTTATTCCCTTTAAAATAACATTATTCCTGCAACCTACCAATCAGACTAGTGCTATAGAGCAGCTTAAAACATTGTCATCTCCAGTAAAAGCAATCTGAATTTGAAGTAACATTTCCTTTATCTTCTTTGAAGAAGGTGGTGGTTGACAGATACTTAGTTGTTCACCTTATTTATTCATGTTTGTAAGTACTTTGATGAACTAGTGCTTTTAATAGTTTTAAATATACTTGAAGAATATTTTTCCTGTTTATAAAATATGGGTACATGTACATGGAAAACATAGTCTGCTCACAGAATGATTGCTCATCAAACATTTCAAAACAAACTGGGAAAGAAGAGATCCTGAGACGAGCCTCATAGTTGATGGAAGTGGGTTGCAGCAGTAAAATGTATCACTGGTCTAGCTTAGCCTACATTACCAAACCTGGTTCAGATGGTCCTCCAAAACAAGGATTGGGAACGAGCTACAGCTTTGTGTGCTTCCTCACCTCTTGTGTGCAGCTTCACTTTTCAGTTTCTTTTTGAGTGTGAGCCATAAATTATTGTGAAGTCTGAACTGGCAAGCTGTGGTTTGCACTTCAAATCAGAATTGTTGGTTTCAAATTCTAGAGGTAAATAAAGATCAAAGCTTGCCTATTCAGACATGACAGCAAACTATGACATGCACAAAAGAGGAGTCTGAAAAGGATGCTACACTCCAGGCAAGAAGGGGAAGGAGCGTATGCTACTGATGGTTTAGGGGATCATCTGAACTGTGCTTATGAGAGTCATTTAATTGGGAAAATATAAATTAAATTATATGTGAGTGTACTTCTGATATTTAATTTGCAATACTCATATCGCACTGTTCGACACTCCAGTGGTTTTTAAAGCTCCAGAATCCTTCAAAAGATCTATTCAGAATTACAGTTCTCATTTCTTCAACATACAATGCCAGCTTTTGGCAACAGTTCATTAGCAACTGTATGAATGCTGTTACCAGGCATGTAGAGAGTGCTCCAGCCTTACCTTATACATTTGTAACTTAATACAGTGTTTTCAATTTGTACAGAATAGTTAGAATATTCTATTAAAGTTGTGAAACATGAAGCATATTGTCCTGACAGTTTCTTTGTTAATACTATACATGATACATGGTCTTTTGAATGACTTGGGGGTGGGCTGGGGGAATGAAAGCTATTAAGATTTCATTCTTGTGCCACTCAGACATTCTGTATGTTAGTATAGTAAATAGCTTGTGATATCAGTGTTCACTGGTTCAGCAGCTTGAGGATATTTCTGCAAGCAGCAGATTTAAAGATACAATTTCAAGATGCAGCAAAAATTTGAGGGCTGTATCCAACAACATTGTGTGAGTGGAAGTCATACAGCCTATTGATTACATGCTGGTACATCGAGGGGAGGGGGGATACATTAGGACCATGGACTACCAGGTAAAAATGATTTAATGACTCAGAAGAGTAGAGTCAGAACACCCATTCCCTGTGGTAGGATCAGGCCAGAAACCATTTTTCACACAGGCAGTTCTTAACCATGTTGGCAATAGCAATGAAGTTGTTACTACAGAAGCCTTTCTGCTGAAGGCTGGCCCTCCTTCTCGCCCTGAGGAGCTGAGAGTAAATAGTACATTCTCTTGTGAAGTGAAAACTATTCAAACAGTATAATAGATTGCAATTTGTCCACCAGTTTGCTGATAATATTTTTATTCTCCGGGGTTTTGCATCAGAATGATAGTTTCCTTATAGCTTTGTTTGGCAACCCAGTTGGAGAATTATTCCATTAAGGAACAACACAGCAAAAGGAAAGTTGTGGAACTGGACGGGCTTTGTGAGACCTTAAAGAGTGTAGAAGAATGCTTATGATGGTGAAGGTTGTTGATGGCTACTGGCACTGGTGGAGGAAGAGGGGGGTGGGGGAAGCGATCCCGGTGGGGTGCCATCAAGGCTGCCCCCCCCCCCGCGCTGGGTGCCACACCCACACCTGCTCTCTGGCCTGGTGCCGGAGCATGCAGCTCCGCTACCGGGCATTATGGCAATGTGCTAACTCTGGGATCACTGAGGCACAAGAGTGGGAATGGGCTGTTGCCTTCATGGTCTGCTTGTGGGCTTCCTGGAGTCTTTTACTGGCTATTGTGGAAAACTAGTTTAGAATTTCAGTCTGATTAGCATGGTTCTTATGAGCTGTCTGGAGGATGAGGCAGGGCAGCAGTGTTGCTATAACAATCCAAGAACTAGGGGAAATAGTAAGAATGGTGGCTGTATCAAGAGTCATGTGGATCAAAAGAAGAAGCTCTTTATACTTGTCCAGGTAAGACTGCTCTCTGTTTTGTAGAGACTACAAATGTGTGCCTAGCTGCTCATGTAACTCTTCCATCTTACTCCAATTAAATTAGCCAGCAAAAAATTGAGTTGCTGATTTCTGTTCCTGCTTTAAGTGGTCAGGGGGTTGCGGCGCTCATCTCGCTTTACTGGCTGAGGGAGCCAGCATACAGCTTCTGGGTCATGTGGCCAGTATGACTAAGCTGCTTTCTGGCGAACCGGAGCAGCGCACGGAAACGCCGTTTACCTTCCCGCTGGAGCAGTACCTATTTACTTACACTTGATGTGCTTTCAAACTGCTAGGTGGGCAGGAGCTGGGACCGAACAACGGGAGCTCACCCCATCACAGGGATTTGAACTGCCAACCTTCTAATCAGCAAGCCCTAGGCTCTGTGGTTTAACCCACAGTGCCACCTGCATCCCAGCTTGCCTGTATAGGCTCCCCTAAATCCCATCATTCTGCATCATTGTTGTTGTTGTTTTAAACATACCCCAAATGGAAGCCAGTTAAGTCCCAAGGAAACAAAGTTTTAAGAAGAGGTGGAGGAAAGAGAAATTAAAGCAAATCGCTGCCAAGTGGAATATCTGAGTCTAGTTCAGGCACAATGAAAGGCTTGATCTAGGCCACAGATTTCTGCATCAGGAATATTTCACTTGTCAGAATCCTGTCTGGTCTGGATGATCTAATGAATAAAAGACCTTTTCAGTTCACATAATCATAATATGGGACACCATATATCCTTTAAACTGATACTCCTAGCATATCTCTGATAAGAATCCCTGAATCTTTTCTTTCTTTTGTCTCTGTTTACCAGTATATCATAAAAGCAGGGAGGGAAAGAGCACTAGGAGTTGTAGTCCAGCAGCAACTGGAGAACTACAGCTCTCCCATCGTCGTCCTAGGTAGTTTGCCTAACACTTCAACACTGGTTTTTGAACAGGTAAAGCCAGTAAAGTAGTGCAAGTAGTATTTCAACAACTTTAGTCAATGGCTGAGGCTTTTAAATCAGCAAAGAGCCAATTCTGCCCTGCAAGATTTCAGATGCTGCCAGAGACTACAAGGCTTATTTGTTTCCAGCGTTCCTTATGTCACCACTTAGGGATGCAAATGTCAGCCCCATAGAAGGGCATAGAAGAAAGGCCCTTCACATTGTTGCTTCATTTTGGAGTCTTTTCTCCCAAATTGTTCATCGTTAGCCACAGACTCTCCCATATGTGCATGTCCCAACTGCCAAGCAATAGACTCATCGGAGGAGGTACTTTTAAAAAGAAAATAATCGCAGACGTATGTGTTACTGACCCTGGGTGTCTTAGGCATAGAAGGGTAAAAGCAAAAGGGAAGGCTGAAGGAAGTAGTTGGGCAAACACTTTAAAAAGTTGCATGTTGATCTCACACATTATCACCATGCAGTTTAGTGATGCTGGGTTATGGATGAACTATGCAGATCCATCAATACTTTGTGTTCAAGCATAACTGATACGCTTCTCTTCCTGTAATTACACTCATGTTTTTCAGGAAACGGCCTCTTTCAGCTCCAAGAGTGACATGGCTTTGCAATTTCATGCTGTTCACAGCTGCCTTGGGAAACCATGGTCTCAAAATCTTGCCAAAAATCTTTCCTTTATTCATCAGCAGGGGCTGTATTGTGCTTGGGCCGGTCTTATGGAAGAGGAAATGTAATTTGATTGCCTCCTAATTGTTTTGCTTTTCCCTCTGGCAAAATGAAGCCGGATTCCTTCTACAAGCATCCTAGTACAGTGGTACCTCAGTTTACAAACACAATTGGTTCCGGAAGTCTGTACTTAACCTGAAGCGAACTTTCCCATTGAAAGTAATGGAAAGTGGATTAATCTGTTCCAGACGGGTCCGCGGAGTACTCAACCTGAAGCGTACTTAACCCGAGGTATGATGATGATGATAATTATATTTATTTATTTATTTATTTATTTATTTATACATACCCCGCCCATCTGGCTGGGTTTCCTCAGCCACTCTGGGTGGCTTCCAACAGAAAAATAAAACACAGTAATCTATTAAACATTAAAAGCCTCCCTGAACAGGGCTGCCTTCAGATGTCTTCTAAAAGTCTGGTAGTTGTTTTCCTCTTTGACATCTGTTGGGAGGGTGTTCCACAGGGCAGGCGCCACCACCGAGAAGGCCCTCTGCCTAGTTCCCTGCAACTTGGCTTCTCGCAACGAGGGAACCGCCAGAAGGCCCTCGGTGCTGGACCTCAGTGTCTGGGCAGAATGATGGAGGTGGAGACGCTCCTTCAGGTATACTGGACCAAGGCCATTTAGGGCTTTAAAGGTCAGCACCAACACTTTGAATTGTGCTTGGAAACGTACTGGGAGCCAATGTAGATCTTTCAAGGCCAGTGTTATGTGGTCTTGGCAGCCGCTCCCAGTCACCAGTCTAGCTGCCGCATTCTGAATTAGTTAGTCACCTCGGTTCCGGAGTGAAATTGGTTCCAGAAGTCCGTACTTAACCTGAAGCGAACTTTCCCATTGAAAGTAATGGAAAGTGGATTAATCCGTTCCAGACAGGTCCGCGGAGTACTTAAACTGAAAATACTCAAAGCGAGGCGTACTTAAACCGAGGTATGACTGTAAAGCTGCTGGAGCCCTATCACTTTGCGCAGAGGATCATCCTCCAGTGTTGTGGCAGAAATAACTCAGTTGTTGCTAAATGGCTCCTCCAAACGGGATTGTCCGTTGAGGAGATAATGGTGGCATCATTCACAATTACAAAACTGATATTCCTGCACTGGAGAAGCGGGCAAGCAGCACTTCAAAGTTTGGTTTTGTTGGGAAAGGCATCAAGAGTAGACCTGTACAAAGAGAAAAAGGGGAGGTGGGCATGGAGAGAAAGATTGTTATAGGCATGGGGAAACAAGGCGAAAAGATGGCTGCAGGATTTCCTAGGCTTGCTACACTGTAGGTTGAGGCACCTGCAATTTATAAGCAATAACTGCTTATGTATGTACAGTGGTACCTTGGTTTACGAACTTAATCCATTCAGGAAGTCCGTTCTTAAACCAAAGAGTTCTTAAACCAAGGCGTGCTTTCCCATAGCAGTGGGGGACTCAATTTACAAATGGAACACACCTCAACAGAAGCGGAACATGTTCTGCTTCCAAGGCAAAGTTCACAAACCAAAACACCTACTTCCGGGTTTGCAGTGTTCCTAATCCAAGTTCATAAATTAAGCTGTTCTTAAACCGCTGTATTACTTAGCCTAACCTAGCTCACAGGGCTGTGGGGCCTTGAACTCCTGGAAGGAAAAACAGGATGCAAACATGTGGTGCTATAAATAAAAATATAAACATGCACAAAGCCAGAAAAGCGGCTCCTACCTCACTTTGACTGTAACATTTCCTAGTTCTGATATTTACAGCAAACCGCCAAAAGTGGTACTAGGCATGACTTTTTTGGCTTGTCATTAAATCAATTATTTGATGTTATAATTTAAGCCATCTTTTTAAAAGACAACTAGAGAGAGATTAATTCAGAACTCCGAACCACATGCACAGTGAGAAAAATTGGCAAGGCTGGACAATAATACCTTTATGGGAAACTCATTCATTCATTTTCATTTTCAAAGCATATAATCCACTTCCCTCCTTGCTTTTACACCTACAGCTGTCTTGTTTCCAAAGCCTTAAAATATTTGCACACAGAATCCTGGAAGCCAATCAAAGTGGTAGCTTGAAGGAATCGGGGGCTGCCATGAATACGAGCTTTATGCAACTTTGTTTTGAAGTAGGAGTGAGTCACAAAAATACAATTTCTACTTTCATTGCACTCAACTTTGACTTTACTGAGAAGGAAAATGGAAATCAGAAAAGCACAAGGCAGTTTTACTGGAGAAATACATCTTGGTAATTGAATTTGAATAGGATCACTGGACCCATGTAAGAAGCTAAAATTAGCAGAAAGTACAGAACTGCATACATCATTATTGTTTATAAGAAGTGTTTTTTGTCTCACAAAGTGCAAAAATAAGGAAAGACAGAACAAAAAAAGCTCTTACAAGAGATAAAGAAAAAAGAGAAAATATTATATAAAAGTTAGAATAAATTATTAGAACAAGAGGTTAAAATATTGAGAATGGAGTTTGAAAAATTAATTGACCAAGAGATTGAACAACAGGTACAATTTTGGAAATACAAGAATTTTGAATGGGCTAACAAACCCAGTAAACTGTTGATGTGGCAAATAAAAAAATGAAAAAATGAAAAAATAATCAATAGAGTAAAATCGGAAGGAAGATATTATAAAACTGAAGAAATTATGAAAGTTTTTTCAAAATTATATCAAAAGGAAGAAGTTCCCAATCAACAAATTGATGATTTTTTAATGAAATATCATTTACCAAGGATATCAATAGAAAAATTAGCCCTGCTAAATAAAGAAATAACAATCTCAGAAATATCAGATGCAATTAAAAGTATGTAAAAAGGGAAAGCCCCAGGCCCAGATGGGTTACCAATAGAATTCTATAAAGAACTACAAGAATAATTATTAAACCCTCTCAAAGATCTAATGAATATAATATTGAGAAGAAGAAACACACCTCAATCATGGACAGAAGCCCAGATAATATTAATACCTAAATCCCAAGTATATTCAGACATACCAGGCAATTTTAGGCCAATCTCGTTATTAAATAGCGATTATAAAATTTTTGCTAAAATTCTGGCCAAAAAATTAAGTAATATATTGGAAGAAATAATTCATAGAGATCAGGCGGGGTTTATAAAAGGGAGTTATGCGAAAGATAATATAAGGAATATCGTAAATATCCTGAAATGTTTAGAAAATCGAAGAGATAAGCGGGCAGCCCTCCTCTCTATCGACGCGGAGAAGGCCTTCGATAGGGTCTTGTGGCCCTTTATGATAAAAAAAATAGAAAATTTAAAATTAGGGGGGAAATGGAAAATGCAATTAAAGCAATTTATAAAATCCAGGAAGCTAGAATCTCTATAAATGGGAAATTAACAAATAAAATAAATATCATGAGAGGCACCAGGCAAGGTTGCCCCTATCCCCAATCCCATTCATAATCACTTTAGAAATATTGTTAAAAAACATTAGAGAAGAAGAAAATATCAAAGGAATTATTATTGGCAGGAAAAAATTCAAAATTAAAGCATTTGCTGATGATAAAATTATAACAACAGAAGACCCTATCGAAGGCATTCCCAGTGCAATTGAAAAGATAAAAGAATACGGAGACCTAGCAGGCCTGAAAATTAATTATGAGAAAACTAATATGTTAGTAAAGAATCTGGATATGGATGAAAAAATAGCACTTCAGGAAAAAACAGGCTTGGAAATAGTTAAGAAAATAAAATATTTAGGCATCCAAACCACAGTAAAGGGGATCGATCTAATACAAGAGAATTATAAGGTAATTTGGAAAAAAATAAAGAAAAAATTAGAAGTCTGGGATAAATTGAAATTGTCATTACTGGGGAGAATATCGTTAGCATAGCTGCCAAGTTTTCCCTTTTCTCGCGAGGAAGCCTATTCAGCATAAGGGAAAATCCCTGTAAAAAAAGGGATAACTTGGCAGCTATGATCATTAGTGAAAATGTGTGTAATCTCAAGGATGAACTACCTGTTCCAAAACCTACCTATATTGGGCAAAGAAAAAATATTTAAAGAATGGAAAAAAGACCTTGCTAATTCATTTGGAATGGAACGAGACCTAGAGTAAAATATAAGGTTATGATAGACCATAGGCAAAGAGGAGGATACGGGCTGCCTCATCTTGAAATTTATCACGACGCGGCGGCGTTATGGTGGATAAAGGAATGGATTGCATTGAAAGATACTGATTCATTAGATCTGGAAGGACAAGGGTTGGCATTTGGGTGGCACTACTACTTGATGAAGGAAAAATAGAAGAAAGGAATATTTTTATGTTTAATATCATTCGGAAATCTTTGTATTTAATATGGCAAAAATACAAAAGATATTTCGAGCCCAAGACACCTTGGTGGATTTCACCGCTAGAGATAGTAGTGGTAAAGAGGGAAAATATGGAAGCAAATTGGCCAACATATAAAGAATTATTAGAAGAAAAAAAGGGAAATTGGCAATTAAAAGAATATTCGGAAGTAAAAGGATATCTCAATACCTGGCTTCAATATTTTCAAGTAAATCAAAGATTACAAATTGATTAAAAAAATGGCTTTGAAAAAGAAATATCCAAATTAGAAGAGATATTATTGGTAAATAAAGATAAGTATATAAAAAAATTATATCAAATTATATTGAAATGGAAAACTGAGGAAGAATTGACTAAAAATTATATGATTAAATGGAGTCAGGACCTAGGAAAACCCATTTTAATGAAAGAATGGGAAAATCTATGGAAGAGAGATTTAGAATTTACACCAAATTATGATTTAAAGGAATATTTAATGAAAATGCAAAACAGATGGCACTTAACACCAGCCAAATTGGCCAAAATCTACCCAGGAATGAGTAATGTCTGCTGGAGATGTAACCAGGAAGTTGGAACACATATACATATGTGGTGGAATTGCAACAAAATCAAGGTGTTTTGGGAAACGATTTATAAAGAATTAAAGAAAATTTTGAAGTACTCATTTAAGAAATGCCCTAAATTATTCCTTTTAGGAATGTTAACAGAGGATGTTAAACCCAGGGATAGATGCTGTATAAGCTATGCTGTAACCGCCGCAAGAGTGTTAATTGCAAAAAATTGGAAGGCCACAAACGTTCCGACAAAAGAAGAATGGCAAGAGAAAGTATTTAATTATTATAATTTGGCTATAAAATATGAAGAAATTAAAGAAATAAAAAAGGAAGAATCAAAAAATAATTGGAAATCATTTATAGATTATGTACAAGTTAAAGTAGAGAAACCAAATCTCATCTCCAATATTTAAAGGTTCTATATTGAAATTGTAAATTGAAGTATTGCAAAGAATGGAGTGAACTAGGGATACTGATGGATGTTAAGAAAGGTATGAAATCATTGTAAATATTAGAGTAAGGTACAGTATGTAGATCACAGATGGGGGAAAAGGGACAAGTTCAGAAAAGGTTGAGAAGTCGTAGGGAAGGGAGGGGGAAAGGGGGTGGGTGGAGGTTGCTGAGGGAAGGGCATAAGACAACTGTAACACTGTTGTGGCTGTAATTTTTGTTTTTATTAATTGTAATAATTGCAATTATTGTGATAAATAATAAAGTTTATTTTATAAAAAAATATTAAATAAACTTAGTCTAGATTCAACTCAAATTAAAAAAAAGTTTTTTTTGTGGTTTCGTTTTTACATGACAGATGCCGTGGCGATTGCCCTCCAAGCTGTTCTTGCACTTTTGGAGCAGCGGGGGAGCTACGCCAGACTGCTTTTTGTAGATTTCAGCTCGGCATTCAATACCATTCTACCGCGACGTCTGATAACTAAATTGGGAAATCTGGGGCTCCCGCTATCACTCTGTGGGTGGATACTGGACTTTCTCTCAGATCGCTCCCAGAGGGTCCGGTTGGGCCCTTATATGTCTAACATGCTTAGGACTAACACAGGAACACCACAAGGATGCGTGCTTAGTCCGCTCCTTTATACGTATGATTGTGTCGCTGCCCACCCTAGAAATAGGGTCATCAAATTTGCAGATGACACAACCGTGATCGGGCTCATCTCTGATAAGGAGGGCGAAACTGAGTATAGAGATGAGGTGGAGCGACTGACAGAGTGGTGCAGAGTCAACAACTTGCTCATAAACACAAAGAAAACAAAGGAGCTGGTGGTGGACTTTAGGAGACAGAAGAACGAGGTCCAGCCACTTTTGATTGACGGAATTTGTGTGGAGAGGGTAACAACGTTTAGATTTCTAGGCATTGAGTTACAGGAGGATCTGTCCTGGAGTGTTAATACAAGGGGGCTTGTGAAGAAGGCGCAGCAGAGACTATTTTTTGAGAATTTTAAGGAAAAACCATCTTCCACAAAAGCTGCTGCTTGCCTTCTATCACTGTGCCATACAGAGCGTGCTCACGTACGGTTTATGTGTGTGGTACGGAAGCTGTACTTCCCAGGACAGAGCAGGGCTGTGTAGAATTATTAAAACAGCAGAGAGCATTATTGGCTGCTCACTCACCACCTTAGAACAAATTTACACCACCAGGTGCCATAAAAAAGCACTAGATATATCAAGAGATCCAACGCACCCTGGTCACCATTTCTTTCAGCTCCTGCCATCGGGACGGAGATATAGAACTATGCAGGCAAGAACGAGCCGTCTCAGGAACAGTTTCTTCTCTAGAGCGATTTTGGCCTTAAATGGAAAGCCTGGACTTTGAAGTCATCTTATTTTACTTGTTATTTTGTATTATATTTACTGTTTTTAATTAGGTTTTTATAATTTTGGATTATGTGGAATGCTTTATCGGAGTGGATGTAGCAACCGAGTAATTTCGTTGTTCCCGCAAGGGGACAATGACAATAAAGATATCTTATCTATCTTATCTTATCTTAAAATCCATTGAGGTTTTAGTATTGGCTGTAATTTACACGTTTCGATTCTCAAGAGTCTTCACAGTAAGACACCTATGATACAGCTGTAGCATACAATGTTTTTAATAATTCTAATCCTTTGTATGGTCCTTTTTTTGAGCGCCAGGCTTTACACATGAGGATTACACTCAGTAATCCTTGCAACGACCCTCTAAGTAGGTCAGTACTATGAGCCCCTTGTTTCAGATGGAGCAGAGAGAACAGTGCCTTGCCTAAGGCCATCTGCTTGATTTCCCCATGTAACTCTCCAAGAACACCATTACATAACGTATATTCACAATGAGAGGTGAATCCTCACATAACTGCTCCCAAACAAAATGCATATCCCGCCCTAGTGCTTTTTGCCAGGGATTCCTAGTATATCATTGTTACATGAGAGTAGCAACTCCAACAACCAAATACGTTTTTTGAGGGTTGCAATTTTAAATGACTTGTCAATAGTATGCCCAAGAGGTCTCCCAAATGTCTTCCTCTCACCGAAAACAGCTTTTCATAGTTGCTGCCGAGCATAGCTGCCAAGTATCCCGTTTCCACCGGGAAAACCCCTTTTTTCTTACCGTTTCCAGGCGGTCTCCCGTTTAGTGAAAAATCCCGGTATTGTCCCTTAAATCGGCTTCTGCCTGGCGGCCATTTTTCTGGTGCCGCTTTGCCCTTCTATGGGCACCAGAAAATGGCGGTGCCGGCGCAGGAAGTCGCTTCCGCGCATGACCGGAAGTTGCGTGACGCGACTTCCGGTGGCGCTTTGCCCTTCTATGGGCATCAGAAAATGGCGGTGCCGGCGCCGGAAGTCGCTTTTACGTGTTTCCGGTCATGTGCGGAAGCGACTTCCGGCGCCGCCATTTTCTGGTGCCCATAGAAGGGCGAAGCGCCACCGGAAGTTGCATGCGCGTGCTGCCAATCCCGGATCTTTACGTCCCGGACTTGGCAGGTATGCTGCCGAGAAATGTGAGTCCTATCCTGGCAGAAAGCAAAGGTAGTCTTGTCAGTCCATACCATAAGAGCAAGCAGAAAGCCACAGTTGGGCAAAAGCATTTATTTACTGGAACCAACCAAGATGTCACAAAACCAGCTAGATTTTTTAGTTCTCCAGAACTCTTCATCACGCAAAATGTCATACAAAGAAGTGGGGAGGGGGACAAGGGAAAACCCAAATGAGGGTGGATTTTGCAGCCATGGCTCCATGCAACCTTACTTTATTGCAAGGTAAGGAGACTGAGAGAACTGCTCCACCCAGCTGCTAAAACTGGAAGAGAACTACAGGAGCCCAATCAGGCCAAAAAGCAGGAACTTAATAATAATAATAATAATAATAATAATAATAATAATAATAATAATTTTTATTTATACCCCGCCCTTCCCAGTGAAGACCGGGCTCAGGGCGGCTAACAACAAATAATATCAACACAAATATAAAAGAAACAATTCAGTTAAAACAACAGAATAATACAATGTTAAAATTCAATTTTAAAATTTAAAATCTACGAATAAGATAAAACCATTATAAATAAAACCTTAGGGGAGGGTAACCGTGGGGTCAGACTGCGTCAGTCCGAAGGCCAAACGAAACAGCTCTGTCTTGCAGGCCCTACGAAAAGATGACAAATCCCGCAGGGCCCTAGTCTCCTGGGACAGAGCGTTCCACCAGGTCGGAGCCAGTACTGAGAAGGCCCTGGTCCTGGTCGAGGCCAGCCTAGCCACCTTGTGACTCGGGATCTCCAATATGTTATTATTTGTGGACCGTAATGTCCTCTGTGGGTCATACCGGGAGAGGCGGTCCCGTAGGTACGAGGGTCCTAAGCCGCATAAGGCTTTAAAGGTCAAAACCAGCACCTTGAACCTGATCCTGTACTCCACCGGGAGCCAGTGCAGTTGGTAAAGCACTGGATGAATATGATCCCGCAGCCGGGACCCCGTAAGGAGCCTCGCCGTGGCATTCTGCACCCGCTGGAGTTTCTGGGTCAGTTTCAAGGGCAGCCCCGCGTAGAGCGAATTACAATAATCAAGCCTAGAGGTGACCGTTGCATGGATCACTGTGGCTAGATCAGGTTGAGAGAGATAGGGGACCAACTGCTTAATGCGGCGGAGATGGAAAAATGCCACCTTGGCTGTGGTTGCAACCTGTGCCTCCATGGAAAGGGAGGCATCCAAGGTTACCCCCAAGCTCTTGACAGAAGGGGCTGACACTAATTGGGCCCCAGCGAAAGATGGAAGTTGGCCCCCCCGCCCCATGTCATCCCGACCCAGCCAGAGGACCTCTGTCTTCGAAGGATTTAGCTTCAGCCGACTCCCACGTAGCCATCCAGCAACAGCTTCCAGGCACTTGGTCAATGTGTCCGTGGCCGAGGCAGGACGGTCATCCATCAACAGATAAATCTGGGTGTCATCATCATATTGATGACAACCCAGCCCAAAACTCCGGACAATCTGGGCAAGGGGGCGCATGAAGATATTAAAAAGCATTGGGGAAAGGATTGCACCTTGCGGGACTCCACACACCAAGGAGTGCCGCGGTGACAACCCCCTCCCTAGCGCCACCCTCTGTCCCCGACCTGAGATAAAGGAACGCAGCCATTGTTGGACTGTACCCTGAATCCCCACGTCGGCAAGGCGGTGGTCTAAAAGCTCATAATCGACCATGTCAAAGGCGGCTGACAGATCTAGAAGAATCAGCAGCCCCGACCCGCCTTGATCCAGCTGTTTACGGAGGTCATCTGTTAGGGCGACCAGTGCTGTCTCGGTCCCGTGGCCGGGACGAAAGCCGGACTGGAATGGATCTAAAGCCAATGTTTCATCCAGAAACCTACCGAGCTGTTCGGCAACCGCTCTTTCAATTATCTTACCCAAGTATGGAAGATTTGAAACAGGGCGATAATTGGATAGATCTAGCGGATCTGACAACCCAATAGCATACACACAACTCTTGGTATCCTCCTTTTCTCTCTCTCTTTTTCTGACCCCTCTTCCTCACTTCCCAGTGCCCAGCAGGCTGCCAAGAAAAAGATAAAACACCCTACACGGAAATCAGAACTGACAGCTTTGTTATGTGTTTTTTTAATACAATTGCTACCCTCCAGCTGAACTATTTAAAATTTTAAATAAACTCAATATGCCAGCAAGTTTGGATAACTCAGCAGTGGCCAGAGGATTGGAGAAGATCAGTCTACATCCCAATCCCAAAGAAGGGCAGTGCCAAAGAATGCTCCAACTACCGCACAATTGCGCTCATTTCACACGCTAGCAAGGTTATGCTTAAAATTCTACAAGGCAGGCTTAGGCAGTATGTGGACCGAGAACTCCCAGAAGTGCAAGCTGGATTTTGAAGGGGCAGAGGAACCAGAGACCAAATAGCAAACATGCGCTGGATTATGGAGAAAGCTAGAGAGTTCCAGAAAAATGTCTACTTTCTGCTTCATTGACTATGCAAAAGCCTTTGACTGTGTCGACCACAGCAAACTATGGCAAGTTCTTAAAGAAATGGGAATGCCTGATCACCTCATCTGTCTCCTGAGAAATCTCTCTGTGGGACAAGAAGCTACAGTTAGAACTGGATATGGAACAACTGATTGGTTCAAAATTGGGAAAGGAGTACAACAAGGTTGTATATTGTCTCCCTGCTTATTTAACTTATATGCAGAATTCATCATGCGAAAGGCTGGACTAGATGAATCCCTAGCCGGAATTAAGATTGCCGGAAGAAATATCAACAACCTCAGATATGCAGATGACACAACATTGATGCAGAAAGTGAAGAAGAATTAAAGAACCTTTTAATGAGGGTGAAAGAGGAGAGCGCAAAATATGGTCTGAAGCTCAACATCAAAAAAAACCAAGATCATGGCCACTGGTCCCATCACCACCTGGCAAATAGAAGGGGAAGAAATGGAGGCAGTGAGAGATTTTACTTTCTTGGGCTCCTTGATCACTGCAGATGGTGACAGCAGTCACAAAATTAAAAGACGCCTGCTTCTTGGGAGAAAAGTGATGACAAACCTAGACAGCATCTTAAAAAGCAGAGACATCACCTTGCCGACAAAGGTCCGTATAGTTAAAGCTATGGTTTTCCCAGTAGTGCTGTATGGAAGTGAGAGCTGGACTATAAAGAAGGTTGATCGCCGAAGAATTGATGCTTTTGAATTATGGTGCTGGAGGAGACTCTTGAGAGTCCCATGGACTGCAAGAAGATCAAACCTATCCATTCTGAAGGAAATCAGCCCTGAGCGCTCACTGGAAGGACAGATCCTGAAGCTGAGGCTCCAATACTTTGGCCACGTCACGAGAAGAGAAGACTCCCTGGAAAAGACCCTGGTGTTGGGAAAGATGGAGGGCACTAGGAGAAGGGGACGACAGAGGACGAGATGGTTGGACAGTGTTCTCAAAGCTACGAACATGAGTTTGACCAAGCTGCAGGAGGCAGTGGAAGACAGGAGTGCCTGGCATGCTCTGGTCCATGGGGTCACAAAGAGTCGGACACGACTAAACGACTAAACGACTAAACAACAACAACAATAACAACTACATAACCCCCCCCCCACACACACATTTCTCGAAGATGCATAGCCACAAACTAACTAACCTCATTACAAAAAGAGTGAAAACAAATACATACTAGATTGAGCAAAATATTTGTGTGCATGGATCAAAATTCAAGTTGAAGCAGATTCAGCTCTGCTAGTTGCCAAAATATGAAAAGATGTGCAGTTGAGAACACCTAATCCCCAGTTTGAAATGCTCCACTGCTGAGTCAGTGCTGCTGAGCTCATGGTTAGGTAAGCAGGTGTGATTCAGGTGAGTTTGCTGGCCCAACCCAGCAATAACTAGCTTTGCTGAGGCCTGAAGGGCTGCTGTAGAAATGTGCAATGTGCTCATGATTGCTCAGTTTTAAATGCAGTTCAGCTTTCCCAATGAAGGGGGATGACCTGGCTGCTGCTGATGTCACTATGGTCTGAGGTTGCATTAGACTATTACAACCTCATTCTGAATGGTCATTAAGTTCCATGCTATGCAAATGACAATGGGTTTATCGGCAGTTCCCACACTTGGTTATTCCAGTACTGATTTGGGCTTTTTATAAATCCGTTCAGCTCTCAGCTGATCCTTTGTAGTTTTCGATCTGCTGGGTGAGGTTTTCTGCTTTTTTTATTAACAGCTGCTTCATTACTGGCCACCTAGCCAGACAAATTAATATTTTTTAAAATGAAAAAAATACATAGATGCTTTTGGTTAAAGAAGTCCTCTTCACATGGTAGGTTGGAGGGAACAGTTGCCGCTGTGGAGCATCAGTGGCAGCACTTTGAAATTTTCTGCTTATTTAATTTATTTGTTTATTGGAAGTTCTATACTGCCCTTCGTCCTCCTGAGAATCACAGGGCAGTTTACAAGATAAAAATGCAAAAATACATAACATAGTAACAAAGAAAAACAGTAACCCCCTCCCTCAGTTTAAAGGGCCTAGGGTTGTTTAATTAGCCAAAGACCTGGGAGAAGAGGAATGTATTTGCCTGGCACCTAAAGATATGTAGGGAAGGTGCCACACGAGCCTCCCTGAGGAGATCACGCCACAAATGGAATCCCTTGCCAGAGTCTGAGGAGAGTAGTGGCTCTGAATTGGAGCTTTCACTTGAGATGTCTTTGTTTCAAGTATTTCCCATCAGCCCCAGGTCAATATGGCCAAGGATGATGGAAGTTATAGCCAAGAGCATCTGGAGGGCACTGGCTGACCTAGAACCTGATCTGAAAATGTTAACTGGGCCTGAATTGGTTGGAATTTTCCCAGGTTGCCCCCCGTCTATTCGTCTCTATTAAGGCTAAACCCGAAATCAAGCTTCCTGCTTGTTAGATCTGATGCTGGTATAATATTTCCCTGGTCTAATCATGTCCAGCTTGATTTTAGGCCAGCCCCTAAAAATAGGTTTCTCACTCATGAGTGGTCTATGTAACAGCAAATCCCCTTCTTTGTAGAGCTGATGGAGAGAAAGCCACAGAAAACCTTATTTGCCCACCACCCATTTCCTCTGCTGCCATTGTTGAGGGAGGGAGGGAGGGCGGACAAGTCTGGGAACAATGCATTGTCATTGCCTACCATAATACTTTAATACAATAACAAACCATCACAGCATTAGTGAAGCTGATACGTCTTTTCCCCCGACCTTGTAAGGTTCATTGCAAAACAGCAGTGGGTGAAGGGGGAGACGAGAGGAGGGTTTGTGGTATTCCCATCAGAGTCTAGTCGAGTCTTAGGCTAGCACCCCAGTCCTGCACTGCTTACAGTTGTGTGGGGGGTGATATTTAAAGTGGGGAAAGCATAGTGTTAGTATGCACATTAGCCAAAGTGCTGGAAGATTGGTACTGTAAGTGATAATTAAAGTGCTTTAAGATGCATGTGTGATGTATCTGCACTTTGTTCTAAGGTAATTTATGTGTAATGAGCTGTGCTGAGACTTCAGAACTCAGCATTGTGCATAAATTACCTTAGAACAAAGTTTCTCTTTGGCGATCACTCGTAGCTGAGTAAGATTGTCTTCCATAAACACGATTTTAACAATGGGTCCGTAAGTGACTGTGGAGGCCAATTCTGGATCCACACATCCTTCCACAGTGGAGACATTGGTTTCCAGACGGTGTGGATTTGCCAAGCGTGCCTTCCCCTTAGCACGTTTCTCCCTTGCATCCTGAGATCGAGTTTCTTCAAAGCCCATGACACCTTCGGTAAAGGCTGTTCTCCAACTGGAGCGCTCGCAGGCCAGGGTTTCCCAGTTGTCAAAGTTTAACCTACATTAGACTCGAATATCTGCCAAACCAATGAATACTGGCTGGGATCAGCCGAGCTGGAATTACATAAGGATATTTGGAAGAAAGTAAATGACCCACATCGTTCAAGAAGCAAATTGAACACATACAAAGGGACTAGGCACTTTAGCATTTCTCAAGATGGATGTCTTTTCCAGCACACAAACCCATACACAGCCTGATGCCTGTACAAAGAAGGTTAAGTATCCTATGAGCCTCATATAAGTGGGTTGTGCATGAGAAATCTCATGCCTGGGATCGCCAACATGTAAAATGCAAAACCTTCATTTGAAGGATAACTAATTAAGAGATGAAGCTATTTGGGCTGGTGAAGCTACTTTGGGCTGCCATGTTGCCATACATTAATGCTAGCCTAGTTTTCACCATGCCTAGGCATCCATTGCAGTGTGAATGACTCAATTACAGTACATGGGTTCAGCTGACTGACTGATTTATTGATTTTCACCCTGCATTCCTCAAAGGACTTCGAAATAATTTACACATGGTCCTCAAGCAGTCTCCTGCCCAGCCAGTTATACAGGAAACATATTAAAATCAAACAGGCTATAAGCAGCACATATTTTAAAATGCACAGGTACAAGTGTCATGCTGACAGAGATACCATCTGGTCCTCTGGTCAGGATGTTAAGTGCAGGCACAATCTGGCAAAAGTCTTATTTTCCTGTACAACTTGCAATAAAGCATTTGGTGCCTACATAACTGGAAGGGTAGCATTTCCCTACTTCATAAGCATATTAGGAAATACTCTGACACTTGTGATGCAGAATTTTTGGGCATCTCTAAGACAGCTGCAACAGTATCTCTCCTTGTTGTTTAGTCGTGTCCAACTCTTCGTGACCCCGTGGACCAGAGCACGCCAGGCACTCCTGTCTTCCACTGCCTCCCGCAGTTTGGTCAGACTCATGTTCGTAGCTTTGAGAACACTGTCCAATCATCTCGTCCTCTGTCGTCCCCCTCTCCTTGTGCCCTCCATCTTTCCCAACATCAGGGTCTTTTCCAGATAGTCTTCTCTTCTCATGAGGTGGCCAAAGAAGCAGGCGTCTTTTAATTTCGTGACTGCTGTCTCCATCTGCAGTTATCATGGAGCCCAAGAAAGTAAAATCTCTCCAGAAGTGTGCAATTGCACTTGTTTTTCTTATTTATGATGGAGAGCTTTATACCTGTTTCACGTATTCGCTGTTTCCTGAAAAATCTCAATTTGACAGGCGGAATATGGAAATCTGGTTTGCTCCCCCCTCTTCTCTCCCAAGACTTTCTGGAACCACATATTTCCATGCTGCATCAACTATATTGGCCAAGTGTGCTGAAGGAAATGACCAGCGAAGATACTCCTCCCATGACTTCCTAATTCTGCAGTTCTAAGCAAAGAAGCAGGTCTGTGGTGCTGCTAACAGAAGCAAAGTTGCTGCTGGCTCTCTGCTCCTCCCAAATTATGCCTATTAGTTGCAGATTTAACCTTTGGGGAGACAGGGCAAATTTTATTAAGCTGGTGCAGACTTTTCTCCTGATCATAGGCACTGGGGTTTTGCTGAGTCAGGCATCTGTCGCACCTCACCTTTTTGAAGGCATCACTGAGATGCACAAACTACACGCTGGTGCTTAGCATGATCCTTCATTTCAAGCAAATCATTCAGTTTCAGTTCCTCTCCATTTCTCCTATCTCTCACCTTAACTCTGTTTCAAAAGCATTTTTTTTAAGTCCCCCTGAAAATTCAGCAGCATTTTAGTGCAAATTTCTCCCAACAAACACATTTTCTATGCCTTCTTGCTTAATATGCACAATTTTGCAAAGTGGCTTCCCCAAATATGAAGCATTTTAGTATATTCTGTCCGTGAATACATGTGTTCCTTGGCTGGAGAAGTTCAAAGGATGGCTATGTTTTGGTTCGCGCAGTGTTTCAGATCAGAAAGTGAAAATTAGGTAGGTCACCTGTAAATGTGGACAGAATCAATTCCCCCCCCTCCCTACGGTAGTTCCAACTTTGTGGGCAGGGCACTTAGTGGCAAGATCATATGCTTTGCATACAGAAGATTCTAGTTTCACTCTCTGGCATCTCCAGGGCCTCTCTGCAGAGGCTTTGCCGGTCAAAGACAAGAGCAGAGTGAAAGGGGGAGAACGCGAACACCCTCTCTTCCTGCATTATAGTTTGCAGGCAACTCTTGGAACAAACAGCAGCGCTTATTTGCAGCACCCAGAAAACTCGTTCTACTTAAGATCCCCAGGATAATTTTCTTGGTGTGTTATTTTGTTTTCAAAGGCTAATCCCGATGCCTTTCTACTGAAATTTTGTTCAGCAAACATCCACAATCCTAGTGAATTATGGTGTGGCTGAGCAGTGCCCAATTTAAAGCCAGGACAAGGCAACTAGGCCAACATTCATTTGCAAGTGGCCACACTGGAAGCTGAGCAGGCACCAATTTCCCTTATAAAAGCCCCTTTGAGATGGAGCCTTGATGAGTTCCAGATGCCATTCACCAGCCCTCCCCCTCAGTTCCATTGTTTTGGAGCCAGCTGTACTGAGCAGTCCAAGACTGTCCAGTCCTTAACTCATTGGTTGACCAAGCAAAAGAGCATCCAGCTGTGTTTTTAAATGCAATTCACAGGCACAGATTCTTCATAAGGATGACTGTGGAGAATTTTGGCCTGGAAATATGTGGGCTGGGGAAGGGGAATGATTCGTTTTTTTTCTTGATTGTCCTTCCGAGAAACTCATTAAAACAGGTAGTTACAAAATAATGATTATGTGGAATTTTCATCCAAGAAAATCATACAATACAGATAGCGGTGGTTGGTAAACGTTTTGACTTGGTAAGGCTGCAATTTTTAACCTTGCTGTTTTCATCACAGTAAGATGTGTACGTCATTTATTTAGGAAAGTGTGCCATTACAGATGTGCAGTGTGCCACTGTCTCCTCTCTAAGAAAAAAAATCACCATCAATTATTTGCTGCACATCTATGGACAGAGAAAGAGCTTCCATGTAAGAGGGCCCAAGTATGATTTTCAGACAAGATTGACTCCATCTTGCTTATTTAGAAATGAAGCCACATCACATTACTGTACACATTTCCAGGGCTAGCCCACCCATGAGGCAAGATGGGGCAATTGCCTCGGGTAGCAGGGTCCACTGGGGCAGCAGATCTCGATATTGATCTTTCTCTTCCCCCCCCCCCCACCAAGTGGGTCCTGAAGCAGATCTTCTTTGGCCCCTTCTTCCCTGAAAGAGAGGAGGAAGGGGTGGGGTCATTTTGGGGTCCGCCTCAGGTACCAAAATGTCTTGGGTAGGCCCTACACGTTACTATCACATGGCATGAGCTACATGCACCCTCTTGCCACCCTCTAGACTTCCTGCAGTGCTGTTGGGGCAGGAATGTTGTTATATGCCCAAACTCTCTTGCCCCAGTGAGCAACCTGGCCTCTGCACCAGCTAAAGTTTCCAAACCATCTTCAGAGGCAGCCCCATGCATAACACAATGCAGTAATCAAACCTAGAGGTTACCAGAACATAGATGACAGAAGTTATCTCTGTCCAGATAGGGGCGCAGCAGGGCTATCAACCAAAGCTGATGGAAGGCACACTGTGCCACTGAGGCCACCTGAGCTTCAAGTGACAACTGTGGATCCAGAAGTACCCGCAAGTTACATACCTGTTCCTTGAGAGGGAGTGTAACCCCATCAAGAGCAGGCAATCTCCCATCCATCTGGCCTAGGGACCCACCCACTAACAGTGCCCCACTGTTTCAATCTGGATTGAGCTTCGGTTTGTTAGGTCTCATCTAGCCTTTAAACAAGGCAAGGCAATGGATCCATCATATCCACTGCCACACCTGCAGGTGTAAAGAATTAGAGCTGGGTGTCATTGGGCATGTTGCTGACAATATACTGCAAAACTCCGGATGACCCCACTCAGCAGTTTCATGTAGAAGTTAAACAACAAAGGAGATAAAATTGAACCCGGGGGACCCAACATGGAAGCCTCCACAGGGCTGAAGAGCACTCCCCAAGCATCACCCTCTGGAAATGTCCATCCAAGTAGGACAGGAAGCACAGCAAAGTGGGGCCACCCACCTCTAACTTGGACAGCTGTTCCAAGAGGATACCATGGCTGATGGTACTGAAAGCCACTGAGAGATCAATGAAAATTAACAGGCTCCATTTCCCCTGCCTCTCTCCTGAAAGAGGTCATCACACATGCTTTCTAGGCATGAGGCAAGCGCAAGTCTGGATGAGCCTTTACTTGAGCTCTCCAGCAAATGACTTGTGTTCTGCTTAAAGGCATCTTCTTCTCTGGAATACAGTGGCAGTGCCTGCACTTGTCTTCCTGCAGACTCTGATCTGAAATCTATGGACTAGTCCTGTTCGGACGGAAGAATTCTATTTTGGGGCTCCCGCATAACCAAATATATTATTGGATAACAATTCATATATGTCAGTAAAGGTAAAGGTAAAGGGACCCCTGACCATTAGGTCCAGTCGTGACCGACTCTGGGGTTGCGCACTCATCTCGCATTATTGCCTGAGGGAGCCGGCGTATAGCTTCCAGGTCATGTGGCCAGCATGACAAAGCCGCTTCTGGCGAACCAGAGCAGCACATGGAAACGCTGTTTACCTTCCCGCTGTAGCGGTTCCTATTTATCTACTTGCATTTTGACGTGCTTTCGAACTGCTAGGTTGGCAGGAGCTGGGACCAAGCAACGGGAGCTCACCCCGTCACAGGGATTCGAACCACTGACCTTCTGATCAGCAAGCCCTAGGCTCAGTGGTTTAACCACAGCGCCACCTGGGTGCCTTATATGTCAGTAGGGTACTCAAATAATTTTATACCATCAAGTTGAAAGCTGTTGTTGTTGTTGGTAATAATTTAAACCTCAATTTAAGCTTGGGGCAACTGCTCTAGGAAACAGTGCAAGATGAACCGATGCCTAGCTTCTCTGCTCTGTAATATATTAAATTGCAACAACTTCCAGCTACTGAAACATGGTCTTCGTGACCCTATGGGTAAAGGTTAGTCATCCTAGCTTGCCATTCTAAATAAGACTTTAACTCCTTTTGTACAGGTGGAAGGGCAGGCATGCTGCTGGAAATCCAGTTCTCTTTGCAGATTTGATCAGTGCAATATCTATACAGTTATACCTTAGTTTTCAAATGGGAGTCGAATGTTTTGGCTCCCTAAAGATCAAAAACCGGAGGTGATTGTTCTGGTTTTCAAACATTCTTTGGAATCCAAACGTCTGGTGCGACTTCTGCGGCTTCCTGCAGCCAATTAGAAGCTGCGCCTTGGTTCCTGAACGTTTTGGAAGTCAAACGGATTTCCAGAATGGATTCCATTTGACTTCCAAGGTACCACTGTACTAATAATTTTACTGCCAACATCTTCTAGTCTAGAATTAACAAATCTAACTGCTAACAGCAATTACAAAGAGAGGCTCGTTTCAGATATGTGGTAAAATAAAGTGAACATATCACATCATTTATTTGGAATGGCTACATTAATGGAAAGAGCAACATTAAGACAGCTATTTGCTTAAAAAGCATTCATCAAAATAAATACAAAATATTGATACTACAAATAATTTAAACTATATCTTTCCTCCCCGTCAGGTGGTGTAGGATAGTCTTTGCATCTTATAAATATAAAACAAAATAGCAGTTTGCAAAGTGGGCCTCCTCTTCAGTTGGCCAGGCTTTGTGTTTGTCAAAAGTTTCTTTGGTTTGCAAAAGCCTTTCAGCAAAGATTTGGCTCTCCTGCTCAGATCTGAAGAGATCTAGTGGTCGCTGGCATCCTTCTTTGCTTTCCTTCATTGGTACCTTACTCCGGTGCACTTGAATCACAGTCAAAGACACTTGATCCTGTTGTCATCCAGAATAATATTCTATAGATGGGGAGGGAGAGAAAGGTAAGAGGAAGTCAGCAAAATGAAGAAGACCAAGTAGAAATCTCAAATTGGTTTTTAAAAGATTTGCCCAAATAAAAAATAATAGGAGCCTTGTGGCATCTAAAAGCAGGGGTGGCCAACTTACAGGCTATGTAAGAGGTCATCTGTGGTCTCCATAACCACACTATATATTTTTTGAAATTATATTGCTGGGTTTTTTGTTTTTTAAATGATTCTTTCTATAGGTCCTCTGTTGTAATATCATGATGACAAAAAGTCCCTACAACTTTTTTTCATATTTATAATAAACAAATATTTTTGACTGACTATTCCCATGGATCCTGACGTGATTTTTGGCTGCAGCCATTTTGACCTATGGGCAACACTTTGGGAGTCAGTGTGGTCCTTGGCCTCAAAGTGTCTAGTCACCCTTGCCTGAAGTTGATTTACAGCAAGGGTTTTTATGGACCAAAATTTGCAAATGCTTTTGCCATGATAAACCTATTAATTTTTAAAGCGTCACAAGACTATTTTTGCTGCAGCAGACTAAAATGACTACTCCTCTGGTAAATGCCTGGATAAAGATTTCTACAAAATGAAGCAGCAAGCTAATGCTGCATTTCTTAAGTTTCAGTGTAGGTTGCAGACCAGTCTTTCTTCCAAGTAATTAGTGGGATTAGGGTGAGAGGAGAACAATTGCTGTTGAATGTTTTAGGCAGAGTCCTCCAATCTGCAAAAACTAGAGTCAATGGAAATAGAAGCAGCACACTGAAAAAAAAATCCCCTCTTTTCAAATAGCATAGCAGGCAGCATTCAAAGTTGTCCAAAGGCACATTCACAATAAATCCCTGAGTCGACATTAGAGCACTAGGCAGTGGCTCTGAAACATTTACTACCACAGACCACATGAAACTGGCTGAGGGTGTTGGCAGACCACTTAATGATTTTTCTGCCTGTCATAGGAATTGTAAGTTGCTGTGTGCTAGATGCTATATGATACTTAAATGCATTTTTATTGCTTCTTTTATTTCTTATATTGTACTGTATTGCATATACAATGTTGAATATAAGAAATAAAAGAAGCATCAAAAGTAAATTTAAAAATTAGTACATTTAAAGTGATCAGTGTGCTGGCTCCTGCCTTCCGCCACACTCCCTGTGGACCACCTGAATGAAGCTCATGGACCACGGTTCGGGGACAGAGCATCTCAGCAATGCAATCCTAAACATATCTACGAAGTCACTAACAGTTCAGTTTTGTAGGAATTGTGATCAGGACTGCAAAAAAACTTGCTCTGGCATAATACGGTAAGCACTAAGAGCTTACAAGGCCATCAACCTTCAAATCTCATACTTTGAAGTATCCTTGCTGAAGCCCAACATGTTTTGCAGCTTCAAGAGCAACTGAGCACCCCTCCCAATACACCTCCATTATATGTAGTTTAATTACATTTTTACATGAAAGATTTCTGGTCAGTCAGAAGAGAAGCACACACTACATAGTCTGTGTGGGCCAGCCCTATGTGGCACCAATAGGGTGCATAGAATTTTGTGCAGAAAAGACCCTTTGAGTACATACATGCCACTTTCCAAGAATAATGGTTTCCCTGGAGAACATGGACTTTGGCCCGAAACACACATTCAAGACTTCTTGCTCACTTTTTTCCTGCCAAAAATTGCTCTCCCTGCAAAGCCAGTCCTCCCCCACCTCCAGCCTCCCCTTTTGGTTTGCAAAACAAAACACATGGATATAGAACAGACATCCCCAAACTTCGGCCCTCCAGATGTTTTGGACTACAATTCTCATCTTCCCCGACCACTGGTCCTCTTAGCTAGGGATCAAGGGAGTTGTAGACCAAAACATCTGGAGGGCCGCAGTTTGGGGATGCCTGATATAGAAGAATCATGGACCACCACATGTTCTGCCATTGTTCTGCCCTTAAAAGTCCAAGGGGTGGCTGCTTGCAGGTAGCGTCCCCCTCGGCTCCAGCTGAGTTAGCGCAAACTTCAGCTTTGTCTGCATGTTGCACAAACACATTTTGTGCATTCCGATAGCAATGGTTCTAAAAGGAAGCTGCATTATACAGAATCACCCATCTCAGGGCTGTCAGCAGCTCCCTCTGTTTCCAGAGGGGTTTTTCTCCCACTCCTATCTGGAGATGCCGGGGAGTGAACTGTGCCCAAAGCAGATGCTCTACTCCGGAGTGACTGCACTTATCCACCTCCCAAGTGCACTGGGCACTTTGGCTGACGCTGGTCCGCCAACAAGCGGCAAGAGGGACTTGAGGGGAGGAAGAGAAGAAGCAGTTCAGCAAGGGGCGCCCTAAGGCCTGTTCCGACTTGGCGGCAGCTGGTTCTTTGTGTCTGCAGCCCGGGAAGCTAGAAGATTTCCCCAACCCTGCACCTCCGGGGGAGTTTGCGGAGTCGATTTCCAGTGGGGATTTCGATCCAGTTCCTTGTCCCTTCAAATCCCTTCCGTTGGGAAATCTCGCTCACCTCCGCCTTTGCTACTAATCTTATTCTAACTGCAGCCTACATATGCAAAAAGTACTCGATCGGGATCCAGCCTACTTTGGTGCACAAAACGAAGAAGCCACCAGCTCACAATTGGCGATGGCCCTTTCCACCCTTGGCGAGCCCCCAGCCTCCCCCTCCATCCCGAGGCGCATCTCCTGCTCCCTCCTTCACCTTTGGTCTCTCGCTCGGGGGCGCGCCGGGATCAGGGCGCGCGCGCGAGGCGCCTGTCCCGAGTGGCGGCGGCCGCGTGCTCGGCGGCCTCCTGGCGGCTCTTGAAGTCCTCGATGGCGCGCTTGTTCTGGAAGTCGATGAGCGCCATGGTGATGGAGGCGTTCCAGCAGCTCTCGCCCGGGCACCGAAAGTCGATCTCCTTGCGGTCCGTCGTGACGATGGTGAAGTACACGTACTTGCCCGTCCGCTCCACGCAGTCCACTTTCTGGATGGAGCCGAAGCGCAGCTCCTTCCCGCCGCCGCCTCGGGCCTTGCCGGCCTCGGGCGAGAAGAGGCTCAGGCTGTCCTTGCTCAGCACCACCGCCTTCTTCTTCCACAGCTGGAAGAGGCTGTCGCTGCGCTTCTCCAGCTCGCCCTCGCGGATCACGTCCGACGGCGACGCGGCTGCCGGGCCCTTCATGCTGCCGCTGCTGCCCGCGCTCGTTAACAGAGCCGCCGCACCGAGATCGCCTCGAGGGACCAGCGCCAAGCCCACGCTCGCCCGCCTGCCTTTCTTGCCCTCCTTTCGACGGGGACGCTGGCCTCTCCCGCCGGCTCTGCGATGCTGCTGGGATTCGCTATGCGCTTTGGGGGCGAAGAGGACCATTTATGGCTTTGGAGAGACGTCCCGGGCCCCGCCCTGCGAGCCCCGCCCACGCCAGATGCCTCCCCGCCCCCGCGTTCTCCCTCTCAATTCCCCACGGTCTAACCCTGTTCAACTCTCCACTGACAATCTTCTTTTAGCCATCATCACCACTGCAAGTGTTGCCCTGCAATGGTAATTGCAGAAGTGGGGTGCAGAACCTGAGAATGACTTTCCCATCCCCACCCTCTTCCCAGCTAGGAGTGCTGGTATTTCACTGCATTCTCGATTATTATTGCACGCTCTATGGCTGGTAGCTGAACATGTGACCTGATGACACTGAAAAACATTGCATATACAGTATTTGTGATGACCATTCAGAGACACAAACCCTCACTTCAGCCCCTTTCAGGTGCATCCAGAGCTTGGCAGGCTTTGTTAGGTCCAGTAGATCCTATGCTGGTACCACTGAAGGTGCATAGGCTTGTGGACTGAGAGTCCTGCTTTTGGGAGAGAGGTAGACCCTGTCTCAGCCTTCATGAATTCATGGAGTGCTGGATCTTGTCTGCAAAGGGCTTTGATGTTGTAGCTAACACATACGGAACATGCATGTCTGAACCAGCCCCAAAGGGATGCTTCACAGATGACATCTTAAGGGGTAAACCTTAAACGTTTTGTGAGTTATATGCAAAAAAGTGAGTGCAGCAAAGCTGTGTTTGCAAAAGTGTATTATACACTTGCTAAGTGTACTCAAAAAAGCACTGGAATGAAGCATGGCTCCATAAACTGCAAAAAAGAAAAAGGGGGGGGGAAGGAAAAAGGAAAATGAGACGGGTCTGTGGCAGACAAAACTAGAAAAGCAAAACAGAGAAATCCAACTGAAAATGTACAAAAAGGAATCTGTAATTGAAATAGCCCACAAATAATGGGAAAAATTATTGGCACTATATTGCTGCAGATCGATACCATGCACAATAAAACATAACATAAACACATCAACCAATACACAGAATAAATATGAATGGACAAGGTGATTTTACAGACACAAGTGCTGGACTTGTGGGTATACATGTAAACAGAGCTCTTCCCACTAATTCCAAATGAGCTTAAGAGCAGCATAGCTGAATGTTAAAAACTGCAATTGCATGCCCACGTGTTTTGATAGGGATTAAGTGTCCCAGTCTCCTGAAGTCTTAATGTACACAGACAAAAAGTTGTCAATTCCATGCCTTGGAAATGACGATAGGGACAAAGAAAATGACGCAGAGTACTACAGCAAGGGGGAAGATTAACAGCCAGTTCTTTAGTCTGCCGTTTCTTCACCTTGTGTGGATATTTTATTTGGGATTGATTGTTCTCTGTGTTAAGAGAGTGAGCCACGAACCTGCAAGTCCCTGGTTTGAATTCTGACTTTTACTGACTTTTTATTTGCTGTTTTTCTGCAATCCTATCCATCAGCAGTGGGTTGGTTTCATCCCCCCCCCCCCCAGAAATAAAGGCTCTGTGCACTATACATTTAAAGCACATTTCCTCCCCCACTCCCCATGAAACCTGTGAACCATAGTTTGTGAAGGGTTCTGGGAACTGTAGTTCTGTAAGTGGTAAAATACAATTCCCAGGATTATTTGAAGGGTGTGGGGGGCACTTTGAATGAATGTATGGTGTGTATGCAGACAACCTCGCAAGTGCACCAAATGGCTCTCTACGCCTTCAGCTCACCTTCCTTTATAATGCGACAGTCTCTCTCCCTTCTGTTCCCCTCCTTCATTTTTCCTGCCAACGTATTGCATTGCCCACCCCTTTCCCCCTCATAGCCTTTACTTCAAGGCTGACCCAAGGCAATCTGCGGCCTGAGGCAAAGAACAAGATGGCATCCTCCACTTTCCCTTTCCATATTCAGAAACTGCCTAGAATGGCAGTTAATGCTTCTTACTTCAATACTGGCAAACAGCCACAAGGCTGCTTTCCCCCACCCCCAGCATTGACGCCTGAGGCAGCCACCTCACTTTGCCTAATGGCAGGCCAGGCCTTGATCTCCTTGCCTCTGTTCTCTTCAGACATGTCTTCCCGTTCCTTCTTTGGCTCACTTGTACCTCGCAGGATGACTCGCCTCAGGAATGCAGCTGTTGCCTAGCCCACTACCTATGAGTCAGCGGCAGCCTTGGAATTCTCTCTGCAGGTTTCATTCAGCTGTTGGGCTGGGCCCGGATAGTGGGAGAAGAAGAGGTAGGCCTTTTGAATGCAAATGCCACGGAAAGCCATTCTTTTCATGCAGGAAACGTGGAAGATGACTTCACTTTTGGATTCGGTAAGATTATCTGATCAACTTAGTCATGCTTTTCCATGCTTTTAGAGGAGGACTTGGTCACCCCGATGTTCGCCCGTTTGGGTTGGCTCCCTCACTGATGTGTTCTTTTCCAAAAAAAGCTGCTTCATAGGTTCATAGAGGTAATACATGTCACTTGTTTCAACGAGCCTCACCAATCCCAGGAGGAGATTGGTGTGGTAGCATGTAAGCATTCAGAAAGAGGTTTTGGGTGCCTATTTCAATGCACAAATGGGTTGATACGGAGAATGTATTTCATACGTTCATTGATTAATTTGAAACATACATATCCTTCTATTCTTCAGAATGGTGCCAAATATAGGCGCTGAGCTTGGTGTAGTTGTTGTACTTGGTAGACAGGGGTTCAAATCCCCTCTTAGCCATGCATCTCACTGGGGTGACCTTGAGCCAGGCACCGTCTCTCAGCCGAACGTACCTCACAGGGTTGTTGTGAGGATAACATGGAGCAGAGAGAAAACCATGTACGCCACCTTGAGTGCCTGAGGTGGGAGCTAAATGCCACAACATCAGTAATAATATGTTAGTGCTTTGGAACTATTTCTGTATTTGGACTATGTCTGTCCAAAGTTGTGTTCCCACCCTTTCCTGCTTTTGTGAGCTAGGAAGGTTACCAACAGCAGCCTTGGCATCAAACCAGTTAAAAACTCAGCTACTTTCGGTACTGGAATTACAAGAGCACAGCAGTATCACTTGCAGCCACTACTTTAGCTGACAGGGCTGCGATAGCAGGAGGCTGAGGAGTCATAAAATGGGAGAAGGGAAGGGTTCCCTTCCTCTGAAAGGAGAATCTGACAGCTCCAGGCATAGGAAAGGAGCAAGAAAGGCAGCAGGAACAATGCCAAGAGTGAGAGCATTCAGAAGTGAGATGAAACAAATGAAACAAATTGAGAGCTGCAGGAATGCACGTCTGCACATGCCCTGCCGTAGCTTGGAGGGTTAAATTATTAGATGTGTTTGTTCTAGGTGAGACACCCACTTGCTATTTCATTTGTGCATTCAAGAGTTTGGTTTCCAAACTTTTCACCTCATTGGTACTTTTTTTTTTATAGCTCCTGTCACTCATACGACCGTGTTTCTGGGGCTTTGAAAATAGCAAAATACCGTTTCAGTACTTTGGTTTTGGATTTTTATTGTAATGGTGACAGTATGTGTTTGTTTTGCACACTCATCCACCCAGATAGATATATGCGCACTGATTAAGATTAATTTATCTACCGACTGCTTAATATTGTTATGAGTCTTTTTGCAGGGGAAGTAGGCTGTATGCTGAGACCCTTCTAATTCTTGGATCCAGCATGGATTCAATTGCTGGAATAGCCAGGTGAGCCTGGTAATGGCCTGCTAAGTGCAG
This sequence comes from Zootoca vivipara, assembly GCF_965207765.1. NCBI lineage: Eukaryota > Metazoa > Chordata > Lepidosauria > Squamata > Lacertidae > Zootoca > Zootoca vivipara. Next base: position 62,636,553 of record NC_142582.1, on the reverse strand, counting down.
GTTGTTAAGAGAAGAAAGGGAGTGGCTCTGTTTCAGAGGGCAAGTGTGTAGGTTTCCCTCCCTGAACTTTCTGTTACCGGTAGTTAGAAAGACAAAAGACCAGAGTGGAGAGTAGGGTTGTGCGAGTCAGAAAATGAAAGAAAAGCTGCAGGCAGAGAGAGAGAGCCATGCTTGATTTCTGTTTGAATTCAAGGCTGCGGCTATGGGAGAAACAAGACCCACTTGTAGTGTTAATGTTGCAAACCCCTCCATCACAGGTTCAGGTTGTATATCTGTGTGAATAAACCATTTATCATAAAGACACCATAGTCTCCACTGTGCCCTGTGGAACGCCCTCCCATCAGATGTCAAAGAGAAAAACAGCTACCAGATTTTTAGAAGAAATCTGAAGGCAGCCCTGTTTAGGGAGGCTTTTAATCTTTAATCAATTATTTTATTCTTCTGTTGGACGCCGCCCAGAGTGGCTGGGGAAACCCGGCCAGATGGACGGGGTATAAATAATAAATTATTATAATTATTATTATTATTCCAAAAGGAGACACAAACACTGTGTTACTACCTATTGCTCTCAAATGTGTAACCTACACAACTGTGTGTATAATTTTGGAGTACCAAAATGCCAACAGTGATCCAATGCTGCAATACTATGCTTGTCAACTCAGAGGTCAATCCTATTGGGTTCAAGGAGGCTTATTTCCCAGGTAAGTGTGCATAGAATAGCCAGCCTAAATTCCCAAGTCTTTGTTGAACAGCTTGCCAGCGAAATTCAATTAAGTGAAATATGAAAAGCTACATAAAAATTAATGCGGCAACTAGGATGCATGGAAGTGAAAAGGGGCTTTGATTGAAGCAAAATGTCATGCCTACTTTGTAGCAATGAAGTAATATTGGAAAGTGTGCTTGCAACATTAAAGGTGAAGGGGCCCCTGACCATCAGGTCCAGTCGTGTCTGACTCTGGGGTTGCGGCGCTCATCTCGCTCTATAGGCCGAGGGAGCCAGCGTTTGTCCACAGACAGCTTCCGGGTCATGTGGCCAGCATGACAAAGCTGCTTCTGGCGAACCAGAGCAGCACACGGAAACGCTGTTTACCTTCCCGCTGGAGCGGTCCCTATTTATCTACTTGCACTTTGATGTGCTTTCGAACTGCTAGGTTGGCAGGAGCTGGGACCGAGCAACGGGAGCTCACCCCGTTGCAGGGATTCGAACCGCCGACCTTCTGATCAGCAAGCCCTAGACTCTGTGGTTTAACCCACAGCACCACCTGCAACAGTAGATATTGGGAAATAATTTCCATGACATCATTTTGATTCTTACTCTTACATTCGATGACTTGCATCTATTATAATACACCCCGTGTGGAGAGGCCTTTGGAGAGTTTTCAGAAACTCCAGCTGGTTCAGAATGCTGCAGCCAGTTATAGAAAGGATGTGATCCTCATGTTTCAACAACCCTATTGGCTACTAGTCTGTTTCTGAGCACCATTCAAAGTGTGGGATATGCCATACAAGACTTGGGACCCAGATTATCTAAAAGATTGCATTCTCCATATAAGTCTCCCTGGGTTTAAGGGTCCCACCAATGTCTATAGCTTAGTTTTTAATGCTTTTGTCCTTGTGTTTCACTACATTTTATTGTATTTCTGCTGTTGTTGTGAGCCACCTTGAACTTCATTTGGTAGAAAGGCAGGATGCAACATTTTTAAAAAATGCACACATAAATTGGAAGCCATTTCACAGTATCTTCTTATGGCACCAACATTTAAAGCTTTATAGGCAGACGAATGAGCTTCATAGTCTATGGGAAATCTGTCCTTAATGCATGTTAATGAATGGGTGGCAAAACCCTGCTATCATTTCCCAAGACCTTCTCCAGTTCAAATTATTTGTATTCATGTGTATTTGTATTCATGATTTGTATTCATGTATCCAAAGCAGAATACCACATGGACTATCAACAGTGTGTGTTTGTAAACGGAATACCTCCAGGATGAGTCCTTGGATATTTTATACATGGGAAAAGTTGCATTTTTGCAAGACTTAAACAAAGGAAATGGTGGTGTTTATTTGCCTGGACTGTGAGAACTTTGCTCCGCCTGAAGCCATCAACATTAAATAACCCAATCAGCCAGTATACTAATATTTATCTGATATGCATACTTTCCCCAAAGCAACCTTTAAGTCTTTCTCAATTACTGTTACATAACACTGCACTGTACAAAACTTTTAGTGAGAGGAAACTTGCCATTTCCCATAAAAAGGGATCATCTGCATGCTACGTATTCATGAGTTTGTTAATTGTGAAAATGAACATAGAGCTTCTTTCACAGGGCGTCCACTCAGAATCTCCAAAGACGAAAGAAAAGCCCTCATTACGTATTAAGTTTATTACTGGATTATGTCTTTATGTCAAGGGCAGCTTCAAACATAATGCATTTTGCACACACAAAGATTTCACAGCTGAAATAGATGCGTCTGCAGTGTATCGGATGTTGATATCAACACAGACCAGTACCAATGGTTATTCAGCCTCTTTCATACACACAACCGTTCCAAATTCCAGGGATATATATGGTTGTTCACATCTTGAGACGTGACACAGAACCAGCCAACAAATATGTCTAGGGATCTTTGCTTTAAAATGCATGACCAGGACGTGTCGATATTTGTCTTAACTTCCACTGGGGTTTGTTGTATGCTCACATAAACCATGAAGAGTTGTAGAGGTCTTTTATTCAGCAACAGTTTTGAATTTTTGTCACACCTGAGAAGTGCATTTTAATAATTTCTGTGCCAAATTTTTCTCCCACCTTCCAGCCATGGACCAAGATGGCCCATCAAGGTGTCCAATTTGACTTGTGAAGCCATTTACCCCAAACAATGTCCACCCACCAATCAGCTGACACCACTGATGGGCAGGAGAACAGGGTTTAACCCTGCATTGGCTGTGCATCCTGTTCCCTATAGAGGGATTCCCAGAGGAATCTGCCCCACTCCTACTCACTCCACTAGAGTTGCTTTCCACTCACTTGAAGTAGAAGCATGTCCTGCTTTACACAGTGCTTTTAAGGCAGGCTCCCCGCTCCCATTTCAGCCTTTGCAAATCTCCACGCAGTCCCCTTTTTAAACATCCCAGATCGGGGGGCTTAAAAGGGGAGTGTGGTGAGGCTTGCAAAGCCCTAAAGGGGGAGTGGGGGTGGGAACGCTCACCCCGTTTGGCTCACATGTCCAATCCCAATAGGTTACTTACTACTGCTGTAAACATATTGATTGTCTAAAACTAGAGATGCCCAGGTCTCTGCACCATATTTTTATGCTAAATGGGGCCACCTGATAGCAGTGGCAGGAGGGCAGGTACTGGCTCCCTCCCCAGTATAATTCAAGTTCACACACCCTACCTTGCAACTCTCTCCTTCCAATTAAAGGGTGTGGCTTAATTTTTCCTACTGACCCTGTGCTGTAATTATAGACATCTCTGAACCAGTACAGCAGAAAAAAAATGTTCAGGAGGAAAAGTAAACGCCTAAGTTGTCCTCATACCCTGTTTCTCATATTTTAAGACATACCCATAAAATAAGCCATAGCAGGATTTTTAAGCATTCAAGGAATATAAGCCATACCCCGAAAATAAGACATAGTGATAGGCGTAGCAGCAATGCCGGCCACGGCAGGAGGAGGAGGAAAAAAATAAGACATCCCTTGAAAATAAGCCATAGTGTGTTTTTTTGAGGAAAAAATAAATATAAGACATGTCTTATAATATGAGAAACACGGTAGTAGGGGTATTCAAATGGCACCCCCCCCAAACAGGTGAACTGGGTGGTGGGATCGAGCCTACTCACTCTGTTTTTGATGCTGTGCATCCACCATGAACAGGAAGGAGCCCTATGAGCACGTCTATGCATGTGTGTAGGGTTCAAAGAACCCTGGTCAACTGGGGTTCCCTACTGCACATCTTAGGTATATATGGACCCTTCACCCTGATACACAACATGCAGCTCAATCAAGGGTAGGGCCAGTGGGATATGCAACAATGTGGGGTGGGAGGGATTTGCAGTCCTATGGTCCCCTCTACACACTGAAGGTACACATGAAGGAGGCTCCAGCGACTGACCACAGTAGCAAAGACCACAAGTGTCCAGAAGTCAAAATACCTCAAATTCATTGTATGCGCTGTGGGGAGGAAGGGGTCCCATTGCATTTGATGTGGTGCTTTGTAAACGAGTCTCTACTGAAACTAGCATGGTTCTTTGTGTTCCTTGTTACTGCTTTACTACCAGAGACTGGTGGTGCCTCAGTTGTGGAACACTCACTTCAAAGGCTGGAACTTATGGTCATGTTGTCAGAAGGCAAAGTCTTTTTTTAAAAAAATTTTCTGAGCTGTTTAGAGTCAACATTAATCCTGCTGATTGTTGCATGCTGCTTTTTATGTAGCTTTTAATATAATATGTTAACAGCTTTTTCTTTTCTTTTTGCAAACTATCCTGGGAATATGACTGAAGCTTGATATAAACTAATAAACCTGATATAAACTAATAAACTAATGTTTTAAAATATTTGACTGATTGACAAAATTTGTTTTGACCAGTCAAGTGTTGCTCGTTTGTCCATAATCAAAAAGCCCACCCTAATTTACATGTTCATATTTTGCATGCATGCAATGTACTTAGCATATTTAAGATTAAGCATATTTCAGATTGATTTAAATTATTTCAAATGGGTTAACCTTTATTAAGTTATTACCTTGACTTCTTTTGTAATAATTGATTATAAATGGAAATGAATAAATATATGGTGATACCTATGGAACTGTCATTCAGTTAATATTTTTCCTTCAATAATGTTTGAAATTCCAGCCTCTCTCTTTAATATATTGGAAACTCACATTTGTTATCCTGTAGGTAGACAGCCCTTAGGAGGAATACTGATTCTCCGCAATTACTCTAGCAACAAAGATAGTGCACCCCAAATTTTAAGAGGCTATAGCAAAGGTAGTAAAGTGTGGGTGGTTTTAATATAGGGTGGATAATTACATCAGACAGACACTATTAAAATTAATACATAATATTCAGCACTTATGTCGTGCCTTTCATTTGAAGTGTGTGAACTCCAAATGCTGTTTATAATCCTTAAAGCAGCCAGAATGCAGTCTAAGATTTTGGCCAAAAACCCTTGACAAATCACGATCACCACACTCCTGGCTCCAGCCAGACCTCAAAACATATTGCAAAGTGCACTGTTTTCTTTGTATAGAATGTAAGGCTTGCATTGAAAAGATGCCGCCCATTGCAAGCATGACCACTAATGGGACAAATTAGCCCGCCAATAAAGTCTCATTGCTTTCAGTTGGATGTACACTGGAATCCTATGCATTTTTAGTCAGAGGTCCCGTTGTAAGAAAACACTTCCAAACACGCCAGCCATCTTTTGGTTGGGAGTTGTCATGCAGGAAGGATTTTTGTTTTTTAAGAAAAAATAAGAAAGAAACCAGTGTCTTTTTCTAGATTGGAAGGAGATTGGCCTGCTCCGAGGAGCTTACATGCTCTGGGGAAAAGAACACTAAGCAGTGTCTTAAATGTGTAAACGTAGTCTGAGACCAAATCCTCAGAAACCTGTCCTCCTCACGTGAGTAATTAAACAAGAAAAGAAACAGATTGCTTTGGCTGGTGACTGGAGTGGGACACACAGGTCAGACCTGAAAAACACAAAAGCAGTTGGGAAGCTCAGCCACAGTAATTGCGGCCTGACCACTGACTACCTTTCTGGCTTCCCAACATCCATCACTTGACTAGTGTTGCTGCCAGCAGCAAGGGTGTGGGTGTGTGGCAATGTGGTGGCCGGGTTAATGAATGGAGTGACAGCTGAGCCCAGGGTTGCCCAAGTCTGGGAGAGCAGACAGCCTCGCCCATCATTTCCCACACTTAGTTTGGGCTTTGCCATTAGGGTGGAGAGAGAGCGAGAAAGAGAGTCACCCGTCTCCTCCTTAACTTCAACCCAGCTCAACCAGTAGGTTGTGTTCTTTGGGAAAGGAGAAGCCTCCAACCCATTCCAAAGTGCTTTTAAACTGGGTGTCCAATTTCAGAAGCCAGCATTCATTGAGGAGTTGGATTAAGGGCAAAGGAATGCAGACACCTTTAATTGCTAGGAGCTCTTCTCTCACGTGTTGTTGCTGCTGTCCTCTCTTGTCGGACCCATGTCAATTTGTCTTTATGAAGATGCAATTGTACAATTTCAGGATTTATTCTTTAATAAAAGATAAAGAAGAATCTATGTGTGCAACTTGGACCAGGGGCAGGGATGGTGAATTCCTTCAAATTCAGGGATGGGGAAGCTGTGGCCATCAAGATGTTCTTGGACTCCAGCTTCCACCAGTCCAAGCTGGAATGGCCAATGGTCAGCAATGTTGTGAGATATAGCCCAATAACACATGCAGGGCCACAGAGTGCCCATTCCTGCTCCAGTTTCTACTGTAAGAAGGACCATAGCTCAGTGGTAGGGCATCTGCTTTGCATGGAGAAGGTCCCAGTTTTAATCCTCAGCATCTCCAAGTAGGGCTGGGAGACATTCCTGCCAGCAACCCTGGAGAGCTGCTACCAGTCAGTGTAGAATCTAGGGCTGCCCAAACTTTTTTCAAAGAGAGCCAGATTTGATGAAGTGAACATGCATGAGGGCTGGCCAAAGTTGTTGAGTAGGGTGATGACCTTTTCAACAATGGGGAGTGTTCTTAGCAACATAAGGTATACAAATGTCACACCTGCACAAGGTAAAAGCCCCCTTTTGGGACCTCAAAACTCAGCCAGAAGACCCTGAGCTTCTTTTAGGATTGAAGTTGTTGAGCTTTTTTTTTTTTTACTCCAATTTTAATTTTACTCCAAAGCTTTTTTTAAAGCATTTTACCCCAGGACATATACTGCCACTGGAGCCGGGTTAAATTGGATTAGGCCCCCGAAACAGACTTTAGACATGGTATAGAGACAATACTGAACTAGACGGACCATTTGACTGCCTTGGTATAGGCAACTTGCCATATTCTCAATATATTCCCTAAGGTGCTTCCTGTGGATTAGAGTGTTCAGTGCTGCTTCTGTAGAAAGCGTGAAATACTTGACCCCCAAGGGAGCTGGCTAATGGGCCAAGACTTATGCTCCCACACTCTCCAGTTGCATACCAGCAACACTCTTTGGCCTTCTCATCTCAAGCATTACCACTGCCCCTACTCTCCCTGCTCTGAGCTGTGGGCAGAAGGTTCCCCTGCCCCCTCCGGAACTGATTCCATGTGGGCTCCTCCAGATACCCTGTTCATTGAGCATTCATTCTGAGTTGCTTGTAGAAAGTTTATTTGGAGGGCATACAATGCCTGGTCTTTACTCAACATTTATCCTGCTTTGGTCACAGGTCTATGAATGGTCACAGGTCCATAGGTCTATGAATATTTGCCCTGGTGTGCTTGCATGGTGGTTATGCAACTTTCTGTTACTTATTCATTTATCCTGCACTTTTCAGTATCTTTCCCTATCCTTTTCCAAAAAGCAATTAAACACACAAACACAATTTCTAGCATGTGCTTGAATCCCTCCTGCAAAATAGTGAGAGTCTGGAGAGGAGTCTCCCTGTACTGAACTATGCAAACTCATGCTCCTGTCTTCTTAGAAGTCTCTCTCTCTCTCTCTCTCTCTCTCTCTCTCTCTCTCTCTCTCTCTCTCTCTCTCTCTCTCTCTCTCTCTCTCTCTCTCTCTCACACACACACACACACACACACACACACACAGTTTAGAAGAAGGGACATTTTAAACATTATGTCATATGAATCTAAGTAATCTTATGTAACTGATACTCTCTGCAATAATCAAACACGGCCTGCCTTATGTAACTTGTACTGCCAGCAGCACTCGTTTCACAATGACAAACTACTGCTCCCGTGCCCTCCTGTGAATACGAGGGCCCTGCCCCTTTCCATCGCTTCCCTTCTTGCGTGTGCAACCATGCTCTCCACCCTTGAAGGAGAAGCATGATGGAAAAAGCTCCCTTTTTAAAACCAGTCAGTTGCATCTCTTGATACTTGTATCCCCACAACGCCATTGGCTGAAGTGAATTCTGGAAACTCTCTTGCGCCTCAATGTTTATCTCCAGCTACATTGGTAAAGAAAAAATGCTTGATATGCATGATAACACTGTGACACCAGATGGCGCTGTGGAGTCCTATCTTTCACCAACAGGATTTCCCTTTATGAAGGTTACAACACGTTTAACTGAATCGCTTTTTTGATATGTCTAGATCCAGCCCAGATCTGCTGTTGCTGATTGTGCCAAGCTAATTACATTTCTACCCAACCTTTCCCTCCAACGAGTTCAAAGTGGCATACATGATTCTTCTCCTCCAACATTTTTATCCTCACAACGACCCTCTGAGGTAGGCTGAGAGGCAGTGACTGGCCCAAGATCACCCAGTGAGCTTCATGGCTGAGTAGGGATTTGAACCCTACTCTGCTTCATCCAAGTAAAGCATCTGGCTGGATGCAGAGGAGTGGGGCCAGCTGGGGAACCACCAGGGGAAGAAGGCTCAGAGCCAGGGGATTGGTGGTGGGATGACAATGAGTGGTCAGGGGGAGAAGAGGGAGCAGACTGAGAGGAGGTGTTGGAAGCTGAAGAGCTAACAGGGTTTAGTGAGCAGGAAGAGGCTGTGGCAGAGAGCAGCCCAGAATCAGAGGCGGAAGCGGAGGCTGGAGAGGGGGCAGCCAAGAGGCAGAGATGAGGCAGGCTGCTGAAGAAGCCAAGGCGTCTCCACCTCCTGCTGAAACCAGCTCCCCTCTCTCCATCTCTCCCAGAACATGCAGAGAAATGAAGAGGGCAGAGCAATGAGAGACAAGACGGCGGAGCCTTTGGCTGCTGCGGAAGGAACCAGGGGAGGATGAGACTTAGAGAGTGGTGGGAAGGTGGGGACCTTCAATCTTCACAGCTGCTTCATTGGGGCAAGACCTACTGGGAAAGGTTGCTGTGACCACTAGGACTGAGCTGTTTTGTTTCTTTGACTAAAGAGTTAATTTCACTGACACCGGGTCCTTTATTGTTTTATTGCTGCCCTCCACCTGACTCCTGGTCCAGACACTCATGCACATTTAAATACGGCTTCTTCAACGTGGAGCTAACACCAGCTGTTCTCAGGCTGACAGACACCTGGACAATGGGATTACCAATTGGCCAGAGGAAAAAAAGGAAAGGAAAACACAGCCAAGCTTCCTGTGCCCTTAAAATCAGCCTGATGTACAAGAATTAAAAGGTGAAGATTTCACAGTGCGACCATCTGTGCATAGTTGTAATTCAATTGGCTCTTCAAAGGGAGGCCAGCTGAAAAGCTGGCAACTGCATGCAATAAGCCTGCCAGGAAAGGGCCTTGTCTCTTTTGGCAGGCTTTTCCCGAGAAAATTAAGGATTTTGTTCATAGCTGTGATGGTCTGGACTTGAACATTGCCAAGGATTTGGCACCCTAATGACATGGGAAATGCTGATGGGGGTGGCATGGAATTGTATGACTAACCAGTCTCAGGGAGAGTATTGCAGCAAACTACTGTACAAATTATGTGATTCATTAAGCATACTCTGTTGCGGGTGTGGTATGTCTCCATGGCAACACAATAGTATTCCTTTCTGGGCTTCCCTGTACTCCACCCAAGTCTTCATGCTTTCCCTCTGTGAGTGGGACATGCATAGGGTTGTACAGAGGACTCTGTGTGAGAAAAAGAATGGGAAGATCAGCACTCGTCTTGTCTTAGCATGGTCCTGAGGGGGAACTTCACTGGTGCAATGTTGGTTCTCTCCCTACCACACTGAGTTGTTATACCTCAGCACTGTTTTAGCAGCAATGGAACTGCTTTCTGCTGCCGCCGCCGCAGAAGTTAGGTCACAATGCAGAAATCAGCATTGTATCCATAGACTCATGAAGATAGAAGGGATCTAGTCCAGGTGCAGGGCACCGTTGGCCCTCCTGATGTTGCCCCAGGAAGCATGGATGATAGCCAGGGATGATAAGAGTTGTAATTCAGAAACATCTTGGGGTTGGAGCAATGTCCCCCCACAGCTGAACTAGTCTAAAAGAGAAATAAAAAAATTCCTTCAGTAGCACCTTAAAGACCAACTAAGTTTTTATTTTGGTATGAGCTTTCGTGTGCATGCACACTTCCTCAGATACACTTGAAACAGAAGAGTCAGACCCTTACAGAGGGTGGTGGTGGTGGGGTGGGAATGGGTGTTGAGCTGATGGGCTGATGGGAGTGGTAAACCTCTGTATACCCACCACCCTCTGTATATACATAAGGGTCTGACTCCTCTGTTTCAAGTGTATCTGAAGAAGTGTGCATGCACACGAAAGCTCATACCAAAATAAAAACTTAGTTGGTCTTTAAGGTGCTACTTTAAGGTGCTACTGAAGGAATTTTTTTATTTTGCTTCGACTCAGACCAACACGGCTACCTACCTGTAACTAGTCTAAAAGAGGTAAAGACAACATATTTGTATCTTCTCCTAAAAGCCAGTCAAGGAACACAGCAATAAAGAACTTTGCCATGTAGGGGTTCTTCTTCTTCTTCTTCTTCTTCTTCTTCTTCTTCTTCTTCTTCTTCTTCTTCTTCTTCTTCTTCTTCTTCTTCTTCTTCTTCTTCTTCTTCTTCTTCTTCTTCTTCTTCTTCTTCTTCTTCTTCTTCTTCTTCTTCTTCTTCTTCTTCTTCTTCTTCTTCTTCTTCTTCTTCTTCTTCGCTTGCAATGTTACCAGTGTGTTGCAGAAAAAACAACAAAGTGTCTTATGACACTGTAAAGATGCTACAAGACTCTTTTCCTTATGTTTTTCAGGATCCACGGTTCTCTCTGTAACAATAGCTAAAGACTGGAGGAGAATACAGTGGAACCTCGGTTTATGAACACCTCGGTTTATGAATTTTCGGTTTATGAACACCGCAGACCCATCCGGAACGGATTAATCCACTTTCCATTACTTTCAATGGGAAAGTTCGCTTCAGTTTATGAACGGTTACTCTGCGGACCGTCTGGAACGGATTAATCCACTTTCCATTACTTTCAATGGGAAAGTTCGCTTCAGTTTATGAACGCTTCAGTTTATGAACAGACTTCCGGAACCAATTGTGTTCATAAACCGAGGTACCACTGTATCTCCATCACAAGATGCAATGGCTAGCAATTTGGATGTGAAACCCATATTTAAATCTCCATTTAGCCCTGAAACTCACTCAATGTTCTTTGGCAAGCTGCCATCTTTCAGACAAACCCAATTTAGAGGGTAGTTCTGGTGACCCACCGGGTGGCCAGGGCTCCTCAGAGGGAGGCCACGCTCACATTTTTTCCCAGGATGGACATCTGACTTATTCTACCAAACAGCACTTGACTTCCACCTCCCCTGATCATGTCCCTGCTGAAGGGAGAAATGCTCTTGGCTCAGCTGCTCCTGTTCCAAGCAGGAACGAGTTGCGAGGAGTTGCATCCCCACAGCCTAAGAGGTTGTGATTAGGGCCATCTTACGCCTATCTTAAGCGTGGTTCAAATATCCCTCTGGCACCCCCCCCCCCGTTTCCCAGAGTTGCTGACCCTTTTATAGCGCTGCTGGCAGCTTTGTGGGGCTGGAGGAGGTGGGCAGCGGCTGGAGGCTGGCTCCTCTGGCGGGGAAGAGGCGGAGGCTCCGGGCGCAGCGCTGCTTTAGCGCGGCGGGCAAAGGCGCCGTGCCCAGCCTCCTACTCTTCCCTGGTGCCCTCCAGAACTCGGCACAAACTTGGCGCCTTGGTGCCCCGCGCCACTTGCCTCTATGGGCAAGACACCCCTGGTTGTGATTTCTTTTTTCTTCCGTTCAACACTTGGAGATCTCGCATGGGCTCCCATTCATCTTAAAGCTCTTTCTAATCTCTGAATCAACTTTCATTCTCTTCCTTCCGAGCTTCCCTGCACTTGGGTAAATCAGTTGGTGTAAAGCCAGACAGGGACTTTGAGCACTTCCAAGTCTTTGCCCATCATTGAGCCTGAATTGTTGAGGCACCTGCCGTGGGCAATAGAATAGGTAGCTGAGATTAAAGTACAATTGAAGCAGAGGAAACAATGACTCACAAGAGATAAGGCTAGCATACTGGCTTCTTATCTGATTGACTGCAGGTAGATAAGGTGGGAAGTCCCTTCGGCATTCCAAGCCAATTTGCTCAGTCTGACATCACCCGCTTCTTTTAAATGCCTACCTTCCCTCTCAGCCATTTTAATTCTCAGCCTTGGTGACTGAATGGAGCTCGGCAGCCCCCCCCTTCCCTCCCTCGAATATCTAATCATACTGCAAATTGATTCATAAAAGGACTTTGGAGTTAAATAAACTGCCAGTGGGTAGAACTGATCTGCGGCCACATGAAGGCGATTTGGGCGTTGACAGATGATAGCTCTCTTGAAGTAGGGAAACCACATCCAGGAAGGGCAAGCCTGGCCATTCAAAGGAACTTATCTTAACTTTCCAAAGGTCTCAGAGTGTACTCAGGCGGCACACTAAAGCCTGTTGTGTGCACAGGCATAGCGCCACACCTGTGCAAGGACCATCTGCTGGCAAGTCTTGCCTTTCACCTGTTCTGCCCGTTTCATTTCAGTGATTTATTGGTGGCTTTACATCACCAATGTAAAGCAGTAACTTTTTTTTTAATTAAAAAAACCCACCATCTGGTGACTCTATGCACATGTAATCATCTGTAATCTCTGGTACTGAACCTATGGCTACCCCCCTTCTACACTGTCAGAGGTTGTTACGGCTACTCTTGAGTAACGACTTTCCACATACTTGTCTTTAAAAGAGTCTTTATTGGTGCACGTTATTTACAGTGTGGTGAGCTGTCGGTTTCATGTCCGCTTACTCCGTCTCAGAATCCGGCACTGCCACTTTTCACGACTTGGACCAACATAATAGTCTAGGGACAGCGAATCTCCTCCCCTTTCTCGTCCTCCTTAATTCCGGTGCCGGGGGACATGTCACAGTGCAAACCTTTTACATTTAGTTTCTTAACTGTGGATTCCTTTCTTCCCAGTCCCACATTTCTGAAACGTTCAGGGCCAAAATGTGACACAGGGCCGTCTTAAGTGCCCCTCGCGCCATGGTGCATCGGATCTCTCCGGCGCCCTCCCGCCCCGTTTCCCAGCGCGATGGGCGGGCAGGCACAGTGCGATCTCTCCGGCGCCCTCCCGCCCCGTTTCCCAGCGCTGTGACGGACCGGCTGGCCAGAGGGCGGGCGCAGCTCGTGGCGCCCTCCTGGCAGGCCGGCGCCATGGTGCCCTGCACCACCCAGCCTATACGTAGGGCCGGCCCTGATGTGACATGTAGCCACACCCTCCCTTCTGAGATCTCTGGTTCCAGGTGTCTGGGTGGGGACTCACTGCAGATCATGCTAAGCAATATCTGGTATTGGGTTCACACAGCAGACAACCAGATGCCTCTGGGGAGGCTACAGGGGAAGAAGAAGAAGAAGAAGAAGAAGAAGAAGAAGAAGAAGAAGGAGGAGGAGGAGGAGGAGGAGGAGGAGGAGGAGGAGGAGGAGGAGGAGGAGGAGGAGTTTGGATCTGATATCCTGCTTTATCACTACCCGAAGGACTCAAAGCAGCTAACATTCTCCTTTCCCTTCCTCCCCCACAACAAACACTCTGTGAGGTGAGTGGGGCTGAGAGACTTCAGAGAAGTATGACTTGCCCAAAGTCACCTAGCAGCTGCATGTGGAGGAGCAGAGACACGAACCCAGTTCCCCAGATTACAAGTCTACCGCTCTTAACCACTACACCACACTGGCTCTCCCACTGTTGTTCCACGGCAACAGCATATTCAAAAGCCTGCAGCCTTTGATCGTGGAGATCTCATATACCAGTAGCTGATCCTCCATGAATTTGTCTAACATAGTAGATTGAACCCAGCTGGAACCTTCTGTATGCTCCACCATTGAGCTATGATCTCTCTACAAAGGAGCAGAAAGCACTGAAGACACATTATGGCACATGATAATTATGAAGCTACACTTTATGAGTTGCTGTCAAACATCCTTATACCGGTATAAGGCTATGTATTGTGTTGGGCATAACTTTAGTTTGGAAAGGTGCCCCTTAAGCCACATTTGACTATATAGAGACAAATATATATAACACTGATAAATAACTATTCAATAGTTTGCAAACTCTGAAATCACAACGCAATCAAGGCAAAGTCCCAGGATTGCTTCATGTGATAGCTCAGTTCCACTAATTTACCCTTTCATTTTCTTAATAACTCATTACTGATGAGCAACATTTCTCCTGTGAAAGCAGTTTTCCCGATCAGCTAAAATATGAGTCAGGTTTTCAGTAAGTTGAGTTTCAACGTGCCTCAGGCAACAATTCATTGAAATTTTGTTTCAAGAAAAATAGTTGATGATAGCCACCATAGAGTGTGCAATCTTCATTTTTTTTCTTGGGAGCAAGCCCCACTGAACATAGTGGGACTCCCTTCTAAGGCTGTGCACACACCATACCTTTAAATCAGATTTGAAACACATTCTGCCCCCACAAATTCTGGGCTCCGTAGTTTAGCCCTCACAGAATGACAATTGCCAGAAACCCTTAACAAACTACAGTGCCCAAAATTAATTGAGGGGAAGAACATGTCAAATCTGATTTAAAGGTATAGTGTATACACAGCCTAAATAAACATGCACAGGATTGGATGGAATGACTGCTCATGTGAACCTAAGTAGATAGCATTAGCTGCTGCGGGAGGCATGCTTCACTTCTGTACTTTTCACCCACAAGGTTTGAAAAATACGCAATAGGGTTTGGCCTGTCCTCTTCCCCTCCATTTCCTGTGCATCGCATTTGCTGAAGTCACATGATGATATCCCAGAATTCCTCTAGTTTCTTTTCAACCAAAGAACACAAGAGGAGCCCATCTTGTCCAGCATTTTCCTCTCACATTGCCCAACCAGATGCCTATGGGAAGTTGATGAGCTAAATAGCTCTCTCCCACTCCTTATTCTCAGCAAACTGGTATTCAGAGGCATGCTGGAGGAAGTAGATAGCCAATGCCAGCCTTCTCGTCCACAAATTTGTCTACTCAAAATATACTCTTGCTGATTCTATATAAAGCATCTGCTTACAGAAGTCATCACCTGATACTTTTACGTTTGAATTTCTTGTCCTTTTTAACAGACACGTCACCTGCCTTTTTACAGCTCTTTTTTCTTAGTCATTAAAACTTTGCCGCAGCCCACATGCATAGCAGAACGTTGATGAGGCGCATCACATGCGCACCATTGGGAAAGCGCATAATCTCCTGCTCAGGTGATTGCTAATGCCTTTCCCGTTTCTTAAATTACTGAGGAGGCATTACACCAGGGCATTTCAAAACCCACAACGGAAGGAAGGAAAGTCTGTGACATGCCCCAGAGAAGCTTGTTAGCAAGGCGTGTTCAGAGGACCTGAATACCAGATGGAGGAGGAAGAAGAAAAAGTGCAACTCAACGAGATTGCTCCATCCACCAATATTGAATTAGCAAATGCCAAGGGGCCAAACCTGCTGTGCCATGCTTATCTCATCAACTTAAAAGGAAAAGCAGAGGTACCAACACGGAGCACTTGGGACCTGTAAATGCCTTGTGCTGTCAAGCTATTCTACTTGTTCTGCTCTGGTTTGTTTGGTGATAATAATAAATAATAAAAATAAAAATAAATAAAATACTAAATTACCCAAATTTATGCTTACTGGGGCATCTTTCAGGCAGGAGTGAATCCATAAACCATTGGCATACCAAGTGGATCAGACGATGCCTGCATTAGAACAATTTATCATATGTGAGAGGGTGTGTGCAATTTTCAGTTGCCAGCATGCATACTAATGTATTTACACTATGCGATTCACACAAGCAGATTTTCAGTCTAGAGAAGGCAAGAGAGAAGGAAGGAAAGGATTCCTTCCACTGAGAAATCCCATAGGAACAATTTCTCCCTTCAGCTACCTCCCACGCCCCTCTTCTTGTATACATACTGCTATAGTGTTGAGGCTGCAGCCTTACACACAATTCTTTCTAAGGAGCACCTAAATCTCTGGTCATAGCTCAGTGTCGCCGAGCATAGGCTTTGCATGAATATAGTCCCAGGGTCAAACCTTGCCATCTCCAGCTAAAAGAACCAAAAAGCAGTTGGAGGGAAATACATCTTCCTGAGAACCCCCCCCCCCCAAGAGCTGCTGCCAGTAACAGCAGGTGGGGCAGGGAAGAGACACCTTCCTGACATGGGCATTGCTGTGGCTCACCTGCCCTAGCCTTGTCCATGAAAGGGGGTCTGGAGGGAGGCAGCCTTAGTATAAAGCAATTTCCCATGTTCCTCTCCTGAGTGTCCATCGTAAAAATAAATAAATGAACGGCCTGTACACTAGGCATACAAACCAAACACAGAAATATATTAGCTTTGGTTGTTTTTTTTTAAAAAAGGATGACTTGTTGATCTGTGTTGATAGAATAACAAAATAATCACCTCACATGGTCTTAGAATACCCTTCCTTCCTTCCTTCCTTCCTTCCTTCCTTCCTTCCTTCCTTCCTTCCTTCCTTCCTTCCTTCCTTCCTTCCTTCCTTCCTTCCTTCCTTCCTTCCTTCCTTCCTTCCTTCCTTCCTTCCTTCCACAGTTTAAATGTAGAATGTATTCAGCAGCAGGTCTTTTTCAATCTTTTGCTCGCTGACATCTGAAATGGTACCCCTGCTCACATGTTGAAGTGCCTTTCAAAAGCTGACCATTGAGAGGCTGCCAGCAGGAGATTAACAGCTTCTGACACAGAGTGGGAGTTAAATCAACGATTGCAATGGAATCTTGGTGGCTTCCCTTGTGGCCATAGCACAAATGAAATCTCTGCCCTTAATGCTCCACAAACAACAACAGATATCTTCCCTCGTTGAAATCTGGAAGGAAGGGAAAGTTCCATTACATGGACATTATTATTATTATTATTATTATTATTATTATTATTATTATTATTAGTTTCTGCTTGGGTATTTTGCAACATAGAATTGTACCTTCAGTTGCACTGACCTCATTTGTCTATTCCAGTGAATACAGTACACAAATCTGGGGCTGAGGTCCAGCCCTCTCCCATTGACAATCACCCAGCTGCGGGTTGCGTACTTTCGGGTTAAGAACCACGCAGCCCCGGAAGTGTTTACTTCTGGGTTCCGCCGCGTGTGCAGAAGCGCTCTATCGGCGCTTCACGGGTGTGCGAAAGTGCTGCTCGCGCTGCGTACTTTTCTGGGTGCGAACAACACCCCAAAATGGATTGAGTACGCAACCCGAGGTACCACTGTAAACACAATATACTATATCTATACTGCCAAAATAACACATCTCTAAGGCCATAGATCAAACCTATCCAAAGAAGATCAAACCTATCCATTCTGAAGGAAATCAGCCCTGAGCGCTCACTGGAAGGACAGATCGTGAAGCTGAGGCTCCAATACTTTGGCCACCTCATGAGAAGAGAAGACTCCCTGGAAAAGACCCTGATGTTGGGAAATATTGAGGGCACTAGGAGAAGGGGACGACAGAGGACGAGATGGCTGGACAGTGTTCTTGAAGCTACCAACATGAGTTTGACCAAACTGTGGGAGGCAGTGCAAGACAGGAGTGCCTGGTGTGCTATGGTCCATGGGGTCAGGAAGAGTCGGACACGACTAAACGACTAAACAACAACAAGGCCATGGTCTTTCACAGCCATGATACTGTAGCGGTTTGCAGCTTGAGTGAATGTGATCCTTAACTTGGTAAACTGAAAGTGGTTTTGCTCCTTGAATTTTTCCTTCAGTGGGCTTTGCATCAAACACCAGCGTTTCTTTCCTTGCAGGAAATTTGCTCCCAGTATGTGGTGCAGGAGGCTTTCACCAGGGGAAACACACACTGTGTCATATTTAAAATAAGGAGAAATTATTCTCTAGCTGCCAGCCATATCACTCTTTGGAAAAGTGAACTGTGTGGAATAGTGCCGAGTGCCAATCATCCAAAACAGTTTGCAGGAAATGCTGCGAGCTGGTCATGCCATCATAATCAGGAGAGTTCACAGAACAGGAATTGCAGGCTAGCTTGCCAGGAATTTGAAGTCAATGCTAAGAATGTACATAGTGTGAGAGTGTATCAAGGATACAGCAGAGCTGAAGCTACAAATGTACAGTGCTCTTCATGCCCCTAACTATCCTATAGTCTTGGAATATAAACACAGTAAGGTAGGAACTTTATGTTTTTTTGGGTGGTGGTGGTGGTGGTGGTGGTTGTAGTTAAAGTATTTGACCCCCCCCCTAGTCTGGCAGCTGCTATTATTATGTAGCTCTGAATGTATTTTTTCTTAGAAGACTTGCAATGTGCTGGTTGCCTGCATTTGCAAGTAATCCAGTTCCCCAAGTACCAACCCAGGCAAGCTACATGGAAAGTAATGGAAGTTTTTAATGGCAGTGTCAGGTAGTGACAGTAATTGTCGCAATCCCTGGACTCCAGCTCCTCCCTTAATTAGGCGGAGGCAGCTCTGCAAATCCACTCTCCCAGTGAGCAAAGTATCATATAAATAGCACAGCCTTCCTGAACCTGGTGTTCTCCAAATGCTGTTGAACTACAATTCCCATCATGCCACCGTAACCAGAAGATTTGGCAGAGCAGGATTTTCCTGCAGCTGACACTCTGGTTTCTGTGTAGCCTACTGTATGAAGACAAGAATCGCATTTGTTACTCCACCCACATTTGTCTCTAGTCCCATGCACCCATAGCTGTCAACTTTCGGATTTGAAAATAAGGGATCAGCAGCAGCCTCACCTGTCCCGGGGACAGTCTACGGTATATCTAACAATCCAGGATAGCAGTGGGAAACGGCGCTGGAATAAGGGAATTTCCAGGGAAAAAAGGGAAGGCTGACAGCTGTGGCTTGGAATAAGGGAGTTTCCCGCAAAAAAAGGGAGGGTTGACAGCTATGTAAATACCTCCGACCCTACTGTTCACTAGCATGGAACATTTCCTGTCGGCAAAAGTCCTGTTGGCAAAAGTGATCCACAGGCCATAAAAAGTCCCCTACACCCGATCTATAGTGTAAACATTTTAGTACAGCCAGCATTATTTTTATTTTTATAAAATTTATTGGCTGCTTTTTTGCCACAGGCAACTTAAAAGAACTTACACACAGAAATCCACCGAAAGAGCTGCCAATCCTAGAATGCACTGGCCCAATCCAATTCCGGGCTGCAACCTTATGCCCAGTTCCCTGGGAGTAAGACCTACTGATTCTCTGAGTAGACGTGTGTAGGACTGCACTGTAGTCGTGCACAGTGATTAGTGGCCACAGATGGGAATCGATATCCCCACCCACAGCAAAAGACACAGGCAGCCACCCCAGGGGTGCCTAGATGCAAGGGCTGCATACTTGGAAGACAGCTTTTACAGATGCCTTTTCTTTGTTAGCATGACTGACTCTAGAAGGCACATAGTCTGCTCTCTGTATGAACACGGGTCACACACTCTCTCTCTCTCTCTCTCTCTCTCTCACACACACACACACACACACACCGTCCTGTTTGCTTTTCTGTATTATACCGGCTTGTCTTTCCAAAAGCCACAGTCCAAGTTTCTGCTCCCTCCCCCTCCCGTCTCCTCCACGATCTGCGTTGCCAGCCATAAAACAACCTCTTTCTCATGTCTGTAGGCACATCTCTCTCAATGCCACATTCCTGGCCTGGTGAACTGGGCAATAAATACCTCTCTTTCCGCAGTAATGAAAAACCTGCCATTCAGGATTTGTACTCGCACTTTGGACCTTTATTCCTTTGGCTCAGCAGATAATTCTGAATGGTCGGTCCTTTTAGCGTATCTTTGCTACTGCCATTAAACTGTTTAGATTAAATCTACATTTTGAGAGCGAAAGCAAAACCATCCTCAAGTGCCAATTCGCTTTGCACGGTGAAGTCTATGGACACCTACAGGGAGCCACCAAAATGTCACAAAACAGTGAGCAAGATTAAGGCTGGATTCTTTCTCCAAGAAGGCAGGGCTGATCCTTGACACTGGATGTAAAGGAAGGAGCTTTGACAAGGGCAGTCATGGGGGGAAACGATTACGAAACCACACCTTTCATCTGCTCATACTACCAACCAGGGAAGAAGCCTGTGTAACTAGGAATCTATCACACTGCACTATTGAATACTGCTTGATCTTAGCTAAAAGGCAAGCTGGTTAATGATAGGATATGTTGGTTTCTACTGTCCTAACAAAAACTTAAGTGAATTCATTGATGGGGCTGTGGCAAGACAAGGCGATCCCATGAGCTGGCCCCCTTCCACAGAGCTCACAAAGCACCTGCCACACCCAATAACTCCCCGCTGCTGTGAAAACAGTGCTTTGCCAGCCATGTACATGCCTTCGACTCTTTCACTGCTGCAATGCAGAAGCCACATTGGCTCTGTCTAATACAATTGGCCTAGTTACCACTTTCCAGCTGTCTAGCCAGCAGGCAATCGTAGGGTAAGGTCAACGAGAAGGCCACCCTTTAATAACCAGCCTTCACCTTCCTTCCAGGGGTGGGTTGGGCAGCAGGCAGATTATCCTGCAGTCAACACAGCCCTCTGTGATGGGCAGGGGTAGGGTTCCTCCTACAAGCTCCTGACTTGTTCTGCACTTTACTCATTTATTTGACTGCAATGGGCCAAAATTTGTAAAAAGGTGGGTTGATGGCCATTGTATGTTATCACCAGAATCTCTTATAGAAACCATCTTTTAAAAAACCCAGAAACCTAAATAACATCTGGCTCTGTAATTGCCAGCTACTCTTGTACCAGAGCAGCGAAGTGTACGCATGATTTTTTTTTTATAAAAAAAATCCAAGGTGAAAATTTGCTGTTTTAAATGTAAAATTGCTTTTTTTATATAATAGAAACCTGTGTTTTCAAGGCATTTAAGAAGCAGGAAAAGGAAAGATTCCTTAAGCTAAAAGCCTTTCATCCTGTCCAGCATGACATTTGCTCCTGCAGGACCTCCCCGCCCCTGCCCTGACACACCAAAAAAAGAGAGAATACAGTTCTAAGATTAATTTGTTTCAAGGCAGGCACCCCCAAACTGCGGCCCTCCAGATGTTTTGGCCTACAACTCCCATGATCCCTAGCTAACAGGACCAGTGGTCAGGGATGATGGAAATTGTAGCCCAAAACATCTGGAGGGCCGAAGTCTGAGGATGCCTGTTTTAAGGTGTTCCAAAATGCTGCCTGGGGACTCCCTGAATTCTAATCTTCTCAATTCCCTTTCCTGTCTTTGAAAAACTTACTCTCATCAGAATTGATGGGCTTCTTGATCAACTGGGCAGGGATTGAGAAACCAGCCAACTGTTAAAATGTAGGCAAATCCAGCTTTCAAAGCTCATGCAGGTGTACAGGATGGAAGTGACTTCTGCTTCTCTGCATGATAGGATGCCCTTGTGTGAGATAGGTTTTCAACACAGGAGATTCGACATTGAGTATACCAGCTGCTCATAATGGAGCTTTTGATTATGGAGGTGGTTTCAGGTTAAGCCGCCCAAACTTTAGAAACTGGACAATTTCTGACACACCAATTATTGCAGGACTCCTCCGTTTCTCAATAAGCATGTTGTTGCACGCCATCCCAATCTCCGAGCAATGCGAGACTTGAGGGATTCCAGATGGTGCTTACCCAGGGTTCCTTTGGAATGAGATATAGTGGAAATGGTTGCGTCTTTATGATATATGACTTAATTACACATATATACCACCTGAGCCTACGACAGAGGGGTTCACAGCGTTAACACCCCAAGAGGGTCTTGCTTCACCCATAGCCACAGTCCTGGATGTGAACAGAAATCAGGCATCATGTCTCTCCTTCACAGGCTTCAGTCTGCTTCTTCCTCCAGCTTCTAGCTCTCACACATGCAACTCAACTCTTGTCTTTGTCTTTTCTACCTACCTACCAGTGAGTTGAGGGAGGGAGGGTGGGCACCCATTTGTTGTCTGGCACATAGCCACTTCCTTTGTTACCTCAATGGCCCATATTCAGAGGGCCATTATCACACCAGAAAGCTAGCCTGGCTGTTTCAGGAATTTGAACCATTGCTTAGATTTTAACACTTGCTGTACCCAAGAATTAGAAGGGTCTTGGCATACAGCCTTCTCCACCACCAAACTCATAACAATATCCTCAATGTGATAGATAGGGATGGAGGAGATGTTCGATTTTGTCTGCATTTAAATGAGAACCTACCTAATTTGCACTTCTCAATCCAATATGTGAACTGAAACACAAGTATTCTTCAAAATCCACACTTCTCTGAATTTTGCAGTACAGTTCTCCTCTCCAACCAAATCCTGGGAACTGTAGTTTGTTAAAGGTGCTGGGAATTGTAGCTGTGTGGGGGGTAAACTAGTTTTAGGATACTTTTTTGTGTGTGTGCATGTGCATGTTTTAAATGTATAATGTGTACACAGCCTTAGAGCAGTGTTTCCCAACCTTGTGCCTCCAACTGTTTTGGGACTACAACTCCCATCATCCCTAGCTAGCAAGACCAGTGGTCAGGAATGATGGGAATTGTAGTCCGAAAACAGCTGGAGGCACAAGGTTGGGAAACACTGCCTTAGAGAACCAAAATGACAGATTTGTCCAGTGAAATACTATCAGTTCATCACCCCAGAAATGCTGCCACCTCTTGCTTCACAGCTGTGGATCCCCAAACAATTCACCAAAACCCTTATGCAGTCTGCTTTGTTCAGGACAACCCAACAACAAAAAATGCTACCCAGTGTAGGTAGATGTGTAGGCTAACTGGAGGAACAGCACTCACATCATTTGAATGACCAATATGTGCTAGTATGAATTGGGTGCGGCCTTGGAAAGCAGCACAATACCGAAAGTCAAGAATCTTATAGCAAACGCCTGGTTCCCAGGAAAGAAAACCCATTATTTCAAACAGGACATCTGGAGCAGGGCGTGTGCAAACATGTGCCTGCCTGCACACCTGACCTTTGCTCTGCCTTGATCTGGGTTTCATTCATGCCTTCTTTTTGTTGCCTTTCCAAGTACACAAAGTCAATTTAAACCCTGTCCAAGGGCTCTGACTGCAATGCAGCCCATTTGTACTAAAGGTAGCTGGATAAAAATATAAAAAGGGTAGGGAGGGAAGTGGAAACATTGATTAAAAAAAATAGTGAGATATTCAGGGACTCTCCTCCTCCAGGTGTGGGCACCATTTAGCAAACATTGGTTGCAATTAAATCCTACGGACAACAATGGGAAAGGAATGCACTTACGGTAGCTGTGTGGCTAATTTTTGCAAGATTGTGTGCCTTCCTTCCCCCTGTTCCTCATTTAGGGAGCTAAGGCTCATGGGTGGCTGCTGGTGACTAAAAGCTGTGCAAGAGGGGCACTGTGTTCTGCTCTCAAGCCAGAAGGTGATGGACACAAGGGTGGGGAACTTGGTCTTTACCACCACCTCTGGGTTGACAGGTGGGTGGAGCCACCCAGTGTGTCAGTCACCTGACATCGCTATGACACCAGCTGACTCAACTTTACCAACATGTGGGCAATGGCATGGTGCTCTGCACCAAGCGTCAGTTGAACCAGTAGGAGAACTGGGTGGCTGTCTAGGGTGGCAAACTTCCAGGGTAGCTAATCTGATGCCAAGTTTCTGTGTTCAGGTTTTTATTAAAGTTTTTTTCATGACACAATATAGATATAGAAAACGGATGTAAATTAGAACATGAAAACAAAAACAGCGACAAAAAGTAAAAATAAGGTATGATGTCCTCTCTTAAAGGTAGTTCTTAACATTCAGATCCCAGTTCTTATCTGGGATCTTTCCTTTCTCCTTCCAGCCTCTCACCCTGGGAGCCTGCCAGAAGTTTCTGGACTACAACTCACATCATCTCTGACCATTGGTTATGCTGGCAGGGGCTCTTGGGAATTGTAGCCCACAATATGTAAAAGGATGTCATATAGAAGAGGGTGAAAGGTTGTTTTCTGCTGCTCCAGAGAAGCGGACACTGGGCAATGGATTCAAGCTACAAGAAAGAAGATTCCACCTAAACATTAGGAAGAACTTCCTGACAGTAAGAGCTGTTCGACAGTGGAATTTGCTGCCAAGGAGTGTGGTGGAGTCTCCTTCTTTGGAGGTCTTTAAGCGGAGGCTTGACAGCCATCTGTCAGGAATGCTTTGATGGTGTTTCCTGCTTGGTAGGGGTTGGACTGGATGGCCCTTGTGGTCTCTTCCAACTCTATGATTCTATGATTCTAATTTTCTGGAGGGCACCATGTTGGTTACCTCTGCTCTCGCCTATCCCTCACTTTCCCTCCCTTCCTCTCTGGCTTGCCTGCACCTCACAGGATGACTAGCGGCAGGAATGCAGCTGTTGCCAAGCCCACTATCTATGTCTGAGTCAGCTGCCGCCTTGGAACACTCCCCAGATTTCATTCAGCTGCTGGGCTGGGTCTGGCTCATGGAGGAGGGGTAGGCCTCTTTATCTTAAGTGCCGTTCCTTCAGTTTCCTTTGCTTCAGGAAACCTCAACACAGAGACAGGCCACCTCTTATGTTCACACGCATAGAGCACAAATTAATTATTCTTTTCCACTCTCCATGAGGAATGTTAATTCCTCAAAAGTAGGGTTGACATATGTCCTCTTTTTCCAGGACAGGTCCTTTTTTGTGGGTAGAGTTGTCATAGCGATCCATAGTAAAAAGTAGAAATCGGCAAATGTGTCCTCTCTTTTGCTCTTCAAAATATGGTAACTCTACAAAAGTGGCTCCTGCATTTTACAACTGAGCCCTACCATTAGGCAAAATGAGACAGGTCCTACCTACCATTAGGCAAGGAAACATAGCTGGCTGCTGATGGGGGGGAAACGGGGGGGTCAGACTCAGAGCTGGTCCAGCCCTTAGGAAGTGTGAGGTTGCTGCCTCAGGTGGCAGAAGCTCCCCAGGTGGCACTTCCTACCTGGTCTGCTCCCTCTGCCAGTGGCAGAGAAGCAATGCCGCAATTGGGACCAATTTTGGGCAAGATACTCCAGGGATCCATGCGCTTACCTAAGGTTCTGCTTCCTTGGAAAGAGAGACAGCAGAGACTGTGGAGTCTTTGATATATGGGTTACTTACACATATACTCAACCTGATCCTACAATGGAAGGCTCATAGCATTAACATCACAGAAGGTTTGGCATCTCCCATAGTCATAGCCTTGGATTCAAGCAGAAATCAAGCATGGTCCTCATCCACTAGCTTCTGCCTGCTTCCAGCCCAGCTCTGCATTTTTGTCTTCTTCACTACCAGCCAGGTGAGGGTGGGTGGGACACCCATTTGCCCTCTGGCACAGAACAACCTCCGTTGTTATACTATGGACCCATACTTTGGTGGTGATAAGGACCATAGTTCAGCAATGGAGTCCTCCATTAGATTTTAAGCCTTGCTGGATCCAGGACCCCAGCGATTAGAAGAGACTCAGGCATCCTGCAGGCTAACACACGCTCCCCCCCCAAAGCCCTTAACTCAGCAGCCTAATTTAGGGGTGTGTGTGAATGCGCAGATCTCCTTGCTGATCTACTGCAAGGCACGCAAGATACCTATCAGCAGATCCTGCCCCACTGCCAACGGATGGAACAGGAAACCCCCTCGAAAGCTTTAATGGGAGCAGGGGAGCAAGAACAGAAGGCAAGTCCAACACGTCAGCAGATAGGAAACGAAATGCTCTCTAAGGCTAAGGGAAAGAGACCCGGGGGAGGGAAAGGGAGGGAGGATCTGCTTTGGCAGCCGCCAGTACCAGGCGCCTCCCGGCCCCGAGGGTGGGCTGAGGATCAATCCGCTTCCGCCGGGAGGCCGCGCGGGAAGGGGGGGGGCGGCGGCGGCGGGTTGTGTGTGAAGGGCTGAGCGAGCGAGTGGGCGGCAGGAAGAAGCGGCCAAGTCATCCCGGGTCGGTCGCCTCGCGAGGGCGGAGGTGCGCCGGCAGGGCGGGGCCTGGGGCGGCCCCAAAGCCATAAAGAGCTCAGCCAGTTCTTCGCCCGCGAGAGCGCACAGCAAACCAAGCAGCAAGCAACAGCGTTGCGGAGCCGGAGGCCAGCGTCCCCGTCGGAAGGAGGGCAAGCAAGGCGAGCGGGCGGGCGGGCGAGCGTGGCCTTGGCGCTGGTCCCTCGAGGCGATCTCGGTGCGGGCAGCAGCGGCAGCATGAAGGGCCCGGCAGCCGCGTCGCCGTCGGACGTGATCCGCGAGGGCGAGCTGGAGAAGCGCAGCGACAGCCTCTTCCAGCTGTGGAAGAAGAAGGCGGTGGTGCTGAGCAAGGACAGCCTGAGCCTCTTCTCGCCCGAGGCCGGCAAGGCCCGAGGCGGCGGCGGGAAGGAGCTGCGCTTCGGCTCCATCCAGAAGGTGGACTGCGTGGAGCGGACGGGCAAGTACGTGTACTTCACCATCGTCACGACGGACCGCAAGGAGATCGACTTTCGGTGCCCGGGCGAGAGCTGCTGGAACGCTTCCATCACCATGGCGCTCATCGACTTCCAGAACAAGCGCGCCATCGAGGACTTCAAGAGCCGCCAAGAGGCCGCCGAGCACGCGGCCGCCGCCACTCGGGACAGGCGCCTCGCGCGCGCGCCCTGAGCCGGACACGCGCGCCCCCGAGCGAGAGAGCGACCTAAGGTGAGCGAGCGCTGGCTGCCGTCTTAGTCTCGTTTGCCCCCTGACTTCGCCCCCAACCTGCCTCCCCATCTTCACTCATTGATCCTCCGAGTTGATTAATCTAAATCAAAACTCTAAGACCTGTTCCGTTTGATACGGCCTGCTGGATCACAACCACTCCGTCGATTACCAGCGCAACTTTGGGAAAGTTGTATGCAATTCAGTGGCCTTCCCCTTCTTACCCCATACAGGATTTATGGTTGGTTGAGAAGGTGATTCGGAGGAATCTATTGCTCTAACCTCCCATGTGAGCAGCAGAGCTTGGTTCCAGATGATGATTTTGCAGATTATTGACTAACAGTAGGTTAGCTTTAGTGAACAGTAACACACCACAGTGGTACCTTGGTTTAAGAACAGCTTAGTTTATGAACAACTTGGATTAAGAATTCTGCAAACCCAGAAGTAGGTGTTTTAGTTTGTGAACTTTGCCTTGGAAGCAGAACTTGTTCGCTTCCTGTTGAGTGTGTTGAGCCAGTGTGGTGTAGTAGTTAAGAGCAGTGGACTCTCAATCTGGTGAACTGGGTTCGATTCCCTGCTCCTCCACGTGCAGCTGCTGGGTGACCTTGGGCTAGTCACACTTTCACATGGTCTTAATATCCTTAAGAGGGTCTCTTCTCCAGTCTTCAGAGAGTAGCTGAAAGTGGGGAGGCAGAAAAGGGTCCTCCGTTGCTTCCACTCTGCAGCCAGTTAAGAGTGGTGGACTCATAATCTGGGGAACCGGGTTCGCGTCTCCGCTCCTCCACATGCAGCTGCTGGGTGACCTTGGGCTAGTCACACTTATCTGAAGTCTCTCAGCCCCACTCACCTCAGAGTGTTTGTTGTGGGGGAGGAGGGGAAAGGAGATTGTTAGCTGCTTTGAAACTCCTTCGGGTAGTGATAAAGCGGGATGTCAAATCCAAACTCTTCTTCTTCCATAAATTGAGTCCCCCCGCTGCTATGGGAAAGCACACCTTGGTTTAAGAACGCTTTGGTTTAAGAACGGACTTTCATCCGCTTTCAAGTAAAAGGAGAAAAAAGTTAGGATTAGGGTGTTGGGAGAGAGCAGCTGTTCAAACTTTTAGGAATTCCTGGGATTAGGAACACTGTACCCCTTTTAGTCCAACATAAATTGGAGGATACCATGTTCCTTGTCCCTGGTTTAGATAGTTTGGTTATTACAAGTCATCTGGGTGATAATAGATATTTGCAGGAGAGTTGGGATGTTGTGAGTTTTGCACTAAGAACTCATTGCAGAGAGTCTGTGCAGTAGAGTTTGGGGGGTGTCTATTTGTGTATTACTCAAATTATTATTTGACCCAAAATAACTTAACAGGAGGCAATAATTTGTATAGGAGTAGCTATGTTTAGTCTGTTGCAGGAAAACCAGCAGAGAGTCTTGTGGCAGCTTAGAGAGTAACATGTTTATTATAGCAAAGCTAATATGCCATAATATAACTTTTGCCAGCCTGGTACTGTCCCGGTGTTGAACTACAACTCCTTTTAGCCCCAGCTAGCACAGCTTTGCATGCAAAAGACCCTTAGATTCAGTTCCCAGCATCTCCCATTGGAATGGGGGAGAACTCTCTGCCTGAATCCTAGAGAGCTGTTGCCACGCAGTGTAGTGGTCTGACTCTTGTCTAAGGCAGCTTCTTATCTTCTCTGTATACATGGTAGTAGGATGCCTTGACCTCAGTAGGTTCCTGAGGCTGTAATCCTAACTACACTTTCTTGGGAATAAGCCCCATGGAATTCAGTAGGACTGCCTTCTGAAGAGACCGTATTTAGGATTGTGCTGTAAGTAAACAGTCAGAACTACTAAAGTCTAGCCTATGCTGGCAAAGCCCCAGAAAAGGATGACATTAGATGCTTCTTTATAGGATCTTTCTGTATTCCTGAGGTTTTTGCTATTAATTTATTATTATTATTATTATTATTATTATTATTATTATTATTATTATTATTATTGCTACTAGGTAGCTTGTCCTGCTGCATCACTAATAATTTGCTTTTCTCTTGTTTTCAGCAGACTGTACCTCTGGATGACAAAGAAGATCAGTTGTTTTAGACTGAACCGGGACATTAGGACACCAATGAAGGAAAGCAAAGGAGAATGCTAGGAGTGCCCAGCTTCTTCCTTCCCGGGTCCGATGAGGTGGCTGAGCAAAGAGGCTAGGCTGTTCTATGAGAGGCATTTGCAAACCAAAGACTTTTTTAAAGAATCAAAAAAGACTCATAAGGCAAAGCATGGCTGTGTGAACAGGATGCCTAGCTTTGCAAAAAATGCTATTGTTTTTTCTATTTATGAAATGCAAAGAATATTCAGCACCTGCTGATGCAAAACCAGTTTAAATTATTTGTAATATCTATATTTGTATTTATTTTGATAAAATATCCTTAAGCACATGTTTGTCTTAAAATTGCTTCCGGCATTTGAATATGTCCATTCCAAATTAAATGCTTTTTTTATTACTGTATATCTGAGGTGAAGTGTTTTATTTATCAGCAGATGTGGAAATGAGGCTCTCTGCTTGCAACCGTTACCTGACAATGGGATATGACTAAGGAAAGCCCTTGTATTAACAGAATTGCAAATGTGTGTTTAGGAGTCAAAATCTGCAGATATAAAGAGTGGGGGCTCAGCCTTGCCAGGGATAAGATAGGAATGCATGTAGAGTAGCCCCATTTGCCTGTCTTAAAAGAGAGCAGCCCAACTGAGTCAGACCAGCGGTCAGTTCACTGCATGCTTTCTCAGGCTGTAGTTTAGGATCATAAAAAGAAATCAAAAGGTTATCCAGACCAAGGCTTTACTGCAAGAAAAACCCTTTTGCTCTCATCCACAAAATACACCAGCCTACCTGGTTCACACTATAGCATGCAGAGAATCAGTGTGGTGCCTTAAGGTGGCTGCAGTTTAAGATCTTCTGATGACATAGCTCAGCAAAGCAACATAATGTGGTGGAAGGCAGTACCTTTTCACTGCTATGGAGAACTAGCTTTCTCAGCCCCATCTGAGCAATTTCCCTTTTCAGCCATCCATCAAGTTCTACACCAAAAGCATAGACAAGGGTAGAGCGCAGCAATGGAGGGGCACCTTGAGCTTGGAGGGCAGAGGCTATTTTCCTGTGTCATTTGCTAGACACTAGGATTGGATGCGGGTGGCGCTGTGGGTTAAACCACAGAGCCTAGGGCTTGCCGATCAGAAGGTCGGTTCGAATCCCCGCAACTGAGCTCCCGTTGCTCAGTCCCTGCTCCTGCCAACCTAGCCGTTCGAAAGCACGTCAAAGTGCAAGTAGATAAATAGGTACTGCTACAGCGGGAAAGTAAACGGCGTTTCCGTGAGCTGGTCTGGTTCGCCAGGAGCGGCTTTGTCATGCTGGCCACATGACCTGGAAGCTGTACTCCGGCTCCCTCGGCAATAACACGAGGTGAGTGCCGCAACCCCAGAGTCGGTCATGACTGGACCTAATGGTCAGGGGTCCCGTTACCTTTACCTAGGATAAAACAGTATGCTCACCAAGCATTTTTGGCAGGGCCCTGATGCATTTTTGGCAGGGCCCTGCTGCAAAGTGTTTCAGACCAGTTCCTGCATGACACCGGCACTGTTGCTGGGAGGAAGAATTTGAAACAGACATCAGAACAGCCACAGATCAGGGCTGTGGGGAGCAATTGTTTCAATGCCAGGTGTTGAAGGAGCACTACATGTTTATTTAGCCATGCTAAATGCCACTTTTTGTACCTTGTGGAACATGTTCCACTGTTTCAGCTCACCACAAACTACATTGACACTGCCTTAGTGTCATGCTAAAAGGATTACTGAAGATATGGGATGCAAATATCTTTGAACATTTACTTACCAGAAGTTTGAAACCTGCCTTCCCCAACCTGGTGCCCTCCTGATGTTTTGGACTACAAGCCCAATGCCTGCACACACAAGCGGAGTCCAAAACGTGGCATTGAAGGCACTTTCGGCTATGCAGAGCAGTTTAACCACTTTACAGCTGTGTAGCTTGCCAGCTTGGTAAGTGTGAGGTTAACTGAGGCGGCTGCATGACACCTCTGCTGACTTGAGGGAAGTCATGCTCTGTTTGAGAGGATATAGCTTTTCAAGTATTGCTGTCTGCTTGTCAGATTTGTAGGCTCAGAAAGGGGTGACTGCCAACTGGAATAGGTCTCTGCCCAGAAGCAGACTCTTCCATCTCTGACGCTCCTCCTGTCTACTTGTTCCAAATGATACAGCCATGCACTCTGGTAAGGAGTGACAATGCCACAGGGCAGAATCAAGGCAACTAATAGAACCTAGCATTTATATAGACCATGTGAGTGTTCAAAGTGCCATGAATGCACAATTTTTTAATCCTTAAAGACAATCTCATAAAGTAGCTCAGTATTCTCTTCATATTATAATGGGTGGGGATTAATCCAAGAGTGACTGGCTTATTTAGCTACAGGGGTGCAACAATAAAACTGCTAGTACAGTTGCAAAGCTAAGTAGGGTTTGGCTCAAATTGGATGTTGAGATTCCTTCATTACAGGGGGCTGGACCTGATGATTCTCAGGAGTCCCTTCCAACTCTACAATTATAGGATTCGGCAGTGAGCTTCTGGCAGGGATGAGATGTGGACAAGGGGCTTCTTAGAGACAAAATTGACATGACACATGTAACTTGAAATTGGTTTTCTTTTTAAAGGCAGCTACATTTCTGTTTTCCCTACCTTGTATTCCAAACTAGGCCTCTTTTTTTAACAATAGAAATTCTGCTGAGGCTCTGGCAGAAATACATGTTGCTATCTAAAGAAAGAACATTCCATCTGCAGAGCCTTCAGAGATCCCCAGTGTGATTTCAATCAAAGGTGCGGAATGCTTTGATAGAGCTTTTAGGCTTTGATAACAGTTCCAACTGTTAATGCCTTGTCGTGGCGAAGGGGCTTGAATAACTGTCAATGCCTTGTCAATGCCTTGTGCCCTGTCAATGCCTTGTCGTGGCGAAGGGGCTTGAATAACTCAGAGAAGCTATGAGCTATGCCATGCAGGGCCACCCAAGATGGACAGGTCATAGTGGAGAGTTTTGACTAAACGTGATCCACCTGGAGAAGGAACTGGCAAGCCACTCCAGTATCCCTGCCAAGAAAACTCCATGGACAAAGACAACAGGCATATAAAAGTTATGACGCTGGAAGATGAGCCCCTCAGGTCGGAAGGCGTCCAACATGCTACTGAGGAAGAGCGGAGGACAAGTACAAGTAGATTCAGAGCTGATGAAGCGGCTGGACCAAAGCCGAAAGGACGCTCAGTTGCGGATATGCCTGGAAGCGAAAGGAAAGTCCGATGCTGTAAAGAAAAATATTGCATAGGAACCTGGAATGTAAGAACCATGAGTGGAGGTAAGCTGGATGTGGTCAAAAATGAGATGACAAGAATAAATATCGACATCCTGGGCATCAGTGAACTAAAATGGAAGGGAATGGGCGAATTCAGTTCGGGTGACTATCATATCTACTACTGTGGGCAAGAATCCTGTAGCAGAAATGGAGTGGCCCTCATAGTCAACAAAAGAGTGGCAAAAGCTGTAATGGGATGCAATCTCAAAAATGACAGAATGATCTCGATACGAATCCAAGGCAGACCTTTTAACATCACAGTAATCCAAGTTTATGCACCAACTACTGGTGCTGAAGAAAGTGAAATTGACCAATTCTATGAAGACCTACAACAACTTCTAGAAATGACACCAAAGAAGGATGTTCTTCTCATTACAGGGGATTGGAATGCTAAAGTAGGGAATCAAGAGATAAAAGGAACAACTGGCAAGTTTGGCCTTGGAGTTCAAAATGAAGCAGGGCAAAGGCTAATAGAGTTCTGTCAAGAGAACAAGCTGGTCATCACAAACACTCTCTTCCAACAACACAAGAGACGACTCTACACATGGATATCACCAAATGGGCAGCATCGAAATCAGATTGATTATATTCTCTGCAGCCAAAGATGGAGAAGCTCTATACAGTCAGCAAAAACAAGACCTGGAGCTGACTGTAACTCAGATCATCAGCTTCTTATAGCAAAATTCCAGCTTAAACTGAAGAAAGTAGGAAAAACCACTGGGCCAGTAAGATACAATCTGAATCAAATCCCTTATGAATACACAGTGGAAGTGAGGAACAGGTTTAAGGATTTAGATTTGGTGGACAGAGTGCCTGAAGAACTATGGATGGAGGCTCGTAACATCATACAGGAGGCAGCAACGAAAACCATCCCAAGGAAAAGGAAATGCAAGAAAGCAAAATGGCTGTCCAACGAGGCCTTACAAATAGCGGAGGAGAGGAGGCAAGCAAAATGCAAGGGAGATAGGGAAAGATACAGGAAACTGAATGCAGATTTCCAAAAAACAGCAAGGAGAGACAAGAGGGTCTTCTTAAATGAGCAATGCAAAGAAATAGAGGAAAACAATAGAATGGGGAAAACCAGAGATCTGTTCAAGAAAATTGGAGATATGAAAGGAACATTTCGTACAAAGATTACCATAATCAAGGACAAAAGTGGTAAGGACCTAACAGAAGCAGAAGACATCAAGAAGAGGTGGCAAGAATACACAGAGGAATTATACCAGAAAGATATGGAGGTCTCATACACCCCAGGTAGTGTGGTTGCTGACCTTGAGCCAGACATCTTGGAGAGTGAAGTCAAATGGGCCTTAGAAAGCATTGCTAATAACAAGGCCAGTGGAAGTGATGATATTCCAGCTGAACTATTTAAAATTTTAAAAGATGATGCTGTTAAGGTGCTACACCCAATATGCCAGCAAGTTTGGAAAACTCAGCAATGGCCAGAGGATTGGAAAAGATCAGTCTACATCCCAATTCCAAAGAAGGGCAGTGCCAAAGAATGCTCTAACTACCGCACAATTGCGCTCATTTCACACGCTAGCAAGGTTATGCTTAAAATTCTACAAGGCAGGCTTAGGCAGTATGTGGACCGAGAACTCCCAGAAGTGCAAGCTGGATTTCGAAAGGGCAGAGGAACCAGAGACCAAATAGCAAACATGCGCTGGATTATGGAGAAAGCTAGAGAGTTCCAGAAAAACGTCTACTTCTGCTTCATTGACTATGCAAAAGCCTTTGACTGTGTCGACCACAGCAAACTATGGCAAGTTCTTAAAGAAATGGGAGTGCCTGATCACCTCATCTGTCTCCTGAGAAATCTCTATGTGGGACAAGAAGCTACAGTTAGAACTGGATATGGAACAACTGATTGGTTCAAAATTGGGAAAGGAGTACGACAAGGTTGTATATTGTCTCCCTGCTTATTTAACTTATATGCAGAATTCATCATGCGAAAGGCTGGACTAGATGAATCCCAAGCCGGAATTAAGATTGCCGGAAGAAATATCAACAACCTCAGATATGCAGATGACACAACCTTGATGGCAGAAAGCGAGGAGGAATTAAAGAACCTTTTAATGAGGGTGAAAGAGGAGAGCGCAAAATATGGTCTGAAGCTCAACATCAAAAAAACCAAGATCATGGCCACTGGTCCCATCACCTCCTGGCAAATAGAAGGGGAAGAAATGGAGGCAGTGAGAGATTTTACTTTCTTGGGCTCCTTGATCACTGCAGATGGTGACAGCAGTCACGAAATTAAAAGACGCCTGCTTCTTGGGAGAAAAGCAATGACAAACCTAGACAGCATCTTAAAAAGCAGAGACATCACTTTGCCGACAAAGGTCCGTATAGTTAAAGCTATGGTTTTCCCAGTAGCGATGTATGGAAGTGAGAGCTGGACCATAAAGAAGGCTGATCGTCGAAGAATTGACGCTTTTGAATTATGGTGCTGGAGGAGACTCTTGAGAGTCCCATGGACTGCTAGAAGATCAAACCTATCCATTCTTAAGGAAATCAGCCCTGAGTGCTCCCTGGAAGGACAGATCGTGAAGCTGAGGCTCCAATACTTTGGCCACCTCATGAGAAGAGAAGAATCCTTGGAAAAGACCCTGATGTTGGGAAAGATTGAGGGCACTAGGAGAAGGGGACGACAGAGGACAAGATGGTTGGACAGTGTTCTCGAAACTACGAACATGAGTTTGACCAAACTGCGGGAGGCAGTGCAAGACAGGAGTGCCTGGCGTGCTATGGTCCATGGGGTCACGAAGAGTCGGACACGACTAAACGACTAAACAACAACAACAACAGTTCCAACATCAACAGTTACCCAACCATATCTACAGTACATTGCAGTGCATCAAGGGATCTGGTTTAAATTAGTTTATTTCCTGTCAGATAGAGTTACAGCACATCTTGTCATCAGCACACCATCTAAGGAATTCATTACTGTACTTTCCCTTCATTGTGGGGGATCTTCTTCCTCAAGATGTAGAAAAACAGAGGTATATTAACCAGCAGCTGTAAATAACCAAAGGATGAGACCCCAAATCGTCTGTATAGAAATCCTCCTATAGTTGGGCCTATTGTCCTTGTCAGTGGTTGAACTGATGAACTAATTCCCAGCATGGCACCTAGGGAAGAAAATGTAAAGAAAATTAATTCTGCAGATCAAAATTAATGTCAGCATCTACTGCAACACCAATGTATTAGACCCGTATGTCTTCAGCATTTCTGCAATCAGGGATTTCCTATGCCAGTCCTAAACATAGTAAAGTGGCAGACCATAAACCTGATTTCACACAATTCACACAACTCTGCAATTGAAATAAGCCTAAGGAACGAAGAGAAGTCCATTTCCAAACATGGAACTTGGTACCTCACCAGCATTACAAGGGATGGGTGGGATGAAGCACTAGTAAATCCCACTGGCCCAGTTTGCATGTCACATGAAGCTAAACCATGGCCAGGGGCACCAACTGCAGGATGCACAGAGGGTGCATGATGTCATGCATATGATGTCATGTGACACCACACCCCTTCAATGTGAGGGGCAAGTCAGCACCCCAACCATGGCTTAGCATAAATGTGTGAGTGTGCCAGTTCCCAAGGAGATTGTGACCATTTTGCTCCTCTCTGCATGTTTCATTGGCAGACTGTGCTGAGCTAAGCCATGGTTTGGCTAAACACGTCATCTGAGCTGTGGCTTGTGGTTTAGTTCACTCCGGGCTAACCATGCGCTGCAACCAAAGTCTGTTCTTGGTTTACAGCTTGCGGTTAATCTGGAGAGTGCAACACCACCAAATTGGGACAAGGCACTAAGTCAAACCAATGCTTAGGTCAGCAGTAAAATGAGGAGCGAAGTAGCCACTATCACCTTCCCAGGAGATCACGCTATGCCACAGTTTGGTTTAGCATGATGCGCAAAAGCAGGCCACCAGTATCAATAGGAAATGTAAGCATATGTTTAGTTAATTGCATGATGAAATTCCCTTTTCTACACAGCTGCTAAAGGAGCCCTGCCCTCTTTTTGGACCTGGTCACCCTACCATGGGTGCTAACAAGTGACCTTAGCTTGGAACTTTGCTGACCTATTCCCTAACACCCAAACAGCTTGTTCTGGATGCTGAAGTGAAGGGCGGAGTGGCTCCTGGCCCAAAGAGAAACCCAGAAGACTGTAGACTGATGGAGGCAGCTGGCATTGCAGCAGGGAGCAGAAAGGGTAGGGCAGGAGAAACAGCAACCCGAAAAGAGTCGACTCCATAGATGGCTGACACGCCAACAGAATCTGACCGAGTGGATGGCTGGAGAAGAGGCCGTTTGAGCCAGCATTGAGCTTCACCTAACTGGAGCACACTGCATGGTGATTGGCACAGGGTGGCCAGGTGATAAAAAAGGGCAAGGCTGCTGCACCTTGACTGGTTGTGCAGAAGAGGGGATTTTAGCATGTGTAGCCTACATGACAAGGTGCAGTTTGCATGGCAACCAAAGGTGCAGAAATTCTATCTTTTCCCCCACACTGGCCCATAGCTGTCAAGCTCTCCCTTTTTTTAAAGGGAAATTCCCTTATGCTGAATAGGCTTCCTTGTGAGAAAAGGGAAAACTTGACAGCTATGCACTGGCCACCCAAGGCATGCATGCTCCTCCTGAAAGAGGACCTTGATTTATGTTCCTTAAGGTGTCTAGCAATTCTCCTCACCGGAAAAACCTCAGTTTGTTTAACAAGAAAAGCCATGAATGAAATAATTGCAACTGGTGAAGAAGCTGTCAAAAAGATTGAGGTTGTTGTTGGTTTTTTTTTTAATATATATATATATATATATTTTAAAGCCACAAATAAAAACATTTCAACTGGCAATGTATGATTGTAAAGCAGGGAGGTGTCTTTAAATGAATCGATGGGTGGGTCAGGTAACGTGCAGTTCCACCCACAGCCAGAAATGGGTGTTGAAGCACTTTTAATAGCTGCGCTGCTTTGGGAGTTGCCCACACTGCATTAATTGCCAGAAACGGCCTTAATAAGAGCAGTCGAAAGACTTTGCAAAATTTTCTCCAGTGATGCATGCTGTCCCTAATGTCCCTCTTTGGGGTCCCCCCCCCCGCACCTCACAGCATTAGCAACTTATTTTCCTCAGCTGAAAGCATATGGTTTTCTGACTGGGAAATGCAAGCTGTAGTCTTAAACTCATGATTGCTACACGCTTCAGTACAGACCCAAAACATCCCTTGTTAAATATAGCACAGATGCTAGACATGTCTCTGCCGGTAACCCAGCCCTGATCTTCTACGTGCTCATATTATTCTAGTACACACATCTACTTGAATGGAAATACAAAACCACCACCCCTTATATGCAGCTCCCTCTCCCCCTCTCCTCTCTCTCTCATATTCTCTGG
The DNA here is from genome assembly GCF_965207765.1 of Zootoca vivipara. NCBI lineage: Eukaryota > Metazoa > Chordata > Lepidosauria > Squamata > Lacertidae > Zootoca > Zootoca vivipara. The sequence continues at coordinate 62,599,096 of NC_142582.1, read as the reverse complement.
GCCCCAGTACCCTGTTCCCCATGCATTTTGCTCCTAGGCTATATTACCAGTATTTTGCTGCTCCCAAGCAGACCCTGGCAAATTCTTCTGAACTGTGACCTAATAATCTATGCAAATTAGGTTTGGGATTAGGCCACTGAGGGAGCATTCATATGTGACTGAGGCTACCCCTCTGGGCTCAGGAAGCAAGCAGAGCAGGCTCCATTTCCCTTATAACAGCTCTTTTGAGAAGATCTCTGAACCCGTGCCAGCTGCTGCCTTTTTTAAACCTTCCCTCTCAACTTCTTCATTTTAAAAGCATAGGATTGCTTCCAGGGTTGACGATATCCACAGCTTACGCTGATCTAGCAACCACAAACGCCACTTTAGTTGTGTTTTAACGACACAAAGAGCTGGTGTGGCGGATTCAAATCCCCACTCAGCCATGAGGCTCACTGGGCGATCTTGGGCCAGTCACTGCATCTTAGCCCAACAGGGTTGTTGTGAGAATAAGGTGGTGAGGGGGGCAGAGCATGGAACATGCCCATTTATAGGTGGGCTATAAATGCAATAGTAAACAAAGGAATAATAAACCAATCATGTGATTCACAGGAAGTGTTCTCAGAATAATCATGCAGAGTGCATGTGGCATAAGGCTGGAGACATTTCACATTGGCACCAACATGCCACATTGGATACAATGCTGTTGTATCCTTACAACAAACCTGTGAGGTTAGGATGGGCTGAGGGAGATGATTGGCTCAACACCGTCCAGTGAACTTTAGGAATAAGTGGGAATTTGAACTTGGCTCTTCCCAATCCGAGTCTGAACACAGGCTGTAAGTGACTTGAGAGGGCCTTTGCTTGCCATTGCACATACACATTCCTTTGACCCTGCTACAATCCGGGATCAAACAAGTCTGCCATGATTTTCATAGAATCATAGCATTGTAGAGTTGGAAGCGACCATGAGACTCATCTGGTCCAACTGCCTGCAATGCAGGAATCTTTTGTGGGGCTCAAACCCACGACCCTGAGGTTAAGAGTCTCACGCTTTACCAACTGAGCTATTGCAGAAGTCTGTGTAAAAACCTGGAAAACCTCCACTCCCCACCCCCCACCCCCCCGAGCTGAAAGTTAGGTGATTGGCAGGCCATGAGCAGTAATCCCATTTTCAAACCACCTTCAACTCTCTGGAAAAACAACAACACTATGGCTTGTCTTCTGCTTAGGTAAAGTGATTGTTCCAAGGAGACACTGTGAAGCACCAGGATACAGCTTGCATATCGCCATCATGGAATTCTTCAGAAGAGAGAAGAATTACAAGAACTCCCATTCACCACTTGCAGTGGCCCTCAAGCAAGTGCCTTGAGAGTGCATGGGTGCCACCGCCAGGCTCCATTTTTGCAGAGTGACAGTGCATGAGCATGGATGCCACTCTAGGTGGGGTTGCTGGAATCAGACATACTGCAGGGGTGGACACACAAATAGCCCTGTTATGGAGGCACCAGTTCACAAACATTGCACCTATACATGAGTGCTGCTAGGCTGTAAGCCAAGAGGTGGGTCCCAAGGCGCAGGTGCGATAGGAGGCCACATGACACCTAGGTCCTACCTCCAAGCAGAGAGACACTGCACAGGTCTTTCCCAAGGACATCAATCCCAGGAAGCCCTGCAAGATTCTGTCTCTTTCTTCTGCAACCGGCTCATTAAGTCAATATGGGTCACCAGCTTCCTTGCAGGCATCCTTGCAGCTTCCAGCCCTACTGATCCTAACTAGCCTTCACCGGCTTGGCAAATAAACAAATCCCACTGAAGGCTACCCTTTGTTCCCCCCCCCCCAAAAAAAATATTGCATGTGAGATGTGCAGAGACTTTGGAACTGGGCATTCTTCCTGCTGGGCTCTCTGGCAGAGCACAAGACACACATTTGGCAGTGCACAGCATTTTCAGACAAGTGAACCGGAATCAAGCACTGCATCCAGCTGGTTTCATCAAGAAAGAGGAAGGAGGAAATCTATCCGGCGCAGGAGCCGGTCTTACCAGTATCAGAAGCAGGGACGGACTTGGTCAGGATGATGTCTGAAATGACGGCTATAGTACCGAAGGAGAATATCATGGGGGGCACAATGAGGCAATAATGGAAAATGTTGGTCATCAGGGCCTGGGAGATGGGACAAAGCAGGAAAGCCTGTTAGAATGCCAGCTTTAGAATACAACAAAAACAGCAAGGTGTGTGGGGTGTGTGTGTGAATCAGTATCCAGCATGACATGGATAAAGAAAAAACATTGCAAGACCTGAATGTGACATGGCCCACAGAGCCCAAACTTGCCAATACACCAGTCTACACCAGTCATGTTTGTCTGACAAAAAGTGACCGGTTCTTAAAAAAAAAAAAGAGCTGAAAGTCAGTTGATCAAAGGATGGAACCTTATTGAATAAAAGACAGTCACTGGGTTCCTTCGATCTGAAACAGGCAGCTACTGACTTGAATCTGTAGTTTAGTAGCCTTTTTTTTGTTAAGTAGCTTATTGTTAGGTTTTAATAAAAGGAACCTACGCGTTCTGATTAGTGCCAGTGTCACAACCAGACTCAGCCAGTGTCTGGAGGCATTTGGATTTCAGAAAGGAGAGAGGCCACCTGACTTTTAAAAAACTACTTGTCACAAGTTCACTTAATGAGGCAGCAAAGAACTTCCTTTATCTCCCATTTTAAGCTGTGGCAAGTCATATGGTGATTTCCTACAGAGAAACCTTTGGCAGACACTGCAATGCAATTTGAAAGGAGAGAGGAACTTCCATCCGTATCTTTAAGTATTGGAGGGCAGTGGGAAAGTAGTGGTGTGCATGTGTGAACACAGAGCGAGTGGCCGGCTTCACTTTGGGCAGGGGCGGAGCAAGCGGGGGGCGGGGGGCAGTACGCCCCGGGCACCGCCTTGGAGGGGGTGTCGCTCGGGGCCGTGCCCCGCCCCGCGATCAGCGCCTCCAAAGCCACGCGCCTTGCTTCAGCTACAAACTCCAGGTAAAAAGCCCGCTCAGTGTGGCGGGTGCACCGCGCTGAGCAGGCTTTTTACCTGGAGTTATGTAGCTGGAGGCGCGCGGCTTTGGAGGCGCAGGGGGCGCCGATACACTGCCACACATGCGTCGTTACATAGTGATGCATGCGTCGTTCCGTAGCGACACCGCGCCCACCCGGGTGCATGGCAATTTGCCGCTCTGGATGTCGCGGCGCCTCGCTACGCCCCTGACATTGGGTACTCTCTCTCATGGATGCAGGCTGCAGATGTCAGCAGGAATGACCACCTACTCAGCAATGGTATCTTTGCAAAGCAATGGTATCCTGCAACACCCACCTGCCAGCTCCCCCCATCACCTCCCCGTGCTTAAAGATACTGGCATGAAGTTCTCTCCCTTCTCAATCACCACTTAGTGGCTGCTAAAGGTTTCATCTAGTGAACCACCTCAAGAGCTATGGCTGTTTTAAAGATTCTTCTATGATGTGATGTGCAGCTGCAGTGCAATTTCCCCAAATGGTATACACATCACACACAAAAACACCCTCCAAAAGCGGGTTCCCAAGGCTTCAATTGGTTTTTAAACAATGTTGTGGGGAAGAAATATGCCAGCCATGTGTGACATCTAGCTCAGCCTTCGCAGGGGCGATTTAAACAGCAGAGAGAGCTGTAATGTGGTCTCATTCAAGTGCTCATTACTAACCCAAGACTGCCTGCACAATATTTACCAGCAATATATTAGCACAGATAATTAAAGTCAAACCGTGCTTGTCAAAACAAACGAGCAGCAGCGCATTACAGAGTGCAGAACTGGTGTGTGTGTGCGACCTGTCTGGCCTGCTCACTTGCTAATGAATCAATTGAACTTTTGTCAGCCGGAATGTCTCCCAAGCATAAATGCAAATTAGTGTGCCTAAGAAGTGAATGTAATTATTTTCTTATCGTGCAGCTGCTCAAAGATCCTTCCAGATCTTTATCACCAAAACAAAAGCACTGAAGACATGCTTAGGCAGAGACTCTGAATTTGGGAATGCACTTATAACCCACTTCCAGAACTCCAGGGACCATCACTCTGTATACTTTGCCTTCCAAAGGTCTCAAGTTCAACCCCTGGTTATTGAAGCTTATTGGATAGACCTCCAATCTGGGTTGAAGCTGATTGGATAGACCTCTTATTCCTGAGACAATGGGGAGCTGCTCTGCTCAGGAGATCCATCACTGGACTAGAACAGGCTTCCTTAACCTTGGCCCTCCAGATGTTTTTGGCCTACAACTCCCATGATCCCTAGCTAGCAGGACCAGTGGTCAGGAATGATGGGAATTGTAGTCTCAAAACATCTGGAGGGCCGAGGTTGAGGATGCCTGGGCTAGAAGGACAAATTGCCTGACCATACATTTAAAGCACTCCCCTAAAGAATCCTGGGAAATAAGATGCTGTGGATTATAACTCTTGTGAAGAGTAAACTACAGTTCCCAGGATTCTTTCAGGTGTGAGTATCCTTTACATGTGCTTTAAATGTATGGTGTGATAGCCAATTGACCTACCTTATTGGTGGTGTGTTTGCTAGGGTCTGCCCAGCAGGGTCTTTTCAGAGGTGGCTCCCTGGTTGTGGAATGTCCTCCCTAGTGAAGTGTGCCTGTCTCCATATTTATTAAGTTTCAGGAGGATTTTTGAAAACATTCCTGTTTATCCAGGCAATTGGTGGCTGAAGAATACTGTCCCTGGCAACCCCAAGATAATTGGGTGGAACTGCTTTTAGAATATTTTTTAACTGTAATTGTTTTTAGAATCTTTTCTTTCAGTTTGTGCATCTGTGTGCTGCCCTGGGGTCCTTGGGGAGGAAGGGCAGGATATAAGTTTGATAAATAAAATCAATAAGTAATAAGGCGGCTTCTTACATTCTTTGTTTAGTAGTCAACTTTCGATCTCTCAGGGAGTCTGGAAAGATATAGGTGTGTTTGCCCACACCCAGCTTTTCAAGTAGCTTTGGGAACAACCCTTTAAATCTATATCTCCTTTCAAAGTGTAGGTGGGTTGGTAGGAGTTTTTACTGTTAGACGCCTTATGTGCACACACTACCTGCCTTTTTACTTTTTAATATCCAGTGGGGGAGAGGGGGAGAAGCCCTCAAATATTGCTGTCACTTCCTGCAGATATTTTGACAAGGTATTGACCATGAATGGGTGGCCACAACAACTTAGAACCATAGCCTTGAGAAAGTGAAGAAAGGACACAGGTGAAAGATGTGGTGTCAAAGGCTAGGGAGGACCCTCAAATGATGGCTCTCAAAGCTCGGGGTTCAAGCTTCGCCTGCCCACCTGACCTGATCTGCCGCTGCATCTACCATTTGCCTGTGGCAAGAAGACTTTGTAAATCAATAGGAATTCTTTTGTAAGCGAAACAAAAACTGCTTCCTGCCTTCTTCATTGCAATTGCCCTTGAGATCTTGATATGGGGGGGAAATTGCAACAAGTCCCAAACTGCTTCAAACAAGATTGCTGGGTGACACCTGAGGACAAAAGGCATGCATAGTGTATCACAGGGGTGTCAAACTCAAATTCATCGGGGGCCACATCAGCAGTTTGGTCACCCTCAAAGGGCCGGTTGTATCTGTAGGACTATGTGTCCACTCTTTATTATCATAAATTATTGTCACTGCATTCAATTATTACTGTTTTTGTAATAATGTAAGTAATAACTAGCTCTGAAAGCAGAAACATAGTCAGAATAATGGCAAGTAGATATTTAAATGTACAATTATTGTACAATTTATTGAAAAATGATTTTTGGTAACTGCACTGGGTGGTGGAGGCTCGCTAGGGTTTCATGCAGGACCTTTGCAGAGCTACTAGTACCTGGAGATGCTGGGGTCCTTCTGCATGCAGGACAGATGTTCTGCCAGTGAGCCACCACCCTTCACCAAAGGGACTGGCTGAGGTTGACTCACTGGAGCTGCTCTCCTGGTTCCAGGGTTTAAGGGCCAGAAGTATGAAGCAGCATCCTATGTTTCTGAGGAGAGGGAGAGGGAGGGGAGGGGAGGGGAGGGGAGGGAGGAAGGAAGGAAGGAAGAAAAGAGGGAGTGGGAGGGAGAGAGGAAGGAAGGAAATAGGGGAGAGAAAGAAGAGTAGGAAATAAGGAAGGGAATAAAAAAGGAAAGAAAAAGAAAGAGGGAGAGAAGACGGAAAGGGAGAAAGAAGGAAGGAAGTAGAGGGAAAGAAAGAATAAGAATGAGGGAGAGGAAGAAAGATGGGAAGGACGGAAGGAAGAAAGGAAGGAAGGAAGGAAGGAAGGAAGGAAGAAAAGAGGGAGCAGGAGGGAGAGAGGAAGGAAAGAGGTGAGAGAAAGAAGAGTAGGAAAGAAGGAATAAAGAAGGAAAGAAAAAGAAAGAGGGAGAGAAGACAGAGATAAAGAAGGAAGGAAGGAGAGGGAAAGAAAGAATAAGAACGAGAGAGAGAGGAAAAAAGAAAGGGAAGGGGGGGGGGTCGACGCCTTGATTCAGCGCCAGAAAAGAGCACGAAGGGACCCAGGGGCAAAAAGGATTTCCCGTGCAGCGTGAGGCAGCGGGGGTCTGTTTTAGGAGAAGTGCGTAAAGCCTCAGAGTTGCACGTTCGTGAGGCTGAGCCGCTGCTGAGCTCACGTTCATGAGGCTGAGCCACGGCAGGAGGAGGAGGAGGTGAGGCAAGAGGAGGAGGAGGAGGCGGCTACCCTGGTTGGTGCCCGGCAGCGCCGTGCAGAGAGTCCCGAGCCTCTGGGACGCAGCTGTGCTCTGTAGCACTTTGAATCCTCCTCCTCCTCCACACGGCACTGCTGGGTGCTTTGTCTGTGCTTCAGCAGCAGCAGCAGCAGCAGCAGCAGCAGCAGCAGCAGCAGCAGCAGCAGCAGCCGTTTCCAGGCGCCGAGCCATGGTAGGAGGAGGAGGATTCAAAGTGCTACAGAGCACTGCTGCGTCGCAGAGGCTCGGGACCCTCCGTGCGGCGTTGCCGGGCGCTGACCCGGCAAGCTGCCTCCTCCTTCTCCTGCTGCTGTGGCTCGGGGCGCTCCACGCAGTGCTGCTCCGGCCGCCTTTCTATCCCCCCCAGCCCCAGCTGTTTGTCGGCGCTTTGTCGGCACGGCGCTTCAGCAGCAAGGTCCCACTGCTGGGTCCCACTGGCTGGGGCGCTCGGCAGGCCACATGACGAGGTCTGGCGGGCCGGATTTGGCCCCCGGGCCTTGTGTTTGACACCCGTGGTGTATCATATCTGAACAGCGCATGGTGGCTCCCCCCCCCCTTAACATCTTGACACGGCAGCGAAAATGTTGCTCAGGAGAAATTGATTCTGACTGCAAATATTTTAAAGAGATAAGCAGCACATGAACTTTAAGTATGATGCTTGAGGCTTGCATTTCATAACAAACGTTATACCGTCTCCCTAAACAGATCTGAGGGGGACATTCATTAATGATATTTAGGTGCAAGATTAAAACTCAAGTCTTTTATATGATTCTTTTGCTCTTTTTATTGGTTTTTATTGCTGCTTTATTGACTATTGCTGAAGCCTTTTGGAAGGCTTAATAAAAAGTATTAATGAGAAAAAACAATTATTGATGGTGAAATTGAAAATTATCATTGGGCTGTCCGTATAGTTGGCCAAATATTTGTCCATCTAGGCAAGCACTGTCTACTCTGACTGGCAGGGTCTCTCCAGGGTCTCAGTCAGAAGTCTTTCCTATTATCTGAAACTCATTCTTTTTACAGGAGGTGCCAGGGGTTGAACATGAGACGTTCTGCATGAACTATGTGACTGAGCTATAATGAGTACTTTCCCCAAACCATAGTTTCTTCCTAAGGAAACCATTGGATATGGGGTGGTTTGGAAGGCAATGAGGCTGAACTCTGGCTGATCATTACTGCTCTCCATTTCCCATTATTTTTTCCATTTGCTACCCTAAACCTTTGCTGGGATTCTTTTCAGTGCAGCTGACCTCTCTGTTAATTTCAACTCTACATATTTTGGAGGCCACTGAAAGGAAGTGATTAGTTTGGGTGGGGCTGGGGGTTGTAACTGGAGATCTTTGTTAAATGTCCTCCTCATAAAAGAGCTGCAGAGCTCATAACATTGTTTTTATGTCAGCAGATCTATAAACTGCACACTTAGTTCAGACAGGGATATTCCTGAAGCTCAGGCCAAGTTGCGTCAAGATCGTGTTTTCCTCATGAAGAAACCCAGCACATAAACCGCCCCCAGAGATGGGATATTTTCTTGGCAGCTCCTCGATTGTAAAGCTTTTTCGCCTTGCAAACAGCACTGCAGCTGTACTTTCCTATCAATAGTTGTCGCGGGGAGGTATTTCTGGGCCCTTTAAGGCCTCTGTGGCAGTGGGGTGTCCAAGAGCCTTGTGGAAAAAATGATTGTAATCTCTGAACCAAGTTGATAGCAGAGATCCTAGGTCAGGGGTCCCCAAACTAAGGCCCGGGGACCGGATGTGGCCCAATTGCATTCTAAATCCGGCCCGCGGACAGTCTGGGAATCAGCATGTTTTTACATGAGTAGAATGTGTCCTTTTATTTAAAATGCATCTCTGCGTTATCTGTGGGGCATAGGAATTCATTCATATTTTTCCCCCAAAATATAGTCTGGCCCCCCACAAGGTCTGAGGGACAGTGGACCGGCCCCCTGCTGAAAAAGTTTGCTGACCCCTGTCCTAGGTGCTGCAGGCAGAAACCAGTTTGGGCTCAGTTTGGGCGCTCCACCATAGAGGTAACATGCTGTGATTAGCATGACCAGTTGAAAATGAAGAGAGAGGTCCTGCCCCTTTAAAAGTTGCATAGAAAATGGCATTTCAGCAGGTATCACTTGCATGGCAACTGTTAAAAGCGCAGGAGCCCCCTCCTCTTTTGCATCCCAACTCTCTTTCCAAGTTGTGCAGCATCCAAATAGACTGCTGCAATAGCCAAATCAGCTAAGCTTCAAGGGTTAACATCTACTGCCTATCTGCAGTCATGGAACCAAAGAAAGCATGTGCCTGTTTCCCAGGTGGCTACCCATCCAGTCACTGACCAGAGCCTCATGAGTTTTCAAACACATGGCTAGTGGTAATATTCAAACCATGATTTGAAGCAGAGTTTGCAACCTTAGTTGCCAGGGTAACTGGTAATTTAGGTTTGATGAGGCCCTAAGCTACTGAAGGTAATGGGGCCCTTTATATGTCCAGCTGTCCTTCGTCAACAACAAATTGTCGCTGTTTTCTGTGTTGAATATATGCTATATGGTAATTTATGGACCTAATGGGTATCTGAAGCCATTTGCACATAACAAAATACGTATTTTATCAAAGTAATTGTTGAACTGAAATACAATTAAGGAGAAGTATATTAATAGTTAAATACAATTGAGAAGAAGTATATTCATAGTGAAATAATTATTAAGCTCTAACTGTATGTAGACTTTATTTTATTTGTTTTTTTTATCTTATATTTTGGAAATGTACATCCAGGTTTTTTTTTCCTTTAATTTTTTTTGCGGTCCCCCAAGAGAGTGGAGCCCTAAGCTATAGCTTGTTTAGCTTATACGTATGTAAATCCGGCACTGAGGGTAACCATAATTTTCTGCCACTATTGCACCTGGAAATGAAGTAGGAATCTGAAAGGGGAGCTCTCGAGTCTGCAGTACATTCCCATCTTCCAAATGATGGTATGGAGGATCAACCACATTGAATTAAAATAGTGTGGTTAGATGTATTTTTTGTCCTTCTGGACAACGTAATGCAAACAGTAGACGTTTGATGACACTTAAAAAAAAACCTAAATATTGTTGGCTTTTATATTTTCTCCCAACCCAGGACATTCTGGAAAGATTTGGGAAACTCCATTCCAAGCAAAGCATCCTTTAACTTGCAAACATTAAAAAAAATTCCAGGAGGAAGTAATGGCTTAAATAATTGCCCCTTGTTTGTCCTAGTTGGACCACGATAGGATGCAGACTGTTGATCTGGAAGCCTGGTAGAAATTTTGGTCATAACACAAACACCCGTGGGAGAAATTTGAAAAATTGTGTGAATGGACCACCACTAATATAACACAACAGACAAAACTCCCGGATTATGTCAAACATAATACTTTTCACATGTTCACTCGCACAGCACCAAGTGTAGAGTATTCAAAAGCACAGACTAATCAGGTAACATATGCACGTCTGGTACCTTACCATAGCAACACCCACTCCGCAGAAGACAAGGACGCACAACATGATCAGAGTCCACTCTGAATAACGACTTGTCAGTCTCCCAATTACTAGGCCCTGGACAACCTAGGGAGAGAGAGGGCAGAGACATAGACAATGTCAAGTTCTCAGATGCTTCTAGCCCAGAGTGAATGTTTATTTCTGCACACAAGTACAGAAGGCCCCGAAACTCAGCGTTGTATCTGTGAGTGTCATCTGTGAGAGCAGGTTGCTGGACTAGCTGGGTCATTGGCTTGATCTTCTTAAGTTCATGCGCATGTCTGTGTGCACATGGAACAACTCTACGCTGCAGATCAATGTGTATGGCCCTGAACACTGTCTGGACAGAGACCACCCGGGATCACTTTGAAGGAAGGGCAAGCTGCAAACGGAGGAAAAGAGGAAATGAGACAGTGCAACCTAATCCTGAAAATAGTTCTTAAATGCACAGATCTCCTGGGAGGTTCTCCCTCTAGGTGTGCCATTTCACTATATGAGTAATTATAGGGTTTGGGGTTTAATTATATTTCCCCCACCCTGCCCTAAGGGATGGTTCCCAAGATCCCTAGACATACTTTCTAATAAACTCAGTTCCACATTGACACTATGCCAATTCAGAGGGGAGAAGTTCTTGTTAATCAAGCCTTGTAGCTGGGGCCATGGGAAGCTTTCTGGTTTGTGTGGCCCCTTGAGCTTTATTGCACTTGGTGCATGGACCTGAGTTGCATGAGTGTTACAGGTCGCTGGAAATCTTTAGTAAGTTCACTTGTGACTGGTGGGAGACGCAGCTCCCATCTTGTCTGCCTACATCCTTCCATGTGTATTCATATTTTTGTCAAATTTCATTAGTTTCCATTAGTTTTGAAATGAAAAATAAATCCTTGCAGGTTGTGCACTCATCTACTACGAAACATCCAGGCTTATCCAATTATCCTCTTTTAAAACAATCACCACCACAGCAAAACCCAGGAACTAGCAAACTACAGCAGCCTAGCCTTGAATGCCTCGATATTGAATACTTCTTTGTTGTTGGAAGTGTAACAGCAGGGATCATTCAGTTTGTAATGGAAAGGGTTAATTTTAGTTCCAGTGTTAGTCACCTACCCAAGGGAGGTGGTGATGGTGTTGCTAAAGCAACCATTTAGAATGGTATGATCTTCACTGAGGTAACGTGCCCTGATTGGCTGCGGAGTTCTGAGGGAGAATTTCTCAGTGGTGTCCAAACTTTTTTCAAAGAGGGCCAGATTTGATGAAGTGAAGGGCCAACCAAAGTTGTTAACCTTTTTAAAGGATTGAAGTTGTTGTGCTTTTATAATGATTTTACCCCAAAGTTGTTGAGCTTTTTTTAGAATTGAAGTTGTTGAGGTTACTTTCCCAGGAAATAAACTGCCACAGGGGCCAGTTTAAACTGACCAGCAGGCCGAATTAGGCCCCCGATGCGGACTTTAGACATGCCTGCTTTAGATGGATACTTAACTCTGTTCTTATCAAGGCTTAACTTAAAAGACAAAACCTTTATGAATAAAAATTATATTTTTTAAAAATAACCTAAAAGACAAAACCTCCCTGTTCTTTTCTCCTCAAATTATATATTGTTTTTGTTCAGTTTGTTCAGTAAAATGTCATCAGGATTTGTTTTCTCTCTAGCTTCCATCTGTGGCTACCTTTATACATATATGTGTCTATAAATTGTTAGTGGGCTGTGCATTCACTGGCTGACCAAGGTGGGGGTGGGGGGGAGCAGCCCGCCCCGGGTGCGCCGCGCATGCCCCAAGATGTGCACAGCCCCGAAGTGTGCCACGCCCCCAGATGTAAGCTGCTTCCGGTGCCGGAGCAGGTAGCTCCGCCACTGTGCACATTCTTCCTTCTCCCGAAAAAGGATGCTGGTAAACAAAAGGAAGAACAGGAACAACAACAAAAGAAATGCTCAGTGATGTTCTGTACAGTCATACCTCGGTTTAAGTACGCCTCGGTTTGAGTATTTTCAGTTTAAGTACTCCACAGACCTGTCTGGAACGGATTAATCCACTTTCCATTACTTTCAATGGGAAAGTTCGCTTCAGGTTAAGTACGCTTCAGATTAAGTACAGACTTCCAGAACCAATTGTGTTTGTAAACCGAGGTACCACTGTAATTGTATCAGAGTTGTATCATAATGACAGGCAAAAATGACAGGGCAGTTATTCACCTGTAGCAAACCAATTCCCCTCCTTCACCAATCGTAAACTCAACAAGATACCGCCCTGCACTGAAAAGGAGGGTTGCAGGAGTATCAGTAATAAGGGCTCACGTACAGCTGAAAGGTCATTTTAAATGACTGAGCAGGAAAGGACTATCTATCCCCAAGAACAATTCAAACTGCCCGAGGCTGTGCCCCTATGCAAGGAAGAGGAGGAAAGCACACCAAACGGTCAGGTCATGAACTGAAAATTTTCCTACGCAGAGGTAATCTGCTCAATACAATTGCAGAAACAGGAACTGTTGTTCAAACAACATTCTTTGTCCAACAAAGATATTATCTACAAGACCAATAAATAAATATATATATATATATATATTAGGAAACAGCCCAGGAGCTCTGCTCTGGACAAATGGCTAGCAAATAAGGAAAATGGAGCCCTTGGTCAAGGACACCATTTCCTAATTATTGCCCAGTCAGGGTGGCTATGGATATGAGTGGATCAGCTTCAGGCAATGTGACAGGGGAGAAGAGGCTGTGAAGCAGATATGAGAGCACAGATGACGAAGGCCTGTCCTTTTTTTTTTTAATAGTTCTGACCTCAGATCAGAACTGAAGCTCCTGATAAGAGTTAGCTGTGGCAGGGGGGTGCCTTATGGCAGGCACAGAGTTCAGAGTACATACATGTCCAGAGTACATACATGGGTATGTAAAATGAGAGTCATCGTAGTGATCCATAGTTAAAAGTAAAGGTAAAGGTAAAGGTACCCCTGACTGTTAGGTCCAGCCGCAGATGACTCTGGGTTGCGGCGCTCATCTCACTTTACTGGCCGAGGGAGCCGGCGTACAGCTTCCGGGTCATGTGGCCAGCATGACTAAGCCGCTTCTGGTGAACCAGAGCAGCGCACGGAAACGCCGTTTACCTTCCTGCTGGAGCAGTATCTATTTATCTACTTGCACTTTGATGTGCTTTCGAACTGCTAGGTTGGCAGGAGCTGGGACCGAGCAACGGGAGCTCATCCCGTCATGGGGATTCGAACCGTTGACCTTCTGATCAGCAAGCCCTAGGCTCTGTGGTTTAATTCCCAGCACCACCCGCGTCCCTATAGTTAAAAGTAGAAGTCGGCAAATGTGTCCTCTTTTGTGCTCCTTAAAATATGGCAATCCTATGTGACCTAACTTATTCCAGAGAAGAATCAAGGTTTCCATTGCTGCATTTCACTTAATTGCATCATAGTTCTGATGCATATGTGTGACACATTATAATGGGGGTGGGGGTGGGGGGAGGATGACCTATTAATGTGTCAGTGCTGAAGTGTCAGTACCACACATGCCTGCCTTTATGACTGTAACAATGCTCATGGTAATAGGAAAGTGGGGAAATTCCAAGAATAAAGCTGCCACCTTTTATTTGGGCAGGGTCCTTGTGCCTTTAACAACTTGCCTGACAGGCAAGAGATTCAGCAGGTGAAGACATTTAAAGGTCCATATAAGCGTATAGCCTACTTTGCTACCACATGGTCCTAAAAGTGGTTTACAAAACTGTAAAATAAATCATAAATACACCCAAACCGAACACGTAAAATTCAGTTCCCCATCGCTGTATCTCATACGGCAATATGCTTGATCCACTGAATTCTGCTTGGTACGCCTCTGTTAAAGCCATAGAATCCTTGCCAAATCTAGGTAGCAACACGTCTACCACCAACCATGAACAGTCACATTCTCCTCTTCAGGAAGACAAATGGTGAACTTCCTCGCCCTCCTGTCTAGCCTGTGAAAAGGAACTCATTAATCGAAAGGATTGAGCAAACTCCCATTTTCACAACAGCTCAAAGGGAACTGGGTGTTGAACTCTTAAACAGATTACAGGTTCTTGTTCACATCGCTTGGCAGTAGCTGGGAAAAGGAAGGGAAAGAGGTGAGAGTGTTACAGAGGACTGCAGAATAATTGCCATGTTAACACCCAAGCTTTGGCCTTTGGCCATTTCAGCTTTAATTCTATGGCATTACATAGGGTGATACAGAATAATGGCAGTTCAGAATCAGGCTGGGCACGTTCTCATGCAACCCCAGGCTTCAAGCCATCATTAGCACAACATTACAAGTAATTTGCGGCTCCTTTCCATAGAGGGTGGATGTGCAGCATCACAGCTTCATGCTATAATCAAACACTTCCTTAAAAGTGAATCGTCACTAGAATTGTGCACGTTTCCACACCACAAGGAGAGACCTCAAAGCGCTGCTGTGAAGGCCAGCTCCCACTGGAATGAATGGACAAGTCACATGAATCATCATACCTGCTCATCCGCCAGGTATTGCATGAAGCGGCGGAGGTTACACCAGGCTCCAGGTGTTTTATGAGCTCATTGTCACTGACTCAGCAGTGGTACATTTCACAGACAGAGGATTAGATTTTCTGTGTTACCCAGACTTTCCTCTATGATCTGTACAAGGAAGACAACAGTGGAGTCTTTTCAGACTTCAGTGAACCTATCTTTGGGTTAAATGCAGTACATTTCTGAGCACAATTCAAAGTGCTGGTGCTGACCTTTAAAGCCCTAAATGCCCTCGGCCCAGTATACCTGAAGGAGCATCTCCAGCCCCATCGTTCAGCCCGGACACGGAGGTCCAGCTCCGAGGGCCTTCTGGTGGTTTCCTCACTGCGAGTAGTGAGGCTACAGGGAACCAGGCAAAGGGCCTTCTCGGTGGTGGCACCCACTCTGTGGAATGCCCTCCCATCAGGTGTCAAGGAAAAAACAACTATCTGACTTTTAGAAGACATGTGAAGGCAGCCCTGTTTAGGGAAGTTTTTAATGACTGATGTTTTAATGTATTTTAATATTTTGTTGGAAGCCGCCGAGCATGGCTGGGGTATAAATTATATTATTATTATTATTATTATTATTATTATTATTATTATTATTATTATTATTCCCTGAGCCGTAGCCCGTAGCTCAATGGTGTAACATCTGCTTTACATCCAGAAGGTCCATGCTACAACCCCCAGTAACACTAGACTGCAAACATCTCCTGTCTGAAACCCTGGAGAGCTGCTGCCAGCAAGTTTAGACAGTGCTGAGCTAGATGGACCAATGGCCTGATTCAGTAATAAGGCAGCTTCAGATGTTTCTATGGAAGGCAAGCTCACCCAATGGATCATTCCCTTCCTCTCCAGTCCCCCTTTACCCTTTGAAAAGTATCTCCGGAGGATCATAGAAATATAGAATTGGAAGGGACCCCAAGGGTCGAGTCCAAGCCAGGATCTGGGGGACCTACCAAACATAGATAGAAGACATTTATGAAAGATTCCTCTACCCTATTTTGGGCATTTCCTTCCACCCATTGCAGCCGCATATGACAAAGCCCACAATGTTTGGTAGGGTCCCCAGACTCTCTGGAGAGACTTTTAGGGAACAGGGGTACAGGGGGCTGCAGGGGAAAGGAAAAAAAGAGCTTGCCTTCTGCTCATACAACCCAAAAGGCTCCCTGGGGACTCAACTGTTGAGATTTTCTGCTAGTGAGCTTTGGCTATTTCCTGTTGAGAGATGATGTTGGGAGTTTTCTGTTAGTAATCTTTCGATTTCCTGTTTCATATGGCCCCTTCTTGTTCATTACACTTTGGGGATTAATGTTCTGGAAAAGTGAAAAGTAGAATAGAAATGTAACTGGTAAGAAATAACCCTACAGAAAATATATATTAAAAAGGCTGCATTCTGATGCGTTGACAGAGGAGTGGGTTCAGGTAATGGGACTCTAGGGGAGTTGTTTCCTCCTGTACTTAAATATCATGCATGCACCCTCTGAACTGAATGCTGAATGCCTCTTCCTCTATGCTTCTGATGGCTTGTCTGTCCAGTTTGTGAAGCCATCATGCATATTTACTTGATCAAACTTTTATTTAGACCTTAGGGGGAAAGGGCCCTAGTGTTGTTGTTTTACAGTAGAAAAACTGTTCTAAGAATGGGGAGGCAATTTTATGATTGACACAAGAACCACCAGCTCAGTGGGTTTCCCTCAAGCTCAACACAGGAGAGAGGACTGTACTTCTGCTGCAAACTTGCCGAATGCTCTTCCATTTGCAGACTTGCTGTTGCATCTGGATGCGTCCAAAAAGACCTTGCCTAATTGAAAACAGGATCTCACCAGTTTATTGTAAGAGATATTGGCACCTTATGCAGTAATTCATTTTGTAAATATTAGCAATAATGAGAGAATATACAAAAGATCTCCTGAGTGGGAAGAGAGAAAAAGAAGAAAACTGGAGAATGAAAAACATTTTACCACAAAGGGAGGAAGTATGAGAATTGTGCAGACTCTGGGTGTTCAGCGGAGGCTGCAAGCAGTGTTGTGGGGCTGCTACTACCTATGGTACACCTTAAAGATGGGCAACTTGTGGCCCTCCTAGTGTTGGGATTCCAACTCCCAGGAAGCATGGCTAATAGTAAAGGATGATGGGAGTTGTAGTCCAAGGCACCTGGAGAGCACGAGTTTGCAGAAGGCTGGTAAAGATATACATGCTCACTTATTGTGCCCTGTCGTCATTTCTGTCCAAATAAATTTTGCAGAGAAATCTCCAAAGGAGACATTCATGCAGACATTCTCACACTTGTACTTTGCCACCTAAGTAGTATGTGAACACTGTACCCCAAACAGTATTTTTTTCCATAGTTCTCAACTTTTCCAGCCTCTGGCAAGAGCTGCCATTAACCTCACCTGCTAACATGGTACTCACCTTTCACTATTTAGGGTGGATTGTACCAATGAACTTGTCCTGTTTGCACAAGCACGTCTGCTTATGTGATGGAATATACCCACTCTCTCTTCTCCCCATTCCCCTAAATCTGTTTAAGGGTTTTCGCCAATCCTCTGGAGCAAATTTGGAGAAGGAGTGGGGAGCGTGTGAGTAAAGGAGAGAGAGAAGGCATGTTGCACAAGTAGAAGTTTTTGGAGGAATAGAAAAACTTTGTTGGATACCACATAGGCTTTTTACTCCTTGTATTTATTTATCTATTTGCATGCCACTCAACAAATCAAATAAAAAACAAGATGTAGAACCACAACATCCAAAGCTACAGGAATGCAACAGAAATAAATCTGCATCCCCCTTACATTCTTTTTCTCCTTCTCTCTCCCTTCAGACCCCTCTTTTTCTGCTTAACTATGGATACCATACGTCCATAATTCTCTGCACATATGGCAGCATCAAAACAGCTTTGCCCCCTCCAAAAAGCTCAACAACGCTCAACAACTTTTCTGTCTGAATTTTCACTGTTTGGCAACCCTAGCTTAACCCTCTCTTGCCACCTTTTTTGCTTTTTGCCAAAAGAAATGGGTGTTGGCACCTCTGGTGAGCTCAAACCTAGACTGCCCCAAAGCACAGCTTGTGGGGTCCCAATAGGGTTGCCAGACTCAATAGAGGACAGGACTTCTGTGCCTTTAATTGCCCTGCTCTCTTTTGAGTCTGGAAACCTTAAAGAGAAACCAGCAGACCCTTTGTTTAATTTCCAAGCAAAGGGTCTGCTGGTTTCTCTTTAAGGTTTCCAGACTCAAAAGAGAGCAGGGCAATTAAAGGCACAGAAGTCCTGTCCTCTATTGAGTCTGGCAACCCTAGATCCCAACCCACCAAACAAAGATCAGTAGCATATATGCTGTGTGACTTCATGACACTCAGCTGAAACTGGTGAAGTGCAACATTAGCTTTGCCAGTGAAATCCACCTGCTTTCCAAGCAAATCCCTTCCTGCAACTTTGCCTATGCCCACAAGCGTTTCAGGATGGGCACTTGATACAGACAGTGGCTACAGGCAGATACAGAAAGAAAGAACTCCACAGGGAAGGGCCCTAAGTGATTCAGCAACAGAGCAGATGCATTGCATGCAAATGTTCCCAGGCTTAAGCCCCAATATGGCCAGCTAGGGCTGGGAGAAGCTCCTGCCTGAAATCCTCAACTGCTGCAGCCCAACTATGTAGAGCAAGGTGGGGAACTTCTGGCTTCCCATATATTGCAGGACCACAGCTCCCTTTGTTCCCTGATCCTGACCACTAGCCATTGCTGGCTGGGACTG
Source organism: Zootoca vivipara (assembly GCF_965207765.1). Taxonomy (NCBI): domain Eukaryota; kingdom Metazoa; phylum Chordata; class Lepidosauria; order Squamata; family Lacertidae; genus Zootoca; species Zootoca vivipara. The sequence continues at coordinate 62,580,657 of NC_142582.1, read as the reverse complement.
ATGGATTCTGAAGGGTCACAGGTCCCCCATCCTAGGTGCAGACTCAGCTAGATGCAGCAGTGGTTTAAGGCAGCTTTTATAAGCCTTATTTGCATTAGACATCAGCTGAGCTTTGCTTCCCTTACTGTGAATTTGTGGGAATGAGTTTGAAGGATCTTTGGTTTAGGCACCCAGCTCGCCTCCACTTTTCAATCTTCCATATTGATAAATGTTTCTGTCCCACAAGGCACACAGGGGGGCTGCCTGGACCTCTTCTCCCCCACCCCATCCAGCCCCATTGTGCTTGCCTTTGAAACATAACCTCCTTTGAAGTGGTGTGTGTGAACAGAAGGCTCAGTTTACCTTAACAGGAATCTGCCCTGTCATCATTACACAAAAGAGGAAGGAAATAGTTTGCAAGTGACATAACAAGAGCCGCCCATGGCTATGTACACAAGCTGCAGGTGAAACAACTCTGTCTTTGTCCTCTTTCAAAGACAGATAAGCCTCTGAACCTGCAGTGGAAATATTTAATTGGAAACTCCCAGCAAATATGGCCAAACAGTAAAATCTGTCTTTCCTCTCTTCATGTGCCATTAACAATGGCTACCGTGCCACATTTCCACCTGATCTTTTCAGATCTGAAGGGAGAAAAATACACAGTGGAGATAAAATTTAACCTCCTTTTGGGATGGAAGTCAGCCTAGGGAGGTGCCTTCGATACAATTATTAATACATAATATTCTATCAGGTCTCTCTCTCTCTCTCTCTCTCTCTCTCTCTCTCTCTCTCTCTCTCTTTCTCTTTCTCTTTCTCTTTCTCTTTCTCTTTCTCTTTCTCTCCCACCCACTCACCCACCATAAAATATATTCATAGAAACTTGAAAGGCGTGCAATAACCTGTATGTTGGAGAGGTTTCTGATGAATACGGAACTCAAAGGCCAGAACTGAAGTAATCAGCTTTCAGCTTCAGTTCCTTCTACTAGTATTTAAAAATATCAGCAGAATTTGTGCAGTGTTAATCCACAAAGCACAGCTAGGAAACCAGAACTGTTGGAGAAGGTTGGGCTCTTGCCCTTAGGCCCCTAACCCTCTCAGGGTACAAGCAGTCGTCGTTGCTCTGTAAAAATTCAGTGGCCAAGTATGGCAAGCAAGATCATCCATCTGGTTTTGAATCTGTCTGTAAAGAACCCAGAGGCAGTTAACTTGTGACCCATTGGGATTGGTAGGGTAGACAGAAGAGAGGCCAGTGGTCCATAGAGTCAGAGCCAGAGCCAAACCCAGGCAGAGCCACAGGAGCCGGGGCCAAGGGGTCTTCGCCCTCCCAATTAAATATTTGAGGGGACACTCCCCAAAAGTTGATGGGCATTGCCATTCAAATGGTGTGTGTGCACTGCATCATGTGATTGATTATCCAGGGTGGGGCTTACCTGCCCTCCCCCATATTTTATCCAAGTTGCCACCCCTGGGCAGAGCCAAACTACCGGTATTTCTCGTTTTGTCTCCAAACTATGTTATACATTTACAGCATTGCCATACCACTTTAAACAGTGAAGCCCCCCCCCCAAGCGAATCATGGGAAGTGTATTTTGTTAAGGTTGCTGACGAGTTGCTTGGAGATCCCTCTTCTACTCACAGGGGTTCAATTCCCAGAGTTCCCTGAAAAGAAGGATTGACTGAGAACAAGAATGCTTGTAAGCAAGAAGATAGGTAGGTTAAGCATAGACTGAAGTTTGTGGGGCAGTGCCCCATTTTCCCTTCTAGACCAACCTCCACTCAAAGAACAGCTTGACAAGAGATCTCTTTCATGACATACAAGAGCAGATTGCTACAACCAAGGACAACCATTAACAAGTCTCAAATGTGGTTTTACAAATAGCACTTTTTTTTAGTGTTAAGAGACTAAAAATAATCTGAAGGGTGTTGACATGAACACACACGTGTGTGTATACAGCAAGGTCCTAGCCAGATCAAAACCCTGCCCTAGCAAGATCATGGAAAGAACAAACACAGCTGTTCGCTCTGATTTCACTGATGACTTTTAGGATGTCGATATCCTGCCACTAGAAAACAGATCGCCAGTCCATATTCACTGCACATCCGCCGTGCTGTTAGCTGGCAAATGGCAGGGTGCTTTTGTCACAAGAACTTAGAGCTGACTCTTTAGAACCACTGGAGGGGTCCTTATATGTGAAGCCCTTGCTCAGTGTAGGAGTTGACCAGTTGAAGGTACAACTGCTCAGGTAACATCTATGAAATGGCTACGCCAACTCTATACAGCTCCACATGCCTGCAAGGGCTATGACCCAGATGGTCTACATGCTTGCAAATAAAAACTTCAGGGTGAAAAGCTCGCTGAGCTCCAAGAGCACCTCTATTATACAGCTACACTGGCTTCCAGTGCATTTCTAGGACAAAGTAGTTTCAACCATTGGACCTGGCCTATTTATTGGACCACCTGCATCTGTGCCATCCTGCCCACACCACAAGGTCTCAGTGGGAGGGCCTTCCTCTTGTGTCCACCCCTTGGGTCTGTGAGGTGGGTGGCCATCAGAGAGAGGGTCTTCGTCATGGTGCTCCCATGACTTTTGAACTCCCTCCCAGTAGATTTGTGACTGGTGTTTACACTTAAGGGTTTTTTAGAAAGTATTAAAGACCTATTCGTTTCAATTGGCCTTCTCTTGGGGAATTTGCTGGATCGAGGCTGGAGTGGATTATGTTACAGAGAATCTGAATGGGTTTTATTCTTTTTTATATCATATTGATTTTCCACCATTACAATTTTTTCCCCGCCATTGTAAGCTGCTTTGGATGGGCTTTGCTTGGAAAGAAAAAGCCTAGACATTAAAAAAGAAAGAAAGTGAGTGCATGGAGGTCACACAGCAGCCAGAGTGCTTGATGGGTTTGTTCCTTCAACTTGGAATTAAGTTTGATGTTCAGATGAAAACGCAGAGTCTTAATAAGAGTGCACACACTGCACCTTCCTTCCTCTCTGATCCATACAGTAATAGCTTTCCCCCTCCAGATGTTTTGCTGGAAGCCAGAGCTCTATGGCAAGAAAACAGACGATTGGCTCATATTTAATTAAGCCTCTGGGCCAAATCTCAGTTTTCATTTCATCCAGTTGTGGATTCAAAATAAAAGCTTAGCACCGGCTGAGGTTTTAGAGGCTTTAGGTTTCCCAATGATTCAAATTGCACCCAGGTGCTGGGAAAGGGAGGGTAGGGAAAAGCCGTGATTATTTTTGTCCCCTTTCTTTTTACAAAGGCTGGATACCGGTAGATATCCCTTTCAGCTCATGGTCTCCAAAGAAGTTGAAACCGTGGAGCACTGTGGGTTGTGCTCTTATTCATTATTCAAATGCAGCTAATGATCACTCCTGTACTGATGCAATGTCATAAGAGAGCACACAGCTCTGAAAGAATTATATGAAAATTATATATATATATATATATATAATAATAATAATTTTGGTAGGGGGAAATGCAGTCAAAACAGCAATGAATGAGTGCTATATTGGAAAACTCTTGAATTTCCCTTAGGTACAGAAATATTGCCATGGGAAATGCCTTGGACATATTTTTTTTAAAATGGAAAGGCATTGCATACATGTAACAAATAAATAACAAATCTACTTATACTGGTACTTATATTCAGAGGCGTAGCAAGCCCGGGTGGTACCTGGTGCAGATTTTTTTTTATCACCCTCTGAATATTTTATCACCCTCTGATAAAAAAAATCTGCACCAGGCTCCCATCTGCACTGCCTTGGCTCCCATCTGTCCCCCTCCCTCCCTGGCTCGCTGTAAAGCGGCAAAGGGTGGGAGGGAGCCTGGGAGGGACGGGATCCTCTGCTCGCAGCTGCAGCCACGAATGGAGGATCCTCTACATGCGGCTGCGGTGGCGTGATGGCTGCTTGTGTCGCTGTGGCGGGGCACCACCTTGTAACCCCCGGAGATATGCCACCGGAAGCACACCACCCCCCGCCCCCCATTGCAACGCCACTGCTTATATTGCACACTTTATATTGCTTATCCACACTTTACCTTTCCTCTGCTCTTTCCAGGCACTAGCCACACTTTAAAGCTGTGTCTGATCTCCCCCTTTTTTGACCTGGAGTTTCCTTACAAAAACCTGCTCTTTAAAGCCGAATCGGAGCAAATGTCAATCTGCGGAAAACCCGAATTGATGTTTGTTCCAATTGGGTGCTAAAGAGCGGGTAAGTGTGGCTAAGCCCTTATACTGGCTTAAGAGACATCTCTTTTCCATAGGAATACTAGGGTCGCCAACTTTGGGGGGGGGCAGAATTTTTAGGAAACACCCTTGATGCCAGTCAAAAATGGCTGTCATGGGGATGTGGCATAACACAAAATTGTTGCTGTGGTAGCGCAACATATGAAGTGTCTGCTGCACCTGAAAGAGCAGAAAAAGAGGCAGGGCCACAAAGAGACAGGAACCCACCAATGGGGGAAAGGCATCTACATCAGAGCCACCATCATGCCCACTCACAGTGAGAAGCTCTTTCTACCTCTTCTCTGTTCAGAACAGAAGGAAGTGTGGGTGTCTACTCTCGGCATCCAGTGAAATGTTTTGGGGAGGGGGGTGTTATTCAATGTAGGAGAGCCTGAGCCAGTGCAAACACAATATGACCAAGAGCAAATACATTGCTGAAATTTGAGAGGTTATCTAATGAGACCTTTCTTGGATGCCATAGAAAATACTGGTGGGCACTACATGGCCCTCATGCTAGACTCCTGCATCAGGCAATATCAGACAAACTCATTGAACTACAATTCACAGGGGAAATCAGGGTCAGAGACAGCGTTTGGGGGCATAGAGCTCTACAGTGGGACCCCTCCTGTGCCAATGTCCTTCAGTGGGCTCATCTAACGTAGACACTTCCGATCCACATTTTTATTCTCTACCATGCTCCAGAGTGATGCTATATTGGGAACATTGTGAGAAATTAAAATGGTGTCTGCTTAGTTGCCGAGTGCTGGGGGTGTCTATAAAGGGAGCCACAGCAGGCATTGCCTGAGGAGGTTGTGCAATGATGCCAGACCTGCATAAATCCCACGCGAGTACATACTGTAGATAGACCCTCAATATCCATGCATCATAAGGGGGGGGGGAAGGACACCAATACTATTTACAGCACATAAAGGTGGTTGTGCAAGAAGATCCCAAGCGTGGAATTATTTGACCAAAGTTTATTGATGAATGAGCAACATCACCTAAAGAGGGGCATATGAATTGGATATGGCACACGTTTGAGTGACTTAAAGAAAAAAAGTGTGACCTATGTGTTCTTGATATCACAGATAGTAGTGTTTTGTCTAAGGGCCAAACTAGACGTGATGTTTAATATATCTTTGTATTTCAAAAGAAAAATTCAAATAGAATCAGCTTTTTTTTTCTGAGGGGGGGGGGATGATAATTCTCAGGATTGTAGATGTGGAGGGTGAAATTAATCAATTCCCCACCCTTCTGAACTCCAGAAGAAAAAAAATTCCTCCTACCGTAAGTGGTTGCCAATAGGGAATTTCCCCCAATGCAAACTGCACCTGTAGGGGAGGGATTTTCCTCTGGATCACAGCAGGGTTAAATTCTCCCTTCCTGCTGATTCTATTTGCAGCTTTAAAAACATGCACATAAAAGGCTGGGCCCTAAGGAGACTTCTAGTCATTGATCTGGAAGATGCCTTTTAAATACTGTACCTCATATGGCTAATCCATTTCTGTAAAACCAAGGTCTCTTGGGAGGCAGAGGGGGGATTTTAACCCCATTTTATTACCTAGTTTTCTTTTGGTGTAGGGAGCTTCCTCCTGGATGTATACTGGCACAGCTCCAAATAATTACACATCATGATGGTTGAACATTTTCCTTATTAGATTCTGCTTCTGGATTCCTTCCATGAGACTGCCTACGCCACTGTCATTTATTGGTACGCCTTGAGCAATTCCAACTTTGGTCATGTTCCATATTCTGAATGTCAGCTTCAAGTCAGAGCACTTTTAAGAATTATCCTTTTAAAGGAAAACAATGTGCTCCACAAGCCTCTTATTGTATTTCTTTAATCTTATTCATGGTCCTAGATCTTGTCTCCTCTTGCCCCTTCATCGTTTTTTACCTGGTGATCAAGCCCCAGAAGCCTTGCCAAATATTTATGAAAAAGAGGGGTGGGGGAGAAAACACTCACGGATGAGAACAAAGATAGAAAGCTTATCCAAATAAAAGAAATGAAAATAAAACGTTGGTCCACTAAAAAGGCCAAGAGCCAGATATAATCTTGAGCAAGTAGACTCGCATAACTACTGGAGACATTAGACAGACTTGCACCAAAAGTCACTTCTCACTAGTTCATTAGGGCTTGGATGCATATCACAATGTGGGTGTTAATCTGAAACCAGATCAGCAATGCACAAAGACATTGACACTGGCAGCATAAAACAGCAGTGGTTTGAGAACTGGACTTTAGGTCTAGGCCAATGTAACAAGCCGTGCAAGCAAGAAGGTATTTGAAGAAGTTTCTTCTATTACAGAACAGGTGATACAGCCTGATCTGAGGCTAGCGTTATCAACTCTATTTACACATGGCCATAAGAATTTACCATCTTCTTCATGTCTGTAGCAGCTAGAAATATATTGACACAATTCTGGAAAACAGCTACTAAATTAACTCTGGAGGCATGATATGATAAGACCAGGGGTCAGCAACATTTTTCAGCCGTGGGCCGGTCACTGTCCCTCAGACCATGTGGGGGGCCGGGCTATATTTTTTGGGGGGGAAATGAACAACTTCCTATGCCCCACAAACAACCCAGAGATGCATTTTAAATAAAGGCACACATTCTACTCATGTAAAAACACCAGGCAGGTCCCACAAATAACCCAGAGATGCATTTAAATAAAAGGACACATTCTACTCATGTAAAAACATGCTGATTCCTGGACCGTCTGTGGGCTGGATTGGGAAGGCGATTGGGCCGCATCCGACCCACAAGCCTTAGGTTGCCTACCCCTGGATAAGACTATGGGACATAGCTCTTGTGGAGAAAGTAAGGAAGCATCCTGGAGCACTAAGGAACCCAAAGACCAAAGATGATTTTGAAACCGTACGGTGTTGTTACATGTTTATTTAGTACCCTGGGAGGGACAACAATTGTCCCATCATCACCAGCTACTCACAGCTCACTCTGGGACAATCCGTTAAGGCAGAGAATAGAAGATGCTTCACAGATATAATCAACTCTACCCTATTGTACAAACCTGCTTAATGTTTTCACTTAATCATTTACATTGTATATGCATGGATATTTTTTTTGGGGGGGGGTGTTATATGGGGATTGCTTAAGTACTTCCATAAGAATAAAGTTTTAAAAAGAAAAGAAAAAAGAGTGCATTGAGCTCAGGTGTAAGGCATGTTCTTTGCATGCAGGCGGTCACAGGTTTAATCCCTGGTACTTCCAGCTACAGCTTCTTGCCTGACACCCAGTGTCAACAACACCAAACTAGGTGTCTCAACAGTCTGACATGGGATAAGGGATTTTCCTATTTGCCTAAGTTTGTGCTGCTGCATGAATCCTTCCTGGAGGATAAGGCTAGCAGTGGCTACTAGCTATGACGACTATGTTCTACATCTACAGTTTGAAGCAGTGCGGTGCTGAACACCCATCACTGGGAACTGCAGATGGGGAGAGTGCTGTTGTGTTCAGGTTGCTTCCCCAGAGCACATGTCAAGCCACTTTGAGAAAAGGATGCTGGACTAGGTCTCCTTTGGCCTGATCCCGTAGGCTCTTATGTTCTCAGGAACCGAGAGAGAGAAATAATAGAAACCTTAGCCTCCTCCTGGTTGGGGTGTTGTACATTTATTATCCAAATCCTGGCTGACACCCTGGCCTACGGACTAGATTTTGCATTTACTGTCATTTAATTAGAACTGGGAGGAGTCCAGGAAAGTGAGTGACATATGATTAACTCCATGTTGAAAGCCAGAAAGGCGGCTGTACTTTTGCTGGATATTCTTATGTACATGAATGCAGATGAATTACACACTTAAGAATGTACATGGATGCAGAAGAGTTTCCCACACTAAGCAGTAGAGACTGGCAGGGCTGTGCGGATAGGGTTGCATTGGTTTCTGCCTGCCCACACTGCGCATCGCTGAAAGATGCCAAGAAGGAGCAGCAGGGGGTTGGGCACTTTATGGATGCCATGTCAGAAAGGTTGGGTTGGCTCTGCTGCTGTTCCTACACCATGCTGAGCTCCCCACCGCCCTCCCCCTCACCATCTCAGTAACAGGCGACATAGGGCATTGGAAACTCAGAACAGTGCAGCCCCACTGGCTGCTACAGGCATTATGCATAGGCAGCCCAGACTTCTCCCCACACGTGAAGTTTGTGCAAGTCTCTGAAACAAAGAATCTCAGAATCTTTTTTTTTATTTTAAGTTTCCAGCCCTTATAGTTGCAGAACTATTTCTGGAAGATATAATGCCATGTCACATACACACACTCCGACTTGGGCCCCAGGTTATGGGTGCCCAGCACGAGCGACATGACATCATGATGTAACATAACATCATGATGTCATGTGCCCCGCAGAAGTCAGATTGGACAGCTTCTCCAAGGCCTTGATGCTTTGCGAGGTACCAGAGGTTGCATCGGGGGCCCGGTGGTAGGGGTGCTGAGCACCCACAACAAAAAATGTGGGTGCTCAGGCCCCCAGGGCCCCCTAGAGATGGTGCCCCTGCACATATATATATATGAAGAGATTTCAGTGGTTGTCTCAAGTTCCTGCTGCCTCACCCCATTTATGTCCAATAAGAACACAGAACATAGGAAGCTGCCTTGTATTGAGTCAGACCATCTAGCCCAGCATTGTCTACACTGACTGGCAGCAGCTCTCTGGAATTATAGGCAGGAGGAGACAGATATTGAACTTGGGACTTTCGGCCTTCAAAGCAGGAGTTAACCACTGAAATATGGTGCTTCCCCCAAATAATGGCCTCATCATCAAAAAAAGAAAAAGTAGAATAAAGTGTTTGTCACCTCTCCTTTGGCATTCACCAAGGCTGGGGAAATGATATGAAAATTATGTTATAATTGCATGTAACCATGTATGGAAATAACTGGCAGCTCTCCAGTTTGTATCTCTGATGTGGTTCCCAGTCATGAACAAATCACCCACCACTGAAGCCAAGTTGTTTCCTCAGCATGTGTACATAATAAGTGTGGCAGTGCTAGATCTTGATCGACATAATTTGCCCACAGTTCCTTCCTTTAGGAAATGGCGAACCTCTTTCAAGTCCGAAGGGGCTGCTCATAAAAACTAAAAACGCTGGCAAACACATTAAAACACATGCTTTGAATAGACAAACAAGCTTCTCATGACCATTAAATCAGAATGGCAGTAGAGCGAAGGGGCAATGTTCTTAGGTGGGAAGGAAGATGAACAGAGAAGAAATGGCTTAAAACTCTTGGGTGGGGTGGGGGGCATATTTGATCTGCAGATCAGCCACTCCTGCTTTAGAAGATCACTTATTTCATGAACAGCAGCAAAAAAACAAAAAGCAAACCTTTGATATATTGAAGAGGCACTGGCTCTGGATTGGGGAATTTTCTTCAGCAGGAGCATAACCCGTCCCCCCACCCGCCCGATCCGTACCCCTCCCAATCTTGTTCTTAATGTGGAATGTGTGCTATGAGTACACATAAACAAATGGTCTTCTCTTCCCACTGCAGCAGATGCCTCACTGTTTCTGAAACACAATGGGTGTGTGTCTGTTTGAGTTTTCATATAACCAAGCCATTCTTTTCTGAATGTATACACACAAACACAAAGGGAGATTTAAAGCAAACAGGATACTGATAGAATTGCCTCCTTCCTTTCAGTGATAAGATCAGCCACTTTTCCATCCTGAAGCTTTAAAAGAAAGTAATTCAAAGGAAGTAATTCACACATTTGTGTATTTCAAAGAGGTTTCTCCTGTAAGGCCTGCTATCTTTCAATCTAAGCAAAACTGTTGAACTGACATTTGCTGGACAACAAAACAAAAGGCACACACTCAGCAGAAGCCCTGTACAAAGATGTCTGCTTGACCAATGGGGTTCTCCCCTTTCTCTCCCCCATATTTCCCCTGTACCCCTGAAATTGGCTTCAGGGTGGGGGTCAGGAGAACCCCAGAAGCGCTGCATGGGGAAAGGAGGGGGGGGGTTGGAAAAAAATTTCCACTGATGGAATGAGCAGAGGAGCATGATGTTGAATTCCTTCCAAAATCACATGTATTGCTATATAGTCCGTAAACAATCAGAGCTGTACATGTTTATGGGCATCCCCACATGCATCCAGTTGGCCACTGTGGGAACAGAATAGGATAGGTCAGGCATGGGGAACCTTCAGCACACAGCCCAAATGACTCTTGGCAGAGCTCGTAATTTGGCTTGCAAGGCCATTTGGCCCCAGCCAAGCTGACCTGTCACTCAACATCAGATGTTCAATGGAACATTTCAGAGCTTTAAAGTGCCCTCCTGATGGTTGCTTTGCAGTGGGAGTGACATCTGGTGCTGTTTAAATTTAGTGCCAAGTACAAGTCCTGCTATTTTGGAATAAATCTGCTCTGCTATATAGCTCTCAGTTGGGAGTTTCCATGTGCAACCCATTTCAGTGGATTTGCATTCGGCACAGAATTTAAAAAACACCAAAGGTGAACCCCACTGCACAGACACAACCACGAGTGCACAGCTTAAGAAGGATCCTTTGCAACAAAGCTGGCTTTCGGCAATATTTTAAATTCAGTGCTCCAAGCAAGGCCTGCTTTTGTCTGGAGGGTTTGGACCCACCTGATGTCATATAATGACAGGTGAATACAGGAAAGGTGAACCCCACCCACCTGTCAAAATTGCTGGGGGTTGGCCTAGATGACCCTCGGGGCACCTTCCTAATCTCAATGATTCTATGAAAAAGCGACCCATAGAGGGGTGGGCCACTTACTGATCCTGTCCACTAGATAAAAGTAATCCCACCCCCACCCCCAAGATCAGCCTTTGCTCTTTTATTTCTTTTTCTTCTTTCCATTGAAGTGAAAATTACATTGTGCTTATGTTAATAATTTATATGATGGAGAATGTCTTAAAGCCTATTAATTAGCACTCTATTATTTTAATTAGCTCTCTATAAAATCTGCTAAACAGGAACCATCCAATTATAGTCAGATGAAATTCACCGACTTGTTAGCTTCCATAACCCTCAACACAATGGAGAAGAAAATGGAGCTATATAATCCAAAGCCAAAAAGGGCTGCTTCCTGTAAATGGATTCAGCAGAAATGACAATTATCACAGCGTCTGCATCAGATACCTTTAGACAGTTTTACATACAGACTTGGCTTGAAGGCTGATCTGATAAACCTCATGACTCTTTGTAAGCCATGTGCCTTATGCCCTTTTAAAGTGTGGGTTTTTTTGGAGGGGTGTTATTGGGTTGTTATTATTATTATGTAGTTTGTGGTTTTATATTTCGATTTTATTCTGTGAACTGCCCTGAGACCTCCAGGTATAGGGTGGCATATAAATTCAACAACAACAACAACAATAATAAAAGGCACGCAATAAAAATATTATAATAACTCAGCCTAAAAAGAAAAGTTTCTAGCACTCATGGGCTGTGTCCCAGAGAGCAATACTTTAGACATGCCTGAGGATTTGCATGTATTACAGGAGGATATTTGACCTTTTTCTGGGAGCAGCAAACACCCATGAAATACTGTATCACAAACCTTCAAATATCACAAAAGTATTTGAAAGCCCCCTTGCTTTGCCATGTGACATGGGAGTCTGCCGTTGAAGAAACACAAGTCCAAACTGCTTCTTGGGATTCATGCTAACAAACATTTTATGTTAGCATTGTGCCATAAATATTCAGAACACACAACTACCATCAACATCCCCCACCAACATATTGCAAAGAGAGTACACAGAGAGGATTGTATTGGAGAACAAAATCGTTTTTTTGGGGGGGGGATAAAAATGAAAAATCCTTCCAGTAGCACCTTAGAGACCAACTAAGTTTGTCATAGGTATGAGCTTTCGTGTGCATGCACACTTCTTCAGATACACTGAAACAGAAGAAGTGTGCATGCACACGAAGTGTGTATCTGAAGAAGTGTGCATGCACACGAAAGCTCATACCTATGACAAACTTAGTTGGTCTCTAAGGTGCTACTGGAAGGATTTTTTTATTTTTATTTTGACTGCGTCAGACCAACACGGCTACCTACCTGTAACTAGTACTTTGGGGGGGAAACGGAGAGGTGACCAATAGGCCTAACAAGCCCTTTTCACGCTTTCTCCCCTTAGGGGACAACAGTTGCACAAGGGGAAGGGTGGTGTCACACTTGCTGCCCCTACTCTCACCACTGTTTTCCTTCCATCCCCTCCCCACCATGAGGGAGAAGGTTTGAAAGGGGGAGCCTGCTCCATGTGTATACCGGTAGCAGAACCCCGAAGGCTGATATACAGGTGAGGCGGCCTAGGAGAGACGGCCTGTGCTGCTGCAGCTTTTCCACAGCACCTAGAAATTCCCTGTTCAATCTGGTCTTGGCCATTCCCCATACAGTATACTCTGTTTTTCTTAGCCGCCCTAATGTATGCATCTTTGCTTCCTCAAAAATGTCCCAGTCCAACGGCGACGCATCCCATTTCACCACGAGCCACCCTACCACCTCCACTGGAGAAGCAGCACCAGTGGTGGGGCAGGGCACCCACAGAGACCCTGCCTGAGGCGGTGGCTTCACCCTGCCTAATGGGTGGGCCAGACCCAGTCAGTCCTCACCACAGTGAAGGTCCCCCTCCCCCTCTGCACTGAGTGATCGTTATTGAAACATAGTGTATCTTCAGGCTGCAGGCACCCAAACCCCTGGCTGGACTTTCTCGAAAAATTTCTGATATGGTAAAAGACTTTGGGAGATGAGAGATCACAGCAGCTCTCGGTGCCAACCTCCTTACCATTTGAAGGATTCCACAATATGCCATCACGTACCCAGACGCCGCTGCTTCCAGGCCAAAGAAATCGATAGATACGATAGAAAACATGATCAGGAACACACCTGAGGTTAAGGAAAAGACAGCCTCTTTTTAGAAGGCAGGCGGCAGTGCTCAGCACTGCTAACTAGAGATATCAAGAACTGAGCATGGGGCACAAGCCATGTAAACTATGAACTCTGTAGTGGCCTGCAAAGGTGCGGTGCTGCTGCTCTCCTGGGTCCCAAATGCAGCATGTTGCCAGTGCTTACCTGTGGGAGAAGGGGAGTGGTGAGGTGCAGAGGGCTTGGAGCTTTGCGGTGTGGCAGAGCCAATCTGATGCTCTCACCCTTAGGCACCTGCACAACCCTCAAGCTCCCCAGGCCTCAACCCTCCTCCTGCAGTGAGCACCAGCAACACACTGTGTGTGGAAGCCAGGAGAACATTGGTGCTTCGTTTTTGCCACTGCTACTATGTGCTTTATCACCACTGAGCTATACTCTTCCCCCTTAAATGCGGTATATTTTAAAACCTGTTCATTTGGCATGACTAAAATTGCAATGGCATGTACTTTTTCTGTGACATCCCTTGAAATGGACAAGTCACTAAGAAAAACAGAAATGATACAGGGGAAACTACCAAAGACATTTGAAACATTGGTAGAAAATAATGATATAGTAAAGTTGATATCTGGAGGGTGAAAAACCCGACAGCAAAAGAATTTACTTATTATTCAGAAACCCCACACAAGTTGGAGTAGAATTGATCACATTTGGATATCAAAACAGTGGGTCCCTAAAGTAACTAAGGCAGAAATCTTACCAAAAATCCTGTCAGACCACAATTCAGTAACAATAACTTGGAGAATAGAAGGTAAGCCTCCCTATAGATGGAGAGGATGAATGATTACCTACTGGACAATGAGGAAATCCTAGAAAGAGCTAAAGAACAACTAAACTCATACTTTAAATTAAATTTGGGTAAAGGGACTGACGTAAACCCTGTATGGGACGCCGTAAGGCGGTCGTTCTTTATCCAACAAAACTGTATTTTAAAAAGGAAAAGAGACAAAGGTAACGAAGAGATATAAGTTAACAATTGGAAGGTAAAATGTAATTGAATTACAAGATGTTATTTCTGTGTAAAAATTAATAAAGATTATAAAGGGGGGGAAATCTCTTTCACACAAAGACATCTGAAGCACAGTGTAGTGGTTGGGGTGTTGGGAAAGGACTGGGAAGGCCCAGGTTTCAAATCCCACAAAATCGCAAGTTTCACTTGTGTGATCTTGTGACATACTTCCTTAGCACAGCAACGGGGTTGTTGCAAGAACAAAATGGAGGACAGAGAACTATGTGTGCTACCTTGAGCTCTTTGCCAGAAAGGCAGGAGATGATAGATAGATGGATGGATGGATAGATAGATAGATAGATAGATAGGTGATAGATGTGCATATATATATGCAGTCAGTAAGTAAATGTTTATCTGCACTAAAACATATACCTCTCACTTGCAGAAAAGTATCAATTTATGTTCTTGCACAGCTAACTTATGGAGTTAAGCAGTGAACACTAGATCATGGTTAAGTCTAGCACAGATGAAGTTCACATCTACATTGCATGTGCAGGGTAGCCAATCCACAAGAGCTTTAAAGTAAGTCTTACTGAGTCCAATGGGGCTTACTCTCAGGAAAGTGTGCACAGGACTGTAATGTTCAGCAGAAGCATGCTTTCCAAAGTGAGTTTCCATAATTAAGTGGACTGTGCTTTGTCAGTTTCTCAAAAGTTTTCTTGCTTTGAAAAAGAGGCTTTCATTTCCCTGCATTATCTCTCAGGGAATGTTAAGAGTTCTTTAGAACTTTGGTGGGTGTGGGATTTTGAGCTCGCCTCATCATTAAATGGTGGCCAAGGGTGTGTGTTCTTCTTTTCAGTAAGCATTTCCACAGAAATCAGCAGCATACCTGGCTGCAATTCCTGCTGTGAAAACCCCCACAGGAAGGTAATGTCTTACCCAGAAGGGCTGCAGAATGCAGCCCACTAGTGCGGTGATGTGTAGGATGAAAGACAAGATATGTCCAAATACTCATGAGTCACCTCAGAAGTAAAGCAACTGTGACAAACCCCTTGGGAGTATTACTGAAATTTTCACTCCCCTTTGATATTTTTCAAATGCAATTTCTTTTCTTTTCTCTAATTGACGGAGAACGGGGCAGATGGAATTGTCAGCACAACATTAACCTGTGTACATCACAGCTCTGCTTATAATATAAATACAGGCAACACTATAATTTGGGCTCTACATATGTGTACATTACTAAAAATAATTATATGGTTGGAGCAGTGAGATGAAAATAAATGAGAACATTTATTGGAAGGTTATCCCTCCAGCACTGAGGTATGAATAAGTGGATAACAGCCAAATCTCCTTAAGATGTAATCTCAACCCTTCTCAGGGTCTCAGCAAGTTGGATCAGCAGCCACAGAGGACAGAGACAGGCTCAGAAAGAGCACCAGAGCACCGGGCAGCCCAATCCTGTGCATCTTTATTCAGAAGAAAGTCCCACCAAGTTCAGTGGAGATTAAGGACTGCAGAGGAGTGAAGCTTAAAAAAAGCAGTGGTGGTGCTCATACAATTTAATTGTAAAAATTGCGGGATGTGACATAGGATTAGACCCAGTTTCTTATTCAATTATATAGATGGCTTGCTGAAAAAAAAGAACACACAAGTCCTTGTTTCGTAGGTGTTGACAGCAGCAAAAATACTATACACAAGTAAATGGAGATTACAGGTTATGGCAACTCTAAATGAATGGATTGATAAAATCTGGGAACCCATGTTAATGGCAAGGTTGACGCATTAGATGAGGACAAAATAACCCATTCAGTTTAATGTGCACAGGATCAGATTGAGAAGGGAAGATACAGGTCTGAGATAACAGCTGGAGCCAGAAAATTTGCTCACATTTGGCTTACAAACCCAAATTCTTTTTAGTTCAGTCTTTCAAATGTAATCTCTTCAAACAATGGCAGAGTATCTTTGGGGGGGGGGATTGGCGCCCACTTATTCAATATTGTAAGAAAAACATTCCATGCTATAACTGGCAATTTAAAGGGTGTTTTGTGTTGTATTGAATTGCGAGAATTTCTCCTTTATTTAAGAAGTGACGTAATGGTATTTTAGTGATAAAAGCACAGAGATATTGAGTTTAAGATATTGAAGTATATGTAAGTGGTACAAGAGCTGTCTGCCTAGTGGGGTGAAGCTTCAGGAATAGTTTGCTGTCAGGGGTGTCACTGTCGCAGTGAGGCAGGGCTTACGTGAGAGTCCTGGCAGAGCCAATCCAAGCAGCCCTGACCTCACCCCTCCCACTAAGCAGCAAAGGGCTACTGACTTAGCTCCACCCCACTGGGCAAGTCACTTCTGAAGTGGTATGCAGCATCTCTAATAGTAAAAGGGTATGCTTGTGTAATTAAAAGTTACAATAATGAGTTTTAAATATAGACACAAACTGGGGCATTATGTTGATGGTGTGTTTAACTCCTGTGCTAAGGATTTCCCCAGGTCCTTTTCAACACAAAATGCTACACCTGTTGAAATTCTCTCTTCTGCACAAGTATTAAAGCAGTAAGAGCCCTGGCCTCATTTTAATCTGGCCACCTGCTAATGGCCTATGATGCTGAAGGCCAGGAGGACATGGTATGGTGGGGCAGAGGCTGACTTCCAAGCAGAGGAGTCACTGCTGTTTACGTGGAGTGGGAAGATCAAGAGGGTGGCTAGGTCAGTGTGGTGTAAACATACCAGCAGAGTCAATCCAGTGCTCCTGACAGTGTGTTTGCACCACACCACCCTTATCTCTGCCCCACCACTCCATCTGTTACAGGTGGGGGCTAAAAAAACAAACCCCAAATAATTTTTGCAGCAGAGATTCTGGTGGTAGCCCAATAGACTCTTAAACTTACCACAGGCTGGCTGCCACCAGGTATAAACCAACCTAGCTCATGAGTTATACTGGAGTATGCAACACTAAGCATTATATAATTTGCAACTAAAGGAATACATTTTTTTTTGCTGAGACAGAAATACAAAACATGCCAATAATCCCTGAGCAACAATCATATCTGACTGGAGATCTTACTTTTTTTATAAAAAAATCTCACAGCACTCACCTGAAGGAAGTCCGGAAAGTACTTTGATTAAAAAAACATCCATTACTCCTGGAAGTTTCATTAGGCGAACAGTTTCTTTAAAACTAAATACACTAGTGGATTGGGACACACCTAGAAAAATTTAAAAAGTAGGTTAAAGTCTGGGAAACCAGGTGGGCACCAGAAAGCAAGGAAGTCATATGTTATCTGAGCACAACAGTTTCTTTCTTTAGGAAGAAGAGTTTGGATTTGATTTGATACCCCGCTTTATCACTACCTGAAGGAGTCTCAAAGCAGCTAACATTCTCCTTTCCCTTCCTCCTCCACAACAAACACTCTGTGAGGTGAGTGGGGCTGAGAGACTTCAGAGAAGTGTGACTAGCCCAAGGTCACCCAGCAGCTGCATGTGGAGGAGCGGAGACAAGAACCCGGTTCCCCAGATTATGAGTCTACCGCTCTTAACCACTACACCACACAGGCTGCAGAGTGGAAGGAAAGGAGATGGAAAAGTTGCTCATGTTTGGCTTGCAAAGCTAAATCCTTTTTCGCTTACCGTAGTCTTTAAAGCGTAATCGGTCGTGCCAAAAGGTCAGAAATGGTAATCACTCACCCTGGCGTGGAGCATCTCCTTTCAACTGCGGCTTTGTCTGTGCAGGGAAAAAAACGAGGACTGTCAAAGCACATGCGAGGCATCCCGTTAGTGCAACGTAGCAAGGAAAGTAAACGCTGTCAATGGAAAACAAACAAACAAAAAGGTAAAAGTAACTATTATGAATGCCAAAGCCATTCATTCCCTCAAAATCTTGTATGCATAACATTCCATTATTTAAATTTTACATAATATCCTCTTAATTCAGCAGCACATATAGGCATTTAAATAGTCTTCCAAACCCTGCCTTCCAAGATGAAGGGCACTTTGAGATCATTTCATCGTTTTACATGATTCACAAAGCAGTCTGAATCCTTCCTGCACCCCACAAGGGGGTGGGAGGTTGGAGTGGGCAAAGGTGTCCTTCCAGCCAGCCCTGCTGGCCTGTGCCAACCTACCAGCAGCTGCCACTGTATGGAGCTCCCTCTTGCACCTGCAGCCACTTCCGGAAATCCAGGAAGGCTGGGTCTGTAGCAGGAGGGCTACAGATGCAGCATTGGCCCTGCTATACCGCAGAGCCCCATCAGGTTGTGGGGCAGGAATGGGGAGTTAGGGTTGCTCCCTCAGGCTACAGCTCTTCACCTGTTCGTCTGGCAAAAGTCCCATTGAACTCTATGGGACATAATTCTGAGCGGATATGTACAGGGTTTCTCTGTAGGCGACCAATACTTGTATCAAACATGCACCTGACTTCCTCGTAATGGGCAGTGGTGTTGCCGATGAAAACTTCAGGAAAGAAGCAAACACATTTTTCATTTTATGTTATCCCAGTCAGGACAAAGCAAACTATGAAATGGCAAACAAGAATTATAAAGAGGAAGAAGGGAATGGAGTCGACGGGGCTTGATAGAGGCCCTGCTGCTGAAACTTAAACAAGAGGCCATGGGAAACCAGTCTCCTTTGTGGTGGCCTCATGTCATATATACCAAATCATCTCTCTATTGAAAAATAATTGTGTTCTCTTCTGTATTCACTGAGGTTTATTACTATTCTCCTTCAAATGCAGATTAAAACTGTATAAAATACAAAGGGCTGAGTAAGGCTGTGGGCACAATGATTGCCCACGTCTTACAGGCAATGTTTCTGTTAGTGTAACTGTGCATGGCAAGTTAGGGAACCCTTTTTTCAGTAGTGGGACGTGGTCCCTGATGTGTGTGGGAGTGGGATAATCTCTTGGGGGTCACATGCTGGCAGGGAGGCAGAGTCCATGGTGGGCAAGGCACTCTCTCATTCTGTTACTACCCGTTTCTCTGTCGGCCCCCCAGTTTCCTCTCAATTTCTCCTCTCCTTGCCATCCACATGAAATTGGGAGGAGGGCTGGTTCCCACCCCTTCTGCAAGGGAATTTGCCTTGGAGGTGAGAGGCAAAGTGCGGCACATTATTCACATGTATTTGCATTGCAGTTCACCATATCCTTTAGGAGATTTTTAGGAGACTCAGATGTTTTCTCAAAACAGATGGAGGAGCTGTGGAATAGCAGTAAGATGCATCATGGTGCCATTTATCGCTAAAACTCAAAAGCAAGAGTCAAGTTTCTCAGTATGTGCAACTGAAGAGCTTCAAAGGGCAAAATATACAAAAGCACTGCTGGAGATAGGAATTTGAACAGTCCACAGCAAATTTCTGATTATTTGAGAACAAGATCAGACTCCTGAAAACCACCTCAAGCAAACAGAGATATTTCAACAAATTGCAATCTTCTTGGGTGGCGTCAGCCAAAGCAATTGTTAACTTAAACCACAAAATTAATCCATTTACTCAGTGTCAACACTTTAAGACCTGAACAGATTTTTATCAGCTTCAGTAGCTGTTTCTGCTTGCAGGATCCAAAATTGCATGGGTGGGGTAAGGTAAAAGGACCCCTGACCATTAGGTCCAGTCGTGACCGACTCTGGGGTTGCGGCGCTCATCTCACGTTATTGGCCGAGGGAGCCAGCGTACAGCTTCCAGGTCATGTGGCCAGCATGACAAAGCCGCTTCTGGCGAACCAGAGCAGCGCATGGAAACGCCGTTTACCTTCCCGCCGGAGCAGTACCTATTTATCAACTTGCACTTTGACATGCTTTCGAACTGCTAGGTTGGCAGGAGCTGTGACCGAGCAACGGGAGCTCACCCCATCGCAGGGATTCGAACCGCCAACCTTCCGATCAGCAAGCCCTAGGCTCTGTGGTTTAACCCACAGCGCCACCTACATCCCCCACAGCACCACCTGTGGGGTGGGGTAGTCAACTACAATTCAAGGTTTTCATTTTCATCTATATATATTGCAGATTTTATCCCTGGGATTTCATAGAGCTGTCAATCTGAAATTATAGGGTGAGCACAACCACCCGTATCACTGAAAGGCACTGAAAGGCTTTAAACTACCAAACTCTCAAGCAGGGATACTGCGTCCCATTTTGCCGCTTCAAGCAGGGTCGGCTCTAGGGGTAGTCTGGGTGGCACGGGGCGCCAGGGCGCCGGCCTGGTAGGGGGGTGCTGTGCTGCGCAGCCGTGTGGAACCCGTGCTGCACGCTGTGCCCACCCATCAGCCGCAGCAAGAAACGGAGCAGGGCGGGGGCGCTGGAGTGATCTCCGCACCACGGTGCCCGGGTGCCTGACGTGCTTGAGACGGCCCTGGCTTCAAGCTAACCAGGAAGTGCCACCTTGCCTTGCTGCCACTCTCCCACCACCACATACTTGCTCCTGCCACTGCCTGCTCAGCTGCCACTGCACTCCTTGCTGCAACTGCCGGTGGTGGAGAACCAGCATCACCATTGGTGCCTATTCCAAGCAAGATGATGCTGATTTGGTGTGAGGCCCGGTCTTGCCCAATATTGGTGGCAAAGCAAGCAGGGCAACCTCATGGCTGGGCCAGCTTTCCTCTGAAGGATCACACATAGGCTGCAATGCTGAAAAGGTCTTCCAGGCCAACCCAGGTCTTCATGAGGGCCATTCTTCATTCCTTATCAAGCACAAGCAGATGGAGCAAGGGGAACTACATGACACTGGAACCAGATAACCCTGGGGTGGCTGGTTCCTGGTCGGGTCAGGAATCAGTCCCTCTTCACAGAATACTCTAGGAGCTATAAGCATGCTTAACAGTTTCTGGAATTCTTTGGGAGGGAAGCCATGACTGTTTAACATGGTTTCATAGTGCTTTAAATATATGGTGTGAATGTGGCCTAGGAGAGACTAAAATTCCCTGTGGAACAGCAAAACAAACAAACAAACAAACCAGCCAAATTACTTTATTGGGTTATTCCCTTTTTCTGAATTTCTTTTGGGTATTTAGTAGGAGTTGGCGGGCGAGTTCCTGTCTGCACTGAAGCTTCTAACATTCCATCCACTTGATAACAAAGACAAAAGTGGTCTCATGTTGACACATATTTTGCTGTGTATATTCAGGGAAAGTTAATATTGACAGCTTCTCAGAGCTTCCCAAGTCACCTGGACCAGCTTTCATACCACTGGCAGATTCCATTCTCTGTCAGCTGTGCAGGGAAACCAACCATGATAACAGATTACTGTGTTTGCAGTCTTGTGATGATTTTTCTAGGGATTATGTAGGTAAAGATAGAAAAGCTTTAAGAGCAACAGAAGTGATTAGAGACATACCAGGGACTCGCCTTATTTCTGAAAACTTGGCACGCCACACAGCCTCATGGTCCTCTTCCCATATGTGTGTGCATGGCACACAGAGACTGTGGTCTATTCATGATGGTATTGGGACAGTCACATGCTATTCTGCTTTCAATGCTGTTGGTTCCTTCAAAAGTATTGGGGCAGTCACACTGCTTCATTTCCAATCTCTGCATATATTGTACCTTCCTGTTGAAATCCTGTAACTTCTTATACCACAAATGTACTGGGTTTGTGCCTTTTTTGTCCTACTTCTGATGCGCTATAGCCCCTCTGGACGTCTGAGAGAGATTGAATATTTTGATTCTGGTGGTTTACTCTAGGCAAGAGGGTTTGCAGCTTGAGAGACAGTGATGCCTGTCTCTCTCTATGCCATAGGTCTCTCAAATTTCCTCTACAATTTCCAGAGTTCCTTAGTTCCTGTTGGCATTTTCTATGTAAAGGTGGAAGAAGGTATCAGGGTGTGGAGATCAACTGGGGGACCACCACCCTAATAAACAGGGACCCTGAGATCCCAGGGACAACATGGGGCAGTGTTTCTGTTGGGATATACAGGCCCCAGAAATATATGTTGACTAAACGAGGGATAGCCTTAAGGGCTCAGGATAGATATCTATGCAAGTCTCCTCAGATGTAAGCCCTACAGAGTTCAAGGGGGTATCCTCCCAGGTAATTGTAGCCTTGGTAGCGAGATGTTCTGGACTACACCTCCCATAAACTCCAGCCACTTGTCAATAGGCAGGGGTGGTGGGAGCTGCACAGTTCAAAACATCTGGAGTATCCCTGGTGCATAAGACTGCTGCCTAAGCTTGCCAAACTTCTAAAACTGCAGGAGGAGTCACCCCGTTTCTGCCTCTAACAACAGGCCTCATCCCACTTGAGTCTAGACCTGCAGCCTGCCTCCCCAATGACCTGTTAATCTGCTGGAATGCTGTGTTTTTAGGGGCATTGTCTGCTTATGGCTAAATGTCTTCCTGTTTATGTATCCCTTGGGTGAGATCCTGCCTCATAATACAGACGGACATCTTTGAAGCCCTCTCAAAGGATAAACTGTGTTGTCTGAGTCACAAGTATACGTAAAACTGAACATGGTGTGTAAAGGCTTCAACCAAGGAAAGGGTTGACTGGAGTGGAAGTACACTCACACTTGAAGGAGGCACGTACAATTCCACTGTCTGCCATAAACATTTATACTGCAGAATTGGTTTTGCACTCTGCCAGCTATTCATGGTTTACCACCTGTCAGGGACAACACTATTTAATGTTTCCTTGGTGAATCTCAAACCAACCCAAACACAGAAATGGTAACTGCATTTGTACAGTAATCACTGTAGAGAGATAAAACGAAAACTGTCGCTGGATGGAATGTGCTTATTTTCCAAGCAATATCAAAGCCACATCTACAAACATTTTCAAATGTTTATGGATCTTAAACAGTACATCTTAAAATAGAAAATAGAAAACTGAGTTTTCTAGGAATTGCAGACAGGACAACAATGGCGTCATTTGAAGCATGACTAGCACCATCATTTTGGGGTTTAGACACCAGTTGAAGACCCATATATTTAATTTGACAAAGGTGCACAGGAAATGGATACGTGTCTGGCTCATATTGTTTTAAGTTAAACTGTTGGACTGAACGTTTGTGTTTTCAATGTTTTGGTGACTGTGTGGCAAAGCCATCCTCAGATCACAAACAATGACAGGTGGTTCAGAACTTGAATAAATAAAATAAAATAAAATTTGAAAAACTGTTAGATGAGGTTAGCTGCTTATTCCTGCTTCCTATTCTCAATGCAAATCAAATTGAATACTTCCCATATATCCATGGAAGTCCCCCCCCCCCTTGCTGTCTTCCTGGCCCTTCCAACCTACTTTTTCCCAATCAGCTCCCCAAATCACCATTGTCTTTTTCCTGGCTCTTTCTCATGCATCCATCACACATAAGAAGAGTCCTGCTGCATCAGGCAAAATGGGACCAATCTAGTCCAGCATCCTGTTTTCACAGCGGCCAACTAGATGCTTATGGGAAGCCCTGAGTGCGACATCACTCTCTCCACCAGTGATTCCCATCAGCTGGCACATACTGATATGACACTTCTCAATATACTTTAAGTCTTGGGTTCCCCATTTGTGTTGGATGGGATTACTATTATCCTATAGGAACATGATGACAGTAAGAGTCTACACATGTGGTGAATGTGCCCACGACTGCCTTATCAGCTAAATGAAGGCTGCACCAATTCTTAGATGAGAGGGATCTTACCACCCTCATGAAAATCTTTGTAACTTTGTGGACTGAGTATTCCACATTCCACATACTGCAACATGGTCCACTCTATGCAGGACTCCACTTGAAGTTAATTCAGAAGCTTCAGCTGGTGCAATATGTTGGACCTGTTGAAATTAATAGACCTAACTTAGTCACATTCATTAATTTCACTGGGTCTACCCTGAGTCAAACTTAGTTGAATGCCACCCAATTTTTTTATTGTTGGACAGTTCCTGTTGGTCCTATCCATATTCGTGAAACAGGACTTATTTCTCCCTTTAACAAATCTGAACCATTCTTTGCTTGTTTCCATTTCCTCCTTCAATAAGGTCACAGCTGAGATCTAAGAACGTACAAACTGAATTTCAATGATTCATGCCTACTTCAAAACCAAGCAACATAAAGCCTCCATTCATGGCAAATTCAGCTACTTTCAAGTACCGCTTTTGACTAACTACATGAGAGCTGTAGGTGCATGTGGCTCGAAGCTCAGTGTTGCTCCATCTAATCAAAAGAAACATAGATTGCTGAACAACATAGCAATGAATCGTTGCATGTTTCACAAGCACAAAGTTAACAGGATACCCTTGGGCTGTTACAAGACATCTTTTGTCAGCCAGCTACAAATCTCAGACTTTTGTCTCCTTCACTGGCTATGTTTCAAACACCACAGTCACATACCATGGGTAGAACACACCAAAGGTAGAAATTCCTTAGCACCCTACAGGTATAGGTAGGCATAGCCAACATTCCAGATTGGTCATCAGGTACAAAGGAAGCTGTCCTATACCATGGTCACTGGCCTACCTGGCTCAATATTATCTGTACTGCCTGGAAGAAGCTCTCCAAGGTTTCAGACAGAGACCTTTCCCAGCCTTGCTTGGAAATACCTGAGACTGAACAAGGGACCTTTTGCATGCAAACCACGTGCCCTGCTATTGAGCAACATTCTCTGTTGTTGAAGTCCCATTCAGCAAGCATCATCCTATACAAAAGCCTAAAGAAACAGTCATCTTGTCCAATTGACATACAACAAAACCCTTCCCTTCCCATGCCTCCACCATCTGCTATAAATTCCCATGGGAGCCAAATCACAAGCCTGGGTGGAATTGTCAAAATAGGTGTGGTGATGCTATCAATGCAACAGTCAGATTTTTCTATCGTTGCTACACCTTGCAGCAGGAAATCCTGCTTAGGGGGGTGTTCTGCTTCAAGATACTAATGAATTAAGAGGCCAAGGCCTAAGTGCTTTGAGACATTACATAAGTAAAAGCAGCCTGTGTGAACTCAGGAAGGGCTGACTACGTCAAACTTAGCCAGCAATGAAGTAGCGAGCCCTTTTCCAGAGAGGAAACTAAGACAATGGGAAGCTGTCTAGCTAAATGCTCTCTTCAGTAAAATCAGCCCAAGCATAACACATCCCCTATTAAATGAATGAAATATTTTTGGCATGCTTTCCCAAGGCAATGGGGAGCAGCATGACGTTGCCAGCCAATTTCACTGCGGGAACTGAGAGCAGCAATTTTCTAAAAAAACTCCGGTTTAATTACAGGAAGAGAAGCAGATCAGTTACGCTTGACCACAATGTGGGAGGATTTGCACATTTCATCCATAACAGCTCAGTATCATTAAATCTGAAGTGTCAATTACTTTCATATGGTCTGAGCAGGAAAAATGCAGAGTTCAAAAATATCTTTGTTGATGTAAACCAGGTTGCCTACTTTCCCCTGGCAGGTGGACCTTGGGACTCTTCTTTTTAAAAATGCAATAACACAATTTTTTGTTGGCAGTATTTAATGGATTTTTTTATCCAGCTGGCTGAAAAACAGGCTTTGCTTCAAGTGTGTCACGGTCTTAAGATGGTGATTCAGGAAGTTCTTTGCAGCCCACTTAGGTTAAGTGTGTCCTCAAATGAGCTCTATTACCAATTCTCCTATGCAATCCTGGTCTAGTTGTGGACTTCGAAACACTTGAAAATGCAGAGATGGGAACCCTTATTCCATGCCTTCACTACTCAGTAAAGTAGGAAAAATTCATTCTTGGGGAATTTTGAGTTGGCAAAACACAACAAACTTTTTCTGGAGGAGTCATTTCAATTTTTAATAATAATAATAATAATAATAATAATAATAATAATAATTTTAAAAAATATTTATACCCCACCCATCTGGCTGGGTTTCCCCAGCCACTCCAAGTGGCTTCCAACAAAATATTACAAATACATTAAAACATCAGTCATTAAAAACTTCCCTAAACAAGGCTGCCTTCAGATGTCTTCTAAACATCAGATACCGGTAGTTGTTTATTTCTTTGACATCTGATAGGAGGGCGTTCCACAGGATGGGCGCCACTACCGAGAAGGCTCTCTGCCTGGTTCCCTGTAACTTCGCTTCTCGCAGTGAGTGAGCCGCCAGAAGGCCTTTGGCGCTGGACCTCAGTGTCTGGATTGAACGATGGGGGTGGAGACGCCCCTTCAAGTATACTGGGCCGAGGCCATTTAGGGCTTTAAAGGTCAGTATTACATTGATCTAGATAATGTGGTTTCTGGGACAAAGTTCCTTGGCTCTAATGCCTCATAGCCATAGTATTATATTTATTGATGTTTGTAACATACCCTGAAGTCCACAGATGCTACAGAAATATAGCAGCTAAAGATATATCACACCTACCTAAATGATTCCCCTGCTCTGTTTGCAATCAGATGTTATCAGCTTCACAGTAAGTACAGTTCTGCAGGGGAGATAACATACAAAGAATCCTGCTGGATCAGATTGAAGACCTGTCTCCTATCTCCCACAGTGGCCAAACTGATGCCTTAGGGGGAAGCCTAGAAACAGGCCGTTCCACACTGCAGTTTCTACAAATGAAGCATAATCAGGGGTGTGGGAAGTATGGGAAATACCCTCTGAAAAAGTTGGTGTGCTTTCTGAAAAGGACACCCCCAAAGTGCATGTGAGAAGCCAGCTATATGTACTAAAGAGCTTGAGCTGGTCCTGTGCTAGAACCTATCAGCCACATGGACCACTTTGATCTAGAATGCTCAACACTGTAGATCCAGAACCCCGAGTGAGTGACTCCATCAGAAGAAAGAGAACTTGAGATTCAGTTCACAGGCACCGTAGTCATTTGCATACTTCGTGGGGTGAAAAAACAGCCAGAAACCAATCACAACATGCAGAACTTTCACATAATCTAATGTGAACACAAATACAACACTTTTCAATGGAGACAGTAGCAGTCAGCTGAGAATAATCAAGTCCTTGCTTGTA
Source organism: Zootoca vivipara (assembly GCF_965207765.1). Taxonomy (NCBI): domain Eukaryota; kingdom Metazoa; phylum Chordata; class Lepidosauria; order Squamata; family Lacertidae; genus Zootoca; species Zootoca vivipara. Next base: position 62,553,704 of record NC_142582.1, on the reverse strand, counting down.
CTTCTTGTATGGTCCCTTGACATATCTTCATCCAAGCAAGCGATGTTATTTGTTAAGCAGATATATTTCTTGAAACAGTAGTTCTCGAAGCTGGCAGCATGAATCACGTCATTTAAACCGGGCAGAAGCCGAAGCCTTTAATTAAGGCTTATAAGGTCTGCCTGAACAGACAGGCCCTTTTGTTACAGTCATTAGGAGGAATCTTCTGTTACTATTTTTACAGCACCTCCAATTGGTTGCTTCCTCTAATGCTGCACATACTACAGTTGCCTTATGTCAAGGAAATCAAAGCAATACAAAACTTGTGTGCAGTTATCGTGTTACATCTGAGATGAGGAACCTCTGGCCTTCCAAATGTTTCTGGACCACAATATCCATCACCTCTGGCCATTGGCCATATTGGATGGGGCTGATGGGAGTTGAAGCCTCAAACATCAGGAGGTTTACAATTTTCCTAGTTTTATATGGCTTACAAACTGCATCCAAGGAGGCTTGCCTAGTTATCAGGCAGAAAAAGGGTGAGAAGCTCAGCTCAATATGTAGGATTGCTGAAGGGTTTTGTCATTGCTTTAAAGGCTGCCTGTGCAAGCTAGATGGGCACAAAGAGTGGTAAATCTAGCGGGAAAATTCTCTTCACCATTGGCAGGATGAAATAGGCAACTGACTTAAGCTGCAATCCTTAACACACTTACACGGGAATAAGCACCATTGAATTAAACAGGACTTACATCTGAGGAGACAAGGTTAGAATTGCACTGTTAGGCCACCTTCAAACTGATTTGAATAACATTGTTTGAACACGGATTAAAAACCTAGCACTGGAAATGCAGAGAGTGCACAATAAATGGGAGCGTGAACAAAAAAGATGACCTTTTTATTGAGCATTCATCCTGATATGCTCACACAAAGCTTAGAGTTACAGGTAGGTCTGCCGTAGTTGAAACAAAATTAAAAAAAAATCCTTCCAGTAGCACCTTAGAGACCAACTAAGTTTGTCATTGGTATGAGCTTTCATGTTAGACTAAGTCTGGTCTTTACTGAGCACTCAATCTGATTTATTAGTGGGAAAGTTATATGACGGACCCCACATCATGATTCCGATGCCTTTCCATTCATCATTCACTCATCCCATGCTTTTCAGCACATTCCCCTGTCACTCTCCTAACAGTCTGGTTTGATTGTTTGTTTGTTTAATATAATGAATTTGTTGCTCCAGGGCTATAGAGCACTTAGATTCACTTTATTTGTGCAAACCTAAATTTCTGGTACATTCTTGAACCCCATGTGTAAAATAGTGACATTCTGGAGGCACCCTTCAAACCAGCACACTGCTAATTTTGTGGCTCTTTTGGTTTCCACAGGGTGGCAAAGTAGGTTGCCTTGTTCTAGGGGCAATCCACTCTCTCAGGATGATGAAGAAAGGAACAGATTGTCTCTGTGACAGGGAATGGTTTCCAGCAGTCATTGCTGACATAGGATCCCCTATCCCACTAAAAATTCCTGTCATTGTTGGGTCTTGGTGGAGAGGGGGGCCTATCAGCGACAGATTCCTCTCCAAACAAATCAGGCCAGGGCTGAATAAAGCAAGCCTGGGCATGTCCAGCTTCCTTTTTGCTGTCAGCCTAAATTGCACAGCAACAGGACAATCACATCCTCATTCCTCTCCATCTGAGATAAAGTTCAGAGTCAATGAAAGCCTTATGCCAAATGGCAATTACATTTGAAATGGTTCCAAATGATAAAGTGGGGAAGAAATGTGAATGAGGCGCACAGCTATTCATTACTCATGTCATCTATTTATTTGGGATTTATTTGATAAAAGGTGTCCTTAATTATGAGGTATATCTACCCCACAGCTCTCCATTAGTTTTACAATACTGGCTGCATATTATGCACTATGCATTTAAAGTACATTTCCCCCCCTCAAAGAATCCTGGGAAATGTAGTTTAACCCTCAGAGCAACAAATCCCAGGGCACTTAACAAATTGCCAGTTCCCAGGATTCTTGGGTAGGGGGCTGTTATTTAAATATGATTTAAATGTACAGTGTGTATGCAGCCTGTAGCTTCTTCTAAAAGTCATATTATCAGGGCACCTTTTCAGCTTTCAGTGTCAGCAATGAAAGATTCTAGAAGTCTTTAAAGGTCTCACTGTCCCTGTGGTCACCTAAAGGCCTTCCTCTCCTAGAAGGTCTGGTATTAACGAATAATTCAACCCACAGGGAGTCAACCTACCCCTAAGAAAAGTGCTGGCAATGTCCTTGATTCAAATAAAGTTCAACGTAACAAACCCACCTCTTATTCTTTTCGTATTACAACAGGGTCTGTATCTTCTGTTTAGAATAGGGTCTCAGGAGAAAGACCTGCTGTTTCTAATGCCAATCGGATACCGGTACTTCAACAGGTACAATGTTTACCATGGTGGCGCTGTGGTTAAACCACTGAGCCTAGGGCTTGCTGATCAGAAGGTCGGCGGTTCGAATCCCTGTGACGGGGTGAGCTCCCGTTGCTTGGTCCCAGCTCCTGCCAACCTAGCAGTTCGAAAGCACGTCAAAATGCAAGTAGATAAATAGGAACCGCTACAGCGGGAAGGTAAACGGTGTTTCCATGTGCTGCTCTGGTTCGACAGAAGCGGCTTTGTCATGCTGGCCACATGACCTGGAAGCTATACGCCGGCTCCCTCGGCTAATAATGCGAGATGAGCGCGCAACCCCAGAGTCGGTCACGACTGGACCTAATGGTCAGGGGTCCCTTTACCTTTACCTTTAATAAGTTTTTATGATACATTTTTACGAGAGGTCTTCTTCATATGTTTTGTTCTTCTGAGGCCACATGCACACTTTACATTTAAAGCACTCTTACACCACTTGAACAGCCATGACTTCCCACAAAGAATCTTGGGAACTTTAGTTTGTTATGGGTGCTGGGGAATTGTAACCATGTGTAAGGGGTTTCCTAACAACTCTCAGCACCTTTAACAAATGCATGGTGTGGCTGTGTGACTCAAGTCCTAGTCCTATAAAGGGGAAGGTTACTTGCCCTTGCCCTTCCCCACTTAGCTCATCAGGCAGGACATGCAGCTTCTGCATCACAGTGGGCCCCAGGAATGAAATAAACTGCATCATTTCCTGCTCTGCAATGAACCCATGAACTCTGACGTGAAATTTCCGGGGAAATGGGACAGCTGTCCCTGCCTGTGGTCAACGGAATAACAGTTTGGCAGTTGCCGGAACATATTGTCTGTATGAAACATTCGTCCTACGTTCTTTGGGGCTTTGTTTTGCTTTCGCGATGCCATAGAAATCCTCTTGTTCATTGGCAGCTAGGCCATGTCCGTGTAGATCAAAGAGCTGCTAGTCATGAACATCGGAGAGAGAATATTCCGGAACGAGTCGGGGATGTGAAAGGCTTTTCTTCTGTGCCCTTCCATGGGGCTGGCATTTGCATCACTGAGCAGTGACATAAGGAACAGGGCAAACAAAAAAACCTTTATATTCCTAAATCTCTCAAGGCTGGTTCTTTTGCATATCTATAAGAGTCAGCTGCTGGAGGAGGAAGTCGAAATGCCATTTATTAGCTTTCACTTTTAAAAATACCAACAGCTAAGGCACATCAAAGCATGATGCACAATCTAGGTGGCGGCTAATTTACAGGGATTTTAGCTTCATTTTGAGTTGATCTTATGCGGGTGGCGCTGTGGGTTAAACCACTGAGCCTAGGGCTTGCCGATCAGAAGGTCGGCGGTTCGAATCCCTGCAACGGGGTGAGCTCCCGTTGCTCGGTCCCACCTAGCAGTTCGAAAGCATGTCAAGGTGCAAGTAGATAAATAGGTACCGCTAGAGCGGGAAGGTAAACAGTGTTTCCGTGTGCTGCTCTGGTTCGCCAGAAGCGGCTTTGTCATTCTGGCCACATGACCTGGAAGCTGTACGCCGGCTCCATTCACCCTCCGGGACTTCCAGAAACGTAAGGTCCCTACAATGGGGGTGGGGACCTTCAGGGTGCAATATCGAGGGCGAAAGCAACAATTGGACTTGCTGGTAGTTAAGGGCCCCTACGTTAGCTTACTGGGACTGGCATGGTTTGGACCTCTGGGGCTAGCCGTTACCGGGGTGAACCGCACTAGCTTACAAGTGGACGTGGACGCCATATGCAAAGAGTTTCCAGGGGTTTTCGATGGGGCATTGGGACGATATACAGGACCCCCCATTGCCCTACAGCTAGACCCCGCTGTACGACCCATCAGGCACAAGGCCCGCCGGGTCCCGTTCGCCCTGAAACCCCGCATAGACGAGGAATTGGACCGGCTCGTGGAGCAAGGAGTGCTGGAGCCGGTGCCCAACGCCCCCTGGGAAACTCCAATTGTCACACCCGTCAAGCCTAACGGTTCGGTCCGCATCTGTGCAGACTACAAATGCACCATAAACAAGGCTCTCACGGCTCATGCATACCCAGTGCCAGTGGTCAGCCATGTCCTCGCCACCCTGGCTGGGTCAAAAATCTTTGGCAAACTGGACTTGGCCCAAGCGTATCAACAGTTGCCTGTGGACGAAGCCACAGCAGAGGCTCAGACGATTGTGACGCACAGAGGGGCATTCAGAGTAAAGCGGCTGCAATTTGGCGTTAGCGTGGCACCAGGCATATTCCAGAATCTAATGGACTCTCTCCTTAAAGGGATTCCTGGCGTCACCCCCTTCTTCGATGATGTACTGATCGCCGGGCCCACACCAGAGGAATTTGAGGACCGCCTCCGCTCCGTCCTGCACCGTTTCCAGACGGCGGGCCTCAAGGTGAAGCGGGAAAAGTGTTTACTGGGAGTGCCGCAGGTGGACTTTCTGGGATTTAAGGTGGACGCAGAAGGGGTCCATCCAACCGGTGACAAGGTACGGGCCATTTGTGAGGCCCCAGCGCCCAAGAGCAAGCCCGAACTTCAGTCATTCTTGGGACTATTGAACTTTTACCATGCCTTCCTTCCCCATAAGGCAGCGGTAGCGGAGCCCCTACACAGACTCCTAGATAAAAGGGCCCCTTGGGTGTGGGGCCAGCGACAAAGGGCCGCATTCCAGGCAGTCAAGGACTTGCTCGTCTCGAACTCGGTCTTGGCACACTTCGACGAGAGGCTGCCAGTGGTGCTGGCATGCGACGCCTCTCCCTATGGCATCGGCGCTGTCCTGGGACACCAACTCCCGGATGGAAGAGAGGTGCCGGTGGCATACTTCTCCCAGACGCTTGCTGCAGCCGAACGAAACTACTCACAGATTGACAAGGAGGGTCTGGCAATCGTGAAGGGCGTAAAAAAATTCCATGATTTCTTGTACGGGCGGCCCTTTACCATAGTGACTGACCACAAGCCGTTGCTTGGCCTGTTTGCCCCCGAGAAGCAGACCCCCCAAGTGTTGTCTCCACGTGTCCTCAGGTGGTCAATTTTCCTTGCCGGCTACCAGTATGCACTAATCCACCGCCCTGGGAAGGCGATGGGCCACGCAGACGCACTCAGCAGGCTACCACTACCAGAAACAGGCCCCGACCCAGCGCCTGCGCAAGAGGTTATGACCCTGGAGCTGCTTCCCGACCGACCCATTCAGGCACAAGAAGTTGCGCACCATTCCACAAAAGATAGGGTCATCTCCCGGGTCCTGGACTGGGTGTGGCGAGGATGGCCCAGCAGCAGCCCCGGGCCAGAATTCGCTGGCTACACAAACCGCAAACATGAACTGTCGGCCCACAAGGGGTGCCTGTTATGGGGAAGCAGGGTTGTTGTTCCCCAGCCCCTCCGCAAAAGGGTCCTCACAGCCCTACACGAGACACACCCAGGGGTAGTGAGGATGAAGGCCCTTGCCAGGAGTTATGTGTGGTGGCCGGGGATTGACAGAGAGATAGAGGCCTGGGTCCAACACTGCCAGACCTGCCAAGAATCCCGCCCGGATCCCCCAAGGGCCCCAGTCCAGCCCTGGGAGTCCGCCCGACATCCATGGTCACGCTTGCACGTGGACTTCGCTGGCCCCTTCCAGGGAAAAACATTCTTCATAGTGGTGGATTCCTACACCAAATGGCTGGAGGTCGCACTGGTACTGTCCACTTCTACGGCGGCAGCCATCCGGGTACTACGTAAGCTGTTTGCAACCCACGGGCTCCCTGGCACCCTCGTCTCGGACAATGGAACCGCATTCACGTCAGAGGAGTTCCAGACCTTCACAGCGCAGAACGCCATCCGCCACATCCGCTCAGCACCATTCCACCCTGCCACCAATGGCCAAGCGGAGCGCCTGGTGCGGACCACCAAGGACAGCCTCCGCCGCATAACACAAGGGGACTGGGAATACCGCCTTGCCGCATTTCTTCTAGCACAGCACAGCACCCCAAGCACAACGACGGGCCGGAGCCCAGCTGAACTACTCATGGGCCGGCGCCTTGCAACTAGACTGGACCGACTTCACCCCGACAGAGCTCAGGATGAGGTAGTGGTGGGGAAAGGCAGGAACCCCTGGACATTTGTGGCCCAGGACCCAGTGTATGCGAAGAATTTTGGGGCAGGCCCAGCATGGGTACCCGCCACAGTCACCAAGGTGACCGGTCCCGTGTCGTACGAGGTACTAACGGAAGGGGGGCAATGTTGGCGCCGCCACTGCGACCAGCTACGGCGACGATTCCCAGGAGGAACCCGGGAGGAGAGCGGGACAGAGGGGTCCCAAGGGGACAGCAGGGCAGTGAGGCCTGTAGAGCGAGAGGGGTGGGCAGGGGAAGCAGAAGCAGTAGGCACAGAGGGGCGCCCCGAGGCTGGAAGGACACCGGAACCAGAGTCACAACCTAGTGGTTCAGTGGCGCCAGACCAGACAGCCCCGGCACAGCCAGCAGCCTCGGAACACGAGCCAGAACCAGAACCCCTGACCAAGGAACACCCCAGGCCACAACGCACACGGAGGCGGCCAGCAGACCTTGGGGACTATGAATGCAACTTCCCAGGCAGGACTGGAACTTAGAGGGGAGGGGTGTTATGTACTGAGCGGAATCCTAGAACAATAGGATTCAGAATCAGCGGGAGCTACCCAATCCAACTCCAGGTGGAAGTGAATCCGCAACCTGATTGGCCTGCTGGAGCAGCCAATCAGGCGGCTGGCAGAAGTGAATCTGCTACCTGATTGGCCTGTAGGAGCAGCCAATCAGGCTGCAGGCAGAAGTCAATCCACAATATAATTGGCCCACAGGTGTAGCCCTGAAGTAGCCAATCACGCAAGGCCCATTGTGTAAATAATGTATATAAGCAGATGGTTTTGGGAAAAGAGCCATTCGTCTTCTCTTCTTCTCCTTGATGAATATGAGCTGAATAAAGAGCATGAAATTCACTCTCGACTCCGAGTATATTTCACCATCCTACCTCAGGACAAAGGGCTGACCACAGCCTGTCCAATTCTATGCATGTTTACTAGAAGTAAATCCCACTGTACTCAGTGGGTCTCACCCTCAGGTAATAGTGAAAAAGACTGCAGTCTAAAATAATTCAACAGAAGCAGCTCAAATATTCTGCCAAAGACATCCAGGTTGGCAACTGAATCTTAAGTCTCATCCACACCACACATTTGAAACACATTTATATCACTTTAACAATCATGGCTTCTTCTAAAGTATTCTGACGATGGTAGTTTACCCCTCACAGAACTACAATTCCCAGCACCCTTAACCCAATGCAGTTCCTTGGATTCTTGGGGGGAAGTGAAGGGCATTAAATGTACAGTGTGGATGGGACCTCACTTCAACAGTGATTTGGGGACAATATCTTCCACAATGCGTAAAAGGAATCAGGCTATCTTAGGAGGTGGAGAGTAGCTTAGGAGACCCGAGGGGTGTCTGCCACCCCGAGTATTTGCTGTGTGAGGCAGTTGCCTCATTCTGCTTAATGAAATGGATGGCCCTACAACTTCCATCAGTCTCCATCCAGCATAGCCAATGGTCGAGGATGATGGCAGCTGTAGTCCACAAAATCGGGAATACACCACGTTGGTTACCCCCAGCCGTAAGAAGATCATACTATATCTGAGAAGAAAATTATCTGGTTACGCCTGATGACTAGGAATGAACAGAGGTATGAAAGAGGAGAGAGCAAGTCTTCCTTTGGTTCAATTTTCCTACTATAATAATAATAATTTATTATTTATACCCTGCCCACCTGGCTGGGTTTCCCAAGCGTTTAACCCAAGGCAGAGTTTGGTTTGCCATGTGGAAATGACACTTCACACCACCTTTTCCTTCCTTGTTGCGGCAACACATCACTGCCCAGGTAAATAGCAAGTTTGGACATGAATCGCGTTTCCCCCTGGTGAGCATGGAGACAGCCATTTATAAAGCAAGCTGGGTCTCAGCTGTAAAGGAAATATTCAGACTCTGGATGCTTCACATACCTTGGCATACTCACACTCAAAAGCTGGCAAGGTAATTGATGGGAATTTTACATAAGACAATTGTGGTGAAACCGACACCTGCATTTAGCCACGGAAACAGTGTACACTTGATATTTGGACCACAGAGATCTGATTGTTTGTTTGTTTTTAAAATGTGGTTTTAACATGGCAAGAGGAGTTGCTGAGGGGCAGAGTGTCAGGAAGCATTGGACTGGGGTGGAATGAGACAGGGTTTGTTGGGTAGGATTTGTAAACAATCAAAAACTGATGTTTTTTTTAAAAAAAGAAGAAGAAGAAGAAGCATGAACTGCTTTATGATTTAAGATGGGAAAACCAGAAGAAAGCTTGAGACTCAGTTTAACTTTGTAAAGAATGTAGACAAGACAGTAAAACATAGCAGTAAAGCATAATAAGCACACAATAAATGTCATTCTCTACCTAATGAAGTAAAAGACATAGGAAATTATTATAAACCCTGCTATGCCCTGAGAAACAAAAGCCTTCAGAGGCTCTAAGGCAGGGGTTGCCCCCATGGGCTCACTCAAGTAAATATGGATAGATAGGACTGCAGCCTGAGTGTTTTATATACGAACGTTGAATAACAATTACAGTATACCTGAAAAATATATTTTGAAGGAACGTTAAAATTCAGAAATATTATGTTATAACCTATTGCTTTGCACAGGAGGTTATTGCTCAGAGCAGGGATGGAGAACTTGCGACCCTCCAGAATGTGTTTGGACTCCAACTCCCATCAGCCTGGCCCGTGGTGAGGGATGATGGGATTTGGAGTCCAACCACATCCAGAGGGCCACAGGCTCCCCACCCCCACAGGCTCAGAGGGTTAATGCAGAGGATGGCAGACAGAATCCTAAATATTTAGCTTGAGCACTGATCAGGACTCAGGGAAGAAGAAGAATATGTGCCAGCAGATTTATGTTGCGCGGTCTTTTATGGACTAAAGTCAGATACGTCTGGTGAAGTGGACTTTAATCTGTTAAGTCTTTCAGGGGCCACCAGATCCTTTGTTACTTTCCCCCCCACTCAGCTACTCCTCAGGATGTTCTTACCTGGGAAAAGGAGAAAGCGGTGTGCCCTTGTGCGACAACACATTTCTCCAGGGAAATTGCCGGGTGAGGTATGTGTGCTCTGTCAGAACCTAAACAAATAGCTCTCTCTTGCAATGAGAGGTGGGACCAGGGAACGGAATGTTTTGCTGAAACTGAGAAAAGCATCCAGGACCTGTGGTTTCAAGTGCTCTGACCCTACTCAATCCCCGAGAGGAAGTCAAACAGAAATATGCAAATCCATTCCTTTTACAGATCCAGTTTGAGACAGCCCTTAGGGCAGGTGATGGAAACTTCTGACCCTCCTGATGTTGCTACAGTTCTCATCAGAATAATAATATAATTTATTACTTATACCCTGCCCATCTGACTGGGTTGCCCCAGCCACTCTGAGCAGCCAATGGTCAGGGGTGATGGGAGTTGCAGTTCAACAATATCTGGAGGACAAAAGGCTCCCCACATGCAGGCTGTTTCTTTCTTCTTCTTCATTTGGCCGATCTCAGGGTCATGAGTCTGAGTCCCAGGTTGGGCAAAAGATTTCTGCATTCCAGGGGGCTGGACTAGATAACCCTCATGGTCCCTTCCAACTCTATGATTCTATAATCATTCTACCAGTTGTTATTGGTGGGGTTTATGCTTTGAATGTTTTCTTATCAGATAGCTGTATTAAGTATTTTGGTTTGATTTGATTGCAACCTGCTCTGCGGTTGCTTTAGTAATGAAGAGTAGGCTAGAAACGTTTTAAGTGCTGTTGCACTCAGGTTCTGCTAGCGGGCTACCCAGACCCAGAGGCATCTGCTTGGCCACTGTGAGAACAGAGTGCTGGATTTAAATGGGCCTGATCCAGCAGGCACTCTCTGTCTCTGTCTCTATGATGTTGAGTTTGGGGAGGGAGGTGCTCACCATAATCTCTAGAGACAGTAAAGAGATAAGAATTTGAGCACACTCATAAATTCATGACACAAGCAAAGTTTGGTCAATTAAGAACTAAGCCAAGGGCTCTTCCATTCCCACTTAGGATCTCAAGCCCAGGCAGCTTCACATAGCTACCGTAGCTGGGGATAAGCCAAGCTGTTAATAAAAGGGCAATCCTTGGGTCTGGAATCCTTGGGTCTGGGAAGACGTGAGGTTCTCAAAGGTGGCAGGGTGTGTGAGAGAGGTGACAGGGAAAGAGTGTCTTTAGCAAGGTGCGCCGAGAACAAGGGGGAGAAAAAAAGACAAGAGATCCATCTTTGGTCAGTCTGGATGAAGGGAAACTGGGAAAGATGCCCTTGAGTACAGCATAGCTGCCAAGTTATCCCTTTTTAAAAGGGATATTCCCTTATGCTGAATAGGCTTCCTCGCGAGAAAAGGGAAAACTTGGCAGCTATGGAGTACAGTGCTGAATTGCTGCTGTGAACAAGCCACTCGAGATGACCATGCTGTAAGATCTGGACTCCCTCCATCTAAATTCAGATGTAAATATGTGAATAAATAATATTTCTTAAAGCTATGACAGCCTCTGCCATGTCTTCAATTCGCCAAAGGAACACAGACCCTGGGTGAGCACTTGGAACCCTGAAATCTTGCCACAGCTTGACAGAGATTGGGGGTAGAACACAACTACACACACACACACACACACACACACACAGAGAGAGAGAGAGAGAGAGAGAGAGAGAGATGTACCAGGGTGCAGGTAGGCCTTCTAGGATAAATGATCCAGAGAAGGGTGTAATCTTTAGCAGGCAACAGTCATCTACCAAAATTCCACTCCAGTTTAAGAACAGCCTGGCCCCATCCCATGGGAACCAGAGCTTCCAAAATGCCTTGTCATCAAGAACAAAGGATTTTTTTGTGTCCTGGGTCACCCATGCAAACTGCTTGGCTAATCAGCATAACCATTCTAGGCTGAGAAATACCAGCATTTCTACAGTAAAACAGAGAGAAAGAACGATTTCTCAAGCCAGAATGGGTAAACTGTCTCGAAGCAGAGCAGAGAGCTCTAGCCTTTTGCCCTGTTCCAGCCGTGGTCCAAGCTTAACCCCTTTAAACACCCACAGATTTTCCATTCCACCAACGTGATGGAGAGAGAAGGAATTTCGTGATTATTCTCCGGAGCCGATACTGCTAAGTTACAAGCAATAAACATGGAGAAAGAACGGCCTTTTGTAAGCAAGTAAGAATGGCACCCCATTTCATCTAATTAATAACCAGTATCACACTGCCCTTGTAGGGTGGAAAACCTCTTAAACCTATTGGCCGAGCCAGTATGGTGGTGTAGAACATACCAGCTGCTCAGGGATCAAAGCTGCCAGCCGTAGAAGCCTCAAAGTCTAGCACCCATCTGTACCAAGATACCGGTAGTTGTCAGTTTGGCTGGGATTCAAACCTCTTATGAGTACCATGAAAGAAGCACCTGTGTGGGGCAGGCCAACGACACTTTACTTTGTCATTTGTTGCCCACCTCTCTCCATACATCTCCCATAAATACATGCTTGATGTTCTTAGAATTTTGATAAAGTGTCAGGCATAGCTCTAGCGGCTTTAGTCCAAACGTAGCAGAGTATCGCTGCACAACACGGAAGCTTCCAGAGGTTTCAATGACTAGACGTCTGGACGCAGAATAACTATATACAGGATTTATTAAATAAAAGAAAAACAGAGTTTCTATATACAAAGCAAAGCAAAATAAATCCTTACTCTCTCTCTCACACACAACCATCTGATACAGCACGTCTCCTTCTAACTCTCACCTACACCACCACACAGAACAAATGTGCTAGCATTCCTTAATAACAGAGTTCAGTGCTGACCTTCAACCAATGAGAGAGTAGTTGCTATGTCTCTGGCAGAACTTGGCTTTCTGCCCAGTCTTAATTGACTCCCAGAGTTATTAGTTTGAGAAGCAAGAGTCTGATTGTTTCTCAGAGAACCAATTAAGAGAAACCTGAACAGATGTTACATGGGTAAGGCAGAGGAGGAATGAACAAGAGTGCAGAGGTGGGTGCTGACGATGTGCCCAGAGGTTTGGGAGGTGATGGGGAGGGGTCTGCCTCAGTAATATTGGATACCCTGACTGCCATGGGAAAGCTGCCTGACTTGCCTCCACCGCCTCTGGAAAGGCACGAGGCTAAAATGAACAGTGAGCTGGCTGTGTTAACTCTACCTCCATTGCCAAGGATGCTGTGCTGGCATCAGCAGACCTTGCAGACCCAGTCTACTTGTTGCAGACCCAGTCTACTTGGTTGCCCAGTCCTGTGACTTGGGGAAGCAACCACACAAATTACTGTGCCTGCCCCATCCTTCAAAAAGGGGGCCTAGGAGGCACATCAAGTGTTGGGACAATGATTTAGCTTCTGCCTAGCTATACATCTTAGACCTCTGGTCACTTCTGAACCATGTAACCTGTAACTTGATCTAAGTTTGGGCACTGTGTGTGGGTTGGGGGAAGCAACAAGGACTTCTCTTAAGACAAGAGTGAGTGCACCAATCTCAGGTGCTTGGCAGCCAGCCTCCCTCGCTAGCCCGCTTCATAGCATTTGGAATTTAGTGCAAGTGCCATGAACGTCAGCCACAAAATGGCTGCCATGGGGTGAGTGGCAGGATGCAAAATGAATACGGGAACGGCACAACACAAAATGGCTGCCACATCTAAGAGAGCAGAAAAAGCAACAGGAATACAAAATGGTGTGTGCATGCCACCTACCCTGGGGTGCAGCGTGGATTTCTGAGGGGATATTTACTGAGATGTTTTGCAGGTGCCATAGTACTGGTGAGTACACCTCGCAACAACGAAGTGAGCTCAACTCTACACCCACCAATATTCTAAAGGGATTCAAGAGTCCTCAGAAAGAGGCAGAGAAATGGAAGCTTATTTCGCAGGAGGAAATATACTTCGAGAAATTAGAGGACAGGTTTTGCCAGTTCAGACTGTCCTAAAATTCACTACCACCGAAGGACCAAGGACATAGGTCCAAGAGCCAAACAACAATTTTATCCTCTTCTGCATTTAAAGCACAAGTACAGTATGTCAGTGCCACACACACTTGAATAATAGTGACAAGAAAACGCAAAGTGGGCAGAAAACCCGAGGGACATTCTTTCCCTATGGCATCACAGCAAACAAACAGAAAAACCATTCCAGGACAGTGAAGCATGAATGCATAAGAGAGATAGCTGGTGGGACTTTATAGGAAATTATGCAACAATTAACACAAATGGGCCCTTTTTAAAACAAAACTTTGGAATGTGTTAAGAGGAGGGCACGAAGTTTGGCCAATACCGTGGTTTCGTTCACAGGAACTACAGTCTCCTCCGCTAGAGTCCTGCCAACAGCAAGGCCATCCCCATTTGCGTGTGTGGATGGATCTGCTCCCCCTGCCACCACCAACAAAATGGGACACTCTGCAAATTAAATAACTCTGCATGCATACTGGAGCACTCAGAGAGCTTGTTCAGAAGACACTGCAGATCTGCCCTTTTAAGATAAGAAATGCAGGAGACTTCAAATGTGGCTAGCTACCTTTGGCAAAGCAAGGCTGCAATCCTATGCATTCTTCCTGGGAGGAAGCCCCATTCAATACAATGAGATTTATATCTGGCTGAGCATGTAGAGGACGGCAGTGTAACAGAACACTGTCACAGGAGCGGGTAGTCCAGGAAGAACATTTATTTGCAAGCTCCCATTTTTAAAGGCAGCAAATGCCATTCATAAAGTCCTTCTCAAGGCAATTTGCTTTTATGCAGTCAGTGGCTGAGGCCACGTTCACACCATATATTCAAAACACTGTGATTCCACTTTAACTTACCCCAAAGAATCCTGGGAACTCTATAGTTTGCTCAGGGTGCTGAGAGGTGTTAGGAGTTCCCCTCGCAGAGCTGCAATTCCCAGAGTTCCCTGTGAAGAGGGAGCGCTAGGAGACCCGGAAAGAGTGGTTTAGCTAACATCTCTCAGCACCCTTAAACAACTACAACTCCCAATATTCTTTGGGAGAAGCCATGACTGTTAAATTAGGGCTGCCATACATCCAGATTTTCCTGGACATTACTGGGATTTCAAAGGTGTAATTTATATCTGAGGGAATTTTTGAAAAGGTGTGCTTTGTCCTGGGTATTAGGCAATCGAAAAGTTGTGGGGTTTGTCTAAAAAAATGCTTTCGGGGTGTCCTGGTTTTTACTTTTTGAAATATGGCAACCTGAGTTAAATGTATGGTCTGAATGTGTCCCAATTGTGTTTCTGCATGCTTTCTTCTTGTGTTGCTTTGATTTGTTTGGTCTTGCAGAAAGGACACTTAATATACTTTTGGAGAGGGAGAAGCACCCCCCACCCTGATTCTGCCCATCTTTCTCTCTTCCTTTCAACCCTACATAAAACCAGTTCTTTTTTCTAAAAAAAATGTTTAGGGGTACTCTCATTTTGACACAAGAAAACCACCATTTTATAGTTCAAATCGAGGGAAATAAATAATGCAGTAAATGGACAAAAGTACAAAGATTCACAAAATGTTTAGGGGTATGTGTACCCCAGCGTCCCCCCAGAAAAAAGCACTGCATAAAACCATGGTTTTTCCATGAAACACAGCCAAAGTAAGAGCATTTGCACACGTGTCCTTTTTTGTTCTCATTACTGTGTAAAATACCACTGATTTTTTTTGGTGTGTGTGTGTGTCAAACTTCCAGAAATTTTTTGGTTCCTCCCCCCCCACCACTGACAAATCCCCACAACAAGCCTTGATGGCAAGATAAAGTATGGTTCCTCTCCTTCTTCCCAATACATTTGCACCATCTAGTGGACATTAACGCAAAGCATCCTAAATGGCATTTTAGTTGGTCTTCAGCTGTGGCTGTTTCTTGACAGTGAGAGTGGTAAAGGTACAGTGGAACCTCGGTTTATGAACACCTCGGTTTACGAATTTTCGGTTTACAAATGCCGCGGACCCATCTGGAACTGATAATTCACTTTCCATTACTTTCAATGGGAAAGTTCGCTTCAGTTTATGAACGCTTCAGTTTATGAACAGACTTCTGGAACCAATTACACCCATGCTTTGGGTTAAGTACGCTTCAGGTTGAGTACTCCGCGGACCCGTCTGGAACGGATTAATCCACTTTCCATTAGTTTCAATGGGAAAGTTCGCTTGAGTTTATGAACGCTTCAGTTTAAGTACTCCACGGACCGTCTGGAACAGATTAATCCACTTTCCATTACTTTCAATGGGAAAGTTTGCTTCAGTTTATGAACGCTTCAGTTTATGAACAGACTTCCGGAACCAATTGTGTTCATAAACCAAGGTACCACTGTATTCTCTTCAGGGTAGCCAGATGAAAAGGGAGATGGGGCTCTTTCTTGCTCCTTTAAAAGTTGTATGAAAGGGGGATTTTAGCAGATTTGGTTGGGATAAGGGTTGCAGCCTGTTGTCTTTGTCCATGGAGTTTTCTTGGCAGGGATACTGGAGTGGCTTGCCAGTTCCTTCTCCAGGAACTGTTGGGAAAGATTGAGGGCACTAGGAGAAGGGGACGACAGAGGACAAGATGGTTGGACAGTGTTCTCGAAGCTACGAACATGAGTTTGACCAAACTACGGGAGGCAGTGGAAGACAGGAGTGCCTGGCATGCTATGGTCCATGGGGTCACGAAGAGTCGGACACGACTAAACGACTAAACAACAAGGGTTGCAGCTCAGTGGGCAGAACACCTGCTTTGTATGCACAAAGTCCCAGGTTCAATCCCTAATGTCTCCAGGTAAGGCTGGAAGAAGTTCTTGCTTGACACACTGGGGAGCTGCTACCAGTCAGTTCATTGCTGAGCTAGATGAAGCAGCAGCCCGACTCACAAAGAGGCAGCTTCCTATGTTCCTGTCTAAAGCCCCATAGAGGGAATTTCAGCTGCAAGAAGGGTAGTGGAGGATGATCTCTTTTGAAGCAGAATGACTGAAAACTTGTGTGCTGTTCATTATTATTAATTATTATTTATTAAATTGTTATACTGCCCTGTGCCCCGTATGTCTCAGGGCGGTTCACAATATAAAATCACAACATATATATATAAAAGAAAATACATAAAAAAGCAAGATCAAGTTAACCCAATAATTATAAAAGAGTGCTATATCTTCCCCACTACCATGAACTTGCTATATAGATGGAAAGGTAGCAGTTTGAACTTCTCCTCCTTTCTAAAAGGAAAAGTACACATCCGGTCACAGGGAAGAAGGAACACACAGTCTTCACACATTTCTTTAAAGACACAAACAAACCTAAAGGCTCAAGAAACAGGACAGTGGGGTATTTTCTATTTCCAGCCCCCTAAAAATATAAGATGGATGTTAGCTGAAGCATCATTGATGCACAGCCAAAGAACATAGAACCAACAAGGGGTAAAATTATGGTCACAAGTGTTGGCTGTAAAACAGTGCCATCTAATGGACAAATATGCTCACACTTTGCCACCAGAGTTTTAAAGACAGACGAGCCCCATTTTGCCTGCTCTGGACTCGGGTTTAAGTTATTCCAAGATTTCTATTTCCAGACTCTCCATATACAGCAATATCTCTTTGTATACACCAGGCACCCCAAACTTCAGCCCTCCAGATGTTTTGGACTACAATTCCCATCATCCCTGACCACTGGTCCTGTTAGCTAGGGATCATGGGAGTTGTAGGCCAAAACATCTGGATGGTCACAGTTTGGGGATGCCAGGTCTACACTTATTTCAAACCAAGATTATTTCCCCATAAATTATACACATAGTCCAACAATATAAAATTATATGTTCAATTCTGCTTTTCAATTAATATTTGCGATGAGAGTGCATAGTTGTAACGTGTGTTGGGGTGAAATAAATTTGCTCAGTTGCCTTACACACTACAGTGGTATATCAGTTTACAAACTTAATCTATTCCTGAAGTCTTAAACTGAGACGCGCTTTTCCTAATGAGGCCTCCAGCCACTGGAGCCCTTCCACCATTCGGCTTCCATTCTTAGACTGAGGTAAAGTTCACAAACTGGGACACTACTTCTGGTTTTGCGGAGTTTGTAAACCAAATAGTTTGTAAACAGGGCTGTTCTTACACTGAGGTACCACTGTATTGGATTATAATGGGCACCAACCACATACACCTTAAATCTGTAGTGTAGAAAACCGTCATGAGATATGCAGAAATCTCTGATAATAATAGCCCTGCCATTGCACACTTACTCAGAAGTAAGTTCGACTGGCTTCAGTGGGACTCATTCCCAAATGAATGAGCATGGATTAAAAGCAGCACAACTGTGTTCTGGGTTGTGGACTTTGACCCTTTACAGCTTTGTGCATACTGCTACTTGAGATTACCTCAGAACCTCCATTTTTGGCCATTGTGAAGGAGAACAATTGATTCCTTTAAAAATAGGACATTATGGTCAACTGAAACAAGACATGACCACTCACCCAAATTTTGAGGTTAAGGTGCCACCCAAGGAAGCTCCAACGATCATTCCTACCCCAAAACATAGTCCAAGCTTTCCTAAAGCATCAACACGTTCGTCAGCGGTCGTCAAATCTGTTATCAACATTTGAGCACCTATTTAAAAAATGGAGGGGAAACCCAGGTTAATCGTGTACCATCTAAAATCTTTGCTCTTCCTTTTAAAAATATGATAATGAGCATTTCAGAGGCAGTGTTCTTGGGTGAATACCATGATGAACCATGGATTCGTTACACCCCCAAATCAATAGTTTGACAAGTTTTATGAATGTGGGTGCTTTAGTTCACAAGGGAGGTACTGCAAGAAGATTGGTCTGTGGCCATTTCGTAAGACGGCTTCTTACCACAGACATATGCCAACCTGCCTGAGAAGCGAAAAACTTCCTCTCATCCCCTGCCTTGGGAGATCAACTCCAGATTGCTCCCAGTATCGACCAGACCTTAACTCACATCGTCCCCATGCGCATGAGCAGCAGTTTCTTAGTTTGACTCTGGGAGCCAAAGCCCTGGAGTCGACCGATGCTAATGCTTGCATCATCTAATAGCATCACCTGGTAGTCCATGCATGAAGATGGAGGGGACCCTGGACAGAAAGAGCAGAGGGACACTGGTGGACACAGACAGGAGCAAGAAGAACAGAGATCCAGCCATGTATGAGATGGCCAAGGCAGTCTTGGCTCCAAACTGGTCAGCAAACCTGGCAGAGAAAGAGATGCAGCATCTTCAGAAACAGAACAGGGTGTGCAGCAATCAAAGCAGAACTCCACCAAACTGTAGATGTTCTTCTAGCCTTTCAAGATAAACACAGGTCCTAGGGAAGGTTGGCTGTTCAATAGGGCTGATGAGGAGTGCCTGGGTGGGGCTGGGTCCTCCACTACCTCCAACTCTCCCTCCCTCCCACCTCTGCTGCCTTGCCTCCTCTTCATGGCAATGGTGGCAGCAGTGTCCCCTCCTCCTCCCTCCTGGCTTCCTTTTTTGGTGAGCAGGTGTGTGTTCTGCTGCAGAGGCAGGAGAAACCTCTCCCCAACCCAGGTTACATTTCCCCCTTTTGCTGACGCTTTAGTGGCAGCACTGTTAGTGGAGCCCCATTCGATAGGCAGAAGTCAGCAGGTCCAGCCAGGAAGTGGGGCTGCTGGCTGTGGCCACTGGTGCCAGGCACAAGGGACCCCAAAGCACTGGGGAGGTCACCCCATTCGCTCACTTCCCAGGAAAAACTCTGCTAATTAGCATAAGGTTACCAGATCTTTTCCCAATGAATCCGGGGACACTTTTCAACTTCAATAGGAATGATAGGATTTTGTCAGGGGAATGATTTGTAAATCCGGGAACTGTCCCCGGGAAACGGGGACGTCTGGTAACCTTAAATTACCATCCACTCAAGGTAGGCTATCAGTTCCATAGGCATCCAGGCCCACCCCACCCCCCCAATGCAGGAATATGCAGCTGTCCCATACAGAGATGGAACCTGCAACCTTGGTATTATCAGCACTACACTCTAACTAACTGAGCTATCCAGCCTCCAAATTATAATCCTCCTAATCCGACATTACAGATATCATCCTTGTCCACGGATTGATGTACCGGTATTTTGAAAGGCAAGGTTTGCAATCATCTGAAGAAGTGTGCATGCACACGAAAGCTCATACCAATGACAAACTTAGTTGGTCTCTAAGGTGCTACTGGGAAGAATTTTTTTATTTTGCAATCATCTTGTCAGCATTCAAATCTATGACTTATTCCCCACATTCAACATCCAATTAAAAATACAAAAGAAATGGAAATGAATGCTGGCCTTGCTATGCAGCTTCCTCCCTCCCTTTTCTATCATTAACAGCTACTTGTGTGTAGACAGTCTTATTAACAGTTCCTGCATTGGCTAATATCCAGCGGCAATCAGAACATTAAAAAAAATAGGGGAATATAGAGTTGGTTAGTATACAATACAGTAGTAAAAGAGCCTTTCATTCCCCTGCTACCAGTATAGGAAATCCAGATGGCTATTTAAATTATTTCCCTGAGCTAAAAATAAAATGGTGTTATTAACTCCAAACAATTCTGACATTCCACAGGGTTCCCTGTGGTTGTTATATTTACCTCCCAAAAATGGGACCTCCCAGAAGCTGAAGAACACCAAAGACTGTTTGCAAGTAGCCAAATTCAACAGCATCCATACCCAGGCTGGTTGCCAAATACTGAAAGGGGGTGAAATGAAAGAAAAAGGTGTATGTTATACTGTATTTATGAATGACATGGAAGCTAATACTAAATCCTAAAATGTTGGTGAGACCATGGTGCAATCTCTTAAATTTGCATGAGCAGGACTTGTAAGGTCACCCTTCAAGCCAAAATAATGTCCTCTTAAGCCCCAAAGCAGATGGCCTCCTTCACTGGCTCAAAACATGCTGTCACCTAACAGAATTGCCCTCTGTGGCACAGAACCACATCATGTCTTCAATCTCACAAGCTGCTGTACAGCTTCCAGGTCATGTGGCCAGCATGACAAAGCCGCTTCTGGCAAACCAGAGCAGCGCACGGAAACACTGTTTACCTTTCTGCTGTAGCGGTACCTATTTATCTACTTGCACTTTGACGTGCTTTCGAACTGCTAGGTTGGCAGGCAAGGGCGTACCCACCATTCGGCAAGTTAGGGCAGCTGCCCTACTCTAGAAGCAGGGCTGGTGGGCAGAGGCGGAGCACAGCCCGGCGGAGCGCGAGTTCGCCATTCCCGCCGCACCGCGCCGCACCCTCCCTCCAGCTCCCCGGCGCGCCCTCAGGCAAGGCCAAGCGCGGCGGGGAACCAGGGAGCGCGGCGCGGCGGGCGGGAACGCAGAACTCGCGCTCCGCTGGGCTGGGCTCCGCCTCCGCCCACCAGCCCTGCTTCTAGGGAGGGGCACAGCCCGGCGGAGCGCGAGTTCGCTGTTCCCGCCTACTTTGTGGCCCCTCCCCTTCCGTGCCTTGGCCCCTCCCCTTGCCCCCCCCTAGTTTTGATCCTGGGTACGCCCATGTTGGCAGGAGCTGGGACCGAGCAACGGGAGCTCACCCCGTCGCAGGGATTCGAACCGGGAAGCCCTAGGCTCTGTGATTTAACCCACAGCACCACCCGCTGCCCCGCCTGCAGTAATACATGACCCACAATGAATATATGCCCATACTATAGATGGCCTCCTTTCTCTTCTCTGGTGGTACTTCTGGTGCAACTTCTTTTAGATTGGCTCCTGATCCAGTTGAAGACCAAGGTTGTATGATATGCAGATACCACAAACAGAATCTGTTAAGGGCTCAGCTTAGGTGTTCGTTACAAGTAATTAGTGAAAAGCATCAGTGCTTTCCTTGATCACCACCAGTTCCCACTAGCTACTTGGCATTCTCGCACACATTTTGAAGGTCCTGCTGGTTATATAACACAGTGTGGAAGTTGCACCACTCAGGCAACTTTAAAAATAAATAAATGAGTCCTATCCAATTAAGCCACACTAAATAATAAATCTGCTGCAATGAATTAAGTACATTGATTTCGACAGGTCTACTCTAACGTATTTTAGAATATCCCTCTCACACCTTGTAATGCAAAGTTTATGTCAGTATATCAACTGAATTAGATCAAGGAACCATCATCAAACTAAACACTCTTCCTGCACAAATCCTCTTCTATGGTAGATTCTGAAGTTAAGCATTTGATATATGTATGTCCCGCCTTTTCTCCAATGCACTTAAGGTGGTTCTCTCCCCAATCCCTTTTACCCTCACAACAACCTTGTGAGGTAGGCTAGGCTGAGAGACAAGGACACACACAGAGGTTCGTGTCCATGTGGAGATTTTAACCAGGTTCACTTACACTTTCTTATACTAAGTCAGGGAGCTGGAGTTAGATCAGGAAGTTGCTAAGGCATTTTTCCTTTAGAAAAAATAATAATGGGTGGAGCTAATAAAAATCTATACTCTATACTGTATACTCACTGGAACAATCCCCATCTGCATGAACATGCATGCCAGGTCCACAGCTGTAATCAGATAAGTGACTTGGATCAGCCTTTGCTTTGAGGTCATATTTATTCTGCTGTTATCATTATCATCCTTCTCCAAGGGCTCATCTCTCAATTTCCGTCTCTGTTGTTGCGCTCTCTCTGCAGGGATTCCTAGGTTCATGCTGCGCTGGGTAAACTGTCAGGCACACACCTTGGTCTGGAGGAATACAACAGAGAATGACCTTTCCACTGGGAAGGAACACAAGCTCATTAACAGAGAAGGTACAAAGGTCATGGTTTTCAGTGGAGGTGGAGGGTGACAGTCAAGTCAGGGAGCATTCCTGCTGATAGGTTTGCAGCACAGGGGTGACGCAACATTGCCAGCTAGTGGCTGTGATCTAGCACTTTCCAGTGCAATTTTCTGACACTTATCAGACTTTTTGTAGTTAGGAAAGTGATGGGACAATTGCACTAGGAAGCGTGGGGGTAACAACCAGTTTTGTGTGCGAATAAGCCAGTTGTCTGGAACCACTGTCACATTCTTTCACTAGCCTTTTATGATGTTCAGGATAGGTAACTGTCAAGCTGGCCTCTTTGAAAGGTTCTGCTTTAGTAAAAAAAGAAGAACTACAATTGGAACGACAGTGTAATTCTCATTCTGCGCAAGGAAGTATGTCCCTCTGCATTCTGTGGGGTTTGTTAATCTGGCACTGCCAAGCCCAAGGAATCACTGGATTCTGCAAGCCCCAGAGCAACCATGATGGACTAAAACAGATGGCAGCAGTGTAAAGTTCAGGCTCTGCGCAAGCTCTGAGAAACGCAACGCAACAAAACAAAAACCTGCTTGTGGGTCAAATTGACTTTCTGCTGGTGAGTGACCTTGGGACCCATTGATAAGCAGACTGCTTTGCTAAGAGGTGGAGGAACATCCATGGTGTGCAGATAAAAAGAGATGCCCAGAAGAGAGAGCTGCTAGGCATCCCTCTATTTATCTTTTATTTTGTTTTATTTTGTTTTCCTTTTCCCCCTCCTTGTTTCTTCCTTTCTATCTGCTGCTGTTGTGGCTCTGCTGGAGATAAAGGATGCTTGGACCTGCCTACCCACTGCACTGGATTGCTAGCTCTGGACTTGATGCTAAAATGCTTTGCAGCTCAGAATGGGTAAGAAACTTAAAATGGCTTAGGAAGCTCAATTGGCTGGAAGGTATTTTAGTACAGAGATGGAGTGTATATGTTGGTCATAGGGCCTGACTTCATTCCTATTCAAGTTGCTTCATTAGTTGTTCTGTCCATAATAATACTGTAATAATGTCCATTTAAAAATGGTTTCTGCAGGGAAAGTTGTGGGCCAGAAAACAACAACAACGCTTGGACATGGAGCTTTAAAGCATGGACCTGTGCCTGGAAAGAGCAGAGCAAAACGTAGTTGTGGATAAACCCTAACTCTCTCTGACCCTCCTGATTTCTCTCTGTCCTTTTTCTGCTGAGTCACTTCTGGGCAGCTGTTCCTTTTACCTGCACCTTCCCTCAGTGTCACTAAGTTTCTCTTCCTGACTGCTTTCCTCTCCCTCTTACTTAGTTCCACATATAACTGATACATATTTCCTTTCATAACTTTAAGTGAACGATTATTACAGTTAACTATATGGTTTCAAAAGTCCATATGCCCCCTTGAATTTAGACATAGGGGGGTTATCTGTGTTGCTTCAGGAGTTATAATTCTTTCTAGGTGGGAACCAAAAAATGTTGTATCCAAGCAGGATTGAGATGAGTGTGAGCTGGGTTGTCTCTCATTTGCTTGTGCAAGAGGAGGTGGGTATTCTCTACAGGGGGTGAGTCAACAATTGTACTGGCATCTTTCGGCTCCTGAAGTCGCCTCTCTTCCGTCTGTCCTGCTAGTCTGAGTGTACAGGTTGGTTGTTGCGCTGCAATTACCTTTGATTCCTTCTCAAAACTTAGTCCTCTTGAGTTACCATCTCAAACAAGTGTATGTCCAGTTGACTTTGGACCTCAGTTTTCTTCCACTCCTTATTGTGTCACTCCACTGGCCGTATCCAAAGTTTGAGTATCAGTAGGTCTTTAGTTGACTTCTCACAGTAGTATGCCTGTCTTAATTTCTGTTCTACAATCAGCTCAGCTCATCTGTTGGAGCTCTCTGGCTGTAGTAAGCCGCACTCATTGGTAACAAGGCATTTATCCTTCAACCCATCATTCCCTGTGCTGGACTCCCATCCAAACCTTATGAAGGTGTGTTCTGGTGGTCCAGGATATCTAGATATGCACCAGTCCTTGCTTTTCTGGCTTTGATCAAAATTCTCTGAGCCATTTTGACAGCTGATTCAGCTGTTCTATTGCTCTGGGGGATGTCTGATAATCAAATTCCCACTGCTTTTGGAATGTTCTGAAACTATGGTCCGTTATCAGAGCATATCATATCTGCTATTCCATAGTGGGCAAAATGGCACTTTAGTTTCTTTATCATTGTCTCAGATATAATACCTGGCAGTGGATCTCTCTCCCCAAAGTTGTAGTAGTAGTTTACCATGATGAGATAATCTTTCTATTCCACCCTTCTTCCGTAGATCTCAGGGTGGTTCACATGTGCTGAAGCCTGTTTGGGGCACTCAACCATGGCCCCTGCAGGATGGTTTCCAGTGGCTTAGGGTCCAGTTTGGGATGCACTCTCTGGCCAAATGTAAGTTGATGGAAGCATTTCATGCCAAAAACTACAGCCAACAGTTCCTTTTTTCAATCTGTGCATATCCTCTTTCGGTTTCTGATAGTGCTCCACTGGCAAATGCAACTGGCTGCTGTTTCTGTAACAGCACAGCTCTTGGCCCTGGCCCAGATGCATCGCATTGTGTAACTGTAACACTAACTGCTCCCCTGGGTTGTAATACCTTCATACAGGACTACTGGCTATGGTGCCCTTTATCTTCTCAAATGACTTTCTGACCATTCCCATTCTACCTCTTTGTGTGTCAGCTGTCGGAGTGGCTCACACTAATCTTCTAGCCAAGTAGTTTGCCATTCCCAAAAATCTTTGCATCCTTAGATCATGGTAACACCTGGATTGCTTTTACTTTTGCAGGGTCCACTTTCAGACCCTCTGTTGTCAACGGGTGGCCAATGTATGGCACTTCCTTTAGTTGTAACCTGACTTTATTTGGGTTTTATATTTCTTTCTCTGCACTTCTCCAAAAACATGCTTAATTTTTTTGTCACGATCTCTTGCTGCTTCCTTTCCAGTACCATCTTCTCCCACAATTAGAATCTCATAAGCAATGATTTTTGAGGCCTGGAACATTCTCTACTTTTTGATTTGGTCGATGCTGAAATACTTCAGAAGCAGGGCCCACAGCATCCACAGCCAAAGGTACCTGCCAAAAGGAGTTGCAAAAGTGGCAAGACAGCTTGACTCTGAGCTGAGTTCTGTATGCCAGAATCCATTTTTTTTTACTTCAAACACTGAGGAAACCTTGGCTTGGGGTCGGTCACTTCCTACACCATCAATGGATGTTAGTGTGTAAAGGCTGCATTTTAGTGCTCTGTTCAAAGGTTTAGGATCAATACAAATGTGCATCCTTCCTGAGGGTTTGCAGAAAATAATTAGACTGCTGATCCATGCTGTGCTATAATTTACTGAAGCAACCATGCCTTTAGCTTGTAGGCTGGCTAGTTCCTGCTTCAGTATTGGGACCCTTCTTTGGGGAGTTCTCAATGGCTCCACATTCTCCTTCCTTGCTAGATGCCCCACTCCCTGAAAAACACCACCAAACATCTGCAATATATTCACCATTGTCCAGGCAGTTGATTGGCTCTCTTCACTGGTCCATAGCACATGCACTCTACTCTGATGTTGTACCTGAATCAGTTGGATGGTTTGCACTGCTTTGCTCCCCATCGATGGTCTGCGGTCCTCTCTATTCACAATAACAAATTCTAAACAATTAAGCATATTGTACTTTGGGTTGCAAATCTTAAGTCTGCCCTTGCCCACAGATTTCAGGATACTCTTGTTGTACATTATAAGCGTGGCGACATGGTTCAATGTCTGTCTTTTCATTAACCATTGTCACCGGCAGCGCATTGCAGCTTGCTTCACAATCCAGCAGAGAGCAAACCATTTTTTTTGTTCAACAGCATATAAGCAAAGTGTGTCGTACGGTAGGTATTAGTCCCACCCCACCCCCACCCCAGTATTTCCCACTATGTGAACATCCTGATATGGTGATCCCAAAGTCAATCCTAGGATATCCTGGTTACAGGTAGGTAGCCGTGTTGGTCTGGGTCGAAGTAAAATAAAAAAATTCCTTCAGTAGCACCTTAAAGACCAACTAAGTTTTTGTTTTGGTATGAGCTGAAGAAGTGTGCATGCACACGAAAGCTCATACCAAAACAAAAACTTAGTTGGTCTTTAAGGTGCTACTGAAGGAATTTTTTTATTTTACTAGGATATCCTGACAGTGTTCAGACTCATCCCTGTCTTCCTGCACCACTTTCACTGTCTCGGAGGTTTCTTCACACACCTCTACAGGCTTTGAAAATTGTTTTATGGTACTCCTGCTTGACTCTTAGGTCAATGGTTTGGCTTGCCATGCGCTTTGCACCAGTGGCACAGCATATGCCCACGCCATCTGAGGGGCACGGGATGCTCCACGCAGCACAGTCCAGGCGAGGAGGGGGGTAGAGAAGCTGCCACCGACTCTCCAGTGTGGTGTAGTGGTTAAGAGCGGTAGACTCGTAATCTGGGGAACCGGGTTCGTGCCTCCACTCCTCCACATGCAGCTGCTGGGTGACCTTGGGCTAGTCACACTTCTTTGAAGTCTCTCAGCCCCACCCACCTCACAGGGTGTCTGTTGTGGGGGAGGAGGGGAAAGGCGATTGTTAGCCGCTTTGAGACTCCTTCGGGTAGTGTTAAAGAGGTATATCAAATCCAAACTCTTCTTCTTTTCCTCTCTCTGCCCCTCGGACAGACTTGACCTGGGGGTAGAGCTGCCACAGCTGGGCACAAAGCGCACTTCAGCTGAGGAGGGTGGGCAGCAGTGTTGCCGCTCACTCTCTTGCTGTCCACCCATGGGTCAGACCTGACCAAGGAACAGCTGTAACCAGGCATGAACACCACAGCCCAGACACAGCTCCTTCATGTGCCAGAGCCAGACTCCGATGAAGGAGCTTGTTGTGGAGGCACCTGGTGACGCCCCCTTAAAAAGCTGCACCCGGGACCAAGCCCCTCCCCCAGTCCCCCCCCCACTGCACTACTGCTGTCCATATATGCTAGGTATTATTATTTTTACTCTTTACGTGTTGTTTCCCACAATACAGGCATTGTATCCTGGGTGCCCCTTCACTAGGTTGCATCCCCCAGTGTCTTGCACCCGTGTCTCTTCTGTGCCTGCTAATATTTTAATTCTTGCTTCAGAAAGTTCTACTGCCCTGCCTTTCTCCAGGCAGCGATGCAGTGTTAAATCTGCTTCTCGCAACAGTTGCTCACGTAAATGCTGATCTCTTGTCCCACAGACCCATGCCTGGAAAGCATAGGAAAAAGTTTGGATGAACCCTAAGAGTCAAGCAGGAGTATCACAAAACAAATAACTTTATTTAAACAAGCTTTCTTTCAACTCCGAACTCTCTCTGGCCCTCCTGCTCTCTCGCTCTACTTTTTGTGCTGATTCACTTCTGGGTTATTCACTTCTTAACCTGTTTCTCTCCCTGACTGCTGTCCTATCTCTGACTTAGTTTTACATATTTTGATACAACCTCCTCCTCCTCTATCCCCTTTCCCTCTCTCCCCTTCCCATCCACTATCTCAGCCCTTGCCTCAACCACCCACTGCCAACAAAATGGGATCCTTCCTCAGAGTGAAGAATTGTGGGTGAACTTGCCCAGACCATAACTTGGCCTCAACAGCATCCAAGAACCATAGCTGCCAAGTTCTCCCTTTTTTTAAGGGATTTTCCATTATGCTGAATAGGCTTCCTCGCGAGAAAAGGGAAAACTTGGCAGCTATGCCAAGAACTATTTAAAACTATATAACAAACATGTCCAACAGGTAGATCGTGATCTACTGGTAGATCATGGATGTCTGCAGTAGATCACTGGTAGATCATTGGCTCCCTCCCCAAAGAAGCTGAACAACTGTGGCTCCCCTAAGAAAAGCTCAACATTTTACCTCCTCCCTAAAAAAACTCAACAACTTTGACCTGAACCCCAAAAAGGGGGGTAGATCACTGCCAGTTTTAACTCTGTGAGTAGATCGCAGTCTCTTGGGAGTTGGCCACCCCGGCTAGTATATAACAACTTTTAAATATTAGTTTGCCACTGCCACAACCCCCAATTCTTCCTATGTTTCTATGATGGTTTGGGAAATTAATGCAGAGTGATTTTCAATGCATATCTGATCACATTCTGGTTATTGTTTCCTTTCTTCCTTCAAAAGATGTAGCCTTGGTAGTTGGTGAACTCTAATTGCTCTAGCCCCAATGGCACCTACCGTAGTGACATTTCTAGCAATACAATTTGTGCAAAATGAATTACAAAATGAGTGAATGAAAACAATACTCTAGTTTGATGACCATGTTTGTTATTGAATAAAATAAAAATACTTACAGACTAACAACAGGTCGACTCGGCTGCAACATTCAGTTCAACTGAGCATAAACAGCCCTCCTCAGCTTGCATTTACTACCAAGTTACACAAGTGAAGAAAGAAAGCCTGACTTCCTGGTTTATACCTAATAGGGACTGTGTAAAAATTATCAACAGGGAGCAGAGCAGTAAAGCTATGAAAGGCTCCAGCAATGATGCAACAGCCACTCCTTTGCTATCGAAAGAGGCTATATTCTGTGCCAGGGAGATACAATGTCTGCCACAAGGGCAGTAAGACTTTCTGCAAATTACAGACTGTCCTCTGATCACAGAACATTGGCATCCTCCTCTCACCATTGGCATGCTGTTCTGCTGTTCCAAGGTTAACAGTGAAAGAGAGTGGGGACATGGGTGGCTCTGTGACTGTCCAGAAATCCATTCTTTTATGCAGTAAACACAGAGAACTGTTACTCCATTGCTTCATGGGATCCAAAGATCTCTTCCTTCACACTAGCAGATCCACTGAGAACTGTGATTTTTCCATATTGGAATTTCAAGGCACAGTTGCTTGAAGTCAGCAATTCCTCCTTTGCAACTGCAGCATGAATTTGACCGGGTTTTCTTTTTCATATGGTGCCCTTTTCATATTCAAAAAGTGCCCAAGGCAAGCCATGTTTGCACACTACCAAGGCAGTACTTTGGTCTCTCTGCTGCTTCACCTACCTAGATGATTGAGTGGTGTCCAAGACCATACAGAGTGAAAAATTAATATTATTATTGCAAATTTTAAGTTGAGAAGTTCCGTCCTTCTCCTCCCATTCCTCGCAGTCTCCTCCACTTCCCAAGTGGTGAACAGATCCAAGGCAGATCCACAGGATCACTTTTCTTTTGCTTTGGTCTGCTTTATTTCTACATCACTTTTGGCACAAAGGCCCCCAAAGGAGTGAACAACATTTGTAATGCGAATTACAAAAGAAATAGACAACTAGAGTATGTTACTTATAGCGGGCCAATTGAAACAATGTAAAACAGCATCCTTTGGAAGAGAAAGCTCTAGAGATTTGTAATGGGGACATGTTTTGCAATGTCTGTTCACAAAGTTCAAGTTGTAACAGGTAACAGGCAAGCTGGCAGGCAGACAAGTAGTTCTGTTTCCAAAGAAAAAGAAAACCCCACTATTGGCTCCCCAAATTAAAAATTGTTTTGCCTTTCTCTGGTGAAATTCAAACTGCACATGCCATTCCTGGCCAAGTAGAGACAATGGACACCCGGGGAGGATGGGAGGAGTTCACTTTCCTGGGTGCATCCCATCCTGTAGCCCCAAGGAGGCTCAAGCCCTCCTGCAACCCTCTCTCAAAACTCTTTTGCTGTTTGCAAAATGTAGCGTGCACTGAGAAAATTGACAGCGTTCCTCTGACAAACCACAAGAGGCTTTCGAGAACCCTGGCTCGTTCCAGTATCTTCCTAACGTCTTGGATGTTAATGGAATGATAGCCAGCTTTTGCATTCCCAACATTGCAACGATTCCAGAAATGAGCCGCCACAGTTTGAATTCAGTATTTATATTTCTAAATGAAGGATTAAGTGGTTTTATACAAGGATTTAATCTGCAGATGTAGATATAGCATGATTCATGTCCTAATCAGAGTTATTTGGA
This sequence comes from Zootoca vivipara, assembly GCF_965207765.1. Lineage (NCBI taxonomy): Eukaryota > Metazoa > Chordata > Lepidosauria > Squamata > Lacertidae > Zootoca > Zootoca vivipara. Next base: position 62,523,593 of record NC_142582.1, on the reverse strand, counting down.
GGGGGAGAGCCCCAATCATTTCAACAGAATTTATTTTCAATGAAGTATATTTAGGATTGAAGTCGGGATTGTGTACTTAAGAGGCCCAATCCATCAGGAAGTTTGGCTGTGCAACGACCCCCCCCCCCACTGAAATGAATGAGAGCTGTTTTGTTTGCTCTTGCACGGTGCCTGCTCATTTCAAAGGAGCTGTATGTGAGTGTACCTTTCACATTTTGCATTGTGTCACACCAAAATTTGAACACAACACATGACAGGAACAAGTCCTTGGGGCCATGCTTTGAGGAGGAAATTGTCTATTATATGCTGCCCTGACTTATGCCAGCCTGTCACATTAGAATTTTATCTCCATTCCCCCCAAATGAAGAAGTCACATATCCTCTTGAATACAAAATACAAAAAATGCTTATCAAGCAACACATTGATACGGACAAGTCCTATCCAACCCATTAAATGATTTCTCTGCAGGATGAATGTCTTTTTTAAAAGAATTTCTCCAAGAGTGTTCCCACCCCTTCAAAGTGCTGAAGCAGCACCAACACCAGGAAGAAGTTGTACTTCTACACGACTTTTCAGTAGTGGAGCCTCCTTAGAATCTGGAGGCTGTTGACCCCCCCCCTATATTGGGGAGGGCCTGCTCCCTGTCTTGCAGGCCTTTTTTCACCTGGCTTGGGAGGGCAGGACACTGACTGACTCCAGCTTGCTGAACAGACTCTTGGGCTAGGGTTTATAGAATTTTGTTGTGGGTTTTCTTTTTTGCTATGGTTGCCGTTGGGGGTTTGTTTTTGTTTTTTGGTACCTTTTTTTTTATAGTGACGCGGGTGCCGCTGTGGATTAAACCACAGAGCCTAGGGCTTGCTGATCAGAAGGTTGGCGGTTCGAATCCCCGCAAGGGGGTGAGCTCCAGTTGCTCTGTCCGAGCTCCTGCCAACCTAGCAGATTGAAAGCATGTCAAAGTGCAAGTAGATAAACAGCGGGAAGGTAAACGCCATTTCCGTGTGCTGCTCTGATTCGCCAGAAGCGGCTTAGTCATGCTGGCCACATGACCTGGAAGCTGTACGCCGGCTCCCTCGGCCAATAATGCGAGATGAGCACGCAACCCCAGAGTCAGTCACGACTGGACCTATTGGTCAGGGGTCCCTTTACCTTTATTTTAGATCTTGCTGTGATTTATGTGGAAATTGTTCCGTTTGGCTGCGTATTTTTAAAAATGTTTTATTTATTGTTTATGACTACTTTTATGCTTTGGTTATGGGTTTTTGTTCATGCTGTAAGCCGCCTTGAACTGTGGAAAGGTGGAATACAGTACAGATAAAATTATGCATGTGTGTGTGTGTGTGTTTTGCTTTTCACATTGGCAATTAGTACTGAATATTGATTTTCATGGCTTTTTGAACATTAGAGGGCACCAAAGAACCACAAACAGTCACTTAGATCCAGAAGCTACTGTTAGCTAAGTACATTTCTCTTGAAATCTCTGCACAAAGATTGAAGCATAAAATCATAGAATTGTAGAGTTGGAAGGGGGCCACAAGGATGTGACACGAACATAAAGCCTTGCCATGGCCAGATCATAATCCATCAAATGACCAGAAGAACAGGAAAGTCTCAACCTGGCATGGAAAAGATGTCAGGTGAGTCTCACTTAGGAGACCATTCCACAGAGGGGGGGGGGGATGACAACACACAAAGGCAATTAGCAATGCCTTATGCACACATACCTGAGAGATTTAAGCTTGTTGGTGTCTCTGGTATGTCTCTCTCTTTCATTAAGGGTGTTTGCTTGTGTTATGGATGTTTATTCTGTATTGTTTTGTTGATACTGTTGTTGCAGTTTTGTCATGGCATTTACAATAGAACAATAAACTTGGGAACTAGAACATATATAGATGAGAGTTTCATTGAACTCAATGGTGCTTACTTATGAGTAAACATAAGATGGTGCTTCTAATTACTGTATTCATTCATAGATTCAGTGTTGGTGTATGTTAGGTCTTGTTGTTTAGTTGTTTAGTTGTGTCCGACTCTTCGTGACCCCATGGACCAGAGCACGCCAGGCACTCCTGTCTTCCACTGCCTCCCGCAGTTTGGTCAAACTCATGTTCGTAGCTTCAAGAACACCCTCAATGTTAGGTCTAGATATGGCTAATTCTGGAACTCAGAAAATTCTGCATGCAAATCATTTGAAATTTAACATGAGTGGGGTTTTTTTCTGCAGCAAGATTAAAAGGAGGAAAGTGTAGCGGAGACCAGGAGGAGGTGTCTCCTCTCTCTCTCTCTCTCTCTCTCTCTCTCTCTCTCTCTCTCTCTCTCTCTCTCTCTCTCTCTCATATGGAAAGAAGGGATTTCAAAAGCAGCATATAATTTTTCAACACTTTAAAGTACAGTGGTACCTCTGGTTAAGAACTTAATTCGATCTGGAGGTCTGTTCTTAACCTGAAACTGTTCTTAACCTGAGAAACTACTTTAGCTAATGGGGCCTCCTGCTGCCGCCGTGCAATTTCTGTTCTCATCCTGAAGTAAAGTTCTTAATCTGAGGTACTATTTCTGGGTTAGTGGAGTCTGTAACCTGAAGCATTTGTAACCCAAGGTACCACTGTATTGTAACATGAGAAACTATGGATTTCTTATAATATGCCAAATTTTCTATGCAATTTTGCCTAATATACACATTTTTGCAAAGCAATTTCCCTGAATAGAATGCTTCTTTGTACATTATTTTTGCTTATAGTCACATTTTTATGCACAATTTACTCTGGTGGCTGCATTTTTGCAAACATTACTTGGCTGAAGAGCTGCCTTTCAAAATTCCGCTACATGAATCTGGAAGGAGGACTACGTTTGGATATGCATAATGTTGCGGAAAGTGTGACTGAAGTCGGTTAATTTTTAAAAGATAAGTGACTCAAATTTCTTTCCCATCCCAACCTACCACCAACCCCTCTTTTTATATATCTAATAGAGCTACACCAAATTGTCTTCTGTTGCAATTAGTCATATAACAAAACATACACTGGCTACTTAAACCATGTACTCATAGCAAATAATAATAATAATAATAATAATAATAATAATAATAATAATAATAATCACACACCCAAAAAACAATTGTTCCATATTTAAACTGGTACAATATATGTGTATTTGCATTAGCGAAGTGATTATGTCCCCTAGATCCCACACAAACATTTGAAGGGGAAACTTTGGGGGATATTTCTGAGATTGGAGGGATGGTGAAAATATTCGCCCATTTTGGAAAATGGAAATTTTATGAGGTACAGCAGTGCTTTGTGATGTACATAGTAGTAAATCTTGAAGCGCAGGAGCTCATCGTGACAACCCTCATGAGTCCAACAAATGTATGCAGCTGTGTTGATCTATTGACACACACACAAAGAGTGCTGGAACGTAGCATAAAACTCTATTTATTAAGCTATCAGTGGACAGAGATAGAACTGTGAGCTGGTAAAAGGAGGCATAATGTTGGAATTTGGCTAGGGAAACATGGGGTCGTATCCCAGATCAGTCGACCATGTGGACTGCACTCCTATGCATCGTCGCCAGGGACTGGCATCAAGCTCAGCAGTGCATAGGTTCAAAACCACATTAGCTCAAAAATATTCAGCTTCCCAAAAGGTATCCTTTAAGCTTTTGATTAGAAATGCAAAGAATCTCACAAGGAGGCGTTATAATTTAAACCAGGCACCCCCAAACTGCGGCCCTCCAGATGTTTTAGCCTACAACTCCCATGATCCCTAGCTATCAGGACCAGTGGTCAGGGATGATTGGAATTGTAGTCCAAAACATCTGGAGGGCCAAAGTTTGGGGGTGCCTGATTTAAACTGATAGCATGAAATAGGACAGAAGCATTGAGCCTTTATTTTCCTCCTTCTGTGAATTCCTCCATGCTAAGGTAAAGGTAAAGGGACACCTGACCATTAGGTCCAGTCGTGACCGACTCTGGGGTTGCGCGCTCATCTCGCATTATTGGCCGAGGGAGCCGGCGTATAGCTTCCAGGTCATGTGGCCAGCATGACAAAGCTGCTTCTGGCAAACCAGAGCAGCACACGGAAACACTGTTTACCTTCCCACTGTAGCGGTTCCTATTTATCTACTTGCATTTTGACGTGCTTTTGAACTGCTAGGTTGGCAGGAGCTGGGACCAAGCAATGGTCCCTGTGACGGGGTGAGCTCCCATTGCTTGGTCCCAGCTCCTGCCAACCTAGCAGTTCGAAGGGACCCAGGTGGCGCTGTGGTTAAACCACTGAGCCTAGGGCTTGCTGATCAGAAGGTCGGCGGTTCGAATCCTCCATGCTAATCTTCCAAAAACAAGAGTAACTCTTGAAAGCCTCATTATCACCTCACTCGCCACAGCAAGGAGAATCCATCAGTTACCCCCTTTCTCCAGCAGATGACACCCTCGAGCCTGCTCTGAAAAACATCCCAGAGCTGCACTCCTTTCCTCCTCGCTCAAGTCATGCTCCATAATAAGACAGGCAAGGGTAGCAGCCTCTTCCCCCTTCTTTCCCTAAACACTTTTCTTGCAGGGGTGGAACACCTTTCCACAGGCCTTTCTGATGGCCAGTATCCCCCCCACAAAATTAGGCCACATCTTAATACAGTATAGTATCATTCTGGGAGCATTGTACAGGGGAGAGGGGCTGATGCCAGCAGGGGCTGCCTCTGCAATCCACAATGCCTTTGAAATAACATGGCATGTAGTGATTTGGTGTTGTTCCAAGGGAGCGTTGTAAGTTGTGGGAGAATGGAAACAAGGAGTTCCACTGCCACTGCCAAAAGTATGGTTAAGGAAAGGTGGGGAGGGGTGGGGTGGGGGGCAGGGATTTCTGTCCCCTCTGTTTTTATTCCAAGTCAGTCTCCACCCCAAAACTTTTGATAATTTAGCTTCTCCCAAAAAAACTCTGAATTTCACTCCCTCTGCCATCTGAAAATTAAATTCTCACTTAAGAACTTCTGCCTCTACATGGAGATAATGTCAACTGCAGAAAACACAATAATTTGAAATGGGCCTAAGAGGGTGGAGGCCAAGAATGTAACCATTATTATTATTATTATTATTATTATTATTATTATTATTATTAGCATTTCACCCTGTGTGCAAGTAGAGACAGCCTCAAGCAGACACAATATTGACAACCTAAATGTGGCTTTCACAGAATGCAAAGACATTTTAAAGATATATATATATATATATATATCTGAAAGGTGCTATTTATACTGGACCCCAGTTTTACTGGGCAACTACCTCTCCTGAGGAGGGTAGAAAAAATATCTCCAAGAGTGCACTTCAGGCTATACTGAGGCTGTACTTGGGGGCCAGTACTTAGGGGCCAGTCGCTAGGCTACCTCTCCAATTCTCTTGACAGAATCACAGATTTGTAGCATTGGAAGGGACCCCGAGAGTCATCTAGTCCAACCCTCTGCAATCTTGAGCCCAACGTGGGGCTCAAACCCACAACCTTGAGATTAAGAGTCCCGTGTTCTACGGACTAAGCTTTAAAACACAGACCTGTGCCTAAAAATGCAGAGCAAAGGTAAGTGTGGACGAGCCCTCAGTCTGAGTTTTCCACTTATTGGAGCAACATTCAAGCCTGCCCTGTCTGGAGTCCAGTTGGAGCTCTCCAGGGTGCTGCCCACATTCCTTGTCTGCCTTTTATTTTTACTTCGCATGACCCTGCTTACCCTAGGCTACTGAAAATGCAGACATGGGACATGGGCTTGCTGTGTACAATAAAAATGTTCTGAAAACGGTGGGCAAGCACACACTTAAGATTTGCAGCCCTCAGAACAATGGGTGTTATAGCTTCTAATTTATAATTGTGGAAAGGGGAGACCAATAGATCGCTTCTGGAGCAAAGCATTTCAAGCCATACAACTGATTTGTGTGCAGCAAGAGGGTATATTGAATGCAGCACAGAGCAGTGAGCCAGAACTTGCTATCTGAACGAAGGAAAAGATGCTGAAAATTTTCAGGTTGTTTTTTTTTTTTTAAGGAGAAGGAGAACTGGCAGGAAAATGGAAATTTGGGATAGAGTGTGGAACCATTGAAGACTCCCAAAAGTAGGAGGCCTGTAGGACTGACAGAACCACTAAAGCCGGAACCATCTTGCCTACAAGTCAAAGACATAACTATTAACCAGAGGATTAGTGGTTGAGGCCACCCAGGGACAGCTGTGGAAAGGATTCCTGCACTGAAGGGGGTTGGACTAGATGACCCTCGGGGTCCCTTCCAACTACAATTCTGTGATTCTATGGCTCAGCAGCCTGCTTAGCATAAGGCTAGGGAAGAGAGGAATGGAGTGGTTTCCATTTGGGAATTGTTTGGCTTCTAGAGGGTTATCAAAAACAACTACATACTTGTGACACAAGACTCTGCTGTAATTGTTCTGGGATTCCAACTGGATTCCACACCACCAAGTTGTGCATTGCATTGACCTGAAGCCAATGAACAGAGAACTAAAATACAGCAATCGTCCACTACTAACCATTCATTGGGTTGTATGGGATATATCCATAGCTGCCAAGTTTTCCCTTTTCTCGCGAGGAAGCCTATTCAGCATAAGGGAAAATCCCTTTAAAAAAGGGATAACTTGGCAGCTATGGATATATCCCAAGCCAAGGGCATCTTGGGGTTTTATGTAAAGAATGCATTCTGGCTTATAGAAATGGCCACAGAGTCAATCTATTTTACCACTTTGGCAACTCAGGAAGACCTTCTGTGGAAATCCAGCTGCTCCCTCATTATTCTCTCATAGACAATCCTTTGTAAATATTTTCATTTTAAAAGGCCTTGACTGTGTAATTTCTGCTGCTGTTTAAAAAGCAGCTGGCTTGATTGCCATTTCAGATTGCATTGTTTTCTTAACCTATATTGTTCATAATATGTGGCTTTGTGATTGTTGCATTGCATTTTCATTGATGAAAGCCACATACCGTAGGCACCGGCCCTTCTCCAGATGTGATCCAGCAGCACATACTGAATCAAGAGATCCAGGCCAGCCTTTGAGAATCTGGTGCCCTCAGATGTTTTGGATTACAACTCCCAGCAACACCTAACCCTAGCGTAAGTGTAAATTAAGAGGAAAAAGCAGAGGTGGGGACCCTTTGAGCCTCCAGTTGTTGCTGGAGTATAACGGCCATCATCCCTGGCTATTGGCCATTCTGGCCGAAGCTGATGGAAGTTTGAGAATCAGACAGGAATAATTCAGTGACACAGGTGGAAGGCATAAACTGAGGGAACCACAAACACGAAGTGACTCTGCACAAAAGCAAAGGGAGAGAGCAAGGTAGAGTTCAGCAGGTTTGATTAGGAAGAAAGAGGTTTTTTTAAGATAATGCTTGACACTGTGTTGGCAGCAAGCACTTGTAATAGTGACTGGCGTTCTCTCCATAGTGAACTAGATTAGGTAGAATATCATACTACTAATTTAAGATCTCATCGTAGCAAGAACTGGAGATTCCTCCTACAATTCTTTAGCAAATAGCCCTAACAATTCTGGTAACTATTATACAAGTATGCAGATGTTGACCATCAGGTTTATTTGTGTAATTAGATGTGTAAAAACCTTTTGACAGAGTCCTTCACCAAAGGCTCCTGAGCAATCTTAGCAGTCATGATAAGAAGATTGTTCGTCTTATGGCTTAGTAAGAAAGCAGAGAGTAGGAAGAAATGGAAAAGTCTTGCAGTAATAGGACCAGTGGTCGGGGAAGATGGGAATTGTAGTCCAAAACATCTGGAGGGCCGAAGTTTGGGGATGCCTGGTTTATTTGCTCATCAGTGATCTGTTAAAAAGGAACGTTGAATTGGCCAGGTGTTGGAATGACACCAAATTATTAAGGATGGTGAAAAGCCCATCAGACTGCAAATAGCTATAAAGGGTTCTCTCTAATCTAGATGAATGGACAAACAAGGTTCAACATAACGGTAAAGTGATGCACATATCTTCAAATATGCACCAAAAGGGTCAAAGCTGGTGGTGCCTAACCAGGAATATGATCTTAGGATCATGGTGAATAATTCAATGAAAACTTAAATTAGCATGCAACAGCTGTGAAAAAAGGCAAATTATATGCTAGGGATCATGAGGAAAGGGACTGAATGTGCCCCTATACACTTGTGGAATAAAGTTCTTACTTTTTCTTTTTTAAAAAAAATAGAATTTGTGCACCATTTTCCTAGTTACTGAAAAGCAATTAATGATTTGATAACAACAACAAAAACGGCTCTCCCTGCCCCATCTCAAAACAGCTACCAAAGTGCTGGAAATACTACACCCCAATAAAATACTACAACATGATGAAACTGACCGACAGCAGATTCCAGACAGAGAAAAGCAAGAACGTTGTCGTAATTAATGGCTGCACGTAATTAATGGCTGGAGTTTCCTGGCACCAGATGTGGTGACAGCCATGTGCTTTAATGGCTTTAAAAGGAGATCAGTTGGGGTGAGCTGACTAGTGCAATTGTCTCACTTGGTTGGAGCGGTGGTTGGAGCCAGTGCGAAAGGCTGCGTGGTCACATTTCCTGCCTTATTTGCCCCCAACGACTTCCTTCCTTGCCCCCCTCTCCACCCTCCTGCTGAAGCAAAATAGTTTTGCCCAGTTCTCTCATTTTTTTGTTTTTAAATTGAACTGTTACCACAAGCATCGGCACTAGCGTGCATACGTGACGTTGAGAGCAGAAACAATAGTGAGAGCAAGGAGAAAGGACTGGATATATGTACGGGAGGAAGAGGCCTGCCGGTCTGTCTGATCACACACACATTAGTCCCAGTTGTTGTTGTTTAGTCGTTTAGTCGTGTCCGACTCTTCGTGACCCCATGGACCATAGCACGCCAGGCACTCCTGTCTTCTACTGCCTCCCGCAGTTTGGTCAAACTCATGTTCGTAGCTTCGAGAACACTGTCCAACCATCTTGTCCTCTGACGTCCCCTTCTCCTAGTGCCCTCAATCTTTCCCAACATCAGGTAGTGGGGCATTACATAAGTGCAGTCTCAACCACGCAGCTCAAGGCCATGTTGCCACCAGCATCTCCTCACTGCCTGCCTGCCTTCCCTCCCTCGACTGCTTGCTGGCTTTCAGCCTCCAGACCCGACAAGCCAGCACCCAACACGTTCAATTCAGCCCTGGGGAGCAGTGAAGAGGCAGGCGTGATCCCTGCTGGAGCATTTTGATCCCTCAAATTTGCACATGCCTGGTTAGGCTCATCTAAATAAAAATGTTTTTAGCAGGCACCGAAAAGAGTACAGTGCCTGCCTCACACCCAAAGTGTGGGTGCTGCTAGAGTAGAATATCAATTTATTGCAAATGTGGAATGGGTATAATGTGGCACTTGGAAGAGTGCCCGTCCACAGAGCAAAGTGGTCAAATGGGCCTATATGAGGGAAGCTGATCTCACAGGTACACTGGTCCCCCCAAGTTGTTAAGGGCTTTATATATTATTAGTAACACATTGGACTTGGCCCAGAAGCAAACTGGCCACCAGGGCACAAGTGTTACATGCCAATAAGGTCTCCATCCTGTCTGCAGTCGTACTGCAGCATCCTGCACTAACTGCGGACAATTTGGACTTCAGTGTTGACATACAAATTCCATTTGGATGGTACAAGGCAGACCTTTTTTATGCTCGCTGTCAATTGTTTTTAAAAAAAATTACAGTGGTGCCTCGCTTAATGAATGCCCTGCTTAACGAAATTCCCACTTAACGAAAGGATTTTTTGAGCGGAAGTTGCCTCGCTAGACGAATTCGTTTTATGAAAAATTCGTCTAGCAAATCGCGGTTTCCCATAGGAATGCATTGAAATTCAATTAATGCGTTCCTATGGGCAAAAAAAAAAAAATTCAAAAAAATCCAATGCATTCCTATGGGATTCGCTAGACGAATTTTTCATTATAAGACCCGTGGAACGAATTAAATTTGTCTAGCGAGGCACCACTGTATTAAAAAAACAGACATCAGAGAACAACAAACAAACATACCCAAAAATAGACATACAAAAAAGAAAAAGAAACGTACACTGTACATAAATAAAAACCAATACCGTCTAATATGCACTCATGTGACTTCCCCACCACCACCACTCGACATCTTATTAACCTTGCGACTTTTAAATATGATTCCTTATATGTCCAATATATCTATTTCGTCTGACCTACTTTACAAACTTAGTCTATGCATATCAACATTTTATCCTCAGAACAGTGTTTTTTCATATAGTCCCCAAAGCACTGCCATTCCTTCCTTAATTTCAGATTTGTCTGATGTCTTATGGCTGCTGTTAACCTCACCAGTTTTATAAATTCACATAGTTTACTTATCCATTCATCTTTTTTTGGGATAACAACTCCTTTCCAATTTTAGCAAGTAATAATCTGGCTGCGGCTGTGGCATACAAAAATAGCCTTTTCCTATCCTGTGGGATGTCTTTCCCCAAAATACCTAATAAATATGCCTCTGGTTTCTTTTCAATAGAAGTTTTTTAGCTCTTCATGAATACACACCCAGTGTTTTTTTCTCACAGCCCCACCATACATGCATCATTGTCCCCTCACTGTTATTACATTTCTAACATAGATTGATTTTGGCAAGTTTGGAAGATATCAAATACCACCTGTAGAACATTTTCATTATACTGTATTCTCTTTAATAGTGTAACAGGCAGTAAAGCTAATGTCTGACCTCCAAAGCCTTTCCCACTGTTCCATATATATTGTGTGGCCGATATCTTGCGCCCATTTGACCATAACTTCTTTTAGTTCCTCATCTTTTAGATCCCTTTTCAATAAAAGGTCATAAGTTTTGAATATTAATATCTTATTATTTTAATAATACTTTTTGTAATTTAGATTCTTCTCTCCCAAACCCTTTTTTTTGGTCTGAATTAAATACATTATTTAATTGATGATATTGAAGCCAGCCGATGAGGTAATGTCTTATCTCCTCAAATGTTTTGAGCTTCAGTTGTCCCTGATCTTCTTTTAATAATTGACTATAATTTGCGCAATTACTTTCTTTATTTAATTTTTTTAATTGCAAATGCCTCTAGCGGGGACAGCCACCATGGCGTTTTTGGTTCTAATAATTGTTGATATCTGGTCCACACCTTGTATAGAGCATTCCTTACTATATGGTTAGTAAATCCTCTGTGAACTTTCACCTTGTTGTAGCCGAGGTAGGCATGCCACCCATATCTGTTATTAACACTCTCCAGATCATACCAAGATGGCCGCCGGGCATGCGTAGAAGCAACTTCCGATGCCGCTCTGCCCGATTTCCGGTTGCCCACACATGGGAAGAGCGGCACCCAAAATGGAGGCTCCCTGGCAGGTAGGAAATCCGGGGGATTTCTGGGATTTTTCTCCATTCGGGAGAACAGCGGGAAACTGATTAAAATCTGGGGGTTTCCCATGAGAAACAAGATACTTGGCAGCTAAGCTCCAGATCTAATATATCTGTGTTCTCTAGAGATATCATTTCGATCAATTATAACATTGCCATCTTTTTAACTGTTTTAGAATGCCTTTTTCTCAAAAAAAAATGCAGATGTGTTTGTCACCTTGGACAACTTTAGGTGGAAGGGCACAATATAACACAATAAAACTTATTGCAGAAAGCTACACTTTCCAGAGTGGCTTAACAATCAGTGCCTTTTCACAGGGGACTCTGAGAATCATTTCTGTGAGGGGAATCGGGGCCTCCTAACCACTGTCAGCACCCTTAATAAACTACAGCTCTTTTGGGGAAGTCATGACAGTTTGAAGTGGTATCATAGAGTTTTAATATTTGCTGTGAATTTGGCCTCAGTCTGGTTCCTTGTGCATAACCCTGGTTTGTCTTTGCATGCCTGTCTTGCCCTGCCATTGCCTAGCAATCTTGTGTGTGAGGTCTTGTACACTGTAGGCTTGTGTCCTAACCATGGCCTACACCTGCCAGACTAGGACAGCAACTGCTGTGCTAAGAAGACTGAAACTTTTCTACTAAGCTCAGTTGGGAAACTAAGTACAAGGCCTCAGATGCTTCTACCACATGAATATTTCCATGTTTGCCGTGGAGTAACATCAAGCTAGCAACAGAAGAGTCAGTAACACATATTTTCATTTTGCCACCGCTATTGAGTCTTCAGAGAGAACCTGAAATATCAGTACAGTATTCTTGGAAATCAATATTAAGCCTAACGCTACTGTCCACTTTATGTGAGGTTAATGGCTTAATGCTAAGTCAATAACATTAGCCTTGTTTCATTCCCTATCAGAAAACCAATTGTGGCAAAATCCTGTCACTTGGTTCTATGAATGACTCTGTTGGGAAGTGAATATTTACAGTACTGCACAACAATAGCTGAGCCCACACAATGGTCAAGTTCAAGCAACAACTCAAGGATTATGAAGCCAGGAACAAGCACTGGGACTAAACACTTCCCCCCTTGCATTGTGTATGAGCTTCGGCAATGAAGATTCTTTCTTGGGTTCAGTCAGTGTTTCCCCAGTACATTCAAAACAGGGAATTCTGGCTTAATACTAGTTAAAGAATCAGAAAAAATAGGAATGATGACCTGTCAGGAGCCACTGTGCTGATGCCATGTGTGGTTCAGGACACCACAGTCAAAGAACCTTAGGATGGCTAACTCACAACCACCAAAGTTCAGGAAAATTAGCTTGCAACTCAGGACATAGTTATGGCAACAGGCAATGATGGGCAGAGTGTGATGTACAAGAAAACAGGCCTCAGATTAGTTTGCCCTGAGTGCTCACTGGAAGGACAGATCCTGAAGCTGAGGCTCCAATACTTTGGCCACTTCATGAGAAGAGAAGACTCCCTGGAAAAGACCCTGATGTTGGGAAAGATTGAGGGCACAAGGAGAAGGGGACAACAGAGGACGAGATGGTTGGGCAGTGTTCTCGAAGCTACGAACATGAGTCTGACCAAATTGCGGGAGGCAGTGGAAGACAGGAGTGCCTGGCATGCTCTGGTCCATGGGGTCACGAAGAGTTGGACATGACTAAATGACTAAACAACAACAACAACAACAGGCACTTTGTTACAGACATTGCTTTTTTCAATAGAAAACAAGGTGCCGGTACTCACCATGAAGTTGTTACAGTACAGTAGTTTGAAAATGTGGGGGGGAGGAAGGTTCCCTTGAGTACCCCCAGGAAAAAAACCCACTGGTTACAGAGCTGGATAAGTGAAGGTGGCAGAGGTGGTGGCTGGATTCCATTACACAGAATTGGTCTTCAATGTCATTCATTTCTGCAAATGAAGGGAAAGCGGGGCAGTGATACCTCCTTACTCAGCTGACCTGTATGGATTAGTTGAGGGCTGTGTATGCATGCACATGAGCTTAAGTGTGTGTGAGCATTGGGAGACAACACCTAATGCTGCTATGCAGCCCCTGGAGAGTTGACCAATGGAAACGATGCCTTTTGAGGAACGGCTTAGGGAGCTGGGTATGTTTAGCCTGGAGAAGAGAAGGTTAAGGGGTGATATGATAGCCATGTTCAAATATATAAAAGGATGTCATATAGAGGAGGGAGAAAGGTTTTCTGCTGCTCCAGAGAAGCAGACATGGAGCAATGGATTCAAACTACAAGAAAGAAGATTCCACCTAAACATTAGGAAGAACTTCCTGACAGTAAGAGCTGTTCAACAGTGGAATTTGCTACAAAGGAGTGTGGTGCAGTCTCCTTCTTTGGAGGTATTTAAGCAGAGGCTTGACAGGCATATGTCAAGACTGCTTTGATGGTGTTTCCTGCTTGGCAGGGGGTTGGACTGGATGGCCCTTGTGGTCTCTTCCAACTCTATGATTCTATGATTCTATGAATATGGCCCTCAGGCCAAGAAAAGGTTAGCTACCCCTGGGGTAAATGGTTGGGACAGAGAGACAATAATCATAATCAGGAAACATATACTTTCTAAGTATAATATACTGTATGTTTCTGCATTCAAACAGTGTGCATTCGTGTTGCCTTTTCTAGATAGTAACAATCGCTACAATAAAAGCCAATTCAAAGTTTTGTTTGTTCAGGACAGAACATTAAATAATGGCATCACTAGCCTGACGTGGGCAACCCTAAGATGTGGCCAAGCAGCACCAAAAGAAGAGGCTGTGTGGCACAAACCGTGGGGATGACATAATGTGTGGGGACAAGATGGGGACCACTCACCTAGGTGCCTTCCATTTAAGCCATCTGCAGAGCCAAATATCTCAGCACAAGCTCTATGCCAAACATTCAAACAAGCTGTTTCACTTGGAGTGCAGCTGGCATGCAGCACAGTTGACTTCACGGGCTGCACTCGCCTTGCCCAGGGTGTTATCTGCTCCCGGATACATGGACACACATCTATAGGATAGGCAGGCTCACAGTGGACCAACACAAACTTTAAAGTGAACAAAGCTTAGTCTGTGGGGCTTATACTTTATTGGTTAATCATTACCAAGGTTTGAAAAGAAATTGAATTCTGCCTTCTTTTGGCAGGGTACCAATCGCTAAAAGGATAACTGTGTATACCATGATCATTTACTCTCTGAAGCAGGATTGGCTTTGGTCCCATCATCTCTTTTGTGGACTAGATCTGATAGGTTGTTAAATCAAAGGAATTAATATTTCATCACCTGTTTTCGCTTGAAGGTCTGATTGGATGACTGACCTTTTCTTCTTTCTGCCCCATCAAAAACCCTTCCAACAGGGGTTTACGTCTTGCCTAATGAGGTGTATTGTCAGTGTCACTGAACCATGATAGCCTTTTTATGAACTGTTCACTGAACAGCATCTTTCTGGACTGCAGGCCATCTTGCAAATCGCCATATGGTCCTCTTGGAAGTTTCATTTCAATGATAAAACCCCCAGGAACCAGGGCTGTAATGACATTCCCCCACCCACCAATGCTACTTCACGTCCTTCTGATTTAAGAGCCCAACACTACTCCCCTGGATTGCAGCACCTTTGGTGATCTCAAGTAATTTTACTTTTGGCTGTATCGTATCAAATCCATTCTGCTACTTCTTTAAAGGTATTTGTGATTTTTTTATATATCATGAGTAGATTGGAGCTGTTGTTCCTATTCCCCCGAAGAGGAAAAGTTTTGTCCACTCACAACTCAAGGAAATGCATTAGAATGGGAGTCTTTCTTTAAAAGACTTAAATACTTCTTGCATGCCCCTCCCAAACCACTCTTTAGCACTGAATCAGAGCAAATGGCAATTTGGATTTTCTTTGGACTGTAGCTTTGCTCCAATTTAGTTTTAAATTTAAAGAGCGGGTTTTCCCCGGGAAAGGAGCAGGGCAAGAGGAAAACCACTTGGACTCATGCGTTCTAAATGCGGGACAAGCAGAAGTGTATACAAGCCCTGAAATGCAGGATGTTCAAGCACAAAGCACCAAAACACCTTAAATACTAGCAGCATAAGAAAAATCTGCTGGATCAGGCCAATGGCTCATCTAGCCTAGCATCCGCTTCTCACAGTAGTCAACTAGATGTCAACCTGATGAAGAATGGTAGAGGGAATACCGGTATAAACTAAGCCTCGCTCCTGTGATTAAAGAACAGATATGGAGAACTGTGGGGTCCAGTATTTTTTAATCCAGGTGTTTTTTGCCAACCTGGTGCTCTCTAGATGTTTTGGACCACAACCCTCATTAGCCCCAGCTAGCATGGCTCTCTTGGATTGGGCTGAAGGAAACTTTAGTCCAAAACAGCTGGGAGGCACCAGGTTGATGAAAGCTGCCAAGATAAAAAAAAAACCCAAACAATTGAGAATAGGTTACTCTTTTGCTTCCTCACTCTTTTTCTTTTGTTGGGGTAGAGCATCAAAGGGAGGGGGGAATCCTCACTCTGATAAAGCTGGAAGCCCTGTATGAAACTCCCATCAGGATGCCTCAGACACTTGGTTGCAGATGTAGAGTTCGGCAACTCAACTCCCACTCCAGTAACCACAGATGGCAACATTTGCAATGACCTGCAAAGATGTATTACGCACAAGTCAGTTAATCTTTGGCAATTCAGTGTAGTTAAGACAGCAAGCTTAGATTAAGTGGTTTTCTTTTAATGAAAAAAGACCGAATGCTTTCATTTTCCTACATGTCCCAGTCCAGATGCAGTTTCAAAACCTATCAAGCAATTGACTTGTTACTAAGAATGCTAAACATATTAGGATTAATCCGTTCCCTTCGCTGCCTTTTGCAGTCCTCAACTCCTTGAAAGCATAGCTGCCAAGTTTTCCCTTTTCTCGCGAGGAAGCCTATTCAACATAAGGGAATTTCCCTTAAAAAAAGGGAGAACTTGGCAGCTATGCTTGAAAGTCGGTTAACGTTTGGAGTCCCACTGTACATATAACCTTTGTTTTCTACACAAAGCCGTTTGAATTTTTTACTTTCAGATGCTGGGTAGAAAAGTTGTTCAATCTTGCAAACACAAACAGAAACTTAAAACCCACCCAACCCTACAATCCTCTAGTAATTCTGTGGTTCCACTAGTTCTCGTGTTTTAAAAAAAGTGCAATGACAGTAACAAAACAAAAAAGTACTCGCAGAGAAGCAGCCGTCGCCGACTGCAAACAAAGGGAGCTGAGCCGTGGGCTGGGTGTCATGTTACTCAACCATCTCTTTAAATCGCATGATACTCGCCACCGCCTTCTCTCCTCTCCCTCTCTAACTCCCCCCTCCCCAATTTTCTAAACACAACAGTGACGGACAAGCCACACTATCCAATGGCAAGGAGAAGGACACTTTTGGCGCCTTGCCACACTTCGCCTTTCACCCAATAAGCGGCCGGGGGAGGCGGTCCGACGCCCTGGGTAGAATGGAGCGTCTACCAATGGCAAGAGTGTTATTGCAGAGAAATAGTATTATGTTAATCGATGTTTTGCTCGAACTCACTCGGTGAGAGCTTTAAAAAGCGAGGCAGCCCCAGGCAGGCTCCTAGAAGCGGAGCGAGGCGCGGAAGGTGGGCAGGTTAAGGCGGAGGGGATCGGGGTGCGCGCAGGTTATTCCGGGCCCCTGGCGAAGGGAGGCGGCGAAAGCCCAGCCCTGCACTCCGGGGTTGTGATTTGGATTTGCAAAGGCGATCGGACCCGCTACCTCGTCGGGCGGAGAAGGAACCTGCCCGCTCCCTCTTACTACTACTACTACTACTACTACTACTAGGCGCCGCCACCATCATGTCTAACGTGCACCTCTCGAGCGCCTCGGCTCTGGAGCGCCTGGCGGCTCGGCGGACTTTCCCGCTGCACGCTCGCACCGGGGTGTGCAGGAACCTCTTTGGCCCCGTGGATCACGACGAGCTGAACCGGGACCTGAAGAGCAAGCTGCGGGAGATCTGCGAGGACGGCCAGAAGCGCTGGGACTACAACTTCCAGAGCGAGACGCCGCTGGGCGGCCCGGGCAGGCTGGAGTGGGAAGAGATGGACGGAGGCGCCGTGCCCGCTTTCTACCGGGAGACGCTGCAGGTCGGCAAGTGCCGCTTCCCGGTACTGGTGATCCGCTCCAAAGCGCCTCCGCCTTCGCCGGGAAGCACAGAGGCGCCTCCGGAGGCAGAGCCCCAGGGGACGGGGTTGCCCTCGGCCCCCTCCCCGGGCAAGACGGCCCCCTTGGAAAGCACTAGGTCGGCGGGCGAGGAGCGCCTCAACCAGGAGAACCGGGCCGCTCAGCTCCACAGCTACTCAGGGATTATAATCAAGCCTGTCCCGTGCGCCGCGGCGGCGCTGAAAAGGGCGTCGTCGGCCAGTGTAGCGCACATCACAGGTAAGCAGCGCCGCCGTCGGATTGGGTTGCACTTGTGCCTGTTTTTTTTTGGGGGGGGGGTTGCTCCAACTCCCCCCCCGGCCCAAGTTATGGGGGCGCCCCCACTTTTTCTCATCTGCGCGGTGTCTTAAAACGTTGCCCGGAGGCGCTGCCTCTGCTTAAAATTCCGCGCAGGTACCCGGGGGTTGGTGGAGCGGGGAAGGAAAATGCTTACGCAGCACATCGCGCTCGCCAGGCGGCGGCGGCTGCCTCCCCTTTGCGACGTAAACAAACCCGAGCAGCTGCGGCGCCCCCCGCTCGCCGACAGGGGGAGCCCAGAGCCAGGCGCTCCGTGGCGGCGCCCAGGCGGGCGAGCCAAGCAGGGCGGGTCCCTAGTGTGCAACGCGATTGTTTTTCTCCCGTTCCTGACCGAGGGTGGGGTGTGTCCCTTTCGAACTCGAAGCTCTTGGCTCGAGTGACACCCCCCCCCCCAAAAATAACACACACGCACAGAATTCCTGTTAATTCCTCCCCTCTTTCTCCTGGGTCTGATCCGCAGATTTCTTCGCCAAGCGGAAAAGAGTCGTAGACTCGAAATTGCCCGGGGATCATCCCAGCGCCTTGCCAGCTTCGGTCTCTGCTGTGCCCGCCGAGCAGACCCCCCGGAAAAGGCTCCGATGAACGAGGTGAGCGAGCGGTGGGTGTACGTCAAGATCGGCTACTTTTTAATACTTAGAAACGGGTGCAAGTTTTTTTGGGGGTGCGGAGGGAGGGAGGTTTCGTTCGGCCTTGGGAAGCAGCTCGCACCTGGTCCGCCCTCCCTCTCGGAGAGGGGTGACCTCTCGTGCGTGACTGGTCATTTGCAGAACACTTGGGGCTGCTGGCAAAACTTGGCGGGGATTGCGAGGGAATGGGAAGGTAGCGGAGCATTGCAAAAGGAGCCTCTCTTGACTGGTCAGTTGGGTGTGTTCCCCATTCTTCTCCCCCGGGCCCCCGATCTGGAGTAACTTCCTGATGGTCAGATATTGCATGGGGCTTGCTTGCTTTTTTTCTTTATTTTTTAGCCATTCCGCCCCCCTCCTCCACCGCTTTTGCTGACTCATCAGTTGCTCCTCGGAGGAGGGGAGAGCGGGGCGGGGGCGGGCGGGGGAGTCTCTTTGTATCGGCCAACAACTCCGTCCAGTTGCGACGTCGCCCGGGAGTCCTCTGTGCAAGTTCGTGCTAAGTATGCGCTTGCTCTTCTCTTGCAGATTTTGCACTACAACACCGAAGTGATTGTTTCCTTGGAAACACAAGAGCTTGAGAGGCCCTTCCTCCTCCACACGTTAAAAGGGACTGGCAAGACAGAGAGACCCAGAGCAGGGAGGAAGAATCCCCTGGTTGTGCGTGTGTGCGTTTTTCTTCTTCCCTGTTTTGTTTTTTCGTTCCTCCTCTTCTACTCGTGCCCCAGAAGGAATTGCTTGTACCTCCATGTAGCAAAAGTGGCCCGACTACAAGCCACCTGACGGAGCAGTGTTAATTTACAACTGTGCAATGTATTATGTTTTATATATATTAAAAATGTATTATGCCTAATGTGAGTACACTGGCCAGAAGTGTAAAAGCTTTAAAGTCATTTATATAAATGTTTAATCTCTGCTGATCTCTCAGTGCAAAACAAACAAAAAAATGTATATTTGTAAAAAAACAAAAACAAAAAAACAACTTAAGAGTTATACTAACTTATATTTTCTATTTATGTCAAAAAAGCGGATAACTTTGGTTGACACCCAGTAGTCTGTTTTGTGTGTTTGGTTTTTGTTTTTCTTATTTGGTTAAGCCAAAGGGCACTATATATTTGCTTTTTTGTTATTTACAAAAATGTAAATTTATTTTTATAGTGGGTTTTTTTGCATTCACAAAATGTAGCTATGAATCAAAATTACTTTAGTTATTACTTGAAAATAAATCTGATACAATGGTTCCTGAGCCGGTCTGTACCACTGCCACTGCAAATTTATGCCACAATGTTAAAATAAAAAGGAATCAAATGTTGATAAGCCGCCTTGGTGTTTATAGCTTTTATTCTTATCACTCTGTGATTGGAACCCCCACCTCAGTGCACACAATTTTATTTTCTTTGGCTTCTTAAAATTCAGTGTAACATCACTGTTAATATTATGCAATAACGGTCATTGGTTCCTTATGTAAGAGCAGGATTGTCAGCCTCTGTGTACTTTGAGAGCACACCTGATGGATAGACTGGCATTAAAGTTGAGCATAAGAAAGTTTGGCTGCAGACATTGTACTGCACAAAAACCACACTCAAGGCAATTTGAGCCCTTTTCCATTGTCTCTCCCACACCCAGTGGGTACGTATCTTTGGCCCCTACCACACTGTTTCAGACCCACTGCCTGTCTACACCTTGGGATGGGAGATTTGAAGCAGGGAGCCTACTCGCATGGCCTATTTTTTTTTTCCACCACCACCTACCGGTAACATCAGAAGGTGTCATTATTAGCCTTATTAACTAGTGCAAGGAAAACATAAGCCATAAAACACAAGCATCCTTAAGTCACATTCAAATAAAAGTCACATTCAAATTTTCTGCCGTGAATGTCCCAGTACCACCAGTCTGGTATGGTTCACACTGGAGAGACGATCTATTCACCTGTTCATGCAAAACACAAATTTGCTGTATCACATTGACTACCAAAAAAAGTCCAGCACTGAATGTGAACTGCTAGCTGTGCCTTTCAAATTGTGATTTGCATAAAACTGACAAGTGATATTTTTCAAGGTACAGAGATACATCCATACATAATTTCACTTGTATGCTGCCTTTCCATAGTTAAAAAATTACAAATATAACAAAAGTCACAAACAATAAAACCTCGGAAGTACACAACTAAACTGAACAATTTCCCCATATAAAAGATCTTATGAGTAAAAAGAACTGTTAAGATATATAATAAATTTTGAAAAATGCAAAAATAAAATTGTTAAAAGATTAAAATAAAAATACAAAAAAATAATTCTCAATAACAGTGACAACAACAAAAACCCTAAACAGTACCCCAACACTGTAGTTACTGCATGGATGATGCGTACGGTATTACCTTTAATCCTACCTGCATCTTGAAACACAGATGTGCCATGCCTCCCTCTAGACATGATTATTGCCTGATTATTGGCAATGATGGCTGTGAGCTGGGGATCAAAGCAGCATCTAGAGGGTCATAGTTTTCCTAGCCATGCTTTGGAAGGAAGTATAATTTCATTTCAGTAGCACTGGCTTATACCTTATATTTAAGACTAGAGGTGCAAAGCTTCATGAAGCTAAACTGCTCAGCTGCAAAGGCACAGCATGACTGCAATTAATTCATTCCATAGGTGCCTCCTGAGGAACAGTGGGAAAGGGAGCAGCAAGTTAGAATACACTGTGAAATGCAGGGTGGTGGGCTGAAAGCCTGTTGGCTCTTTATAAGCTTGTAAAGGTGTACTCTAGGTGTTGTGTGTGTATTGGAGGCACATTGTTTTTGTCAATAGAAAAGCCATGAGGAAGGAATTTTGTATCGCCTTCATGTCTTTAAAAGGTATGTGTGAAGTGTAAACTGCCCTGTGATCTTCAAATGAAGGGTGGTATAGAAATTTAGTAACAATAACATTTGTTTTTAGGTGGGAGTCGAGAAATCAGTGTTAGTTTTGCATAAGATCTGACATCATCTTTTGAATGTATTTACTTCAAAAGAACCCCCATTCATTTCTACGAAAGCAAATGTGGTGATTGTAGCCCAAATGGGAAAAAAATATTGTAAGTATGGCTCAATGGGACATCTGCCATAATTCTGTACTCCAGCTCATGTCCAGCGATTGTGCACCCCATTGTTAAGATGTACCCATAAAACACAGTGCCCAATACAGCCTAGAAGCAATTGTGTTGATGTAACAAACACCTGCTTTCAGCAATGTGCATTGTAAGAGGTCCATGAGCCTGTAAGAGATGATTGGCTCCATCTCTTCTCTTGAGCTTAAAATGGCAAACGGGCACCCATCAGTATGCTACAAAAAGTATCACACTGTATGATGTCATTCCAAGTTTAGGACACCATTGTTGAGAGAAGTGTTTTGAATCAATGAACTCAGTAAATATTTTGCCAATGATCACAACAAAATGTGGGTTGCATTTCAGAGGGGTACTCCACATATTGTGATCCGGCCACCATCAATAAGACATAAAAAGATGTAATGGAAGGACCTCAACAACCAGTACCCTGTTTCAGTCTCTTTCTCTGCAGCCTCCAGTTCCCCTGACGTGTGCCATGCCTTGGCACACCCCTCATACACTACTGCAAAGATTTGAACTTGCCGATTAAATCTCCTAGTGACCCGTTATTTATGGATCATTGGCACGATAAACCACAGTGGCTCTTCTGCTATGTCAATGCACTCAGGGAGCCCTTAATCCTTAACTCAATAGCTGAGAGCCATCCTGGTCTTGTCCACAATAGCATATATCTTTACAAAATATTGCATCTGTTGTGCATGCTTCCAAAGGCCTTCCCAGCATAGCCATAAATTTTCCAGAATGTCAAAATCCTGGCCTTTAATTAAATGTGCCTTATCTCTCACTTACTCACTCACACATACAATATAGCCAGAAAGATTAAGGCTGTGAGCCTAAGGGACTTCAAAATAAGTGCCAAGGAAACCAATGGGACTTATTAAGTAAAAATTTATAGTATTCTTATTTACATGAACCATTTATTTCAATGGAACTTTACCTTTACATAAAATTGCAATCAAAAGTTTCCCCCATAACTTACTGAAGTCCAATTAAATAAAAAAATTCCTTCCAGTATTTTTATTATTATTATTTTTGTTTCGACTACGGCAGACCAACACTGCTACCTACCTGTAACTAGAACTATGAAGTCCAATTGCAACCCAAACTCAGAAGTAAACAGATACTATTACTATTTATTGAATATGTTAGACGTTTTATCTTGCAACCCAAAGCAACTTACAACCAAACAGATGGACAAATAAGGGGGCAGGGAACCCACATAGATATATTAAAACCAAGAGGTTAATTAAAAACATCCCACCCAGTTCTAAAAGGCCATAGTTACTTAAAGATCAGTGTCACCTAGAGGCCAGGTAAGCTTCCTTAGAGAGAACATTCAACAAATGGGGGGCCAGCAAAGAAAAAGCCCATTCTTGTGTTGCCACCCTCCAGACCTCTCATGAAGGGGGCCTCAGATGGTGATTGCAGGGTCTGGGTTGGTTCATTTGGGGAGAGGCGTTCCTTGAGGTATTGCGATCTTGAGCCATTTAAGGCTTTATAGGTCAAAAACAGCACTTTAATTTACTTTCCATAGTGTTTAGGATCAGCTAGCTTACTTGGGAATGAGCCTTTTATATGCAGTAGATGGTCCCTAAATTCAGTTGCAGGTACTCATAAAGAAAATAGGATGAAACCACTGAGATTTGCTCAAGTATAGGTCCATGTTTGGAAGCTTCAAAATAAGCCAGCATGCTAGCCTGCAGCAGCAAAACAAAGCCGGTATTTTAAAGACGAACAGATTCCTTAAGCTTTGGTGAACTAGAGTTCACTTCTGATGGGGGGATTGGAAAGACTATTTTCCATACAAAACAAAATCATGATGTCATGTTCAGTACCCAGATTATATCAACCTGTTAAAACTGATCACTGTTCAATGGTGCAGGTTGTAGTAGCAGCAAGCTGGACTAGATGGCCCTCAGGGTCCCTTCAAACTCTATGATTCTATTCTAAGCTCCCGTCAGCAGTAGTGCCTGTCCCTAAACAGGGATTTCTCAGGCGGTGAAACCCCATTTACTTACTGCGGAGTGTGCAGAGGCTTGCAATCCTGTGCACGGTTATCACAGAGTAAGTGTGAGTAAATATGCCTAGTATTGGGTTGTAGGCGTGCAACTTTACTTACTCAGGTTAACCCATTAAAAAGAATCCAACTCGATGGTCCTGCGGCGGCTCCTCCCTCCTTAGATGGCCACGTGTGTTATTTCACTTGCTTCAAAATGTGGTAAGCAACCAGCCCTACTAACTTCCCGCCCAGCCCTACTGCACTTCTGAGCCAAATTCCTGGCCTGACGGCACCGTCGATCCAACCCCAATTCGTGGGGCTTCCGAGTAAACAGGTCTAGAATTTAGGATCGCGCCATAAACGGGAAGATCTGGATTCTAGTAGCTTGAGCAAAGGAGATTGATTCTAAGGGAGAATTGGAGATTGATTCTAAGGGAAGCCTGTTAATCCGTCTCCCCAAGTTACCCGTCGAACAATAGGTAATTAGGAGCGGTAAAGTGAAACTGATCTGGAGTCTTTTGTGTGTGTGTGGACGAATATCTTCGGGGCTTTACGGTAACTTCTGCGTCTCGTTTACACGCCCCCGCCCCCGCCCCCCGTTACGCAGCGCTCTAATATTCATAAGTGGCACAGGAGTGACCCTGGTTACTCCGCCCCTTCGGAGCCCGGCGCTCTCTCGACCGCCTTCGCCCCGCCCTTCCTCCCGCCCCGCAGCTCCGAGTTCGGCGGAGTTTCTTTGATCTCGGGGCGCGCTTCCCGCTCAAAGAGGGCGCTTCCTTGCAAGTCAGTGGCACCCAAATGCAGGGAACCTCCTTCCCAGTAAAAGGGCGCTCAGAGAAAGGGGCTATTCGGAGCGGGGCCTGCTCCCGCCTGCTCCCCCCCCCGCCAAGTTACTTTTAACTATAGCTGTCAAGTTTTCCCTTTTCTCGCGAGGAAGCCTATTCAACATAAGGGAATTTCCCTTTACAAAAGGGAGAACTTGACAGCTATGTTTTAACTTATGGAGTCGCGTGAAAATAGTCGTCGTAAAGCGGCCTTTGGCGGCTGCAAGGGCTCCAGGGGAGGGGACCAAAGGCTGGAAATGCGCTATCGGAGCGTGTGTGTGTGTGTGTGTGTGTGTGTGTGTGTGTGTGTGTGTGTGTGTGTGTGTTTTGAAACTCCGGGAGCCGCCATTCCGGATTTGCACACAACGTGGAAGAAGCGGTCCTTCCAGGGACCACTCGCTTCCTTTCAATGGATGCTTGCTAGGACCTGAGTGTAGCGGGAAATGAAGCGGTGGGGGGGACGGCCACAGCGTTGAGGATGCAGAAGGAGATTCCGTGTGCAGTCAGTGCAGGAACCAGGCTCGATGTCAGCTCAGTCTGCAGAAAGGAGTGAGACTCCCGCTTGTGGGATCCTGGCTTTGATCTTGCCCTGCTTGGGCTGGGTCGGACCCAGCTGATAGAAAAGCCCTGCCTTGGGAGTGTGTGTGTGAACTCGTTCCTCTCGGGTTCTCCTCCTTTCTCCGCCCCCCTTCTCCAACTACAAAGCGATAGCCGACGGTATCTTCTTCCGACCGACAGGGTTGGTCTGTGGGGTTGTTTGGATCAGCTCCTTAGAGTTGGTTCCTTGAGATACTCCTCTTAGCAGTAGTACTGTATTAGTATTGAGAGGCCTTTTGACTCCTGCATGAATCAAACGGCCTCTGGATTCTGGATGTCTTCTCTCCCCTCCACCCGCTCCCCCGCTCCTTTTTTTAATATATTAAAAAGAGTAAGAGAAGTCCAATAGGACAGCACATATTCTAAGCCAGGGAAGCTTTTTAAGAATCCAGCCGGTTGTACTGATTTAAAACAAAATCGTCTCTCCCTCGAAGTTCTTCCCCGGGATTAAGCTCAGGAACCGCTCCCTCAGCATAAAAGTAACCTTGATTTACGTCCAAACTGTATGATCACTTAATCAAGAGAACTGGATGTTTTTCATAGGCCACTCTGCCTATGGCGCTGGTTGGAGGCGATTGTCCCTTTTGAAAGGTGAAAGTTGGGTGGGTGGGGGGGAAAGTAGACTCCCCCCTCCTTATTAAGCGCCAACAATACATGGAGGGAGGCAGCTGGATCCTCCAGGATTTATGGGCTTTTCTCTTGCTTTCATGCAAGCAGGTGTCTAGGGCTGCCATTGTCTAAGCCCACCCCACCCCCATGGCTAAGAATAGGAGCTTCTGAAATGAAAGATCCGCAGGCCTCAGCCTTCAAATGGCCCGGCTTCGGCTGCTGCAGCCCTCCGCTAAGGTGCAAGAAGCCACCCTCAGGCAGTTATTAAACTGATTTAGGAGTTTAGCTGCTTTTCAAAGCATCCTATTTTATCTGTACACAAAGAGCTTGGCGAGCGGCACAGCAGCTAACCTTGAATTCTGGATGCTCCCGCAAGGGTTTTAAGATCAAGAGATTAGCTCTCATAGAAGAGCAGCACTTCAGCTATCTTGGGGGGTTGGGGGTGTTTGTTTGCCTGATTTGCTTTTTATTTTGGCTTTTCCAGTATCTTACACTCTGTCAAAATAGGCCACAGTCCAGAGCTCAGGGAAATGAGTGAGCTTAAGCACACCTGACCCTTGGGGCGGTGGTCTGCCCTTAGTTTATCATCCATGTACACCAGTATGAATTTCAGCTGCCCTCTTGGGATGCTTCCAGATGGGAGCTTATTGTGGGATAAGAACACCTCATCCACGTATGCAACAATAGCACCTATGGGCAGATCCACGTCATCCAAAGAGAAAAACAGCTACCAGGTTTTTAGAAGACATCTGAAGGCAGCCCTGTTTAGGGAGGCTTTTAATGTTTAATAGATTATTTTATTTCATTTTCTGTTGGAAGCCGCCCAGAGTGGCTGGGGAAACCCAGCCAGTTGGGCGGGGTATAAATAATAAATTATTATTATTATATCCATTCAAAGCACATCCAGTGCACATTTAAAGCACACAATTTACCCCAAAAAATCATGGGAACTGTTGTTGCTCCCTCACAGAGCTCCAGGAACTGCAGTTCCCGTCCCAGGATTCCTTGGGGGAAGTAATGTGTCCTAAATATGCATTGAATGTGCTTTAAATGTATGGTTCAGATCTGCCCTATGTCATTGGCATCAAAATGCAAGTCTATATTCAGCCACCCTTTATTCTGGGTTTTATTAAAAAAAACAAATGGTTGCCAACTACCCATTTGCAGTATCTCAATGACTTGCTTGCAATATAAAGGTCCAGTCTGGAAGCACCTGTTTAGGTGCTTTTAATGTTTAATAAATTACAGTCATACCTCTGTTTAAGTACGCTTCGGTTTGAGTACTTTCAGTTTAAGTACTCCGCGGACCCATCTGGAACATATTAATCCACTTTCCATTACTTTCAATGGGAAAGTTCGCTTTAGGTTAAGTACGCTTCAGGTTAAATATGGACTTCCAGAACCAATTACAATCATACCTCAGGTTAAGTATGCTTCAGGTTGAGTATTCCGCGGACCCGTCTTTCCATTACTTTCAATGGGAAAGTTCGCTTCAGGTTAAGTACACTTCAGTTTAAGTACTCCGTGGACTGTCTGGAACGGATTAATCCACTTTCCATTACTTTCAATGGGAAAGTTCGCTTCAGGTTAAGTACGCTTCAGGTTAAGTACAGACTTCCGGAACCAATTGTGTACTTAAACCGAGGAACCACTGTATTGTATTTCATTTTTCTGTTGGAAGCCGCCCAGAGTGGCTGGGGGAAACCCAGCCAGATGGGCAGGGTATAAACAATAAATTATTATTATTATTATTATTATTATTATTATTATTATTATTATTATTATGCCTATGAAAGCTCCAAGCTGCAGCAAGCCAGTGGCTGAAATCTTGGGATGTTGAGAGGTGGAGATTATGTTTAGCATTAGACTAGTGGGTGTTCCAATCCGGGCTAGGATGCTGCAGGACATCCCCAAATTGGTTTTTGCAGCTGCTGCTGCTTTATAGAAATGTATGCTCCATCACGAGTGGAGAAGTCTTTGTAGACGTTAGAAACCAAGAAAATTGTAGACAGGACACCATTTATTCAGTATTCAAGAATCAAGAGATAAAAGGAATAACTGGCAAGTTTGGCCTTGGAGTTCAAAATGAAGCAGGGCAAAGTCTAATAGAGTTCTGTCAAGAGAACAAGCTGGTCATCACAAACACTCTCTTCCAACAACACAAGAGACGACTCTACACATGGATATCACCAAATGGGCAGCATCGAAATCAGATTGATTATATTCTCTGCAGCCAAAGATGGAGAAGCTCTATACAGTCAGCAAAAACAAGACCTGGAGCTGACTGTAACTCAGATCATCAGCTTCTTATAGCAAAATTCCAGCTTAAACTGAAGAAAGTAGGAAAAACCACTGGGCCAGTAAGATACAATCTGAATCAAATCCCTTATGAATACACAGTGGAAGTGAGGAACAGGTTTAAGGATTTAGATTTGGTGGACAGAGTGCCTGAAGAACTATGGATGGAGGCTCGTAACATTATACAGGAGGCAGCAACGAAAACCATCCCAAGGAAAAGGAAATGCAAGAAAGCAAAATGGCTGTCCAACGAGGCCTTACAAATAGCGGAGGAGAGGAGGCAAGCAAAATGCAAGGGAGATAGGGAAAGATACAGGAAACTGAATGCAGATTTCCAAAAAGCAGCAAGGAGAGACAAGAGGGTCTTCTTAAATGAGCAATGCAAAGAAATAGAGGAAAACAATAGAATGGGGAAAACCAGAGATCTGTTCAAGAAAATTGGAGATATGAAAGGAACATTTCGTACAAAGATTACCATAATCAAGGACAAAAGTGGTAAGGACCTAACAGAAGCAGAAGACATCAAGAAGAGGTGGCAAGAATACACAGAGGAATTATACCAGAAAGATATGGAGGTCTCGTACACCCCAGGTAGTGTGGTTGCTGACCTTGAGCCAGACATCTTGGAGAGTGAAGTCAAATGGGCCTTAGAAAGCACTGCTAATAACAAGGCCAGTGGAAGTGATGATATTCCAGCTGACCTATTTAAAATTTTAAAAGATGATGCTGTTAAGGTGCTACACCCAATATGCCAGCAAGTTTGGAAAACTCAGCAATGGCCAGAGGATTGGAGAAGATCAGTCTACATCCCAATTCCAAAGAAGGGCAGTGCCAAAGAATGCTCCAACTACCGCACAATTGCGCTCATTTCACACGCTAGCAAGGTTATGCTCAAAATTCTACAAGGCAGGCTTAGGCAGTATGTGGACCGAGAACTCCCAGAAGTGCAAGCTGGATTTCGAAAGGGCAGAGGAACCAGAGACCAAATAGCAAACATGCGCTGGATTATGGAGAAAGCTAGAGAGTTCCAGAAAAACGTCTACTTCTGCTTCATTGACTATGCAAAAGCCTTTGACTGTGTCGACCACAGCAAACTATGGCAAGTTCTTAAAGAAATGGGAGTGCCTGCATCACCTCATCTGTCTCCTGAGAAATCTCTATGTGGGACAAGAAGCTACAGTTAGAACTGGATATGGAACAACGGATTGGTTCAAAATTGGGAAAGGAGTACGACAAGGTTGTATATTGTCTCCCTGCTTATTTAACTTATATGCAGAATTCATCATGCGAAAGGCTGGACTAGATGAATCCCAAGCCGGAATTAAGATTGCCAGAAGAAATATCAACAACCTCAGATATGCAGATGACACAACCTTGATGGCAGAAAGCGAGGAGGAATTAAAGAACCTTTTAATGAGGGTGAAAGAGGAGAGCGCAAAATATGGTCTGAAGCTCAACATCAAAAAAACCAAGATCATGGCCACCGGTCCCATCACCTCCTGGCAAATAGAAGGGGAAGAAATGGAGGCAGTGAGAGATTTTACTTTCTTGGGCTCCTTGATCACTGCAGATGGTGACAGCAGTCACGAAATTAAAAGACGCCTGCTTCTTGGGAGAAAAGCAATGACAAACCTAGACAGCATCTTAAAAAGCAGAGACATCACCTTGCCGACAAAGGTCCGTATAGTTAAAGCTATGGTTTTCCCAGTAGTGATGTATGGAAGTGAGAGCTGGACCATAAAGAAGGCTGATCGCAGAAGAATTGATGCTTTTGAATTATGGTGCTGGAGGAGACTCTTGAGAGTCCCATGGACTGCTAGAAGATCAAACCTATCCATTCTTAAGGAAATCAGCCCTGAGTGCTCCCTGGAAGGACAGATCGTGAAGCTGAGGCTCCAGTACTTTGGCCACCTCATGAGAAGAGAAGAATCCTTGGAAAAGACCCTGATGTTGGGAAAGATTGAGGGCACTAGGAGAAGGGGACGACAGAGGACAAGATGGTTGGACAGTGTTCTCGAAGCTACGAACATGAGTTTGACCAAACTGCGGGAGGCAGTGGAAGACAGGAGTGCCTGGCGTGCTATGGTCCATGGGGTCACGAAGAGTCGGACACGACTAAACGACTAAACAACAACAACAACAAATGATGCTTAAATTGCTTTGCCTTTCTACTGCCCATTCACCCAGTTTGGGGAGAACCTTTTGGAGCTCCTCACAATCACTTTTTGTTTTGATCCTCCTGAACAATTTAGTATCATCAGCAAACCTGGCTACATTACTGCTCACAGGTCCCAACATTGATCCTCAGGGAACTCCCTCCAGGGAATTCCTTAGCAAGGAATTTGCTTTTTTCCACAGCTGCTTCATACTGAGAGGACATTTGCTATGAAAGATATTGTGGCCCCACAATATCTTATCTGGTGGGAAGATTTTCTGCTGTAGTGTGCATCACTTTAGGATGAAGCTCCTTGGCTATTTTGTGGCCCATTCTCTCAGTTCTTCCTTATGAAAGTCTTCACTGTCCACCTGGATTTTCACTACTCTGAATAATTTGGTGTTATCCTAAGAATTGGGCCTTTCACTGGCTCACTCCTAACTCCTGTTCATTTATGAAAAAGTTAAACAGCACTGGTTCCAGTACAGATCCTTGGGAGAACCCATTTCTGCATGCCACCTTTCCCTGTTGTGAGCTGTCCATCGATTCCCACTCTGTACATCTTTTTGTTTAACCAGATTCGGTCCCTGCTCCTGCCAACCTAGCAATTTGAAAGCACGTCAAAGTGCAAGTAGATAAATAGGTACCACTTTGGCGGGAAGGTAAACGGCGTTTCCATGCGCTGCTCTGGTTCGCCAGAAGCAGCTTAGTCATGCTGGCCACATGACCCAGAAGCTGTACGCTGGCTCCCTCAGCCAGTAAAGCAAGATGAGCGCCGCAACCCCAGAGTCATTTGCGACTGGACCTAACAGTCAGGGGTCCCTTTACCTTTACCTTTAATCTGTAAGAGGACCTGTCCTCTCATCCCGGGGCTGCAAAGTTTAGTCACAAGCCTTTGATGAGAGACACTCAAATGTATTTTAGATGGCCAATTTTTTTTATTATAAATTATTTGACAGTCTTATATTTCGGAGGGCATGTGGATGAATTATAGGTGCACTATGGCACAACCCACACAAAATTATCTCAACTGAAGTGCCAGCTGGAGAGCACAGTGCATTTTTCCATGGGTGAAATGTTGTGGTTTGAGTGCTAGATGAGCATAATTTCCCTGCTACTAAAAGAGGAGGTTTGCTTTGGCCACAACAAATGAGTAAGGGCTGTGAATTTATTTGACTCAAAATTATCCCTGAGGAAAGACCCCACCCCACCCCATCAGTCTCTAAAACGCTGTCACGTTTTTTTCCTGCTACAAAGTAACAGAGTTTGGGTTCCACAAGGTATGGAAAACCATTGGATTTTTAAAAATTTCCTTGGAGATGATTCAGGAACACTCAGGGAGCCATTTTACTCGGCCACTGAATTTGAGCCCAATTCTACTCCGCTTCTGCAGTCTCAATTCTTGCAATCTCAGTTGGCATGCCTTCTAGACTTGGTTAACAAATGCCCACCTTTCGGGTACCGAATATGTGAATATCCACTTGGAAACAATAGAAATAGTTTTCCAAGTCGCTTTGTCCTAGGAGAGGACAAGGGAGTATGATTTTTCATTTTCTATCTTTGGAAGGTGTGTTCTGTTCTGTTTTCCTTCTCGACTTTGACTGGCTACACCCTGCATAGCACTGCCTCCTCCTTATTCCCAGCACAAAGCACACTGCCCCTATTCTTCTGGCCTTTGTAGCCATATGGCAAATCCATGTAGACACAGCCAACATCCATTTATTCAGGCACATAATGTCCCGCAACAGGGAACAATTGGAACTTTGTTTGCTTCTATTATTGATGCGAATGGGCAAGAGAGAGAGAGAGAGAGAGGGAGGAATCATTTAACTATAAGAGATATCCAGCTAATTATGAGCCATATGTGCCTTTAGTGTCAAAGCAATCCTATGAAGTTCATTTTATACCTAGACCACTTTATTAGGTGCCGAAGACAGATGTCCCCCAAAAGTGCATGCATTAGAGGAAACTTGTGTAGCAGAGATCTTGAAATATTTAACTGAGGCTTCTTCATTTGTCAGGGGACTTTAAAGTGCCATTTGTCACAAGGATGAGTATGTGTGCATTACACACTGATTAGATGTAGAAGCTTTGCATTTTGGGGATGGCAGACTTTTAGTTTACAAGGAATATTACAGCATCAAGCATTTTCTATATAGGATTCATGTGACAATAGAAGAACGGGACCAATTAGAATAATATTAACCTCTGGAGTTAATGAGAACTAGAAATTCTCTTTGTCTTTGCTCATTCTTCCAAGAACAGAGGTTACAATGTTCCTTTTGAAACATTTTCCTCCTGTCCAGCAGCCGGAAAGTGAGTTTAGCATGTTGAAATCCTCCTTCCTTGGAATGGAAGGAGTGTCCTTAAGCGATAATCCTACAGCACTTTCCCAAAGGGTTAGGCACACTGCAGGGAAATTAAGGGAAAGCTGGGTAGGGGAAAAATCTTCATTCATTTTTCTATTGATGTGGCTGTCAGACTGTTCCCTCGCCAAATGCTCAGATGGAAACCGCTCTTTGCCTCCTCAGACCCAGCTAGAGAATATTTATTGGTGACTGCAACTCCTGTGTATAAATTAAACAATATCAACTTGACTAAATTGCCATTTAAAAAATCCTTTCCCTGTGCCCTTCCTTTAATTAATGCTTCTGTCACTGAAAGAAACCATTATCTATCCATTTATAGGTAATATTTGAAGGATAGCTCATGAACAGACTCACACTATTGTCATCTCTTCTTGGGTATATTTTAAAAATAAGGAATTGTACAAAGATTGTTGTTATTTCATTGATATCAGTTAATTAAGAGATGTACACAGATGTTTTTTTATATATAAAAAACATTGTTCCCCCACCTTACAGAGGACAGCTCCTATTAAAGTCCAGCTAAAAATTCCCCTTCTTAATTTGTGCAGCAAGAAGAGGTTAATAATATTAGTTCTTTTATTGAAACCTTGTTTTCAGCCATTTGCCTTAATTTCTTATAGGTCTCTTTCTTCACACCAGCATTTGTTATTTAGCAGAGAAATAATTTTGGATGAGACAAGGGGTAAATGTTGGGAATATCTTCATTTTCTTTTTAAAATTCATCTATCTTTTGTCACAGTGTATTCGGTGTAAATAATAACAATCGTGCATATTCATCACCCCTCATTCCTTCTTTTGTTTCCTAAATATACCTTCCTCAATTGTTGTTCAGGGAGTGAGTTCATAGCAAGTGTGTTGTATTTTTGGGTGGCGGGAGGACAGACTGCTGTATATGTTGTGCTACTTAATCAAAAGCCTCGCAAAGAGCCCATCTGGAGCCTCTTTGGAAACTGAATTGATTATGGGGAGGAAAATAGATATGGTGGGACACTTCTGCCAATATATACGGAACTAATCAGGTTACTGCAGCTGGGTGGCCAGCTCATAATAAAATAAACCCCATTTTGATTCAGCCTGACAACACAATGCAGAATTCACTCCACAGCTGTCTCTCCTGAAGTCTTGATTCCCCAAAGCCATTCCATAAAAACCCTGCCTGCCTTCCATCTTTAGAATTTAAATAAAAATATTCAACAGGACAATGTATTTGGTCTTCTCTACTCCTCTAATAGGGGGGTGAATGAATATATCCTGAGGCAGGTATGCTTCTGCCAGGTAAATACGGTTCTGGTTATAATCAGTAGGACCCTGACCCACAGCTTGTTAAAACTGCAGCCAGGCACTGGCACAGGACAGAGTTCTATTATTGCTGAAGCGATGTAGAATCTGTGCCCCTGAACCCTGCTTGAATGAGGGACCTCCTTCCTTAAAACCCTCATTTTCCAAAGCCCAGTTTCAAGTACTGCAAAACTCACTGTCTGGGGCTGCCTTGAAGGACAATTCAAAAGATCCCAAAGGTTAAGAATGTGGAAGCTATCTGGAATTTGGAGACTGGAGCACACTACTTTTGGCTTCCATCATTTACACTGGCTACCCCCATTTGTTTCCAAGTTCAGCTTAAAGTGCTGGTTTTAACATTTAAAGTCCTAAACAGCTCTCTCTGTGCTTGTGTCATTTGTTCCCTTGTGAACCCTGGCCACCAGTTAAGATGATGATAATAATAATAATAATAATAATAATAATAATAATAATAATAATAATATTT
This sequence comes from Zootoca vivipara, assembly GCF_965207765.1. Classification (NCBI taxonomy): domain Eukaryota; kingdom Metazoa; phylum Chordata; class Lepidosauria; order Squamata; family Lacertidae; genus Zootoca; species Zootoca vivipara. Next base: position 62,489,411 of record NC_142582.1, on the reverse strand, counting down.
ATACCCTGCCCATCTGGCTGGGTTTCCCCAGCCACTCTTGGGGGCTTCCAACAAAAGATTAAAAATACATTAAAACATTAAAAACTTCCCTAAACAGGGCTGCCTTCAGATATCTTCTAAAAGTCAGATAGTTGTTTATTTCCTTGACATCTGATGGGAGGGCATTCCACAGGGTGGGTGCCACTACTGAGAAGGCTCTCTGCCTGGTTCCCTCGCAAAGAGGGAACCACCAGAAGGCCCTTAGCACTGGACCTCCAGGTATACTGGACCGAGGCCATTTAGGGCTGTAAAGGGAAGCACCAACACTTTGAATTGTGCTCGGAAATGTACTGGCAGCCAATGTAGGTCTTTCAGGTCTCGGCGGCCGCTCCCAGTCACCAGTCCAGCTGCCGCATTCTGGATTAGTGGTAGTTTCCGGGTCACCTTCAAAGGTAGCCCCACATAGAGCGCACGTAGATTGGCACATCTGTGCCTCTGCTTATGGCCCCAAACTTAACTTGGTTTATTAATCATTTGTAAAGTATTTGTAAAATAATTCTGATTTCAGTAGAACTCATTTCCAAGTAAGTGTGTTAGGATTTGTTTTATAGGTAAAGGTAAAGGGGCCCCTGACCATCAGGTCCAGTTGTGTCTGACTCTGGGGTTGCGGCGCTCATCTCACTCTATAGGCCGAGGGAGCCGGCATTTGTCCGCAGACAGCTTCCGGGTCATGTGGCCAGCATGACAAAGCTGCTTCTGGAGAACCAGAGCAGCACACGGAAACGCCGTTTACCTTCCCGCCGGAGCGGTCCCTATTTATCTACTTGCACTTTGATGTGCTTTCAAATCAGCAAGCCCTAGACTCTGTGGTTTAACCCACAGCGCCACCTGGGTCCTGTTTTATATCCAAAATAATTAGGATGGGAGTTGGAAACAAAACAGAAAAAATATCAGATTATCTTATTTTTAGATGCCCACAGATACATGACTGTTAATCTCAGTAAAGGCAATACAACACTATGCCAGCAAAGAAGAAGAAGAAGAAGAAGAAGAAGAAAGAATTAAGGGGAAGTGGGCTGAGGGAGACTGGGGGAAAAGAAGCCTTGCAATAATTTTCAGTGAAATTATATATTGGCTATAAAGGTCGAGGCTCAACAGGGAAATGATTATAGGTTACACTGATATGGAGCATGCACTAGCAACTGAAAGGGGAATACTGTGAAATGTCAAGAAAGCAGAGGAGTCTGTATTTATTTATTTGCTCACCCATTATCTCAGTCTTCAGAATATAATGGGCCGATCAAGAGATTGACCATTTCAGGAGAAGGGTGCCTTCATTTCTCTACGTGACTGTAGATTATTTCGGCTTCAGAAGACAAGAATGTCCCTTTAACATCTGACCTGGCCTTTATTTAAGAGAAGCACTTCACGGTTCAGGAAAGACAGACAATTTTCTAATTCCCAGCACTGCTGGAGACTGAAGCAGCAACTTCCAGACAGGACACCTGCTAACACTAGAGAAATGGCATTATTATGTCTACAAGTTTACAAATCTGAGGATCAGAAAGCTTTTGCTGCTGCTGCTATAACACAGGCCAAGGATGACGACTTCTTCAAAGTTTCAGAGGGGTTTCCCCCCCCCCTTCTTCTTCTTCCAAGGAACGGCCTCTTTTCACCTCCAGTCTCAGCAGATCGGTTTCCACGTGAAAAAGTCAATAGTCAAAGAGCTTCCTAAGTTTCATTGGTGTGTAGCAGAAAGCGGATTAAGACTTGAGGCCTTTTTACTGGCAAGCCTCTAAGCAAATAAAGGTTCTTGCATTTTAAAATAAAATAAAATAAAGAACATATAGGATAGTCCACCAAATGGGTGACACAGCAACTTGGAAGTATTTTAATAAGGCACTGGGTGCAATGCAGTTTTCAAAATGTTAGATTGTGATGTGGCACTTTTATTTGTGTTAGTTGCTTTCAAGGACAACTCTTTTTTGTAAGGACTGCACCCCAGTTCCAAACAGATTTGCTTGGAAGTTTCTTGTATTGCTTTTCAGTGGGATTAACATGCTCAGTGGGAGAATTTTCTTCTGTACAAGAGAAAACATTTTCCCTGAATATTTCTGTTTCATATAGCATTCATTTTTCACAGGTGGTGCTGATTTTAGATGTGCTGTCTGAGATGGCTGGAAATGTCTAACAAAAATAGTATGTACAGGTCAATATGTATCAACCCCTTTAGCCTCATCACTGATCCCATGGAAGGACCATCGCCGAGCAGCAGAGCATCTCCTTTGTATGCAGAAGTTTCCAGGATCAATCCCCAACATCGCCACATGGGACTGGAGAGACTCCTTCCTGAAACTCTGGGAAGCCTGCCAGTCTGTGTAGACAATATTAAGCTAGATGGGACCACTGGACTGGCTCAGCATAAGGAAGCTTCCGATGTTCCTATGTTGGGATTTTTCAAGCTTAAGATAGCTCTGTGTCATTATGCCTGTAGAACATAAGATCAGTAGGGACTGAGGATTGGTGACTTATCCGAGAGAAGGTGGGATTTGTAGCCAGGGTTTCTTAGCTCACAAGCCACTATGCTACAACAACAGATGAACCAGCTGGCAGTCAGCAAGCAGTGGCAACATTAATACAGGAAAAAGCAATAGCTGCCCTGAGTGAGCTGTCCCCAGTCCTGCAGTGCCCTGGACTTCAGCTGCACACTGAATTTTTAAGACTTCCCCTTTTGCCCTGTGCTTAAAGATAGGCCTGCAAAATAAACTGTCTTGGGGCAAACACGGCAGTCACAGTACAGAGATACAGACGTGCTTAAAACGGCTTTAATGCTTCCGGATGCACACATTTCACATCATGTTGTAGGATTCTGGTTTAAGTCTCTGTGCCGTTAAGATTCACTCCCAACATTAAAAACAAACCATCTTGCCCAGTCTCATCTAACAAATCAGTGGATAGAGCTCAGCACAGATCTCACAACCTTTCCTTGCCTCATTCAATCAGGTTGCCCTGTGCAAGTGTTAAAGAACAGCTATGGCTACAACCACTAACCAACTTAGATTGTCCCATAACATGTGCCCTGTGAAATGAGTGGATCTGCAATGCATTAAATGCATGAGGCCTGGCTTGGGCAGCCAGCCCCGTTGCTCTCTTCCATGGATTAGAGTTTGTCAGGCTTCATCTTAAGCCTTTATATCACTTTTAATTAAATGCAACTACAAAAAAGCAATGGAGCCATGGGGATATCATCCAACGAAAGCTAGAGAAAGGCAGTCATCTGTGTTTCAGAGTTGAAGATGGTCTGAAAGAGGGCATGAGCATAGCCAGGATTTTTGTTGGGGGGCGGCAAAACCGAAGTGACTTCTATTGCTTTACTGGATCTAGGGGAGGGCAGATGCCCCCCTGCCCTCCCTTGGCTACACCCATGAAAGAGTGATCGCTGATGTTGGTGCATATGCTCATCCCATGTTGAAACATGTTTTTAGATGGTTCCACAAACCAGCAAAACTTGTTTGACCAGAAGGATCAGTGAGAGAAAAGAGAGCTGCATGGGAAACAAAGGCCTCAACCACTTCAGAAACTACTGTCACTCTCCATCCTAATGAATAAAGGACGACCACTGAAGCACATTGTGCATCAATGTTACTTCAGGAGAGTGGAGACGCAGTATCGGTGCCTAACTCCATGTCCACCTGCAACTTTTCAGCTCGGAATTGCATTCTCACAAGCTATCCCCACTTGTGGTTCCAGTTTCCTGCTTGCCTTCAAAGCATCTGATAGGAATCTTACGGGAGTGATTTGGAGCAGAAAAAAAATGAGTTTGAAGGAGGCTAAAGCACCTTCCCCCAGCATTGTTTCTGCATTTTTCATCAACTCCTCTCAAAGCAGCTTTTTATTTTAAGGGGGAGGGGAAGCCTTGGGCTCTGTGATACACATTTGTCTGTAATATAATAGTTAACCTCTAAGTCTATCCCACTAGTTACCTTATGACAATCTAGGGTGGACTAACCAGAGAGTACCTACTATGCTTCCTAAGGTATGTTCCAGTTCAGTGAATGAACTGGCTGCTTGGTTTCTTTAGCATGCTAATAAATATTTTAATCCTATTTGCAATGTAATAAATGTAGGGTTTGTTTTTTACGGTGGGGTCTATTATGCTGTATGTTTAAGTCTGTCTACATGAATGTTTTCCATGTAGTAGAGAAGCAGATGCTCAGATGTTCCTACCAGACCTGCTATATAATGGGAGAAAGTCCTGGGTGGAAAGAAGCTTCTACATCTGCATCATCTTCCCACCACCCAGGACTTTCTCCCATTATACAGCAGGTCTGGTAGGAAATCTGAGCATCTAGTGCAGGGGTGTCAAACTCAAATTCATCGGGGGCCGCATCAGCAGTTTGGTCACCCTCAAAGGGCCGGTTGTATCTGTAGGACTATGTGTCCACTCTTTATTATCATAAATTATTGTCACTGCATTCAATTATTACTGTTTTTTGTAATAATGTAAGTAATAACTAGCTCTGAAAGCGGAAACATAGTCAGAATAATGGCAAGTAGATATTCAAATGTACAATTATTGTACAATTTATTGAAAAATGATTTTTGGTAACTGCACTGGGTGGTGGAGGCTCGCTAGGGTTTCATGCAGGACCTTTGCAGAGCTACTAGTACCTGGAGATGCTGGGGTCCTTCTGCATGCAGGACAGATGTTATGCCAGTGAGCCACCACCCTTCACCAAAGGGACTGGCTGAGGTTGACTCACTGGAGCTGCTCTCCTGGTTCCAGGGTTTAAGGGCCAGAAGTATAAAGCAGCATCCTATGTTTCTGAGGAGAGGGAGAGGGAGAGAGGAAGGAAGGAAGGAAGGAAGGAAGGAAGGAAGGAAGGAAGGAAGGAAGGAAAGAGGGAGTGGGAGAGAGGAAGGAAGAAAGGAAGGAAGGAAGGAAGGAAAGAGGGGAGAGAAAGAAGAGTTGGAAATAAGGAAGAGAAAAAAGAAGGAAAGAAAAAGAAAGAGGGAGAGAAGACGGAAAGGGAGAAAGAAGGAAGGAAGTAGAGGGAAAGAAAGAATAAGAATGAGGGAGAGGAAGAAAGTTGGGAAGGACGGAAGGAAGGAAGGAAGGAAGGAAGGAAGGAAGGAAGGAAGAAAGAAAAGAGGGAGCAGGAGGGAGAGAGGAAGGAAAGAGGTGAGAGAAAGAAGAGTAGGAAAGAAGGAATAAAGAAGGAAAGAAAAAGAAAGAGGGAGAGAAGACAGAGATAAGGAAGGAAGGAAGGAAGGAAGGAGAGGGAAAGAAAGAATAAGAACGAGAGAGAGGAAGAAAGAAAGGGAAGGGGGGTCGCCGCCTTGATTCAGCGCCAGAAAAGAGCGCGAAGGGACCCAAGGGCATAAAGCATTTCCCCGGCCCCAGCTGTTTGTCGGCGCTTTGTTGGCACGGCGCTTCAGCAGCAAGGTCCCACTGCTGGGTCCCGCTGGCTGGGGCGCTCGGCGGGCCACATGACGAGGTCTGGCGGGCCGGATTTGGCCCCCGGGCCTTGTGTTTGACACCCGTGATCTAGTGCTTTACTACTACTTGCTTGAAGCTCTATGGCATTGATGCTGAAATCCAGCACCACCTGAGCTCTGCAAGCGCAGCTTTCTCCCCATTGTAACGCAGAGTGTTTGAGGTCCAGGACATTCACAGGGAAACAAAAATGCTTGTTTACAAAGCTATTGTACTACCAACTTTACTGTATGCTTGTGAAACATGGACCACTTATAAATGCCATCTCCAGCTCCTTGAAAGATTCCATCAACTGTGTTTCTGGAAAAAAATACATATGACTTGGAAAGACAGGTAAACTAATGTCAGTGTACTGGAAGAAACAAAGATCACCAGTGTCAAAGCAATGATTCTTCAACATCAACTTCATTGGACTGGTCATGTTATTCAGATGCCTGATTATTGCCTTCCAAAGCAACTACTCTATTCCCAACTTAAGAATGGAAAGCGTAATGCCAGTGGACAACAAAAGAGGTTTAAGGACGCTCTCAAGGCAAATATTCAAAACTGTAGTATGAACACCGACAACTGGGAATCACTGGCCTGCGAGCGCTCTGATTGGAGAACAGCCTTTACCAAAGGTGTCATGGACTTTGAAGAAGTACAAACAAACAAAAAAGGGAGAAACATGCTAAGAGGAAGGCATGTTTGGCAAATCCTCACCATAATCAACTCCAGCCCAGAAACTTCCACTGTGGAAGGACGTGTGGATCTAGAATTGGCCTCCACAGCCACTTGCAAACACACTGTTAAGACCATGTTCATGGAAGACAATCTTACTCGGCTATGAGTGATCGCCAAAGAAGAAGACTCCTCTCTTGGAGAGACCTCGTCTGAATCTGGCCGCTGAAGGTGTGGACAGGCTCCCCTGGAAAGTCTTTGGGGAGATTATCTGTGGGCCTGATCAGTTCTGTGATGCATCAACCCTCAAGAGAGGGACCTGCCATTCTGGAGCAGCTCTTAGGCTGGGGTCTCAACCACAGGCTATTCCTAGGAGGGTTTGGCGAGAGAGAGAAAGAGAGAAGAGAAGCAAGTCCCATGTGCAGATTTTAATCTAATCACTTCCCTGTCAAACTAATCCCTGCCTGACTCGGATAGGACTTAAGAAACGTGCCTGGAAACCCAAAAGCAAATCTCATTTGAATGAAGCACACACTCCGCAGCCCCCATCTGCAAAGAGCCGCAATTAAAGGCGAAAAGAGAGAGAGAAATTAGCATTTTCCGCGGCCATCTGGCATGAGGAGCAGGCGAGGGGGAACAAAAGGCGCTGGAGGCGGAGGGGAGAGGCGAGTGTGCCACGGCATTGACCTGCAAATGAGCCTTTGTCAGCGAATTAAAGCTTCCCGGACCCCCCGGGACACCCCAAAACAGGCACCATTACAAACCATCCGGACAAAAAACCACTCATCAAAACTGTCTGAGATGGGGATGGAGCTGGGGGGGGGGGGTCGCCCGGCCGGCCGGCCGGCGGAGGAAATGGAGGGATGAAATAGGCGCCCGAGACAGCGCACCACACCTCCGTAATAGGCGGCTAATAGCCGGGAGAGATGCGAGGAGGAGATGCAGCTTCTGCAGGGAACTTGCAGCAAGCGACAGCCTGAAGCCTTTGGAACCATCACCCGCCAAACCACTCGGGATTTGCGGTTTGGAAGCGCAGATTTCCATGGTGCAGATTTACCGCCACTGTCACCGTCACCCCAGTTCTCCTTCGGGGATCAAGAGCAGGGAGTTAGTGGTATGCTAGATCCCGTTCCTTTCCGTGATGCTGCTCCAAGTTCGGATCCTGCCCTGATAGTTCACAGAATCATAGAGCTGTTGAGTTGGAAGGGACCTCGAGGGCCATCTAGTCCAGCCCCCTGCAATGCAGAAATCTCAGCTAAAGTATCCATGGCAGATGGCTGTGCTTAGAAACCTCCAAGGAAGGAGAGTCCACAACCTTTCGAGAGAGTCCACTGCACTGTAGAACAGCTTTTCTTGCCGTCAGAAAGTTCTTCCTGATGTTTAGTCAGAATCTCCTTTCTTGAAACTCTCATAGCTCCACCAAGTCTCCTCTTTACCAGGCTGAGGATACCCAACTCCTTCAACCGTTCCTCATAAGGCTTGGTTTCCAGACCCTCCTCTGCAAATGTTCCAGCTTCCGGTGGGGCTCTCTTGGATCTGTGTCTTTTCACAAGAACAGGATCTGCAGGAGGAAAACAAGCAGCCCCCCAAAGGACCATCTTGAAAGAGCAAAAGGTTTTCCAGGGTCAGAGAAGAATCTAAAACAAACTGGTTGGTTGGCTGGCATCCAGTTGTCTTGGGAGACAATGGAAAAGTGTTCCCTTGTGTGTGTGTGTGTGTGTGTGTGAAGTCAAACCGCTGGAGAGTTACAATGCCTGCTTTGGCTGTAGAGACAGATACAACTGGAACAATAAGAAAATCGGGTTTCCTGGGCTGTTTTAATTGCCACCTCTTTAATTGTTAAAGTTAATACAGATTGCATCAAAGTAAAAGCCAACCCTTACCAACTTCAATTATCCCCCCCTTCCTATAACACAGACCACCCCTAAACAGATTGACTTGGAAGCTAGTTAGACCCATTAGTTTCAACAACCTTTACTTCCAAACAAACCTGCAGTCCAAGTCTGTGCATGCTTATTTGGGAATAAGTCCCAGCAAATTCATTGGGACTCTTATTACTCCCAAGGAAGCTGTCACAGAACAGCAGCCTTGGATGTCGTCACACAGAACACTTCCAGGCTTCCATGGCTGAAGCAACCCCCAGTAAGTGCCCTCTTTAAAGAAGGATCTTCAGAGTAGATTGTGAAATCTTTTTCCCTGGAGTGGGAAGATAACAGACTGGTCTGGAAAGCCCCACCCTGGAAGAATCCATTTTAATGGGGGCACTGCCAACTTCCCCCCCGACTACTGCTTCCTTAAAAGGCCAGAAATGTTTTGTTTTTATATGTGACTTCTGTAAACACAACTGTGTGGTGTATCCTGTGTGTGTCTCCCCCCCCCCCATCTAAGTGTACTGAAATAATGTATTATCAGTCTCCACTTTTCCACCCATGTTTATTTGTATTTAACTACATTTATATCTGGCTTTCCCCACAAGGAGCTCAAGGCACCCTACATGGCTCTCCTGCCCCCAGCCCATTTTATCCCCACCACAACTCTGTGCAGTAGGTAAGGCTAAGAGATAGTGAAGGCAGCCCTGTTTTGGGAAACTTTTAATATCGGAAGGACTATTTTATTTTAATATTTTGTTGGAAGCCTCCCAGAGTGGCTGGGGTATAAATAAATTATTATTATTATTATTATTATTATTATTAGCCCTAGATCAGACTGTGAGCTTCACAGGAATAACTTTAGAAGAAGACACTTGGTTGTGATAAAAGATGGGGGGGGTGAACAAAGGAAACAAAAAAGGTAAGACTGACTGCATGAATAGGAGCTAATGCATTGCAAGAAAACACAGGGTAGTCAAAGTTGCTGCAAGGCGAGTCTCAGTTTACTGTCACAGCATCTCCAAGCCAGGAGAGGTGGCACCTGTTGAAGATCTACCTGTCATGCAGGAGATAAATGCATAGGAGTTCTGCTGACAGAGCTGACAACCCAAAGCAGCTATAACAATGAAATCTGCTGGCGAATAAATGAGATTTATGGGCCTGCCTTTCTCCAGCCTTACTTTGATGAACTTCACCTGACTGTACTGTCTACTGTAGTTACATTGAGTTCTGCAGCGTAACTGGTAAATGCTTAATAATAAAATGAAGCCTGCTAGACTTTGTTGGGGGAATAATTATGTAACTGCATTTACAATGGAGTGGGGGAAATCTAGTTTAGTTTATCTACCATAGCATATAATAACTCCTCCCCAAGTCCCTTTAATGCCTCATTTGATGAGTAGGGGTCTTGCTGATCATTCCCTACTTAAGAGTGTCTGCATTTGATCCTGTCTCTTGATTGCCTTTCAGGGAAGCCCAAATGAGCTATAGCAGCAGGATCAAATGCAGACACACTTAAGTAGGGAATGATCAGCAAGACCCCTACTCATCAAATGAGGCAATGAATATAGATGTGTATTGAAGCACAGTGGAATACAATTCAAGTTATCTGAGCAAAACAAAGAGAGCAGATATGCAAACATAAACTGCAGGCTAAAGTGTGAGACCCAGAAGCAACACAACATAAGGATACATGACAGTATCCTTAAGCCCCTCACACTGTATTTGTGCAAAAGTGTGAATGTTTTGCAAATCAGGCATTTTAAACATAGGGATTTTCAAATGCAAGTCAAGCTGAGCCCTGGCAGTGGATTTAGGGTTTTACCCAACCAGAGTCCCAGTAAAAATGAAGTAGAGAGAAATGAAATATACAAAACCATATGCATACAGTGGAACCTCGGTTTATGAACACCTCGGTTTACAAATTTTCGGTTTACGAACGCCGTGGACCCATCTGGAACAGATTAATTCACTTTCCATTACTTTCGATGGGAAAGTTTGCTTCAGTTTATGAACGCTTCAGTTTATGAACAGACTTATATATATAAGTATATATATATATATACTTATATATTACTTATATATATATGGTAGACTGTAGTCCACAAAGGCTTATGCCAGAATAAATTTGTTAGACTTTAAGGTGCCACAGGACTCTGTTCTTTTTGCTGCAACGGCATGGCTACCATTCTGGATATAATTAATAACAGTAATTCAGAAAACTGTTGTTGTTGATGATGATGATGATGACAAAGACATTCTGGCATTAATTAACACACATAGTGTGTTAAAAATCTATTGTTCTGATTCAGTGCACAAGTGATACCATTGAACTTTTTAAATGAATTGTAGTGGTTTCAGGTTTCCATCTCCCTTTGAAGTTCCTTTGTTCCACTACTGAATGTGGTTAGTTACACCTTAAGGTTAGTTACAGTGTATCCTGGGAGGTTAAAATGTTCCAACATTAGTTTTTCAATTGTATTGCCATTTCCGATGTCATATCTTTGTCTCTTTATTCTTTTGTGTAGAGATTGGACTCTTTGCCTTATGTAGGAGTTGAGTATTGTTGGCAAACGATGTTATTATATTGCAAAATGAACAGGGGAATGGACACCTGATGTTGTGGGTTCCATTCATTATACATTCCAACATATTGCATTCATTCAAACACACTATATTACATTTTCAGACAGGTAGCCATGTTACCATCTGTTGCAGCAAAATCAACAGGATCTTGTGGCATGTTGATTTTTAAAGTGATAATGATAGGGCTTTCCTTAGATAGAACTATCAATAAACCTTACTTTAATCTTAACACATAGCCAGTTTTCTTCCATGTCTACAGGATTGTCCAATGAAGGAGGTATATTTGCATTTGCTGGGTGGAGAAGGAGGAAGTTGCCTTATACGGAGGTCAGACCATTGGTCCATCTAGCCCACTATTATGTACACTGACTGGCAGCAGCTCTATCCAAGGTTTCAGATTGGCCGCATTCCCACCTACCTGGAGATTAAACATAGGGCCTTCTGCATGCAACGCAGATGCTTTACCCCTGAGCTATGGCGTTTCCCAATCCTTTCCCAGCCATTGCAGTTAGCAATGCAAATTCCAGTTTCACAGCAGTCTGCTAGGAAACACCAACCTGGAAAATGTCTCCCAGACTTAGCAATAAGTGACAATTGACATGTGTGAATGAACACACTTGATCACCATGCAAAACTAATACCGTTCAGTGCAGACTGTTCACACATTCGGCTCAGGGTCAACAAGTGCTGCAGTTGCATCTGTGAACTGTCCCAGTGATAACAAAATTTAAAAAATCCTTCCAGTAGCACCTTAGAGGCCAACTAAGTTTGTTATTGGTATGAGCTCTCGTGTGCACGCACACTTCTTCAGATACCATTAACAAACTTAGTTGGTCTCTAAGGTGCTACTGGAAGGAATTTTTTATTTTGTTTCGACTACAGCAGACTAACATCGCTACCTACCTGTCCCAGTGATGGAGAGAAAGAATGGGAACACTCAATGGGGGCAACATGACCCAGGCGAATTCCTGATTCCTGCACAGTCTGCTCAGGAGAAGTGAGGGTGTCAAGAAGGCCAGTGTCACAAAGGGACCTCCAGCTTCCAGGAAGGAGTGCAGTGGAGATGCCCTGCACTTGCTAGCAGACTTCCCTTCCCTTCAGGCTCCAGGGCTGTATTTGGGGCCTCCAGGTGCCGCTCTGTCCGCATTTGTTTGCAGTCAATATTCATGTGCTTCTATCATCTGGGTGGCTCTTTTCACAATGATCAGCCGGGCAGAAGGCTGAGTGACAGGAGACTCGTGGCTCCACTGCTTTTGGAAAGGAAAAGGAAGGAATAGAATGGAAGTTGCCTGCAGCTTGCATAGGGGGAATTCTTCATTACTCTTCAGAGGTGGGACAGGGAATTATTTGACAGTCCAGGATTGTACATTCTTGAAGGAAAGGATGGCATAGATTAGCTACAGAAGATAATAAGCATGTGCAATTATTTATGCATGCTTTTTTTTTTTAAAAAAAACAGCTTAAACCAAATATGTGTCATGCTAACCAGACAAGATAAACTCACAAGTGTTAGCCCCAATGTTTCCCAGTTCATGAAGCTGGCCTTCATTAGCCCTTTACTCCAAATGATAATCTGAAATATCTCCATTTGCCAAAGAGCACATAATAAGTGGCAAAGACGCAACTAAAGCTTTATTAATCTGTAGCACAAAGAAAGCAAAACCAAACAACTGTACAGGGCATCCCTAAGACTATCTGCATAGAAGTAAATCACACTGAGTATAATACAACTTGCTCCCAGGTAAGTATGCATACGATTGTAGACTTAGTTTAATCTGACACACACTAGGTAAGACGTGTTGTATTCAGTATGGCTGGTGGCCTAATAAGTATGCATAGGGTTGCTCTCCAAAGCTGGCACCTAAACACACTTGGATGTATTTAAGTCAGTGTGGCTCATTTCCAACTAAGCATGCATAGGATTGTGCTGCGTGCACAGACTCCACTCCTACATGCATGTAAAAAAAAGAAAAGTTTGTTTGGTTCATTTCATTGGGCCTTACTTCCACAAGTTCAGACTTGATGCTAGCTCATGGCCAAATGCACAAAATGCATCAATAATCCTATTAGCAGAGAACTGCACCTGGCGTGTTAGAGCTGCTTGTTATTGACTCTGCTGTGGTGATCCTGTGACATGGCTTGATGGATCAACATTCCCGTAGTGTGAAAGTGGGACGCGGGTGGCGCTGTGGTCTAAACCACTGAGCCTCTTGGGCTTGCTGATCCGAAACATACCTGTGCAAGTAGATAAATAGGTACCGCTGCGGCAGGAAGGTAAACAGCGTTTCCGTGCAGTCTGGTTTCCATCACGGTGTTCCATTACACCTGAAGCAGTTTAGTTATGCTGGTCGCATGACCCGGAAAACTGTCTGTGGACAAACACTGGCTCCCTTGGCCTGAAAGTGAGATGAGCGCCACAACCTCATAGTCGCCTTTGACTGGACTTAACCGTCCAAGGGTCCTTTACCTTTTACCTCTTAGTGTAAAAGTCTAGAGGAGGTATGTGAGGAGGGGGGGAGCTTCATGGGTAGGAGGGGGAGGGGGGCCAGCTTGCTGCCCTTGCCTATATCATAGCAAAACTCCCCATTCCCATGCATTGGGTGTGAATGTCTGCATAGTGAATGCTGATTTACGCATGTTCTGGAACCTTGCAAAATCAAGGTTCCAGAAGCCTGTGCTCTTTGCATGCAGGCTTCTCATCAGATCTCCGCGTTCAACATATAGGTGTCAAGGATGGGCTCAGACAGCTGTGTGATGTACATAGAGGAATGGTCCCATTGCGTCTTCTGTGCATGAGGATCCTTCATACGAGGATGACACATGAAGGAGCCAAAAAACAGTTTGGCACATGTACAGAAAACTTGTACACACATTCAGAGCAAAGCACGTACAAACCTAGAATTTATCCTTTTAAAAAGAAATAAAGTTTCATGTGAAAGGAAAGAAGGTGACATTGAAGAAACCACAAGAAATAAAGTAAACTATGGTGAGGATTTCTATGCTATGCCACACAACAGTTCATTTATATCACATTCATTCTGACACATTCAGATGAACAGATGGGGTGGTAAAGCTATCATAGTCCTGATCACTTAATATACTTAACGTATGCTTTCCAAATTAATAATCTCATTTTACAGAGAAACTGAAGTACAAACATAAACTGTTGCAGTGTTGTGAGTGGCATGTCAGTCCGGAGCTTAATTTTGCTTTTCCAGCTTTTGAACCACCCCCTGTTGAGCAGCTTGATTTGCCTCAATTGGTAGGTGACAATGTTTATTTTCCTCCCTGGAAAGCTTTGCCTGCTGATTTCTACTCATCGGCTGCTGTCAAAGACATGGCTCCCCACCCCTAAAGTTGCTAAGTTACCAACTCGAGTTTAAGGACAATCAATAGTACAAGTTAAATGTGTCTCACACCACATTTTTATCCAGAGTGAGAAGAAACACTTCTCTCTCTCTCTCTCTCTCCCCCCCCCCATTTTACCATGCAGATGAGCTCAGTGTCTTCAGCGCAAAGCTTTTCCAGAGAGTCACTGTTCTGGTCTTTGCAATCAATTGATACATGATAATTAGATTCCTCGAGAAAAGCCAAACAAAGGCTGCCATTCACCCCCTGCTTCTCCCACATGAATCCCAGTGAGAGAGATCTGGGACATTCAGCAGAAACCAGACAGCCAACATTCTCCAGCACTAAAAACACAATTTGGCTTGGGGTGTTCATTTAACAAACAGATCCTTGAACCTTGCTTCTGTTTTCAGCTTATTTAAACCATGTTTCTTTGTACTCAGTTCATTAAAACATGTCTTTTCCTACGATCTGTTTTTACGTTTCAAGAATCAAGTATTGTATTTTTGCGGTGGCAGATGGCCCCAAACACCCCAGCATAAGTGAGTTGGCAAGATTCAAGTACACACACACACACACACACACACACTTACTTCAAGAACACTTTTTGTAACCAATCACTCCTCGCCTTTGACCAGGCCAAAGGAGATGGTGAGGGAATTTTTATTTGCTGTGACTCAAACCCACAAATCCAAGGAAGTTCATTGTGAGGAGGATGCATTATGCAAATTGCACAAATTATGCTAATTTGATCATTGGACTTCAGACTGTGCAGTTTCTTCATCAACAGCAATAGCTGATTGGCAATAGGAAGCAACAACAAACAATTGCCATGTGTGGAGGGAGACAAAGAGAAGGCCATCTACCCTCCTCACTGTACTTTGCCTCTTCCCTGACTCCAATACAATGGCTCTCAGGACAGCTACAGCAGCCCCAAGAAGCTCTCAGTTCAAGGTGAGCAGGCTTGATAGATCTCCCTGGGCACATTTTTGTAAAGCAGAGGGAGCTGCCATCTCAGTCACTGCATCGTCCTGTTGGAAAGTGACAGCAGCGGCAGTTTCTATCCCTGGAGCTGAGCCTGGAGAGATCTCCACCTGCAGCCCTTCTGCTTGAGCTGGGTGCTTTCCAGTGCTGGTGCTGAATGCATGAAGCGGCAGGAGCCAACAAAGTTTTTCCAGTGTGCCAAAGCATGTGGGGCAGGTCTGTTCAGCTACAAGGTCTGGCAGTTGCAATTCCCTTGAGAGTCCTCACCGGTTGATCTCAGGTGTGTGGATGCAATGCATCAAGCATGTCACCACTTCCATTCCTGTTCCTCTTGTTGTACAACAGCTTTGATGCTGGCATGCCATATCAGGCATGCTACAGCCTAGGTAGGTGAATAGCCCTATGTTGCTAGAAATGATGGGTTGGGCTGGGCTAGTTAGCACTGGCAGTTTCACATTTGTTGTTAAAAACCAAGTACGTTGCGAAAAGAACAACCACATCAACGACAACCAAATACGGCAGGTGTTCACCCTGGAGTCTTAGAACCGAGGCATGAGAAAACAATTTAACATCGACTGCAATATATTGTACAGACCTTTCTTGGATCTGTCCTTCGCAATGGATGGCTTGCTTCTGACGCAGGACATGGTGTTTGTATAATATGAAGTAAAAGTCCTATACAGGAGTCAAATCTTTACGCTGGTGCAGAGCTCTGTTGATTCTGAAGAGGCTTTTCGTAGATAATCTTGCAGCAGTAAGGCTTGCACAGGCAACGCTAGCAAAGGCATAAGACAAAGAAAATCAATGACAAAACACATGAGTGTGTGTATTTAAGTGCCTGCAGATTTCAGGAGAGAAAAGTGATAAATCTACATTAGTATTCTTTGCCCTTCCTAAAAAAGCTATGTTTTCAATTCAGTGAACAAAATTGCACAGTGAAACACAAAGACATTCGCTTTAATTTTTTGTCTAATGGGAAAAGATCAAATTTCTGGTGAATACCTTTTCTACTGAAAACAAGGGGGGGAAACCAACCTGAAGAAAGAGGTGAGATTAAGGGTTTCGAGGCCACAGAGGTCAAATGAGACATGTACGAAATTTGTTGAACATTTTCTTCTCAACAATCACAGGCAAGTTGTCACAAAGTTTTTTTTTATGATACCCACAAAAGCACACTGTTGTATGTGCTCCCTCTACTGGCTCAGTTTCAGCACTGATGCTCGTTGATATATAATGCTTTCTGTGCTTTAAGGATGTCATATGAAATGTGAAATGTATTGTGTAATGCATAATGGACTTATGGGATTCAGTATCACAAGATGTGGTGATAGCCATTGCCTTAGATGGCTAGTAAAATTCACGGAGGAGAGGTCTCTCCCATGCTGAATATCCAATGCAGGGAACAAAGACTAGAGGAGAGTCATTACCTCTGGGAACGAAATGACCTGTTTTCTGAATTTCCCAGAAGTGTTTGGATGGTCACTTGTAGAAACAGAATGCTGGGCTTGATGGGGCCTCAGGACTCATGATGTAAATGTGAGTCCAGGTATGAAATGTTTCCTTTGACCAAAAATGAAAATGAAATTTTTCCTTTGACCAAGGAAAAATATTTTACGGGCAGTTATCATACTGCATACCACCAAAACTTGCTCTTGTTCCTCGCTTCTTTAGTTTCAAGGGGCAGAAGAGACACCCCTGACTTTGACAACTAGCAACATTTAGGTTTGTTTCCTCCTGGTTCCTGTAGTTGGTGTCTAGTCTATATTCTATATCAGGCCAGAGAGACAATAGGCCATTCAAAGGCAAGAACGAGTATTGGAAGTGGAGCATCAAACCTACCTACAAGATATTACAGTGAACAGTTCTGAGAATTAATTGCCCTGACCATTAGTTCTCCTTTTGCTGCATGTTCAGAAGGCAGTACAGTGTCTGCCTCTGACTGGTAAAGAGCCCAGTCATGGGACCACTTTAATCCATTGTAGCCTCAGAAAGTGTTTTTGCTTAAGTCAGCTGATTTTTAGTTGTGGTTGTGTGGCTGCCAAATGACAAACACCGGAGCTGTTGTGGATTACATTTTGCCACTCAACTTGCAAACCCTCAAGAGGTTCAGCATGTGATTGAAGGCAAAATCTGGCCCACAACTGAGGAGGTTGTGTGACGGAACTTTACATCACTGGCGTAGCTTGTTGAGACTTGGTCATCCAGGACAAGAAAGTAGCAAATGTTCCCTAGCTGCTGTCCATTAGCACATATAATACCGTAGGAATGGCCCTCCCCTCCCTACGCAAGGGGCATGAGAATACGTATTTCAGCAATAGTGAGCTAATTTCAATTAAATTTTTATATGCCTTTTTTGTATGGTTTTATGCACACTTGTAAACCACTCAAATATATTTTATAAATGGTACATAAATATTTTTAAATAAATAAATATATGTGTAAATGAAGCGGCACTGTTGACATTATGGTCTCTGAAGAGTGCAGGCCATTCTTACAACTGCCATTCACACATCAGATTGTGTCTGTCAAGCAAGCACTACGACAGGCACATAGACTAATTCTTGCACCAGTTTAGTCTGAAACTGCAGCCTGGGCTGACAAAATTGGTCTCAATACAGATCACAAAATGCCACAAGAGAGTAGAAGTAATATCATTCCTATGTTTCTCTTACTGTAATTATTCAAGAGAAAAAAAGAATCACATTATATATTCACCATTTATTTTCAGAGTTAGCACCCTACTGAGTTAAAATGAAGCTGCTTGAGCTGACGTTTAAACTATTGAGCGTGATCTTCCAAAACATTCACAATGTGGCTGATGGTATTGAACAACATCAGGAGGGCCATAGGTTAGGCACCCTTGCCATATGGGCTGTAAAGATACACTTGGAAATCTTTGGCCTCTTGAAACCCTTGAAGCCAGAAAGATAGGTGACTACCATGTCCAGTGGTTTCTTGCCTGACAATGTTCACGATTAGCAAAACTGGAGTTAATTATGCAAAATAAGATCATTTATGCTACTTTCTTTAAATTGCGCCTTTTATGCAGGTTGTAAAATCCAGCTATTTGTAGAGCTGAGTCTGAATTGCCTGGGCACCACATTTTAATTTTGTTTAGTATGCACAGTCTTGTTTATGTCTTTGCATGTGCATTCTTTGGAAAAACAGGAAATTCCATGCAGCCCCACTGAAGATGGAGGAGTGAGGGAGACGAAAGCAATTTCACTGGGAGCAGTGATGTTAGCTTCAGATAATATCTGTCACAGAATGCATTTGAAGCTTAAAACATATAACTGGAGAACACAAGAGACTAGGTTAAAATAACATGAAGGTTAATAGGGCTCAAAGCAGATTTGATCTTTTCCACAGAACGTGATTTACGATTTTAACCTTAAACTTTCAAAAATGGTAAAAGAAGTTTGCCCACTCTTCCTTAATCTGTGCTTTTAACTTTTCTGCTAACCTTTAAGCCCTGGGCAGTGCTTCCCCTGTGAAGACATTTTGTAATGACTTCAAAACATCAGCTCTGAGTTTGCAAAAACATTGTGATAATACAAATCCCTAATCCGATTGCTAGTTCAATTTTAGTCACATCATGGATATTAATTACCCCAACCCCACTACTGTGACCCATTTCCTTTCAATTAATTACTTTTTCAGCTGCTTTCGTTATATTAATCAAGGCTACATTCAGAATTGATGCCATTCTCACTGATACTGAGGCAAACAGCTTCAAGCACATAACTTTCCTAACCATTCAGTCTATCAATCCACACTCAGTTTTGGATTAGCTGCTTTGATTCTCCTTCCAGAAAGGCATGCTAATGCTCTCTTTCTTTTGGCAATCAGGAACACCTGTAACCCACAGAAAGATGCACCTAAATGTGTGTAATGCCTGAATTCCATTGGTCAGGTAGGGGAAAAAATCCCACCTTAACTCCACCAGGGCAAATTCGTGTCTTTCAAATTTCAACAGCACTCCGTGTGAGGCAAAAATTTACTACCCACCTCTCGCCTTCCGTTCGGCTCAATTCACTATGTCGTAATTGCAATACCCTACCAGATCCAAGACAAAATTTCTCAGATGACATTTTTCTGATAACTTGTTTATTACTTTTCTTCAGAAGGTCACTTTGCAGAATGTTAGCTGAATAGCCACCCTTTTTCTGGCTGCTGCCAACCTCCACCCAACCCTGCACAGCCCACAATGCCCCTGAACGATGCTTGGTCAGGGGCATTGAGAAGAATGTGAAAAGAAAGAGGTTGTGCTAGTGCCACTGCAAATGACAAGCCATTCAGGGAAAAAGGCCGTAGTTGAGTGGCAGAACATTTGCTTGATACATAGATGGTCTCAGTTTCACCAGATATGACTAAGAGAGAACCCTGTCTGAAAATCTGGAGAGTCCCTTCCAATCACTGTCGACTACCGGTATGTTGAGCTTGATGGACCAATGGTCTGAACTCCGGATGAGGCAGCTTACTAAGCCCTGCCTACTTAAAAATGTAGTATAAACACTGACAACTAGGAAACCCTGGCCTGCGAGCGCTCCAGTTGGAGAATAGCCTTTACCAAAGGTGTCATGGGCTTTGAAGACACTCGAACTCAGGATGCAAGGGAGAAACATGCTAAGAGGAAGGCACGCTTGGCAAATCCACACCGTGATCAACTCCCGCCTGGAAACCAATGTCCCCACTGTGGAAGGACGTGTGGATCCAGAATTGGCCTCCACAGTCACTTATGGACCCATTGTTAAAATCGTGTTTATGGAAGACAATCTTACTCGGCTACGAGTGATCGCCAAAGAAGAAGAAAGAAGAAGACAAGAAACTGTTGGAGAATTTATTCTCCTTCCTCGAGAAATTTGGTGAAATGGACCCCCAATTTCTCTGTTGGCAAAGAGGATAGAGAATTTCAATAGGATATTTGCCCACAATTTCTCAAAAACAAGTCTTGTTAGACACAATCTCATTTCATAGACAGATAGATAGATAGATAGAGTGAGTTACAAACTTGGTGGATCAAGGGAATGCTGTGGACATAGTGTATTTGGATTTCAGTAAGGCTTTTGACAAAGTCCCCCCATGATATTCTTGTGGAGAAGACTGGATGAGGTAACTGTTAGGTGGATACCGGCGGTATGTAGCTGGTTGGCTGACTGAACCCAAAGAGCACTCACTTGTCATCCTGTGTTTTTCACAGCTGCTTCACATTGGGTTGACATCTATCCACTATGATCCCAAGGTTTCATTCCTGGTCACTCACTTCCAGTTCAGACCCCATGAGCATATATGTGAAGTTAAAATGTTTTGGTCTTACATACATCACTGTAGACATTGTTACATTGAATTGCATTTGCTATTTTACTGCCCATTCACTCAGTTTGGATAGGTCTTTTTGCAACCCTTTTTAAAACCACCCAAAACAACTGTTCACCCCTGACATTTATGAACTAGTTTAAAAGCACAACACCTATCCTTGGAGAACTCCATTTTTTACATCCCTCCTAGGACAAGTGTTCATTTATTCCTGCTCTCTGCTTCATTATTTAACCAGTTCCTGACCCACAAGAGGAAGTCCCCTCTTAGTCCATGACTGCTAAGCTTTCTCAGGAGTCTTTGGTAAGAGATTTTTCAGAAGCTTTTTTGAAAATCCAAGTACACAATATCAACTGGATCACTTCTCTCCATACGCCTGTTGACATTCTCAAGGAACTTTAATAAGCTTGTGAGGCAGGACTTAGAATCATAGAATCATAGGGTTGGAAGAGACCACAAGGCCCAACCCCCAACCTACCCTTGTAGAAGACATGCTGGCCTTGCTTTAGCAAGGCTTGCAAGTCTATATGCTTAGTTATTTTATCTTTAACAATAGTTCCACTAATTTTCCCCAAACAGGCATTCAGCTAACCAGCCTGTCATGCTTTCTAGAAAAAGACTTCAATTCTTTTGAGTTTTCTGGGGGAAAGTTAGATCAGCATTTGTCAGGATACAACCCCCCCCCAAGAACTCCTAGAAAATGTTCTTCTCCTGTCCTAGATAGAAAAAATTATATATAAATCTAGGCTAACCTGCCACATATAGAATATTGCTAATTAAGCCACCGGGGGTTTGGGGGCATCAATGAAAACAATTAAAAAGAAAAACAAAGCAAAAATCATGAAAACTGGGATCTATTTGCATCTAAATGGTCATTGGGAATGAGAAGAACGTGCTCAAGAGGAAAGCGCCGTTATTGCCAGTTCACAAGACTTATTTGCCGATATCATTGTGGGAACCACATGAATTACAAAACATCTGCAAGGTCCAGAGTGTCAATTATGCCTTTATGTACACGGGTGAAAACGTCACATGATTGAGTCAGTCATTGGACATGGTCAATTGTACGTTTTTATCTACTGCCTAGCCTTAAAGCTTCATTCCACGGTCACATTAGACAAAGGGACTGTCAGCAAGAGAGATGGATCAGTTTGGCCACTCCTAGGAGTCGCTTGTTGGCATAGACTATGTCCACAATGGTGGACAGCTTTGTCTTTTGGTCTGTTCATATCCTGGCTGGCTGGTGCTTCTAAAAAGTCTGTTTCATATTCATACATCAATAGGTAGCTAAACCAAAAGGCTTTCAGCACACAAAGCAACGCCATCAACTTGGATTTTAAAAGGCAGTCTTGGAGCTGGCTTTCAAATTTTCTTAATTTTATTAAGCAAATGTTCTGTTTGTTAAGCCAAATTCTGCATTAATTGCCAAGAAGTTCAAGACACTGATTTAAAGCTCACATCATTATCCAAACAATGGTTGGCTATCTACTACTACTTCTAGAAAACTCTTTAAGAATTGTTTTTGAAAGTATATTAAATAAATTCCATTTGCCAACAAGCTGAACAAAACTTACTACTATCATTTTTTTCATTTCCCCATACTGGGCAGTTTCATAAAGAGAAAGTTAAAGCAGACAAAAGGGTTGAATTACCAATGTGGTATATTCATGCTCCGTAAGTAACTAATACTATAAGCAACCTGGTAATAGAGTACAGCATCATGCTATAAATAATGGGAGAATGTATTTGATTTGCTAATTTTAGACTGCAGTCCAATGCACACTAACCTGGAAGTAAATACCGGTATCACTTAACTGCCTGGGATTTACTTTTGAATAGGCATGTACAGAAGAAGTGTGCTATCACTGTGTTCAATGCAACATCTGATACATTGCCCAATACACATTTTTACAGCCTCTGTGAAACTTATTAATGTTAAATTCAAACACCAGTTTTAAGTTTTATTTTAAGTGCCTTGTAGCCAATGTGAAGATTTAAAGATTTCAGACTGCAAGACAGTATCAAGTCTTCATGCAAAACATTTTAAAACATCATCATCAGTATTAACTGTATTTTATGTAGACTTTGCCTAGAGATTTGTATGTTGTTGCTCTCAGGTATGTTGCTGTATCTTGGGTACATGTTGTTTTTATTTTGACTTTGAAACTGAAGCTCTGATGTTGCAAAGGCATTGTAATTGCAGATCCCATTGTTAACCAGCTTTAATCATGTGGACATTATCTACCTCCACAGCTGTGATCCACATCCTTTTAATTCATTATGATTTCAAGCTGCTTTTCTGACACTAATTAATGCTCTGTTTGGAACTGATCCAATTCCTACTGGTTTTATTGGAAAATAGGATCAGGCCCACCTACTTTTTCAAGCCCCATAGTTCTGGTCACCTCAACTCAAAGGATATAGTGGAGTTGGGAAAGGTTCAGAAAATGATTGAGGGGATGAAGTGACTCTTCTCTGAGTAAAGTTTACAATGTTTTGGGCTTTTTAGTTTATAGAAAAGGCAAGTTAGAGGCAACATTATAAGTATACAAAATTATGCCTGGTGTAGAGAGAGAAAATTATTTATTCCTTTCCCATAACACTTGAACCTGTAGCCATCCAATGAAATCGGACATTGGAAGATTCAGAACAGACAAAATAGAGTACTTCTTCACACAGTGCAAATGTCTAAACATTTAGTGTGTGATTATGGTTTTTAATATTCAGGGGGCAAAATCTACTGGGGAGGAGCTGCTGTGTTCATTAGGCCTGACACTCAGCCAAGTCTGTGAACTTCATGCTTTTGCTAATGCAGAGTTAACTTCAGCTTGCAATGGTGTGATTTACGGCCAGCTCACTCTGTGGCAGCCACCAATGCGGATGGTTCTAAAAGGGAATTAGACTAGTTAATGGAGAATAAAGCTATCGGTGGCTTCTTACCATTATGTCCATGTTCCTCTAGTGCTGTCAGAGGCCGTATATTGCCCTGAACGTCAGCACACCCAGAGTTATATCTTGATAGTGCAGAAAGTCCCAAATAGTCAAGTACTGCTCCAGGTCCAATATCACGAGCAAGGCCTGAAGTCCATCTGCAAGATCAGGTTGTTGCCTCAACAGAAGACCCGGGGTTGGAAAACTCCAGTCCCCAAGCCACAATCCAGTGGAGTTCCCGAAGCAGCCTTGCTGTGCTCCATCAATGGAGAGAGTTGAGTAGACACAGTGTCTCTGTCTTGCTTCCCTTTCCAATCTTGATTGCTGCCTGAGTTTGCTTCAGCTCAGCAGCTGGGCCTCTCCACTTGAGGAAGCATGTGATCCTCACCTGCCCTGAGCTTAATCCAGACCTAACAAGCTCCATATTTACACCTGGTCCACTAGTGTTCCTTGCCTGCCTCAGTCTCCTGCAATGCACTCCCCGCTGTTCCTGATGCCTCAGGGTTCGCTGTGTCTGTGGAGGCGGGGGCATCTTTGGTTCTGGGGATGTGTGCCCTTCCCCCACCTCCCCTGAACTGTTGGCTGCCCCTCTGATGTCCTCTGATGTACCGTGAGTACCTCCTAAGTCCCCAGCCTCTCCTTCTCCATAACCCAGTGGCGGAGAGCAGGTGGGGGCGTGGTGCCCAGCACGGGCAGAGGGGGCAACCGCGATGGCACCCCACCGGGATCGCGCTGCCGGGCACGGTGCACTCTCCCCACACTCCTCTTCCTCCACCAGTGCCATCATCAGCTTGTCCCTGGGGTGTACCAGTCATGGCTACCCCCCTCGCCAGGATCCTCTTCCCCTTCCTCGGTGTCCTACCAGTTCATGACATATGCTCCTAATCAATATTTGCTGGAAGCTGCAGGAGGGGAGAGTGCCTTTGAACTCGGAGCTTCTTCTAGGCCCGTGGTTTGCATAGCTGCCAAGTTTTCACTTTTCTTGCGAGGAAGCCTATTCAGCATAAGGGAATTTCCCTTTAAAAAAGGGAGAACTTGGCAGCTATGCGTGGTTTGCCCCTGTGAGGACAGAATGTTGGACCAGATGAACCACTGGTCTGAGGGTCTTTTTAATGTTCTTGTATTCCATTTCTCAACCAGAATTTAAATATTTTCACCAACTTGTAAACCAATGAGGACAAGTTAAAGTCACTATTGAAAAATCTACCATTAAATCCTGCAAAATTTAAATCATTATGAGTCAGCCTCAAACTTAACATTTTGGGGAAGTTCTCAAGTCGGCTGCTGCTTGCAAGCTCATTGCAGAAAAATAATGGTTAGGAAAAATTTGGAGAGTAATCACAACGTGAAAGCTTACATAATTGATTAGTGTGAGAGAGGGTAGACAAAAAGATATTTTTTTAAAATATAAATAGAATTTTTTTATTGAATTCATGACAAATATAGCAGGGATGTTCATGCATGTAGTTTTTTCTATGTCGCAAAATATTACTAAACGTATAACATAAGCATAATGTAACTATCTATAATGTGTGTGCAGTTAGCTATGCCATGTGGTTATTATGTGGGAGGAGAGAGAGAGAGAGAGATTTTAAATAAAGTTATTATTTTTGGACGAGTTTGATTATCTGGATTGCTTTCAGTATATGTGGATTTTCTTTGGTCTGATTTAGGGACAGAAACTGCCTTGGTCACCTCACCTGTGATAGGGGGCATGCCTCTCTTTCTGTGGCTTTCAGTACCACTGATTGTGGTATTTTTCTGGGATTTGGCTCAGGAGAGACTATTTCAGAATGACTCCATTCCTTTCTTGGTGGTAGGTCTGTAGGGATGTTACTAGGAAACTACTGTTAGCTCTGTAGCCTTCAGATGTTACAAATGTATAGTCAAGACAAAAGGATTTAGAGAGAGAAATCTGATAGGTGTCCATATTTTTCTTCTACTTGTTTTGCCTTCAGAATTACGGTAGTTGACAAGGTCTGTGTGCCTCCCTCCCCCCCAATAATTGTAATCATCTTCATTTTTCATACCGTGCCACAATTTGAAAAAAGGAACAACATTCTAGCTGAAGACTCTCAGAAAACAATTCCTCTGCCAAGTGAGCAAGCGCACAAAGTTTCACTTTCTGAAAAGTTTCAGAATTGTAAACAGCATATGCACCAACTGTCCCTATTTACTAGGGACAGTCCCTGTCTTCTGTTGCCCTTACCTGTTAAATTACTATTCATATTTTGTCTTTTGGTGATGCTTTTCACGTTTTTAAAATTAGTGTATGTACTATTACAAAAATTGCAAATGTTCACGTTTCAGTCCTTTCCTGCCTAGCCACTAGAAGTTAAGCATCTTACAGCACAGTCCAATAATAAGACTGCAATCCTACACCCAATAAACCAGGAATACCGTACCTATTGAACTCACTGGGACTTGGGGCCACAGGTTTCTGCCCCCTGCTCAATGAGCTCTCTTCTTCGATCTTCCCCAATCTGCTGCCCTCCAGATGTTGTTGGATTCCAACTCCCATCTGCCCCAGCCAGCATGGCCAAGGGTCAGGAATGATGGGGTGAGTGATCCAAAACATATGGAGGGCACCAAGTAGAGGAAGGTTGTTCTTGTTCTCTATCTGATCTTTCTCCTTCTCTTGACCCAGTGCCTCTGTTATTGCATCTGCCATCACTCAACGGATGAACACTCACTTTGTCCATTTGAACTGTGCCAAAACTGAGCTTTCCCCACTCCTTTTTTTCTTAGCATCACTTTCTATTGTTCTTGATAATGAGTAATATACTACTATAACGTTTTTTGGCTGAGATTCTATGCCCATTGACCTCAGTAAGATTTACTTCTGAATAGACACGCAATAGGATTGCGCTCTTATTGCTCTCCTTAAGGTCAGAACACTTTTACGATCTTTCCCTTCCCTTTTCTTCCTGTTGACGCATTTGCCAATTCCTTCCTTTTTTTAGGCTACTCAACGTAGTTAGAACCCCCTCTTTTCTCAGTACCAAAATGTTAATTAATTTCCTTATTATTTCCTGCACAGGCTATATTGAAAAGCTTTTTGCTGCTGCTTCTCTCAATTCTGCCTTGCTGGAATACAACATACCCAGCACCAGTGCTTTTTTTCTTTAAAAAAATGTTTGGGGGTACTCTCATTTTCCTACTCATATTGAAATACTGCCCCTCAATGAGGCCAAACTTAAATTCACAAAAATGTTTAGGGGGTATGCGTATCCCTGCGTCCCCCCAGAAAAAAAGCACCGTACAGTGACAGCACAATCTGATGCACATTACCCTAAGTGTAAGTCTCACTGGGGCTTCCTGCCAGGTAACTGAGAATAGAATGGCAGCTTAAAGGGTTTCCTTAAGTGCGCCTTGCATCTGTCCATTCTGATTGACTCTCCCTTTAACACCTTCCTCCCCTTCTCTCCTAGCCTACCTTGTCTTTTATTAGATTGTCAGGACCTGTTTTCAATTTTAACTCCCCCCCCCCGCCCACCATTTTTAAGGCTCTTTATAAAGAAAATAAGTAAGCAAGTAATAAAAGCTGGAGAAGTTCCACGTCCATCCCTTACTCTTCAATTAATCTACACCAGCTAGAAACCTCTATTTAAATAATTCTCTACTTCCCTTCCCCTTTGACACTGCCTTTCTGGAAAGTCCTGGCTCAGCCAAACATCCAGCAGTGTGCCCTGCCAAGCTAAAATGAGCATTTGTAGCCGCCAGACACAATGGCTGCAGCTTTGCCCATAGCTGAAGTATTTCCCCTCCCCCAGCCCGCTTCTTCTTCTTCTTCTTTTTGCTGGCAAGAAGTCAAATTAGCAGGAAATTTCTCCTTGCAGGAAGACTAGCAACCTACTAAATGAGTTAACACTGTGCTTACTGGAGCTTAGGTGTCTAAATTAACCTTGTGCTTGCTGGATAGAAGTAGAAGGTTTGGGAAACACCTAACCAGATAAAAGAGTGAGAGGATATTTTTTAAAAAATGTGTGAGCTTTTATTAATTAACTCACCATTAGCTTAAATAGGGACCCAGGTGGCGCTGTGGGTTAATGCACAGAGTCTAGGGCTTGCTGATCAGAAGGTCGGCGGTTCGAATCCCTGTGACGGGGTGAGCTCCCGTTGCTCGGTCCCAGCTCCTGCCCACCTAGCAGTTCGAAAGCACATCAAAGTGCAAGTAGATAAATAGGGACCGTTCCGGCGGGAAGGTAAACGGCGTTTCCGTGTGCTGCTCTGGTTTGCCAGAAGCAGCTTTGTCATGCTGGCCACATGACCCGGAAGCTGTCTGCAGACAAACGCCGGCTCCCTCGGCCTATAGAGCGAGATGAGCGCCGCAACCCCAGAGTCGGACACGACTGGACCTGATGGTCAGGGGCCCCTTTACCTTTACCTTTAGCTTAAATGCCTAATGAAATGCATTGACCAGTATTCACACAGTCCCTGTGCGGTACATGCCAATGTAGCTCTAAGCATCGAGAACTAGAGTTTTTTAGTGTTCTTTACTGGACAATGTATCACACACACTGCTGCATCAATGGAGCCCACAGCAATCCAAAATGCTGCTCCTCTTCACATCTTCAGCCTTTTCTGCTAGTGGATCATACTGTATGTTTGTGTGACAAAAGCGGAGGTTTGTGGCTGGATTCAGAGGATGGTATAGATGCAGATTTGACAGGGGCCCACATGCCACAGTGATTGTTCTGATTATATCCAAGTACTGGATGCCTCCAATACCGATATTGGCTAAATAAAATTACGCTTGACCTTTCTGAGAAAACATCTGTGCCTTAGGAATGCAGTTCTGAGTTCTGTTTGACCGGGGGAAATGAAGGGAACCTGTTTATAGTGTGAGGAGATGGGTGAAGAACTAGACGGTTCTGCCAGGAGATGCTTCAGTTTTTCTTCCACGCAGCAGCCGAGATTCTACCAGGATGGAGCAAACAAATAAATAAGCTGTCCCTCGCTGCCCCCCTGCCCCGGTCCACAAGCGCTCCATTGAAACGCTGCCAATTGGAAAGGCTTGTCCAACCACAACCTAAATAATTCAAAGCTTTGTCGTGAGGCAAGAGCAAAGCCCTCTTTCTAAAAAGGCACTTGCCTTATCACTCTCCAGCAGATGCTTCAGTCAACCATTGGATATTGAAAACATAAATAATGAAACAAAATTTGGAGACAATGGCTTCTGGGGCTCGGGGACAAAATACTCGCGGATATTGTCAGTCTCTGAGTAACCAAGCAGCAAAAGCTCAAGTGACAACAATAGGCAGGCAAAGAATAGAGACAAGTTAGGAGGCCTGAATCTGAATTAGGCCCAGAGCTGCACATGCTGCTGTTACCGTAGAAACTAACCTCTCCCCTGAAGAGGTTTGCTAGGGTATTGTTTGCGGGACACAAGATGTGTCATACACCAGATGGTCGTGTGCTGTATAACTCAGTTATCTGAGAAGACAGAGTAAAGGAATGTTCACTACAGATCTCTTCAGAAGGGAGAGCTGGGCACCATCTGTTCCTTCAGAACGAAGGCACTTTGGGGAGGGGGTGGGGGGAGCAAGAAAGGGGGGAGGTTTCTTTTTTTAAAAAAGGCTGCCCATTTTAGTCACCATATTCAGTTTTCATTTGGCTAATTTTGCCACTGGGACTTATTCCAGGTGAATTACGTTTCAGCACATGAACAATCAGCAATTATTTATCTCTCTCGAGTCTATCATTTAGAAATAAAACTCCTCTGAGACCTCCTGGGTCATTTACTATCAGAAAACCACAGAGCAATTTTAACCATATGGCTCTCCTGAAAAAAACACCCCGCTTCTCTGCCACCCTTCCCAACTCCCCGCTTCCTTTTAAAGATATTTACGCGTATTTCGACAGAGTTGGGCAGCAGCAGTTTCTCCTCTTTACCTTAGGCCCATTTTGGCTTGCCTTTTGCAGATAGTATAAATGGGAAGAAGGAAAAGGAGAAATGGGTTTCGTCATGCAAGAAGGAAATGGCACAGAGCCAACGCCTTATCTCTGGCCTATGAAATGGGAGAAATTGATACGGGCGGACTGTACCGCTACACATTTTGAGTGATTTCATTGGGCTATTAATCAAGTCTCTTAAGTATTCTTGAAAGGAAAACAAAACCACAATATAATGGGCTGGAGCAAAAGAGCCTTGAGTGGAAGGAAAATATTGTTACTAATGCTCTTTCTGTATTGTAAATGCTTGCACAACAGTTTGCACAGTGCTATATAAAGCTTATGTACCAGTTTTCATGCTTCTGCAAGAGGTTAGACAAGTTATTGTGCATGCAGAAAAACCATCTTTCTGTTTGGTTTGCCCTTTCCTGTGTTAAATCCAGAGCAAGATGTAAATTGGCCCTTCTGTGAGAAGGCAGCACTCTATGATAAGGGGCACCATTAGCTCCAATCCAGTAGACTTTGCAAATAGGCATTACTACCAAGGAGATCAGAATCATTAGCAAATGATGGTTACAAAAATGATTAACAAGGTTTAACCACATCCATTTTCTTGGTGGCTGGCATACATATAGTAGGATTCACTCTGTGTGTACACACCCACACCCACACCCACACACCCCTACCTACACCTAGAAGTCTTCATGGATCTTCTTGCAACTGACAATGAAATGCATTGGTTTTCAATTTATAACATTAAGTTTATAACCTTCAAGACTGGGCAGAAAATGAAACAAATGAGGGTGCTGCAAAAGCAGATGTTTGTGGTGGATTGTGCTTCATCTGGCAATTTATGCTAAATGTTCTCAAGTTACCTTTTAACATGATAAAATCTCCATGAGGTGGTTTTACTTCATGTTTTGTGTGATAAATACTTGCATGCACCATCATGTGGTGAGAACTAGTATCTACCACACCGGAACAAGCGCAGTATTTTCAGGGCACTGCCAGATGACCTTTTCCAATGAGCACGCATCCTGATTTGCTTGCACAAAGTTTACACGGGAGTGAAGATTATCTCTGATTCTTTATTGAGCGTTTGTTCTGGTGGGTTTGTGAGGAGGTTATAGGACAAAGAGCATTAATCCTGATTTGCTTGCATTGGTGTTTACATGTCTTCCTGTTAAATATTTGTTCACCACCACCACCCCACTTTTCAATGCATTTCACTGTCACTTTCCCAACTGCAAAAAGTCCTATTCTTTTTCTCGAAGAGGATTTATTGAGTTAGTGCAACAGAGTACTTTAATCCATATCAATAGTACAAAATTAAGATTTATGGTGTGCACTTGAATCCCACCCGCAAAATAGTCACAGTGGGGAGGCACACTCCAGAGTGATAAATGCCAGTTCTCTCCACATGAGGGCATATTAGAACAAAAACATTAACTGGTAACGTTACCTCATAGTGACTCTTGAGATGTCAAAAATGCACTTGAGAACTGAGCCATCTCTGACTGCTTCACGTTGGCCTGGTTGTAAGCCTAACCATGGTTTACTAGGATCACACAAATATGTGGACTCCCGGAGACAAGCTGGCAGTTACTTTCTTCCCCCTTGTTTTTTTTTTTTTTAGTCCTGTGCCACCCCGGGCCGAGGCCAAGATTTGACTTAGTATGTTGTCCAAACATGGGCTCATCATGGTTCAGGTCTCTCTCTTCACTACCCATGGGCTGTACACCCATAACAGTTCATGCTGAGTGAGGAGAAGGCATAACCCTGAACATGGGTTCAGATGACATGCTTAGCTAAACCTTGGCTTAGCTCAGCAGTCTGGGAGTAAAAAACGCCAGGGAGAATAAAAGTCGCTACAAGCTCCTCTGTTGGCACAATGAGTTCAGAGGGACTTACTCCCAAGCAAGTAGGTACCAAATTGTAGCCTGAATCTAATTAATCTCCACCAAGGGCTTTCCATCTGCTCCTTGGGGGGCGGGATGTAAGGAGACACTGTATATTTGTATAAGCTCCATGGGTGTGCCATTGCACACACATTCAGTTCTGGAACAGGATAATTCAGACCGGGGTGGGGGCCGACGAGGGCACACAAATATAAATCCAAGACATTGAAGCAGAGGTGGGCTACTCAGCTATTTGCAAACACAAATAAAATATAGAACTTCATTGTCTAGGAAAGAAGCAAGAAGATTTTAAACATTGTTGGTAATATATTCTGCACTGAGAAGCTTTAAACCAAGCTTCTTGCTGGCAGTACGGACGTTTAGAGCTATTACCTGTCAGCCGGATGACTGGTTATGGAAGAAGGAAAATGTTCAGGACAACAGCTTTCAAAACAAATTGAAATGAAAAAGCACTCCTTATGTTCTTTCATAGAATGAATTATGGCAACCCGAAAAGATGCTGCTGGCTTCTAAAACATTTGCTTCTCTGTAAAGCCCGTGGAAGTTTGCGCCTCTGACTTCTGCTGCACCTGGCTGAGTGATTTAGCAGAAACCCAACCAACAGGACTGTGGAAGCTTTATTTTCTTTGTTCTGTGGGTGCCTGCTATGGAAAGCCAAGGTTGGATTAACTCAGGCTAAATCCTTGGGCATTTTGCCAGAGCAATACTAACACTGATAGGGAAAAAAATGCACTCACTCTCCAAGAAGATTTCAGGGCTGGCTTTACTTATCCATTTTTTTCCCATGCTCATAATACAGGAGAGAGCAAAATTCCCAATATGAAATCTTGCAATCTTTCTCTTTAGGCTCTAGCTTCCGTCCCTGATGCAACAGCAGAACAATTAGAAAACCTGTGAGTGTTTATGCATAAAAAAATTTCTGTTTCCATTTTACCTTTGCTTTCTTAAATAAACCCACCATTCCACCCCCCCCTTCCGCCTCCACTGCACATACACTATTCACACAAGTTTAGCATTTGGCCTACACCCTTCTTTGTTGAACCCCCTTGGCACCAGTGTGAAAGAGCTCCATCCACCACTTTTTCTGTTGACAAGTTTTCAATAACCTTGTTGCAGTTGGAATGGTCATAAACATTCCACAACACTCAGCAGCTGAACTAATGTCAAAGGAAATATTCTTTCACTACACTGAAACCAAGGATTTTACAGGAGGGGTCACCACCCTGGCATCAGTGGCTGTGTCTGCCATAGTGTTATCTAGTGCCCATAAGCAGACCCTTCTCCCCTTACTGCAGCTGCTAGACTGGTGACTGGGAGTGGCTGCTGAGACCATATAACTCCTGTCCTGAAAAACCTACATTGGCTCCCAATACGTTTCCGAGCACAATTCAAAGTGTTGGTGCTGAACAGTAAAGCCCTAAATGGCCTCGGTCCAGTATACCTGAAGGAGCGTCTCCACCTCCATCATTCTGCCCAGACACTGAGGTCCAGCACCGAGGGCCTTCTGGTGGTTCCCTCATTGCGAGAAGTGAGGTTACAGGGAACCAGGCAGAGGGCCTTCTCGGTAGTGGCCCTGTGGAATGCCCTCCCATCAGATGTCAAGGAAATAAACAACTATCTGACTTTTAGAAGACATGTGAAGGCAGCCCTGTTTAGGGATGTTTTAAATGTTTGATCTTTTATCGTGTTTTTAATATTCTGTTGGGAGCTGCCCAGAGTGGCTGGGGAAACCCAGCCAGATGGGTGGGGTATAAATAATAAATAATTATTCTTATTAATACTGCAATTCACCTTGAAAAAAGCCATCCACTGTAGCCAATAGAAGGCCCTTTTCATGGCTAATTGTGACATGGGGGTTCAGGGTGGTGGTGGGGAGGGTTCATCACTAGGCAGAGTCAACTGTTTCCTCCCCAGCTGTGACTCCCCACCACCACTGAAAAGTAGGCTTGAAAGAAGGCTGGCTTTGGCTACAGTAGAATACTTTTTTCAAGTCTAGTTGTAAGGGGAGCAGTGATTTAATAGGGTCATAGCTGAGGAGGGAAGGATTGAGTCCTGGGAAGAGAAATACCTAGTAAAGACTGGAATTTGTTTCTTTATGCCACAACTGCTGCGAGAGTATTATTAGCAAAATACTGGAAGACGCCGAAGTTACCTACAGTGGAGGAATGGCAGATGAAGATGTTGGACTATATGGAGCTTGCTGACCTGACCGGGAAACTACGCAACCGGGGAGAGGAGAAGATGAAAGAGGACTGGAAGAAGTTTAGAATATATTATAAAAAGTATTGTAAAATTGATATCTGAGGGAGATTTTAAGCAACTATGTAGGTTGTAGGTTATGAAATAAGAGACTAAAGGTTGAAACCTGTGAAGATGGAGAAGCAATGAACCATTAGAAAGGGTACTCGAGGAGGTCCATTGTTGAATTGTGAATAATAAGATTATGAATTGATAATTTTCTTTCTTTCTTTTCTCTTCTTTACTATTTGTTTCTTTTTATGATATATGATTGTTGAAGTTACGATGTTTACCATGCTGCAATAAGTTTCATTCTTTTTTTTTTGAAAAATCTCAATAAAAATATTTTTTTTTAAAAAAAGGGAAGGCTTGAGTCTTCCCACCCCAGTTGTGGCTCCCCTGCCACTGAAAATGCCCCTTGGATCGCAATTAGGTTTGAAGCTACCGAGAGCAGCATATATCCCTTCTTCCCCTCCCTTGAGGCAGAACAGCCAATAAAAGCCTTACCCCTGTAGTAGAAACACAGCAATAATGGATTAAATGGCCAACAATTTTCTGTCCTTTCAATCCCAATAGCAGGACCTGCCTGCATATGCAGATCCATGTCCAACACACATGCAAAAAAACAAAACAAAACAAAAACCTCTGGTTCTCCCATTGTCCGAAGGTCAAGTGAAAGCCAGCCTATTCCACAAGCAGGCTGCATCTGAGCAGTGTTAAGGCATAAGTAGCAGTACTGATTTGGGTCTGTGATGTTATGCCTGGAGGCCTCCCACTCTAGGCATGGCGATTGTGGTGTGGATTGCAACTCACAGAACTGTCAGTTTGGAGGCAACACTCCAAAAATATTAGCAGAGATTCTGATCGGAGATTTGCTCTTTCACTTACACTGTGAAATAAAGAGCAGATCTTTGTATACAAGGTGAAAATGATCTTAACCCCCCACCCCAGATAGGTTCCTGGTCTGCAAACCTGGTGAGATATCAAACCAGTGAAGTTGAGACCAAATGAAACAGCATACAATTCCTGTCCTGTGTTTTATTAGGAAATTAACAGCCTCAAATTACAACAGTGAACATTATTTAAAAACAGATTGAAAATCGTAACAGTTCTCTCTTGATTTCTTATAAAACATAATGCCCCAGAATAACCCCCACTTATATATTCCAAAGAGTTTCTACACCCTTTAAAATGCATCTGCTGTACAAAAGGAAGAGTGATTTTAAATATATTCTACATTCCATTTAATGAGATAGAGAAGAATGTGCTTTGCTGTCCAGAGGAAGAGAATGAAATGTTTAAAACAACACCCTAGAAAGTTCAAGCTATGAAACAGACGTTTTGGATGCCGATGGCATAATTATGAGGCAGAAGGCAGTGGACCACCTCAGGCAGTGGGTTTGGGTGCTGTTAAAGATGGCAGAATAAAAGGCAGGTATCTTTGATGCGTGGGGCACAATCCAGCAGGAAGTTGTTCAGTGCAAGACTCACTGTGATGAAACAGACATACACAAGAACATGGTAATGGGGTGGCTGGCTTCTTGATATGGTCTGTAGCTTTGTGGCTGTCTTTGGAACCCAGAGTTGTGAGTTCAAATTCCTATGGATATGTAAGGGTTTTTTTTTTTTTTGAGCCACAAGCAGTGGCAATAGTTACTGGTGTGCATGTGGAATAGATAAAATTATGGAAAACAAAGCTATTAAAGCCACTGATAGACCTAAAAGAAGCTGAATCAGATGGCCTGCTGACTTGCTAGTGGGGTTCCATGTTATGCCCTTCTATTGCATTGCTCTCATTAATTTCAATGGGACATGCACATCGTAGGACTTCTGGATGGACTGTGCCCCATGTTAATTCATGAATGTGGAGCTTGGAGATTTGTATTTTCCTTGCTTTTTTGTGTGTGAATTCACTGCTATGTACAAGAAAAAGTTTTGATTCCTCACCACCAATAAATAGGAACCTAAGAATGCAAGAAGAGCCTGCTGGATCACACCAGTAGCACATCTAGTACAGAATCCTGTTATCACCAGAAAACCTACAAGCGGAACCTGAGCACATAAGCACTCTCCTCTTCAGCAGTTTCCAGCACCTCGTTCTCAGAAGAACTGCTGCCTCTGACTATGAAGGCAGCGCATAGCCATCATGCTCGAGCATAGCCAAATAGAACAGCAGGACCGACCATCGACATCCCCCCCCCTGCCCCGAGGCCAAGGAAAGTTGCACCCCACCCCATTTTATGTGCAAAACTCAAATGGACAGGCACTTGAATCTTACTTCAAAACTGGGGAAAGAACATAAGAACTAAGTGCATAAGAAAAGCTATCGGGATCGTAGCCAATTGCCCAGCTAGTCTACCATTCTATTCTCACAGTGGCCATTCTGACTATGTGCATAGTGTTACCAAACTTATGTATTGTGTACATACCCAAGCTATGTGTATACAGTGGCCAACCAGACGCACTTGAAGGAAGGAGGATATTTTAGGCGTGCAGGGTAGGCTGTGTAGCATGCACACCTCTGTCCTCCAATAGAAGGATCCAGTCAGAGGGCTCAGGAGGAACAACCAAGGGCTGAAGCCACTGCCTCCTAGCATCTGCCGCCTAAGGCAATCCTACTCTGCCAATGGTAGAGCCAGCCCTGTGTAACAGTATTATGCAGCTATCATGTCCTGTCCTTGCCCCAGA
Source organism: Zootoca vivipara (assembly GCF_965207765.1). Classification (NCBI taxonomy): domain Eukaryota; kingdom Metazoa; phylum Chordata; class Lepidosauria; order Squamata; family Lacertidae; genus Zootoca; species Zootoca vivipara. The sequence continues at coordinate 62,453,502 of NC_142582.1, read as the reverse complement.
ATTTCCAGCATCCAATTCTATTAAAATATATGACACTGAAGAGGTAAAGATCTAATTCAGCTACTTACTTGGAGAAACTTTATTTTACAATTTTGTTCTTTTACAAATATCTGAAAGAAATGTGGGGTGGGATGGGAAATGAATCTTGGTTGGTTTGTCTTTCAAAATGAAATCAACCTAACTAAAAGATGGAAAATAGAACCAAAGCAAGAAGTCATATATAAAAGCACCCATCAAATCATAACCACCACCACCGCACCAATATGCTGAAAAATGTTTTCTTTTTTTTAAACAACAGCAACTACCATGATTTTAAGCACCAATTTCCCTGATTTTAGGATACGTTCACTGCTTTTGAAACAGAACTGGTGAAGGTGTTACATTTACTTGCTTCCTACAAATCACCACAGAAGAAAGAAGATAAGAAAATTATCGTGTGCGAAAAGGTATGCCTGCCAGAGAAATCCCTTATGAATCCTAGACTACCAACAAAAGTTTTCCAGTTAGGATTTTAGCAGTGCATTCTTGTCAAAAATAGTCAGTTGAGATTGCCAAAAGAAATATTGTAGGCATAGATAGAAGATACAAAACTGTAGAATTGAATTCCTTATAGAATTGCTGCAGGTGTAGAAAGAAGGAGAATGTCGCTTCAGAAGCATCAAAGTGAATTCACAGATAGTTTTTCACGTATAAGCACACATTAAAATTAATGGAAAGTGGGCAATGGGATTCTGTTCAGGCTTTTATGATATCATATACTTTCAACAACAACATTCTCAGGACTCAGAAGGTATCAGTATGTTATACTGGAGTTTTGCTGCTATAACATGTGCAAGGTATTCACTTAGATGCTGTGCAGGATAGCTGGGTATAGAACAGGCAGACTCAGCCCGCCAGATGTTTTGGGACTACAACTCCCATCATCCCTGACCACTGGTCCTGTTAGCTAGGGATGTTGGGAGTTGTAGTCCCAAAACATCTGGAGGGCCAAGTTTGCCCTATGCCTGATATAGAATTTCCTTGATAGACTACAGTGCTGCTGCATATATAAGGAAACCTGTGAAATTTGAAGCAGCAGTAACTCTTAGCATAAAGAGGTAGGTTACATGTGGCCCTCCAGATGATGTTGGACTCATCTGTGCCAGCCAGCATGCCAATGGTCAGAGATGGTAGCCGTTCTAATCAAGCAACATCTGGAGGGCCACAGATTGCCCTACAGATACTGGAGTCATCCAAGCACTGTTTTTGGTGGACACAAACTACAGCTCCAATGTGTATCTGCTAAAATATGATGTGCAAGGCAGCTCTCAGAGAACAAAGTGTTCATTCATTTCATTACCGCACCCATGGAAAGAATGCTGTTTGGTGAGGACAGGTGTTATGCCACAGCTTTCGCGCGGCTTGATTTTGAGCTGCTTGGCATGTGTGCAGTCTGTCCCTCACTTTAGTTGATATGCCTGTCACCTGGGTGCCAAAGCAAGAACCTTAGCATCCTCAGGTCTCCATACAAAAGAGGGCATCTAAGTGTTGGTCATTCACTTAATCTGATAGTGGCCCAGGAGGTCATCAACAGAAGACTAAGAAACTGTCAGTGGACCAGGACAAATAACTTTCCCTTGCATGATTTTCTGGCTGATTGTACACAATCTTTTTATTGAGCTGTGGGCATGCATGCTACGCTCAGAAAAACATAGCAGAATCGCACCCAAGGTTGGAGGAGAGCTCTTTCATACTCAGTCGTTCCCCTAAAAATACCACAACTATGTGGAATGAGTAGCAGGGCTTGCCTTCCATATTATATCTAGATTATCAGGAATATCCCAGAATCCTTGTGGTCTTAGCTGCAGCTTGCTTGGCTTGATCATCCTGATATTGTACCATATATTTAAGTACCTTACTCAGGGCCACAGAAATAGAATTGAAATTCTATGCCAGGGAATTTTTTATTCCTTGCTGCAGAATGTGCAAACCTACAATTGTGCTCATTAAAGCAGAAGTAGCTGTAGAAATTTTCTACAGTGAATGTGTAGAATTCACTGTCATTTCACATACTTGGGGGAGGGGGCAGTCAGTCTTCAAATTGCATCAAACCCACTTTCTTTCTCTAGTTTCCTTTGGGGGCTGGTTGAGTTTTGCACCTACATTTTTTGATTGCTCAGCACCGGATGACTCACCACACATGTGAACTAACTCCACTGAAAAGTGCTATGTCTGCAATGAGGCGAGACAGCAAGGACATCGTATCTGTGATACTGATGCTGATCTGTTGCATATGCAGATCATATATTCTTTTCCTGAATAAGAAGGGCTTGCAGAAGGATGAGTGGCTTCTGCTCCTCCCAGTTCTCTGGTGCATACAGAAGTTTTGGGCATTATAGAGGTGCACTGCCAGGCACTTCCACATCTAGCTAGCAGTGCCTCTTTGTTACAGCCAAACAGGCCGAAGAGTATGTGCATCTTAGCATTAGCAGGACATGCACACTCCTCCTTTTTGGGCATTAGGGAGGAGTGTACCAGCTAACATAAAAGTGATTGCAAACTTGGCTGGTAGTGCATTTCCATAACGCCCAAAGCTGCTTCAAGTATTTCCCCCAACTTGCCATTTCAAGCCCTTTATCGACAAGATCCAGTTACTCTAGACCTGTGCTTAGTTACAGTACATTGAGAAACAGACTAGACCCACATCAATATAAAAAGCAATAAATTCAGAAAGCTCATTGAGGACAAACACACTCAGATGGTTATGATAAATACTACATATAAATTCTTTGGCAGCAAAGTATGATTCAACAACAATAATTTTCCTATGCAATATTTCTGCATCCCCATGAAATCACTGTATCTTAATAAAATAGACATTGCTTTTCTTTACATACATTACTGTACTAGGCTTAAAGCCCTAGTTCTTCCCTGAAGAAAAAGGTGTATTTTTTTGTTTAAAAAATTATAGTCATTATCTTATGTAACAGGCTAAAAATAAAAATGGGCGGGAAATCACTCAATGCATGCATTTGTCATTATTTAGAACAACAGTAGTACAGTATGTTTATATGATACAACCCACATACTTTCCTTTCCTTTAAAATCTAACTAGTAAAACGATATTGCTATCAGCAGAGTCATAAACAGAATACACAGATGACCCATCTATGTTCAAGTATCATCATTATTGAAGAGCCATAGGGTGCCATCCACCAAGCATAGCTGCTGTGGAGTTTTCAAACAATTTCAAGGGTGTTTGTGCACGACTTCAGAAACTGGCTTACAGCAGCAACAGTGCTTAATAAAGAAAGCACATAAAGCAGTTGACATTTTGCCTGTGTTAGCTTTTTTTGGTCTTTCAGTGTAGCGACAAATTACAGTAGGAGAATTTATTCACACAGGGAATAAAAACAGAACTTATGAAAGTACCATGTTGATAATCAACACAGTGTGGAGTTTTAAGGTTTTGTGGTTGTCCGTATAATTGCCTTTGGAAGAATGCATCTGAGGTTAGTAACGTTAGTTCAATAGACCTGTTTAATTCTTCTATGGCTGATTATATGAGCTTTAATTTCCCCCCATCCCCCATCAAGATTCACAACATTCAGTGTCAATTAAAAGGGCTGCTTGTTACATCAGGAGACGTCATCCTGGGTGCTCCTTGGAACTGTCAGTTGTTCATAGGTAGGTAGGGTGTTGCTGGAGAGGAAGAGCTCGGCGTTAACATCATGCCTGTGAGATGATTTGTTGCTGCCCTGGGTTCCTTGCTGGATGGAAACCAGGTGCTGCAGCAGGTCTGTGATGAGATTCAGCTTCTGATCCATTTGAACTACCTACAAAAGACAAACAAAACGCCCACTCAGAATCTGAGAGTGAAAAAAGCTGTGATTCAGGACAGAGATTTAAAAATCAGAATTAGCATAAATGTATGTCACGGTTGAGCCGAGACTTTTTTGGTCCTCTGGGTAGAAAGATTGGCCACCCTCGTAAGACTTACATATATACAATGAGTGATATTAATATAACCATCTGCTAAAATACACCCCTGCTTAGAATTCAGTATCAAAGCCCTATCTGAATTAGCATGTACAGTATTTGTGACTTCTTGAAAAATGCTCACAGTTGGTCTTTGGGGAAACTCCAACAAAAAGGGAGTTTCAAAACCGAGGAGTAGCTAACAAAAGCCGCTTGTTTATGTAATCCCATTGACTGTTTTGGCAGTGCTGTGGGACACATCATATGAACACCACACTACACAGATGTGGCTGCCTAGGCATTCAGAACAAAGCTCATTGTGTGTGTGTGTCTTCCAAAGAAATAAAGCACCACTGAAAAGTTTGCAGTGCCAGATTGCCCTGATAAACAAAAAACCTGAGCACTCTTCTAATGCACACGCGGGCAACAGTCCGTGGGAAGGTTGACGTCCAAATTACAACCCTCTGACCCACACCATTTCAGAGTCAGACATGCTCTTTGCTGCAGTGCGAGAGAAGGGTTGCAAGCTGTGCAGCAAAACCTCTTTTCTTCAGGACACATGCCTGTGACGTAAGAAGAGGGAAAATATGACTTGGCACGAAATGGGTGCAAAACCTGTTATTTATTAAACTTACAGTGAATAGAAAGTACTTTAACTAATCAAACTTAGAATGTGATATACGGCGGGCAGAGCTATACATGACAGCAGATCCGTTAGATCTGCTGCTGCTGCTGCTGCAACATTCTGCTTCAGTGGGATTCATTTTAAAATGTGGAGCTACAGGCCTGGAACAAATCGTAGCAGTGCCAGAACAAAAATTGGCATGCAGGGGTGGGTGGGTGGGTAAAGAGGAGACTGACCTCTTCAGCTATGATCTACAATATCAAAACAAATGCTGTTAATTGGGAAATGACGAAGCAGTGTCTGTTGGGAAGACTGAATTTTTCATGATCCCAGCAACAAGGGATTTGTGGAACCTCACAAACTGAATAGCAGTATGGAGAGTACGTTTAGCTCCTGTTGCCTTCCTTTGTTCTTAAAGGATAAGAGAGCATGGGAGAATAATCTGTACCAGGATTTACTTGGCATGAGATATTCTACCCCTCTTATTTCACTTTTAGCAGTGCTGGCTGGCACTTTAGAGAGGGGAGGGCAGAATAAAAGCCCTGCTAATTCCTTGCCCACTCACATAGGGAAGGATTCCTTTTATCTCAAAATGGGTGCTGCGGACAATATAGTGTGACAAGGGCACCTAATGTTCTCATGCCCGGATTTAGTTTCTGTTTAATTCTAGTGATAATAGGAACCTAAAGGGACGGGGAGAGAGAGAGAGAGAGAGAGAGAGAGAGACAGAGAGACAGAGAGAGAGAGAGAGAGAGAGAGAGAGAGAGAGAGAGAGAGAGAGAGAGAGACCATGCCTGGACATTAAAAAACTAATTACAGGGAGCTTAGGTGTTGGCAATTAGTAGCAAAAGGGCTCAAGCATAGCCCCCCAAGGACAAACTTCTTATGCCCCTCTGCTGCTTTCTCCCACTTAAGCCAGCCCAAAGGCTTTTAAGCACACTTTCCGCTAACATGATCTGCACCAGCTGCTTTTGGTGGCATCCTCCCATTTATCTCCAACTCTCCCACTCCTGTGTAGACAGTAACAAGGCTATGTTACAGTAGCAGCTGAAGTGAACAGGCAGAGAATTCTCAGAGCCTCTGTTTTCTGCTCAAGGGAAAGGAAGGGGTTAAATGCCCCATTGTGTCTTGGTGTGTGTGTGTGTGTGTGTGTGTGTGTGTGTGTGTGAGAGAGAGAGAGAGAGAGAGAGAGAGAGAGAGAGAGACCCCAATGATAATGTTGCTGGCCTTCAGTTCCTGCTCAATTCAAAAGCAGCAGGCCACCTTACTACTACTACCACCGACACTACTACTACTACTGACTTGCAACCTAAATTACAGGTTTCATGCTGTGCTCCTAACCATGTCTATGCAGAAGTTACCCCTAATTTATCCTTAGTTTAGAAAGCAGCACCTCTTCCCCACCTCCCTAGCAAAGCCCATGAAAGGAACTGAAACTGCTAAAACTCCAGCTTGAGAGAAATCAATCTATTCACGTCTGGTTATTGTCCAAGTATCGTTCAGGACACCGAAAGATAATAAGTCTGAAAAACATCAACAAACCTGGATCCTTTCAAATACGGCTCAAATATTTCTCGGCCGAAAGAGAAGACTGTTTTTGTCAAACGATTTGGACACTCGCTGGGAAGCAGATACAGAGGCCACAAAAATACGAGGTGCTGGTGGATGCACTGCAGCTGGGTTTTCCTGCCCACCCCCACCCCACCCCCAATACAAGACAAAGGCTGCAGTCCTCAAACTCCTAACCCCAGATTAAGCTGTGAGATGGTACAGTGAGAAATACTAGCCCCATGGAACAGGAATTATTTTGTTTGCCCTATAAAAATGAAGCCAGTTAAGGTAGCTGAAATGACTCTAAGAGAAATCTCTTCAACTTGCACTTCAGGAAAAATAAGCATAGCCATGAACTGTAGATGGTGCTTCTGGGTACCACAGGAGGTCTTGTGGAACGGTGCCTGCTAAGCAAGCAGTGGAGTTTTAGGCTAGGACAAGCAAGCTTTCACTGGGTCCCTTCATCTGCCATTGGAAACTCTACCCCACCCACAGTTGCCTTCCAACACCCAACCAAAAACCTTCTAACTGGATTGTAGGAGCACCACTTTAGGATGACAGGACCCACTCAAAATATAGATTATGCACATCTCTATTGAGACCTGCAGGTATAGGGCAGTATAAAAATTCAATTAATAATAATAATATGCTGAAGTTAGTGCCTGCATATGGCACTGCAATTAAACAAAACAAGGGGTGTATGAATTAATTATTCCCCCCCCCACCGCCCTGAGGGCCAAACTATGTATAACATACACAAATGGGTACATTTTCTGTCTTATAAAAAATGGAAATATTCCCTATCTTATGCTCCCTTCTAGACATTCTTCAACTCAAATTATCCCCTAGGCTGCTTCCCCAACCCCTGCCCTGGCCATACAGGATATACACAGGTACTTATGATTTCCTTGGCAAGACACAAAACAGTTGTGGATAGGTGGATTCCGATCAGGAAAATGGATGGAGTTCAGCAGGCCTTCTGCATGCTCTTTAACCTCCTTTGGTTTCCTCCTTTTGGTGGTGGGGAATTTCCCCCTCCCCCGCTTGTTATGATAATTGAGACTATTTTGATCCCGACTGCCATTTTGCTGTTTGTGCATGCATAAATATGCATATATGGAGATAAATGGAAGATTTAAAGAGCTGCTTCATTGTTTTTTACTGTATTTAAATATGCAGTTCACTATTTAGGGGCCTGGGAGCCAAAAAAAAGGGGAGGGAAGTAGTGTCAAAATGCACAAGAAATAATGTCATTATCATTCCTCTCCTGCAACTCGCTGCATCAGAAGCTGTTTTTAGTTAGTTGTTGTTGTTGTTTTTTTAAAAAAAGATCCACAAGGCTATATGTAATGTGCAGTCAGACTTCCTGATATATATAATACCCACACCCATGGCACCTTGAAGATTAACAAATATATTGTGGGATAGGATTTATAGCATGCAGGCTTACTTGGAAGAAAGTCCCACTATGCTCAGTGATGCTTACTCACAGGTAAGTGTGCAAAATGCTGCAGGACTTTCTATAGTTTTGCCACAACAGGCTCCTGCTCCTGCAGACTTGGGTTTGGGCACCTCTTATTCATTTGGGTTTCTCACAATGCTACACAATGAACAAAGCACATAGGCGCTTGCTTCATAGGAAGCCCAAGAGAGTGTTAATATGCTATGCCGAAAAAGAAAACCTACAAAAAGTGAAGCAATGCCATATTCTTTAAACAAGTTTGAACTATATTTAGTGTACCTTACATTTAAGCATACCTTACACTTCCCTAGGAGTCAGGCTTTCAAACACATTTACTTGATTAGAAAATTAGCTACGAAGCCAGGGGTGTAATAAAAGCAAGGCAGGCAGAAAAAAGTGCTGACTCTGCTGTAATATCAACTCCTCTGGACAGCTCTGCACTTTTTAGTGAAAACAGCAAACCATACCGATAAAATATAAAAATAATTCAAACTGATCTGCTTCTTTCGTGTAAAATGCAAAAGCAAGCAATTTTTTGGCAGCTGCATGTGTCATATTAAAAGGGCCTGCAACTTTTACACAATCAGATTAGTTGGATCTGCAATGCTCATTATTTTCTTTTAGCTGCTCAGTGACATCTCATAGAATTTTGAACCAAAACGACTCCACTGAAAAGAGTGCTTCCCTGCAGCAAATCAATACAACTCCTTTACTCATCAAATCAAATTTTGCCCTGAGATAACAGATGAATCCTGCAGTGAACATTTGGCAGTTTCTAAAGTGCAAAGTGCAAATAAGGCACACCTATGAGTGTCAGCATAGTAGGAAGCCTTTGTTTTCCAAATCCAATGGGCCATATGTTCAGTTGCAGCTGAATGGTAGTAGGTTCTGCACCACATTACCGTACTTATCATTTAAAATGGACTTCTGTCTTGACAGAAGGGGAGTTGGATAGTCAGGCCCTACCATTGGGCACATGAAGCAACCACCTCAGATGGCAGCTGTGGTGGTGGGAGAACAGTACCAGGAGTCACCTGTTCCTTTTGAAAGCCTCATCTGTTCTCCCCTGCAGCTGCATAGTCCGTCCTGAGCCCCATAATCTGGCCTGCTCTCTCAGATGCTGCTGGAGGATGCTAAGTCAGAAGCATTAGATCCTGGAGAGGGGCCCAGTGGATTGGGAGGTGGTGATCCAGGTGCGGAGGAGGGACTGAGAGGATTGCCAGGAGAGCGACCTGCCACTGTGTCATCAGATAGTCCAAGTGCTGTGTCCCAGCCAGCTGCCATGGCTCCAGAGCTCCCCACCCCACCCCTTCAGGGGAGGTGCTTAGGGATAAGTCTGACAGTGAGCTGGCCCCATTGTCTCTGCGGCTCCCATCTCCAGGGATGTAGAGGCAACTGTACTGGCCTATACAGACTGGGCACTTCCCACTCAGAGGAGTGCACATCTGCTTGGTCGAGTCTGTTCCAAGGCTTGGGATGCCAACTTCACAAATGATTCTTCCTACCCTTCTCTTCAGAAGAAGAGCCCAGGAGGAGCGTTAGTTGTTGGGAAAACAACGTATCTTATACCTTAGAGTTCTGACTTTGTAACCTGTAACCCAACCTATGTCGGTGCTGTAGTGAATTCTGGAATAAAGCCTTTAATTTTAACAAATAAGCCAATAGTCTGAGTGGGAGCATGGAGAGTGCCTGGGCTTCCCTGCTATGGCTTGCCTCAAAGGAAATATGCAAATGCCGTTCATCTGATTTCCCCAACTCCCAGTGGAGTCAAGGTCACCCTTGGGTCCCTATGTTGCAGAGAGAATGCAGCTGGCTTACACATGCCTGATTGCGGATTCGCACATACAGGCATGCAAGGTAGGCGTAAGCCAGGCATCCCCAAACTTCGGCCCTCCAGATGTTTTGGACTACAATTCCCACCATCCCTGACCACTGGTCCTCTTAGCTAGGGATCATGGGAGTTGTAGGCCAAAACATCTGGAGGGCCGCAGTTTGGGGATGCCTGGCGTAAGCTCTCTATTCATACAAAGTCGTTTGGACCCCAAAATGTGGAGGTAGACCCCCACCCGCCCCACCCATGTTCACTCTTGAGACCGCAAATCCTGTTAGCAGCTCGAACAGTTATGGAAGGAGTCGGATGAAGATAAAAGGCTGCAAGTAAAGGAAGTATTCTGAAATCTTGCTATCTTTGCTTTCTGCTGAAACTCTCGAGACATACCTCGGTGGTTATTACAACATTGTACAAAGTACTCAAAGGAACATGGCACTTAGAGAATTAATCTCCCATTTCAGAGAGTCCTCAAATAATTACAACTAGTGGCTGAATCTTGTTGTAGATAAATCAAACATTACCGAAAACATATGGGAATACTCAAGCTAACAAGCTGTCCAACATCTATGGTTTGGTGGGTGAGCAGAGTTTCTAGATGCAGCCAGTTTAATGGAGGGGGAGGGGGGGAAAAGAACAGCAAAAAGGCAAGAGATTATTCTTTAGCGCTTTCAACTGAAACATTTATACTTAGAAGATGAATTAAGTGCATGCCAATGAGAGTAACATTAGAACAAGTGCCTCTTATACTGCTCTTAGCAGTCAATATTTCATACAAGATGTCACTAAAATGCACACACGCATGAACTCTCTCTCTCACACACCTGTTATGTATCGGCTCCTCCAGATTACTATCCATACTTGGCTAAAGGCATTATGGCATTACACCACTCACCCACCGTCTGCACCAATAGAAAGCAAGCACCCATTTTAACCCACTTTCAGAGGTCTGGTGAGCCTGTGAACTGCATCTGATCTTCACAGCCCAGCTGCTGTCGCCCCCTGCTCATCTGTGTGCCTGGTGGGGTGGGTGGCTGTAGCTTGGATTGCGCATTGTGCCTTATTACCATTGCCATGGGATGCCAGTGTGGTGTAGTGGTTAAGAGCGGTAGACTCGTAATCTGCGGTCTCCGCTCCTCCACATGCAGCTGCTGGGTGACCTTGGGCTCGTCACACTTCTTTGAAGTCTCTCAGCCCCACCCACCTCACAGGGTGTCTGTTGTGGGGGAGGAAGGGAAAGGAGAATGTTAGCTGCTTTGAGACTCCTTGGATAGTGATAAAGTGGGATATCAAATCCAAACTCCTCCTCCTCCTCCTCCTCCTCCTCCTCCTCCTCCTCCTCCTCCTCCTCCTCCTCCTCCTCTTCTAATTAGAAAAGTGTACCTGTCTTTTCCAAGAATATAGGTAACTCACAACTTATGTGCACTTAACATGTTTGCATTCAGCAACGATTGAAAACCAGAAGTGAGTGTTCTGGTTTTCGAACGTTCTTTTGGAAGCCGAACATCTGACGAGGCTTCTGTGGCTTCCGATTGGCTGCAGGAACTTCCTGCAGCCAATCAAAAGCCACGCTTTGGTTTTTGAACGTTTCGGAAGTCAAACGGACTTCCGGAATGGATTCTGTTCGACTTCCAAAGTACGACTGTAAATAAAATGGGGAAACTAGGGGGTGGGTGTCAGGGGGTGGGTGTCAGGTTTTTTTTTTTACTATACACAATTTGGGCTTTATGCACTATCCCCAGAACATAACCCCTGCATAAATTGACAGTCACCTGTACTATGAAACCCAAGAGCATGAGCAAGTGCCATTCAGCCATGTCTCAAAAATCAACTCTCTCGAACCAACCCCAAAGGTTTATTGTGATCATGCCCTAGTATGCATGTGAAAAGAAGCCTCCCCCATGAGTCCCGTGGAAGGGGTGGTCCGAACCTGAGGAGGAGTGTGAGGAACTTGGGAAGTTAAATGTGGAATACCTTGGAGAGGGTCCCAGCAGGTTAGGGGGTACAGATCCATCCTTTGAAGGAGGCTCAGGCAAACTCTCAGGGGTGCCTTTGGTTACCTTCTTTCCAGACATGCCCCTCCTAGTGTTTCCAGCTGAGGAGCTACCTCCCACCTCACCTCCATAACCCAGGAAACGGAAATGCAAGCACACAGAGACCTCACCTAGCCAGCTCACTTGAAGGGCTGCCCATTTGCTTGTCTAGTAGTGCGACTCCAGCTGCTTGCCATGTTAACTGCTGTGCCTGCCCCATGCTTCCAAAGGCTGTTGCAGGGTCTGTGTTGTTTGTTTGTTTGTTCAAAGTCTTAGCTTGTGCTTAGCCATGCCTTTGAGCTCTCATGTAACCACCAATTCTTGCAACCTGTGACTGCCTTATGTACCACTCTGAAAATAAAAGCCTCACGGGTTCCAGGTCCTCTTCTGACTGGGAGAGCCAGGACACAATTGTGTAAAGAACTCCAATGCTTTTTGCCCCAATGCTGAGATATTTGAAAAATGTAACTTATAAATTACCATGCACCTTATTTATCGGCAAGAGGAGGTTAGGGTATAGGAAGACGGTTCTAAGGCTTGTCTGACACACATTACAATTTGGGCAACTTTCTGTATGAGCATGACTTCCTAATGGATATGTGCACTTAAAAACAACAACACATACAAACAAATAAAGCGGCCCCAAGGGGAAGCAAAGAAACATCATACATCAAAGATGTCCCAGGTTCTCCATTCAAATCTAAATACATAAAGAGAAGCTGGACCACATCTTCCTAAAGATGGTCAAGTCACTGCTTGGGAACTTGCAGTCCCTTACATGTAACCAGGATCATATTGTTTCCTTAGGTAGCTCCCTATGACCACATGTCTTGTGTCAGAGCTCCTTCCACTGAGGACAGAATGACTCTTCATTTGGGGCACAAAAACATAGGGTGCTTCCAGACGCTCGCTATTCTTTGGTGGGATTCAATCAGATACTGGCGAATTCAGGCTGCACAATTATAGCTGATTGGGAGGCATTGCACAACAAGCCTGCTTCCCCAAAATATCAGGTTTTGTTTGCAATCAGGAAAGTGACAGGAAAAAGCACTAGAAAGTGTGGGATATAACATTAGCTTTGGCGCAACATCACCTAACCTCCCTGCGAACAAAGCAGGATGAATGTTCAATAAGCAGGTTGCCTGGAAGCAACCATACTCCAGCAAACTGATGTGAATTTCCTGACAGAAGCAGCAAGGGTGCTTCCCTATTCTGTCACTCCTTGCTAATGAAAGTATTTCTACTTTTACTACAGATTTTTTAAACAGCTACCGCCACTTATTTTTGGTTGCCATGAGAGGTTTTGCAATTCAGTGGCAACATCTTTTCAACTTTTGTTTCTTGTTATGAACTTGGTGCAATGGAATACTTAGGGTTAACAAAAAAAGCAGAGTGACTCTAGCAGGAATAAAAGAACCTCTGAAAAGCCTCTCTCACCGTAAGCACTTGTGTGTGTGTGTGTGTGTGTGTGTGTGTGTGTGTGCGTGCACACACCTTGGTTCCCTTCCAAAATGGACTGCTACGCTTCTTGAATCCTTGGCTCTCATTCCAGTGTGATACTAAGGCTATGACTAATAACCCCCTGCCTGTGCCTGCTGATAATTTCACCGTTGAGTAGCTGTTCTGGTTCTGGTTCATCATAGTATGTCCTGGAGATGCCAAGATTTTTTTTATTAAAAAAAGGACTGAAAATAACGAGATAAAACGCTCACAGGTCTCTAGTGCTATAAATACATTTTTTTACCTCTGATGCATTTAACAGTTATGCTGTTACAAGGCAGACATTCCCTCTCTTCTCAAACAGTTATTTTATTAGATGCTGGCTAAGACAATGGCTCCCCCCTACCCCGCCTTCCCTCTGTGTCTCGCACATACATTTTTTAATTCAAACCAGATTTGAGATTGTTCCCGTCTTTTAAAGCAAACATGCCATGTATCACGTCGGTTCAGTTCAGCACTGCATATGTTATATTTCACATCTCACTATGCTCAGGCAACAGTGTTGTTTTTAAAGAGGAACGAAGAAGGTTTAACTTTGCGGGCTTTGTTTGTTTGTTTGTTTAAACAGGCTTCTTACACCTTCAGATTGGCCCAATTCCCCCTTTTACAAGCAGTAGTGCAAGTTTGTGTTTGAAATGTTAGTGAAAATGTTACTTTAGGGGCGTAGTTTCCTCAGTGGAAAATGGCATTACACAATTCATTTACTGAGACCTGGGTTTGCTCATCCTTAACATTCCAGTTCTGGTCCTTTGTGCTGGTGGGCTTATGGGGGTGTTTTCTGCTGGTCAATGGCTGCATCGCACGCCACTAAAAAAAAAATGTATAGACTGGTGAGATCATATGGGAGGTGCCTACAACATGGTTACTCCCAGTGCCAGCATGCCCCGCAGATCATGCTGCACTTGTAACCTATAAAATGAATGTCCTTAGAGGTTCTTTGAATGGGGCAGGCACTTGTGCCAGAGGTCACCAAGTTTGTTTCTGCATACTCTGATGGGCGATAGGCGTTCATTTGCACTGGCATTAATCTGTGATGTGGATTAACGGCTCTTGCCTGAGGGCAGAGATTTGGACTGGATGGTTTGCAGTCCCCTTCCAGCTGCACGAGTGCAATTTTCAGTGCTTTGTTATCAGAGATGAATTGATGGCAAAAAGGAACAAGAAATATCAAAGCAGTGCAGTCTTTTCATGCCCCTGGCTCTTTGTCTCATGTTGTGATTTTATCTTACAAACTTTCCTTGAGACATTGCTGCTGTTTTGGAGCATGCAATATTTCAGAAGAATATCCACATTTCCCCTCACTTGAGAGACAGAGTGGTCCAGTGGGCTACATTTTTCAGTGGTGGCCCTCCCTCTTGAGGAAATCCCTCTCCACATCCCAACCTCTGTTTTGTGACCTTTAGGCAGGCTGGACCTTAAATACTTTAAAATTCTACTGAGCTTTTAATTGAATTTCTCTGTTCTCCTCTGGTTCCATATATATGTATGTACACACACACACACACACACACACACACACACACACACACACACAATTTTATTGGCTACTGTTTTTATTACAAGTTCTTAATTCCATGGTTTCATTACTTTTAGCATTTTAATTTAAGCTACTTTGTGAGGGCTTGCCCTAGAGGGCAGGGTAGTAAGGAGCGACTAAATAATAAATATTAGAAACATGGGCCTGGGAGACCAAAATATACTTCAGTTCTTAGCAATGAATTTCAGAGGTAAGTCTCCATCCCTCGCCTACAATTTCCTGCCTATAAAATCCAAATATCAATAAATATGCTACTACTTGATTGGACTGGAGCAGGCATCCCCAAACTGCGGCCCTCCAGATGTTTTGGCCTACAACTCCCATGATCCCTAGCTAACAGGACCAGTGGTCGGGGAAGATGGGAATTGTAGTCCAAAACATCTGGAGGGCCGAAGTTTGGGGATGCCTGGACTGGAGGTTTGTGGTCATGTGGGAGGAGGCAATCACATTGCTTCTTCTCACACAAGCACTGCTCCCGTTCCTCAAAGGGCAACTTTGGTGAGGGAATGAGCCTTGACATGGGACCCTTTCACACCACCTTAGAATTCTGACATTACTGAGCGGCATGATGGGAAGTTACTCTGCAGAAGCCCCCATGTCACCTATAGGTAATATCAGAAGGGACCCTAACACTACTGCATGAATCTGTAAGGTTCAAACCTGTGTCAAATAGTTTAGAGAAGTCTTTTCCAATCTGGTCCCTTCCAGATGTTGCTGGTACTAGAATAATAGAATCATAGAGTTGGAAGAGACCACAAGGGCCATCCAGTCCAACCCCCTGCCAAGCAGGAAACACCATCAAAGCATTCCTGACAGATGGCTGTCAAGCCTCCGCTTAAAGACCTCCAAAGAAGGAGACTCCACCACACTCCTTGGCAGCAAATTCCACTGCCGAACAGCTCTTACTGTCAGGAAGTTCTTCCTAATGTTTAGGTGTTTAGGTGGTACTACAACCACCATCATCCCTAGCCACATGGCCAATGGTCAGAGATGGTGGAAACTGCAGGCACATCATCTGGAGTGCACTAGGTTGGGCAAGGCTTTAGAAAATGTACCTCCTGGGGAAAAACAACAACAATGCTCAACTGGCTTTCATAGTGGCTACCCCAAAGGAAACAACCATACTTTCTCTTTGGAAAATCTAACCTTTTGTTTTCAAAATGATAACTGACAAGCAGCTTATTCAGTACCACATGTTTCCATATATGTCAATATTTATCCACTGTTTTGGGATGGGAAAATGTTATGGGAGTTGTATACAGGACAATCACAGAAGTTATTATGGAGTGAGGATCATTTTCAGGCTTTAAAATAATCTTCATAACTGTGTAAGCAGGAACCAGCAGTGCATGACAATTTATCAGCTCAGACAAATCTACAAATGGTGTTTTGGAGGACGGGAAATGTGTTGTAGCCTTGGGCACTCCCTTCTCTTTCACATGATGATGATTCTTCTCCCTTTCTGAATTCCCTCTAACCATAGTGAGCCATGATGTCTGAACTGGCAGATGGGATGGCTTCTAATTTGATTTCTAAATAAAGTTCAAATTGTGGCTTCAAGGTATGACTTGCCATAGTTTGCCTGATTTAGACCCTGTGAAAGTAGGATTCCAGGAGGTCTATGCTTCCTTCCCCCAGATGTCCATGCCTAAGTGTGGATAGCAGGGATAGGAAAACAACATTTATGTCAGAAAGTTAGGCTAAGAAGGTGGTAGCAATTTCAGTGGCTACATTCAGACATAAGGATAAAATATTGCCTGTCCCCTCTCTCCCCCCTTCAAGAATATTGGAAGTTTACACTTCAGTTTTTAACTTTAATAACACTTTAGCATTATGTCTGAACATGAGCAAACTGAAGGTAGCCTTAACCATGGTTTACTGAAAAAAGTCAACTTCAAAACATAGTTGATAAAGCTATCTTGCTTCAAGCCATGGTTAAAATTAACCACTGATTAGGTTTTAGATGTAATGCTAAACTTCAGTTAATGGAAGACACGGGTAAAAACTTATCAACTCCTCCTTATGGTCACATTAAAGGAGGAAAGGGGTGTATGGACCTCATAAACCTGAGGATTTTTCAATCACAAATGAGAATAAGACAAAAGGAATGTGCATGTTCAGACACAAAGCGCAACAATCAATCTTTTACACCTTAAATTGGATTTGTGTTTTCAAGCCTGAGATTTTACCACCAATTTTTGTGTGTCAAACTATTGGCTTATTCTTACTTGGGTCATAGTCATGCAAAACTTTGAGCACCTCCTGAGAGGTATGGAGTTGGCAAGTTGGCCTTCATCTCCCCATGGGCCCTTGAATGATTAAGATATATGAATGAGGTAACCAATATGAGAAAACATGGGCTGAGGTTTGAACTTGAGTTCACTTCTCAACTGTGTCATCAATTAGCTTTTTGAAAAAAGATGCTTTTAAGAAAAGCACGGGGTATTTTCCTTCTTCTTACCATGAAGGCTTTACAGCTAGCTTTAGGATTTCCTAGTACAATTCGTCTACTTTTGCAGAACGTTTTGGATCATTTGTAGGCTAAATTCCCGCTAACAATACTTCAGCTGCCAATAGAAGCAGAGCCCACAACTCCTGTGCACAGCGGTGATTACATAATAGAAGAGGTCAACACGAGGTTTCCTTCCCCTCTCCCCCAACTGCAGTCTATTTACAATTCTATGGCTAATTTCATTATTGGAGCAGGCTTGTATATCAGAGCTGGACAAAGAAGCTTTCCATGTGTAGAAGATGACATGAACTTGACCTCTGCCAAGAGACCCACAGCTTACAAGTGCTTTTGTGCATATAGCGAACACCTGTACTAATCATGCCTACTGCTAACTTGGGGGGGTCAACGTTTGTGGCAAAAGTTTTTAATCAGCCACCGCAGGAGACAGACAGTATTCTATTACTGCCATAGTTCTGCAGATACAAGAAAGAAAAACAAAACCCCTACAAAGTACATGGCTCATGGAAATACGGTAAGAAGGGATCCATTAGTTCGGCACATATAGGCTGCACTATATCCATGGTGCAACGCTCATTAAAACTGTGCAGGGGAAATTTAAATGAAGTGGAAGTTCAAGCAAGTTTAGTTATTATGAGCGATGCCTTTTCGATTGAACAACGAACTATCCCTATGAACTTTACAGGTTGTGGGGAGTGCTTCGTTAAGTAAGGCTTTGATCAAGCACAGCAGGTGAGTTGTCCCACTGGCATCATGCGTGTCCATGGAACTGTTCATGCATCAAATGCGCAAACATCCTTAAGTGCTTCACTGACTGCCTTTCAACCTCAAAACTGCGCTCAAAATTATACAGCACAGGAAGCCCTGGTGAAGACTTTACAAAGCGAATGGGGAAAGGTAGGAATCGGATAACTTTACAAACTGCCAGATGGGCGTTGTCCTGCAAAATGAGGACTAGTTGGGAGGAATGGCCTTGTTTTATTCAAAGCCCGTGTCAGCATTAGTTAATGCTGTGACTCTGCAGAACTCCACACTTCAAGTTCCAGAGCTCAATCAACATCTCCGGCAATGTTTATTCACATCCTGACTGATTTAAAGGGCCTAAAGTCTAAGTATTAGTTGCCATTTTGAAAAGCATTGCATTATATAAAGCCCAGGATAAAATACGTCAAAACAAATCTGACCTGGCAGTCAACTCACCAACTCACCAAAAACTGGTTACAGGTAGGTAGCCGTGTTGGTCTGGGTCGAAGTAAAATGAAAAAATTCCTTCAGTAGCACCTTAAAGACCAACTAAGTTTTTATTTTGGTATGAGCTTTCATGTGCATGCATGTATCTGAAGAAGTGTGCATGCACACGAAAGCTCATACCAAAATAAAAACTTAGTTGGTCTTTAAGGTGCTACTGAAGGAATTTTTTCACCAAAAACTGACAGACAGAAAATTAATTGAAATACATTCACTATCAAGGGAGACCAGTCCCTTTCTGTATCTCTGAAGGGTACCAGACTCCTGAAAATGTGTTTATCCTCAACTTAATGTATATAAGAGATGCTTAGCAAATTCTCATATCTGAAAGTGAGAAAGCTACACAAAGATTGAGGGTTAAATTGGGAATCTACTTTAGTACTTCAGTCATTATCATCACCATTCCCTTTTCCTCCTCAAACTTGGTTGGACAGAACATAAATAATCACTCTGTCACTGTAGGTTGGGCCCATCACCTGAATGCACAGCACCATGTCTGTTCTCTTCCAAAAATTCTTAGCTCAGCCCCTGGGCATGTAGGAGGGAGAGAGAGGAAGCTAGACACAGGATCAGAGAAGTGACTAGCATGGATTCACAGTGTAGGGGAAGATGTCTTGCTGGACAAGGCCTACAAATATCTGGACCCAGTCCTGAACACAGAGAGGAGTGAAAAAAGGTTATCTGAATAACCTTTATCTGCAGCGAAACCTCTGTAAAGAAACGGCAAAGCACTCTTGGAAAATGAGAGTTAAATTCACAAGGAGGGTACGCTCATGCGAGAAGTCATTTAAAAAATTTGTTTGCAAGGCATTTAAAACAAACACTCTGGAGACGGACATATAAAAGCCCCAAACTGCAGAACAATAATGGGCTTGTGAATCAGGACCATAAATCCCCCAATTTCAGAATGTGACAGACATCAGGAATATACATGATTGAGTCAGCAGTTACGAAGACATACAGTGCAGGCCACTCAAGTCTCAAAACTGCCATTTATCATTTCCTGAGAGAATGGTTTCTTGGCAAGAGTCCTCTGCAAACACCACAAAAAAATTCCAAAACAACCCCACCATTCCAGCAGGCCATGAATACGACTGTAATTTGGACTATTTTTCATATCAAATAGACTGTGTGCTGCTTTCTCAGTTAATGAAGGAAACCTCCCTTTCAGATTTCTAAGCTCATTTTAAGCAGTCTACATGCTATAATTAACCATTTCGAAAGCACTGCCAGTCACAAAGTGAAATGAAAGCGGGGAGGGGAGGGGAGGGACTTGAATCAATTGTGAACTAAAAACAAAGAAAAATATCAAAACACAATCCCATTTCCCTCTATAATCAAGCTTGTGTCATTGATGGCAATGACAGCCATCCTGAGTTTGTTTAACTGTACCAGAAGTGAAATAATTATTGTATTTTTGGTCTGCTCAGGATGGTCGGAAGGGAGGGCCAAATTCTTTCCTGCATATGCTCTCCCCCAAACCGTGTCTCCCTGGTGGGGGTTAATTCTGGTCATGGAGCCCCACTGGGAGAAAACTGGTGGGGAGATGTGGTTTTGCGGGAAGCGGAAATGTGACTTCAGCACCCCCCCCCTCATCCACCTGTTCTGTTCTCTAAATGACACCCCTGCTTATAAAAATGGTGTGACCTACCTTAGAGCTTCCCCCGCCTTATCTACTTTGCTCCTCACTCAAAGTTGGCATGTTGGCAAACTACCAGGTCAAATATTATCTGTTGATCAGTAAACTGGCTGCTTATTAATACTTGAGAGAGAGAGAGAGAGAGAGAGAGAGAGAGAGAGAGAGAGAGAGAGAGAGAGAGAGAGAGACTTCAGCATTATTTCACAATATTTGAAAGGTCAATTGACCATGCCTTTTTTGACCGGTCAAATGCCCAACCTTACCTTCATTCCACTGTGTCTGATTGCCAATTGCTGATTAAACTGGCATCAAGCCTACCCCCAGCACAGATGGCGTTGCCATAATGAATATGATGCCACATACAGCTGGAATGGGATTGGCCAAACTGCAAGCGGACAGCTCTTGAGCAATATTTGCCCTTTTTCTAATGTGCCTGATGCTATCAACGGATTCCAGGAATAAGACGTGGCATTAAATTCAAGCTTATGGCCCACCGGCTGCAGCAGACATGGGACTCAAAGGGAGGAATGAGGGAATAGGCTGAAGTAGAAGTCCTGAGTAATACTGTCAGCTAGCTAAAAAAATCTTAAATTGATTAACTGGAGTTTTACTTTATTAACTAAATGGTTAGTTGGGCACCCTCTTTCAACAGCTGCAGCATTTTTTGCCCCCCCCTCTTTGCTCTTTCAGATGTGGCAGCCATTTTGTTTTATATCATGCCACACAGCAGCCATGTTGTGATATGCCCCACACAGCCACAAAAAATGCTAATTTACTTCACAGCAAGTCTGCACAAAATTATAAAAATATGTCTCAAAGACATGACTAAACCTGAACATTAGGACACACCTATACAGAATAATTGGGGGGGGATCAGCACACAGAGAAAATTTATGTGTAAAACAAAGGTGCTTTTTTTAAAAAAAAAAATCACCAAGAGCCACAATAGAATTCTCGCAAAAACACCAATGAAAAAGCCCCTGTAATTCAGGTACCATTGTACCAGAATAAACACATAAACACAACATCCATGAAGAATTGGATATGGTGCTACACAGTTCTGAGTATATGCTAGCCTTGATTGTAGAATATATATTGCTTCCAGTGGACCTGATCTCTTTTGCAGGCTAAACCTTACATCACAACCAGATTATATGGGTAGCAAATGATGTGCTTGATTTATTCATTCACTAAGCAACATCTCATGCCACAGTTAAAAGAAAGGGGAAATTTAAAATACATTTTCCCATTTTCCATCAACAAGTGGAACAATACTGTTGAATTCCACTGCGAAATTGGACAGGAGTTACCAGCACCCTGTGGGGCTGGCTGGACAAAGAGAATTGGTTTAGTCTATGTTTGAATTCAGTATTTACAATACAGTGTAAACTCAGACCATTCCAGCAGACATACAATGTGTACTGTTCGAAAAAATTCTTGACTGTCTCCAAGTTATTTTCATTGTTTTGCCTATGATATCCCCCCCCTTTGTGAAATTGTTTCATTGTGCACATAACAGTCAGTAGGTAATATTCATATAGCAGAACTATGTTACTTTTCCAGCAGTAACTTCAAAACTGTGTTTTGCGTTCTGGCAAGAATTATGTAAAGATCTCGACCCCCTCCGAAAGCCATTCAAATTTGCAGTTAGAAGTGCTTCCACGCTATTCTGTCTCCCCCCCCCACCCTGCCTATGTACCGACCCCATTCATTCCTTTATTTTGTACTGAAAATATCCAGACACTATTTCCCTCAAGAGACTGCATTTCCATTTCCCCCCAGGTCTCACCTTGTGTGTTCAAAGTGCTGCTGCTGCTCTCTCTCTTTCTCAACTTCCATCACAACTACAGCACAAAGCTTTCAGGTGTGAGTTGTCATAGCCCTACTATTTTCTCACCAGAGTTGGAAGTGTGGTTGGTAATGGGGCAGCAGACGGCATTTAATCCTGCCTTAATTTGTTACCTTCCTCCACATTTTCACAGCACCCTCTTTTCCTGGTGTCCTTTGGTTTCTACCGCTACCTCTGTTGCAGATCCAACTCCTATGGGCTGCATGTGCCCTTGAACCGGTCCAAGAGATTGTGCATCTCTGGCTAGTGCGTATGTGCCTCTGTGGGCCAAACTACAGATGATGAGAGCAGCCTGCTCTGATGAGAGGGCTAGCCTCCACTGGCACAAAGCATAGCTGCTTTATGTAGGACTCTGATATTGCTTTGGTAACAGTCAACCTTAGACAGAGCTAAGGAGCTGCAGTTCTGTCCCAATTACAAGCTCTACCTTCACGGAAAGGCGCCTCTTCCGTTGAAGAGGCTCTGCCCTCTCCATCAGACTTTTACTTTGATGGAGCAGCAGAGACTTGGGTCATACTGGGGCTTCTGCAACAGAGTCTTTTGAGGATGGCAGTGTGACATCCTTGACCCGGGAAGTGGCACTACAGCCTTGTCTTGCAGAAGTGCTTCTGGGATTGGCCTTGCATGAAAAGCCCCTTCTGACTCATGAATCCTTGACCTTATCTCCTAATAAAGACGAATCTGGCTCCGGACCGTAAGAAAACCATATTTATTCAAGCATTTTCTGTTTTCACTCATAAAGCATGGGGTAAATTGAGGGTTCTGCTTTTAACACTAGGAGATATACACAGGGCACTAGCTCTATTTTGGCCCTCACCTGTGTTTACTGTCAGTCTGAAATTCTTCCCACCCTTGTCTTGACCATCTAATGGCCTGCAATCCTATTTCAATGACTGGTAGTGGCTGTAGTCAGAGCACCAGCAGCACTTAAATGGTCAAAGATGCTCCTATTCTGCAGCATTTAAAGTACTGGTACTAGAACTGTTTATAGCAAGCCTCACTTTTAAGTGCTCCAAACTCATGTTTGGCTGAGTTCTTAGAGCTAAATTTCCTCCTCGTAGCCACACGCAAGACTTCAAATCATTTGGCCATCATTTTGTGCAGATTCTAAAAGTTTTGTTATTTCCTGAGTGTACAGTATCTCTTTAAAAAAAAGTGTGAAGAACAACACAACTAACATAGCAGAGTTATGTATTCATTCCATGGCACGTGTAAATAAATATGAACATCTTGGCTCGGGTTACTGCACTGGGGAAGCATCTTCCAAACACAAGCAGTTTATCTGGCCAGAGGGATATTCTCTCTCTCTCTCTCTCTCTCTCTCTCTCTCTCTCTCTCTCTCTCTCTCTCTCTCTCTCTCTCTCTCTCTCTCCCTAAGTTCATGAACCTGTTCCAACTTGTTCCAGAGAAAAATTTAGAACTGCTGTTGTTGAAAAAAAGCAGCACTCCACTAAGAGTGAAGAGAAGTGAAGAAAGAAAAGCTGTCTCTTTTGTTGAGAAGTGTTAAACTATTTTGTTGGAACACGTTAGCTCACAGTATGTTTATAGAGTCAGAGAACTGATAAAGGAGAACCTTGATAATCATCTCCGCTCTACTCTGTGCTTAAGGCTTCACTTTCTACTCCAGGTTGCAACCAAACAAACATATTTAAACTTCTTTCCCCACAATTTCAAATCATATCAATTTATTTTATATTGTTCCTTTTCTCAACACATCTCTAAGACAGCAGAATGGACAAAGGATTCTATTTTACAGGAGGGACCCAAAACAAAAAGGCAGAACAAAAATAATTATGATTCTTTCTCTGAATCACCCCTTTGCTACGACGTGTTTCATTGGCAGTGCATAAACATTGTTTGGAGCCTACCAACCAGGAAAAAAAGACAATACTATTTAATTTAGGGAAACTACTATCCCCAAGGACTAGAAAAATTATATTTGTGAACTTCCCCTAACTTACATCCACATGGATGTTAAAAAATAAGGGGAAGATAACAAATAAGGGGAAGTTCTGTATTCATGAATACCATTCTGTATTCATTGCATAGCATTGTTATGTTGGTACAGTGGTACCTCATGTTACGTACTTAATCCGATCCGGAGGAACAGGAAACTGCCCGTAACATGAGGCACACTTTCTCTAATGGTGCATCCCGCTGCTGCCGCACTCGCATCCCAGGGCAAAGGTCGCAACAAGGGGCATCTACTTCTGGGTGGAGCACGTAACCCACAGCATTCGTAAGGGGGGCGGTACGTAACACAAGATACCACTGTATTATTCACCTGCTCCTTTCCTTCTCACCTTCATCTTACCTAATGCTGAAATCTCTGTGTTGTAGAAAGCAAAGCTCAGATTGCAAGTGAAAATATTACTGTATACTATGGTTGAGCCATTCTGATGAGTGACAATCAGTCTATGATTCCCTTTTCAGTCACTTATCACTTTGACAGATGCATAGCATGTAGGAGGTGTTAATAAGAATGGGGGAAGGAAGCAGGAAGCAAGAAGATTTTCAGGAAGGAAAGACAGGAGTTAGCTAAATCAAGACGGCAGTTCTCAGCATGAAAGTCAAAGTCACAGAAAGCACCTGAACCCCCAAGTGACAGTGCTGAACCTAGGCGTACCCCCATGTTACAGACCTGATCCTTCAAGGGGATTGTGACCCTATCAGGAACAGGATATTTCCCCTGCTCCTGGCCGTGATAACCGCCCATCCACAGCATCAGTCTTTTGGCTCTCATTCAACCCATCATTGTCTCCAGACAACAATATATCACCCTCACAGCCTCACTTGATTCAGATTATTCAGAAAAGTAACGCTGGAAGTCATCAGCATCCTAATGGCACCATGCTCCAAATTCCAGCAGCTTCATATAGAGACTTAAAAGCTTTGCACCAATACTGAACTTTGCAGGACTGAACAGCACAATTGCCATTGGGAAACTTAGAGCAGGAGCCTTCCAATTTTACTCCCCAGGAATGGCCCTGTAGTTAGGTATGAAACTACCACTTCACCATCCCTCCAGCTCCCAACCCACCAAGTCATGGTCATTGACTGAGCTCATGTAAGAAGCACCACTGTTTTTCTGCAGATGCTTGTGTTTCTCTAAGAAGCTTTTCATCCATTCTGCGTAGAAGGTAACTGTCTTGCTATTATTTATTGTGGTTACTTATCCCCAAAAAGAAAGAAAGAAGGGAGAATCAAGAAGCTCTGGCTTTGCTTCAGTTAAGCCTCCAATTCATTCTGTGAATGTGTAAAATAAATCAGTTTGAACGTTTCTTCTTCTTCACAGGCATTATGTACCATGCTGTGTTGAAATTATTCTAGAAACAAAATGTGCAAGGTTTTAAGCCTCCCTTCCTGCAAGGAATTCAAATGTATGTGCAAAGTGTTCTTTGCTGGCACTTGTATTTGAGGGTGCTTCCAGAGGAAAAAATATTGTGGAATCAGTGCTGCTCCTGCAGGCACATTTTCCACACAACAACACCATCAAAACAGCAACCTTTTAGTTTCTTTTCATTTAATCCAGGTTTCTCATTAATGCCAAAACCACACAACCATAATCACACCTGATGTGCAAGTTCAGAGCATGTGTGTGTATGTGTCTGTACTGTTTGTCATGTGTACAGTGATGTTTTGGTGGCCTCTACTGCCAAACGCCTACTTTCATTTGCTCCTCACCCGAGCACAACCTAGCTACAGTATTTCATTTCTGACAGCACAAGGATACAAGTTCCTTTACTCCTACCAACTGCTGCATGCCCATTTAAATGAGCTGTCCTCTCAAAATCTCCACCCAGTGTGCATGAGGTGCAGTACATGCACCTGGTTTTCAAAGCCCAAGTCTGGTAATCATCATTTGCATGCAAGTCTTCAGTATTTATTTATTTTACCAAAAATAGAAATGGATATTTATGTCTCCCCCCAACCAAAAAATACCCCCCCTGGGTTTATTTGTGAAACAAACTAGCTAAAGCTGGTAAAGGGTGTACATGCTCAGGTACAGATATATCTGCCTGAATGACCTCAATAGAAAAAGGTAGCAGAGGACAAAGGAGGAGTGACACCGGGGAGGGACAGAAAAACACAGCAGAGACACTTTCTGTCCAGCTCTGTCCAGGGATGTGGACAGCAAGTGGCAAAACAGAAATGAATATCCATGACTAAAGAAACAGGAATGTGTGAAAGCCAACATGTCGTATGTGTACATGGAAAAGCAGGACTTTTTATGATCCATTTGCAATATAAGGCTCCTTTCTGGGAGCACTCTAATTGCATACTGGAGGAGATCTACTGAAAGCAGTCAGAAGAACTGGTGTGTCCCTTTTTTGGAGACCTCTCAAGCAACATCACGGCAGCCAGTGTGATAAAGACCCCCCCCCCAATAGCACCTGCACAGATAGAAAGCCTGCAAACGATAGCAATTTCAGCCACCCACAAATTGGGTGGGGAGCATGTTGTTGTTGGGTGGCATCTCCTTTTTCCTTCTTCCTTCAGGATTTTGATCCAAGAACTACCTTGTAGACTCGGGAAAGCTGCAATTATGATTTGGTCCTACTGGAGGCAGTTGACCTGTCCTATATCTTTCAGTTCAACAAAAGAAACAAGGATGGGAGCCAGATGGGTTCCACCAAAAGACTTCTTCTTCTTCTTCTTCTTCTTCTTCTTCTTCTTCTTCTTCTTCTTCTTCTTCTTCTTCTTCTTCTTCTTCTTCTTCTTCTTCTTCTTCTTCTTCTTCTGTCACTCGTAGCCGAGTACGGTAAGATTGTCTTCCATAAACACTGTTTTAACAATGAGTCCGTGACTGTGGAGGCCAATTCTGGATCCACACGTCCTTCCACAGTGGGGACATTGGTTTCCGGGCAGGAGTTGATCACGGTGTGGATTTGCCAAGCACAAAGCACCTTTGACAAGTAGTCCACCCCCCCCCTCAATTGCTGTATTCCTGTGCTTATTTGAAGGAAAGGCATTCTGAACATACCCTACCTCCCCCAAATGGATTTGCCCTTTCTCTTCCCTCTTCAATAGTTTTTGTTGTTGTGCTGACAATGGTAATGGGATCAGTTATATTTGTGATTAGTAGTCTATTTTAGTTAACCACAGTCTTGGAAAGCAGTGCTAGTGTATCCTATCAAACAGAGATATTAAGAAATCTTTTACAGGAAATATGAACTCCTTTCATCCATCTCGCTAGTGCAATAGATGGAAACAAGATGGTGTACACTTTTGGGGATAATAGTAGCTTCACACAGATTATCCCCCAACCCTTTGTTAAACAAAGCATTGAATGGCAGAGAGATAGAATTCATTTATTTCTGGGTGTAAAAAGAAACCCTTAAAAAGGCTTTTAAGATTTTGTTGGCAGACCTGGCATGGGCTAAGTGAAGCTAAAAAGAAAAGTAACTGCAAGTTCAGGTTTAATCTAACGTGGGCATTCAATAGCTATTCTAACTCCCCAAATGTATATTCAGTGGGCCTCAAGACAGTTGCCAACAATGTTAATGGAGCAAGAGATATTAGGTAATTGAAAAGGGAAAGTGAGTCAGTATTTCAAAAAGATATACAGCAGACTAAAAGTATAATCAGACAGCCTTTTCTCTTTTAAAGCAGCCTTTCAAAATACACTTTCAGGAAGAAATGCTGTTTCAACGGAAACAAAACATTCCTCAAATAGAAGCTACTGTACAAGGAATCTGGTATTTTGAAGCACTGTTGCCATTGCCGTTTTCGAAGCATTCCAGGGATGCCATGTAAGGAGAGGGATATGTGGTTCTGACCACATGTGATTATTCCTGAGGAGCACCTATATTTCTAGTTAGCTTGCTGGTTCTACATACTGGGCGGCTATTGTTGCAAACTGTGAAATAGATCTTTCACAATTTTTGTTGTGATATTAGAAAAAGCAGGTGTTTTAGTCCCTTATTCTGGAGTAGCAGCTGAGTAATGACGATGTCACATGGAAGCATGCCCCCAGCTATCAGAAAACAACAATTATACCACTATAAGTGGTAAACCACTGAGCCTAGGGCTTGCTGATCAGAAGGTCGGCGGTTCGAATCCCTGTGACGGGGTGAGCTCCCGTTGCTCGGTCCCAGCTCCTGCCAACCTAGCAGTTCGAAAGCATGTCAAAAAATGCAAGTAGATAAATAGGAACCGCTACAGCAGGAAGGTAAACGGCGTTTCCATGTACTGCTCTGGTTTGCCAGAAGCGGCTTTGTCATGCTGGCCACATGACCTGGAAGCTATACGCCGGCTCCCTCGGCCAATAATGCGAGATGAGTGCGCAACCCCAGAGTCGGTCACGACTGGACCTAATGGTCAGGGGTCCCTTTACCTTTAAGTGGTAAGTGCAGAAAGGTCATTAGTCCAGGAGGCAAGGAACAGTGCAAAGAGACCAGAGGGAATTCCCCAAGTACTTGGAAATAAAAAGTTTCTGAGAATGAAGGGAGGAGGAGAAAGTAAGAAGAAAATGCCTTCAAGGAGGGGCAGTCATTATTCACCCACCACATGGTACTTGGATAGAATATGTAACATTTTTGGAGCATATTTAGGCTAGACATGGACAGATGTTGGGCTTGTGGGATCTGCTTTGTTTTTCACTAAAACCCCAAGGGCCACTAATCAGAGCCAAGTGCAAAACAGTGTGTGTGTGTGTGTGTGTGTGTGTGTGTGTGTGTGTGTGTGTGTGTAGAATGCAGTCAAATACCTACTGCACCCCATAAGCTGTATACACAAATACAAATCTTCATGAAAATATTCTAATGCAAACTTTGAACCTGGCCAGTAGAGCTGCACACATATCTGCTCCAGCCCCTGGCACATCTCCAGCCACTTATTCAATTAATACCCATATTTAATACCCATACCGGAGCTAAGTGATTAGCACAAGAACACTCAGGGCAGAGGGTTCATTTGCTCCCCCATTCCATTTGCTAATGTTAAACAACTGGGAGTCAGAAACACTTGCCATCTGATTGCAAATCAACCAGAGATCTACTTTTTACCTGTCCCTGATCTCAGCTCAGCCACCTAACAGAAAGCATGTCCTGGCTCCTGCCTACTGTTAGCTCGTGGTGTGGCAATCCCTTCAAATAAACAGAAAACTCTTAACAGCTAGCCATGATATTGTGCATGCGCAAAATAGCTATTTAGAATATAAATTGCTCACGGTGACTTACAATGCAACCATGTATATGTTTACCCAGATGTAAATTCCACAGAGTTTAATGGTTTTAGATCTAAATTATCTAAGAGGTTCTTAATTTGGGAACAGATGTCCTTTTAGCTACTTGTCCTCTTGTAACAGCAGAGGTAAGTTGCTCCTTGAGATCAAAGGGGTAGCAAAACCACTAAAAGCCATTCATAAGACAAGGGAAAAGGGATTTTGCGACAAAACTTCTTAGTTTTCTGTATGTAGCCATTTGGACTGCTTTAAAGTGACCTTTGCGCCCTTCCTACTCCCTGCCCACAGTTTCTACGTCATTTCTGACATTAAAATGTTTCGAAGAGGTAGATATTTGTGCGCAAAATTCCAGCGTTTTAAAGGTTAAAAAAGCCAGACAATGAAATTATTATTTACTATGTAAATCAGCCATGCATAGCTGAAATACAATGCCAATTCAACAGAATGTTCTAACTTTAACTGTGTCCATTATATTCACAATGATATGTTTACTGTACTAAGATTTACAGAATACTTCTTTTAAGAAAATTTTGGCCAGAATCCAACACAGATTTAAGGATGCTGAAGCTCATTGGTTTCCACTATCTTAACACGCTTAACTCTGTGCTGTACTGTATCTCAGTGCAAGTCCAGATAAACACACACACACACACACACACACACACACACACACACCATTTCAGACACTTAGAATGTATATTGCTATACAACAGTTAGTGGATGTCTACTAAAAATGCTTTAACTTGACTTGCTATTAGCAGTCCAGCCACAGTCAAAATTAATTCTCTGACTTGTGAACACATACTCTGTAATCTATTTTCTATATCGAAGGAATTTCTGGGGTAGCGAGGGACATGATTTTTGACAGGAAAAAGTAAACAGAAATACTCTCAAAGGTGTTGCCAGGAAACTAACTGAGCAGCAATTGAGAAAAAGAATGTTGAGACTTAAAATGACTGCAGTTTGTACACAGCCTAGAAAACATCAACATTTTGATAAGAAATGCTTTACACTGAGTAGACATTAATCTTATTGCATGTTTGCTGATATATGGGACAAGCCTGTAAACTAAAAATATATATCCTGATAAATTGCAGGAACAAGATACTGTTGAATTTTCGAATGGTTTTATATGAAAACATTCCGTGTGTGTGTGTGTGTGTGTGTGTGTGTGTGTGTGAGAGAGAGAGAGAGAGAGAGAGAGAGAGAGAGAGAGAGAGAGAGAGAGAGAGAGAGACCCTTTAAAAATGTGCATAATATGCATTTACCAGATGGCTTGCTATTTTAAAAAAGGGTTAACGGTAAATTCCTAGGATCTCCTGAAATCTGGTGAGAAAAATAAAAAAAGACTGCTATCTAGAATCTTCTCTCCCCCCCCCCCGATTTTTTTGTTGCCCTCAGGCAATATAGATATAAATGAATTTGCAGTATATGCCATTCTCCTGTTGTGTTCCTCTTGTGTTATTGTTTGCATAAGTATTTTCACAAAAGCGACAACAACTACTGCAGTGTGTTGTATTCTTCCTACTGTCCCTGTATTTCTATTTTTAGACTTAGAGAGAAGGGCTACGCGCTTTCCCCTTTGAGTCGAAGAATGCTAGGTTCTAGGTTCCCATCTGCAGACATACAACCAACCCACTAGTCACTGTTGCTGTGCAGCTCCATTTCCATGAATCCTTTCCAGGACTCCTGAACATGCCCTAAATGAGACTGCACAGCAACAGAACTCAGAGGATTGCCTCCTATGTGATCTGAAGTCAGTAGCAGCCAAGAGAAGGTCTGGTGTCACTTTCTAAATTCTGTGCAGGTGTCTCAGCTCAGAGCACAGCCTTGGCTGGGGGGTCAGATCTTTGAAAAAGAAAGAAAGAAGGAAAACCCTGCCATGTATTTTTTTCCAGTCAGAATATTGGGTTAGACCCATTGGTTCAAAGCAAAAAAATTCATCTGGAAACTGGATTTCACCTTGTTCCAATGTAAAAATCAGAAATCATTTCAAGGCCTGAATGGAACCAAGCCCAGGTTTGCTTGAGACGTTGGTGAACCATAATGAAACTTTCCACAAGTTTGGATGGAGTTTTTAGGGTTTATAACAGAGCTGGAAGCTAGTTAATTCTTGCCTGGGTTGGTTGCCAGTCTTTTGCACGGATCATTGCATTACAAGATAGTATGCACATTTTTCTTTGCAGAGATGACAAAAACATCATTTCGGGGAAAACTTTTGAAAAGCAGTAACAATGCTAACCCCCTTTCTGGAACAGAAGACATCGTTTCCACACGCAGCACTGTGCGTTAAAGTATCGCAGCAAAAGGGCCAGTACATTCTGACAATGGCCTCAAAAGTAGGCCAACATTCAAGACGTTGATAGCAGAGAAATGTGTGTTGTTTGTCTTGGCTACTTAGTGCAAGCCCTCCACCTGCATTTGATTCAACTCATATTCTGACTCCTCCCTCCCTTTTGAGCCATGGAAGTACAGGAAGTCAGGAAGGGAACAGAGAGAGAACACTTTGTACTAGCAGCCAGACCACTGTTTCACTTTTTCAGCCAAAAAACAAACATGAATATGGAAAGATTTTATGGCTAGATACATCAACAATCTCCGCTATTCTGAAAAACCCTCCTTACAATTGCTCACTTGTTCAAGGCTTTCCACCTGCAGACAACTGAAGCTATTAGTAATATACTTCTTGCTAAACACTCGCACAAGAGATTTCACAAGTTTACTGAACATTTCATTCTCCCAGAGGACACCTGCCTGCTAAACACCCAGTGGGATTTCTCTGGTGTTGTCCTGCTTATCACTTCACTTTCATTTCAAATCAATGAACTACATGGTATCATACTCTTAAGCAAGTAAACTGGCTTTGGTTCAGTAAAATACAGTGACAGCCAAAGACACAAGTTTGAATTGGCTAGATAAACCACCAAGGAAGAAACACGGGCGCAATTCACGTGTAACACTAAACCAAACCATGGCTTAGTGTGAACATGCAAACATGCAAATTCCCCAAGAGCAAATCATGGATGTTTTTCTCCTCCCCAGTCATTCCGCTGCTGTGCCAAGCTGAGCCAATATTTGGTTTAGCATGTCATCTGAACCCTGGCTTGTGATTTAGCTCTTTTCTTACAAACCACAAGCTGTAGTCAATGTTTGTCTTATGGTTTGAAGCTTGTGGCTTTTTTAGGAGAGCTAACTCACAAGCCCAGGTTCAGACAACAGACTATGACTTAGCTCAGCATGTGGATGCACAATTTGAGATCCTTCCTTTCTGCAAACACGTTACCAGAATGAAAAGCAGAAACAACAGGATAGATACAGGACAGAAATGTATTGGGGCTAATGCTGTGTGTATACTGCTTCCAGAGCCAGTGGTGGGAGTGAACTGGATATAGAGTAAGCAGAAGTCCATACTGTACACACCCACAGAAAACTGAAATTGGGAGTGGATAACTGTTTAAACCTCTCTCTTTCTGCCATTTGTCTACTCAAAGTCACTCCCAAGCTGTGGGCTTTTTCATCTGTTGGGGTGGGCTAGCTGGGAGTCACTTAAAGCAGCTTTGCATTGAGAAATTTGCAGGGGGGAATAATCATAGAACAATACATGGAACATGTAGATTGGCCCTTAGGTACACTTATCTGTGTGCAGAACTGTGGCTCAGAGTCATTATAAACCAGCGCACTGAAAGGACTGTTTATCTATGGAAAGAACAGCAACATCTTTCCATTGGAGGCTCACACAAAAGTGTAAGCACATATTTATGCATGGCAGGCTTATTGTTTTGTGCCACACTGCTAAAGTATGAATGAAGAAGGTTCATCATAGTAATGAAGGAAGTTATGAAAGAAGGTATCAAGGAAAGCAACGCTTTGGTCAGTGTGGGGGATGAAAGTGAGTTTCTGAATGAAGAACCCCAATGGCTTCAACATAGTTTTCACTAACCTGGTCCCTGACAGAAGCTTTGGACTTAAACATAATGACTGGGCTGATGCAAGTTGTACTCCCAAACATTTGGAAGCAGGTGGCAAAAGCTGCCTTACTGGGTTCACTTACTCACATGTTTGGGAAGCACATGGGAACTGTGCCCGAGAGACTATTTGATCTGGTTCCTGCGAGTGGGGTTTAGTGGAGTGAGGATGAAGGGGAAATCGAACTTACAACGGAAAGCTTTATAACTGAAATAACTTTAACTACAGAGAAATGTGGGACTCTCCAAAGGACGCTTTTCAATCTGAATTCCATTTGCCTTTCAACCTGCTAATTGTGTTTCAAGTACCTCTGTGACATGCCAGAAGCAGTAATAAATTTAAAATAAATTATGATAATAATACAGGCTTGGCTTTGTGGGGTATCCATCTCTGGTGGGTGGCACCTAAATATACAGCCATCTAAAGTGCCAGAAGCCACGTTGCGGTCTGATTTTGAATCAGTGTGTAGTTTGAGTTGGCTTTCAAATTGGTCTAAAAATGGTCAGGGTGGGGCCGAAGAACACAGAGCTGCCTTATTCCTGTGGGAAGGCCTTTTTTGTTTCACCCCTTTTCGCAACTGTGGCTAGCTTTTGCTTTCACATATTAAAACAAGATCAAAGGATAGACACCCACCTCCACCCCTTTGAAAGTGCTCTGTGTGTGCGTGTGTGTGGTCTTTCTGCAAGCATGATTTTATAGTTAAAATGGAACCTAAAACATGACTTGGATGGTTTCCCAAACATGCCAAGGGTTTTTGGAAAAGCTTGTTCATGAATTATGCTTTCCCTCCCCCGCAATCAATAGGAGATTTTGAGAGTTCTTAAGAGTTACAAGATTGGGAAAGCATAAAACCAACGTTGTTGGACTTTTGTCATTATCTGATCTGCCACAGAAATTATGTAATTTATGTAATGTATATTATGCAAAATAAATATGTGTTACTTCCATTTTCTATAGCTGCTAATATCATCTACATAAACGATACAGTACTGACGATTAATGATAATAAATTGGCTTACAAACATGTTAATACTTTGTCAGGTGATCTCTTAGCCAACAAGAGACAAGAATTGTTGTTGTTGTTTAGTTGTTTAGTCGTGTCCGACTCTTCATGACCCCATGGACCAGAGCTCACCAGGCACTCCTGTCTTCCACTGCTTCTCGCAGTTTGGCCAGACTCATGTTGGTAGCTTCAAGAACACTGTCCAACCATCTCATCCTCTGTTGTCCCCTTCTCCTTGTGCCCTCCATCTTTCCCAACATCAGGGTCTTTCCCAGGGTGTCTTCTCTTCTCATGAGGTGGCCAAAGTATTGGAGCCTCCACTTCCTTCCAGTGAGCACTCAGGGCTGATTTCCAACAGAATGGATAGGTTTGATCTTCTTGCAGTCCATGGGACTCCGGGGTCAGCAAGCTTTTTCAGCAGGGGGCCGGTCCACTGTCCCTCAGACCTTGTGGGGGGCCGGACTATATTTTGGAAAAAAAATGAACGAATTTCTATGCCCCACAAATAACCCAGAGATGCATTTTAAATAAAAGCACACATTCTACTCATGTAAAAACACCAGGCAGGCCCCACAAATAACCCAGAGATGCATTTTAAATAAAAGGACACATTCTACTCATGTAAAAACATGCTGATTCCCGGACAATCCGCGGGCCAGATTGAGAAGGTGATTGGGCCACATCCGGCCCCTGGGCCTTAGTTTGGAGACCATGCTCAAGAGTCTCCTCCAGCACCATAATTCAAAAGCATCAATTCTTCGGTGATTTAACCTTCTTCATGGTCCAGCTCTCACTTCCATACATCACTACTGGGAAAACCATAGCTTTAACTATACGGACCTTTGTTGGCAAGGTGATGTCTCTGCTTTTTAAGATGCTGTCTAGATTTGTCATTGCTTTTCTCCCAAGAAGCTGGCATCTTTTAATTTCGTGATGGTGACAGATGAGGTGATCAGGCACTCCCATTTCTTTAATAATGGGATATTATAAATGTTACCTTCATAATTTGCTTTAGGCAGGGGTTCTTAATCTGTGGTCTAACCCTAGCAGCATGGATGGGCTTTCTTTTTTTGGGGGGGGGGTTCCATAGCTTTCACAAGATTCTCAAAAGGGTCCATGACATTAAAAAGGGTTAAGAGCCACAGGTCTAGGGAAATAAAACAACCCGGGGCTGAATTTCAGTGGTGTTTTACATGGAAGGAACCAGACTGCACAGCCAGATCTATAAAGTAAGGCTTTATGCCAAGATCAAGAGCGTACGGCATCGGAAGTCTGCTGACATACCGTTAAGAGTTATTCTGAAGTAGATGAATCAGCAACGCTTTCATCAAACAAACCACTGAAATGAGTGGAACCCCCAAAAGCTTCATCAGTGTGGTCAGGCACAGATGACAATGTTTTACACTAATTGTAGGTGGAATGATGATAGAGGCGTTATTACCCACTGTCTCCATACCCAACCCCAACTATTGTATCTGAGTTCATTCTAACGATATGCTGGATGCAAACTTTCATATATTCCCCTCTTCTCCCAAAAGGAAGAAAAAAAACTGCTCATGCAAGCGGTTCAGCTTATATGTACAGTGCAATGTCAAGAGTGACTACCTCCTGCAAAATTGCCCCTTCTCTGCCATGAACTAGAAAATCCCAACTTGAGACCAGCCCCATGAGCAATGTTTTTGGGAAATTGGTATGCAGCGGGAATTGACCCTCTCATCACAGGCTACTGTAGTGTTTTTAAAGTATGCAAAAACAAGAGCTCTTTGACCAAAA
This sequence comes from Zootoca vivipara, assembly GCF_965207765.1. Taxonomy (NCBI): domain Eukaryota; kingdom Metazoa; phylum Chordata; class Lepidosauria; order Squamata; family Lacertidae; genus Zootoca; species Zootoca vivipara. The sequence goes on along the minus strand of NC_142582.1, from coordinate 62,417,875 downwards.
GCAGCAGAGGGATATGCATTACATATAATAAGATTTAAGAGTGTCATCACACAGGCCCCATTCATTGGAGGCTCTGTACTGCTGCATCACAATCCTGGATTTGCATGGAGTCAGGGTGGGGAAGGGAGCAATAGAGAAGGCAGGTTGCCCAACAGCAATTGCCATTGCATGGGAGCAAGAAGGAAGGGACACTGAGAAGGGAACATTGTGTTATTCAAAGTCCTGCCACTTTTTAAAGCTGCCATTTTTCTCTCAGTGTTGCTCCACCCCTGCTGCACTCCAACTTCTGCTGTTGCTTAAACAGCCTGTTATTCATGGTTTGTCTAACATACAGTGGAACCTCGGTTTATGAACACCTCGGTTTACGAATTTTCGGTTTACGAACGCTGTGGACCCATCTGGAACAGATTAATTCACTTTCCATTACTTTCAATGGGAAAGTTCGCTTCAGTTTATGAACGCTTCAGTTTATGAACAGACTTCCGGAACCAATTACATCCATGCTTCGGGTTAAGTACACTTCAGGTTGAGTACTCCGCGGACTTGTCTGGAACGGATTAATCCACTTTCCATTACTTTCAATGGGAAAGTTCACTTCAGTTTAAGTACTCCATGGACCGCCTGGAACAGATTAATCCACTTTCCATTACTTTCAATGTGAAAGTTCACTTCAGTTTATGAATGCTTCAGTTTATGAACAGACCTCCGGAACCAATTGTGTTCATAAACCGAGGTACCACTGTATTGAGTCCGGGCAGGCTCCTGTATCCTTGCTAGCTCAGTGACAGAAAGTGATGCAAAAGGCAATGTCCTTGCCATGGAACTGTTACCAGAAGGGATTTTTCACCTACTAACCCTGCTATTGGTTCACTGTCCAAGGCACAGAGACCTTGCTGGAGTGACTGGTTTGGGACCCTATACCTGTCAGGATCCCCCGACTACATCCTTAATGCTGCTCATTGAATAGGACCACGAGGGCTTGGAGCTTCCTGAGACTGGGGTTTCTGGTTCCTCCATTGCCTGCTCATTCAGGAAATAGGACAGGCCTCTTACAGCACATAGGTGGGATGGATGCAGCAGCTCGGGGTGTGTGGACCAGTCAGTCGGTTGCTCTTTTCTGCACCTTTCCTGTGACTAGTTTCAGCCTTAGGAACAATAGATTTCCATGTGATAAACACCCCTAAATACCTCAAGCCTTAGCATATTTACTCATCAACAAACACATGTGAGGGCAGTTCAAAGTACAATTTCTTTCAAAACACTGTCTGAAGTCCCTGAACCTGAATTCAAAGGGACACTACTTGAGTTAAGGATAGGATTGCAAATCTGATTGCAGGTTCAGGGGCCAAGTTTATACTCCCCCTTCCAAGACACACAAAGTGCAATGGCCCCATAAATCACACTGGTGAAAGAAGTATTTTTTAAAAAGCCAGCAAGGGCTGGTTGTGGGGGGTGGGGCGGGGAGCAGGCTCTATGTATCTTATAAACTTTTAGCTGCCAGATCTCTTTTGGGGACAACAATATCTAGTTAGAATATCTTTCGTACAGCCCCTTTGCAGAGGGTTTTGGGCGGGGGACAAGAAAAGGGTAAAACGAGAGGGAAGCTTTTGCAAGCTTTTATCAGATGACTTTAATTACTTGACCCAGATATCATATTTGGTGATTTTGTGCTGATCCTTCAGTTTGATGGATCAGTTACAGTTCACTTTAAGTTCCAACTGTATTTCCATGCATTGTGTTAAGGCCCGACTCAAAAGCAGTTTTATTTGATAAGAAACAGATGTCCTTAAAAGAAACTTCTTCCTCTTCAGCTGAAAACATTATTCTTCGGAATTGAATGTCCCTTACCAAATTTATAAGTGCTCATCTCGCTTCATGGCATACAACATTACTATATTTCTCCCCCTGCTGTGGGACTTGGAGACACCAGGGTTGTGACCTTAAAACCTTATGAGAAATGGAACAGCACATGTTTCTAATTTTATCTTCAACCCTGCCCTCATGCTGGCATGTATGTTTACAATATGGTTCACCTGCTGACCTTTCGCTCATGCTTAACATATTAGCCAACATATTTCAGTCCCAATCAGAGCTGTATGTAACAATTAGATTTTACACGAGTTGTTTTCCTTTACTTAAACCCTGCACGTACAAGGCAGCAAGAAGTTATTCTACTGATTCTATGACTAGGAAGCAACAGCATAAACAATTATAGGATGCAGTTCTGAACAGAAAACACCACCAGGTTATTTGAACGCAGTATGGAACTCTGAGGCCGAAACTACACATACATTTAAATTTTTTACAACCACCACTGAGGAATCTGTCCCCCATCCCACTTTCAGTTAACATACATTACCACTGTTCACGCATTATGCTTTCCCCACTTTAAATGTCGCCTCATTTAAATGCAGGAGAAAACTGTTCCCTATTAATCTGCATATACATCTGAAGCTGTTTTATACCATCAGGCCACTGGTCTACCTAGTTTAGTGCTGTCTGCTCTGACTGGTAGCAGCTCTCTAAGATTTCTGGAAGAGACACTTCCCTGTCCTGCTATCTCAAATGCCTTAACTGCAGATGCTGTGGACTAGCTGGTAACTTATGTATGACAAGCATGTGCTCTATCACTGAGTACAGCCCCATACATTTTGGATGCTGGTTTATACTATTCTGTGATGCAACCCCTTAGTATCCCACAAGCAACTTTCCTGCGAGTACATAATTTTAAACAGTGTGCCATTCTTTGTGCAATATTTGCTCCATGTTTTGCTCCAGAACATGTTAAGTGTGGTTGCAGAAATGGAGGCACACACCCCTTTCCCCATTGCTTCTGTACTACTCTTCCATGATTGGGTTTGACATTATATGCAACCCACCACAGGACTCCAGCTTTTTCAAACCTCTTGCTTTTCTAATTGTAGCAGCCATGGTGTTCTCTGCCTCCTTTCCTTGAGTTCTCTCTCTCTCTCCCTCTCTCCCTACCTCTACAGGGAAGGGGGTTCACTTGGTTTGCAGAACATTTATTGGCCAGTCTTCACAACACATGGAGCATCTTTGCCTCTACCTTTCCTTGCTGGCTTCAGCGATGATGGATATGAAAATGAGTTGAGACGTACTAATTCTCATTGGTGCTATGCTGAAACCTATGATTCAATTTTTTTCCCTGCCTCGTTTTCATGGCACTTTATAATTTGGTGGTATGACTGTACCTTTCTGTCGTGAGGGTGGTAGGGTTCCCCCTTTTCCCCAGAAGAGGTTAGGTACATGAAAAGCCCTGCTCTGTGGAGTATGTCTCCAATGTGCACACCAAAGAAAACATACTTTGTTGAAACGAAGGAAAGGGCCCTTGCAGAACCCCTTGGTCACCTTGGAAGTAAGATAAGCACAAACCATAAAATACTGCATCCCAGCTATGAGTTCTTCACTTAAAATTTCCTTCCCCTTTGATAACATCAGAAAACAGTGCCTGGTGCAGGTACTCAGAAGAAGTAATTTATAGTGCAATGCCCACCAGAATCTCTCTTTCTTCCAGTCTCTATCCAGTTCTTAGGCACCACTATACGATGTTGTAAACCTCCTACCCTGAGAGATGTGGGTCTGCCATATACTACTGTTTCAGCCTGGAGCCATGTGTGTCAAGAGGGCTACACAATTAGCAGCTAGCTTGTTTGGTACAATGACTACAGTAAACCACTTGGTTGAATTGAGGAGAGAAGAGGAAGGAAACAGATTGTGGTTGCTAACTATTGCTCAGCATTCTATCCTGACTCACTTCCAGATAAAACCCTAATATGAATGAAGAGTGTATCTTGCAGTGACTTGGAAACCACAAAGTACATCCTACCCTCCTGTAGACTCTGAAAAAACAGCATCTGAGATGATGTAGCCTTTCAGATATGGAGGCAGCACTGGAGAACCGTCATTACCCTTTAGCAAAACATGCGGAAAACCCCCAATGGAAGAGCCACAAATTTACAGCAATATTTGTTACTTTCAGGGGCTAATGCTCATCTGCTGCTACTACTAGAAACCATATGAATTGTGATTAATTTCATTAGTTTAAACAGGGCCCTTCAAAGGACTATCAGATGTTAATAAATCAGCTCCTATTGCTTTTACTTATATCTACAATTGTATGGTTCCTCTAATCAGAATTCTTTCCCCCTTCTCTCTCTCTCTTTAAAAAAACAACCACCACCAAAAACCAGCTGCCAAAGATTTTTCTCTACTTATCAGGATGACAAGCAGCCCTGACTCAGATCCACGAAGTTTGTGCCAACAATGCTTGAACAGCTAATGATCAGCACTGTTGGCTTCTTTCATCAAAGCAACGAAGACATCACACTTTCCATGCTGCCACCGTTTCAGCAATTATGATCCAGAACATGGAATTGCCCGATGTAGAACATGGAGTCTCCCACTGAGAAATAAAATTGACCAAAACCATCACCAACAGAGAAGCTGCAAGTCTGCCAGGCTCCCCATTTATTATTACTGCTCTTTCAGGGAGAATAAACAAGATTACCATGGAGAAGATAAGAACAACATTTTCCTGCTCCTCAACCCATAAAGATGCTCACTTTGTAATTTAGAAGCAATCCCATAAACAGCCTGGAATGATGTCAGTTCAACCTTCTTTTTGATAATTAAGGCCATAAGATTAGCCTCTCTTATCTTTAGCCTTGAACTTGAAGCATTAGTGTTAAGAGGCAAAAAGGGCAGCAAGGCTACTACACTTCTCAGTACAGAGAGTGCTTGCTCTGGCCCCACCCCCCACCCCCAACCTACCATTGGCAATACATGCTGCCTAGGAGCACACAGGAAATTTGGGTTGGGTTCTATAAGAGATAAAATTACTATTATTTAAATGCAGCACGACACAACAGGAAATAGGAAAGCTGAGCCTTGGCAGTGAGTGAGCAGGGACAGAAATGATGAACCCTGGCCAAACATACCATTACTGTGCTCTTACACCTGAAGCTAGCTAGAGATGAAAGCCCGCAAATCCTAGCCATGGCCTAGGAAAAGTGACAGAAAATTCATGTCCTATCTCCTCCTCCGATGCAACCTGGGCTTTCAAGTCACAGTCCTTATCTCCCCTATTCCAACTATTCTTCAGTCACTTGATAGCTAGGAGAGCCGTCCCAAAGAAATGCTCTGTACTTTCTGATATTTTACATCTTTAGAAAGGGAAAGGGCCATCCAGAAGTAACAAAAGAAATTGCATGAAAATGCATACATTTGTCAGAACTAGCATAGGAATAATGAACTACCATAACATTATACTGAAGTACCAAATTAAACAATCTAACTGCCCAGTTTATTCACTTAAGATGGCTTGAAAACAATAACTGTACTCAAGTTGAGTTACGGCTCTCTGATTTAGGGGAATTATTTGACCAAGTGAGAAAACACTTTCAAATTCTACATGTAGCAGATGTTGTTTTGGTCACTTCCAGCTGGCTGTGAAGATGAAGATCTAGAACTGTGGTTTCATATTAGGTATTAGTATGGGCTGAATTTATTCCAGGAGAAGGAGGGAGAAGAGAGTGTGTGGAGGTGGGAGGGGAGAGGGAAGGTTCTTTTGTAAAATCTGGCATGCACTATTTTTTTTTTAAAAAAACCCTCCACTGTCCTCTGTCTCCCTCCCCCCCCATTATGTCTGTACATAATTGCTCCTTGTTTTCCATTGCAGCCTGCCAAACAACAAGCATGCAGGAGTGTAGAAATTCCACTCATAGTGCTGCATTGTGTCAGTAGACATTGTGAAATAACAGTTTACTAGACTAATTTAATATCTGCAGAGAACTCAACTTCTCTCCGAGTTGAAATCAGGAGGTTGGCCACAAGGGAACTATAAACAGCCCGCAAATCCATTCCTTTAACTGTATTGAAATCTAAGTATGGGTCAATGCAAATTCTGAGCACAAGCTTCATCTACTTTTGGGGAAAGTGCTTCTAGGCAAACTTATATTAGACATACTTGGCCAGCAAAGCATTCACTACTGCTCTCATTCTTTCTTTTCGCCAGCATGGCCCAGTTCTTTTTATATAAAGCAACCATACTTCCTTCATTCAGCACTGGAGGAATACAGTATAGTGCCATCAGTTTATGGTTCTTTGTGCAGAACAGGGGCGTAGCCAGGATCAAAACTAGGGGGGGGGCAAGCCATGGTCGTTCAGGGGCGGGGCCCCGAAGTGGGAATGTGGGTGGGGCTACAGGGCCAGCTGGCCTGATGATATCGTGGCGGCGGCAGCGGCCACCTTGTGCTTCTGGGGCTGGCAGCATCGGCGGCTACCCTGCTTGGCTGGAGAGGACGGGAGGGTCGGGCAGACGAGAGGGGGTGACAGGGCGGGCGAGGGCGAGGCAAGGCACGGCCGCAGACACGACGGCTCCAAGGCGTTGCTGCATATTAGCATAATATTTCAACCATGTTGTGGGTTCAAGCCCCACCTTAGGAAAAAATTCCTGCATTGCAGGGGGTTGGACTAGATGACCCTTGTGGTCCCTTCCGACTACAATTTTATGATTCTATTGATATATAGCCATAGCATATGCATCATTCTGCTTTCTTGAATTGTCCTACTCCTAGGCATAGCAGCCAACTCCTAGAGGCCTAGGTGCATCTCCCCCCCCCCAATTACTGGTAAATACAGTGGTACCTCGGGTTACGAACGCGATCCGTTCCGGGTCGCAGTTCGTAACCCGAAAAGTTCGTAACCCGAAAAGGGCCCGAACCGCCGCTTTGCGCATGCGCAAAGCGCTATTTCCGCTATTTTTGCGCTTTGCGCATGCGCAAAGGCGTGCGGCGCTTCTGCGCACGCGCACACGGCGAAAATACTTCCGGGTTTGCGAAGTTCGTAACCCGGGTTGTTCGTAACCCGAGGTGTTCGCAACCCGAGGTACGACAGTACTGTATTTTAAAAAGTCACCCCCCCATGTTGATGGGCTTTCTATGTGGGGCTTTTCTGCCCCCACGTATTTTATTAAGGATGGAAGAGGGAAGGAAGGAAGAAATAGAGAGAGGGATAACTCATATTTGTGGGTGCCTCTGGGTGATGCTGTGATGCTAGAACTCTGCAGTAAGAGGACGGGAGGGTCGGGCAGGCGAGAGGGGGTGGCAGGGCGGACAAGGGCGAGGGAAGGCACGGCCGCAGTCACGACAGCTCCGAGGTGTTGCTGCATATCAGCATAATATTTCAACCATGTCGTGGGTTCAAGCTCCACCTTGGGGAAAAGATCCTGCATTACAGGGGGTTGGACTAGATGACCCTTGTGGTCCCTTCCGACTACAATTCCATGATTCTATTGATATATTACCATAGCATATGCATCAATCTGCTTTCTTGAATTGTCCTAGGCATAGCAGCCAACTCCTAGAGGCCTAGGTGCCGCCCCCCCCAATTACTGGTAAATACTGTATTTTAAAGAGTCACCCCCCCCCATGTTGATGGGCTTTCTATGTGGGGCTTATCTGCCCCCCCGTATTTTATTAAGGACGGAAGAGGGAGGGAAGGAAGGAAGAAATAGAGAGAGGGATAACTCACATTTGTGGGTGCCTCTGGGTGACGCTGTGATGCTGGAACTCTGCAGCAAGAGGAAGATACTGGTACGCCTGTACAGGAGCCTTGCAAGCAGCTTTCTCTCTGCTTGATTTCCAGCAGGCACGTCCAACAGGTAGATTGTGATCTACCAGTAGATCACTGGATGTCTGTGGTAGATCACTGCTAGATCACTGGCACCCCTAAAAAAAGCTCACCCAAAATTTTCCTCCTCCCTAAAAAAAGCTGAACTATGACCTGAAGCCCTAAACAAAAATGGGCCTCCCTTCCTCCTAAAAGAAGCTCAACAAGTTTGACCTAAACTCAAAAAAACAGGGCTTCCCTTCCTTAAAAAAACTCAACAGCTTTGACCTGAATCCCCCAAAAGGGGGTAGATCACTCCCAGTTTTTAACTGTGAGTAGATCAGAGTCTCTTGGGAGGTGGCCACCCCTGATTTACAGTATACAGATGCAGGAGGAGGGGCAGACTGGAACACCTCTGCTTTTTATAAACATCACTGTGTCTATCAAAAGCTATAGCCCCCCCTTTTCTTATTCATTTCCTTTTAGCCTTGCAGAGCCACCTTAGTCAATGCACCCTCATTAAATCGCCAATAGAACTCTTAATGCGATCCCTGAATGCTCATTAACAACTACCACTGAAGAACAATAGGGTGAATTGGTCAGCTATCAAACCTTGCCTGAAGGGATTAGGGATTTTCTGCTCCATTGTCTTAACTGCTTAAGTACCGGTAGCCACTTTGCTTTATTTATTTGATGTGTTTTTGTTACAGCTGTGTTCCCGCCCCCCCCCCAGCAAGTGGAGAGCTGCTCTCGCTAAAGCAAAGCCCTTTCCACTTCAGTTTTTGGAGGGGAAAAGTGCTGGTTATGGTCTGTAAAATACAATAATTTTTTGCTTCTAGGGGGGGGCAGCTGCCCCCTCCTGCCCCCCTGCCTACGCCCATGGCGCAGAAGAAAGAAATGTCCCTCTCTCTGAACTCTTATGTAAGGACTCTTGCTTAGCATGAATTTGTTTCTATCAGAGTTTTCTAGCTTCAGAAATTGAAGTCACACCTACCTGTAGGGTGTGTGAAGAAACCAGTGAGGGTTTTGGGGCCATGAGGCAAGAGAAGAAAAATGAAGCTTCTTGAGTTTGAAGAGAGAGAGAAAGAGAACCGATATTTTTCTTTTTTAGCTATCCTGCAAGAAGCAGTCTGGGGAGCGTAAAGTAAAAAGGTTGCTTTTGTTGATGAACAGCAGTATATCTCATCTTGCCCAATTTGCACATTATTTACAAGTGATGTAGATATTACAAACACAACTTAAGGCTCCAGTATCCCCCCCCAAAACAAGGAAACTAAACTAAAAAGCTGCCCCAAGAATTTCCTACTGTTTGGGGGGAGGTGTAGGAGCATGGAACAATAGTATGGATCTCCATTTGTCAAAAAAAAAAAAGGCAGGGTCTGGATATCTGGGAAAGGAATAAGGGAATGTAATACACTTCCTCACTCTTATCTTTTGGCTGCTGTGCTGAGCACAAAGGTAATTAGCATAAGGTCAGCAGATGTGTAAAAGGAGGAACAGTATGGGATAGGGAAGTCTACACCCACTGGATGTTGAGCTGGGATGAATTAAAGTCATCATCCAAGAGTGGAAATCTGTCCTCTGCCATGTGAGTTCATCAACTAACTAGAGTTTGACAAAAATAAAACACCCACCCAACTACCCACCCACACCCCAGAGAGAAAATCAAAAGAGGCAGGGAATGTATCCAACCTGCTTTCCTTTAGCTTATGAACAAAGCAACAACCCAACTGTGGACCATGTGACCTCAACAGAAACTAGAAAGCCCCCTGTTCTGCATCCATAAGCAAAGAAGTGAGAATGCAATATGACTTGCTTTCAGACTGTAGCTCAGTGGTAGAGCATATGTTTTGCATGCAAAAGGTATCAGGTTAAATATCAGGCATCTTCAGGTTGGATAGAGAAGGAGCCCTGGCATTGCTTTGGAGAGCTCCAACCAAGCATAGACAACATTGAGTTAGATAGACCAATAGTGTAAGTCAGCTTCCTATGTTCCTACATTAAAATTCAATGTGCTGTATCATCTGCAGAATTTCTCTCTGTTACACGACAAAAATATTCTTCCCAATTCCACGAAGCTTATTGTCTGTCCTTTTGGGGAGTAAAGAACAGTGTGCTTTCAGAGTGCAACAGATGCAGACTACAACAGATGCAGGACCATAACTTGAAAACCTGATAGGTAAGACTTCAATAGGTGAAGTGGCATTGCACCTCCTCCAGCTGTTAAGCTTTTATACGTACATTAACCCTGATACAGAAAAGGTTTCAAACTAGCAGAAATGTATAGATGTTCCTATATATTTCCACTACTCTTGATACACACACACACACACACGATTTTCAGTAAGTAAGTACAATTGGGGACCAAATGTGAGGTGTTGTTGGGCTAGCCTGCAGTTAGAATATTTTATAGTCCACCTAATGCCTGGCTAAAAACTGTGGTATAAATGTGAAGCAGGCTATTAATAAGAGTTAATTTGTTTTCATATTTTAAATAGCTGTAAATAATTAAATATAGTGATTTCCCCCCCCCTTAAATCCAGCTTCAGGCTTCTTGAGGACAACCTTAAGAAGGGTTAACAGTGCTGGGAGTTTACTGTATTAGTCCCACTTGAATTTGACATAAAACTGTTTTCATAGCACAACTGAATACCAGCATTTTTGCGGTTACACTCAGATGTTTTTAACTATATTGGATTTAACCCGCAATGTACTCAGAAAGATATTTCCATTGTTTCAGCCAGCTTTGGATTAAACTGTGGCACACCAAGCCCTGTTGTGTTTATATACGTTGGTATCATTCTTACAGGGCAAAGAAAATTAGATTCTGTAAGTTGTTAGAAAGAATAATAGAAATTAATTCCTATCCACAAAACGTTATCGCAAGATCAGTTACTATATATTGACTCTATTTATCTGCGAGAGAAAAGTTTAGAGAGCCAGATTCTGTTCCTATTTACACTTGGTGTAACTTCCACCATTATAGCATGGTAAAAGAGGATAGAATTGATGCTTCTATAAAGTAACACTACAGGCACTCCAAGGTGCACAGTTCTGTGGGTAACTCACACTCAAATCATCTCTATATGATTATCCTGGTGCAGAGGGAAGAATGTTTGCTTGGAAATGCCAAGTGTCAGCACAAGCCTGGAGGAAGGTCTAGACCAGATGTTTCTTGAACTACAACTCCCATCATCCCTGACCACTGGCCAGGCTGGCTATAAATGATGGGAGCTGTAAGTCCAACAACACCTGGGGCCCCAAGGCTGAGAAAGGCTGGTCTAGGGTTACTGTGATAATGTTTGCATGAAGTGTCATCAGATAATTGGTTCATCTAGCCTAGGCATCCCCAAACTTCGGCCCTCCAGATGTTTTGGACTACAATTCCCATCTTCCCCGACCACTGGTCCTGTTAGCTAGGGATCATGGGAGTTGTAGGCCAAAACATCTGGAGGGTCGCAGTTATGGGATGCCTGATCTAGCCTAGTATTATCTACTCTGAGTGGCTGCTTCTGTTCACCTTCTGAGGAAGATTTCTTCCTCAGCCTTGATACCTAGGTTCCTTTAACGGAAAATGCCAACGATTGAATGTGGGACCTTATGCAGGCAAGTAAAGCATGATAGGGATCCTTCCATCAGCCTCAGCTAGCATGGACAATGGTCAGGGCTGGCAGGTGGTAGCACAAAACTTCTAGAAGACACTAGTTTGAGGAAGGCAGCATACCAACTGGTTCTTTCTGAGCAGCGCTAGGGCTCAGAACCACACCTTGAGAACTCCTGTAGGGCTGCCATTATCTGTTGAACTCCTGTAGGGCTGCCATTTCCGGGATTTCAAAGGCGGAATTGATGTCTGATGGGAATTTCTGAAAGGTGGTGCTTTGTCCTGGATCTTAGGAAAGTCAATTGAAAAATCGAGTGTCGGGGTATCCTGGTTTTTACTTTTTGAAATATGGTAACCCTATGTAACAGTTACTTGCTCATGCTATTCTTTATTAACCTATTGTTAATTATTAAAACAGCTTGTGTTTGCACCTGAAAGCTATATACAGTACCTTTAAAAAATAGCAGACTTTAAGGATTACATCATTAGCGTTGATAAACTGTATCCTCAACAGAATGATTTATGGTGGGCTCTGTGTCACCCATGAATCAAATCAACACTACTTGGCTGAGCCTGAAGATTCTGAACTAATTCAAAATATCTTAAATATTGCATGAACTGAATTAGCAGCTAAATGAAAAAAAAAGCAGTGATTTTTTTACTGTTAAATGTTGGTCATTTGGTTAGATGGCAAAATTAACCTATTTCGTAAGATTTTCTTAGGAAAGTTGTTACTGACATTTGGCCATTCATTTGGTGCTGGAAAAAATTTGTACATTCTCAGTAACTCACAGATACCATCTCCTTTGCTTGGTATTTTACTGTATATGCATAAAATCTTCTTGTTGCCAGATCAAGCTGATTTACTGTACAAAAAAATGAAAAGCAGAAGTAATAATAATCTATAATTGCCATACGAAAGAATTGTTTTGCTGCAAAAATCTTTCTTCTATTCTTTTCAGAGAAAAAACGTACTCCTTAGGGCAGAGACAGACAACTGGCAGCCTATAGCCTATGCAGAGAAGGGGACGACAGAGGACAAGATGGTTGGATAGTGTTCTCGAAGCTACGAACATGAGTTTGACCAAACTGCGGGAGGCAGTGCAAGACAGGAGTGCCTGGCGTGCTATGGTCCATGGGGTCACGAAGAGTCGGACACGACTAAACGACTAAACAACAACAACAACAGCCAGTATCAGGCTTCTGATAAAATTTTGTCCAGCACCTACTGCTAATGCCTAAAGCTGAGAATACAAGGGAAGATGATATGCAATTGACAGAGGGAGGCTATAAACTGCCTAATAACAATGTACACATTTGCTTTCTCAAGTAAAAAGAGGAAGAATGGTAGCAGGATAGATGGTTCCTGTTTTAAACTGAAACATTGCACATTACCTGCAGTAAAAACCTTCCCTGCACTCTGTTTGTAACCATCTTAAGATAGATTGTTACAAATTGCAGATGCTACCTCAACTTTTCTAACCTTTTGGTTTTGCTTAACATTCAACTTGAATGAGAGCACCAACAGAGGCATTGTCTAACTGTGGCATTTGTATTTCCTCCAAGTGTACTGATTTTGTGTCCAAAACTGATGTGTGTATCTGTGTGTAATTTACCATTGCAGTTAAATGCTGGGTGGGTGCCGGACACAGAATATTTCACATGTAAGATATGCACTGCAGCACATTTCAAATACTAAGGAAACACGGGAAAACCAGCAGTGTAGATACATATGCATCACATGACCTCTATTGTCAGTCTAATGAAGTACAGTGGTACCTCACAGTTTAAGTACACAATTGGTTCCGGAAGTCTGTACTTAACCTGAAGCATACTTAACCTGGAGCGAACTTTCCTATTGAAAGTAATGGAAAGTGGATTAATCCGTTTCAGACGGTCTGCGGAGTACTTAAACTGAAGCGTACTTAACCTGAAGCGAACTTTCCCATTGAAAGTAATGGAAAGTGGATTAATCCATTCCAGAGGGGTCCGCGAAGTACTTAAACTGAAAGTACTCAAACCGGAGCATACTTAAACCGAGGTATGACTGTACTTCAGCTTGAACTTCACAGTTAGAAAGTACAAGTTTTTTGGGGTCTCATAACACTAGATTCAACTACAACGTATTATGACTCTTGATTCCCCCACCTGATGAACTTGGATTTTAACCTTAGCCAGAGAAGAATCCCTTCTACTTATCAACAACAAACTGTAGGAGACAGTCTCCCACATCACATCTTTGCTGCCAGGCTGTAAATAGACCCAGGGAAATATAGTTTTTGCTAATTACTTCTGTGGTGGCAGTAGCCATGTGGAAAACTACATTTCCCAAGAGTTGTCTGTGTCCTTCTGGCCTGGAACTGGAGAGAGAATGGCTTGTTGTCAGAGTGCTATCACTGGCCATACCAGCTGAACAAATGGGGTTGAATGGAATAGTGAAGAGCTTTCAGGAACTGGCCTGTGTGTTGGGAGAAAGAGGCTGCTTAGCTGGGTTTGGATGCTCATGGAGGTGGAGCAGACAAATTCAGATAGGATCAAAAACAAGTTGGACTATTTCCCAATATTGCAGAAAATAGCTTGACATTTCTGAGGTACTCCAATGTAGGCCAGGGGAAGAGTGTTCATCGCTAGCTGCCATAGGACACAATCCATGAATCATAATAGCTTCTTTCATTTAGATAGGGTCTGTGGCTTGTCTAGTTATACTGCAGACGCTCAATTCAGTCCTCAGATGTTTTACAAAAGTTGCCCCTGACAGAAGGAGCTCACTAGGCAGAATGTACTCTGCTCCGAGTATCTTATTTTCTTTAAGGGTTTCTTCTTCATATCTCCTTCTTTGAGATAGGAAATTACAATTATTAACCCCAATCGCCAAATGGGAAATGAAAGGATGCTAAGGGCACATCTGGTCAGCAGCTTCTGAACTTCTCACTTGAGCACGTTTGCACAAATGTGGAAGAGGAGAAGTGCAAGGGCCTCTCTCCTTGAGCCACTTCCTGTGCTCATCAAAGGACACTGGCCAAGAGGAATGCAATGGACTCACAAGCTTTCACCATCAGCTGTGTGGATTGTTGGGAAGGGGACCAGCAACATGTGCAGTATTCTGCACTTCTGTCCAGCAGAACTAATCCCTTAAATAAAGTAACTTTTCCAAGATTTAGGAATTCTTAAATGTCAAAGATAAGCCTCTGATCTCTCTAATTTAGGATGATTTAATGCCATGTGTGTCCACTAACCACATAACATGATGTTTGAGTAAGAAGTCTGCACTGTAAACATTTGCAACTAACACTGCCGTATGATTGTGTTTTTGCCACATACTTGCTGTGTGGTTACTAAATGTGTACAGTATGAAATCATCCCTTAGGCAGCTGATGGAAGTCCAAATGAAGGTGGACAGTTATATGCATTAATAGAAATGATGGTTTTCATCACCAAGAAAGAGAACAAAAGGAGACACCAATTTGAAAATAGTACTTTATATGTATAGGTGCACATTTATAAATACTATAATTTAAGTAGAAATATGACACATCTTTAATGGAATGAAATCTTTAATGGAATTAAAGAACCTTTTAATGAGGGTGAAAGAGGAGAGTGCAAAATACGGTCTGAAGCTCAACATCCAAAAACTAAGATCATGGCCACTGGTGCCATCACCTCCTGGCAAATAGAAGGGGAAGAAATGGAGGCAGTGAGAGATTTTACTTTCCTGGGCTCCTTGATCACTGCAGATGGTGACAGCAGTAACAAAATTAAAAGACGCCTGCTTCTTGGGAGAAAAGCAATGAGAAACATAGACAACATCTTAAAAAGCAAAGACATCACCTTGCTGACAAAGGTCCGTATAGTTAAAGCTATGGTTTTCCCAGTAGTGATGTATGGAAGTGAGAGCTGGACCATAAAAAAGGCTGATCGCCGAAGAATTGATGCTTTTGAAATTTGGTGCTGGAGGAGACTCTTGAGAGTCCCATGAACTGCAAGAAGATCAAACCTATCCATTCTTAAGGAAATCAGCCCTGAGTGCTCACTGGAAGGACAGGTCCTGAAGCTGAGGCTCCAATACTTTGGCCACCTCATGAGAAGAGAAGACTCCCTGGAAAAGACCCTGATGTTGGGAGAGATGGAGGGCACAAGGAGAAGGGGACGACAGAGGACGAGATGGCTGGACAGTGTTCTTGAAGCTACAAACATGAGTTTGACCAAACTGTGGGAGGCAGTGGAAGACAGGAGTGCCTGGCGTGCTATGGTCCATGGGGTCACGAAGAGTCGGGCACGACTAAATGACTAAACAACAACACAACAACATGACACACCTCACCACTTGGGGGAAGACATCACGTGACTTGCCTGCTTGCTCAGTCTGCTGACTGGGTACTGCTAATGGTGACAGGCAACTTCAAGGCTTTTTCTCATTAAATCAGACTTGGAGCAGCCAGCCCTTTTAACAGAGGATGCCTTCATAACAGAGGGCTGCCCTCTGCAAAGTAGGACTCACGGCCACTCTAGTTCAAACCACTGCAATATTCCATTTGTGAATCGGAGCCACTAGTCCAGCTCAGTTCAACTGCCTTGCAAAGTAAACTCAAACTTGCAGTATAGGACTTAAAATCAGCTTTAGATACATCTTCAAGCACCTTCCTGAACCAAGGCAGCATATTTAAATGTTAGCTTCAAATGCACGTGCTGCATACTGTGTGAATAAATGCTTAGAGAGCATCAGACAGTTTGTACTTTTGTGGTATTCCATGCTGCTGCAGGGATAACTCTTTGTTTTTAAATTTTTATCACAACCATAAAGAAGGTGAATCAGATTGGCTGTAAAATGGGAACTGATACAATCTGAGGGTTTTGTATGGCCCATATAAGTTAACAAAAGGAAACATTTTCTAAAAATCATTTGAGTCATCGTTATTGAAATACAGCTGCTCTGTTATGACAAAGGATGCAGAACTAGGTAAACTCTTGTACTGCAAAGGAAACAAACGAGCAACAAGCACTTTCCTTATCTCTCTCTTTGATTGCATTGTTTCTCCCAATGAAGAATTTCACAAAATCCACAGCCCTCTGCTGGCACTGCGGAGAATTTTCTACGTGGAAAAGATTTTTAAAAGCTGAAGCTTGTCCAATATTACTTCTTGACACTGGCATCATATGAGAGAGTTCTCGTTCGGAAAAATGACAATATACAGAAGTAATCGGATCTCCAGATAATTCTACATAGTATTATGGCCTGAAGCAAGAGCTAACTCTGTAATGAGATAGCTTGTATAAGAATGGGGGAGTAGGAGGCTGAGGAAAGGGGATGATGGCAGACTTGTAGGTTAGTTGTTAAGGGATGCATTGATAGACCTTAAAATAAGTTTGAGCTAAGTCTGCTTTATAAATTGATGCAACAATATTCAATTTAAAAGCACTTCCACAGCAGTGGGGGGTGGGAAGAGTCACTCTAAAAGCAACAAAAATAAGAGCAGAATTAAAACAGATCACGCTCCATGTTAACAATTCAGCATCATGAAAAATGAAAACAGCTTCACCTGTTATCAAAAGGAAGAGAAAGTAGACACAAGGTGAACTCTTTGGCTACAGCATTCTATGGGAAAGGCAGATGTTTGAGAAGACCCTCAGGTAGTGAGGGTCTCTGAAGTTGACCTGGCTGTATGGGCAGGATAATGCTGTATTTTATTATTTACTTTATTAATATACTGTACTTGTATCTTACCGCAGGGACATTTAAAATTACAGCTTCATAAAAGCAACAACGTAAGACATACAACCAGGACATACAAACCATGCATAAAAATGCATTGTAATAGGTCTCCCAGCCATGAGAGGTTTTCAAGGTAAGCATCAGCACCTTCAATTGGACATGGAAACGCAGCAAGAACCAATGCAGTGGCCCAGCCCAGTTAGCAGCCATCTTTTGAACTAACCTCAGCTTCTGACGCGGGTGGCGCTGTGGGTTAAACCACAGAGCCTAGGGCTTGCCGATCAGAAGGTCGGCAGTTCGAATCCCCGCAACGGGTTGAGCTCCTGTTGCTCGGTCCCAGCTCCTGCCAACCTAGCTGTTCGAAAGCACGTCAAAGTGCAAGTAGATAAATAGGTACCGCTACAGCGGGAAGGTAAACGGCGTTTCTGTGTGCTGCTCTGGTTCACCAGAAGCGGCTTCGTCATGCTGGTCACATGACCTGGAAGCTGTACGCCGGCTCCCTCGGCCAATAACACGAGATGAGCACTACAACCCCAGAGTCGGTCATGGCTGGACCTAATGGTCAGGGGTCCCTTTGCCTTTACCCAACTTCTGATTAGTCTTCTGAGACAGTCACACATATTATTACACATTGTAGTAATCTGGAGGTTCACAGAGTGCAGCACATGGTAGCCAAACTATCCGTCATAGCAGCTTTAACTGGTGGAAAATGATCTGTGTCATGAACGCTACTTGGGCATCTAGAAACAAAACTGCAGCACACCCCAGTGATGAACTTCATTTTTTTTTTAACCATGACTGCAACCCTGTCCAGAACAGACTTAAGACTACCTTACCAGACAGATGATCTTCCTACCAAAACTGTTACTATGTTGGATGGATTGAGCTTCACTTGTTTGGCCCATATACAGAACATTAATGATGCCAAATACTAATTTAGCAAATTCACTTCAGCACCTGGATCCAATGTAAAGGAGAAGTAGAGTTGGTATCATCAGCATATTGCTTACTCAAATCCCCAGTTGACCTCACTCAGTGGCTTCATGTAGAAGTTAACAAGCAGGGGGCTGGGGGGGAGGCATAATCCCTGTTTTAATCATGTGTATTATAGGATAACTGTATAAATAATCCACTCCCTTAGATATGGTATACATAAAACAAATGGCACTGCAGAAGACATAGCTCTCATGCTTGCCTTACTGGAGCACGAGAAGATTTCAAACATTTTATTAAAACAGCTACATCTGTACTCTCGAAGCTTCAGGCAACAGGGAGTCAGCTGCTATTTATCTTTTGGTTTCTTGTAAAGAATTCACACTAGTCTCTCAGTTAAATCATTTTCCCTGTACTACCAGTACAGGAAATTAACTATAAATGAGCAATAAAAACAAATCATTCAGTTACAATTTTCCATTGATATTACTTTCCAATTTTAGAACATTTAGGAAAGGAAATATAGATCAAAATTCAGCTTACAATATATTAGCAAACTGATCCCTTAATTATAGTCTTTCCTGTTTTAACAAACACCAACCATAAGGCATTTGTCACTTATTTTACTGAGAGTGTTTTTGGTTGGAACCATTCACTTGATTGCTGCTGCAAAGTACTGAAGTTATACTTACTGAGAGACCAGTTTCATCTACAAACAAAAAACAAACCATTGTTTTCTGGCAGATGCAATACAATGAAGAGAAACTGGATGGGATTTCTCCTGTGCCAAAAGGCCAGTCCTCTTGAAAACACTGTTAAGTTCCTAGTTGTCCAGATCTGTGAAATTCTGCCACCTTTTAAAATGATTAAAGCAGGGGTGGGGCACCTCAGCCCTGAACCCAAATGTGGCCTACCGTACCTCCCTATCTGGCCCTCAGGACTCTCTCCCAAGGGCAAGGCCCCTCTTCCAGACCATACTGGCCCCACTCCACACCCTCCTCAAGTGCTTCTGCTTGGAATGTGTCCTTGACCTGAGATAATGCCTCTCACTTGCCTGGATGGAGTGCATACCCTCCAGCATTTCTCCGACAAAAATGGGGATGTCCTAAGGAAAAGTGGGACATTCCAGGATCAGATCAGAAACTGGGATGTCCCTGGAAAATGGAACACTTGGAGGGTCTGTGCGCGGAATGTGTACTGTGTGTGCGCACGCAGAAACCTCTGACTTTTCCATGGTTGGAATGTAGCCTACTGTAAAAAGGTAAGAGGTTGGTGTACATTACTTCACCCACTTTTGTCACTGGTTCCACCCAACCCCAGCAACGCAGCTCTCCAAAGCCTGCCCATGAAGGAATGTAGCACACAGGCGGAAGACACCAAACAAACTTTTCCACCCTGGTTTAAAGAGAGAACAACCAACAACCCATGCCTCTGTTACCCACACATCAGATCCAGTTGCGGAATTTATGAAAGCCAAGACCCAAGTGAAAACTAAGTACCTTGGTGTAGTGAGAGAGAGAGAGGGGTTAATAATCTATATTGTGACTGTCCTCAAGAACACAGGAAACTAATAGATGTAGCCATGTTTTCTCTTGCTTGTACTAAGTTTTAGTGGCATTAGGGGGGGGGAATCTTAAAAACCATTAAATACTAGAGTTCTCATGCAATTCTCTTTCACCTGTGGATAGCCATTGATAACTAGGATGGGCTACAGCTGGATCTGACAATGAGACCCCTCCCCTGCCTTTGACATGCACCTCTGCAACACAGGGACAAAATAACTTCTCTGGGCAAGAGGGTACTTAGGTGGTTGCCAAGCTGTAGAGGTAAAAAGGAGAGTAAGTTTTGGGGTGCAGGGAAGATGCTTCCTTGTGACACTTTTCTACAGGGGCTGCTGCAGACATTTAAACTCATTTATGTATAAGAGAGTCGTACAACCCAGTACTAAACACATTTACTCTGAGTCAGTCTCACTCAGTTCATTGAGTTCTCCTTGTTCAGCATGCTTTGAACTGCATATCAAATACCTGCCACCAGTAGCCTTTTTCTCCATCAAGATTTGCTGACTACATTAAAGCCTTACATTCATTAACAAAATACACACTCTTCTCTCCATAGAGTATTTTAAGACAAAGTGCTATTGAATTTACACTGATGCCCACAAAAAAAAGAGAAAACAGTAACTTAGTATGAAAGTTTGTTCAATTAGAGTTCCAATACTAATCGACAACTCAACTTAAAGTGTGTTTCCAACAAATATGTTTTGCTAACAAGGCTGACTTCTATTGTTTAAATTAGCACAGCCTTAAAATGAAACTTTTGCCCCTTTATTTTGTCAGATGTAAGGAAAATTGGGAGTCTGTAGCCATTGTTCTGAAGCCGAGCTTGTTAATGAAACAAAAGCCTGTTTTTTTCCAGTCAGTACTGTTTGTGCATTTACCCCATGACATCTACTTGGAGTCATTCCCAGAATAAAATAAAAAAATAAAAAAGGCTAAACACACTCTTAGTATTTGCTTACTACAGCATAAAAGCACTTCTTAGTTACCAGCTCTTTTTGGCAGCCTTTATTTAGTCTGTGACATCAAAGTGTATAATATTCTCATGAGAATGAAAAACAACAGATAAATATCATACAAACTGTGCCATTCTGATATTTTATCCCACTGTAGTCAATGGAAACCCCGTTAAAGTTAAATGAATGTTACTTTAATGAACTTTAGTGGGCTTTGAATCGGGTCCACTGATAGCCATTCTACATCCTGGGAAATATTCTCGTATCTGAGCTGAAATACATAACTGTAGTAAGCCAGAGAACAAATTTAGCTTTCTGCAGAAACCTCCCATTCAGTTTTCTTGACAGGCCATTCAATGCTGCCCATGCAAATCCTCTCAGATGAACCTACTGCAGATTTCTCTTGTGGGCACGTCTCTCCCCCTACCCCTCATTTTACTGGAATCTGGACTGTGGCCCAGTATAGCCTCACAACAGTTTCTAAGCAAAACCAAGATGGAGACTGACTGTATATCATTAGTTACTGTGTGGGCAGGTCAAAAATCAGCAGATACTGGTGCTTTGTGCCCTTGCAGGAACTAAGTTTTCTATTAGGAGCATTCCTAAGAACAACCTCTTCCTCATCCAACCCAAAGTCCTGTACAGTATCATGGCAATTTATAGCATTGTGGGGCTGTGGACACCTTTGTCTTTAGCTTCTGATAACTACCTGCCTGTGATACGGGGCTTTGTCTGATTAGTTCTCCATTAAGCAGAAGCTGCCACTTTGGCACGCCACCAAAACCCAAGGGAATTGCCAAGTGCTGGGGGAGCGGGGGAGGGGAGTTACTGGCTGGCTGCCACAAATGCTATTTTCATGCGAATGACCCTCAGCTGGCCTGCAGGGGAGGATGAGGTCTGTTTGCCCATAGACACCAGAATGTAGAGGCAAGATAATTTCTTGATGGCAAAAAAAAAAAGAATCACAGTTTTATTAAGATATGCTCTGCAGTGGGATAAAAGTGCTCTTATTTCTCTCCCTTCCCCAGTGCTACTAGTGACAAATCATACTTCTCCTGTCCCATCTCAAGCCCTGGCTTGAGCCCTGGCATTGTTCAAAGAGCCAGCTGCTGTAATGCAGCTCTCCTGATGGGAACGGGAGTCCCAGCACATCCGGAAGTTGGGGAAGGCCCATGTAATGAACAGTATCTAGCAGCATAGAGTAAACGGACAAAGTACTTTCTTCCCACAACCAATAAGAATCTAAGGAGTGTGCACTGGTTAGTACGGCAGCGAATAGGAGGGGGGTTGTGCCAGTTAGCAACTCCCACCCTTAAAAGACAAGAGTAAGTCTAGCTCCCACTGGCTGTTCTGCGTCATGCAGGTGATACGAATGAAGCTGAGCTCTGGCTTCCCACCTCCCCACTTCCTGCCAGACCACCCCCAAAACAAGTCCCTCTCAGTTGCTATGCAAGAGGATGGAAGGAGTCTGTTTGGGTTTACTTACACTGGGCACAGGGCACAGAATCTGAATGACATGATTTAATAAAGGAGAGAAAGGTTGGTTGACCAAGGGCCAGATGCAATGAAGTAGGTGTGTGAAATATACTCGGAGTCGAGAGTGAATTTCATGCTCTTTATTCAGCTCATAGTCATCCAGGAGAAGAAGAGAAGAATGCTCTTTTCCCAAAACCATCTGCTTATATACATTATTTACACAATGGGCCTTGCGTGATTGGCTACTTCAAGGCTACAACTGTGGGCCAATCAGGTTGTGGATTGACTTCTGCCTGCAGCCTGATTGGCTGCTCCTACAGGCCAATCAGGTTGCAGATTCACTTCTACCAGCCGCCTGATTGGCTACTCCTGCAGGCCAATCAGGTTGCAGATTCACTTCCACCTGGAGTTGGATTGGGTAGCTCCTGCGGACCAATCAGACTGCTGATTCTGAATCCTATTGTTCTAGGATTCAGCTCAGTACATAACAGTGTGCCAGCAGGAGCCAGTGCAATGAATCCTACCAGCACAATGGGACTTTCCCTGCCATGTGCCCCCCCCCATCAGCTCAGAAGGCGAGTCTGGATAATCCCTAGAACAAGCATCCCCAAACTTCGGCCCTCCAGATGTTTTGGACTACAATTCCCATCATTCCTGACCACTGGTCCTGTTAGCTAGGCATAATGGGAATTGTAGTCCAAAACATCTGGAGGGCTGAAGTTTGGGGGTGCCTGCCCCTGACTATTAGGTCTAGTCACGGACGACTCTGGGGTTGAGGCGCTCATCTCGCTTTACTAGCCAAGGGAGCCAGCATACAGCTTCCGGGTCATGCGGCCAGCATGACTAAGCCGCTTCTGGCGAACCAGAGCAGCACATGGAAACACTTTCCAGCTGGAGCGGTACCTATTTAGCTACTAGTACTTGATGTGCTTTCGAACTGCTAGGTGGGCAGGAGCAGGGACCGAGCAACGGGAGCTCACCCCGTCGTGGGGATTCGTACTGCCGACCTTCCGATCGGCAAGCCCTAGGCTCAGTGGTTTAGACCACAGTGCCACCCAGGTCCCTTTGCTATATGGTACACAATGCCATATTCGCAACTGGTTGCACCTTATCAACTGTAAATCAAAGCTTTGACCTACACTCATTCTTGTATAAACATTACTTGTCTACTCTTCATGTAGAAAAACAATACTCTATTCACAGTGTCTGAGCCATCTAGTCTTATATCAGGAATTTTATATGGCATTCTCAATGAGAGAGGGTGTTTTTTTTTACTAACCAGATGACTTGCTTATGGCTTACAGGCTTGCAGAGTTTTCCAATGGAATTGAGCATGACTTTCTGTTTTATTCCAGAGGCATTTGCATTTATCATTTTTGGTTTTAAAAGGTTATTCTTTCCCCAGGTACTGTATGCGTTTACATTCTTCCATAAAGATTTCAAATTACTACTAGTAAGTCACAGAATGTGGAAAAGCAAACAGTTTTAATGGATACACTAACCTATGCTGTCTTTCTTCTTTCACCCGTAGGGTCAACAGAGATTTACAAATGGCCAGTGATTTTTTTTCCTTTTTTAAAAAAAGCACCTTGATTAACCCAACTTTACACTAGAGGAAATATAATTTCTAACCACAGGGGCCCCCACTGCAGTATGTGCAGGGATGGGGTAACATAAGAAACTTATCGTGTATGTTTTCCCATTGGGTTTGAAAAATCAGTATGCAGTTTGTCATTTTGAGAAGGCAAACAGAGAGAAGTAAAATGAGTTAGCAGCCCCATTTTCCACTGCTCTTCTGCTCTCAACTGTACTGCAGATACTTTTCAGCTTTCTCGCCCCCAAACACAGCTGGGGGAAAGAAACATACTAATGCAAGGAACATGCTGCCTGGCTCTTAAAAAGCACCCTGAGGCTTTGCACACACCCATTTACTCTGCGTCCAGTGTATTCCCACTGCTGGTTTGGGAAGTAGTGTACACTCAATGTTAGCCATAATCCAGATCTATCCTATATTCATCCTCTTGTTTCTTATGAAATAGTGTCCCCCCACTTTTCAGCCCATTTCGATCCAATTTAGTGTACACAGCTTTAGATATGTTAGTGCTTTATGTGTTTCACAAGAAAGCCTTCCATGGTGTGCAGAGTTTTCACCCACACCCATGGTATGCACATTTGTTACATTGAATTAGCTCCTGTAGTTAATGTCAAGGATTGCCTGCAGTTCCCTCAAAAGAATCTATAGGCATAGCTGTCAACCCTCCCCTTTTTTGCTGGAAATTCCCTTATTCCAGCGCCGTTTCCCGCTGCTATCCTGGATTGTTAGATATACCGTAGACTGTCCCCGGGACAGGAGAGGCTGCTGCTGATCCCTTATTTTCAAATCCGAAAGTTGACAGCTATGTCTATAGGCCCAAAAGAACATACAAGCTGCTGATTTGTCTGATGGTATTGCGAAAGCATATCTAATTTTGAAGGACGACAAACAAGTAAGAGCAGGATTACAGAAACTCAGATTATAAATCAAGAGCTGATCTTTTGTTGTTACAGGTTTAAAAAGCTGGGAAGTAGCTGAAAGCCTGCAATGCATGGGGAGGACTGCCTTGTTTTTCATTAACATGAGGAAGGAAAGAAAGAAGGAAGGAAGGAGCAGGAAAACTTCTGTTCTTTGATCATTCAACAAGTCAGCAGGCTGATGTTCAGCACTCTGACTTTGGGAAATATGGGATAGAGAGAGAGCAAGAAGAGCTTGTCCCTTGCCCACTCTGCATTTCCAATGGCAAAGCAGTGCACATGACTTTCTCCTGGAGGAGAAAGGGTAGTGTAGGAAGAAATATGACTTCTATTACTGTCCCTTTCCATTATTGTGCCAGTGAGAGGTTCATGTGACTAAATCCTGAGGAACCACTTCTCCCATGAAAATGTATTGTAGGCTAGAGAATATTGAAAAGGAACTAAAGGATGTTAAAAAATAATTATAATTGCACCTTGGTGAAATATGAGAACCCAGCTCTCTTTATTAGAAACCTAAGCCCGATGCACAAGAATTGCTTTCATGACCTCTCTGCCTTTTCTTCTCATTTATTTTCTAGCCATTGTGCAGATGGCTTCCTGTCGGCTCCTATCTCTGCTCCTTCCCACAATACTGGAACTCGGAGTGAATAGTCATTGTTAAAAAAATTAGCTTTGCATATACCCCCCCCCCAAAAAAATCATTACAACTCTCTGACACTCCTGAGCATGGTAAAACTGGTTAACTCATTTTGTGTCTCATGTACATTTAGGTTTTCATGGCATGAAGAAGAATGAGACAGGACATGGGTTTCAGTTTACTGATTTTATCTTCTGGCAGCAATAGGCAAGAGGACACAAGCTGTTCCATTTGTATAAATATTTCGGCCACCTTCAGCCCAGCATACAGATTAAGCGAAATGGGTTTCCATCACCACTGAATAATCTACACAGTAAGATGTTTCTTAAAGCGGGGTTTTATCATATTTTTTTAAATGGAAAGAATTAAAACACAGGGAAGAAATTTAGCCATTTTTACTTAAGGGAAGCATCATTCTTCATGCCAGTGACACGGGTTCCATCCTGAGAGGAGCAAGCATAGTTTCTCCAATCCAATAAGGACAAATACAAACATACTTAACACCCCCCCCCAATTTTATATGGTGTGCTGGGAAAGAGGATAACTTGGGGGGGGGAATCCCGCCACAAGGCAGAAGAAGGGGGATGTCTGTGCTTGGAGGAGATGGGTCTTTAGCACTTGCCAACTGAGGTTCAGAGAAGGGGAGGTGTAAATTTGAAAATGAACCTCTTCTTGGGTTTTTGTCAGACAAGAGGCAAAGATTACCTTGAACACTGGGGGACATGTTGGAGCTTAGGTAAAGGTAAAGGACCCATGGGGTTGCGCCACTTATCTTGCTTTCAGGCCGAGGGAACCGGCGTTTGTCTACAGACAGCTTTCTGGGTCATGTGGCCAGCATGACTAAACCGCTTCTGGTGCAACGGAACACCGTTACGGAAACACCGTTTACCTTCCCGCCACAGCGGTACCTATTTATCTACTGGCACTGGTATGCTTTCGAACTGCTAGGTTGGCAGGAGCTGGGAGCAATGGGAGCTCACTCTGTCTTGGGGATTCGAACCGCCGACCTTCCGATGGGCAAGCCCAAGAGGCTCAGTGGTTTGGACCACAGAGCCACCCGTGTCCCTAGAAGTATCACATTGTGGGACCACATTGGGCAAAAGATTGGATGACCCTCGGGATCCCTTCCAATTCTATGTTCTTTGTTTCTTTCCTGGAGCTGATAAAGGAGCAAGGTAGCAGCAGTCACTTTGGAAGTGCCTTTGAAACTTGAATTGAACAAGAACCTGAATCCAATATCTGAATTCTTGAACAGAACAGGTGGGTGCTTGTGCATTCTTAGTTTGGCATGCGTAAATGAACACATGAAGCTCTTATATAATGAGTCAGGCTGTCGGTCCACCTGCCTCAGGACTGTCAACACTGACTGACAGTAGTTCGTCAGGGTTTCAGAAGGGAGGCCTGTCTGGGGTTTCAAGGAGGGACCTTCTGCACAAAGAACAAGTGTGCTACTACTGACAGCCCCTTCCTATTTTGACTCACTGGGATGTGCATGAACATGGAGGTATTAGGGTTTTTTTCTCAGTGGTACGCCACACTCAAGACACCCAGCCATATAAAAGATCCCACTGTATGTTGCTCTTTGTCATGCAAATTTACCTTTGCCTGCACAGGACCCTAGGCTTTAAATTCTGCAATCGTGTCTTCATCTTTTTGTATTTCTCTCGAAACATCCATACGGCCGAGTTTTATGGCCTTCATAGCACACAAAGCCCCTAGTTTTATCTGTCAGAAATTACCTCGGAGAAGAAAATACAGAGTTGTTTTCTGTGACACAAGGACTGTTCCTGTGCATGTTCCATGTTTTCATTTGGTGTGGCAAAGGAATTTTGTACCACATAACCACTGACTACAAGAGATGCACCTGTAGCAACTC
This sequence comes from Zootoca vivipara, assembly GCF_965207765.1. Taxonomy (NCBI): domain Eukaryota; kingdom Metazoa; phylum Chordata; class Lepidosauria; order Squamata; family Lacertidae; genus Zootoca; species Zootoca vivipara. The sequence goes on along the minus strand of NC_142582.1, from coordinate 62,390,987 downwards.
AAACGTTGGCAAGCAATCTTTTAAAAATCCACATCAATTAACATGCCTCCATGTGACCTGGGGCACCTCTGAGCAGAAAGAAGTGGATATGAAAGTGTGTTTGTTTTACCTTGACATGCTATGCAATAAGACATTTCATTCCATATTTATTTAAGGATTTTAGCAGTATGCCTGGTGGGAGATGAATGAATGTTTTCATAGTACCATTGCTCAAATTGTAGCCTTCTACTTTTAACTGAATACCGAAAGATGGCAAAGCCCTCTGCATCTTGACTGTTCACAGGTGTGTCAGAAAGCATTTTTACTTTCTCTATTAAAATTTCATTGTTTTACACTTCATTGCTTCTGTTAACATGCTTAGAATGCAAAAGTTATTTTATCAGAGACTCATAAGTCAGGAGAAACACCCACAATAGCCTCCATTTTCTTGCCATCTAAATAGTAAAAATCATAGAACTGTCGAGTTGGAAGGGATCCCAAGGATCATCTAGTCCAACCCCCTGCAATGCAGGAATCTTTTGCCCAATGTCTCATGCTCTACCGGCTGAGGTATAAATGGTCTCAGCTTGCTCACCTTAAGGATCTTGGAGCCTTACAGGTAGCAACAGAACTATCAAAGAAGGCAGCTAGAGGAAGGGAGAGAGAGAGAGAGAGAGAGAGAGCATACACTCGAAAAGCTCCAAACCTTTTCTGTAATAGCTGGCAAAGCAAAATTGTGAGGCTAAAATCCTGTTAGCCAATGGGGTGTTTTCAGTCTCACCTCAAGTACTCAGCTAACTTTGAAGTACCAAGAATCTCCCCTACTAGCAGGGAGGCTAGTAAGAGCAGCTGCCCTACAAGTTATATGTTCCACTAACTGAAACACATTTAAAATAGAAAAAAACCATGTCCCTACACCGAACCCTTAAGGACTTCAAAATATTTCAGAATCTGGCCTCTTCAGCTAGCAAAGCTTTATTTTATTTTTTTAAGGTGAGTGCTGGTGTTCATCTAACACCATTACAGATGCAATAAAAAATTATTATTTTCCACATTCTTCCTTGCTCTTACCCAAGTCTATTCCTGTTATACCCTACAGAGAGATGCTCAGCCAAAAATAGTAGTATTAGTACATAGAAGAAAGTATAAAGTGACAGCTGGCTTATCTAATTGTGCCTTGGTAACTGAGTATCTGTTTTTCTACTCAAGGACCACTTACTGCCCTTTAACCAAAGCAGCTGCGTAATGCATTAACTGTTACAAGATGAAATACACTATTTGATTTAAGATTGAGGAGGGGAGACGAGGAGGAGGAGAGCCAAAATCCTACTGCAGCAGTTTGGTATTAACTGGCTTTGACATAAATTGCACGTGGCATAGACCATCTGGCTTAAGAAACCAGGCACAGCCTGGGCTGTCCTAGGATACTCTACTTCTTTCCGTGACTGACTGTAATCAGGGAGAAGCAGGCTTTAGCAGCAGAGATTTGCTGCAGGTACCAGTGCCAACACACACAAAAGAGGGCGTGCTTGCTTTCAGGCACTGGGATATGGTCAACTTTAAAGAAAACTTTTTTTTGAAGAATATATGATGGTAGACAGTAAATAATTTGTCTTGATTAAAAACAAGCAACAACGGCGCATCCCTCTCCCTTGCAGTTGGGGGGGGGGGAGTGAGCAAAACAAAACTGAGCCTAGGGCTTGCCGATCGGAAGGTCGGCGGTTCGAATCCCCGCGACGGGGTGAGCTCCCGTTGCTCGGTTCCAGCTCCTGCCAAACTAGCAGTTTGAAAGCACGTCAAAGTGCAAGTAGATAAATAGGTACCACTCTGGCGGGAAGGTAAACGGAGTTTCCGTGCGCTGCTCTGGTTCGCCATAAGCGGCTTAGTCATGCTGGCCACACGACCCGGAGAAACTGTCTGCGGACAAACGTCGGCTCCCTCGGCCAGTAAAGAGAGATGAGCGCCGAAACCCCAGAGTCATTCGTGACTGGACTTAACTGTCAGGGGTCCTTTACCTTTACCTTTAGCATCTGTAAATGTAGATCTGAACTGTGAATGTGAAAGAGCAGGAATGTTTTTTTCTCACTTGTACTTTCTGGAGAACACTGATGGGATTCTGCCACGGGATCCGGTGAGAACAGGATTGGTTGCGCCCGAGTGACTTTAAGCAAGCCATTTCCTGGCCTGAGAAAAGCCCAGAACCCAACATCACTAGAATTTCTGCTCTCTCACCCATATAATTCATTTTGTTGACGTAGCTAACTAGCTACAGCAACTTTGGTATACTTTCAAAAACAAAAATACCGTACACCAGAGTTCAGCAAATGTCACGGTCTAATAAGCAAAATGCTTTGCTTATTACTGAAAACCTTGACACATATATTAAAATGCCCACCTTTTAATGTCTGGCAAATTAATGGCTGATAAGTACATTTTAAAAAGCCCTGCTCTGAATCTTTGAGGTGCTGCAGACTTTCTTACTGCATGCTAGCACATTATTATTCTGCAGGCTGTCACACAGGATCATAGTGGATTTAGGATTTTACTCTAGGGCTCTGGGGCACATTATTCAGTGCACCACACTGCGTGTTTTACAGTGCAATATTATACATGCTTGTCAAAAGTAAGCCCCGTTAAGTTTAGTAGGGCCTGAGTCCCCCAAAAGGGGTGTTTTGTGGGTGTGGCGGGACAATGCAGGAGAAGACCTATACCAAACTGCATTCAGCTCAGTAAGAGGACCTTTCAACTCCATTTTAAACGTTTGTTTTCGCTTTGCCTTGTTTGGGTGACTCGGCCAACAGAAGCCCTGCTGCTGAATGGAGTTTGTATTAGGTAGGGCTGTCACAAACAGTGTCTTAACGGAAATTGCTGATGCCCAGGAAAATCCGGATGTATGGCAACCCATGTTTGAAGTGTAGAATTTGGCAAATATGGCCCCCCAAAAGAAAGAAAAAAGGGGGACAATTTTATCCAAAAACTCCCCCCATAGATTTTGCAAAGAAAGCTCAACAACTTTTGTAGGGGGAAACTATACAGACATAATTTACCCCAGCATAATTTTTATGCTGACTTTCTATCATTTTGATTGCTCTGTGAGTAAACACAGGTAAAATAAGTATCATCATCAACCCAGAGGTGACATTAACCATGTTTGGTCCATTTCTGCTTGTTTGAAATGCCAAAAATCTGTCAGATTTTGACTCCACCGGCCGCCACCCCCTTCCCGGAATTTTCTTTTGTTAGTCACATTGTGAATGTGTCATGGGTGTGAGGATCTGCCTTTGTTTGCAAATTAACAAAAATGGTGGCATTTAATGGAAGCCAAAAATATTTGTGAAATGCATCCTTGTTTTGGAACAGCACTACCAAACATCTGCCATCCCAATAATCCTTAAAACAATCCTGTAAGGTGGGTCAGTAACATTACCCATGTGTTACAGAAGCAGGTCAGCGGCTAAGATAATGGGGGCACGGTCACCCCAATGTGTTCACATGAGGGGAGCACTGAACAGACAAACACCTGACTCACAGTGAAACATACTGAAAAAGCACCTGCTTTGGTATAAAAGAACATGGTCATTTAGATCAGCTATAGTTTAGGGTGCCCAGAGTTCTTGCAGAACTATGATTTGGCAAAAAAGGAAGACTGAATCATTTGATCCATTTTTATACTGCATGTGAGCTTATCTATAAGTTTTGTTTCTTCTTTTCTTCTCTACCTTTCTACTCCTAGAGTCTTTATTATCTCATATTTGACTGTAACCATGTAAGCAAGAATCCGTGCTAATGCTGTAAAAACTGATTATTAAAATTAATCATTTTACCACAATGCCACAAAACCTTTATAGGGAATTTTGCAGAATATTTGGCAACTTTAATTGAGGAAAGCATTGTTAGAAAAGAATATGAATGTGTATATATATATATATATATAGAGAGAGAGAGAGAGAGAGAGAGAGAGAGAGAGAGAGAGAGATTCTAATTTGACTTAGCGCTGATGAGCATTACAACACATGAAAGGGAGCAGAAATTAGTCTCCTGCTAGCTGGCTGTTTGAAGGGCTAGTCTGGAACTTCCTCATTAAGAAACAGGAAAGAACCTAGCAATTTTCCATAACCGGATTGCTCTAAAACTACCTAAAGCAAGATAATGTGGTAAGCTTGTCTTTATCTCTTTGCTTCCCCTTGGCATTTTAGTTCCACTTCAGATCCCCATTCTTTGAAGATGCTATCTAGCTAGTTAGAAAGAGGCACAAGGACTCTGAATCATGATATGTATAGTCTAAGCACTTAACTAAGGAAATGTGCTGCCTGACACAGACCAAGAGGGCCATGACAGGCTAAAGGAATTTCCAGCTACAGAATTCCTTGCTCTACTGCATCTATACCGTCTTAAAATTTCCAGAAATGGGACAGGAGCTTCATTTAGAGATTTCATAACCACACACCTGCGATCGTGGGGATGATAAATGCCAGGGATCTAAATACTTTATCAGTGGGGGCACTATTCAACGCGTACTTTTGTGAAATGATGCCAGCCTGCCCAAGCATTCTTCGGTCCTGCCTCAAAAGACACAGAAACCGACTTAACATTAAAATATTTATTTGCTAGTCAAATACTGGAGCCCAAATCTCTTCTCCCAGATATTTCTCCTTTTTATCTAGTACTGTAGTACAGTAAAACTATTTCCCCTTTGACATTTACATTGACCCCTCCATTCCCCAATCACCTGTTTTTTCCAAGCGTCTTTCTTCACTTTACTTAAGAGATTGGTATCATTTGGGATCTCTACTCAAGTACCGTATTTTTATATTACCACTCTAAGTTAGCAGATTTTTCAGTTTGGCTGCGTTCCCTTTTAAGGCAGTGTTTGACATTATAAAAAGTACTAAACAAGGAAGCATGAATTTGTGATTCATTGTATATCATTATCTCCCTCTAGGTGCCTCCATTATACACCTTTAGGCACCAGGTGAAAATGTTCCTCTTTAACCATGCCTTGGGCTGACTGACATCCAATGCCCTTTTAAAATGTGTTGCAGAAGGGAGGATTACTGGGTTGTCTTTGTTTTTATTTGTATTATATACAAATGTATTGTATTGTGCTTTTATGTTGTGAACCGCCCTGAGATCTACGGGTAAGTGGGGAACTCATATATCTTACTGTGGGAGAGATAAACCTTTTTGGGCTTTGCTTTGCACAGAAAGTGCTTCCTCTGTTGCTTGTTTGTAAGGTCCAAACCTGCTCCTGAACAGCACTCCTCTTTGGTTAGCTTACTTGTTAAAAATATATATCTATAACAATCTATCTATCTGTTTTCTCTCTATATATATATGCGCGCGCACGCGCACACACACACACACACACACACACACACACACACACACAAACCCCAAAAACCTGTATGGTTGTTCTATCGCACCACTTTTAAACCATAGATTCCATAGCTGTTGGTAATCACATTCTTCATGACCAATAACATTCTCTTTGGCTAGTAATCTCTCTTAAATCTTATCATTAACTTCAGAAACACATCTGTCTTGCAGCATTTCCAAATGTCTTAGACACTTCATTTAATTTTATCTGATCAGCTACATCTACTGATACAGCCTCATCTTGTCTTAGTATTCTGTTATGTAATGTAAAACATACCACAATAAATACTTGACTTGGGGGGTTTAGTGTTCCGTTTAAACATTTTTGTAAAACACTGCATGTCCCCCACCCCTGCCCTTCACGTCTTTGCGACTGCAACAGATTTATCAAGAAATAACATGCACCCCTCTAGCAGTCACTGAGAACTTTAAACTCTAGCTGTTTCTAGAAAGTAATCTCATTAGCTAGAAATCATGAATAATTTTCCATATGTTGCTGCCAACCTTTCGCTGCACTATACTCAACCGTTTTCTACAATATACAGTTCCGTTTTCTCTGTCGCCATCCTACAAAAACAAGAAGCAAGTTCCATGCAGCCTAACAAGTAACAGGCTGCAGAAATAAAAATTAAAAATGCAGTTGAAACTCCACCTTAATTATATTGAAAGCAAAAGGTCAAGTGTGAAGCATGGCTCCATCCCATAATACCCTTTAAACCTTTATTAATCGTTGTATTATCACAGGGGATTATATCTTGTTTCCACTCAAACTAACAGTTTCAGTGGTGGGAAAAGCTTCCAGATTCCTTCACAGCGAAACTCACCTACTCCCTTCTTCGTCAAATGTCACAAAGCTTTCACTGCCACAAAACGAAAGGCTCTGTGAAGTGTGAATTGAACATGAGAGAAACAGAATTTTCCTGCCGCATCCTCGGTTTTTGGCTGCATGGGGATATGAGCCCAGAACTGGGATCCAAAAGGGTGTTTTAGGCACAGCCAAGGGCTTGTACCTGCCCATGAGGTCATTAAAGACCCATTCCATAGCACAAGCTATCTTGAACCTTGGTTTGCCTTGTGTTTGGCAGTGTGTGCACTTTTTTTTGAAATTCTGGAGTTGAAAGCCCTCTTGGGCATATAGGATTAGTTGTGCAGCGATTTGGAAATTGTTTAAAATCTCCCATTAGGTCCAATCACTTTCTCTACTGTCCTACATATTGCACACCAGATCCAGGACTATCAGAACAGGGCTGGGAGCTATGGGACAAAACAACAAGACAAAAAATTAAAATCCAGGGTGCAAGAAATGGAACTCTGTAAGAACAGGCAATAAAAGACATCAGAAGAAAACTGTGTAGGTTTCTTGAGCTATGTAGGTCCTGAGCAGTCAGGGTACAAACGCCTTATCTCCTGCTCTGAAGGGTAGAACTCGAACCAATGGATTCGAGGTACGAGAAAGGAGATTCCAACTAATCATATGGAAAAACTTTCTGACAGTAAGAGCTATTTGACAGTAGAACCCTCTCCCTCGCGAGGTTGAGGGCTCTTCTTCCTTGGAGGTTTTAAACAGATGGATGGCCATCTGTCACGGATGCTTTAGCTGAGATTCCTGCATTGCAGTGGGTTGGACTAGATGACCCTTGGGTACATTTCCAACTCTAGGATTCCATGTTTCTATGATCTCCTGCACCACTGGCACTCTGCAAGTCTAGCTGATTGAGCTCTGTCCTTCAAGGTCAGCATCTAGGTTGTAGTGCAGTCTTTCTCAACCTTGGCACCCCATATGTTGTTGGGCTATAACTCCCATCATCCCTAGCGACCAGGACCAGTGGTCAGGGATGATGGGAGTTGTAGCCTAACAACATATGGGGACCAGAGGCTGAGAAAGGCCCCTTGTAGTGCTAACTTACAGAGAGAAAAACTTTGCCATGTACCTACAAACCGAACCCTCGTATTTGCACATGATTATTTAATTGTACCAGTTCTATGCTCACTGCATCCTGTGGCTTTGTTTGATGTAAAGAGGCGAGAGACTAGTCCAGATAGAAGCATCCAGGCATAAACTGCAGAATGTAAACACACACTGAGACGCGCATCTTTTTGTTTCCAAAACCACTGTCTGGATTGGATATGGCCTGAAAAGCATAGTTTACTCCAGAAAGGAAATATTTTGGAAGTATATTTCCTTTTCCTCTTCTCTTGAGATGCCCTTCCCTCTAAGCAATCAAAAGCTTGTAACAAATAAGTTCTCTGATCTTCTAGCTCTTGTTTCACAACTGAGAGTCAAACTGTTAACTTGGATTTAACATCGTTCTGTAAACAACAAGCTGACTGAATGGAAGAATCTGAAGAGCCAGATTAAATGTCCTTGATATAAAAAATAAATTGCTGACAAGGCACCGTGTAAAATGTTGCTAAAGACTGTTGCTAGCAATGTCATCGTAAATCACAGGTTCTTAGAAACAGCTCTGTAGCTAATCTAGGTGATGATACAAAAAAACAACCTATGGTTACTGAAAGAGGCTTGTATGACAGTGCTTGACATTCCATCATACCTCTTACCTGGCCTACAATCAAGATTCTAGTATTGTTCTCTCCCTCCCCCCATTCTTTCCTTTCCTTTTAGGAAGACTAAAATCACTTCATTTTACAGGGATGATGTACACAAGGCACAAGACATTAGCCATGCTGAAGGCTAGCATTTCTGATATTTATATGAAACAAAGGTGTCAAGAATAAGGGAAGGCAGTAAGAGAGAGCTGGATTTTCCTTTCTCTAGAGAAGATCCCACTGCAAGCTACAGCCTCTAGCAGTTGTTGTGCAAAAGCAGAACAGACATAAGAGCTGGCTAGACTGGGCTAAATGGCACCCTTGTGTATGGTCACAGAGTTGGAAAGAGACTAATACAGCTCCTTTCTGTGAGGCAGGGCTACCCACCTATCACCCCTCCCCCCCCAAATAAATCCATGGGATCTGAATCAGAGATGAAACAAAGGGCAAGTATCTTTTGGCATGTTACCTCCTTCACATCAAGGAGTTGAGTTCATGACATGGAGGTGGAAGCATCAGTTGCAACACCTCAGTATAGTTCAATCACTTCCCCATGGACCCTACTTTTTCACCACACTTATTTTACAAAATAAAGATGAGAAAATGTTACAGTCACAGTCTCCTCTAATGATCCCTATTGGGGGGGGGAATCTTGGGTTTTTTCCTTGGGTTAAAAACTGTTGAGGTTTCAGAAAAACTTAGAAAAACAAAATTGATTTAATTGTCGAAAGAGGTTCGCCCCTCCTTTTAAACTTCCTCCCTGCAGACTGAGTGTACCAAGCCTGGTTACTTCCTGAATGAATACAGGCTGCTTTTTATATATGTAACCTAAAACGCTTTGGCATAGTTACAGAACCTAAGAGAAAAAAAGGGGCTAGAATCTACTACTTCCCTAAGCATTGCTGCAGCACTTTAATTTCTAAAGAAAAAAATCTTTCCACCCCCCACTTGCGCACACTCACACACACGCACACACACAATATCACACCATGGAAAGACTAGCTGACTGTTTTCCTAGCCCTTCCCAGTTTTCTTTGAAGACTGTGTAAGGCCCATAATGAATCCGTTTCTTCATGCCCTAGTTCAGCTTGCCCTGCTGGCTTTTAACTCAAATAGTAATTGAACTTGGAAGGAGACCACTGTGGATGAGATGGAACCTGTTTCTTTCATTCCAAAGCAGCCTTCCTTCCTGATCATAGCTCCTGTCGTTTCTCCTAATAAATCCGAATCATCTTTGCTGTGCCCACAGGTATCTAACAGACCACAGTCACAATGAACAGGGAATAGGATGCAGGATTACATGGGCCCTTGGTCTGATCCAGAAAGGGTCTTTATGTTCTCGATTCCTGACTTAGCAGAGCAGTATTACTTCACTTCAGCCAGCCTCTAAAAGCCATTTCAGTGCTCCACTAATTTCACTTACGAGATCTGCTTCCCCAATATTCTGTTGGTAGGGGACGCCAGGTAGGGGGATGATCGCTGGCAGACTCAACTCTCTTGTGATTTTCATTGACCTGAGATGTGATCAGTTTTTGCTTGCTCTGTTCTCCATGCCTTTCTATAACAGACTTCTACATGTGCATTTATAGGCACTTTGCAGTAATGGAAGAGGGCTGTTGCCTTGAAGCCTTGCCTAAGGGCTTCCTAGAGGCTTCCATTGGCCACTATTGGGAAACAAGATGATAAGACTTCTGACATACAAATGTAAACAGAAGTTGTGTGAAATAGCAGTATGGGAACATGGGGCTCAGGTGATGCTATACCAATCAACTCTTTGAACATACTTCATTAGGATGAAATTAGCCAAGTTGTGATTTGCTTCCGTATCATTTTAAAACAGACCAGATTCCAATACCACATTTAAAGGATTTTATCCTTTTTTATGAGACATGAGAGCCATAGAACCATTTTTAAAATAAAAATATATCTTCATGTACTAATTTATCATGACGACAAGGAATTATTACAGTAAAATAAAACCATTTATATTTTTCTTCTATAGACATATCATTCCCCCACTCTATCTAGGCATTCATTTCTTCTCATTTTAACTTCACCTTAGATGTAAGAAGACTGCGCACAAGAGTGGTGTGGGCTTAGCTTCAAATCCTGCTTTCGTCATCAGTTTATTTTTTAAAATGCTAGACAAAACAGGATTTGAATTATTTAAAAGAATACTGAATCACTTCAAGTTTGTAGGCCTCTCTGCCTGTTTTATTACCTACAGGAACACAGACATAAACAAATAGTTCCCAGAAAAGTAGTGTACTTAAAAAGCAAAACAAAAACACCATTGTTTATTTGCCGGCAGCTTACTAATATTTCCCACTTTTAACTTTTGTTTTCAGGATGCATTCTACAAAACTGTGAAAACACATTCTAAATATATGTCGGGGTTTTCTGAAGTTGAACATATTTTTCCTTAAATCGTAACTCACAATCTAGCATTTAAATAATTATAAAGTCAAATCATCCATACAGTCACTGTGGCCATTATTTCATCCAGCCGGATCTAATTTACGTTTAATAGCAACGGGGATTAATGAAATGTAAGAGCCTAGGTCAGCAGCATCAGGCTTGCTGGACAGCAATCAAGGGCCAGATACAATGCCACTTTCCTCTACTTGCATCGTTAAAATAAATACTGGGGAAACGAGGTAAAAGTGGTCAAAGGGACGAGTCTCTGCAATGGCAGGTAGATCTTATAAAGACTCATCATCAGCTACTTTCTCCCTGCTTACCTGTTAAATATGAAAACACACACACAACACACACACACACACGGTCATATTTCAACATATTTCAACATCGATTCCACTCCTGCTCTATCACTGCCTCCAAGAGAGGAAAAAGAATGGTCTTGTGCCAAGTGATGCTGCCTAGATTCTGATCAGCTCCCCTTGCTTCCATGGCCATCTCTGCTGAAGCGAAGAATGCCCGAGGTATGTTCCCTGCACCATAACAGTGTACCCTCCCACCACCTTGGTTGCTGCCATCATCACTGTCACATACATAACAGTGTAGGAGATTGTCTCTCTTGTGGTCATAATGCGCCGACTGTCTCATCTGGTGTCCTACCAAAGTTTTATAACTTCCTTCCTCTATCCTTGCATCACAAGAATTTTTTGGCATGAATCATAGCCACGCAGGAAAATATGGGGGCTGATGCCAAATGTTGTTGCTTTTGTTGATGAAGTGGTAGCTAAGAGTTCACGGTCACGGAAACAAAAGCAGCACTTGGTCCTTGTTGAAGAGAGGGGAGAGGGAAGACTCATGTAGGTCAGCAATGTTGGCGGCACAAAGCAACAACATGAGATATTTTATTCTTGAACAGTAATTTCAGTAGTATGGCTTCAGATTTCTTGCAACTAGGATGTTTTATTATTGTAGGAAATAAGAATATTTTAAGAGGCAGAAACAAAAAGCCTGTTATGACAGCCGAACTGAAAAGTCAGATAATTTTAATTGATAGCAGTCACAAGCAGTCCTCAACTTAATAGTAACATCAACTCCACTTGCAGGTGTAATAAAACACTACATATCACATTCCTAGTTGCTAACAAGGTCTGCCATTTTCCAATAGGAAATAAGTTGTTTATTTGGAGTTATCTTTATATCCTCTACAAAACGAAGTTGATTTTTAACTCGTGTTTATACATATAGGCTCCTGAATTACTTGTTGCAGTGCCTTAGCTGAGATCAGCCTTAACACAGTTACTAAAAAATATATAATCATTAGGCAAAGGCAAGAGAATGTTTGTTTGTATGCTTATTTTTGAGAATGTAGAAAGGCACAATACTTTGTCTGATTGAGGCCTACCTTGTCTTCAACTCTGTTCAGCCGGGAACCAATTGTATTAGTCCCTCGGTCTTTGTTTTTTTCTGTATAGAAAGGAACATTTTTAGATGAATATCAGTGTTACAATAGTATAGAATGAAACCATGTGACTGCATTTAACTAGCCTACCAGAGCTACTTAATTGAACGCTGCTGACAGATGGATAATTTTATTACATTAAGAGCAGCTTTTTCATAGTATTGACCCAAGCCTTCCTTTTAAATGGCTTCGAGTACAGAGTGCTTTCTGCCTCCAAACTATGCTTTAAATCACCAGAAAAAATTAAAACTACATTCAATTTAGCAAAAGTCAATTAAATTAAAGAATAATTTTGCTTAAAATAGCACTACAACAGGAGCTGGCAACAGCACAGACCCTGATATGTATTTGTATGCTTATAGGCAATCATAATGCACAACTTTGATTTGGTCCTCTGAATAATCCTTGATACTATGTGTCTCTCATTAAATATGAACAATGGTTACCAATTTGCTTACAATGGAAGCATACACATAGCCTGGTTTCAGTTATAGAAGGCAAGGAATAATGAACACAAGTCATTTAGTGGATGGCTCCAGGAATGCCCTAGGTGCAGTTGTTACAACACTCACTCACTCGCTGGCAAAATATCCCCCTGTGTGCTAAAATATATACACATATCCTTTATTTATTCAGTGACTAAAGAGACTGAAACAATTTCCCAATTCTCTTGCTCATTTCATACAGTATTTGAAATTAGGTAGAAGTGTCTAGTGGGGCAATAGAATGGAGCCAGCATCCTAGAGGAAGCATTGCTGCTGCTTATTAGGGCTGTGTCCAGTGGGGCAGGATGGCAATGAGGCTAAGGCAGTGCGGGCTCATTGGCAGAGCCAGCCGACACTCCTAGCAGTGTGTCCACTCCACCCCAACCTTGCAGCTACCCTGTCCCACCCTGTGCTAACAGTGGCAGAGGCTAGGGTTGCCAGACTCAATAGAGGACAGGACTTCTGTGCCTTTAATTGCCCTGCTCTCTTTTGAGTCTGGAAACCTTAAAGAGAAACCAGCAGACCCTTTGTTTAATTTCCAAGCAAAGGGTCTGCTGGTTTCTCTTTAAGGTTTCCAGACTCAAAAGAGAGCAGGGCAATTAAAGGCACAGAAGTCCTGTCCTCTATTGAGTCTGGCAACCCTAGCAGAAGCCAATGCTACAACATTGCCCCATCCAGAGTCTGCCATGAGTGGATAGCACTGGACTGAAACACTGCAACCTGGAGTGTGGCGTGATAGCAGCAAGTTTATTTTCTCCCTCCTTTCAGCTAAGAATCAGGGCAATGCGAGGGATTTATCTGGCCATCAGCAGCATGGTGACATAGCTAAATCTATTTGGCTGTATGCTATTGGGAAGCCACCATGTTCACTGCATGATCCCTGATTAGCTGGGCTCAAACAGCAAAGAAGAAGTCTTTAAGTAAAAAGAAAAACATCTAAGCAACAGCAGTTCAGGTATACAACAGCTCTGAACAAGTCCCAAAAAGGGGTGAAGGAGTTATATTTTATGCACCTCTTCTTGTGAATCAAGAACCTAATGATAGAAGATTCTACATAGCATTAATTATGTTCTAGATATTTTCTAGGCTAACAGTTTAATGGTATTGCAGCCTGCACAAAGTTGTTGGGCTTGCTGACTGTGCTGCCTGGTTTTCCAAGTAAGGTCAGGCATTTGACCTTTTAATTTTCAGTTCCTAACAAGGTATTTATCAAACAGAACATTAAGTACTATGCATCTACCCTGTGCTCTGTATCGTATGGAAGAGTAGCAATATCTAACACACAGCATATATATGTTTCTAATGGAGACTTACCTGAGACAGAAATAAACAGTGATGGCTTCCCTATAGATTGGTCCAACCTGATGAGAAAGAAAGTGTATCAATAAACAAGATAAAAATGTCTTCAGATTTAAACAGGGGGACTGAATAACAACAGTTGTTGCTTCTCTAGCCCCACCCTAGGAAGAAAGAAACTCTTGCATAGCTACTGGCTCACTTCTAACGGTCCTTTGAACATTCATCTGGGAATGTCAGAGAGATGGTCTGACCCAAATAGGTTTATGCCTGCAGTCTGCTAATGCTTTCTAAAACTGCACTGGCAGGATTTCACCACTGAAGGAATCCAGCTTTTATTGAAAGAATTTGTGTGTGGAATTCAAAGGCTTAACTAAAAACAAGTCCACTGGCATTCGTTGTTATGGATTGTTTATTCTTTTCCTGTTTGCTTTGCACAATCCTACCCATTTTTTAAAGCTCTGGTTTTTGTTCTGCCATATCCAAAGGCCCAGGAAAGGTAACAGTCAACATGTATTAATTAATGCAAGGTGTGTGCCCTTGTTCCTGAAGGCCTCACAACCACAGGCAGAAATGACATTGTATGTAAATAGTCCAGGGTCCTGCCATGCACTCACATTTCCTAGCCCTGCTTCTATTGCAAAATTCTTGTTTCTTATTCCTGAGAGTGAAATTAGACAATGTAAGGCAAATGCAAAGTTCCAATCCCATGTTTACCTCCTAATGCTTAATGTGGGGAACATGTACTGGGGGCATGCACTGGGGGAACCAGCAGGAAGGAGGGAATTGCTTACACCTTCCCTATACAACAAACCTCTGCCTGCAAACCTTCCCCTCAACCCCCTTTTCCTGCTTACTCCCTTCCCAAAGCCCAGCTGGGGAAAGAGGCCTGTGAGAAGGATTTATGTGGGAGGTTGGATATGTGGAAGGATGCTTCTTCTTACCTGTATCATCATTAACTAGCAAATGAATGCATCCTAGCCTAACATGTCCTTTCACCTTGACTGGCTAAGTAGCCCTTCAAAACCAAGTCATCTCCACATCATCCCTCATTTTTGTTCTCACCCTGTCCATGCCCATCATCTCCTCGGCACACATCCTTGCACAGATGCTATGGCCAACATTTTTGATGCCTTACTTCATTCTGTTACCCAGATTGCTGATCCAGATCTGTAGGCCCATTAGAGCAGTTTACATTTTCTCTCTTCCAGTGGGTGGGGAGCTTGTGGTTCTTCAGATAATGTTGGATTACAACTCCTTTCAGCCATGACCACTGGCAGCAAAATGGAAAGGGGACACACACACACCTGGCACTGCCTGAACCCTTGCTTGCTGGAGTTGCATGGAGGTGGCAGCTTTTGGGAGATCTTGTGAGATCTTGCCAGAAGCCACCACTTTTCCTCGCTTCTCTGGTGGTAGGGGCAGGGACAGGTGGGGTGCCCACAGGGGCACCACCCC
This sequence comes from Zootoca vivipara, assembly GCF_965207765.1. Classification (NCBI taxonomy): domain Eukaryota; kingdom Metazoa; phylum Chordata; class Lepidosauria; order Squamata; family Lacertidae; genus Zootoca; species Zootoca vivipara. Next base: position 62,375,969 of record NC_142582.1, on the reverse strand, counting down.
TCAGGATTCCTCTGCCTGAGGCAGCTGCCTCAGTCTGGCTTATGGGTGGGCCAACCCTACTGATGGGGAGTTGGAGCTCAACAACATCTGGAGGACCACTGTTGCCTTGATTCTGCAGGATTCACCATGCAGCTATTATTTTCCAGAACTACTTATCTGTTTGGGCAGCTAAATTCTGTTCCATACCTTCTCTGAAGCTCTTTTATTCGCACCATTAAGTTGAGATGTCCCTGAGAGTATTGTTCTATAACGTCACGTACATCATATGGCTTTCTAGCTTGCTGTAAAAATAAGAGAGAATTAAATACTTGTTAAATCACATAATGCATAGCAGATCACATGTACAGTACTCGATTGACAACAGAAAGATTTGGAAGTTAACTTTTTTCTTTCTGTGCTAGCTCACCATGTCGACTTACAATAAAGCTTAAAAATAATCAAGCCTAAAGGAGAGAAAACTTCCAAAACAAATAAAACAACAAAAGTGAAAGAAGAAATCAACTGCAGCATAAAAACACTGGAAAAGAAGATGGTGACAAAATCTGACATTGATCAGACCAAAGGCCTGCCAGATGAAGGGATTTCTTGTGGCAGGTAGTACAGCAATAACACAGAAGGCCCTCTCAAGCAGTCCTGTCAACAGCACTGCAGGGATGCACTGACCACAGTGACCATGGGCATTTAGAATCAAGCCTATTTTTTGGTTATTCTAAGGCAGTCTTCCCCAACAAGGTGCCCACAGATGTTCTGGAATACTAGTGCTGTGCTAGCTGGGGCTGATGGGAATTATAGTCCAAAACATCTGGAGAGCAGCAGACTAGGGAAGGCTGTTCTAAAGTGTGATAAAATGGTGGGAGCTGGCATTCATACAGATTTGTACTGCCCACCTGGTATTCTGTGCTTTGCCATACTTTTCTGGTTGGGAAAGGTGGATTTAAGAATGCTTTAAAAACCCTTTCATAATTTTATAAATGTTTCAATAATTTTCCCCTTCTGCCTTTAAAACCAAGTGCTTTGGTAACCATAAATACAGTAGAAAAATTAAGGATAAAATAATAATAATGTAAACCAATGCATATAAAACACCTCTTAAAATTACCATAACAGATTTACACACATGAAAATTCACTACCTTTAGGTCTCTTGTGCTACAAGCGAGTGGTATATGCAAGCATATGGTAAGCTAGGACTTGATCCACAGGGCTGATTTGTTTTAGCACCGATAGTATAGCACACTGAACAAATATTTAGTGCTATGGTGAGCTAACAGTCCAATCCTCTTGCAGGTGCAGCACCTACAAGTAGGAGATGTCCCATATGGTGCACCAGAGTCCTGTTTGCTCCCTACACCATGTGTGTACCAGGCTGTTAGGGGATGGGAGACCAGTGTATGACTCCAGTCTCCCTGTCCAAGTCCCTTCGCTCTGCTTAGTCAAGGAACACAAGCTTCAAGAAGAAGCATTTTCCATGCAGGAAAAACACAATGATGATGTGGCTCCCACACAAATATGTCATGTTTAAACATCAGAGGTAAAGCTCTCTAGGATACCTAATCACATGCAATACGTATTACTAGTAAAACCAAATATAGTTGATAGGTTTTGGAAATGGTCGTTTATCCAGACACGAGTTAAGCAGTATTTAGTCCCACTTAGACCAGGGACTTAGACAAGTGCTTAACTCTCTTGCTGAAATCAATGGGACTTAAAAGCACTTCAGCTGGGTGGAATGTGCCCCCTGGGGAAAGCCACGCACGTCTCAAAACACCCCTGCATGTCCCAAAGTGACCCAGTAAGCATCATTGCCTGAGCGGAGATCCGGATTTGGGCCTCCCCATTCCTAGTCCAGAATTCAACACACTTTACAACATTGGTTCCAGCTGATGGTTTTGTGAATTGTGTAAAGTTGAGGCTGATTCAAATAGCCATTTTAATGTGGAAAGCTCACAAGCTGTGATGACTGCCCCGCCGCCACACTTACTTGTCTTTTTTGTATGCTAACATAGTCAAATCATCACTTTTTAAAGGAAATGGGGTTGTTTTTTTTGGGGGGGGGGATCCTTGCAAGTGAATTTCAAACAACAGAATTAACTGGCATCGACTTGGCCAGTCACCATTAGGGATTGTGTAAGTGCGCACACACATTGCTTTGCAGTCCCCAGCCCTTAATATTGATGGCAACAACAACAACAACAACAATTTAATATTTATACCCTGCCCATCTGGCTGAGTCTCCCCAGCCACTCTGGGCGGCTCCCAATTGAATATTAAAACAATACAGCATTAAATAACAAACTTCCTGCACTGTGTTTCCCATTACCTATTGTTTGCTTTCTTCCCCCCTTCCCCTTTTCCAATTAGGAACACTGCTGATGGTAATAATTACATTAAATGAGTTAGAATTTTCTGCATAATGTGCAGGAAAAGTGCTTGCAGAAGGCACAGCAGAGAATGGCATGCATTAAATATGTGCACAGCTGCTGCTTACTGCTCCTACTATTTGGTTGTGTGCGCAGCAGCTGCATGGCACGGTGTTTCCCTCCGAGTCAGAATGGGAAAGAAAAGAGGGAAGCTCAAGCTGCAGGAAATTCTGAGGAGTATAGCCAAACAATGGCCAAGTACAAGCGTGTGCAACATTCTTTGAAGTACAAAGAACTTTGAACTATCTTGTTTGCCAGAAAGCCCTCTGAAGTGATTACAGAAAATTACATACACAATTTCTGATTGATAGTAAGGTAACTGAATTACGTATAAAGTACAGCACAGTTTGCGGTAACACTTTGAAGTATAAAGCTATAAATACATCAAGAGCGTCTGGTGACATCATTGTAAAAGCCACAACAGACATGTCAGTTACCCCTGTCATCAATGGAACTCCAAAATAAACTTTGTTCACCATGTACAGTACAGCTTTTAGTACTCATTTTCAGTATAAAGTACATGGGTACAAGACAACCTTTAAATGGAATACCTATCCTGCTAATGAATGCATTATCTTTTTAAAAAATCCTTCTAAAATCTTGAAAACAGAATTTGGATACTACAACTATTCCTACTACTGGTGTGGGGAACCCGACCACACAAAAGCAGCTATAAAGGCAGCTTGCTGATGACTTTTTTCGTAAACTTTTTGGGGTTTAGGGTGACCAGTGGTGGTGTGGTCAGGGGCAGCTCATCCTGCTTCACTGATTGAGGTGAAACGGGAATGTGCCGCCCCCCAGCCTGCTATCCCACTCCCTTGCTGCTGCCCTGCTGCCAGCGCCTCTCTTACCTGCACTGCATGGCACCGCCCGCAAAGCGCCAGCAGTGAGATCTTGCACAATCTCGCTGAAATCTTGTGAGATCTCATGAGATTTTGGTGACATCTCACCGGAAACCGGTACCACTTCTCCACTAGCAGTGGAGGCAGTGGGGCAAGTGGGGGAGGCAAGGAAGGTGCCGCCTCTTGGACTTCTGCTGCTCAAGGTGGGCACTTCACCCTGCCTCATCACTGGGCCAGGCCTGGGTGTGGTACTAGAGGGAATGTGCCCACCTGACCCAGGCAACCCATACTTCTGCTTGTCACCAATGTGACCTACAAGAAAGTGGATTTTTCCAGCTTCAGCCACACCACAGCAGTAATCTCCGCTTGCTTTATTTCTCAAACCCACTTTCAAGACTACGTGGATGGAAAGAAGATCTATCTGAAAGCATGTGGGAAACGTCTTGGCGAAATCTCAGAAGCCAGACAAGTGACTACCGGTAAATAAGATTTCCATGGGCTGGGGGGGGGGGGTTTAGGCACCAGTGTTCTGTTTGGTTCCATGCCTTTCTCTCCACCTGAATGGCAAAATCAGAAGAAACTATGCAAATTTTAAAAGAAAAGGAAGTATGCAGTGTAAGAGAAAAAACATGCAAAGGAGAAATCACAGAAACCAGCTTTTCTTAAAACAGAAGTTAGATGGCCTGAATGTAGAATTTTACATCCAATAAATGTGTCAATTTCCGTGTCTGAGCATAAGTGTTTAATGAAGGCTTGAACAGAATTATATAGAACTCTCAGGAAGTTACCAGTTATATTCCCAACAAGTTTTCAAGGAACTCAATAACCCTTCCATGAACTGAGCTGTTTTGACTTCCACATATGAATAGTGTGCAAGAAGTGTACAGAACAGAGCCACTTTCTCCCAAAGAACAAACACCTAAAAGCTTACGTGTTCATGGGAACACAACCTATTGACATGCCAGTTTGCCAATAACTGAAATAGGCACTGGAAATCAAACCAACAGGATGTTGTAAAAATACAGCTAGCTGGTCTTCTCAGAGCAGGCTTTCCCAGGAGTATGTGTGAGAAAGGTGGCAGAAACCTTCCAGCATGCCTGCAAATGTCTATCCTAGCTTCTTATCAGGACTGCAGCAAGTATGAGATAGAAACAAGGTTAAGGTAGTATGCTAATCTCTAGGCCCACTGAGTCAGCCTGACAATAATATACAGCTCAGAATTAATGAAGACATATGAGAATGTTTGCATTGCAAGGGAGAAGAGATAACAGAAGGTGAAAGGTCAAGTCCATTAGCAGAAAATAACATTTTAATTCATGGTACGTTTCAGGGGCTTAGCCTGTTCCCAGTGCATCCACAGTTGACTAACCTGCTGCTAAACAACCACCCTATTCAAGAAGGGAGAGAATAGTGGGTGTAACTCACCATCACTAAAATGAATTGCCTTGGTCTATCCTTTCTTAAGCCCACAAAAGGAACAATAATAAGCCCAGAAGAATAAAAGAGTTTATTTAGATAAAGCAGCTCACTATTCATCACCTCACCTGAAATTTCTTCTTTGCCACAAAATATTGCATCCGACGTATCACCTTAATGGCAGAACGGTGATGTTCTCGCAAGCTGTGGGAAAAATGAGAAGGGCGAGTCAGACGGAAAAGAGCATCTCTGCGCACATAATAATGATAATGATCCTCAGTAAGTGCTTTGGTAACAAGCGAATGTTTATAAAAGGGGCAACAATCCTTCCTGAGGACACAACGTGCTACTATTATTGTGACAAAGGACCAAGCTACTAAAATCCAAAGTGTTTATCTCTACGATTTATACTAGAACTTAATGTCTTTCACGGTATTAAGTAGTGAGGAGTGTATGAAATCTACCCCTGTGTCAAATGAATCCATCCAGTTAGCTTTCCCACCCTTTCCCCCTCAAAAGTAACAGCTATTCAGGTTGAAAAGGTAGAGGTTTCAGATTACTGTGCTTGCTGATGCACACAATTCTAGAAAACAAGCACCCTCACATTTTATTTCAAACATCCCCTCCACCTGGCCTGATAAAGTAAGAAAGGGTGGGTGGGTGCAACAGCCCTTTATAAAAAGGTTTCCTCCCCTCCCCTTTTCCAAAATTTTACACACACACACACACATCTATACATACGGCTTTTACGTATGCAATCATGATGAAGCGTATTTGAAAAAGCAAATTAACAAAAGGTTGCATTTATTTCACTGGAATCAGAGTATGCTAGAAAACTGAGGTTAAAATATTTGTTTATTTATTTTTGCATTCAACCTTTCCTTCAAGGTTCTCCATATAATATTCAAAGCAATCCTGTTTGATGGGTTAGGCTGAAAGTTGGGCCATCCCAAAGCAGGGACCTGAACTCTTGTCCCCTTGGGTCCTAGTCTGGCACACTGATTGCTGCACCACAGTAACTCTATTTCTTTTCAAAGCACAAATACATGCAGTAACAAGGAGTCAAAAAGAATACTTGGGAAGAAGTATTTATAGTACAGAGATGTAAAGGGTTAAGAGTGCTACAAAGACCTCTGTTCAATTAGTAGGGGAACTAATCTAGAGTATGTGGTTTAAGAGTTGCATTCATTTTGTGGTGCACACCCACTCACCCCAGCCACCAAATGAAATGTTTATTACATAATATGAATCATCTTTTTAAAAAAAACAAAAAACAAAAAAACCCAAACAAACCAGAAACCCACCCCCCATTGCATATCATATTCATTTTAACAGAAGGGAACTGTCTTTGTTCAGCACCCCAGTATGAATTTTGCTGGATGCGTGCCAAGCAAGACTGTTCTTTTCATTCAAGTCAATAATTAATAGCTTCACTGAAGTCAATTTAATGCTGGTGAAAGACAAGAGTGAGGCGACGGTGTTCTGCCCACCGAACAGACACAGTCATGGCAGCAGCAGCAGCAGCATCACAAACGCTCTCGGCAGTAGAGCTTGTGAGGAAAGCACAATCCCTTTTAGTGTCTGGCAGTTTCAGCAGAAGAAATGCCCCACTTGGTGCCCCTTGGTCCAAGATGTTGAAGCTACTATTCCGATAACATCAGTCCATCTTTAACTGTAGTAGTTAAAGATTTCAGTCACTTCAGCTATTAGGCCATCCTTTTGTGGAAGCTTCATTGTCTAATATGTTAGCAAAATAGGAAAATAGGACAGTACCTGGAACTTTGTATCTGGAAGGAAGCTGTCCCATTTCCCCATTTTGATATTGGCACACTTACTTTGGACACTTATGTGAGTGTCAGGGGACCTTCCTACAGGGAACCTCCCCCCATCCTGTTGACCAGCTCTTCACTCAGTAAGAGCAGCAGCAGTGGGTCAGGTGGGGGGAATGAGGAAGTTAGTGGTACGGAGGTGGCAAGGCTCAGTGATGTTGGAGAGAAGAAGAAGAGTTTGGATTTGATACCCCGCTTTATCACTACCTGAAGGAGTCTCAAAGCGGCTAACAATCTCCTTTCCCCTCCTCCCCCACAACAGACACCCAGTGAGGTGAGTGGGGCTGAGAGACTTCAGAGAAGTGTGACTAGCCCAAGGTCAACCAGCAGCTGCATGTGGAGGAGCGGAGATTCGAACCCGGTTCCCCAGATTACAAGTCTACCGCTCTTAACCACTACACCACACTGGCTCTCACAGAGCCTTTGTGCCGCCTTGACCAAGCCATGGAGGGGAATTAAGGCGCACCACTAAACGTAAGGTCGGGAGGAGGTGTTTCGGGATGCCGAAATGTACCAGATGTGTACCAGATGACAAAATTGTCAGTTCTGGCAGACAAAATTGTTTGTTCTGGCAGGCTTTTGCCTGCTAAGGTCATTTTTACTTGTTGCTTTTAAATAAATTTTAATGTTGTGTGCTTTATGCATTATTTATTATTTGTATTTTAATAGATCAAAGTGCATAAGCACAAGAAGGACAGGACAGAAATGTTTATATAATTAATGAATCAATGCACGAATGCAAGTGTGACTTAGGAAAATATCATATTATGTTTCTATAATTTTATATACACTGACAATTCATGAAGTGGAACAGCCCAACTTATTAACAACATTTCTGAAATGTGCTTTGGAAATTAATTATAAATCACCATTAACTAGTAAATCTCTTGATATTTTAAATTCCTATTTCAAAAAGTCAATTTGACATACCTAGTTTTGGCATACAAAGGCAGGAAATTCCGAATGTCAAGTCTACACTTAGCTTAAAGTTTGGATTTCCTGCCTTTGATTGATCTGAATTATTGTCTGAATAGCACGTGTTAATCTTGCAAAGCACATTCCCTAGGTTAGATTTAAATTTACTGGCTTTGGTTTAGTACGCTTTCTTTCATGGCAAGTGTGTTTGTGTCCGTCTGTTGCATTATGTCAGGAAAACATTTCACACAGTGGCTTCGTGTTCACTTGAATATTTTAAAATGCAGCAAATAAAGATGACAGTCTTTTCATTTTGACAAAAAAATTATAGAACCCAATCGCCCTGCGTACTACATACAATTTAGGACCATGATCAGTATGTGAGTGTACATAATGTTTAAGGCTATGTTTAAGGTCTAGTTAGCATAGAAAGCCCTGAACAGCTCAGGACCAAGTTACCTGAAAGACTGACTGCCCCTGTATATACCTGCAAGATGACTTAGAATCATATGGGGAAACTCTGCTTATGACACTGCCCCCTAGAGAAGATCACAGGATAGGTAGGGATGCACAAAAACAATCCATTTCTGTTGCCCCCTTTCTGTGCACTGCCCTTTCATCTGCCATATTGAAACAGCAACCATCAGTTATTTCAGTTGCCTTCTGAAGTCTCCTCTTTTTGTCCAAGCCTGACCCATAAGGTGCGACAACCCTGATTTATGCAGCTGAATCCCCTGAATCTCTTTAATATGCTCTTATGTTTTTATACCGTTCTATTTATTCTAGGCTGCATTTTTGTTTTTAACAGATAATGGGTTTTATGTTGTACATACTGTAAATCACTTGGAGATTTTTAAAGTGGTTTAGAAAGGCTAATAATTAAACAAAATTGGCTACAGGTAATAATAATAATAATAATAATAATAATAATAATAATAATAATAATAATAATTTATTATTTATACCCCGCCCATCTGGCTGGGTTTCCCCAGCCACTCTGGGCGGCTTCCAACCGAATATTAAAAACAGTACAGTTATATTTCACTTTTGCTTTGACTCGTCAACAGAGGAGTGAATAACAGAATCAAAATATATTTACAAAATAACATTATACTATGGTTGATGTAGGCCACCACTTCTTTTTTTCTATTTTTGTTTTCAGACTTGAAACTGAATGAAAACATACAACTATTTTTGGTTGCTGTTTCCTTTTTGGGGTTCTTCATTCACCCCCAGCCACAACTCAAGGTGCTGATTCTTAGAGTGCTAAGAGGCTCTGGTAAATATTACTTGTTTGTTCCCATACAGTACAAGCCTCTTCACATTGATTGTTATTTGTTAGCTATATTGGTGATGACAAGTAGCAGAATATTTCCACGGTATCACCATGGGTACTTCTGGGGGAGAGGCTTCCAGAGAAGGAGGGTCATTCTACCAGGGATTTGACTTAATTTTATTGCCTGGTATTTAAATGTGGCGCTGTGGTTAAACCACTGAGCCTAGGGCTTGCTGATCAGAAGGTCGGCTTGCTGATCAGAAGGTCGGCTTGCTGATCAGAAGGTCGGCGGTTCGAATCCCTGTGACGGGGTGAGCTCCTGTTGCTTGGTCCCAGCTCCTGCCAACCTAGCAGTTCGAAAGCATTTCAAAATGCAAGTAGATAAATAGGAACCGCTACAGCGGGAAGGTAAACGGCGTTTCCATGTGCTGCTCTGGTTTGCCAGAAACGGCTTTGTCATGCTGGCCACATGACCTGGAAGCTATACGCCAGCTCCCTCGGCCAATAATGCGAGATGAGCGCGCAACCCCAGAGTCGGTCACGACTGGACCTAATGGTCAGGGGTCCCTTTACCTTTACCTATTTAAATGTTAGCGATTCCTCTACTGAATATTTAAGATGACTCCATTTACCGTAGCTTCTGCAACTGTTGCATTTTAGTTGTTACATTTCATTACAATGTGTATTCACTGTGTGCCAGGTAGGATATGTGTTTTTTTTAAAAACCAAACAAACAAGAAAAAAAAACTTATTTACACATTATCTGTAGCAGACTAGATTTCACAAATACATGTTGCAAATGAGCTGGCACATGTTTTCTGTGCAAGCAGTGACAATCTTCCTATGTAACAAAATCTGGTGGGAGAGATCCGGAACACCCACATGAAGCCATTTGACTGGTACATTTAAGCCTAATGAAATCTTTCAGCATCTGGTCCCTTGAGAATTTTGGTATAGAATTTGCTGTAGCCCAAGGTTAGTCTAATCTTTTCACACATTCTGTCATTCCCAGCAAGGTTATTCATAACGGAGCCTCTCATTACTGAACTGTGTTTTACATGTGATGTGCTGAAGTGGATTAAGTTGCACCTTTAGATATTACATAACAGGAAATGGGTGACCACAATATAGTAGCATTGAAATCAGAGTAAACAGACACTTTAATGCTATGGAAGCTACATTATTTAAATCTTTACTATTGTTATATTTGTCATTTGCCTCTTTTTAAAAATGAAACTCAAAGTGACTTACAAAAATGAACATTAAAAACCATTGAAGAACAACCTTAAATACACACGTAATTTACATACTGTTATGGGTTTTAAGATGTGTGCCAGACCCCTCTAATCCCTGGATCCAGCAACTGTTAGAATTTAATTAAGGCTTCTAATTCTTGGAATAGCCAGGCTAGCCTCCTGATAAGGTGATAGCCTGGGTGATGAGCCATTAAGGGGAATTAAGGGTCTTGATGCAGAGTGGCAAATGGGTGGGGCACACTTCCTCAAGAGAAAGTGGCAGAGTGGGCACTAGGAATATATCACATGAAGGCATCTTGCTGAAGCCTGGAGCTGGGATCCAAACCCATAGCTGGCTCTGCACCCTACAATAAGCACCCTATACACAGCCTGATTTTCTTTATTCATTCTCCACTATGCAGATATCTAGCAAAACTAGTCGAAAAGAAAAGAAAAGAAAAGAAAAGAAAAGAAAAAAGTATATCAGCTACAGGGCAACAAAACTGATTCTACCACTCCTGCAATTGCACATTTCCCATGATATTTGGTGCAGCAACACAACCTATAGAAAGTGAGTCTGTTCTGAATAATTTCTCTTACAATGGCTAAAAAATACTGCACAATTTCAGCTTGCAAAGAGAAGCCTTCCTCCATAAATCAGAATGTGTAATAGGAAACCAACAAACAGCACAGTGGCACGTATATTATGAATTCAAAACACATGAAGAACAAACAAGGTTTACCCTTTCCCTTTCAGTTTTGCTCATGTATAAAACAAAACAACGCATCATCTCTACATATATAAACTTGACAAAAATGAAGATTAAAAGAGTAAACATAATGCAAGGTCAGTACCTTTCTGAAAATGCCTAAAAACCTCAACAGTTTTTACTTTCTTCCCTTAGGGCACAAGTGCAGAATTGTCCTAATGCAGAGTATTTTAAAATAGTTAGAGCATAATCCGCTATTCAGCCTGTTCTTTCACCAAGTTTTATTTAAGCAGTTTATCTTGTTGAGATTAGGATCTCTTTTATAAAGAAATACCTGGTAAAAGCAGGCCTCTGGTTTTGAATGTCAGGCCATATTTCAATGAACGAGAAGGGGAAAGGCTCTTAATAGCAGAATGCTCTCTCAACATAATCTTTATCAGGCAACAGGAGAACTAATGCCAACACATTAGAGATAATTCCTCTAGCACTATGGATGATCCACAGACAGTTTGTTTGTTGTCTTGAAGGCTCCCATCCTATTATCCTGAGTTTTATGTTGGCTTCTCAGTCAGGCCTTGCTGTATTTAAAGATACAGAGATAGAGCACTTTTTTTAAAAAAAAGAAACTGTGCAACTACACGCAACATGCAAATACATGTAACTGTAGTTGAACAGCCTTTGGGGGGCCAACCTCATGGGAGGGGGAGTGATGGTGAAGTATGATTTGAAGTAGAGAAACAGCGAGAATGAAAGGTTAAGAACTCACTCCCAGCACACTGCTTCCGTGTTTGGAACCATCATTCCCTTGCTGCCAGTGGTTTATCCTCATCAAAAAGGGCAACTGGGCTACAATTGCATGCACTTCTGTTTTGGTAATTAATACCAAATAAAAGATGTAAGAACCAAGATAGACAACACTAGACCACTATGAGAGCTGCCAATGTTATGGCAACTTTCTATTGAAGTACTTGTGCCAGAGGCTCTGTCCTGTTTGCTGCTAAATAGGGACAGGTAAAGTCCCTATGAGTCAAGGAAAGGATTACTAAGAATGTCCACGTGCTTTTACTGCCAATTTCTCTCTCACGCACATTGTTTAAAAACCGTTTTATCTTGTAGAATTGCTGCTCATTTTTTACCCATACAACAGCATTATGTAGCATGTCCGTCGGATAACCACTGAGATCTAGCTGGGGCACAGAAAAGAGGCCATCTTTAAGATGGGTGGATTTTGACAGGGGAATTCTATGCTTGTAGACTTTTAAATAAGGGAATTGTAGAAGACATGATATATCCTGATTTTAGTGATACCAGCTAGTTGGAATTGCTAGTAATAGGGAGAGAAGAGGTTGGAAGAAACCCATAGACAACAAACTAATGGAAGAAAGGTAGATTTTAGGAGTATGTTCAATACTTTCCCTTCTTTTTCTGAAATTTGAGTCAGCAAGTACATGTGAACTTTTAAATATATAATAAGCAACACCTGAAGCTCTCGATTGATGTTCTTTCCCCCTCCCCAGGGAACAAGAGAAAGCCAGTGCTTTGCCAGAGTTAGGGGTGGTAGATCTGATTGAGAAAAAGGCCTGTAATACCTGCCGTCAACAGGCTTTCACAGCTGGTTGTATACATCCCTGCCATAAGTGTCTACAGTGGTGCCTCGCTAGACGAATTTAATTCATTCCACAGGTCTTTTCTTATAACGAAAAATTCGTCTAGCGAATCCCATAGGAATGCATTGAATTTCTTTTGAATTTTTCTTTGCCCATAGGAACGCATTAATTGAATTTCAATGCATTCCTATGGGAAACCGCAATTCGCTAGATGAATTTTTCGTAAAACGCATTCATCTAGCGAGGCAACCTCTGCTAGAAAAAACCTTTCGTTAAGCGGAAATTTTGTTAAGCAGGGCATTTGTTAAGCGAGGAACCACTGTATTTTAGATTTTTAAAAGCCCTTGATTGCCCCATCCATATTGAGTAATTACACACAGACAGTGCCTTCACTAAGGTGCGAGCTAAGTGATTGATGGCCTTTGGCTCATCGCCTCAGGGCTAGTATCTGGAGGACAGAGGAGCAGTGCTCCATTTCCGCCATATGCTGAGACCAACCAGAAAGTATGATAGAGGTTACCTGCAGGCATTAGGGAGAGTTGCTACTGAATTGCTCCTGTGAGTCACCCTCAATGAGTTGGCATAAGGCTACATTCTTTTTTATCAAATCTTTTTTTTGGGGGGGGGGAGACTCTGCTTGCCCAGAAAGTATAGGGTAGGGTGCCAGGCTCTTTCTTTTTGTGGAAACTACTAATATTATATTTATTTTTGGGGAAAGGTTTTGGCAGTCATTTAGATGAATTACTAGTTCCCCATGATACCTTGAATAGCATGAATGATGGTGGTAAGAGCATCCATTCATTCTTCTAATTTGGGTAAGCTTTAGTTTTTCTATTTTTTGCTCAGGTTACCAGACTGAAGTGTGTGGGATGTAGGGGTTGGCAAGAACACCCTTTAATCATCTATTAGGGAGGATTTCTTCTGGCCCTCATGTGTTTTGATTTTGCTGTCGTAGGTTATTTCTCTTTCTCATTGATCTATGGCAGGCATCCCCAAACTTCGGCCCTCCAGATGTTTTGGACTACATTTCCCATCATCCCTGACCACTGGTCCTGTTAGCTAGGGATCATGGGGGTTGTAGGCCAAAACATCTGGAGGGCCACAGTTTGGGGATGCCTGATCTATGGTATTTTGTTGTACATTCTAATGTTTGTTTTGCTGTTTTAATATGTTGTTCACTTCTTCTGGGGCCTCTGGCCTGAAAAGCACTATATAAATAAATAGCTACCGGTATGTGTGTATAATGTATCTGGAAGAAACAAAGTCAGGGAGCTGTAGGATTCAGAGTTACATCGAGGAAAGTGACTGAAAGCTATACACCCCAAAACAAACTACCGTATTAAAAAAATTAAGCGCAGAGTAACAAAGTAAATGGTGATGGACTCTGGAAGTGACGCTGCTATGTGAAAATTGCAGGACATCACAAAATAAATATCAACCTCCATTACGCAAGTCCCTAGAAGGAAAAGTTAAGCAGAGTGTCTTGGATCTAAAGATCCTACTGTGTGCGTGGGAAGCACTGTGTGTGTGCCACAGTAAATACGCCATCTCCAGCCTCTCCACCTCCTGAAAACAGGCTCCAGAGAGCTTCAGGACCCTTAAGAGCAGCTTTCTGGGTTGCCATGGGGCTACAGATGCAGGGGGGCGGCGGAAATCAGCATTCCCTCAAGAAGAACTGCCTATCAGTATCCGCTAGAAAAATGTCTCATGTAGCAGGCATTTTGCATTCAAGCCAGTGTAAAAGACAGTAGCCAACCCTGAAGTCTTTAGTAAGGTTCAGGGGGGGGGGGAATAGCATGTCCTGGCTCAGTTATGAGCATTAATTGCATGTTGCCATAGGGCTGACCTCTGTGATTCCTTGCAAGACTCTCCCTCCTTTGCCAAAAAGAGAGCCATTGCCCAAATCCCAAGCTTTGTAGGTGCTGGAAGGTCTCCAGAAATGTATAAAGGATAATAAAAGGAAAGAGGCTAACAGTTTCAGCCCACACTGAAAGGGCATAATATGCTATTTTGTACAAAGATACAAGAAAATGTAGAGCTCTTGATTAGGAAATCTATTTCTCAAGATAGTCAATTCAGGGGTCCTACCCTCAAGTATGCCCCCCCCAATTAATCTTGATTATATATACACAGTATAGCTCTGTTCTCTTTTAGAAACTGAAGAAATGAATACTAACCCAAGACTGAAAAATGTAGCCCTGGCATATAAATTGCTCAGTCCTGCCAGGGAAAGGGTTTGTAGTGCAGGTTGGACATAATCTTTCTTTTCCCCCAAGAGTGCTATAGTGTTTCTGGGCAGAGAGAAAGCAAACTGTACTAATGGTGTGGAAGAAACAGTTGCAAATGATTTTAGCACATAGATATTTTGCAACTCTTGATTTATTTTACTTGCACTGCTTTTTAGTGTTTCTCTTTATGGCTATGTAGGATTTGTTGTATGTGAGCAGGTAGCAATGAAAAATATTATTTATGCCAAAATGTTGAATTGCTTTCTAACCAGGCTTCATTCAAAGGCACCTCTTTTAAAAGCCAAACCTTTCATTCTGCAAAGATGAGAAATGCCAAATAAACACATAAATACATAAAATAAGAAAAGAAAATGAAAAGACAAGATCTGTCAATTTTGGGTGAGATCTCATGGGGCGCACAAGGTGCCACCTTGGGGGTTTCTGCCACTTGAGGCAGAATGAGGCTTAGTGGCTGGGCTGGCTCTGGATCAAACCCGCTGTTGATGTTCAGTGGCCAAGTGAGCAAGACATTTCAATATTTTCCTGTTTTTTTTTAATGAAATCATATTTCCTAATTCATTTAAGAATTTATTTGCTGTCCTTCAATACAAATATTTTCAGGGCAACTTACAAATAAAACAAATCTCTCTCTCTCTCTCTCTCTCTCTCTCTCTCTCTCACACACACACACACACACACACACACACACACACACACACAACAACAACAACAACAGCAACAACAGGACCAAAAACAACATCACCAAAAACAAAACAACTTACTACAGATATGTTGGGGAAACAAAATCATATTATCCTGGTGCAATCCCCCCCATCATCAAAGTAGGATACAAGCAATCCTTCCAGAGAAGAGAATTTCACACGCTAGGTGCCACCACTGTGAAGGCCCCTGCTGGCCCCACCTTTGGCAATGGAGACATCCTAGGTGAAGGTACTCATTTCTATACTTTAAGTAAAAGATAGAAAAGCACTATACACAGGCCCAACTCACTAGGCAGTCTTTACAGTAGCATTGTTTTAATCTATTGCTATTGTTTATGGGTTTAAATTTTGTTTATAAACTGCTGTGAGAATTCTTTGGGGGATTGAATGGACTGAAATATTAGAAACAAGCAAGTTAAGTAAAACAAGTTATAATTCTCCATACAAGTATTCTCAAGATTATGCACATCTTCAAGCTATCCTTTGTCTAACTCTTTCCTTTGTGTGTCTGTAAGGATAAAAACATACTAGAACAAAATAAATATCTGTAGCCGAGTAAAGCAAAAAATGAAAATGAAATATTGTTTCTTTTGTATACAAGTTACAACTTGGTATCTTAATCTGTATACCAACTATTATGTCTGTCAACTGGTTTATGAATCATTGATTTTAATCTGAACAATCTGGGTGTTGACACAATTTATCTGATGTCTTGTAAGCAACATCTCTTTCAAAAATGGAAAATAATTACTTTGTATTATTGCAACACTTAGAAGGGTATATGGTACTTATTTGCAAACACCCTAGTTTACCCATTGTTTCTGAGTGTTAAGAGCTCCAGTTTGTGTACAGAGCAAACCCACACATTTGTCACTCATCTCAGTGGAGGGAGGTGCAAAATCAGTCCGCTCTGCTGAACTCAATGGGAACCCAAGAATGTACATGCGACTGCACATGGACCTTGGATTTGCTTCAGTGCTTCTAACCTGGTGAAAGTAAACCACAGTTTCCTGTTATGTCCCATGCAACAAATCGGCTTAATAAACTGACACAAAGCCAGAGTTTCTCATTTCAGGCAAGCAATTTCAGATGAAATAGAAACTGCATCTTTAAAGCAGCATAGAAGCACTGAAGTTAGTGCAGAAGGCGTAGGATGACCTGATGCTAATTCCCAGCTTCATGAACCATGGTTTACATCCAGCCTGGCCCAAACATAAACTGGGGGAAATGTATACATTCTGGTTTGCAAATTCCACTTTTTTCAGTGTGCGTAGAGCATGTACAAGTGGGGAAAAACATTACCATAACCCACTCCCTTGCTTCTACCTTTCATCAACTGGTAGAACTTAAAAACCCTGACTAAATGTCATGTCTGGTTGTGGTTTCATTTGAATTTAGTGGCACAATGAATCCTTTAGCAGGCAGTAACCACTGAACATATTATAAAACACAAGCAAAGGATTAACCTTTCATTATGACTGTTGTTGACCTCTCGGGAATGATTGTTTTAGCCAATGTAAATCTTGTCATGACTTCACAGCATATAATTATTGAGCTTTATTATCAATTATTAAAATCTTCATTATTTTCAGTCACACAAAACCACGTCAAATCACTCAGAATTATGTCTTACAAGCAAGACAGAAATCCAGTTACCTGCTAGTGTTAAGAGGCTGCAACCTAACCATGACTACTCAGAAGTAAGTCCTACTGGATTCAGGCAAGTGTGGTTAGGATGGCAGCCTGAATATGTTTCTTAAATTTAATAATGATTACAAAACAGCAAATATATCACTCACATTTACTGATCAAAAGGGAGGGGAAACCCCCAGCCCACATAACCCTCCTGGATAAGTCCTCTTTATTTTGCTACAGGGATCAAACTTTTGTATTTTGGAAGAAGGCAAGGAGTTAAAAAAAAGCTACTCAGATGACTGTGGAGCACCAAATTTCAAACCAAGAAGGATTATGAGAAAAGCTGCTGCAGGCTGTCAAACCTCATTAAGTTAATGGAGCTAGTAAATTGGCATCTTTCCAGCATATGTAGAAAGAAAAGGGTTTTCGGCTGAAGAGTGAAGGGGATCAAGTTTCATCTAGGCTGTTAAAGAAGATTATTAGCTATAAATAATGGGCTGCAGTCAAATGACTTAGGCAAACGTCACATATATACATGTATGTTCATCACTGCACCCTCAAGCGAGCCTCATGTATAAAGCACCTTTGTGTTGTCTGACATCACCTCAAAATGAAGACACTTCATATGCACCGTTGTGAATCATCAAGAGCAATGGAAATGCAGGCATGAATAAATCCTTAGGCAGGATTTTTGCACAAAATGGGAGGCTGGGCAAAAATGAGGAGAGGAGAGCAGGGAGCTGAATTATTATTTGCAATAAATGACAGACGCTCCTTACTACCATCTTTAGCTTGGAAGGGCTATCTGCAGCTGACCACTTGGCTACCATATGCCCCAAGCAGCTAACAACCTGAGCCAGCCACATTTTGCCAGCAGCTTTTGCTGCTCCAGAGACAGACAGCCAAAGTTGCTGGCTGCCATATCAAGTGCATAGGGGTGTTCTGATTCTGTTCTGCTTTAATGGGTTTTGATGGGGAAATGCAGGAGCAACTGGTTCCTCTCAGTCCCCCTTGTAAAGCATTAAGGAGGATATTGAGGCTCAGGCAAAGGTTACTGTTTCTTTTGCTTTAAGGCCCAAATGAGTGCTGTGAGATGCATGGCAGCGTCACCTCAGTTGTTTTGCTGCTGGTCAGCAGTGCACAGTGTGTGATATATCAAATGTTAGTAATGCTAAGAGTAGATCCATTAATGAATGCACTACTTAGGGCCACTGATTTCACTGGGTCCACTCAGACTAAGAATAGCAGTGGGTATCGCCCAATGAGTTCATAGCTGTGTACCAAAGTGGCCAGTGACTGCTGCTGCCCCAGAGCCAGGGCCGGCCCAACCATAAGACAGGGTGAAGCAGTCACCTCAGGCATCTTGCCTGCCCAGCTGCTTCTGCCAGCAGTGGAGAAGCGGCACTAGGATCAGCACTGGTTTCCAGCAAGATCTCGCCAGAACTCACCAAAATGTCATGAAACTTGCTGCTTCAGGTTGCCACCTCACAACCTAGGTAAGGTATATTTCAGTGTGGAGAGGGGACCGCAGTTCTCATTTCCCCTAAAGCATTTGTTTTCTTAAAATATTCAAAGCTGCTGTGGCTAAACTAGAGCTAACTCTGCCAGATCCCTGAGTTTAAGCATGGATCTCTTTCCTGTTATCTAGAATGGAGTGGGGTCGATTTCTAACAGCAAAAAGATTATTTGGAAGAGGAGTGCATAGAAAGATTGTACAATGCAACATCAGAAACAGCAAGTTCTATAGACCTGCCATATTAAAATGTGAGTATGCATGTGTACAATTGCATTTTCTTTTAATCAATAAATCTGCATCTGAGATGGGTATACAAAGGTCCTAATGTGCTGAGCTGTCACAAGTTTCTAGCCTAGCCTTGACGGAAAACTTGCAGCATGAAGGGCTCAGTCTTTTAAAGATCAGGTAAGCACAATGTATTTGCATGGGGAGGTTAGTGTCCAGAAGGAAGGAATCACAGCAGAAAGAAGAATAGTTAGCTCTTTTCTAACAGTGTCACTGAGACACATATGCATGATATGTCACATCTTAACAAATTACCCTGTTTCAGGTACTAGATACTTTCATTTTTGCTGACCAGAGACAAGCTCAGATAATTTTTATCTCGTTGCATACTCTGGCAACTCTTTGAGCCAAATTCCTCCCCCATTTGGAACCCCCCCCATCTATGCATGTGTGCTTTTACTTTGCAATTACTGGTGACTGATTTGCGAATTCTGCCAAAAAAGTAAACACCAGGTTCTCTGCTCATGAATGGGGGCTTTATCCTCTTACTAGGATTTCAGCACACAACAAGCCAACTCCAGTAACCAGCTAAACCAAATATGGAAAGGTATGCATTTTTGCACTAACATGTAACTCCTTCAATAGACACCTGGAGCGGCAAGAGTGCCAAACATGGTCCACAGCCTATATTTCAATTTGACCAATTAGGCATACTTAGGGGCTACAACATGTAACAAATCCCCATTAGTAAACATGCATTTAAAAACCTGCAAGTGGAAAAAGTAGTGGGCAGCAGGGAATGAAAGAGGGTAGGGAAAGTGTTCATGCTACACCAGAGTAAGGATGCACCCCACACACACCTATCCTCACACTTGAAGACAGGATTGTACAGTTCTATTGTGGTGTTTTTTAAATCCCAAATCAGGCCTAGCACAGTGACTGTAATAAATCTTTTTTTTTTTTTTAAAAAAAGGCCAACACAGGATGCTAGCATAGATCCAGTCTTGTGCATAGTAATGGTACCAACCGTACTAGGGGGGGAAAACCTCTTTGCTATCAGTATATTGTTTGTTTACTTTTCTATCTAGATTTTTCTCTGTTATTTAAGAATCATATAAATAAACTGTTTCCATGCTGACTTCACCCATTTCCACTTGGCAAGCGATTTCCTTCCCATTTTGCTTCCAAGCAAAACGGTATTAGAAATATATGTTTCGTTTACCTTTCTACACTGGCAACTATGCGAATTTATGTGTGTATGTGTAAAAAGCTACTACTTTGAAATGAGTGATAGCAGCATGAAAATACACTTCAGGCAGACATTTCTATCATATCTTTGGGAAAGCAAAAGGGCACAAACTGAAGATGAATCTTAAAATTCACAACATATTGTCTGAAAGTATATGATACAGCACCTCACTGAAGCTAAGCAGCTCTGGTCCTGATCCCTGCATGATGAGAGACCACCTGGGAACTAACAGATACTACCTTAGCTCCAGAGAGGAACGGTGGAATATAAATGCAAGAAAGGAAGAAAAAACACAATCAGACACATACTGTGCAGAATTTTTTGGGGGAAACCCAGATGTAAAAAAAAGAATGTATAGTGTATGGCAAATAAATGTGCTCTGCTTTATTTGCATTATATTGAATTGTTATCTACTATATATTTTGGAAAGTTGTTTGTTTGCTAAGCATTTGGACAGCCCTTAAGATAGTGTAGCCAACATTTGCACGATGGTTCCTGAGATCAAGAAGCAGGTTTTTGTCTATGTTTGGATACAACTGGATGCCATCTTGAAACAAATGGAAACTTTCAAAACCTGCAATTTCTGTTGGTTTCTTAGAATTCCCAAGCAACACTGCCTACGAGGCAGCTGGCTGAATTATATTGGAGTGCATAACTTGAAAATATCCTAGGAACTCCATGATAACATACCAGGAGCTCAAAAGTCACAGGGTTAGAGCAAGACTTCACTCCTTCCCGTGGGAGCATCTCTGAGTGGCATCATCTTTGCTGCTGGAGGGGAAGGAGAATGTCACCCTTGTGGTCCCCCCAGCAAGACCTCCCCCAGTGCTCCAGAGGATTTTGGGGGGGGCTCTCCAGAACAGTGGGGGAGGTGACAGTGGGGGGCTGCAGGGGGAGGAAGGAATCCACCAAGTTCTCCCCTGCCCCCTGCTGCTAGTGGGATCCTTCAACTTGGCAAATGCCTTCTGCAGATGGAAGGAGCCTTTCTGTATAAGGAAGGCAAAGTCTGAATCAAACCCACTGTGAATTTATATGAACAAGATAGTCATTAAGCTATCTCACCATAGAGCAGAAAATCCAGAAGATGGGCTGCGTCAATATTTAACAAGGACAGGGAAGATACCTGATGTTTGTTTAGCATCAGAAAGCTTTTGGGTCCTCCACAGGTGTATCTTACCTTTACTTCTGTAATGGTTGTAAAAGAAAGGCATGTAGTGAAAAGGCCCTTTTCACCAGGTGGCTTTTCCAGACAATGCTTAGCCTTTCGGACAGCGAAGATTCACAAAGAGCAGAAACAGCTGTCCTGCAGCACAACAAGATCATAACCCAACCCTTAAATGCTTTGGTGCGGAAGGAATAGTTTGCCTATGTAATAGCATTTTGTTCTTGCTGAGGCTGCCTGGGGTTTCCAGAGGTCTATACCAGGTATATTTAGCCTGGAAAAGAGGAGATATGATAGCCATCTTCAAATATCTAAAGGGCTGTTACACGGAAGACGGAGCAAGCTTGTTTTCTCCTGCTCTGGAGGGTAGGACCCAAAACAATGGCTTCAAGTTACAGGAAAGGAGATTCTGACTGAACATTAGGGAGAACTTTCTGATGGCAAGAGTTGTTTGACAGTGGAATGGACTTCCTTGAGAGTCTGTGGGCTCTCCTTCATTGGAGTTTTTTAAGCAGAGGTTGGAGGGCCTTGTCATGCTTGCATTGCAGGGCGTTGAATTAGAAGATCCTCGGGATCCCCTCCAATGCTTCAGTTCTATGGTTCTATGTACAGCATGAGGAAATAAAGCACTGCACCACAGCTATACTTTTTAAAGTTATAGACAACCAAAATAGTTATTTTAAGCAGCAGTTTATAATAAGAAGTAATTCTCCAATTCATTTTCCTTTTATGGATTTCCACATCTTAAAGCATGTGCAGACTAGAGACCTTTGTCAGTATCTAGCTAGTGTATTTCTTTATCCATGTCAGGCATATTATTTATGGAATCCCATTAATATTTTAAAAAATGGCTCAGTGCCAAGCTAATTAGGTCTACATTTCAGTTAGTAAGAGCCACATAGCTTATTTATGATTCATTTCAGAAGCTCTGCTTTCTTATGGTACTGGCTAACAGTATTTTTTATTTAAAGAATTTTCAGTCACATAAGTAGTTGTGGGAAATAATTATTTCACAAGGATTCAGAAAGTTTGATCTATCTTTGAGATTATTTCCTTAGACTAACTCAATATTTCATTTATTCATTCATTTAGATTTATTCCTTCTAAAACTGGTGTTGTTTATGTTTTATTAATTTGAAAACGATGGAGAAAAATTGCAGCTTGGCTTGGCCACCATAGCACTGTATCAAGTACACCATGTGATAACTAATCTCCATAACCAAAATAAGGTGGACTTTATTCCTTGGCATCTGTGAAGAGTTTATCAATGGGATTCCATAAATATGGAATGTTATTAAGTGAATGTTATTAAGGGTGGTTTCTCAGAAGGATAGTGACAATATATAAATTTTCCTCTGGTTTGAGTATACACCAGTGTTGGTTGTGAGTTAGTGCCACAGCTGATAAGACAGTAGTCTGCAATTTTTTGGCTGGGTGTGCTAACCAACCCACCCTTACTTTTAGCAGCCAGTGTGGCTGTGCTTTCCCATATCCTGATCCACAGACAGTAAGGCTGTAATCATAAACACACACCTGGTACAAGCTAAGCAATCCAAACCTCCCTTATGATGAGCTGTGGCCTTTGGATTGAGTGCAGCCGGCATCACTCTGCTTGGCAACCCCAGCTGAGCCAGCCTATCACCAGCTGCCAACAATGATGCAAGTGCCACTCCATCAATGCCAGCCTCCCCCTTCCCCTCACCAAATGGGTGAGCAGACCAACTGCTGGCGATATCTCCACCAGAAGACCACACAAAGAGGGCCTTTTGAGGTCAGGGAAGCTGTGGGCCCAATCCTTATGCCCCACTTTCAGGACAGCTGGGCTGAGGATGTGGCAATGTTTTTAAAGGTAAAGGTAAAGTGACCCCTGACTATTAGGTCCAGTCTCGGACGACTCTGGGGAGCCGGCATACAGCTTCCGGGTCATGTGGCCAGCATGACTAAGCCTCTTCTGGCGAACCAGAGCAGCGCACGGAAACACTGTTTACCTTCCTGCCTGAGAAGCACCTATTTATCTACTTGCACTTTGATGTGCTTTCGAACTGCTAGGTTGGCAGGAGCTGGGACCAAACAATGGGAGCTCACCCCGTCGTGGGGATTTGAACCGCCAACCTTCTGATCGGCAAGCCCTAGGACTGCAGCCTAACCTCTGTGGAAGCATATTTCTGAGTAGGCTTGCATTGGATTGCACTGGAAATGTGTCCCTTTTGCAGCCAATTATTGCATGGTGAAAGGAGGAACCGTGGATGCTTTTTTCAGCCAACCCAAATTGCTTAAGCACCATTCATAATTCCATTGCCTCCCAGACATAACACAAACTCTTCCATCCTCTTCTCCCCTCTTTTGTCCATGCTCTGTGACTTCATGGAGCTAAGGCTCTTTTGGTTGTACGTAGCTTGAGGGAAGAAGTCATGGTAACTCTCCCTTGTCCTTGCCTTGTGGAGCTCAGAGAACGTCCTCCATTCTAGCGGCTCCTCTGCTCAAGCCAGAAAGCACAACTTCTAACTCCAGAGCACAAGGGCTGGTCTCTGCTGCCAACATTCACTAGCAACCACAAGGGCAGTATGTGTACACAGCTCTTGACCCCGGGTGAATTTACAGGTTTTGCATAGAGGCATTTTAAAAAGCTAACACAGTATTTTCACTGTTATGTCAACCAGCGCACCTGCACATCAGCTACTCAATTTATATGCAGTGGTACCTCGGGTTGAGAACTTAATTCGTTCCAGAGGTCCGTTCTTAACCTGAAACTGTTCTTAACCTGAGCTACCACTTTAGTTAATGGGGCCTCCCCATAGCTGCCAAGTTTTCCCTTTTCTCGCGAGAAAGCCTATTCAGCATAAGGGGATTTCCCTTAAAAAAAGGGAGAACTTGGCAGCTATGGGCCTCCCACTGCTGCTGCGCCACCGGTGCATGATTTCTGTTCTCATCCTGAAGCAAAGTTCTTAACCCGAGGTACTATTTCTGGGTTAGTGGAGACGGTAACCTAAAGCATCTGTAACCGAGGTACCACTGTACGTCATTGGTGTCAGGAGACCAACCTGCATGTGCAGCTCTCAACCCCCTAGGGTAGACCTCAGGCATCTCCCCTTCCCATGTGCTGCCTTGCCCTCCCACTGTTTTGATGCCTAAAGCACCTGCATGCAAGCTAATTTATGAATTAATTGATAAATTAATTTAATTCACATGAAGGCAAATGCTAATGTCAGAAATCAGAAAATCAAGATGATTCACTAAAATCTGTGGCATTCCCCCCCCACTGTTTTTACTAATATGTTTTTGCTAATGGTTGTCAGTCAGGAATTTTAGTACAATGTTGATATGCGTAATTGCCACCATAGAAGCAATCTTAGCAGTGAAATTTGATTTTCTAGCTGCACAAAAATATGCTACTGCAAATATTCACTGATGAAAGTTCTCAGAAGTCTCTGTTCTTGTTAGAATTCTATCATGCCTTTTCTCTCACTCTCATGGAAGCCCTTAAATTAGTTCTGCCTATTAAGTGTGCTTTTTTGTACTTATTCCCCCCCCCCAATTGTCTACATTTTCAACATATACTTTCCACATGCCTTCATATCCTGAATTAGCAATTGTACAATTGCTGGACTTTTGGCAGTCAAATGCTTTGTATCATTTGCATACAGTCTGTTTTTACAAAGGACTGAACAAAGGAATATAGGTGCCAAGCCTAGTGAAATGTTCTATATACAATAGGGAAAGACACCAGATTCAGTTATTTTTTTGTACTTTGCTGTAACTGGCTCTTCACACTGATTGCCACTGATATACTGCAGTATTTCTGAAATAAAATTCAATTTCTACTTCATACTTAAGGGCACAAGAATCATAACGATTATTATGGGGATCAGAACAAAATTAAGGAGGAGAGACGACAACAATTGACTAACCTCCCTGAGCACAAGTATGGTAGTCTTTTCAAATGAAGAAATTCAAGTCAGTAAGCTTGGTAATGAAAGCGACGCCTGGTATTTTTAGCTAGTGATTTTGACTCACACTCCATATGCTAAACTTAGTGAGTATAACATAAAGAGGGTAGCCTATACCTAACAGATGTCGTGACTGGCACACATATAAAACACCTTTACAACTTCACACATTTTGTGTGGCAGCCAGAATTAGGATTTACTTCATTCGACAGCGCTGCTTTCTTACTCTGCCTTGACATTCTCCTGCACACATATATGTGTGTATACATTCCTTCTAGCTGGTGCTGTGAGAACTCCCCATCTGGTCTGCAAACTGTAGAATTTCCTTTCCCATCTATCTCAGAAATATAGTCCCATGACCCAAGAGGTCACCATCTGCTCAGTTACACTGGCACAATGCCTAGTATGCTCGAGGTAATGCCACCATCCTTTCCTCCAATTGTAAACTCCCAACGAGCCAGACATCTACCAGAGTGTTCGCACACAATGAGGCAGCTCCTGGCGAGATTATAGTTAAGACACCCACAGAAACTCCCCTTCATCTACAGTAGCCTAGGATGTGGGAATGGCCAAAGACACATGCAGTCTCTTTTAAACAAAAGTCATTCTTAGAAACAAAAGAGGTTTGTGTGTTGATGTGCCCAAGATAGCACAATAACACACACACACACACACACACACACACACACACACCCTCTCCCTCTCTCTCAACACCCACACACTCTCTCTCCTGTCCAGTATGTGTGGTTCCCCTGATTCTTCTCTTAATGATCGTTGTGCACAAATGAATACTGAATGAAGCAATCTCCTCCTATTCTCAGGATGCCCTAGAGCAGAACAAATTATACTAAAAATAAAGCAAAATCAAAGTTTTCATTGAAAGCCATTCATAACATTTACAAACAAGTCTTGGGTGTTAGGTTTCCCGGCTATAAATGGCAAGATGAGGGTGGAGTTCATTTTCCTTTGACTCTGCACCTGGTTGAAATATACTCCCAAAGAAAATTTATCATAGTATTATCAGATATATTAAGAGGAATAAAATGAAAATATGATAGAGATTTTGTAACATTACAACTATTTGGTTTAAGAAATGTAAACAGGGAAATCCAGCAAATGGGGGATTCTTAAAAGCTGACCCAGTAAACTCCTGAATAACTACTCTGAGAGAGAACATCTTTTTTATGCAGCAATACATATAACAGAAAAGCTAATGGGTGCATTTATCCAGGCAGGCATTCATTTTGCAATATTTGTCCATTGCCTTTCTGCCAAAAAGGTATCCAAGGCAATGCCAACTAATGTTTCCATTTCCAATGTGTGTGTAATTAACATAAGCTTGCTGAGGACTGCCGACTTGGGTGAGCAAAACTAGTCGTGCTATATCTATGCCTCTCACTACAGCTGCATTCACGGATTGAGGAAAATTGAGAAGCAGGGTGCAAGTCACAATGCAGGAAGAGCATGCATGGCATGGGAATGATTTATGCTGACAAAATTCTGGCTCCTATGCGGATGGCCCTGCTGTGACCTTACTAGCAGTCTGGTGCACTGCCATTTAGATAACTGAAGGCAAATGAATCCCCAAGGCCATGTTTACACTGCACTGAACCAGCTTTTCTTTTCTTTTTTTTTGCATTGGGTCCTCCTTCTCCAGAATAAATGGGATCAAATATATAGAGAGAGAAAGAGTTGCTGCTGCTATTGTTTTTTAAAAAATGTCATCACGACCACAGGCATTGTTCTAGCTATTGTGGAAAGAGTTTTAATGCTTTCTCGAAAATATTTTCCCCACTAGATTTTAATTTTGTCTATAATAGTTCTGGTACCATTAATTTGCATGAAACAAAAAACAACAACACTGCACACATGGAGAATTGCTTGCTGACCAAAAGGCGTCAATCCTTTGCCTGCCAACACCCACCCACCCCTTACTCCCAAAAAAGCATAACAATTTCAGTTCTTGAGAGAATACTGCTAATGCTGTGGATGGTGGCGGCTGATCTGTTCAGTATTCTCCTCTTCTGCTGGATGATTAACGGTGGGGGAAAGCATAGTGATGATGAATGAACCACTCCTGCTGCTCAAATGCTTCTTTGAACACGTGCAGCATTTTCATTCTTGCTTGCTCATATGGTCAGCTAGAGAAGTAATTTCCCTTGTAATCTGCCCCATCTTTCTCGTTCCTGACCAAGAGCTGCCACTAAACAAAGCCTCATTGTCCTCAGTGCTAGAAGTAAGGTACAGTGGTACCTCGACTTACGAAGACGATCCATTCTGTGGCCGTCTTCGTAAGTCGAAGTCTTCGGTTCTTGCAGCGCCCATTCTGCGCATGCGTGAAGTGCGATTTCACGCTTCTACGCAGGTGCAGAATGCGCATGACGAAAACACTTTCAGGGGTGTCAAAACCTTCAGAAGTTGAAACCTTCGGAAGTCGAGTCGTTCGGTTGTCGAGGTACCACTGTACAATTCAGAAGGTCAGCGGTTTGAATCCCCGCAACGGGGTGAGCTCCTGTTGCTTGGTCCCAGCTCCTGCCAACCTAGCAGTTCGAAAGCACGTCAAAGTGCAAGTAGATAAATAGGTACCGCTCTGGCGGAAAGGTAAACGGCGTTTCTGTGTGCTGCTCTGGTTCACCAGAAGCAGCTTAGTCATGCTGGCCGCATGACCTGGAAGTTGTACACCGGCTCCCTTGGCCAATAACGCGAGATGAGCGCCACAACCCCAGAGTCTGTCACGACTGGACCTAATGGTCAGGGGTCCCTTTACCTTTACCTTTGATGTATCAGATACATAACACTGAATCCGTTTAAAGAGGGTTTAGAGGGCAAACGCACACAGACATGGCTGCAAATATGAGGGAAGACAAGAGGAAACATGTAACAGGACAGAATTGTCACAGCTGTAAATGGATCACATGGAAAGTAGCCAGTATGAGCACATCCTCGGTTTCACTGGAAAAGTCAGTCCTCTGCCATTCCAGCTGACAGCCAAATACCGGTACTTGCAAAATATGCATTTACTGAATATTGTTGTTGGAGATATTAAACTGAATGGAAGACAGGAATACATATCAACAATAAATTAATGAGTTTTTAAAAACAAAGATTTCTAAATGCATCTTAAGATGGTCCATTTCTCCTCTGCAGTAAATTTACCTAAAACTGCTGCAGAGGGAGATGGAGATGTGCAATGGATAGGGAGAACTGGGACCATATTCACTGCCCCCCTACCAACCTCTACATCAGGCATCCCCAAACTGCGGCCCTCCAGGTGTTTTGGCCTACAACTCCCATGATCCCTAGCTAACAGGACCAGTGGTCAGGGATGATGGGAATTGTAGTCCAAAACATCTGGAGGGCCGAAGTTTGGGGATGCCTGCTCTACATGTTCTGCCAAAGACTTTAACAGAGCCTCTGCACATACCTTTTAAGAACTTTAGCTGAGGGCATGAAGGTCAAGTGTAGAACAGAAGAGCAATGGATAATCTTGATTACTTCACTACCACTAGAACCCAGTGAACATCTACACAGGGCTGTCATCTCAAGGTGAACAGGGGAATTCACCAGACTTTACCTTGGAACTATCCATTTTCAGTTGTCAAGAAAGATCACACTTGATTGGCTGAGTGCTCCCTATGCTACATCAGACCCACAATTTTTGAGAGTTACATCATCATACAAAATTCCTAATTTTCATTTTAGTAAATCTAGGTCATACGGGAAAATGCTGTCAAGTGCATCTGTTTCCCCACCCTACCCCACTGCTCTGCAAATCATACTTGTAATAGAACATGTTTTGACAAGGGGCTTCCTTTTTCCAATGAAACTGGGTATTAAAAGCTGCAAAAAAGTATTATTAATTTGTTTGTTTTTGCCTTTATATCCCACCTTTCCTTCAAGGAGCTCAAGGGGGCATACGTGGCTGCCCGCTATTCCATATTATTCTCACAATATCCCCATAGTTTTGCACCTTAATCTATTTCTAAGCAGTGATGTGGCCTAGTTAGAGGGTGAGGGGAGACACTGATGATGAAACTACATAAGAGTCTTAATTTGTGCCACAGAGAAAAAAAAGATTTTCAATGAATTCCTGGGTAAACAAACAAAAAGAGTTGTTTATTTTTAGGTGATACTGTATTGAGAAAGGAAGCTTCCAACCATGCTGCTAAGAAACCACTATATACATGGGTGGTCTCCAGTCTTTCCCCTTGCTGGTGAGGTACCAGGGCCTCAACTAATTTGTAAGTCTTTGTTTTGTGCTATCTTTTACAAGGGTGGCTATTAGCAGCAGCAGAATAGGTCATTAAAATATATAATAAACCCTCAAGACTGGGGGTGGGCGGGAGTGAACTTTAGTGTTTTACTGAGCTCTTAGGACCCTATGATAAAACAAAAGATCATATATCTCAGTCAGATAGATAGATAGATACAGTAGATAGATAGATAGATAGATAGATAGATAGATAGATAGATAGATAGATAGATAGACACACACACACACACAAGGTTAAAGTTCAGGTCTAAAGGAGGCTATGGGGCATTTGGAAGCCAACAAAAAGAAAACACTCTCCCTTTGTGTTAGAACAACACTGGAAGATAAACAATGCTACCCTGGTGGAAGCTTTCCAAGTTACCTATTCAAAATGCATCATTAATTACAGCTTGACTAATGCTGTCCCCTACAAACAAGTAGTAAAAATGTAGTGAGCTTGAAATGTCCAAAGACACTATGACTCTATGGTTTCAAAAATCTTAAAATGGAAATCCATCATACTTTACAACTTGCATCCATATGGTACTTTGAACCAAGAAAGGGGCTAAAGGGATTTAACAGGTTTGGCTCTACTCCCTCCTCGC
The DNA here is from genome assembly GCF_965207765.1 of Zootoca vivipara. Lineage (NCBI taxonomy): Eukaryota > Metazoa > Chordata > Lepidosauria > Squamata > Lacertidae > Zootoca > Zootoca vivipara. The sequence continues at coordinate 62,346,179 of NC_142582.1, read as the reverse complement.
CGGTCAAGGGGACACCTGCTCTAGTCACTACAGAAGGCCGGCTTTGAACTGGTTCATGTGCATTTAACATTCTATGATGGAACAAGTGTATGTTTTTACTGCATGTGCTCAAGGGCCATCTTGGACTTAGTGTTTCAGCGTAAAAAGAAAGAAAGGCAAGAGCAAGCCCCAAATCAATTTGGGTCATCATGCCTTAATCCCTCCCACTACCATCTCCTGGGATATCCACTTAAGGGCTCTTTAAATGACCCCAGTGTCAGTGTTAACAACTTTTATAGCAACCCATTCCAGATCACTCTTATTATTCCCTTGTTTAAAGCGCAGCTCGGTTAACATCTGTTCTTAATTTGCACTTTTTTTGTTTTGTTATGTTTATGCACCTTGTGCCCCTCACCTATAACTAGAGCTCTATTAAGCAGCAATGTCAGGCGGTCTCTTACATGAGTGTAAAGTTACAGCAGGCAAAGAATTTGGTTCGGCAGCTGTCAATCAATATGCTAACTTGGTTCGCCTTTGTGCAGGGGGTACATTTGTGGGAAAGGAGTTTTAGAAGCAGAATGGGCTCTAGCCAGCTAAGCTGTACACATAAGTAGACCCACTGAAATGAGTGGACCAAAGTTAGTTGTGTTCATTGATTTCAATGGGTCTGAGTAGGGTATGCAATGGATACAATCCAAGAACCGAGGGGAGAAATATCAGCATAGCTGCAGGAAGCAGAAAGAAGCATCGCTCCACAAAGAGGTTGTACATACTACTACTGATGTTGCAGGGAAGATTCCCAGAGTAACCTATCCCAAGGGGTGAGGCACATTCTTGGAGACTTCCATTGCCCCCAGCTCCTGTTACTTAACTACCAAGTTCCATTCATATACCTATGAACAAGGTACCAGGAGGAGTAAACATACTTCATCCCACTTTAATTTTGTAATGATCAGAAATGGTTTCTTTTTCACATCTCATATTCTCAAAGGATATATGAGTGTTTATTTTATAGATGAGGGAATACGGAAGGGCAAACAGTGGCTTTTTCATGCTGGATCATGCCTTCAGGAGTGGCAATTAAGTAGGAAGGATCCATTGCAGGATTTGTTTGCTTTTCTGCACAGCTGGCAGCCACCAAGGTGTGTAGTAAGAGACATGAGCGTTCAGTTCACCTCAAGCTTTACTTGTACGCATCTAATTGGTGAGATTCAGAGTAGGGATTCATTCAAGGAGGGAGTAATGGATTTATTCTGATGTATCACAAAGTTCCCAGCTAGAAGGCACTGTACCCCTTGTTTCAGATGCCATTCTTGCTGTAGTCCTTTGACAGGACACTTCCTCTGGTATGCCACACTCCAGTTTATGGTGCAAGGTAGAATTCATTTTCATCAATTAGGAAATTCAAGGATTCACAATGAGGCCCAACTCTGCATCTGTTTATGCATCATTATGCTGCCCTTGGGAGTGCTTCATTTGGTAGAAAACCATTATGAAGAAACACGCTGCTTCACACATTACTATATTCTTATGTTTACCTACATGGAGTAGGTAAACATTCCTTCAGTGAGGGGAAAAAGTAACACGTGGAACGGTCCCAAATGTGTATATCACTATAGGCAAAATGTGTGCTTCTCATAGGACATAGGCTAGTCACTGTGCTTGTATTTCTTGCTTAAACATATTTTTAAAAGGTCACTAGGTGAAGACACTAGGTGCTACATATCCCTCCACAAATGTTTAGAAATGCGTACTCCAACTGTGTCTGTGTATTTCTTGAATAAAGAAAAGTTGCTCCTGGTCGCTGTGTGTTGGGAAGGAAATTTGTTAAGGAAAAATCCACTGGCAGCAAGAACGCTGAAAAAAGGAAACTGTGTTCAATCTTGCCTCTGTGCCTCCTTGGCACTGCTCTGATTGCAGCACAGACGGTAAACACCAGAGTGTTTCTGTGCAAATAACATTCTACTGAATGATGTCTGCACCTGTGTCAACTGACATCAGTATCTATTTATTCAGTTTATTTAAGCAGTTCACAAGGCACACCTGTACCCGCTCAGGCACAGAATGACATTTCTCTTCCAGTTAAATGAAACAAAACATGTTTAAGGTGTCTATGTGTGTGCATGTGTGTGGGGAGAGAGAGAAAGAAAGAAAACGAAGATGCTTTATTTTTTCTTTACAATCAAATACCTTCCATTAACCTAAGTGTAATTTAGACTGCAGTCCTGTGCTCAATAACCTTGGACTAAGCACCATGGAAGCCAATGGGAAGGTATACAATTGTGCTGTTAGTTAATATTACTTTAATTTGAATTCACATTTGTTATTGTTGTGTCTGTTTGTTTTTTAAATGGGATGCTAGGATCATGATTTATAAGATACAATGGAAACACGTTTTCATTGCATCGTGGATAAACTAATCCCACTTTAGCCTTGGATCAACAGTTTGGCCTTGTGTTTGTATTGTTCCAAAACCTGAAAAACCTGTTCATCCAAAAGCAAAAGAAAGACAATAGAATCATTATGGCTTCCTGCCCTCCCTTCCCCACCTGCATTTTGAAGTATTTGGCACAGATCTCCATTAGAAATTAGATGAGGTCATAGGTTGTCACTGAAACCCAACTAATGGCTAGAGAGAATAGGGCGCTGCTGATGTCCTTCTCGATTAATCACTCAACATGTTTTTAAGGATACTTTTTTAGATAGAAAGGCACAAAACAACCTGAAGGAAATATGGATAAAGTGTGAGCCCAGTCTCTCATCATTCATTCTCCTGGCTGAACCATTAAAATTACCGGTATATGACACGATACGAACCAATTGGCTTGTAAAAGGTATGAAGAATGAGAGGGAAATGAAATCTGCTTTCAAATCTAGAGTCTTGTCGTCCCCCCCAACTATAGTGTAAGTGACCATTGCATGCTTTCAACTTATATATTAATCGTTTTGTGAAAAACAAAAATTCATTTCTGCACTCATTCCTTAGGTGATCTGGACGTACTGTTCAAAGTTAGTTAATTTCTAAATGGTATCTGGGACATGTATACCACTTTCCATCACAGCCCTTTTATGAGCTGAATGCCTAATGAAATCCAATACTTTTTGTGCTTTTACATTGTCAATAACACTGAAAACCACAAAATGATTTACAGAAACAAGAAGCAGAAGCCAAAGAGGGAAATAAGAAAGGCTTTAGAAGGGGTGGGGGTGGGGCTTATATGAGGAAAACATTTCAGTTGAAGAACTGGAGTTGCAGATGGATGCAGCAAGCAGACGTTAACCTCACTCCTACGGCAAGTAGTTGGATGGGAGCCAAGAAAGAAGCTATAAATGAAGCAGCACAATGAACAGATCATAAAGAGTCTTCTGCTGCTCCTCTGAGAAGTCAGACACAGAAACTCTAAGTAGGATGGTTGAATAGTTCAGGAAACAAAGGGAGGGAACAACTTAAAAAAGACAATGAGTAGCTGCCAAAAGGTTATTAACATTTGTTGTGCACAAAGAGCTGGAATAGGTATTCTGGTGCTTTAAAATATCCAGCGAGGAGAAACGTATTAAATGGACTGGTAGTAGTTATAAGGCCACATGATTGAAAAATTGGTGTAAGCCAACAAATTTTTAGCAGTTAGGGGATTGAATGACAAATTAAGGCATTATTTCAGGACAGCTGATCAGTATTACAGTCACGAAGAGCTAAATTAAACCCCACAATCCATGCTATGCCTCAAGTAAAATACACAGAGAAATCACATGGTTGGCACAGGACCAAACCCATGCCATACGTCTAAACCACTGAGCCTAGGGCTTGCCAATCAGAAGGTCGACGGTTCGAATCCCTGCAACGGGGTGAGCTCCTGTTGCTCGGTCCCAGCTCCTGCCAACCTAGCAGTTTGAAAGCACGTCAAAGTGCAAGTAGATAAATAGGTACCGCCCCGGCAGGAAGGTAAACAGCGCTTCCATGTGCTGCTCTGGTTTCGCCAGAAGCCGCTTAGTCCTGCTGGCCACATGACCCGGAAAAAATGTATGCGGACAAACGTCGGCTCCCTTGGCCTGTAAAGCGTGATGAGCGCCGCAACCCCAGAGGCGTTCACGACTGGATTTAACTGTCAGGGGTCCTTTACCCTTACCTTTATGACTCCCCGCAAAGAATCCTGGGAACTGTAGTTTGTTAAGGATGTTGAGAATTGTGTAGAAGAGCCCCTATTCCCCTCACAGAGCTACAATGTCCAGAATGATTTAACAATCAGTCACTCTTTTCAGGGAACTTGGGAAGTTGTAGCTCTGGGGGGGGGGGGGATAGGGGTTTCCTGACAACTCTCAGGACCCTTAATAAAACTCTCTTACCCAGAACCCAGAATTCTTTTGGGGGAAAGCCATGGCTGTTTAAAGTGGGTCAAAAAGCCCCTCTGGGTGAGAGCCAGAGTAGAAGCATCTGTGCTACCTCAGGTGAGAGATAGGGTCCCCTTGGATGTCTGAAGTCTCGGAACCCAGCTATTTGATACAGGTGCATTGTCCGAAACATGGTGGTTTTTTAAAACTACCATTCTACTTTTGTGTTAGTATTGTTCTTTCTTCTGCTTAGTTCAAGCTATTAGATTAGGTTAGCTTATTTATACAATACTGTTTAGTTTAAGCTGCTAAGTTCGTTTATATGTATTGTTTTATACAATGTTGTATGCACTGAAATTTGGATTCACTTACTGATATTATGATTGTTTCTAAGTGTTTCTAATTTGTTTTTCAACTGGTACACTTACTGTTCATTTTGTGTTGTGAGCCACTTTGGGCACAATTTTTGGTGGAAAATGGCATCCAAATAAACAGATGCTGATGATTCTATGCAGACATAAAAAGGTGTGCATTACTCATTGCAGAGCTGGATGGAAACTATCTGAACCTATGACATCAGGATCTCTTAGCAATTTTCTCCTAAAACTGCAAAGCACTTCAGTGCATATTGAGTTGGCCCGTGTTTATTTTTCCTGTTCTTCCACAGATAATTATTTTTGCTTGTGTGGATAAAATATTTGGGATAGTGGCGATACCTGAGCAATCTTACACTGCAGATTAGCCCTGATTCAGAAGCAATCTGATTTTCTTTTATTACTTTAAAAAAACTGCTAGCCATCCATAATATGAATCACAACATTCCACGGAGATGGCAAAGACTGGAAATGCTATAATTTAAAGCTCTCCATTCAGATTCTCACATACAAATCTTTGTGTGTCATGTAGAATAAGCCTTGTCAGTTTTAACACATTTCATGGGGAAGTTCAATCTAACCCAGATGCTTGCTGACATAAGTTTTACAGGTGATGACAAGATTCCACTAACTCACTACATATGATTCTAGTTAATGCACATTTCTGAGAATTTTTATTCTAGGATCCCAGCTTTGATTGCAAAACACTACTGTGAAAAATGTTCTCTGCTAAAGTAGAGGAACCAACTGTATATGTAGGAATTATGAGGGCATGCTAAACACATTATGATTCTAGATCAGATAATTGTATTTCAGAGTCATGCTTTCTCTTTGTCTAATTCAGGGGTCCCCAAACTAAGGCCCGGGGGCCAGATGCGGCCCAATCACCTTCTAAATCCGGCCCGCAGATGGTCTGGAAATCAGCATGTTTTTACATGAGTGAATGTGTCCTTTTATTTAAAATGCGTTTCTAGGTTATTTGTGGGGCCTGCCTGGTGTTTTTACACGAGTAGAATGTGTGCTTTTATTTAAAATGCATCTCTAGGTTATTTGTGGGGCATAGGAATTTGTTCATATTTTTTTTCAAAATATAGTCCGGCCCCCCACAAGGTCTGAGGGACAGTGGACCGGCCCCCTACTGAAAAAGTTTGCTGACCCCTGGTCTAATTCCTGTGAGAAGGTGGAAGCTTTCTTTTAGTTTTTAGGGAGTTGGGTGGTGGAGGTTATGCTGGATGAGAGATGAACTAGCAACTTGATTTTACAGGTTTACTCTTTATTGTAGTATTGGTTCTCCATTGCTAGCGTGTAACATATAAAACAATGAAATAGAGGATCTCATTCTCTCTAGCTGCCAGCTCAACATCTGGAAACATTAGCCAAACAGGATTTTTAAGATTGGAGTGTAGCCTGAAGCAATGCTGTTCATCACCCAACCTCTTCTTCTCCTGCGAGAAGCTGAAAATCAGCAAGTAATATTATATTATCATGTATGCAGCTGCAAGTAAATGTTATCTGTAAATCAGTGTACGGGACTTTCAGTGAGCTAGACTGGTGAGCTGAGACTTTGTCTAGTGCTAATTCATAAAGAGCCAAAGCCCTGGATTAAGGTAAAATATGACACCTATGCTCAGCTCTCCATTATATCCCTGCATGAGAATGAAGAATAAAGATAAAATAGATTTGCATTTACCCAATATTTTCCCCAACTGCTATATCTCATACTGCATGCTGCTCATGATCCGTAGTGGTCCTTCCACTAACACAAGCAGAAGTTTGCATCAAAGTCATAGTCAGTTTCTGGGCTATTTTATCGCTATAGCCAGATTATGATAATGTATTTCAGCGTGTACTGTGTCCAAGGTTCTAATTGGATGAGGAGCTGATAGAATAAAAAGTGGGCATCTCCCTGTGGGGCAACAGGGGCAGTCATTTCATCCCCCAACAGTGCCTGTGGAAGGCTACCACATTGTGATGTAGCATCTTTCCATAGGGAGCATTGTGGTGGTGGTGGTGGTGGTGGTGGTGGTGGTGGTGGGAGCGGCAGGGGCACCAGAATATGTTCCGAAAGCTGCCATTACTTGCTACAGTGTGTAAATGTACTGGTATTTTTTAAAAAAGAAAGAAAAAGAAGAGCAAGAGAGAAGTATCTGCTGCCAGAAATCAGAAAGGTAAGTCCTCCCATGCCAAAAAATGTAGGAATTTCCACAACCAGCCTCTCATACCTGCAGTGTCTTCCCCACTTTTGCAGCTGGAAAATGGGATGGTGAAGGTAGGCTGAACATTTGGCCCAACTAGAAATTGTATAGCTGTTTCGATGTGCCTTTCTTAAGTAATAACCCCAAATGTCCAGGAAATATCCAGTAAGGGTTTAGTGATAGCTCACTGAAAGAGAACATGCTTTACCATGCAACATCTCCCCGGTTCAATCCTCAGCATTTCCGAGGCGGCCCAGGAAAGAATTCTGTCTAATAGGAACATCCCAAAAGACATTCTGTTATGCCTTCTCGTTAAGGTGCAACATGGAAACATCATTTAAAATGAAAGTAAAAGAGCCAATTCACATTTTAAACCTAAATACCACACACACACAAACACACCATCAAGGCATGCAATAAATCATGCATGCTAGATGCAAACTCAAACTGAAAGTATGTACCAAGGACAGAGCACACACACAAAAATAGATTCCATATACAGAAAAGGATTTTTGTCACCTTCTTGTAAGTAACTTGAAATCATTAGAAAACCAATAATATTTAAAGGACAATTGCTAATTTAAATGTCTGCTTTAAATAATGAGGTTTATACAATAGCTGTAGTAGCTGAGAAAGGTTTTGATAAATAAGTAGCACTATGTTTCATTTAAATCAAACATGGGAAAACCCCCAGCGCTGGCAGTCCTGAAGATAGAGCACAGATCCTTGCAATAGGATCAGACTAGCAATCACACTGGACATGCACAACCAATTCCTTGTGTAGTGCAGACTGTACAGGTCTGTTGAGCACCGGCATGCAACCGACGCTCAGCCAACCCACATATTTATGCAGGTGCAAAGTGTAAACACAGCTTAAGAAGTCACCAGAGTAATATTCCTGATCTTCAAAGTACTGCACATATAGCTCCTCCTTTCACTCAAAAGAGATCAGAGAACACTCCTTCCTTTTTCGGAATTTTAAAAATCTACCCTAATTTCTTCTCCATGACAAAAATTACTCTTACATATATTTTTACTCTACAACATTATAGTTTGGGGTAGCCAAGGTTATGGATGCCCTCCAGACGTTGCTAGCCTACAATTCCCTTCAACCCCAGTTGATATGGCCAACGGTAAGGGGAGATGGGAGTTGTAGTCAAACATCTGGAATGCACCCCATGGCTATCCCTGATATAGTGTATTGCTGCTTTATAGAACATATACTTAAATACCTCAAATTACTTAATGGACTTGGGACTAGTGCTTTTCAAACAGAAGCCCACATGTCACAAACGCCTTTTGAGAGTTGGGAAGGGGAGGACTGCCATACAAAGGAAGGAAAATCAACAATCCTACAGAACATGTCCAAAGTAGTTCTCTGGATGTTGCTCAGTGTGTATATATCTTAATTAACCAAATACACACAACATGAAATGATGACGGCGCTGCATTTAATGGCTGTGCAGCCTTTCCTTAATTAATGCACATTTGCAAGGATTTATAACAAAAACATGAATTCTGGCAAATACGTTTGGGCTGCGACAGTTTGGACTGGAAGCATAGCTGTTTTCATTAGTAAATCAAGAAAAATAATCTGCTAAAGAAGGTTAAGATTTGTTGTTGCAAACTACAGTGGCGCTGTTTGGCGTACTTGTTGGACGTTCCATACTTCTTGATTTGGAAAGACAGCTCTAGTCTTAAAATAGCTTTGTCTTTGACTTTCTTTTCTTTGGCAATTATACCTAGACAGTCATTTTACAATCTGACAAAATTACAGGACACACATGTAGACATGAAACCCTAGGAACAGGCTCACAAGGGAATTCTGAACTACCGTGTCCCCCAATAATTACACAGGAGACAATCTTCCTGGAGCCGGTGCAGATGCCAAACTGGCTCCTTCTTACCCGCGATTAAAAGATTGTGAGTTGCTATCAGAACATATGCTCTGTCTGCCCACCCTTCCCCTCTGCGAAGCAAATCCCCCCTCCCACATAAACTGACTTTAATGTACACACTAGCCTTAACAGTGGTTACTGCCAACCATTGCTTTCCTTATTATGGGATCCAAAATCCTCTTTAAAGTTCAGTTTTAGATCCCCATTAAACCCTGGTTAGCATTAACTGTTGTTAAGGCTGGTGTTTATATTTCTCGTAATTATATCTCTTAATCAATGTGTGTGTGTGGGGGGGGAGCTGATTAAGGAAGCGGTGGGAGGAGTGCTCATTTTCCAAGCCTGGTTCTGAGTTTCTTAACTGCAATTAAGAGGGAGGCATTGTGTGTGTGTGTGTTGTGTGTGTACACCAGCCCCAAGAATGTTCATGATTGAATGGTTGTGACAGCTAGCTGTGATGGCTTTAAAGGGGGATTAGAGAACATCACAGACGATAAATCTATCAATGATTTTTTAAAACAGGATGGCTATGTGGATCCTTCAGCTTCAGAAGCAGTATACCACGGAATAGGATGCTCCCTGGAGGCATCCGTCTGGCTAGTGTTAGAAGCAACATACATTAACTAGGCTGTCCTTCAGTTGATCCAGCATGACTCTTCTTACATTCTCATTTGCGTGAAACTACATAGCGGATTTTTGTGTGTGTGCTATTGTTGATACAGATAGAAGGGATAGGAAGATGAGCAATCTGCATTTATGAATTTTACAATACAAAACCCTGCGCTTGAAGAGAGAACCGGAATGAATTCAGAATGAATGAATGAAAACAAACATACAGAAATATCAGTATTTAAAATAATAGATTATGCTGACAAGCAAATCTTTAGAAAACATATACAAAACTGCGACTTGAAACAAATATTTCAATGGTTTGCCTATAGTGAATTTATTTGGTCAAGAAACACAGAATTGGAATAAATCTTGCATGCCTGACGTCAAAGAAAAGCCTGTTTTCCCTTAATACATTGGGAAAATTGTTCATGCTTACGTAATGACTGCCCCCATACCACTGCCAAGGTCACTTGTGCACATAGATTTATTTCCATCAAGGAGTCAGTAGTGCCTGGAGGCAGCTTACATACACTTAGGGAAAAGACATCTTATTTGTCCCTATTTTGTAGACAAATCCAACATTAGAAGACCATTCATAACTTTTATGTTCAAAAACAATTTATCATTGCATCATCCTCCATGATTCTGAGATTAGTATTAGAGGAGGGGAGGGATACTATGCATACAGTCCTTTAGTAAGTCAAAATTTCATTTTGGAAGGCCTGGGTTTTAATAATAATAATAAAAATAATAAATAAATAAATTTTATTTATACCCCACCCTCCCCAGTGAGAGCTGGGCTTCAAAGAGAGAGAGAGAATTTAAAGGAAGGGCAAGACCAGGCATCCTCAAACTGCAGCCCTCCAGATGTTTTGGCCTACAACTCCCATAATCCCTAGCTAACAGGACCAGTGGTCGGGGAAGATGGGAATTGTAGTCCCAAAAATCTGGAGGGCCGAAGTTTGGGGATGCCTGGGCAAGACGTATATAACATTTTTAAAGCTGCGGTACCACACTCTCATTACGTTCAGATCAAAATTCTACTTCTCTCCAACATCCAGCTCAGATGGTGGTACAGATGGTGAGTTCTGCAAGTTTCAAGCTGAAGCTGGCTGTACAAAGTTTTGATTGGCCAGTCACCAATAAACCTATCCCCACATTTCCAAGGCAGAGAAATAGGGGTTTGAAGTTTCCTTTAAAGTCAAAATTATGGTAGTAAGGTAATGAATGAAAATGAACAGATAAAAGCATCGTTCTGCCCGGACACTGAGGTCCAGCACCGACAGCATTCTGGCGGTTCCCTCATTGCGAGAAGCCAAGTTGCAGGGAACTAGACAGAGGGCCTTCTCGGTAGTGGCGCCCGCCCTGTGGAATGCCCTCCCATCAGATGTCAAAGAGAAAAACAACTACCAGACTTTTAGAAGACATAATGTTTAATAGATCACGGTGTTTTATTTTTCTGTTGGAAGCCGCCCAGAGTGGGAAACCCAGCCAGATGGGCGGGGTATAAATAATAAGTTGTTATTATTATTATTATTATTATTATTATTGAGCATTTGGTGTGCATTATCTATCTATACACACACGTACACACCTCTGAACCCTCATGGTTGGGTTAGTGAGGTTGACAGTTAAGCCAATGTTCAATTTGACAACATGAGTTGGGCAGAAGCCAAACTAGCACCACAACTTGACAATTCACTGGAGCACATTGCAACATGTTTCAATACATGCTGAAACGGGGCTACAATGAGTTCTGGCTGATATGCTGTTCTGGTGGAGTGGATGTCCAATGGGAGGAGGAAGTTGCTTGAGGGCAGGTGGATAATATTCTATGTCAGGCTTCCCCCAACTAAGGCCCATGGGCCGGATGCGGCCTGCGAGGCTCATTTATGCGGCCCCCGGCAACCCCCGCCGCCTGCTGCTGCCGCCCGCTCTCACCGGCGTGGCGCGGCTGCCCACTTCCAGGTTGGAAAGGCACCGGAAATAGCTTGTGTGCATGTGCAAGCGTCATTTCCGGCACACTTTTGGGTTGGAGGAGGCCCGTGCGCATGCACACAAGATATTTTCGGCGCTGCTCCAACCCGGAAGTGCGCCAGAAATAGTGTGTGCTCATGCGTATGGGCGCACACTCATGCACACTCCCCCACTCTCCGGCCCGTTGCATGATCGGTGCTGCGGGCACTGGCCCGAAGCCGGGTAAGTTTGGGGACCCCTGATCTATGTGATAAGCAAGCATGAGAAGCCCTGCCAACGTAGTGAGTGAACTGTCATCACACAAAAGCAAATTCTCTTTGTTAGAAATTGCAATGCCAATCAATCACCCACCCATAATGAACTGGTCTGTCACATGAAAGATGGAGCAAGCTTTTTTCTCCTGTTCCATAGGGTAGGACCCAAACCAATGGATTCAAGTTACAAGAAAGGAGATTCTGACAAAACTTTCTGGCAGTAAGAGCTGTTCGACAGAGGAACGGACTCCCTGAGGAGGTTGTGGAGTCTCCTTCCTTGGAAGTTTTTAAGCAGAGGTTGGATGGCCATCTGCCATGGATGCTTTAGTTGAGATTCCCGTGCTGCACGAGGTTGGACTAGATGACCCTTGGAGTCGCTTCTAACTCTACAATTCTATGATTCTATTGATGGGATGTGCTGATTTGGGTATTGTAGACAAACCAAGAAATTGTTCCATTGAACACAGCAGAACTTACATTTGATTTGACATCTCATGTTAAAAATAGCGCCACATACTCTGAAATTGAAACTGAGTATAATATAGGCACATTCCTTGGCATGTAAAACACATCTAATGTTTAAAAGAGAAAAGTATTTTTATTTATTTATTGTGGCACTATAAATCTAGTTTAGAATTATTCTTTTGTGTTTTAGAGTTGTCTAGTTCTTTCCAAATTAGACCCCAAATTAATTACTTGAATGCTACCCATAATAACTCTCAATCTTCCATAAGGAAGTTTTCCTGTAATTTTCCAAAAATAAATTCACACTGGCAGTTCGCAGTTTATAGGCCAAATGCCAAGAATTTATAATGGAAAATGCGAGTTAAATTGCTGTTTTCTGTCTAGAGTCCTGTTTAAAGCTTAATATTAAATCATGTAACATTGTGATGAAAGGTTTGTTTGTAAGATCTGAAGTTCACATTCACATCCAAATTCTAATATGAGGCACTAATATTTTCCTTCCATTTCTTTCCCCTTTTAATACTTAACGAGAACAAAAATGCCAAAACATTTTCACAAAGTCTTCTCAGCATACCACAATAAGGGAAGATGGAGCAGGCAGTGAGGAGAGTCATGGGTTGTTTCATAGCTAGTGGATGCTCATTTACCTATGATTGCAACTTTATTGATGATATTGGCTGCTCCAGTGAGCCCAGAGCCTAATAGGTACTTTTTTTTAAAAAAAAGTTGCAAGTTGTTAAGCATTGCTCATTTGAGACTAGAATTCATATAAATTGAATGTGTTTGGAAAGACTTCAGTACAGCACAGGCTTAAGTCCAGGCTGCTGCAAAGAGCACCAAGTGGCGGCAGCAATCCACACCATTGCTGCTGTCACTAGTCAGAAGTTCATTCGCCATACAAGTAGCCATTTTGCTGGTCTTGGGGGGGGGGGGGAAGGCAACCGTCGGCAAATGTTTGAATGGGGAAAGGAAGCTTGCACAGTAAGATGGATACGGTAGGGCACATGCAGAGAAGGGAGAACAGCTTGCAAATGGGAACAGAGAAAGATGATACATTTGGAGGGAATAAAAGAACAGTGTGGAAATGAGGCAGCTTGCATGTGAGGTGGGTTTGTGGAAGCAAAGTGGTTCTCAAAAACTCCCTCCTCTAGTTCTATGGACAGTTAAATTGATGTTTTAGTGCCATTTCTGTACATTAGAAAAATGTTCTAAGAAAAGAGATTGCCTTCACAATAAAAGGAGTTAATAGGTATTCCTATTTAACAAATTGTGTTAACATGTTAACACTCATATTTTAATTAAAATGGTAGACAAGTCATAAAGCAACCATCTGTTGGACCTGATACCTTGCTGATCAGTGGATAGTCTTAAATGACTAACTTAAATTAGAGGCCACCCACCAGGGTGGGGTTGCAGTGTGTGTGTGTTGGAAATAATGCAGTTTGGATTTGGAGAAGGTGCACTGCAGAGCAGGGAGTTTTTAAACTGGAGGGGTTTTGGGGGGGCTGAAACTGGAGGCAACTGTTGCTTTGTAGGGGCTCTCGTGCAGGGCTGGTAGTTGTGTTGTCTGCTTTAGGAACCTGTTTGCTTCAAATGTTATCTACAGTCATATCTCAGTTTAAGTACGCTTCGGTTTGAGTACTTTCAGTTTAAGTACTCCATGGACCCGTCTGGAACGGATTAATCCACTTTCCATAACTTTCAATGGGAAAGTTCGCTTCAGGTTAAGTACAGACTTCTGGAACCAATTGTGTACTTAAACCGAGGTACCACTGTACTTGTGTATCTGGTAAACAGACTGACGATATAACAATACCACAAATCTCTAGTTGTGTCTCTTTTCAATGAAAGTTTCTACTGCTGTGCAAAGTGGGATGAGTGCAGCTCTTTTCTCTTTGAACAATAGTTAACACCATGATATACTGTACTTTTCCGTGTATAAGACAAGGTTGGTTTTTTTACATTAAAGTGATGTTTAAAAATTGGTGTTGTCGTATACATGGGTAGTGCAGAGTGGGGGCTGGGGATTGGTTGCTGCCATGAGCAGGAGATGGTCATGGTGTTAGTGTGGGTGATTGGTGACTGTGGCAAGGGCTTTTTTTGATTGGCTGCTGCAGCGGCAATTGGCCGGGCGAAAGGTGGCTGCTGGAGGCAAGCAGTCAGACATTAGGTGCCTTGCGCATTGCGTGCGATAGGAAGCGTTAAGGCAGGTGAGTGATTTTCGGGAACCCTCCCTCCAAAAAAGGCTCAACAACTCTTTGGGCTCCCCCCCAAAAGAAGCTCAACAACTCTGGGCAATTTCTCCCCATTTTTTGAGTCCCCCACAGGCATGTTATACATGGCAAAATACGATATGTTTTTTCGCTTTTATACTATTATTTCCTTCTACAAATTTAAGGTAAGGAAGTATTATTGTTTATAACTAGGCAGCTGGTCCTTCATGGGTCAAATTGTCAAATCACACTTGCATAATTTTTTCTTCTTTCTTCCTGAATGTACAGAAACTGCTAGCAAGTGATTAACATTTTCCTCAAACGGAAGAAAATATTCAATGTACCACAGACCTCAAGTATTTCTTTCTAGGCAAAGTTTTAGTTCAGTAATGTGGCCCATGGGGGGGAAATGCAACACCTCCCTCCACCCCGCCCCCCCCGGGCCATCTTGTCAAAATACTTAAATCATTCCCCCCATATGGAACAATGTTATATTTTCTTATGCATAGTAGAGACAACACAAACACACTCACTCACATCAGGAGAGAAATGTCTCAGGTACTAGCTTTCTCAGCAAAATGCATCGAAGGCAGCACCAGGAAAATATTAGGAGCTTTCTATGTATTTTGCTCAGCGCAATAATCATTTAAATTCCATACCTGAACGAACTGCAGCTTCACTTTCCCTAGCTATCTTATGCATAGTATTGTACAAGGCACTGAAAGAATGCATTAAATCAGGTGAGGTCATAATGGACTGAAAAGGTCCCCAGAATACCATCCAAGTAGCTAAAGACATTGCTCAGTTTGTCTCTAAGCCCACAACATTGCAGACATGAATCTTGCAAGTTGCAAAAAAGAAGAAAAAGTCCCTTGTCCCATTTAAAGCCACAAGTCGTCCTTGTGCATCACCACTAAGAGTCTAAGAGTGACATACTCAGACCTGGCAAAGGGAAGGATATACAGTAGATATAGTGTAGATACAAACAGATTGGGTACCAAAATTCCACCATTTATTGCTTATTTATGCTGCCTTTCCAGCCAAAATTATGTCCAGCAAGTTTCTTGCCAACAAAGGAAAGTACATCTAAAAACAATTCAAGAACAATACAAAATAGTCACTTTTAAAAAAAAGCCAAGAATCACCAGCCTGCCCTGCATCAAAACCAGCTTAAAATTATTCCGCAAGGCAACTTGAAATAAAATTGTCACAGCTTGCTCCAGAAGGCCAGCAGCATCAGTTAGTAAAACTTGCAAACTTCAAGGGGAAGAGCCATCTTCAAGTGAAATGTCACTGCTGAACAGGTTTTTACTCTTAGTCAATGCTAATATTGCATCTCGGCAGTAAGGCAATTGTAGCAGGGCCCTATCCAAAGATCCTGATACTTGGAGAGGCTACGGCAGGTGACACTCTCAGGTGTTCTTATGCATCTTGCTAAAACACTTTCCACTTGTGTTAACATCCTTATCACGACAAGTGTCCCCTTTATGTGTGACATGAAAAAGCTTATAATGATTTAAGTTGCATTCCTTCTGATTTCCAGAAATTAAGCACACACTTTTTCCTAGACACACTTCTGCAATTAAAACACTTTCTTTAAAAGTATCTCAGAAAATATACAGTATATATGATGGGGTGTGTGTGTGTGTGTGTGTGTGTTACAAAAGTTAGCAGAAAGCAACACAAAACAAAAGTAAATGAATTAGTCAGAATTAAGACCCTGAATATGGATATACTGTACATTTTTTTAAAACTCCAAGAGTTCCTATTTTTAAGTGAGGGTTTATAATAAAAACAAAATACAAAATAAATATCATATAATATTTATATAAAAGCAAAGCAACTGCTGCAGAATTGAAAAAGGTGAGTGGGTTCAAGATTTAGTTTTTCAGTCCCTATAATAAGGACAAGTGTGCTGCTTCTAAATCCAGGAACAAAATCCAAATCTTTTGATCAGAAAACAAACAGAGCTATGTTTGCCCTTATACTGCTGTACTTTGATATCTCTACAATTATTTAGACGGCAAAAGGGGGAATTGTGAAAAGCACTATGCAACCACAAATGACATCATGCTAACCTTTGTTACTGAGTTCCACCCTCAGGTCAAATGCATATGAGTCACTGTCTAGCTTAAATGAATGATGTCATCTTATATTACCTCTTTAGCAACAAAATTCATGGGTGTCTTTCAATTGTCTGTTCTTAAAAGACCTGGTGCTATTATGTGATGTTACCAAGATTTTGGAGCGGGAAGTGGGGGAAGAATCCTTGTTGGAGCTGTAAAAAGGCAGGAAATGACCACATCGCTCTCACACCTTTGAAATGTGATGACATTCAACAGGGAGAAAAAACCTTGAGTTGGAGTTACTGGTAACCAAATTAGGAACTCAAAAGCAAGAAGCAAACAAAGCGTGAAACTAGGTTTTTAAACTAAAAACAAACAAAGCAGCCATTTACAGTGCAATCTCCTACATCTCTATTTAGAAGTAAGACCCATTGTGTTAAATGAGAACTAAGTGTGTTACTATTATGCTGTAGCCTAAAGACCTGCTGCTGTCAGATATATAAAACTGCACACTAAAGATGCATATCGCTCTATAAAGGAAAAATATGGTATAGTTGTACAATAAATACACTTAGAATTAAAAAATTTTGCAGCTGTGGAAGAGTTCTATGTTATTTCTGGAGGATCCAAACTAAAATGAGCTACTTATAATAAATCTGATTAGCAGAGATAAGATGGGATAAAGAAATAGGTGGAAAGGCACAATTTTCTTTAAAGATCACCCATCATTACACTTCAATTTTCAGTATGCACAGATAGCACTACCTGCTGAATCACTTACTCACATTAAGAACAAGCTACAGTGCTATCATATCCATGTCTACTCCAAAGTAAATCCAACTGAGTTAACGTGCCTTACTGTGAGGTAAGCGGGTACAGGATTGCAGGTGGGTAGAGAAATCCAAATTTTAAGGTATCATTTTCTAACCAGACAGGCTTCATTTCCCCCCAAAGCCTTCTACTTCAGTGATGATAGCTTTAAATTTGCATACATGATAATGTATTAAAATATACACTTGTCCTATATGGGGGAAATGGCAAAAATAAATAAAATTAACTGTTAATCCAAGCAACACACACACACACACACACACACACACACACACACACACTGCTTACATTTGGCATGCACAGATGCAGATTCCTGAATCCCAGTGAGAACCTAGACTACCCTCTCTAATGTTAACAGAGCTTTCCATCAGCCTTAAAACACACAACCTGTTCCTCCCTTCTGCCCTCTTATCTCTGCACTTCCTGAGAAGTCATCTGACCCATTCTATTTTGAATGTTTTCCACCCTCCTATGGATTTCCTCTAATCTGGCATCACTTCACATGCAGTGCTCTGGATTTCTATGGCACTACTCTCTAGTGACTTGACTTCTACCATCAGCTAGAGAAGGGTTCAACTGTCGGACTTTCTGTGATTCCTCTTAATGCTAAGATGAAAGGCTTTGTATTGCCAGCATTGTATGGGTGTGTGCATGTAAGCAAGAAACTAGTCATTATAGCTTTTAGCAACTGGCTATTTTAAAAACAACAACATCCTAAGTAAACTTATTTTTATTTCAGTTTGCTTGGTCAAGTTCAAGTAAAAACAGGGACCAGATTGCTTGATTCCCTCTAAAGTAATTCTGTTTTTCCAGATTCCAATGGACATGCTCTACCAAGAGTCTGCAAGCTCATCTCTAGGTGTTTATGCTACAAAACATTAATATCCATGCTAAAGAAAAAGAAAAATTTGCCTGAAGCAGAGCTGCACCACCTATTTAAACTACCGAAAATATTAACAATATTTGTTTTTTAAAAAGGCTCAACGGTGCGCTCCATCATTGACCCCAACACACACATCATGTAATCAACAATCAGGTCATTTTCAGAAGCATGTTTTGATATGTCCTGGTGGTCAACACATCTGTGTATTTTGAGATAAAAGAAGGATGAAGAGGTTGCACTAACTTTCTTGCAGCTGCATCTGTAAGGGCTCATCCAGATGACAGCTTTCTCTCTAGAGCTGGTTTTAAACCACAAGTGGGGGAAATGATTCCAGAAGAAAAAGGCACCAATCAGCGAAACAACTGCTATTTTGAACTGTGTCTTATATACTGATCCTGTTAGTCTCTGCTCTGCCTTTTGAACTAGTAGGGATGAGCAAGCAGATAGTCACACAGTACTTGTGTTGACTGTGGTTCGCATGCAAAAATAGATCTTAGTTTAAAATAAAGTATGACTTGATACAAATGAAGGCTTTGCTCCTCCCCAACTCCTGACCATGTGGCACAGAGGAAGGAAACAAACCATAAGCAGACCAGAGTCTGGCTTGCAATGGCATGTGAACCTGGGCTCGTGACTTGTCTCTTTCCAAACAAACCATGGGCAGAAGCCAAGGTTTATCCCTGGCAAATTAATCGTGGTTTGTTTGGAGAAAACAAAACACAAGTTCAGGTTCACATGCCGTGAGAAGCCAGACTCCCTGATTTGCTTATGGTTTGTTTCATTCCCCCATACAGCCTAGTCAGGGCAAGAGAAAAGGAGCAAAGCAAAGCAATTGTGGTTTAATGCTGCATGCAGACGCAGCCAATAAATTAGCATGCTAACAGTGGAAATAAAAGACAAAGCCTGAAATTTCCACTCCAATACCAAAAGGAATCCAGATCAGCTGCCTTTTGTGGTCCATTCAATCTGTGTTGCATTTTGTGGCCACTAAAAATGTTCAGATCTCATTGGATCTGTTTTGGGGGTCCCACACCTGACTAGTTCCCCCACCCTAAATATATTTGCTTTGTACTTTTCAAAGACTTGGGTCTCCCCACAGCCTGCTGATACCTCCCTCTTGTACATGAGCCATGCCTCCTTTGGTTACATAAGGATTAGCAATCACGCCATAATGTTCTAAATAAAGGTAACAAAGGGGTTGATTGCCACAAGATGTTCAGCTCGTGTAAGTCGCGTTGAAATATATTTGATAAAAATTACAGAGCACGGATCTATCAATGATGATTCATTATAGCGACCCATATTTAGAAGCAGTTTTATCTCTGAATACTTCATGCTGGGGCCAATCAACAGGGAGTAGCTATCTCCCTAATGCACTATCTCTATGTGATATCCAGCAAAGCACATAATCTCCTCAAGCCTCTCCGGAAGAAATATCGTCACAGTTTCTTCCACTCTGTCCTTTGGTCTAGTGGTTCTATTTCAGCACCTGCGCTTGACAGCAAGAGTCACTTGTGCTACTTTGCTGACAAATCACTGAAATAGTGGCACAACATAATAGCTGCACCATAACGGAGACTTTCTCTGGACAGGGGTGGGTAGTGTTGCTGCCCATTCACCACTGCTACAACCCTTGATAGTTTTGTGCTGTCAAAATATTATTAACTGTTGAGGATGCTGAGCTTCCCAACGGCAAGAAGGGCCTTAAAGAAGGGCCTTTGTTTACATTATTCTTTGTTTGAAGTGGTACCTTGCTTTATTCAGGATTCAGATATGAGAAAGTATTTATGGATATTTGACTTAAATATCTATATGACATCCTTTAATATATTTGATATGATAGCCATGTTCAAATATATTAAAGGATGTCATATAGAGGAGGGAGAAAGGTTATTTTCTGCTGCTCCAGAGAAGTGGACACGGAGCAATGGATTCAAACTACAAGAAAGAAGATTCCACCTAAACATTAGAAAGAACTTCCTGACAGTAAGAGCTGTTTGGCAGTGGAATTTGCTACCAAGGAGTGTGGTGGAGTCTCCTTCTTTGGAGGTCTTTAAGCAGAGGCTTGACAGGCATATGTCAAGAATGCTTTGATGGTGTTTCCTGCTTGGCAGGGGGTTGGACTGGATGGCCCTTGTGGTCTCTTCCAACTCTACGATTCTATGATCCTATGATCAGTAGTCTCCTGTTTCTTGGGTAAGTGAAGAATCCACATTGTGTGCTTTTTTCACTCAATATTTTCCCAACCCTCCAGAACAGATTTGGGGATGACATTGAAGATATGAGGGGAAGAGAAAGAGGAAGTTTCATTGTAATAGCACATTGCCTTCCACCAGTCAGCTGAATGCTCCAGAATTTTTAAATGCATGCCCAACTTCTGTTCACTATGTGTATGAATCGTACAGCATTGCATTTCCCCCCTTCAGTGTCATAACTTTAATACATTTATTTAATACGTTTGTATTGGTTTCATGGTTCTCTTTGCAAATTTTACCATTCTGTGATTCTGTCACCTTCTATCTCTTTTTCATATTGCCCCAGTGGCATAGCATGCTTCTCTGTTTTGAACTTTGAGTATCGCTGTGTGTACTTTACAATTAATTGTAAACCAGGAAGAGAAAAGGCAGTTTTACCAGGAGATCATAATGTATAAATGAGGCCATTGTCTTAAGGGAGTAAGGTTTAAACACTCATATGTGGTAGTTAAAAAGAATTATAACAGGCTATTGTTTCCATGAATAGATTTCCCATGTAGCAATCAACACCTTATCATTAACATTAATCACCAGTCTTGAAGATCAAACAAGCACTTCTTGAAAGTTCTAACTTGGAGCATGGATGTTTTGCATAAAAGTCTGGATTTTAATGTAAGTAATGGTACCCACAAAAAGAGTTCTTTGTTTTCTTTTGATATTTATAGATTGATATAAAATCCAGTAAGTGCTATAATTCATAAGCTGTACATCTCCATGCCAAACTGAATGCTGCATGCAACTGCATGTTAAGCTTTGCCCTGGCAAACTTTTTTTTGCTTCTTTAATAAAACAAGCTGATGTATGATACAGTAATTTCAAGGAGTGCTCTGGCGGGGAGTGCTTACTCATTCCCCTTGGGTTATTTTCCCACTCAATAACTCCCCTCCCCAATTTCTTTTCTTCCATGAAGAAAAACAACTAGGGGGCAATTTTGAATAGAAAAACAATGCCAAGATGAAATGTTTAAGCAGCCTCTCCTCTTCCCACTGGCAGAAAAGCAGCTTTGGGGTATCCCTGAGAGGTAAAAAGGTCCAAGGTTGAAGAATTAAGCTGCTTCTCCAGTGTGGTGTAGTGGTTAAGAGTGGTAGACTCGTGATCTGGGGAACCGGGTTTGGGTCTCCGCTCCTCCACATGCAGCTGCTGGGTGACCTTGGACTAGTCACACTTCTTTGAAGTCTCTCAGCCCCACTCACCTCACAGAGTGTTTGTTGTGAGGGAGGAAGGGAAAGGAGAATGTTAGCCTCTTTGAGACTCCTTCGGGTAGTGTTAAAGAGGGATATCAAACCCAAACTCTTCTTCTTCTTCTTCCTCACCTCAAGGTCATAGCATTCTGTGCTTACTCTGACTTTAATGTTACATGCATGTGTATATACAACCAAAATATCCATCTATTCCTTCTCTGTTGGAAGATGTTATGCTACTGTAGTACACTAAAGTTCAATAAATGAATACCACCACTGCACAAATAAAGGGAGCTAATGGGGGGAAATCCATAACCTTTCAATTCATTGTGATCTTGATGAATATGGCAGCTTCATTCCATTAACCTGAGCCATCTTATTCACAAAGGTCTATGATTTTAAAAAGTTCAGATTTTTAAGGAACATTAATGTTACCCTTCAGTCATTACTCATACATGCAACAAGGATTATCCAAAAGTAGGATTAGGGAGCTGGGACCATCACTGGGTCACAGGAATGTTTTGAGGTTGATTCCCAGTCTGCAGTGGGTATCCTATATAGCACAAAGGCCCTGCTGCACTTTAGCACACAGATGGGATGAATGGGTAGGGCTCCAGACATTTCTATTTGTGGGCACCTTTTGGAAAATGTTGGGTGCCCTGGAATGTCAGCACAGTTGGACTTTTGTGCTAAGGGATGTACTTTCCTAAGTGCTCAGATCAAAACTGGAAATCAACTGTAATTTTCACAGTACTGTAATTTCAGTGGGTGGAAAGTGAGGTCAATGCTAAACTATTTGGATAAACCTCACTCCTTAGGCATCTGTTTTGTTTCACTCTTGCCATAATCTCAAAGTTTTTTGGCCCAGTTCTCTCACGCGCATTAAGCACCATGCAAAGCACAATGGCTATATGTAATGCATTAGTGCTGTGCAGCTGGGACCACTGGCAGCTCCTGTGTATCAGAAAGGAGGTTAAGCCTGGCTGTCTTACAAAAGCCTAATTTCATATAAAACGTACCAACTTCCCATAAAGATCAAGCTCCAGGGAGAAATCATTGCAGGCCCAAAAGGACAGTGAGACACTGAGAAAAGGTCAGTCCTGCAGCTGGCATTAAAATAACTTCCTAATCCTAATCTGAAGCATTGCTTGTGCTACAGTGCAGGTGACTCCAAAATACATGCAACTAGCAGGTGCTGTTTCTTTGCAGGCAAAGAAAATAGAACTTCTTGCTTTGTATTTGAAATAACAGCATTTCTCTTTTTGCATATGATTCTAAACCAGGCATCCCCAAACTTCAGCCCTCCAGATGTTTTGGACTACAATTCCCATCATCCCTGACCACTGGTCCTGTTAGCTAGGGATCATGGGAGTTGTAGGCCAAAACATCTGGAGGGCCGCAGTTTGGGGATGCCTTTTCTAAACTGATACTTCATCACAAAAAGTGCACCTCATGCATAGTTAAAAAAAACCATACCATGCATTTCTTCACTAAAGTTTCTTCTTGACTCCAGCTAACAGCATGAGCTCAATTAGGGCACATGCTAAGTTTTTTAAAATAAAAAAATTAAATGAGCACAACTGATAAGCAGAACAATGTCCGTCCCCCCCCCCAATCCATTTAGTACTTCCTGTAATCTGGAAGGGTGAATAGTATACCCAAGCTGCAATCACCATTTGGGTCAAATGAAAACCAACAAAGAAAAAGGCCCACCAATATAAAAGAATTGTCCTGACACAGATTAGTCAAATCTAAAAATACAAAGTAGTATATTTGACAACAATTAAAACAGACTGTTTCTTGCATGGGTGTGTGTGTAACGTTTGAAAAATTACAATATTCAGTTCTGAAGAATCTTTAAGTAGATATTCAGAAGATACGGCGAGAAGAAGAATATCTGTTTATCCAAAACAGTAACTTTCAGTTTGGCTTCCTGCTGATATGAAACCTTTTAGGCATCTCTCTGCAATGCTGGAATCAGGAGCCCTACGGATCAGAAACTGGAACCCAACTCCCTGGGGCTGCAGGGAGTTGTTCCAGCTGAAGCTACCATGGCGCCACTGGTGCAGATAGAAGTCCCAGATCTACGACTTCCTACAGTCTTGGCAATTTGTTGCTAGGGAAGGTCAACAGGCTCAGCCTTTGTACCATGAGACTATTGGCCTTTAGCCAATGCTTCTCTCTGCTGCCTGTTTCAAGATACTTGTCCACCCTCAGTGCCTGACAATTTCAAAGAGAGACCCTGATGTGTACCACTGTGTGTGCACATCGCATTTCCCCAAAAGCACAGAACAAGAGCTGAATATAGTATTGGGTGTGGAATTCTGCTATGTTTTAGAAGTAGGCTTCTATTTTATATACAGTAGTACCTCGGGTTACAAACACGATCCGTTCCGGATCACGGTTCGTAACCCGAAAAGGTTGCAAACCGAGCGCCATTTCTGCGCATGCGCAAAGCGTGATTTTTGCGATTTTCGCGCTTTGCGCATGCGCGGGACGCACGCACGCTGAAAACACTTCCGGGGGTGCGGAGTTCGTAACCCGAACTATTCACAACCCGAGCGGGTCGTAAACCGAGGTACGACTGTAATTGCAAAAACAAGGAAGTATTTGGAAATGCATGAAAAATGAGTATTTAAATACAGAGGGGTTGCTGAAGAAAATTTGCTGCGGCCAAGGTGCAACTTGGAAACTCCCTGCCCATCCCCCTAACTTGAGCAATCAGGATAACTTGTGCAAAATGTATAACTTGAAATGCAAATTTGTACTCATAATGTCGATTGTATAATTCTGGGTTGTTGTTTTTTAAGCACAGAATACCCACACCCCTGATTTGTATAACTGGTTTTCTTCGAAAACATCATCCAAATATTTAGTGAATGTTTTACTACATTTCCATAAAGGATGCTTAAAAACAACTAAGAACACAGTAACATTTAATATGATTTTGAACATTTTGTAATGTTATAAAAATGACCTTCTCCCAATCGGACATTTTCCCACTAATGACATTTTTTTAAAAAGCTCAAAGTAGAAGTGTTCATTTCAAAACAAAATTTCAACTGTTTTTATTCCAAAAGAATGCAGCAGGCACAGACAATAGTGTGTGGCAGTTATTTGTTTGATGAATTATTTCCAATGTACTGATTTTCATCTAGGGAAACTACAAAAACATATGTCCAGAAATATACAATGACATAAGACTAATTCATACAGTAACTATGAGTCTGCCAGAAACATTAAAATGCTACTCATATAATAATATATTTATTTAAAAAATTGTAAATGTTTCTGAAGGGTAAGAAAGTACACTTACCATAAAATAAATTGAGGAGATAAAAGTGTAATCCACTAAATATATATATATATATATATATCCTTTAAAAAGCAAGTTATTGTATCAATTGTATTTATGTCATGATTAAATTGTGCATTTGTAGATATATGTTTCTGTACATTTCCCTAGTGAAGGTTGCAACATGTGTCAGAAATTATTTATGAGAAAACTACTGTAGCTTTTGCTGCCTGCTTTCTGCATTTTTGTGCAGCTTCCTCTCTTTCTGGTTGATATTTTATTCTGGCCAGCTCTGGTTTGGGTAATGATTTTAAAGACACCATGTTGTGCCTTCACAGTGCTTACTGATGGAGAAGAACCTTCACTCCCCAAAAGAATTGTGGGACAGAAAATAAATAATACCAAATGAAAAATTGAGATAAATCTATATTGGCTTATGGGGGTATACTCCATTGATAAGTTTTCCGCAGGAAGCTCCGCTGACAGTGAATGAATGGGAGCTGTACAAGAGCACCAAAGCATTTCTGTACAGCTTCCACATCATTACAAGGGGTCCTTGAACAGGACAAGGCATCCCTGGATTGCACTCCTGGACTCTGGCCAGGGCTACGCTTTCAATCCAACCTTTTCTAACAACAGCAAAAGTTACAACTGATTTTTTAAAAAATCTTAAGTGTAATTTAGCATATAAAACAAGGCAGTTCTTCAGCAGTAGTTCTTTTAGCGCAATTAAAATGTATTAGTTAAAAGTGATTCTGGTGGGTTCGCCATGTACCAAATGTGCTAAAATAAATACACTCCATTCACGTCTCCCTTCCATAGACAAACACAGCCTGAGACTTCTCAGCTTGAAAAACTGAGTGTACGTGTAAGATGTTTGTGTGGGGAATCCTTGCCTGTAAGCACTTTTGTGGCTCCTCTAGGAATAGAACGTTCTGCTTCTTTGCAAACTAAAACAAGATGGGGTTTTATTCTGAGGTTGTTCCCCCCCCCTCCACAGCAGTATTTACAAATGAAAAAACAAAACTTTCCACAGATCTATACTATTCAGATGCAATTTTCACAATCACCTAGCCTTTTACTTTTTTATTTTTAAAAGCACTTCCTCAAGAGCATATATGACAGGGCTCTGTTTGTACAACCTCAACTCATCTTTTGATTTCCTACAGATTACCATATTTTTCCGTGTATAACACGCCCCCATGTATAACACAGCCCTTATTTCTTGGGACTCCAAATAAAGAAATCCCCCAAATGCACTATTGATGTATAAGATGATTTTTACAAGTAGAACCAGTGTTAGAAACTCAGTTATATACGCTAGGCACCAAATGGTTTCTTAAGCCAGGGTTACAGTCATCAAAACAGAATGTCTAGTTGCCTTTTGGGGGCCAGACAGCTCAAAAGTTGTATTCTTCCTGAAATTCAATCTGATTGCGCAGATAAAGTATCACAGATATAATTCTACAGGATGTGTTGTTAGTGAGTGAAAACAGACAGGATCCAAGGATCCTCAGGCATGCAGCTCCAGATGGTGGAGACATCAGGGGCCATCCTGCTACCTGGTCATCTTCACTTGGTCACAGGTGGCCAACAGCCAGGTACAAGATGCACGTTGGCGATTTTTGAATGCTGAGTAGAACTTGATGCAAATATGATTGTATGGTTATCTGAGCTCACTCATGAATTGGGCACTTGAACCACAGCTAAGAGAGAATGTCCATTTACCATAAACACCATGGCTCTTCTTAATTAATTCTCAGCTGCTCTTAACTACAGTGGTACCTCGGTTTATGAACACAATTGGTTCCGGAAGTCTGTTCATAAACTGAAGCGTTCATAAACTGAAGCGAACTTTCCCATTGAAAGTAATGGAAAGTGGATTAATCCGTTTCAGACGGTCTGCGGAGTACTTAAACTGAAGCGTTCATAAACTGAAGCGAACTTTCACATTGAAAGTAATGGAAAGTGGATTAATCCATTCCAGATGGGTCCGCGGAGTACTTAACCTGAAGCGTACTTAACCTGAAGCATGGGTGTAATTGGTTCCGGAAGTCTGTTCATAAACTGAAGCGTTCATAAACTGAAGCAAACTTTTCCATTGAAAGTAATGGAAAGTGAATTAATCCGTTCCAGATGGGTCCGTGGCGCTTGTAAACCGAAAATTCGTAAACTGAGGTGTTCATAAACCGAGGTTCCACTGTATATATACACACAATCTTTGACCCTAATGGATTCAGGGGTCCCTCTAGTCAGCATGCAACCAATATCACCACTCTCCAGTTGTGAGAAGGATTTGCGCTCTCTCTCTCTCTCTGTGTGTATATATATATATATATATATATATATATATATATATATATATATATATATATATAATCTTCATCATTTTCAAAGAAAAAAGAAAAAACAGCCTGAAACAAAACAAAGACTGGCTATAGAGTGAGCAAACAAATAGCAATAGGATGAATAAATTCTTCTTATAAAGCATATCCAGACCAAAGTGCAATATTAACACCTCTAGCAGTATATTATCCTCTACATTATGATTTTATGTGCATTTAATCAAATCTCCTGCAGATACTAGATGCCAACTGAGAGCTGATCCTTGAAGTAGAGGCCACCTTAGGTGAAAAGGGTAAGTGATAATGATGGGCCCTTGAATTTTGGAACAGGAATGATTCTGTGAAAGAAAGCTAGCAGCATACCAAGGAAACAAAAGGGTTCTTTTTGGTAGCACGTAGAAAAGGGATTGGCTACCATTTCCCCTTCACGGAGAATTGGCAGGCTACACCACTTACTCTAGATCTTGCCAAGTTCTGAATGAGTGTTTTATTTCTCCAGACTAATTATACATCAGCTGAGCAGTATTTGTTCCAGTTGCTCTATAACAGTCTTGTTGAATCATTGCTGGTTTCTTTAAAATAAAACACCACTACCTATTTTCACTGGTGTATTATTACTATCATATACCATAATGTAATTGGTAGGGAAGGTTTACGCTTGAAGTTAATCATTTAACATTTTAAGTACAGCGACTGATAGCAATCTCAAACCGTCTGAA
This sequence comes from Zootoca vivipara, assembly GCF_965207765.1. Classification (NCBI taxonomy): domain Eukaryota; kingdom Metazoa; phylum Chordata; class Lepidosauria; order Squamata; family Lacertidae; genus Zootoca; species Zootoca vivipara. The sequence continues at coordinate 62,318,311 of NC_142582.1, read as the reverse complement.
TCAAACAGAACATGCATAGGTTCCCTCACATTATTAATCTACACCTAGCTAATTTCATGTTTATACAGTCACACCTTGGAAGTCGAACAGCTTAGTTCTCGAACATTTTGGCTCCCGAACGCAGCAAACCCAGAAGTAAACTTTGCGAACTATTTTTGGAAGCTGAACCTCCGACAGGGCTTCTGTGGCTTCTGATTGGCTGCAGGAGCTTTGGTTTCTGAACGTTTTGGGGGGTCGAACGGACTTCTGGAACGGATTCCGTTCGGCTTCCAAGGTACGACTGTACAGCCTTTTGTTTAAAAAGATGCCCCTTGCCTAGCAGCTTGCTGCTGTCTGTGTCTTACGGGATGCCATGATTAGTGGAGCTGATAAGCTACTCCTCAAGAATAACTGTTTGTCCATCTATGCTGTCTACTCTGAATAGCAACAGTTCTATCATCACTTTTTATTATTATCATCGAGCATCCTTGTTCTCACTGTGGCCACCCAAATGCCAATGGATAGCAGGACCAAATGCAGTACCACACTCCCCACTTGTGATTCGCAGCAACTTGTATTCAAAGGCATACAGTGGAGGTAGAACACAGCTCTTATAGCCGGTAGTCACTGATAGGCTTGTCCACCATAAAGTTATCTTATCCGCTTCCCAAGTGATCCAAGTTGGGTGTCGTCACTACTTCTTTGTAGGAGCAAATTTCATAGCATAGCTCTGTGCTGTGTGAAGAAGGGGCACACTCAGAGGTATGCTTTACGAGTGGGGAGTGCAGCTAGGATAGGAGACCTACAAGTAGAACCAGGCTCCTCTGCAATGCCAAACCAACAGCCAGAAACAACATTTGACCTTATTATCCATACTGAGAACTTGAAATGACATGAAAACTTCCATGCTGGGAGTAATGTTGGCAGCTTTTAGTGCACAATAATTAGACTGAATTACCACCACCACCACACACACATATGATTCAGTTTTCCAGGGCTGCAACCTTTGAGTTTTAGGTTCAAATGATCCTGAGCCTTGAATAAATAAATAACAATAATAAAATTGCAAAGCCACCGAACTTCATGAGATTTTTTTCCCCTGAACCATGCCACAGTTCAGACTTAATTGAAAGTTAGCAACTTTCATTAATGTGCCTTGGCTTTTTTATTTTGCAAAGTTTTGATTCAGATATACCGAGCACTTTTGCAGAGCAAAAGTCCTTGAAACCTGCAACCACTGATTTGACCCTGTTCCACAGTTCTCTGCTGACTCTTTTCTTGTTTGTCATCACTAAGAATGTACAGTTTGTTCTCAAATGTCCTTGAAGAACTGGAGTATACTTAATGCCATTTAAATGGAGTTTGAAGCAATCCATTATCACACTTTGTACTACACAGAAACAGTAAACCATTCGGCCTTTCAAGAGCATTGAAAGAAGTAAGAGCATTGGGCTTCTACCCATAGCAAATACTCAAATGCAAACAGCATTACATTGTTTTGCAAAGGAATCAAACAATGCGTAATTTAGGCTTCCGGGTTCAGCGCCAGCGTCGATCGGCGGGGTTTCGTCTCGTCTCCGAGACGGCCCGTCTCTGCTAGGAGTGGGGAGGGCAGCGAGAGCAACGCTGCGCCCCTTAGAACCTCGGGAAGGGCGTCCCGAGGGCAATTTGCTCGGCACAGACCCAATCCGGACTCCCCAACTCTTCGGTTAGCTCTAATAAGAGCTCCGGAGCGAGGAGGGTAGAAGTCGCGGGGGCCATTTTGAGCGGCAACGTTATTCTAGCAGGGAGAAGCTTCAAGCCGAAGGCGGAGAGCGCTGGATTCTTCCGAAAATAAAACGATTGGAAAAGACTGTAAGTAACCTCACGATTTGGATTATAAAACAATTTGGTCTGGGAGAGAGGGGAGAAAAGAGGAAGCCACCCCCCCCCCACGGCAACAAAGAGACAGTAAATAGAAACCCGAAGCCATAAACAGAAGATTTGTAATTCAAAAGGATCCCTCAAAGGCATCAAAGAGAATATCCCCTTTGATGCAGGGTGAAAAGGGGAGAGAGACTGTGGTTTATGACTGCCCTGCAGCAATGAGGTAAAGCCTAAGAAAAACCTTTCTTTCCCTCGGGAGCCGGCAGCCTAGGCAATTCAGTGAGTTGATCAGGATTTATAAGTCAAATTTTACTTCACTTTGTGTTTCTGGACTTTGTGGAATTTCTTTTTTGGCTTAAGTGCTTGTGAAATGTGAGTTCGAACTTTATTGTTAACAAGACTTGAAGAATGCAGCCAGCTTGTTAAAATGGAGTCGAGAAAATAAACTGTGATCATATTCCACCCCACGTGATAAGTTTTGACCTTGGCAGGACTGAAATATGTCAACAAAAAAGTGTTCCCCTGAGTTCCAGCGGTCTGTTTTGACCTTAATGTGGGAAACAAGAATAGAGTTATGTCAAGAGGAGACACGACGACAGGAGTTACAGCAGAAATTTCAGGAGGTGATGGCGGAATATGATTTTCTAGGAGATGAAGCTTTTGACACTGAAAAAGAGCAATGTGAGAATGACAATGATGGGGAAGGAAAAGATGAAGATGAGGACTGTGATGATTCAACACAAAATGAAACACACCATGAAAAAAATGATGACTCTACTCTACAAAAAGTTGGATGGAGTGCCCTGCCTTTGAGGGGGGCACGATTGGTATTATTGGAACTCCAGAACGCCCACAGGGAAGAAGGAAAAAATATGCAGAGAAGAGAAGAAATTCAGGGGTCCTGTATGGTGACCTGGATGGCAAGAGACTGTAAACAGGGGGTGGGGTGAAGGGAAAGTGATGTTGTGATTATAAGGATGGATTAACAGGTTTATAACTGGTCTGCTGATTTTGGAATTTGCTGGATTGGGGGGGGTGGAGCCGGTAATCGGGGATGTAAGGTTAAATTGAGAATAGTTATAGTTTTAAAAGTGAATGGATTTTGGAAAATGTGAAAATATGGAGGCTTATAGAGGGAGAAAAAAAAATTAGGCACGGGAAGAGAAAATGGGAGTTTGAATTTTCAGTGATTTGAATATTAGATGAAAATGTTAACAATTGATTTATAAGTTGTATAAGATACAAAGGTGTATTTTTATAAAGTAAGAAACTGTTGCAGATGATAAAAAAGGGATGAAAACCGGGGAAGGGGGGGAGGGGAAGCCCATAAAATATGGTTTTTCAACTATGAATGCAAGAAAAATTTTTCTGTTTTGTATTGTTTTTTTCTTTTTCTTTTTTTTTCTTCGCCCTTTCTTTTTCCCCTTTTTTTCCTATATCTATTTTTCTCTTTTTTTGGTATAACAATAGATGGTTGGATGGATGTCCTCCTGCGTACTGCCCTGGTTTGCTGGAGCTCCCTGGTGGCAGGGGGGAGCTTTGGGGTCAGGGGAGGGGGAGGAGGACAGAAATCCAAGCATAAAATGGACCATTTCTGACTGTTCACAAACATGGGATACTTCTGTGGCAGGGGAGGACCCATGTGGGTGGGTAGGAAGGAGGTGGAAAAGGGGTTTAAGTATGTACCGTTTTTTTGTTTTTTTGTATTTTGTAAAATTAATAAAAAGTATGTTAAAAAAAAAAAAAAAACAATGCGTAATTTAGCAGCCCTCTAAATTTTGCTTTTGCAAATATAAACAATCAATTCATCGTCGAACACCTCCTCAGAATCCCAGAATGCAAATGCAGCCGACAGGTTCATATATTGCAATGTAACACTTAAGAAGTTTCATGAAGCAAAATGTTGAAATATGAGCTTGCTATAGGATTTTGAAGATACATACACACACATATACACCGGTCAGCAATATGTCAAAGATAACATACAAAAAATACAAAAGGCAGCAACATCCTACAGGCTGAAAGCTTAAAATGAGACAGCAAGAAAGAGTACGGAAAGCTTCACAGCGTGACGTGGTTTATTAGTGGCCTGAAAACAAAGGCGCAAAACAATTCTGTCCCTTGAGTGAGAAGCCCTATTATGAAGCCTTTCAACTCCCCAAAGAGTTGCCTTTTGACTCCCTCTCTGCTGTAGGACAAACAAGAAAAGGTAATTAGTATTAGATGATGTTAGACGTTATGTAGCTTGTGATGCTTGTCTAACGAGCTGTCCTGCCAAATTATTATTTTCATATTATCAAAGGAGACGAATACGCACACTCAAAGGCAAGCACATCTTGCTCTCTTCCTGAAAGGGGATTAAAAATTGTTTTCGTTTGTGAGGACAAAACTACATATTTTAAGTCAAATACAGGGTTCCTAGCTCCATGCTTGGGCAGCATTTGCAGGGAAGAAGTGGCAGCTGGGAGGGTTTGCTTAACTCTTATGTGGACTGATTCCTTAGCTGTGGTTCAAGTACCCAAATAATGAGTAAAGCAAAGTGTGTGGGAGAGGATGGAAAGCTATGTTGGTGTGATACTGAGCAAATGGTCATGACTCTGCGCCCACACACACAGTTCCACCTTCACCCTTTTCCTCTTTCCTCTTCTCAGTTGCCCCTTGCACACTGACCACCCTCATTTCCATGCCACTAACTCTCTACTATTCTGCAGCCCCCTTTGCACGTGTGCACACAGATGCTCACTCACATCCATTTTATTATATACATTACTGTACCTTTAAGATAAATTGGCTCATAAGGGCATGCCAGTCAGTTACCTTAGTTAGAGAAGGTTAGGCAGCCTAACTTCATATAAATCCAGAATTATGATGTGGCACTACAAATCCTTCAGTGGGGGCTGTGTGCTGACACTGTTAGATTTTTAGTATAAGAAAAATGTAAGGGGACCCCTGACCATTAGGTTTAGTCACGGACGACTCTGGGGTTGTGGCGCTCATCTCGCTTTACTGGTCGAGGGAGCCGGTGGACAGCTTCTGGGTCATGTGGCCAGCATGACTAAGCTGCTTCTGGCAAACCAGAGCAGCACACGGAAATGCCATTTACCTTCCTGCCAGAGGTTACCTTCCTACCTATTTATCTACTCGCACTTTGAAGTGCCTTTGAACTGCTAGGTTGGCAGGAGCAGGGACCGAGCAAAGGGAGCTCACCCCATCGCAGGGATTCAAACCGCCGACCTTCTGATTGGCAAGCCCTAGGCTCAGTGGTTTAGAACACAGTGCCACCCATGTCCCATAAGTAAAATGTATATATTTCATAGTCATGGATTCCCCACTGAGATTCTGGTTTTGATGAGCGCTAGTTGAAATGCAGTGTGTTTGTTCTCTTTCCCTAGTGTTCATTTGGCTTAAAACATGACAGCACTCACTCAGTGGGCTTTTACTGCACATAAACATGGGCATTATAAAAACACCATGCTTAAACATTAGCATAATGATAACAATAATCACACTGTTCATTCATCCAGCTCTTCTGCAATCTAATTCTGCGGACTTGTAAAGAGACCTTTGTAATTGCAAGATGGGCATTTGAAGAATCTTTCAAAACCCCACTGGTGACATTGCAATATCGCCCAGTGGTCTTGATCCTGCCAAAGTTCAAGACAACTGGTGGGAAGGGAAAAGTTCACCGTCAAATAAGCCTTTGCCAGGCAGCCCTAATATGATAATGAGAAAAAATGGTGTAGGATGCTGGTAGGCCCACCAGGTACAATTATGCTCCACATTAGTCTTGTTTTAATTCAGTCAGCTATGATTTCATAGCAGGACAATTTGAGGTTTGGGTGTTGAAGAGAGAGGCAGCTTGAACACTGGCGCTCCGTTGTGCTTGGTAAAGAATGTGACTCATGAGTGGGAGAAAACAGTGTAATGAGAGTAAGAGTTGTCCGTCCCCCACCCCTCAAGCACAGGCATAAAACAGATATTTCATTTATTATGAAACAAGAGCTAGATTAAGTGAATAACTTTCCGTGTATTTACATGGGCACAAAATGCCACTTGGGCCAGCAGCCCTGCCCCTCCTAATGTATTCTTTCTCCTGTGTTGCATGCCTACATATCCTGCTCCACACAAATGATTAATATCTTTCAAGACCTTTAATATGGAACACATGTTTTCTTATTTCCTTTATTAACATAGCTTAGCATCACATACTATGCGGTGCTGTATGCTTACTATAATATTAAATAGGCAGCTACCATTCTTTGCCAGTTCCCTATTCAAATTATGTTCCACACATTCAGAATTTCTCTCCAGTGTGTAAACAATTTAACATTTCATTTTATGGCAGATCATTCTCCGTAGGATATGGCATCATGCACTATGTTGATTCTGGAATATGTCTGTGTAACATACTGCCTATGTGATGTAATCTTGGCTCTGCAAAGGTCCCTTCAAATGAATTTGCCAGAAGGCAATCTCCCATATTGCAATCTTAGCAGCTGCCCAACTCAGGAATGGCCATTTAAAACTTATTAAAGTTACTCTGGCCAACAAGAAGAAAGAAACCAGGGAAGTTATTTTGGACTGTGACCATACAATGAAGAATAATTGCTTTCCACCACCCATGGAATAATGTATGCACACTCACCCTGCACACGCACGTGCACACACACAAAGACTTAAAGACATTCAGAAAAATATGGTGCTTTGCTGAAGGGAGGGGAGTACATCTTTTTGGAGACTTTGACTATAAGCTTCTGGAAATGATTACCTGTTTGTTCAATATATCTCTAGCAAAATAAAGCTGGTGGCCAAGGATCACAGATAAAACAGAAATCCTGTAACAAATACACTTTCTTGTTCCGCTTTCCCCCCTCACTCCCGCTTTTCTCATCTCGTTCTTTTCCTTGAAACCTGAACAATATATTAATACAATTAAAACAACAACAATGAAACAATCTAGATTTGACTGGGAGCTGTGAATTTCTATGTGCTGGAGGAGACTCCTGAGAGTCCCATGGACTGCAAGAAGATCAAACCTATCCATTCTGAAGGAAATCAGCCCTGAGTGCTCACTGGAAGGACAGATCCTGAAGCTGAGGCTCCAGTACTTTGGCCACCTCATGAGGAGAGAAGACTCCCTGGAAAAGACCCTGATGTTGGGAAAGATTAAGGGCACAAGGAGAAGGGGACGACAGAGGATGAGATGGTTGGACAGTGTTCTCAAAGCTACCAACATCAGTCTGACCAAACTGCAGGAGGCAGTGGAAGACAGGAGTGCCTGGTGTGCTCTGGTCCATGGGGTCACAAAGAGTCGGACACGACTAAACGACAACAACAAATGAGCCTTTTTCATTTGATACCTCAAATAGACGCAAAGGTGAGGATAACCAATATTCAAATACCATCTTGCTACTCCAGTACATTGAAGCTAATATTCAAAAGATTCTCTCACATACGTAAAATGTTGACAAGAAACCAAAGTGCTTTGCTGGACTACCAGTAAGCCATTAGGCAAACAGCACCTTATGCACAGAACACCTAAAGATATAATTCTGAGAGCTGCTTCAAAATTATGCTATGAGAAATATATTTGCCACTGTTTATATACATGGCAGGGAGCTGCAGCCAATACTATAAAATTCACAAGTTTTTAAACATGGGCTGCTTACGATATATTCATTTAAAATTGCAATATGTGAAGAACCTCTAATTTACAAAACAGGTCAAACAGATTACGTTACTCAATTTAAGATCTGTTAAATGTGAAAAAATTGCATTGTGATAAGAAGCCAGAATTGGCCAAGGTCACTGAAATAAAGCTCGCTCAGAAACTAGGCCAGTGTTTATTGCTTGACATATTCAGCTTTATGAAAAAAAATATAGCTCTGTTGACAGTATTTATTCTTGTAAACACATGGTACAAAAAGGCCAAGTCCTTAGAAATCCCCAGCGACAGCTTAAATTATATGAAATCTGGATTTTCAAGAGGTGGAATTAATTCTGATGTATTAACAGAGAACCCCTGTTTTGCTTCAGGTAGTAAAATAATCCTCCCTCCCCCTTCACTCTCCTCAAGATTCACTGCGGGATATTCAGTCACAGAACATGTGTGGAATTCTATTTCTAGTAATGTGCAGCTCTTTCAAAGAGTTCCAAACTTATTTTGGTTGAAAAATATAAATAAAAAAAGAGATCCCTTACACCTTTTTACTTCTAGAGGCATGTGTTAGGATCAAAATTGTCATGCACAGAATTCAACATGAATTGTGCAGGGGAGAGAGGGTTCTTCCAGACCCCACTCCCTATGACACCATAGATCAAGCATCACCACAGAACCTTGTTACAGGGTGGGAACCCAAGAGAGCAACACTCAGGGAGGTACTAGGTCAGGGATGGGCAAGCTGCAGCTGGGGGCCGCTTGTGACGCTTGGCTTAATTTCATGCAGCCTTTGGCTTAATTTATATTTAATAAAAATAAAACTGAGAGGGGCAGGGGGCTCGGGTGGGTAGCAAAGGTGATGTCTAAAGGTGCCATGTTGCCCACAGCAGTCATGCTGGAGACTCCCTTCTTATGGATAGGGAGATCCCGGAGAAAGAAAAAGAGATACCGTACGTGAAGGGGGAAAGCCAGATGAAGGAAGTGATAAGAAAAGGAAGGGGGAAAGCCCTTTGCCAGTTCAGATCTCTATACCTTCTTTGGCAGCCTGTTAAGTGGGGAGGAAAGTGGGGAGGGATAGTCGTACCTTGGATCCCAAATGCCTTGTGAGTCGAACGTTTTGGCTCCCGAACACTGCAAACCCGGAAGTGAGTGTTCCGGTTTCCAAATGATCTTTGGAACCCAAACGTCTGAGCTTCCTGCAGCCAATCGGAAGCCACACTTTGGTTTCTGAATGTTTTGGAAGTCAAATGGACTTCTGGAATGGATTCTGTTGGACTTCCAAGGTATGACTGTATAATGTATTTAGGGCTACACCAGTAAGATGAACAACAACTGGTTTTATTTATTAGTTTCTGTTATACAGTTTTCAGTCTGGCCTCGAGCCTGCTCAGTTCCAACTTTCCTCAAGCACCACCTTTTGCATGGGCGTACCCAGCGCGGGGCGGGGGGGCATCTGCCCCCCCAGAAGCAAAAAAGGGAGGGCACGACAGGCAGGGACGCTGCCAGCTGTGCTCTGCCTCAGGCTGCTCGGCTGAAGTGAAACAGCAGCAGCGGCAGCAAAGCTGCCTCCGTCGAGGGAAACCTGGATCTGGACCTGGGCTAACTTCAGCCCACGCTCCTTCAAGTCACAGTGAGCACAGCACAGAAAGTGCTGCCCCACAATGCTCTGCGGCACTTCATTTGCATGCAATCGGGTGGCTGGGGGTGGGGGGCGTGGCTGGCGTGCCCCCCCTAGTTTTGATCCTGGGTACGCCCATGACCTTTTGGCCACTAGGTACCAACCATATAAACCATATAGACGGCATTGCTCATCACTGGATTCACCTTCACCTGTAACTGGCACATGGACCATCAAGGCAAGGTAGTCTAGGGGCTGCCGCCAGAAGGAAAGACCACTAGAAACACTTTGCACGTGCACACTGTTCTTTTTGCAACACAGTCACGGGTTCCAATTATGAAAGTGACTAATGTATCTTCCAATGAAAATACAAGGATGAGAGTGGTGCACTGAACAAGGCTCTACCTCGGGAAGTTCGTCCAGGGGCTCTCTGAAACCTGCCCACAAAACTTTTTGTTCTGGTGCATGTAGCTGCTGTGGGATAAGCTACTTTGAGACCATTTGTTGTGGTGGAAAAGAGAATAAAACTTTCCTGAGGAATGCTTTGGTAGCCTGAACACATCCCACTGGACATAAACCATCCAGCACTGCAGTAAAACAACAAATCCTACACACACACACACACACACACACACACACACACACCACCCTGTGCCAAAATGGACAGTGCAGTGTGAGGAGAGAAATGGATACAATGGCTTTGTTAAGACTCAAGTTTCGATTCTCATGTTAACTTCAAAATGTTTTTAAAAGGTTACAAAACTAACTATGTGATAATGCCCCAGTAATCTATAGATGCAGCATACACAAAATAATCTGCTTGGTTTTATGCAGCTCTTATGTCAATGTGCAAGGTTCTTAAAAAAGAAACAGTAACCCCCACCCCCACCCCTCATTCAAAATAATCCAAACTCTGACTCAAACCTTTTGATCTTTGCACAATATTAGCTGCTGCTAAGAGTGATCCTGCTGAGGGGTTGAATTTTTTTTTTTTGAAGACTTACTTTAAAACACCACATGATGCAGACAAGAGGCTGTGCCTAAAATATGAAATGCTAACTTTCATTTATAAGACATGCTGTAGCATTTACGTAAATAAACCAGTGTTAGCTTATGTTTTTGATATTAGATACAATGCCCCTTAGAGAAGCCCTTGCTCAGCTCTTTTCTTTTGGCCTTGAGTAAATAAATCTACATTTCAACTCAAGAATATGCTGCCACGTAAGCAGTCGGAGAGTTAAGTCTTTGTTCCCAAATGTTTGCAAAGCTGGAAGTCCTGGTATTTCTTTCTTTTGGAAACTTGGTAACTGGAAAAGAGAAGGTGCAGATAAAAAGTAAATTCTACCACCTTTCAAGAAGCACATGCCATTATTTAATTTCGGGCCCGTTCCAGATGGCAGGAGTGCCACCCGGATCCAAGGCTTCGCTTGCAATACACATGAATGGTCTTTAAAAGTGATCTGCCAGCACAGCTGTCTGGCAGGGCTACGAAATGCTTTTATATAAACAAGGTTGAATCCACCAGCAATCTATCATGTGGAATGTGCCTGCTGGGGAGAAAAGAGAAAGAAAGTACAAGGCTAAGAAGTTGCAGAACAAGATCTTAGGAGAATGAAAACAAGCTTCAGATGAGGATATAAAGTTAAGCAATGACAGAGCGTCAAAAAAGAAGAAGAGAGAAATAAAAGGGATGCCAGGAATGGGGGAGGGGGAGTCAATACTTGGAGGCAAGTTCTGCCGAAAATTAAGAGACCTTAACCTCCAGACACTTAGGTTCACAGTGTCAGACTTTTTTCGAACATACTAAATGTGCTCGGGACCGGACCTAATGCCAGATCTTACTGGTTCTGGGAAAGCTATCACTCTATATAAATGGTCACAGCTGGGGTTCTGGCATGGCACATCCTCCTTTCCCAGAGGGGATATACATATAGAAGAAAGCAAACATGACATATAGCCAAGCACGGAACAGGCCTCTTGCCTTCCCCACTCCCAACAGAGCCCATGTATTCTCACGCACACATGTAATACAGTATACAGATAATTCTCTTTAGCTGGTAAATTGGCTAAATCAGTATGCCGCTATGTTCCAAATGACAGCAATTGAATTCGCAATGTACCAATTTGATTGTATGTGAATGGAAGCAAAAGAGAGAAACACATTAGGGACTGGCATTCTCCTTGCCATTGATACAATATGCATATTAAACTCCCTAAGGAGACACGGCCATATTCCTTAAGAGAAGCTCCTTTCTCAGCTGCCTCCTTGTCTGTTCAAATATTGGATTATTATTATTATTATTATTATTATTATTATTATTATTATTTGTCGTGTGGAGGGTTTGGAAGAACATCCAGAGAAGTGCTAGAATAACAAAAACAGCATTATCTTTCTTATTAATAGGTCCTGTTCTATTTTTGGAAGCAATATTCACTAGGAAAGCAAAGGCAACACTAAGCATTCATTCCTGCAGGCTCATTAGCTGCATTAAGTTACATGCACCTCTGATTAACTAGCCTAAGCAAAACTAAACATATCAAAAGTTTACAATTAATTCATAACAATGCTTCTGAACAGTTACCCAAAGCAATGGTCTCAACAACTCAATAAACCAATTCCAAAGGTAATTTGCACACATAGTTTATAAAGGCCCTGTAGCTCTTTTAAACATATGTTTCTTTGATTATAAACAGCTGATGTACTACAGTAGGTTCAATTTTTCCAGATAGGCTTCCAAAAAAAGGATTACATTCACAGCATAATAAGATGAACTAAGTCATAGTATAAGCTGGAAGCACAATGTCAATTTTACCACACTCTGTCAATCTAATTTTGAGAGTGCTAAACTCCTATTGTTTATAAATTCTGATGTTCTCTCCCTGTCTCCCAATCTGACCACCTTGGTTTAAAATTCATTTAAGAAATACAAGTTTTTCACATGCATACTGAAATTTGAAATATATTCTTAAAGGGTGCAATTCTACTCTCTGTTGCAGAAGGCACACAGTGATGGGGGGAAAAGAAGACTCTCCTTTCCTCCATGTGGGAACCACATACTATGGAATCCCATGACCCACATACAAAGTGGCAGCAGGAACGAGTACATTGAGCAAAGGAGCTGCAATGGTGAAGCCAGGCACCCAGCAACCTAAGCAGATGGTGTCCTCACCTGTCGCATAGCTACGGTAAAGATGCTACAGTTGCTGAATGGGAAGGGGTTGGAAAGAAGGAAGAGAAGGCCAATCCAATATACTCCCTCATTTGCTCTACTCTATGCAAAACAGAGACCAGGATTATAAACTTTTTTTTTAATCATTGAATTTTTATTATTTTCTTTTTTCCCCCACTTTTCAACTTTATACAAAGTATAATTAACATCTATACAACAAATGGCTTTGCCAAGCTCTGACTTCCCTCCACCCCCCCCCAAAAAAAGCAGGTAATTTTTTCTCCTCCACTCCCATATTTTCTAAATTTTACACAGCATCAAAGATGTAGGATTTATCTCAATCCCGCAAATGTTTTCATACCTTTATAATTTTCTTTTGCATATTCTACATATTTACTCCACTCTTTTCGAAATCTCACTTCGTCCTGGTCACGTATTCTGCAGGTCAGTTTGGACATTTCTATGTATTCTAGTAATTTCGTTTGCCACTCCATTATCGAAGGTATTTCATGTGATTTCCACTTTTGGGCGAGACCAGGATTATACTCTAAACCAGGGATCCCCAAACTAAGGCCCGGGGGCCAGATGCGGCCCAATCGCCTTCTAAAGCTGGCCCGCGGACGGTCCTGGAATCAGCATGGTTTTACATGAGTAGAATGTGTCCTTTTATTTAAAATGCATCTCTGGGTTATTTGTGGGGGCTGCCTGGTGTTTTTACATGAGTAGAATGTGTCCTTTTATTTAAATTGCATCTCTGGGTTATTTGTAGGGCATAGGAATTCGTTCATATTTTTCTTCAAAATATAGTCCGCCGCCCCCGCCCCCCAGGTCTCAGGGACAGCCCCCTGCTGAAAAAGTTTGCTGACCCCTGCTCTAAACCAATGCAGTAAGGAAAATACATGCAAGCCACTCAGGAAAACTAGAATCCAATCCCTCTTCACAGGGAAATCTGGAAATCGTAGCTCTGGGAGGGAAAGCACCCTTAACAAACTACAGCTCCCAGAATTCTTTGTGGAAAAGCCATGATGGCTTACAGTGGTCTTGTAGTGCTTTAAATGTGTGGTGTGAATGTGGCCATTTTAAGCAAAGGAGTGCTTAAAATGCGGAGATACTGGCCACAAGAAAAATACACTTCTCTTGGTCTCATTCTCAGGCCCACCTCACAAACACAAACACTCCCAGAAAGTAGACACAGCCAAGTGTGCTGAATAATTTCTCATAAATTCTAGACCTCCTTAGAATTGTTATTCTGCCCATCTAAAAAGAAAGAAATACCACACTCTCTCCCCCCCCTCTTTTGGTTTCGTAGACTGATATTTTTCTACACCAGCCTGCCTTCTCTCAACCACGAGCAATACAGCAAAGTAAATCAGTGAGTAAAGAGCCGTTGCATGGCTAATCCAATTTAATTAACTATGTGTCTCATAACATTTCCTTTTTTAAAAAGATATGATTTGCAATGTGTTCCTTGGAGAAAACCATGCCCCGGCCATGACCTGAGCTTTTCCTGTGGCAATGCCAGGAAGAGATACCCAAGTAAAGTAAAGTAAAGTAAAGTAAAAAGTAAAGTAAAGAGAGGGGTGCTTGTTTGTGTTCTGAAACTGTACTCCCCTGCAATCTTTAAAATAAAGATACTAAGATGAATTTTAATGGCAAATATAGGATTTAAGGTCTGATCCTATGCATATTTATTCAGATGTCGTACAGAATTTAGTGGGGCCTTCTTCCAAGTAAATATGCATAGGATTGCAGCCCCAGAGACTAAAAGTAACATATCACTTGAAGTAACTTATCTTGCAAATGTTGAACATAATCCAGTGGTACTAATGGAGTGTGCATGCAGAACTTTCCCTGTTCTATGAGGGGAGGAATACTCTGCATGTGGCATAGGAAACCCTGTTGCATGAATGAAGCATTTTTCTTCAAAGATGGAAATGGGAAGCAAGAGCTTTCATACAAAATTACACATGCCTAAGTCCCATTGCAAAAACAAAACAAAAGACAATATTCAGTTCTTAACTATATGCTTAATTGCACAGAGTGCAGAAGTTAAGTCCCATTGAATTAAATCTTTGTACTGCAATCTTGAATGCATTTGATAGGCACTATGCCCCTTGACGTGGGTGGCGCTGTGGTCTAAACCACTGAGCCTAGGGCTTGCCGATCAGATGGTCAGTGGTTCGAATCCCCGTGATGGGGTGAGCTCCCGTTGTTCGGTCCCTGCTCCTGCCAACCTAGCAGTTTGAAAGCACGTCAAAGTGCAAGTAGATAAATAGGTACTGCTCCGGCGGGAAGGTAAACGGAGTTTCCGTGCGCTGCTCTGGTTTCACCAGAAGCGGCTTAGTCATGTTGGCCACATGACCCAGAAGCTGTCTGCGGACAAACGCCGGCTCCCTCGGCCAGTAAAGCGAGATGAGCACCCCAACCCCAGAGTCGTCCGCGACTGGACTTAACTGTCAGGGGTCCTTTACCTTTTTATGCCCCTTGAACACAGTGGGGCTTACTTCTGAGCAATTATTATTATTATTATTATTATTATTATTATTATTATTATTATTATTTGTATACTGCCCTGTAGCCATAGATCTCAGGGCGGTTCACAACATAAAATAAAAGGAGGCTGCTGTAACAGTTCCAGGGCTGTGCTGCAGCCTTAAAAACAGATTCTGAAATGATAGCTTGGAAGCCTGGAGCAGATCCCAGCCTGCAGCCCTGAAAATATTACACTAACTTCCATTCAGTGTACTCCAGATGAGGAAAAAGACACATGGGAACAAGATTCCTGTCATTAAAAGTAAAGCACAAGAAAATAATTTTGGATCAAAAAACCAACAACACTGAACCTATGCATTTCAAGAAAGGGTTAACCAGCCAGCAGAGGCAGGAGAGTGTTCCCCCCCCCTCTTCCCTGAGTACTTCACTCCAGCTGGTAAGGAAAAGAAAAGGTATGCAGTGGCAGACAGTTTTTCTCTGCTGGGTGTTAGGCCCTGGTGGGGGGGGGGAGCAGGGTGCAGAGCTCCTGCCGGCCTGAAAATATGGGCACACCCTCACCCAAAATTAAAAGAGAAACAATAAGGGCCTTGGTATTGCCAGGTGGGGCAGGAGCCCCCAAAGAGCCCACATATCTGGCGCACTGATGGATCCCAGTGCTGCATTTCCACTTGGGAGATTTTCGCAGCCTATCAAGTTTACTCCTCCAGTTCTTTTGATGGGAGCAGCTCTGCACAGAACCAGCTCTCACAATGTTGGCAGGGAAATCGTTTTACTTTCCCTCCGTGGTTTCTCTAGCAGGCCAAACCTTTGCACTGCAAGGATCTGCAGGAGGAAAGGAAAGGTATGCTGCGGCTATGAAGTTAAAAGAAAAGAAGAAGTAGTCGTTTAAATCTAGCCATCCTTCCAAAAGGTGATAGGTGGGGGTGGGGGCTTGTCTTCAGAGAAGGAAAGCCAGATTACTAGTGTACAAGCCAGAAGAAAATACAGCAAAATTCCTATGA
This sequence comes from Zootoca vivipara, assembly GCF_965207765.1. Taxonomy (NCBI): domain Eukaryota; kingdom Metazoa; phylum Chordata; class Lepidosauria; order Squamata; family Lacertidae; genus Zootoca; species Zootoca vivipara. Next base: position 62,302,525 of record NC_142582.1, on the reverse strand, counting down.
AATAATGCCATTCAATGCTGTTGAACCTTAAGAGGCTATGCTGAACCCAAATTTCTCTGAACAGTAAGTAACAAAATATTTACAACTATCAGAAAGCTACTTTTCATGCTGAAACAGTTAATGTGGTTAATTCTGCTGTGTGAAGCAAAGGCAGCCAGGCTCAGCGCAAGTCCCATTTCTGTCTAGCTGTTAAGCATATGAGCATGTACTTTTTGGCTGTACATCAAGAACAGCTGCCTGAAATGTAACACAACACAAAATGTATCTAGTTACAATCTGGAAGAGGTAACGCAGGACGCACAATACAGATCTTTTCCTAGCAGCAAAATGAAAGTAGTGCCTGCCAATTTCAGACTTCACAACAGCTCTTTAAAAAAAAATAGTCACCAGCATCTTTCGGAGCAAGTTAAATTATCTGAGAAATTAAGCTCATTTTTAAAAGGTGTTCTTTTACAATAAAAATAAAAAATTATGAGGCAGAGGCACCTATCACTACATTCCAGAAAACAAGCAGCGGGAACACAAGATCCCACAATAATAGCATGAACCCCCCCACCCACTTCTTTCCTTATGCAAATCTCTGCACTAGTGAAACAAGACTCTGACTCTCCCTCAAGCTCTTTGGGCTTTGAATCTCCTGCCACTTGCCCAGCAGTTTGAGGATGATGAGAAACAGCATAAGAGGGCTCCTGCTTTATCCTGCCTTCTTCATACCACAGTGCAAATAAGTAAAACCCCTTCCTCCTCTTGAACCTGGGGAGGGGCAGTGAAAGGAACAGACAGAGAGGGCAAACAGTGACTGGCTAGGAAATCCAAACACGATTTGTGGACCACCACCACCCCTCTTGAGGGTATGCCCATACTGTGTGCCATGCTTGGTGCCAAGCTGTGAGAAAAATGTAGAATATAGTGTAAGAGTGGAGGCAATGCCAATCCTACTTGTGCAATTTTCTCCATGAACCACCCACTCCCCCGAAAAATAATAATCACATCAAGGATCTTCTATATACTTGAACATGGCTTCACTATTTGCAGAACAGGACCTCAACACTCCATGCCTTCTTAGCCTTCCTGTGAAGCAAAGCAGTGGGTGGGAAATTCTTTTTATTCTTGCCCCTTGGCTATTAATACTATGAAAAATGTCTGGCAAACAGAAAAGGAAGGAACGAGCTTCATGGAAAGGAATGGCCTTGGATAGTCCATGCACCTTCTCTCTCTCTCTCTCTCTCTCTCTCTCTCTCTCTCTCTCTCTCTCTCTCTCACACACACACACACACACACACACACACACACACACAAACACACCACCCAGTTGTATGACACAGCTCACCCAGTTGTATGACCTCATCTTCACTGCTGGAAGAACTCCCTGAAGACCCAACAATACATTACAATGCAATATCTGCAGTCTTTTTCTAAAGTAATTAAGGCCATGAGACCTACAGATGGAGACTGCTGGAAAGATTTAAGAGGCAGCTTGAAAGAGGGATCACTGCTTATGGCGCGTACACTGATCCTGCTCTTGACTTTGCTAAACAGGTTTGGCAAGGTTGGTTGGTTTGTTTTAAAGCAAACGCCTTAACTTGTTTCACTATAGGTGAAAACGGCACAAAAAGGTGTGTGTGAGAATATGTGTCTGTGCACTCCATGGGACGAGCAGCCTCTCAAACCACTTTCACCTTCCATAAAACTATTGCCTGCCTCCAGCCCAAGGTTGGAACTTTCAGCAGAAGGAAGAAAGGATGGGAGTACCTTGGACATTCAGCAGGGGCTATTTGCCTCCTCCCAGCACAGACAGCCCCCATTTAATGCTAACAAATCCAACTTATGGAAAGTGGCCTCACATGCTCGATTTTCCACCACAAAGTGGAATACTCAGCCACACCTGCCAAATCTGTCCAGATGGATGCATAAAGTGCTTCCACAGGACAATAGCACTGTTATAGCTCGATCCTTTCAGCTATTGATAATAAAAACATGAACAAAATAGCTTGACTGATAGCCCTCAGGGTAAAAAGCTGCTTGCGGGACCCATGAACAAACTGTACACTGTACAAACAAAAGCCCATTAACTATAGTGACCACATGTCAGACAGGCATGTGCCTGAAACAAAAATATGTCATTAACAGTGTGGTATAATGTTCCAAAACTAACATTCTAAAATCAGCCAGTATCAGTCAAATCCCTCAATCAGGTTGTTATCACTGAATGTGTATATCAAGTTGGTCAGAGTGGACTCAATGACAAAGGATATGGGGATGCTATGGGGTACCAACCAGCATTCTTTCTGCCTCCGTTGCCTCTAATGTGCCCCCTCCCAGCACAGCACACAGAATCATGTAATTGCAGAGCTGAAAGGGACCACAATGGTCATCTGGTCCAACCCCCTGCAAAGCAGGAATCTTTTGCACAGCATGGGGCTTTAACGGGTTAAACCACTGAGTCTAGGGCTTGCTGATCAGAAGGTCAGCGGTTCAAATCCCTGTGACGGGGTGAGCTCCCGTTGCTCGGTCCCAGCTCCTGCCAACCTAGCAGTTCGAAAGCACGTCAAAATGCAAGTAGATAAATAGGAACCGCTACAGCGGGAAAGTAAACAGCATTTCCGTGTGCTGCTCTGGTTCGCCAGAAGTGGCTTTGTCATGCTGGCCACATGACCTGGAAGCTATACACCAGCTCCCTCGGCCAATAATGTGAGATGAGCGTGCAACCCCAGAGTCGGTCACGACTGGACCTAATGGTCAGGGGTCCCTTTACCTTTACCTTACGAAATTAAGAGTTCCATGCTCTACTGACTGAACTATCCTTATCTACAGTTTCCTTTCACTAGTCTTAGCTCCTTATCCTCCACCCATCTGAGCTTCAAAGAAAACACAATAGTGGTGGACCCATCCTGGGTGTGGAGATCACTATTTGCATTCACCACTTACTCTTCAAAGTCTCGTCTTGACTATTTTCTCTCTCCCAACCAAGCTTCTGGAATCAAGAGTTGATGAGAAAAGTGCTCCGGGGAACAGAGTAAAAGGCAGAAAGCTGCTGATGGAGAAGCAACTATCACTCGCCACCTGTTCACTTCCACCCTACAAAAAGGGGACACTATCCCACTTTATACATGATTGGGGCAGTTCTGGGCTTAAATAAACAGTTTTGCTACCACCACTTGTAGTTGCTGTAGGACTTACTGCGTGGACTTGACAGACGTAGGTCAAGTGACATTAATTACTGTGGCTTTATGCCAGTTTATTTGAAAGCGTATGTGAGTTCATCATTTGTTGTGTTAACACTGAGCTGAACATACAACATTCCCCAGCTGGATTAATCTCTGGAAAGTAATGCAGACTCCTCCAAGTAAACAACAAGAGTAAAGTTGTTCAGATGACACTAGTATCTGGCAGCTTGTAAAAAAGAATATGACAAAAGAAACCCATTTGCGGTAGGGCTGAGATTAAGTGATCCATCATTAAAGACACATTAAACTGCATATTTTAATCCAACTCTAACTAGAACTATCCCTTGTGAAAGGGTGTTGAATGCTGACGGAACTTAGATGTCCCCATGGTGCCACATAAGCTTGGGTGTGCTGTGTGCATAGAGGGGTACCTGGAGGCTCAGAGGTTCAATGCGCAGGGTGCCTCTTGGAGTGAGCCTGATTTGTACTACTATGCAGACCACAACAGGTGCAGAGGAGGCATCTGTGTCCTGACTTGTGCTAGTTTTGATTCAAGGCAGCTGATTAACTATATGTTATATTAGTTATCCATAACAGCATACCGTGCTTGAATTTTAAAAGTTAAATTGGTATTGCGCTGCTTTGATATTGTACTGCTAATGTACCGTACGTGTAGTTTAAATGGTTGAAATACTTTGGGAGTATTAACTGGTGCCCTCCAGATTTTGGAGATTTGGACTCCCATCTTCCCTGACCACCAGCCATGCTGGCTGGGGCTGATGGGAGTTGTAGTCCGTCAACATCTGGAGGATACCATGTTGGCTACCCGTCAGGTTCAGGGTAACTCATCAGTTTATAGGGGTTCTGAAAGCTTTAGCATTAAAAGGGGTTTTTTTTTTTTACAAAACTGCTTTTAAAATCTCCCTTACATGTTTAAAATTATTAAATATTTTAGCCCCCTTTAATACTATGGTCAGTTACAGAGCAGAAACTTTTTCACTTTACAGTATTCTCCAACCCAGATGTTTTCCTCTTCATGAAAAGAAAAGTTCCCTGAAATCATAATCATATAACCGTAGCCATATGTTATGATGGTATGTAGGCAGACTTGGAAATCCATGGAAGAATAAGGAATAGCACCAAAGCAATACAGTACTTTAAAACAACAACTGAGGCAGCACTTACTACTAAAAGTCTCTAGTAAAGGGTGCTGTAAGCACTCTTTTTAAAAGGGGGACACTATGGGTAGAACTCGACATGCTTTTATATTGTGTTTTTATGTTGTGAACTGCCCTGAGATCTGTGGCTGAAGGGCGGTATACAAATTTGATGAATGAATAAACCAGCACTGCTCTGTCTGTACGAGCATTTCAACTTCCATGTGGAATGATCCACTTTCTCCTCCACCCATGCTCTGCTCTCTTGACCCCCTCCAAGCCAAATTTAGGAAGAGCAGAGTATGAGAGCAGAGGGGGAAGCCCTGGTATGCAAACCCTTCGCTAGAGCTTCTTCTGACAGGGCTCCTTAGGCGAAGTCCACTCTATCCTTTTACTTGAACCCGTAACCCTCCTTTTCCAGGTAAAGATGGTAGAGTTCTGGAGTTGGAATTCTGCAGACAAATTTGCATGCCCATGCTGGGGCACCAGATTTCCATCACCTTTTCAGTTCCCAAATAACATCTACTCCAAATAGGAAGATCTAGCCAGCATGCCATAGTTTGGTTCAACGTGACAAGTGAACAGAGACTATGTAAGCTATAGTGTATTACTTCTGTTCTCCATTAGTCACCTTGAATCACAAAATGTTCAAGCAGTTCTGAAAGTAGAAACACACTAATCAAAGTTCAGAAGGAAACTGACTGCCCAGTGCTGAAGTGGCTTGGCATAAGCAGACAAGGCTAACAGGAGAGAAAACTTTGCAGAGAAGGAAAAGTTAAGAAGGCAGTTCCTCAGCCAACTCTTCAGCAGTTCTCACAAAACCATAAACAATCCTCCCAGCCCATGTCTAGCTGACAGATTTCTGCAGTACATCATTTCAGAGGGCAGGCATCTTCCTTTGAAAAGCTAAAGAAATGGCTATGAAATTTGGAGAACGCTACTATATATAAAAGTACTCATGCTCCTTGATCTTGTACTTTAAAAGCAATATTCTCCTTCCACTAAAGAAAGGAGAGCTTGGAAATATGCAGGACTATTAAACCTTTTTGCTAACTGCAAGCAAGTGGTAATGAGTGCAGTGACTCACTAACAACATGTTTCAACATGTTTTTAGCCCTTGCAGACTTGCACTTTCCCCCGGAACAAATATTTCCTCTTCACTCTAATTTCAATCTCTTTCTGATTTTCCCCTCCAGAAACATTATTGTCATTAAGCATGAGTGCTTGCTCGTTTTCAGAAAACCGAAACAGCTAAGCTGAATATATCAATTCTACTAAAAGCTTTTCACAAATTCCTCAGAATATATATTTTTTTTAATGCAGGGGAGGACAGAGGTTCAGCCAGAGATACATTTCAGGATGTAGAGTGTAACCTTTTTTATAAAGTTAATTCTGGAAGACAAAGCTTTTCATTTTTTAATGAGACATTATTTACAATGCAGTGGAGAGCCAAGGGTAATAAAAGGGACCCAGTGCAACCTTCAAGGTTATCCACAGCTGCTGAGAAGCTTCTAATTATGATGAGCTGTTTCAGCCAGCGCTTGGATTCAAGACAAAAAGAAAATTGTACCATGTTCTCTCATTCACCCTTGAGGTTATACTATTACCAAAAGATTCCCTCTTTCCAACACCAAAGTCACCCTGCTCCTTTTGTGTGTGTCAGGGAGATAGAACAATTTGCAGAAAACCACATTCAGTGGTGCATTCAGACTAAATGCACATTCAGTCCTGTAACAGCCATAAAACGTAAAACAGAGATGTTTTCTCAGAGTCCAGAGTACGCTCTATTCCTGTTGAGGCTAATGGTGAAACTTCCATCAGAATAAAAAAAATTCCTTCCAGCAGCACCTTAAAGACCAACTAAGTTTTTATTTTGGTATGAGCTTTCGTGTGCATGCACACTTCTTCTTTCTATCAGAAGAAAAGAGCAGGCTAGCTTTGACTTTTGAAACCTCCAAAACTCATAGGAGAAAGGCGACTGTGGTGCTGGAGATTGTACTGGGCCCAAATGTAAGGTTCTATGTAGACTTAGGCAGGAATAACAAGTTGCATAAATATAAGTTGGGGGACATCTGGCTTGCCAGTAGTACATGTGGAAAGGATCTAGGGGTCTTAGAAGACCACCAGCTTAACACAATGCAACAGTACTAGTTACAGGTAGGCAGCCGTGTTGGTCTGACACAGTCAAAATAAAAATAAAAAATCCTTCCAGTAGCACCTTAGAGACCAACTAAGTTTGTCATAGGTATGAGCTTTCGTGTGCATGCACACTTCTTCAGATACAATGCAACAGTGTGATGCAGCAGCAAAAAAACCAAAACAAACAAACAAACAAACAAAAAACATCCAGATGCTATTCTAGGCTGTATCAACAAAAGTCTATTGTCCAGATCAAGGGAAGTAATAGTACCACTCTATTCTGCCTTGGTCAGTCCACACCTGGAGTACTGTGTCCAGTTCTAGGCACCACAAGGATATTGACAAGCAGGAACATGTGCAGAGTAAAAAAAAGAGAGAGTATTATTGCTTTATTTTTACTTCTCTCCAAATTCACAACATATTCCCCAAAGTTACATTAGAATGTATTCGCTGAGGGTGACAGAGATACAACCCCCTTCTCCTGCAAATCCTCCAGTTGGGGCTCTGTGTACAGAAAATGAAGGTCAATGGGTTGAATCCAGACTAGGTTAGTTGCCCACAGAAATCAACAGGATTTAAGTGGTGGCTAATTCCCATCTGAGATTAGACAGGCACTTTCCTAGCTAAACTTCAGGCACTTAAATATCATACTTTTCTGTGTACAAGACTAGGTTTTTTATTAAAAAAATATGTTCAAAATTGTGGGTCGTCTTATACACGGATACAATTTCTCCCCATTTTCTCAATTTGGAGTCCCCCAAAATAGGGGTGTCTTATACACTGGGGCGTGTTACACATGGAAAAATACGGCATGTACTTTCTCATTTTAAGGTTTGATTGTGACTTTCTATTTGTATGATTTATTCCCTATGTACATCATTTGGAAACGGTAATGATTAAGTGGTATATAAATGACTTAAATGACATGAAATAATTAGAAAGAATAAAAGCTTGCCCGGCTGATTTCAGTGGGAACTAATTTCAGGTTTTTTAGTCTGGATTCCACCCAGTGGTTCTACTTGCTCCAATTCAATAGTGACCTGCATGTAGTGGGACAGAGCAAACCATTCTAAATTACAAACCACAGTGCTTAATAACAACCAAGAAAGGTAATTCTTCTTCTTCTTTGGCAATCACTCGTAGCCAAGTAAGATTGTCTTTCATAAACACAGTTTTACAGCTCCCTCTCTGCCAAATGAATGACAGTACTTTTGCACTTTATCTAAGAAACCCAGTGATCAGGCTCACCATTGGCCGTAAGCAGGGTGAGCACTTATATTATTTATGTTCCAGAACATGGCTTTAAATGTCTTAACATAAATACAACATAGCTTGTGTATTTTAATGTTTGGCTTTTGTTCTTGGTTGTTCAAATTGCTACCTAGGCAGCAATTCCATTTCTAAACACCTGGACCATCTTATTGCTTGAAGAACAAATGTATATTGGAAGAAATACTATTAGATATGAATAAAAGTTGCACAGACCAGCTGATTTCCAACTGTTGATGCCCAGCAATATTTAGAGTACAAGAAGTACAGGACGGTGGTAAAGGTAAAGGGACTCCTGATTATTAGGTCCAGTCGTGACCGACTCTGGGGTTGTGGTGCTCATCTCGCATTATTGGCCGAGGGAGCCGGCATACAGCTTCCAGGTCATGTGGCTAGCATGACACAGCCACTTCTGGCGAACCAGAGCAGCACACGGAAACGCCGTTTACCTTCCCTATTTATCTACTTGCACTTTGACGTGCTTTCGAACTGCTAGGTTGGCAGGAGCTAGGACCGAGCAACAGGAGCTCACCCCGTCGCGGGGATTCAAACCGCCGACCTTCTGATCAGCAAGCCCTAGGCTCAGTGGTTTAACCCACAACGCCACCTGAGCTGCAGCCAAAGTTGGTCTGCAGAGCAAAGCACAGCCAGTGTTGTTTAACCTCATGTATGGAAAGCATAATCCCCAAGCAGTTCGGAGAAGCATGTGGATTCACCCAATGCACTTTCTGGATCATGGCCAGGCCTATTCACGACCAAAGCTCTTAAAAAGTGAGTTGCAATCACACAGGGATTGCTGAAAAAGAGGAAGAGATGAAGTATTGTGTGGACAGGGAGTGTGTTGAAAATGAGCTGGGGTGGAGAAAAACGGATAGGAAGAAATAGTTTAGGGAGCCCAGGAGGTTTGGGGGAGGGTGTGTGTGGAAGTTTAGAAAGAGGGCAAAAGTTCATAAACCTTTACAAGTGGTATTGTAGACCATTCCTATTATTACAGGCTAAACATAAAGGTGAGGTGTTTGGCAAAACTTACAGATGCTGTCTAGACATAACTGGATGAAATTAAGGAACCGGGGGGGGGGGGGAAACCAGGTTAAATAATAGACACAATATCTCAAGTGAGATAAACATTGACAATAACGCTGGGTGACCCAAGAGGAATTTTACCATTTCCTTAGTTACCATTCCTACTAATCTACTAAAAGTTACAGTAATAAACATTTAAGTGCTGAATTTTGCCCAGTATTTATTGGTTGCAAAATGAACTTTTACAAAAATTAACAGTGACCCACTCAACATACTTGTAATGCACAATTCCTTTCAACATACATTTTAAAAAAACCTTAAGGCATAGATCTTTGTCAGAGGCTACAAGACCAGACTCCATTATGGAACAAATAGCTGACTTCAAATATTAATTGTCAACAGGAAGATGTCAACACAAGCTTGGACAGTTATCAACAGCAATTTTTACGAGTTCAGCATTCTTTGATGAATTTTGATAATTTTTTTATCATCACACCACATTAAAATGAATGAATGAATGAATGTGTATTTGCTTTCCATTCTATAGCCTTGTAATAGAATGTCAATTCTCACCCTTAGGAATATATGCAAATAATCTTTCCCAACGACTTAAATGTGATTTTTCATGCAAGAGAGATTTTACTAAAATGAATATTTGTGAAAAACCACCATTTGTTAGTTTAGCTGTAACACATTTTTAATGGTTTACTTAGAAGAGCGTAGGGTGTGATACATTTTATGGCCAGGACAAAGAGCTACATAAAATCAATTTATGCCCCACAACCTATGAAATGAGATTTATTAAAATGTCAGTTTCCCAGGAAAGGGGGGGGGGGGGAAATGAAGACAACCAAATTAGGGATAGAGCTGCACCTTTTGAAATCTGCAGCTTTTGCCTTCTTTTGACTCTGAGGACAAAATCTTAAAAGAGTGCTGATGCAATGAATAAAGGAAAACATGGGCACTAAAATGTGAAAATAATGAAGGATTACGCTTATACACACACCCTTACTTTGGTAAAGAATGGAAAACCAAAATTATTTTGGTTCCACCAAAGTGACTCCACCAACAGCAATAAAATATTCTAGCAGGCATTCGAAATAGGAGAGTTAACACACGACAAAAAAATGTCCAAGCTCCTATTTTGACTAAGTAAATTAAAAGGTGCCACTTCGGAAAATCACACAAATAAGACATCTATGCTGGATGGGGTTTTTTTTGTTTGTGGGGGGGGGGGTTAAAAGCAAAACAAAAGCTCCTCTTCAATTAAAAGTATGAGAGAAGAAATCTGGATTTTGTTTCCAAACAAAAAACAACAACCCAGTTTGGTAGGTCTGAAGCTGCTGTTCGCAATTTTTAGAAAACCACAGCACAGTTTGTCATCACTATTTGACCCTATTTCTAACTCTCCAACGACTGTAATAAGCCAACTAGTAATGAATCTAGTAGCAAAACTGCCCAGAGAAAGCTTTTGTAACCTCACAGCTTTTATCAAGAGATTTTCTTCCCACTTTCACTAACATCTGTTTCATCATGTTAACCAAAAAGGGGGTGGGAAGAAAAAAAATGAAGAGGAAAGTCAAAATACCTGTTATTCAGATAGGCCTGGAAAGGGTTAAAAATTACCCCAAATACCAAAAGCCCATACACAGCATTTCTTTGAAAAACCACTTGCAAAAGGAAAGTGAATAGACACTGGGCATTTGATTGAAACATCCTTAAAAGTTCACAAAATAAGTATCTTACACTGTATAATTGTACTGATGCCTTTATAAGATTGGGGTTGATGTAGATATCTGTCATAAAGTTAACGTCTGTCTTCTATTTTTTATTTGGTATGTTGTCAACTGTAAACTATTTTCTGCCACAACTTCTGTACACAAGTGTGTGTCTAAAGTTATTTTCCACAGTGCCTCTTTTTTATGTATGCTTATTTATTTGGATCCAAACTAACTTTGGATTAAGTTTTCACATTGATTTCAATGGTACTTAAGTTGTGACTCCCATCAGCTATAAACTCTACTTAGTAGGGTTAAGTACAGTACATAAGAATTTACATAAAAGATGCTAAGTTGCCTGCACATGCATCTATTGAGCAATAGAAAAAAAATATTTACTGTATTGGCTTCTATACATATTTTCATATAGCAGATCTCTAAAGGATGCAACTGAAATACGACTTTCTTCTTAAAATGCATATTTTTGAATTGCTGTTTTATATAAAGTTCCTCTGATAAGTCTGGGAAGAGATGGGAGTAGGGATTATAAACAGAGCTTGATGTGAAGGTGTCTGTAAACGAAAAGTAAAGTGAGCAAAACTGAAGTGGGAGGTGATAATTCCCAGTCTTATAACACAAAGCAGTGGGGAGATCAAAGGGAAAGAATAGTTGGCCTGAAGCAGCACTGACTCATAGGTTAATTGAGGTCCAAACTCTTTTTCTTGCTCAGGAAAAAAAAACACACCTTCCCTGAAAATGCGTGAACCTTCGTTTCCACTAAGTAAAGGTCTCTTTCTGGCGCTGTTAGATTTAATAAAAAGCTTTTGATCAGTAGTGCAAGAATGAAGAAATATTACGTACTGAGCCTAGGTATATTTGTAATTAAATGGACTGTTAACAAGAAGAATAGTACACATGAATCCAGGATTTCAAAAAGTTACCAGTGTTAGGAATAGACATAACTCATCCATCGAAAACATTACGTTTCAGGAAAAAGCATGCAACTTGAATGTTGATTCTAATGTATCAATCACACATGTATATCTTTCACTGTGTGAATTCCCACTTCTGAAAAGAGAGGACCAATCAGCACTTCCCTGTATTTGTACAGGAGGGAAATGCGAACTTAAACTAAATACCAGCTAGGCATTAATTCTTACCCAGATGCACACTCTGAATAGAAACTTTGCCACATAGCATGTGGTCCTATGTTCAATTAGGACAGCAACCTTCAATGAATCTCTGAAGCCCCCTCTGTCTTCAAAGGACAGTGAAGTTATGTTGCTGGCCGTCCTCCTGTATGCTGCAATCCCAACCAAGCAGGATTCCAATTCCTATAGAGGTTTACATACATCAGTTTCCCAGTTGCAGATGTCCATACTCAATGTGTGGAAGTGAGGGGGCTGGGCAGCATGGCCACGTTGTCTCTTCAATACATGGGCCCCAGTTCACCTGCATAATGTGTGAAGAGGGGTTGAAAATGTACTTGAAAGTCAGAGGCTCTCATTTCAATAGCCATCATTTTTAAGCGAATTCATTTCGAGGTGGAAAGCCATTAGCACTCTTGTTAAGGAATAAATCCCAATGAGCTTCATAAAAAAAAAAAAACTCCTGTAAAGCTTTCACTTTTGTAAGGAACCTTTCTTCAACTTCCCCCAGCTCCCCTCTCCACACTTGCTCCCCTGCCAGATGTTTCTGTATTATGACTTCCATCGATCCCCATCAAGCGCAGCCAGAAATTAATGCGAATTATAGTTCAGCAACATCTGGAGGACCTCAAGTTAGCCACTCCTGCCTGAGACCTTTCCTGAGTTTCTCCAACCCTCAGAAGAGGGCTTTGGGAAAAGAAGGGGGGGCAGTGGGTATAACCCACTAGGTTAAAAAAAAAGTAGGTTATTGCAAGTTACCCATTTGGATGTTACAAATATTGAGCCACAGGAAAAAAATACAAGTGTATGTTATAAAATGAAACTGCACATATTACTGTGAACACCTGTGTGTTTCTACTGATGACAGCTGCTATAACTGAATTCTTAATGCCTGCTGCTAGGCATTTTACAAACCAGTGCATCTTCTTTAAACTGCTGTTCAAACACTGGGTGAAAGAGGATCTGCTTATTAGGACTGAACATGTGTCTGCATGCACTCAGACAGCAGGCACATATGGAACATCAACAGTATAAAGAGCAAAAAACCTTAATAGTATTTTGGGGTGGGAATGGGGGTGTAAATACACTGTAGGATTACATCCGCGGGCTCACAGGTCTGAATGCTAACAACAGTTCCTTGACAAGATATACCTATCAAGAACTTTTTATATGAATTGAAAATATTTCTCCAACTATTCAGTGTAGAACATGTCTCTTTTTTATGGTGCACATGCTCCCTGGTGTAGATATGTAGCACTGGCACCGTTCAGAAAGACACAGATCATTAGTTAGAGCTGACAGTGAAAGGAAATAAGAGCATGGAAGAAAAGGTTTCAACTGCTCCTCGTAATACCTACTAATTCCAAAATGGAAAGCCAAAGATTAGAAGCAGAATAGAATCCAGTCTGCTTATTCTGTGCAAAGGAGAGTCAAAGTGCCAAAAGCACAGCAGCAATTATGGAGAATAAATCAGCTTAAAAACAGAGTTTAGCAAATGTACCGGAAAAAAGAACAGAGCCCAGTGTAACAAATTAGCACAGGATATCAGCACAATCCACTAGGAGCTTCTTCAGCACAAACCTCACTAAAATGACTGGGAGCTGTCCAAGTGTTTGGCAGTGGTTTTCTGTAGCCCCCATTAATTCAACCGAGCTTCTACATGATGCGTTTGTGGTGGATTATGCCCTTCTTGAATTTATTCACTGTACCAATTATATTACATTAGTTTGTAGCAAATGTAAGTTCTACTCAAACTAGACCCATCAAAGTTTATGAATATGACCAACTTTGGTTAATGAATTCCAGTGGGTCTACTCTGAGCACACCTTACAGTAGCTGAATACAACCCATTACTTTATAGACTATATACATATATCTATATACATATATACATGCACAAGCCTGGAAACGTTGTCCCCCCCTCCCTCATTTTCAGTTTCATTGCCTTTACTTCATATTCTTTCTTATGGAGAATCTATGTGCAAAAATCCTACACATTGGAGATGAAATTGGTCTCTGTCCAGCTCTGATCCCTCCTGGGGATGCTGAACTAGAAAATACAACTAAGGCTGCAAGCCTCTAACACTTACCTTAGAGTAAGCTCTACAGAAGTCAGCAGGGCTTACTTCTATGGAAGCATGTATAGGACTGCATTGCAAATCCTTAGGTAGAAATTAGTCCTTAGGGAGAAAGTGCACTCCACATTATTATTAAAGCAGAGATGTAGCAGCAAGATCCCAGCTGCAATCCCATCTGTTTTCTACATATGAATTTTGATCCTAGTTTGGCAAGCTTAAACTGTATGCTAAATCAAATATATGCTAATGTTGTTTACTAAATCTGAACAAATTTATTATTTGGGAAATTATTTCCAAAGACATTGGTGCACTTGCTTATTTTAATATTGTCCATCTTCTCTCAATGAATTAGAAAAGTATTTTCAGGCTGCAATATTTTTTTTAAAAAAAAACCACCATGAGGGTTTGGCAAGACTACCAATAATACATGCCAGTACTAAGGCTTATTTATTCCCTTGCCGTTTATTATTCTGGAGACTAAGAGTAGCCAAGAGTCTTTTCAATTGCACTTCTATAACATGACAAGAGCAAGAAATTGCACTATAGATGCCCTAGGCCAACAATGGTCCCAAGGTGCCATATGAGGAATGAAAGCAGTGGAATTTAATTGTGTGCATCTATCTGTTGCCTCTATAAAAACCAACTGTTAGTTTTCAGGAAACTTTCAAGAGACCACCTTAAATTATTTTTTAAGAATTGGCCGGGGGGGGGGCGGGGGGGAGAGATATGATATTCATATCTAAGCACTCTAGCAAGGTCTCTCCATGCATGGAAGTGGGACTTTCCTGCTGCTGGCTATGACAAAAGAAAGAATCTCCCTACCCATGTAGCCTCGATCGCCATACTACTACAGCCATCATATGGAAGTTGAAGTCAATGAGTTTGCATGTGCAAAGTGTTTACTGTTCAGGGCATGGAGGACTATTCATGAGACCAAGCTACCACATGAAGGCTACTCTGCATGGCAATCCACTATTGTGCAGCAATTTGACGCACAAAACATCTGGTTTTCACTATGTTTCTTGCAGTTTGCTCTGGTGTGGCGAAAAAATCAGATGTTCCACATGTTGCACAGATACACAAAAATAGCCTGACATGTTCCATTTTAAGAATTTAAAGCAAATTATCACTCAGCCACTTGGTTTTGTGAACTGGTCTTAAGACTCTTAAATATACGTATTGAAAGTTATGTTACTCTGTGTGTGGGCAGGCTAACATCTTCTTAGTGGGTTTAAGCAGGCGGTTTAATTCTTTTTTTAGTTTCTCTTTTCAACTTTGTGTCAATATTAATCTGTTTTAAACTACGCTGTTTAAATCCGTCTCAAGGTTTTGAATGGGCGATACTGAAACTTCAATACAGTTTGATCTGAAAACAAAACAAAACTCTATGATGTGAATTCTACAGTATCCAATCCTATAACACAGGGGTAGTCAGTGTGGTGTTCACCAGATGCTGTTGGATGATAACTTGCGTCATCCCTTCCTCTGGCCTTGATGCCTGGGGCTGATGGGAGCTGGAGTCCAACAACATCTGGGGCGCCATGTTGGCTACACCTAAAAGAGCATGTCAACACTTCCTTAGCAAGGCAGAGAAGTGATGCAACACTCAGACTGTAGTACAAAGGACTCTAAGACTTTCAAAGAGTTATACTCATTAAGCATATCCAGTGATTATCTTTCTAATTTGCCTGCTGGTGGAAGGAATTCCTTACCTTTCAAAAAAATGTGCAAACTCACATTCCACTTTACTACAAGTCTCATTCAAGCAAATCTGATACGGTACTTTCTAACTCTTCTAGAATAAAAAGTGACTTTCTTCCATCTTTGCTGGGGATGCCCACTAGCTGCTTTATTCTGGAATGAAATTCATCGAGAGATATCAAAAAGATATTAAAACACATGTGGACAGATACTATGAAGACATTTCACCAAAAGGAACTTTTAACATGGATGCTGGCAGCTGCCAGGATCTCCACAGCACTTGTGGGGAAATAGGTTTTTTAAAAATATATATATATATATCTGACTATCCTTACAATATAAAAATCTCTGGAATTCAGTTATCGAGGAAAAAATAAGAATAAGTTATGGGTCTCTAAGGGACAAGAAGGCTGCAATTTCTATTCAATATGGTGGCATTTCACTTCACTACCCATTCTGGTTTTGCACAAAATTTGAAACGAGCAGAGCAAGAAACACTTGGATCCTAGAACACAGTGCTAGAGGCTCTGCATCAGGTCAAATATGCTGAGCCCCATCAGACATTTAATGAATGTCTGTTGCAATTAGCAATGAAGTGGTGTTCTTCTAGGATTTCAAAAGTGGTTTTCTTTACATTACTGCGTCCTTTTGCTATAGTTTAAAAAGTACGATGCTGGGTTTCCTTAGCAGTAAAAACTGCACTGATTTGCAGCAGTTCGTGACTGCAAGGATTAAGCTCTAACTCTTATTAATACAGCTATTTGTCTGCTGTTGTGTAAACTGTAAATCTGGCACATGATGGATGGCCCTTCCCCAAGTGCTCATTGTGCCTTGGTCTTTTATCAATTATACATGCACATGCGGAGAAAGGAAGCTACATTTTTAAAAACTGCATTTTACAAAAAAAGAAGAAGTTGTGAAGTCTGTTGTTTTGAGTCTTGAAATTAAACCATCTTTAAAACTGACTGACAAATATCTCATAATCTCAACAATCTTGTGAGACAATTCTAGTCAAAGCTAGTCTAGTCAGGTATCCATCTTGCTCTCAGAAACTACTGTTCAAGGAACCCTGAGGAATTCTGCTCAACATGATGTAAGGAAAGGCACACACATAAAGACAACAGGAACACATTTTTCAAAATGTCTTTCCCCTCCTTATTCAACTGTCGAGGAAAACAAATGCATTGTCCAGTGAAGATTATAAATGAGCACATGCCCAGCATTTACCAAAAAGAAAAAGGCTTCTGAAAAGATACGTCCTAGTGCTTAGAACTATGTTTCCTAATAAACACAAATACTTTTATTTATGTGTATTGAAACAGTGGAGTAATAATAGAAAAAAGCTGAATAATCATATTCAGCTATATCTTAGCTAATGTGATGTGTGTTACTCAATGCAACTAAAGAGACATTTACCAAATTTTAAAAACTACGCGTTCCTATTGCAGCTTTAGAGAATGGCCCTAGTGGCGCAACATAATGCTTGAACAGTTTCACAGAGGGTAGGCAATTCTTGGGATACTCTGGCCCTTGAGTGTTAAGCACGATAAAGCCGCAACAAGCTTATTAAATTGAGCTTGGATACATTTTGGTAATCAGTATGGCTGGCAAAGAATTGGTTTGTTATAATATGATCTACTCACAGCCCTAGAAGCCACCTTTTGAAACTTCCAAGCTCTTCATCCCTATGCAGAACAGAGGTTGAATCCTGACAAGACAGAAGTACTGTTTTGGGGGGACAAGGGGCGGGTGGGTGGGACTCCCTGGTCCTGAATGGGGTCACTGTGCCCCTGAAGGACCAGGTGCGCAGCCTGGGAGTCATTTTGGGCTCACAGCTGTCCATAGAGCCACAGGTTAATTCTGTGTTCAGGGCGGCTGTCTATCAGCTCCATCTGGTACGCAGGCTGAAACCCGACCTGCCTGCAGACTGTCTAGCCAGAGTGGTGCATGCTCTAGTTATCTCCCACTTGGACTACTGCAATGCGCTCTATGTGGGGCTACCCTTGAAGGTGACCCGGAAACTGCAATTAATCCAGAATGCGGCAGCTAGACTGGCGACTGGGAGTGGCCGGCGAGACCACATAACACCGGTCCTAAGAGACCCACATTGGCTCCCAGTACGTTTCCGAGCACAATTCAAAGTGTTGGTGCTGACCTTTAAAGCCCTAAACGGCCTCGGTCCTGTATACCTGAAGGAGCGTCTCCACCCCCATCACTTAGCCTGGACACTGAGATCCAGTGCCGAGGGCCTTCTGGTGGTTCCCTCACTGCGAGAAGCAAAGCTACAGGGAACCAGGCAGAGGGCCTTCTCGGTAGTGGTGCTCACCCTGTGGAACGCCCTCCCAACAGATGTCAAGGAGATAAACAAGGAGATAAACAACTACCCGACATTTAGAAAACACCTAAAGGCAGCCCTGTTTAGGGAAGTTTTTAATCTGTGATATTTTAATGTATTTTGCTATTTGTTGGAAGCCGCCCAGATTGGTGGGGGAAACCCAGCCAGATGAATGGGGTATAAATAAATAAATAACAACAACAACAACAACAACAACAACAACAACAACAACTAATTCAAGTTCTAAGCAACTTCGGCATAAAAGATTTAAGTGAAGTTTGGCCTTTCCATAAAAGGGCACAGCTGGTGCACAAACTGAAACTGGTGCAAGGCACTCTGGGCCACTGCCAGCACTGCCAAGGGCATCACGGAGTAAGGCTGTGCCCAGAAGTTGTGAAACTATTGCTTTTCACAAGAGAACACAACCTCATCAAGTACACCTAACTCCTATGTCACTCCACCCTTTGTTCACACGCACCCAGTCCAAAAGCTAGTACCAGTTACTTGTTCGCAACTTCTACTGCTTCCTGAGTTCAGAGGACAGAAACGAGAGGCTGTCATCGATACACTGGTGACACACCAGCCCAAATCCCCACATGACCTCACCCAGCAATTTTACTTTCCCTGCATTATTACCAATTATGGGGATGACATGTCCTTACCACCATATGACATGCCCCAACAGCATGGAAGCTCGGATGCTCTGTTGCTGACTTAACAAACTGGCATACTAACAACTCCTCCTCATTTTGCTAAGCTTTAACACTCAGATCTATGGGATCTTTATTACACATCATGACCATGTGTAATATTGCAGGTGTGATACTCTAAAAAACGGCTCAGACAATCTTAAAAGTAGGCATATGCCGGTGAAGCTACCCAAGCACCATTTGTACAGGAGGGGACACAACTCTTCTGCTTCACAATACTGTACTTAATCTTCTTCAACATTTCTCTCTAGATTTTCAGCAGAAGTACAGCCTTTTGAACTCGTTTATAAACTGCTCAGTTTTCAGCTGCAAAGAAAACCTTACTTGTTTGAGAATAAAAGGAAATGAATACAATGAGAGTGGGATAAGAGATCTAAGCCTCCAGTCTTTCTTGCTGCATGGGCTTCTTTATACTTTGCTGCTAACAAAAAATGGATTCCAGTCAAATCACAGCATATTGTGGGGAGGGGCTTTGCAGACACTACCCAGAGTACTGTACTTTAGCTTCTTCCTCCCCCTCCGCCCCTTAAGAAATATAGAAACTTTGCCTAAACCGTGCAAGACTTCCACATCCCTTAGGTCTTCTTTTCCTTACTGTCCATGTAGACAAGGGGCACCTAGGTCCTCAATATCCACAATATAAACAAGCACGTCACTGGACAGTTCCAGAATAGTGGGTGTTGAGGTACCCTTGGCAAAAGGCAGAGCAAGGGAGTTGTGGGGTTGTGTGGAGCCCAAGGAGCCATGGGTGGGAGATGCCCTGGAAGTCGCTATAACCTTAGTAAAAACAGTGGGTTAAAAAAAATGTAATTGATAATAAATAATCACTAAGAAATAATCACTTTTTGAAAATCAGTGGGAGTCAGTTTGATCTATATATTATTGTTTGTTCGTTTTACTGCTTCATGTTTCAAAGAAAATCTCCAAACAGTCAGCAACAGCCAAAAAATATTACAAATAGAAGACAAAAATGAAAAATACAGTAAGCTTCCACATTCTTGAGCAACACAGATAACAGGAAAAAGAAAACCAGTGCTTCACATATTTGTCTGGGGAACATTGTTGCAAGGGAGAATTGCCATACAGAGGAAGACTTTCTGCTCGATAGTCACCTACTTCACTTTGCCAGGCAGGGACATAGGGTGAAAAACCTTCTGAAAAAATCTTTATAAATGTCAGGTTGATGTGGGGTGAGGAGGTCCACTGGGTACCTCAAACCCAAGCCACCTAAGGCTTTAAAATTTAGCATCAGCAATTTGAGCTGCTTCCAGAAGCAGCCAGCAGCCAGTGTAGTTCTTTTAAGACTGATGAGGTATGTACAAACCAACACAACCAAGCTAAGCATCTTGAAGCTACATTGTAAAATCTTGTGAGTTTCCAAACCCTCTTCAAGGACAGCCCCACATAAATATTGTACAATGGCCTCTGGGCGTGTACAAGTGAGTTAGTCAGAAACAAAGGTGCCCCTGGGGAATAAATCCTATGTGGCCTGAAGCATTTTATTTGTGGGGAAGGAGAGGGGGGAAATATTTTACTCCCATACACTGTTTGGCAAAGGCACTGCAAAGTTGGCATATCACAATAATGTTATTTTTTTAATTTAAAAAAAATCATTCATGAACTCAACTTTGGGGTGTGTGAGTGTGAGTGAGTGAGTGAGTGAGAGAGAGAGAGAGAGAGAGAGAGAGAGACCCAGTCTCTTTCTCTCTCTGTGTGTGTGCACGTACACATGTGCACACACACGCACACACACATACACAAATACAAATAGAAGGTGTGCATGGTTTAAATCACAGTAACCTTTAACAGATCGCAACAGCCTTATAAAAGCCTTCAAACTAAAATGTGAGAGGACTTCAGTCCAGGTAAAATATTATTACTACCCTTTGGACATAATATCTGGGGCTTAAAAAGCAATTTTAGAATTTCACTTTTCCTACATTCCACAAGATTCATAGTAGGCATTGCCTGATTGGCCTTTTTGGAGTACTTAGAAGCACAATGCTACCAAATAACAACAAAAGTAACAGAAGCAACTCTTTCTTGGTGCTGTTGCATACCTTATCCAAACAACAACAACAACAACCACACACACACACACACACACACACACACACACAGATGTCTCACATTCAGCCTGATCAGCAACTAGCCACAAAATCAATATTCTGTGTGCCACTTGGTTTTTAAAGCTAAAGACTTTTTGTATTCAGGTTTGTAGCTGGATACATACTTTTAAAATTGTTTCTTTGTGTAGGAGAGTTAAGCATGTGCTTAACTTTCTCCCATTAAAGGTGACTGGGTTGCTGAATCTGTGGCTGGCTTCCACCCTAAGAATCTGCTCTTTATGAAAAAAAAGTTTGAAAACAAGCATCTTGTCATCCTCTGATTCATCTATCCACCAGGGCTACTTAAATACAAAATCTCTTGCATGACAGGACTGCCCCCTTGTGTTATGTTAGATCCAATTGGTTTTAGATAGATTCAGAAGGTGACTCATAAGCTTTATATAAAAAATAAAAAAAATCCTTCACCTTAGACACCAACTAAGTTTGTCATTGGTATGAGCTTTCGTGTGCATGCACACTTCTGGTTTGTTTCGACTACGTCAGACAAACACGGCTACCTACCTGTAAGCTTTATATAGAAACTGATGGGGGTTTTTTTCCCATTTGTGCTCAGCTAATTTCTAAACCTCTAATAAAATAAAAAAATTCCTTCAGTAGCACCTTAAAGACCAACTAAGTTTTTATTTTGGTTTGAGCTTTCGTGTGCATGCACACTTCTTCAGATACAGTGAAATGGGAGTCCCCAGGCACTTATGTACAGAAGGGGTGGGCATGGGGAGGGGGGATCACTCAGAAGGGTGGTGGAAATGGGTGATTGACTGACTGATAGCTGTTGATGACCGAAAACGACTGCAAATGGTTTTGCATGAAAAAGCAAGGGTTGAGATGGCTGAAGATCGCTTATCATGTATAATGAGATAAGAATACGATATCTCTGTTCAAACCAGGTCCCTCCATGGTTTTGAGCTTGGTGATAAGTTGTAATTCAGCAACTTCTCTTTGCAGTCTATTTCTGAAATTCTTTTGTAGTAAGACAGCTACTTTGAGATCTTGTATAGAATGTCCTGGGAGATTGAAGTGTTCTCCTACTAAACCTCTAATAGTTAGAAATTCTGTACTAAGATAGAAACAAAATGAGATGGGACTGTAGTTTCCTGGGAAATGTCATTGTAGTAGTTGCATCCAGTGATTCAGTCACTTCAAAAAGCAGACACTGTACAGCTTCTCTAAAATAATAACATTCTGAGCTGCTTTAAATAATTTATAAAAAAAAACTTTGCAGAAAATATACAAAAGATGAATTTTGTAATGAGTTTTCCCTATGAGCAAATCAGTTACTTCTCCCTTTACAACACTGCTAAAATAAGCCTCTTATTCTCTATCCCAGGGGCACAGGAAGCTGCCTTAAGACCAAGTCAGACTACTGGTTCATCTGTCTCAGTATTATCAACCATGACTGGCAAAAACTCTCCAGAGTTTCAGGCCAGAGTCTTTCCCACTTCTACACGGAGGTGCTGTGAGGAATGAATCTTCCACATGCAAAGCAGCAATGCCTCTGTGGTACCAGCACCCACTATATAGTACAGATTTGGGATTGAACAGCTAGGTCATGGGTAGGCAAACTAAGGCCCAGGGGCTGAATCCGGCCGAATCGCCTTCTAAATCCAGCTCACGGACAGTCCGGGAATCAGCGTGTTTTTACATGAGTAGAATGTGTGCTTTTATTTAAAATGCATCTCTGGGTTATTTGTGGGGCATAGGAATTTGTTTATATATTTTTTTCTTCAAAATACAGTACTGCCCCCCACAAGGTCGGAGGGACAGTGGACCGGCCCTCTGCTGAAAAAGTTTGCTGACCCCTGAGTTAGGTGATTTAAATCAATCAATTAAGGAGACATCTGAATTTCAATAGTAATAGTGTAAAGGCTGCTGGTGTCACAAACCTCTTGCTGCCTGCCTTACCATTTGCATAACTAGGCACCACTGGGGCCATCCTAGTAATATTGTCACAGGGATGAACTAGAGCCGAGGGCTAGACTGCCACCCAGTTTCATTCTGAAAGGCCTTTCAGTGCTTCTGGAGAATGCTCAGATTTTGGAACATCTTTGGTAGGAATTCTGCGGTTATGGAGCAGTCACTAACCACTTTCCTTTAACTGCCTATGTCTGAACATTCAGATAAAGAGATAATGGTAAGGAAGTCGGGGGGGGGGTGATACAGTACAGGCACTCTCTTGGGTATGTGGGCTTGAGGGCGTTCTGGGGTCATACTTAAAACCAATGTTTACCAGGGCACATTTCGGCAAGTCTGCATTGCTTTTGTTGGTTGTAGCCAACAAAATCATGCTCACCACTGAAACCAAATGACGAGTCAGTTTTGTCCATTCATTCTGATGAGCCTCCTCTGAATACGGCATAGCTGCACAAAGCCCACTGTTACTCAGAACTGCTGCTGCTTCAGTGCAGCATTTCTGCTTCTCACCTACTCAGTTCTATTCCACTATGTAGTTCCTAAAGGGAAAGGCACATCCGCAATGCTCTCTCCCAGGTGAATGTTTCAGGTAACCTAAATGAAGACTTTTACCTCCTCCTGCCCTGCCAGATTTCAGGTGACACCTCTTCTTCCTATACCAGCAAAGTCATTCAAGGTGAAGAATTGGATGGACTTGGAGAAGTATGGGGCTTTGGTTTAGAGGAATTATACTCTTTCCATGTCAACACAATATATAAGCTTATGTCTGCATCAGCACCAATACCATTATCCACTAAGCAGTTGTGCAGATGTTTTAGGGATCGGCTGTGTACAGCAGGACTTCTGTTGCTCTTTTCCAAAGACCAGCCCCCTGTGCAACTACTGTTCAAAAAATGACCACAAAAATCCTGCTGTACACATGGGTCTATCCTTCACACTTCTCTGGACAGAAGCCTATGTTTTTGCCAATATTGAGTTTCATAGCACAAGTTGTTTCCAGCTGTGATGTGCAACCTCTGGGAGTTTCAAAAATGGTCCAAATGGCCATTACATACTCTTTTTGGTTTAAGTATTTTTTTTTAAAAAAAATGAAACTGGTTTAATAATGGTTTAATAATTTAATGTTGTCGAGAGATAGCATTAAAATAAGATTATGAAGATATCTAGTGGATAAAGACTCTCCCCCTGCCCCTGCAAAAAAGGACACTGTTGTGCAGCACGTAAATCTCCTGATGCACTTCCTATTTTTAAGCAAGGAACATTACAAACGATCACGATATTAATAAAAGTACCATTTCCATTACGGCAAAGGGTGCGGGTAAAATGCATTCCAATATTATTATTTAAATGTGCGCCTAAAATTTGATACGGGCAGGATTGGTTTAGATTTATAAAATGAAAAGCAGATGGTTTCAGAATAACTGCTAAAATCACTACAGCTTTATTACCCTTCAGTAGCTGCTCCCCATTTATTTCAATTGAGGCCAACTACCTAGGGCCAAGAGTGCAACTGCTGCTTGCGGTGTGATTTGCTCATTCATTCCAACAAAATTCAGCGAGGAATTCTGGGTTAGAAACTGGCTGCAGAAAAAGGTCACTGCAAGCTTATCGCCTAGGTTGGATAAGCAGTCTTGGCTGTGTAATATTTTAATGAAATGGAGCAACATGGGTTCACAAAGAGTCTGACACGACTAAACGACTAAACAACAACAACAACCCCCTAGCAAATTATTCTGATGCATTTCCCCATATCTCCTGCGTGTCATAACTTCATATGGTGGACTTTAAGGAGTGCCTTGGAAAACCTCATAAATCATGAGCCAACGAAGCAGAAAGCAAGCCAGAATATAACAAGTTAACACTGCACTCCAGCTTAGGGGGGGGGTGCAGTGTTTTAAAAAAATAATAAAATAGAAGAGGTGCTTTGGGTGCCAGACCAAGATGTCTGCCATGGGCAACAAAAAAAGATGTGCTGGTACTCCATACTGGTGAGTACCATCAAAGAAAAAGCACCAGGGGTATATGAGAGCTCCAATGCACACTTGGGACTCGTGGGCTTGAAAGAGCTCCCTTACTTATTTCAAAGGAAGGAACAAATCCTAGCTCACAGTGAGAGAGGTGCACATGGATGTGTACACATGTAGGTTCACATAATGAACCCCTCCACTGAAACTAATGAGAAACATTAATTTTGCACCAGAAAGCTATATATAGACGTAAGCATATACAGTTATCCAGAATGAGCTGCAAACTGGGGGAACTGGTCGAACCAATCCACATTTATATACACTAATAGATTGAAGTATCCCACCAAAACTGCACAGATCCATCTTCTGATAAGAATCTTCACATTCATTAGGCATTTAATGTGTGCCTATAGTGGAGGTCAATCCTAAATGTAAAGCACACAAAGCTTTTTTATTTTAGATACTTTGTGTGGTGGAAAACTAAAGGTTATGAATTGTTGCCACCTCCAGTTAATTACATTTGAAAAACATCTAGCAGAATGCATGGCAGTCACAAACTGAACCTTCTATTTTGAACCTCAGTTCTAGAAACTTGGCTGATTTATTTGTAAGGAAATTTTGCCAAAGGGTTTTGATTATCTTGCACACATTGAAGAAAATGTTTAGATCCAGCTGACTAAGGTGGTTGAGAGCATGCCACAGCCAAGCTCAAATGCTGTTATTGTTTTCTAAGCAAGGAACACGGGTTCAAGAGGGGAGCAACATGGAACAGAGAAGGTGTAGGGAGATGGGTGCTTAGCTATTTCCTTATATTTTTTTCCTTCTCTGCTTCAAATCCCCCCTCCAACCTGTTTTCCGTTTAAAAAGAAAAAGAAAAAGAAAGTACTGTATCAGGGTATAATAAGTAGTTTAAGATTGCAGCAAACTTTCTCTTGGAATATTAGCTGCCAATGTTACTATGTGTAATATTTTACATAAAGTACTATGTACATAATACCCAATATTAATTATAGTATGGTCAAAAGACAAATTTACTGACTTTACACAGAAGTGATGATAAGAATTCAATGAAGTAAATAAATATGGGGCAACATCTCTCATCCCAACTCCTGCATTTGCATTTATTGCTCTGTGTGGTGTCCAAAATAAACATGGATAAAGTCAGGGCACAAGGCAGCTGCTCATTGGCCTTGCATTAGATGAGCCTTGCGCTTCTGAATATTTAAGCAGCTGGAGTCTACTTTAATTACTTAACATCAGTCAAGTAAACCAACTCATGGAAAACAAGGAATCTAATATTAATCTACAGCATGAAAGCAACAGCTGTCTTTACTACTTTAAAGTGGTAGAACATCAACATACAAGTGTATGCATCTGCTACAAGGTGTATTTTTTTTATTGTTTTATTTGCCAAAGGAAATAACATTCTCTTCTGTTGGCCTGTAAATGTGCCATGTCAGTGTTTGCCATTGCTATGTAACTGATTCAGAGCATGAAAACTAATCCCATCAGAAATATCCCAGTATAGTTTGTAGGAGGATTATAGTATGGTTTCCTAACCTCCTTTTTTTGCCCAGATCCCCCTCCCCAACCTGCATTTAAAGATAGCAGCCTGTCCTCTGCCAATTCATTCTCTGCCAATCAAAGAAATGGAAACCCAGTAAACCATCCAATGGCCAGCTTAGCACAGTATCTCTTTTTTTCCTATTCTGCACATAGCTCCTGTCCTGAGGAAAGCATAAGTGTTGTGTGCCTAAAAGCATTTAGCCTCTAAATGCTTTTATTATGTTACATAAAGAATAGTTAGAGCTTGCCCATTATCCTGAGATCTCAGGTTGTGGAACAATTAAAAAAACACAATTTAAAACAACAAATATATTGTTTTTAGACTAGAATATACACATGTGAACTAAAAGGCATGTGTAAGGCAATAGTAATGGCATCATAATAATAATTTGTATGCTAACATAGTATACAACTACCATAGTTTCTTATTTCCCCTGCCTCTTAGGTGGGGTGGGGATGAAGGTTGTTTATTTAAAAGTCTGTAAAGGATGGAATACTGTGTGACAAAGATCTAATTACGTAACACAGAAGGAAATAGGATTCATGCGGAACAAGTTTGATTGTAACACGTCAGAAAACTGTTGTTTCATGCCTGATCTTTGGCTGTATGCTTGCTTTGATTGCTGCTGTTCAACTCATCTCTGCAATTAACCATCAAGTTGTCTGTGTGCAAATCACATTTTAAATGTTGTTAGCTGCCCTGCAAACAGAGTTGTGGTGACAGCAGGTCAGTCATTATATCTGACCACTTGAAAGTGAATAAGCTGTATTTGCTCAGACTTTACAAGGGCCTTTGGAAATGAGGGAGGAAGATAAAAGTAGGAATCATTTACAATATGAGCCATCTTGTCAGCGCAAATAAGGATTCCTCCACACCACAGAGATTACAAATGTTTGCTCTGGACATAATGTATCATTAAACTAAGAAGCTGCCTCCGAATCACAAAGGTGAATAATCAAATTACCAGGAATAAACAAAGGCACAGCCATTGTATATACAAAACTCAAAGTGTCACAAACCCAACATCTTTTTGGCTATGAGATTTTGCAACTAGTTGGCGTATGTACATTGGTGTATATATTCTCTAAAATGACTGGATCATTATCCTTCTTGGCAGGGGTCTTCTGTAACAAAAACACTGCAACTAACCTCAACTGTGTAAGGAAATGATGGTGGTGGTGGTGGTGATGATGATGATGATGAAGAAGAAACATTCCTGCAGCTCACTACCTAGGGTGGGGCCTGCTGACTTTTCACTGGGAATGGAAAAACTGCATTTCAGGTGAGTACAACTGTGCTTCTCCCCATTCCCATTCCCAGTTCCAGGTCAGCAGGGATGAGATGTACAATAGCTAACCTCCCTAGGGCAGGTTAAGGCTGTAGGAGCTAAGGCAGGAGGAACTTCTGCAGGATCCTCTGGCCAAATACTGCCTTGGCTAAGGTGTATGTGTATGGTAAAGGTATATTGGCAGCAGGGGCCAGGGGGATGGGAAATGCAATCCACCCGTTTGACATACAATATGAACAGGGAATATCTTTTAAATCTCATTTGTCTCCTTAGTCAATTCACACAATTCTTCAGAAAATGGTGTTCATGCTAAAAAGAAGCTTTGTAAGATTTAATCTGAGCCGGGCGATGGCGTTCGTGCCAAAATGAAAAGAGTGTTGTAGTGCAGCAGCCCTGCCAGGCTTCTCCAGCATTCCCACTCTGAGAATGGAAGAAACTGGGCTGCTTCTCCCGTCCCTTTGCTGAGAGGGAAAGGGAGGAAAGACAAAAGTGCCAAGGCTAAAAAGAGGAAAATGCAGAGCATTTCCATATATCTATGGAATGAGGAAAGAAAAACCGCCTAACTAAGCTGTTAAAAAAATAATTTATAAACCTAAGGAGATCAGTGAGAGCTAATGGTGACTGGCTGCACTCAATGAAGGCAGGAGCAGAACTGTGGGATGGGACCCATACCTCCCTAAAGGTTGCTGCCTGCCTTCGACCAGGGGGAGGTCATCTGCCCCCCTTGCTGACCTGGATCTGGGAATGTGAAAATCACTTAGCACAATGTGATCCTCACAAGCAGTAATAGTGCTTTTCATGGAGAAGAAATGTAAGTTCCTGCAGTAAATCAAATAAACTGGCATAAATGGCTTAATTGTTAAGAGCGTTGGAATTGGGAGACCAGATATTGTTGGTCTATTGGGTGTGGGGAAGATACCACCCCCTGTCCCTTATACTTCCTAAAGCTCTAGCTCTATTCTTATTTCTCCACTATTGGCACTCTGACAAAGCTTGAGGGCTGTCAGATAGGGAGGATGAACCTGCCACCTCCCTTTCCCCACAATTTAAATAAATAAACCTATTTGGCAATTGTATGGCTCTTGGGAATTTTACAGAAAGGGAACAAATCTTTGCAAGCCCTTTCATAAATCTCCCATCTGTCAGAGGCTCCAACTGCAGTGGAAGTGACTGATACTCCGACTGAGGCTCAGTTTACATCACCACAAAGGGTACTGTATCTTGGCACTCCTCCTCACCTTGATCTTGCTAAATCAGGCAATGGGAGTTCAGAGAAAGACTCCCCTTTGAGGATGCCCCAAATATTATATGATGAACAGGAGTCCTCTGTATAGGTCAGGCCATAAAGGGTCCTCCCAGACTGTTGCTATTTTGGGGTGGCATCCAATTGCACACCAGGAAATTCAGGTTGCACAATCCAATTTGATTTGGGGCTGGTGCACAACAAAACACGGGGGGAAAGAAAGTGACTGGAAAGGGTAGGGTAACATTTGCTTGACGCAGTGCCATCTAGCCTCCCCGCAACCAAATCAAACGAATGCTCTGAAAACAGCAGGCATAATCAGATCTCCCCAGAAACAAATCTGAATTAATGCTCAATAAACAGGTCATCTGGAAGCGACCTCAGAGTGTGTTCATGATCCCAAGTGTGTTGTGCTTAGAAACACATCTGTGATACTGCCCTGAAGCAAAACCAGTTCTGCTCTTGCTCACCAATTCATGCAATTCATGCTAAAGCAGCATAGTATTATATTGCTCCAAGACATAACCATGCATCAAAGAAGAACTGCTGCATCTGGCTGGAGTTCGAAGGCAAATGCAGGTGTGAACAAAAGCTACTATGCTGCTGCTGAGATTGGGGTCAGCAGCACACATTATGGCACCGAGTCAGGTTATGGCCCCTACTCATGTTGCGGCAGTGCATTGGATCCAATCATGAATCTACCCCCTTCTCACTTTCCTTAATGCGGACAGGCATGTATGCTTCATAAACGTGGCCATGATTGAGTTAGAGAGACCCCAGAGACACCCTTAACTAAGTGCGATTTTCACAAGGCTGCTGCTGGCTTACTGCTCCTGGACCCCTGGGATATTCCTGACGTACTTGTGATGAAACAGACAAGTACTAGTTGCAAGAGTTTCTCCATCCTTCCCAAGTAAGTGGAAACAGAGATTTTAAACACATTCTTTAATCTGACTCTTACCAAGAAAGTTTCCTGACAGTACAGTAGGTAACCAATATTTTTGCCAGGTGATTTATATTGCCTGTCAAAGGGAAGTAATTTTATGCTCTCAGGTGAAATCTGTTTGCAGATCCTTTTTGCCAATCACATGCCTGCAATTCACACAGCGGCTCTTACTCACGCCTTTGTGGTTATGGAATCAGTTTCTTTCATACACGCTCATTTTCATGGCCCCTGGGGCATATTAATTTATATGCAGCACTACAGTCCAAGATTCAACAGCACATTATTCTTTCTGGTTCCAAAGCCCTTCATTCTCTAACCAGGAGTTACAGTGTTATGCAGCTGGGCTATAAAATATTCTTCATGCTGATATGTCTCTTATAGAGCATGGATCACTTTTACAGTCTGAACTGAAGCTGCATTTGATCTGACTTTTACATGCTAATTGGTTTACATGGATTGGCTAGATATTTTTGAAATGTACTATGGAGCCCTTTGGAATGCTTGCATGAAGGATTATACCAATGCAGCCTTTTAAATTTTAAGAGCTACTAGTTTACAGCGTTCCAGCAAAACAGACTACTTAAAAGAAAAACTGGGAGGAAGAAACACGTCAAGTCACAGTTATAAGAGCATAAAAAAGCATTTGTTTATGGATTCCCTTGAGAAATAAATCCTCATTGTTAATTATGTCAAGTTGCAATTTTCTTTACAAAGTTATTTGTAACCAGAAACCACTTTTGTTTTTATTATAGTAGAACTATATATGCCATAGCTGCCAAGTTTTCCCTTTTCTCACGAGGAAGCCTATTCAGCATAAGGGAATTTCCCTTAAAAAAAGGGATAACTTGGCAGCTATGATATATGCCTGCATTTCTGTGTTTGTGTACTATCTAGATTGATACATGGATAGTTTATACAGTAAGCCTGCTGGGGTTACGTTCCAGGGATCGTGCCTAAAGCCATAATTGCGTACAGTATAGTCAAAACACATAGAGTTTGGTGACATTGACAAGGATACATAGGAAGAATAAGATGCAATACGTAAATATTGCACAAAGAGTTTAATAGGAAGCTAGGAATGATCTTCATTTGATCACACCTGAGCCAAGTCTGTTTATGCAGACCCTCATAATCCACAACATGTCCTGGCACCTCTCTGGACAACAGGTGGATTCAATCTGAGTACTACAATGGGACCTCGGGTTGCGAACGTGATCCGTGCGGGAGGCACGTTCGCAACCCGCAGCACCGCATCTGCGCACACACGCGACACGATTTGGCGCTTCTGTGCATGCGCAAAGCGCAATATAGTGCTTCTGCGCATGTGCTGAAACCTGGAAGTAACCCATTCCGGTACTTCCGGGTTCAGCGTGTCCGTAACCCGAAAACGCACAACCCGCAGCAATCGCAGCCCGAGGTATGACTGTACTGCAATGGTGCTGTTATTCTCCATACCCCATCACTGCTATTTTAACAGGAATAATTTCACACTGTTCAGAGCTTAAGAGAAATGTCCAAACAGGGCATTAGCAGTTCAGGCGCAACATGACACATCTCTAAACACAAAAACCAGTGCCATCTAAGAACTTTTCGTATAGCAATCCGCAGCATTAGCTAAAAGTAAAAAGCATATCTCATAACTCAATAACCAATGCAGTATGTTTTGCTTAAAGTGAACACTATCCACCAGGTGCAATGTGGCATAAAAGTCAAATTTGTTCCATGAGCAGAATGGATAACTTTTTAATGGATATCGGAGACAGCATACATTAATTTCTACACAGAATGATTTTACATAAATGACTATAAGGTTGATCTAGGATTATATTTTAGCTTATAGCATGTTCTGGCTGAACTTGTCTGGAGCAAATGAGATCATAATTCAGAAATCTGTGACTTACTGTGAGATGTGAGTTATTGGGGTCAGCAAAGTTTCACCTTCCAGGTCGAGTTCATCAGCAAAGCTGTTAGTCCTAATGAATGGTCCTGTGTTTGTATCTAAAAATGGAGAGTTTCTTTTCACTGTGAAAAAGAAACAGGCAGGTAAAGATTAAGCTTGCTAGTAGGCAAAAGGCAGAATACTTTTTCTTTGGTTGGTCCATGATTCTGGAACATCCAGTTAACCTCCATAAAGTTACCACACTAGTTTGAAAACCCACTTATTCTTGGTGGCTTTCTCATGACTGATATTCTTATCTAATTATTGTGCTCCTTTTGATGGTTTTTAAAATTTTGTTTTATTTCTGGACTGGGTATGTACTTTCTACATACACACATAATTTTATTTGTATGCTGCCTTTCCGCAGTTCAAACCATGCTCAAAGTGGCTTACAGCATAAAAAGAACATATAATCATAATATAACAGAAGTAGTCAAACCATAATTTATTTATTTTTTAATGCACAACCAAACTGAACCATTTCTACATAAATCACAAGACCTAAAATAAAGATACAAATAACTAACGGTAGCAACAACCCTCACCTCAACAAAATCCCCTACAAACCCAGCCTACGAGTCTGGTCAGCAGCCTCACTTTTTGTAGCTGGAGTCAGTCAGGGCCCCAGCATCCCAGGCCAGGTGGAAAACACCTACAAGGCAGGGAGCATGTATTCCAGGACTCTTTGGCCCCTTTAAAATACTGGTACTATGAATCTAGAGTACTCATGAACAGAATTCTGCTCATGCAAAGCACCACTGGAGGTGAAAAGCTATTCTGCAGGGTTTGGGGACCCTCCAGAACAGTGTGGAAGGTGGCAAGAGGAGCTGCAAGGACAAGGAAGAATAAGCAAAAATCACCTCCTTCCTTTTCATTCATCTGAAAATGGAAGCAACATATCCATTTGCAAAAGAACAAGTCTGGATCCAACTCAGTATAAATACCTAGTGGTAGTCCCAGTATTTATTTGTTTAAGACTAGAAGTAAATTACAATCTCCAACTGGTTTTGTTTCAGCTTTGTATCTTCAGTACAGTGGTACCACGGGTTACAAACACCTCGGGTTACAAACAGCTCATGTTACAAACTCCAATAACCCGGAAGTAGTATCGTACCTCGAGTTAAGAACTTTGCTCCAGGATGAGAACAGAAATCGTGCGCTGGTGGGACGGCGGCAGCAGGAGGCCCCATTAACTAAAGTGGTACCTCAGGTTAAGAACGGACCCCCCGGAACAAATTTAGTTCGTAACCCGAGGCACCACTGTATAGTTCTATCTTCTGAACAGAAAGGAAACCCTAATCTGTCCCATAAATGGTAACAGAATGGGTGAAATGTAGTGTCTACAAGCCCAGAGTTGAGCAAATGAAGCAAAGAGATGCAAGATTTACCTGGAGAAGGGGGAGAGCTGGGAGATGGCTGCTCTGTAGAAAAGGATGACCAGGAATGCTGTCGGACTGAGTGAACAGGTGACAGGAGGGGTAGGGGAGACAGTGCACAGAACACCGAAAAAGAAAGGAAGAAAGTCAAGAGAGGCAGTAATGCAATCCAAGCCAAAATTGCATCAGTTAATCTTTAAGCAACAGGAAAACAGGTATTAAAAATATTTCTTGCAAGTAAGGCACATGACCAATATGTTTCTCTTCCTTATAATTTAAAACTACTCTAATACACGTTGAGCCTTCTTGCATTTTTGAACATTAGGTAAGTAATATCATTATGACTTCTTAAATATTTCTCTCATGTCCTTGGCTATTTCACCTTATTCACTTTTCCATTCCAACCCCCCTCATTTCCCCCCTACATGGGTACTGTATTATCCTAGAGAACGAGAATAGAAAAGGCCTCCTGTAATTTCAGTAACCTCTACTATGGAAGGTATATAGACATTTTGTCCCACTACACTTATGTTAAGGGGAAACTTTGTAAGCCTCCTTAAATTTTGGGAGAAATGTGGAAGAGAAATGTGTGAAGATACATTCAGAATAGATGTTTTCTACAGATAAACAATGGGTAAGATTTCATAAGAGGTTAGAAATCAAACTTCATCACAGATTCAGATTGATTCATCGGACTAAGCAGGTTTGAGATTTTAGCCACGGCAAGATCTGCAAATGTTTAAGGCTTCTTAATAAAGTGTTGCTTATTTAATAGGTTTTTAAAACTTACCAGCTGCTTATAACTTTAGTCACTGATTTTATGGCTGAGTTATACTTTATGCACTTGAGTAAAACAAAGTAACCCACAGATTTTAATTTAAATAAATAATTTACTCCTTATTTTTTTGGGGGGGAGCTTCCATGTATTCTTTGCTTAAACACAACCAGAGCCCATCTTTAAAAGAATCAATAGGTGAATTATTCTATGTCTAATTTAGTTATTTTAATATAATATAATTTCAAGTTTCAGCTAACCTCGATGTCCTATACATTATCCAGTAAACATCTTAAGGACATTATCCTGTAAACATTAAGTTCTTTTAGGTCTTACTGGGAATTCAGTGGGAAAATTTAACCACATTCTTAACTATATCCCATTGTAACTTGAGATTTAAAGGTGATACATCTATGATGAATCATGCCCTAAATCTCCCACCCCCCCTCCCGCCATTATAAAAATATGACTAAAGTTTTGAACCTTTTTTAAAATAAGGAAAATATTCGTTGCAGTTAGGAATTCAAGAAATGTAATGAGCTGAGATTCTTAGGCTGCCATTCTCTGCAAACAGGTATCTGAAGAAGTGTGCACGCACACGAAAGCTCATACCAATAACAAACTTGGTTGGTCTCTAAGGTGCTACTGGAAGGAATTCTCTGCACACTTACCTAGGAGTAAGCCCTATTGAATCCATTTAGACTTATTGTCAAGTAAACATGCATGAGCTTGCACTGCATA
Organism: Zootoca vivipara; assembly: GCF_965207765.1. Taxonomy (NCBI): domain Eukaryota; kingdom Metazoa; phylum Chordata; class Lepidosauria; order Squamata; family Lacertidae; genus Zootoca; species Zootoca vivipara. The sequence goes on along the minus strand of NC_142582.1, from coordinate 62,268,198 downwards.
TATTTTTTATTGCAGACTTCAAATAAAAATATAAAACAATGGGATTCACATGTCATCCTAATCAGTTATAAATGAGCAAGTGAAGAAAGAAAATAAATGGCACCAAGTAAAGACAGTGGATTAACTCATTTGCTATAATGCAATTATGGGAGACAATGTTAAGAGTATATCATGTAATTAAACAGGATTTTTTTATTTTAAAAAATCCTACTTTTCTTCATTACTAATTGAATAATTTGTCCCACTTCAATTGCAGAATGTTAGCAGAAATGTAGCATAGCCAATGGCCTGTGGGAGCATAAGGAAAGCACTGCAAGCAATGTTAAGTTTTCAATGTCTGGCATGCTGTAGGAAAATACAAATTTCCTTAACTTACCAAAAAATTTAAACATTCCTTTTTGTCCTGTACACTTGTAAGAGTTTTGAGAGAAGAAAACAGAGGGAGGAGGAGGAAAAAGGAGAATAGATGTCAGAAGGAAAAGGAAACCTTTGTTTCCAAACGGGAGTTAGTACCTGCTTATAGATTATGTTGCCCTTCAAATGGTGAAAGTCACAGTTAAAGGTTAATGTCACTTGGGCATAGAAAGCAGTGAAAGAAAGCTTCAGCATCTTTTGTACTACATAACCTATTGAGAAACCAAGAACTGCATGTGAACTTTCTACCTGATATGCATTCCAATGTGGTATTCCCCATTAATATTTGCTCTCTACAGCACTTTAAAATAAATAAAATGAAATTTACTTGGAAGAACACTTGGCAAACAAGCTCTCAAAGGAAAGGGATGTGAGCTCTAAAAATACCCATGTGTGAGTAGCAGGTATATAGTGCTTTCCTTGAACGCTTACGATCTGTGCAAGTATTTTTTCATCTGTTCAGAATCATTTTTTAAAAAAGATGTTGCAGAAAGCTAACAAGAAAAATCAGATTATTCTTCTACAAATGGAGGCTACCCAGAAGACCCATGCAGAACAGAAGGCAACTTAACAGTGAATAAGTAGCCTCTGGACCCTAGAAGGATATGTACTGTCATACTGTTAATTATAATAATACATATAAATAAATCAGTCTAAACAGAGGTAAAGATTAAGGCTTTGGTTTAGTTAAACATTTTAGTTTCCTTTCCTCAGTATCACAGTTCAGATTTCAAATAAATGCTGGAAACTGGGTGGGGGGGGGGAGGAACTAAGGAAAGTGTTGAGAGGTTTCTTTAAAAATAAATAAATAAAAATAACCAAAGCGCTAGATAGATGTTAAGAAAGGTGCTAATCTTCCAGATTATGGGCAGGAGGTGTTAGGGTATTAAGTATATAGATCCAGAAATTATCTTTCTAAAATCCCTGGATAAAATGGTTTCTCTATAGGAAATATTTACAAGTCAAGAGTAAAATATTTTGAAACAGACTCTTCAAAGGTACTCACTCATACGCACGTAGGTACAATCTGTCTCAACAGCATTGAAACTTGTGGGCAGTAAAGCAGAACAGCCTCTTATAAACTTTCTTGGCTATAAATTTCTTCAGGGCTCAGGTATTCATTAGGCTATTTGGTCTAGTTAAATGACAGCTCCTTATTTTAGGGTATAATCCAAACCCCAACAAGGAAGCAGTGAGGCTTGTCAAAGCAGTGGCTCAAGCACTACACCTGCAGTTCCTGCCACTCATGCTGGCTGGTGGGGCGGGGGAAGATGAAAAATAGGCAAATCACTGCGCCAGCCTGGAATGGGGTCCAAATTGGGCCTGATGACAATAATGGGATGGCTTGAGATCCAGCAGATCAAGGGCCAGCTCAGTCTTTCCCTCCCCTGCCTCCAGAATCAGGTTTCAGGTTTTTCCATTGGCTGCCAGCTGCAGAGATCTGGCTGGGGAACTTCCGCTCTACCCTGGCAGAGTGATGCAGACTTCACAGCACAGGAGGCGACCAGCAGAGGGAAATCTCTGGCCAGCCCCAGCGTCTGGCCTTACCCCTAGGCTGGCACAAAGGGGCTTTGGCTTGCCATGCTATGTTTATGCAAATTCTGACCGAAATTCTTACCAGAATTTTCATTTGAGTCCAAGTAGTTTTCAGATTTCCGATCTTCCATCACATGGTCAAATGTGATTTGTGGAACTGCTAACATTTTGTCAGGAGAAGAAGGTCCATTATCTTTTTCTGTCTTAACTTTCTTCTTTTTTACCTGAGAGGAATACATTTTAAAATCTTCTTTTTAAAAAACAAAACAAAAACTGACTGCATGAACAATGAGCTAAGCTAAAGATGTAATTAATGCAACGCAAGAAATTAATTTATATTACAAGTAACCGAGGGGAAATAAAATTACGATTTTTTATAAAATTACAATTTTACCTTTACTTTTATGAACAGGATGTGAGGAGGAGGAGGAGAGGGGGAAATCACTCTAGCAGGCAAGCAGAAATGTTTGTACTGATGAAGCGATCTCCTAATGTTGAATTCCTAATGTTGTATTCCTCCCAGAGTCCATCACTCCATAATTACATTTCTCCACTTGCGTTCCTTTTATTATAACCACTGACTTCTTAGTCAATGCCATAGTCTATGAAGGAAGTCCTCAAGAGGATACAGTGGTACCTCGGGTTACAAACGCATCAGGTTACAAACGCTTCAGGTTACAGACTCCGCTAACTCAGAAATAGTACCTCGGGTTAAGAACATTGCTTCAAGATGAGAACAGAAATTGTGCCTTGGCAGCGCGGTGGCAGCAGGAGGCCCCATGAATCATAGAATTGAAAGAGACCACAAGGGCCACCCAGTCCAACCCCCTGCCAAGCAGGAAACACCATCTAAGCATTCCTGACATATGGCTGTCAAGCCTCGGCTTAAAGACCTCCAAAGAAGGAGACTCCACCACACTCTTTGGCAGCAAATTCCACTGTTGAACATGAGCTAAAGTGATGCTTCAGGTTAAGAACAGTTTCAGGTTAAAAACGGACCTCCAGAATGAATTGAGTTCTTAACCAGAGGTACCACTGTAGAATTCTACCTCCATTCCTGTTTGTCACTGAAACAAAATTCAGGAGACAAAGTCTGTTCCTCTCCCACATGATTGGTGTAGAGGAAGAAAACTGCACAACACTCAACACATCTTCCTGGAGCTTCCTGCCAGCTAGTCAGGCTGGTCCAATCACCTATATGGGACCCTCGTACCTACGGGACCGCCTCTCCTGGTATGCCCCGCGGAGGACCTTAAGGTCCACAAACAACAATATTCTGGAGATCCCGAGCCATAAGGTGGCTAGATTGGCCTCTACTAGGGCCAGGGCCTTTTTAGTATTGGCCCCAACTTGGTGGAACACTCTTTCACAGGAGACCAGGACCCTGCGGGATTTGTCATCTTTCCGCAGGGCCTGCAAGACAGAGCTGTTCCGCCTGGCCTTTGGGTTGGACTTAGTCTGACCCCTGTGTTTTCCTCCCTCATGGCTTGGATTTATGGACTACTTAAAATGAGGCTGCATTTTAAATTTTAATACTGTATTTTAATTAATTGCTTTTTATGTTTTATTGTAATTTTATTGGTGTGAGCTGCCCTGAGCCCGGTTTTGACTGGGGAGGGCGGGGTATAAATAAAAAATTATTATTATTATTATTATTATTATTATTATTATTATTATATACATGGCTGTGTGTGATAACATATCAGACTCGCTGAGTTGCACCCACATGCATGATGTCACACACATGCCCCCCCCCAACCCGCCAGGCCAACTTAGCCCGCCACCCCCACTTGCCTTGCCTTTGTGAAAGGGACTCAGTGGGACCAAGATGATTTGCACTGGTGTGTCCCTGGTGGAGACCGACACAGCACTTTCCTGGAAGGCCCCCTGGCAATTGTCAAAGGAACGTGCCAGGAAGAAGACACTTTGCCCTGGCGTGTCCCTTTGATGATCGCTGTGGAATTTTGGGGGGATTGGGGAGCCTTAGCCCCCCCCCCAGCCCACCTAGATGGAGCCCCCTGTATCATATGAAGAATATCCTGTTATGCAAATATTGGTTGATATTCAATTTTTGCCATAGTCAGAATAAGCCTATTGATTTCAGTGAGTTTGCCCTGAGTATGACTAACGTTGAATATCACATTTTCAAGAAAGGCTATTTTGTGTAGGGAAAGCATATTCTATGGAAAAGCATTCATTTCAATCTATTTTTAAACATTAATGTGTCAAAATGCCCAAGGGAAATGGAAATGTAGTTCCTTACCGACACCATTGCAATTTTCTTTGGCTTGGGACTAGGAGACATCAAGTGATAATTTCTGGACGGTTTTTTAATATATATTTTCCATGTAGAAGAGTCTGGGTTTTCTGATGCATAGCACCTCCAGGCAGTCTAAAACATTAGTTAGATGAATTAAAAAACATTTATGAATCAACAGAAAACCAACATTAATTTATAAACGGCAACCTTTTTAAATCTATGAACATTTGTCTAAATTAGGGATAGTGGAAAATTCAAAATTAGGGAGTGGGGGAAGAGATCTTAGTTCAGAAAACTCATGCTAATTATGAGGCAAGCTAATCCTCAATTCAGGATGGGTCAAAAGTTAAAACAGATTATGGTAGTTTCAAACATTTGCTGGACTTTCTTCAATTTAATCTACTTTAGCTGGCCTCATTCCAAAAGATAACAAAAAAATAAAATAGGCTTCTTACAAACAAACAAACACCAAAAAGAGAAAAAGTCCAACCTAATAGGATTCTTTTTTAAAAAATCTATCAAAATATATGCAGTAAATGTAGGCTCTAATCACCATTACCTGAATGAGAGAAGCAGCTGCTGGAATTTGCCGATTGAAGTGCTTCTGTCGTTGTTTCTGCTGTACCTTCAAGGCAAATCCAGAACCAAGAATACCCTGAAGAAAATAATTAAGTGTTTTCAGAAGAGAAATGCCATACTAGTATACATTTTAAAATTAATTTCAAGTAAATTCTGCTTGAATGGTATTTGCCCGAAATCTGAGATCGTCCCAGATTTCTTCTGGCTGGTTCTACTTGAGCTGCCACATTTTCCGTATTTCCATATTTTCCATTATACTGGAACCACATATTTTTGGACTTTTACTTTCTGTCACACTTTTAAAGAGGTTGTATGGTACACAGGCACTACAGTGGGCAGTTACCTACATTAAAAGTTTGTGTTGTTTTTGCACATGGTTATTTTACATAGAGCGAGATGAGCGCCGCAACCCCAGAGTCGGACACGACTGGACCTGATGGTCAGGGGCCCCTTTACCCTTTACCTTTTTATTTTACATATGCCGATACTAATTGTTTATGCAACAATAGCAGACTACAAAACTCACAATGCAACATGCTTATGATAAAAGCATGGATGCATAAATATCCAGGGCTTGTGTGTAACTATTGTAAAAAAAGTATGGTAGCCCCCAACAGTACTGGGCAGAATCTAACCAGCCAGAATCTAAACACCCAAGCACAGAAATTCATCACTTTGGCAGTGATAAATAGTTGCTCAAGTGTGTTCAAACTCATATATGTAAGAATCCTCCCAATGAGAAAATATTACATGTATGCATATGAATTTAAACTTAATTAAAAACAAATTGAAATATTCTAAACCACCTACCGCAGGCAAGGCAAAAAATGAAATTGCAAACACAGAAAAGCAAGACGCAATGGTTTTCCCTATCCATGTCTGAGGCACTTTGTCTCCATAACCAATGGTTGTTACAGTCACCTGAAAGGAAGAATTAAGCATTATTAGAACACATTATCACATTATTCGCACATAACTTTATTGATATTCCAATTTGCTTTGAGACTGTAACCGAGTGATGATAATTGTCATACGTTGTAACAAACACATTTTTTAATTACTCTGAACATGCCATTCGTTCCCCCATGCAATCAGAAGAGCATGGTAAGGTCAGGTCTTTGAAGGACCAAGAGTGACTTCTACAGGCAATGCTTTCTATGGAGACCAGATCTACTGCCACTGTGGATCCTTCTGCGTAAAGTGGTTGCTTCACCTTGCCTCATGGGTGGCTCTGCATTATTACCTCTCTGACCTATGTATATACAAACTATTAAACCTCGTTAAGTATTTGGGTTTCCTCCGGTACTTATTTTCAGAGAGTTTGAAAAGCCGTGTTATCATCAGAACACTAAGGAACTAGGAGTCTGTCTTCCTGGCACACCGGAGGCCTTAATAAACTCTCTCTGTTTTCTAAAGGCATGCTTTTAGCCCTCATTATTAAGTATTCATTCATTAATAATTACATCTATACCCCATCTTTTCTCTAAGGAGCTTAAAACAGTGTATCTCGGTGCATGAAAATCAGAAAGATTTTGCAAGACAGTAGTCAGAAAACCAGTTCCTGTTCCTGTCTTCTTTACCTATCTCTATGGTAGCTAAACATACCAGGCATTCCTTCCCGTTTTCTTCTTTACTAGGAACACCTCCAACAAAATATTTCAGATTCTGCACTTTAGGTACTAGCAGCTAATTTGTGTAATTAAAAATCTTTGCATTGCTCTTGTGCCGCAGCTATTTTGTATATTTTCACAAACATCTGCATACATAAGAAACCTATCCTTCTAGTGTAGTGTATTGAAGAAACTTATAATAGTAAAACAGTCTTTAATTCACGAGAAAGAAAAGAAGGCAGGAAATTGAATTACAACATAGCTCATGTTAACATGCTGTAAATTCAAAGCCTTAATTTAGGCCTTTATGACTTTGGAAAACTTTACAGTACATGAGGTTTCAGGGCTATGGGCAGCTTGCCCAAATCCCACTCTTCTCTTTGGGGAAAACCATACCAGCCCAAGTAAAAACAAACTTTACATTGATAATTTTATTTATAACCAAAGAAGGTATTTCCTAATGCATGGGTACTATACATTAAGAAAGCAGAAGGAAGGGTGAAAAATGCCACATGAAACAACTATATATTTTCAAGTATTATAGTGATCCAATGATGTCAAAAGGAAAAGGGGCAGATCTAAAGTCAGTAGCTGATCCCTGCAATATTATGATACCCCGATTCACATTATATTTCATTAGAGGGTGTGTGGAAACTAATATGAAATGAAAATCAGACACCCGAGAAGAATGCTTTTAAGGAGAGGATGGTCACAGCATTTGTACTGCAGACCAAAGTTTATATCATAGCTGCCAAGTTCTCCCCTTTTTAAAGGGAAATTCCCTTATGCTGAATAGGCTTCCTCGCGAGAAAAGGGAAAACTTGGCAGCTGTGGTTTATATAGATTGCAGTAAGTGATGACTAAATGTAAGACAGGCTTTATTCAAGACCTTACAGAAATAATGGAGTCCATTTCAGCAACAAAAGCAGATGAGAGTATTCAGATGCCCAGAATGTTTTCTTTCTTTTTTCCCAATAATATTTTCACACACAAAAAAAAACCTGCACAGGTGTACTAAGCCCTGTGTTTTTAGAGGAAAAGCTGAGAAAATACAAGTAGCAGCAGTACTTTTGGATATTCTTTTTTTATCAGCACATACAAGAAGGGCCATACTAAATGTATAAAAAAAATCCTTATGCATGTGTCTAGATTTCTATACAATAAATAATATATCCTTTAAAAATAGGATGACAGACACTCTTGCACAAAATATCTGAAACTGATTGTATTATCCAGTATTTAAAATAAGCAGTAACATCACTAACATTATCACAAATGAATCTTGGAATTGCAGGATTTGCATTTGGATAACAACATCAGTTTAAACCACTGCTTTGAAAAGAAATTCGCTGCTCATTATTGTGAATGAGAAGAAGAGATTATTTCAACTTCCCACCAAATTTCCAATTTTTCATGTTAGGCTTTGGAAAAACGCTGAAGCAGAAAGGACAGTAGCGCTGCATGCAGGAATCCCCAGCTTCAGTCCATGGTACCTCCAGTTAAACAAATTAGAAAACAAGTAGTAAGATAAGCCACTTCCTGAGACTGTGGTCACACACACACACAAACACACACACACACACACACACACACACACAGAGAGAGAGAGAGAGAGAGAGAGAGAGAGAGAGAGAGAGAGTGTCCCCCTGTCCCAATTTTGTTCAGGTCTTAATGCATGCCTACATTAAAAACATAGCAATTACGGTATCTTGTTCAGGAACATGTCCTGAACAAGCAGGTATAACAAAAGGTAGCAGCAATGTCAAAGACTCCATTGCACAATTCTCTTCCATCCTCTTGCACCATTTTGTGTCAATTACAATGGGGCTGGGACAGATTGTGGACTGTCCCAACTGCAGAGAATTGGCCTGTTTCTTTACAATTCACTTCAGTAAGCTGAGCTATCCTAATACAAAGTTACCTTCAAGCCCAACACAAACAATTGTGAAATCTGTAAGCATGTTTTATTTACATAATACGGTAGGGGGGGGGCTGTACAGAATAAGTTATTTGCTCCTGAAAGCCACTTTATTACAAAACTAGAATTGTAAAAAAAATAAAAGGGAGAGAATATTTGAATAGGTTTGTTTGGTCAGCTGGATAGTTTTACAACACTATTATTCACAGAAGGATGTATTAGCTCTTCCAACAGCTTTGGAGCCAAGCATTCAGCATTGTTGAAAAGTTTATGGTATCATTTTCCAGCAAAGGCCAGTATAGTTGAAAGTTATAAGAACATAACTCACAAAGAACAATGACAGTCAGATGAAAAGCCACCCATGAGACTAGGATGATGTGTAAACAAATAATTATGTTGTTTCATTAAAATGTTATAGCCTCGTTGGTGGGCTTTCATTGGCATGCAGACATATCCTAAGTCAATATGACAAAGAACCTTGTAACACATTCCGTTTACTGCGGCATAAACCTTTGTATACTACAAACTTATTATATAACTTGGACCCTAACCTATAATTACTCTAAGCATATTTTGAGGTGCCATGATACCCTTTTTTCTATAGTAAACTAACACAGTTTTTTTGTTTGTTTTTTAATGTTTAATTCTTTGAAATTTGTCCCTTAGTAAATATATAAGAAGCTTGATTAAAGGAATTCTTAAAAATGCTTTGAGGGTGTATTTTTTTTTTAAAAAAGCAACCAATCAAATGGTATATAATTTTTATTAAATAAATACATAAATGTTAATAATGGACAGTTGTAATAGCTGCACCAAATTCTGTGGGTCATGATTAGAATGGATTGTACGGTAAGGTAGATACAGGCTAGTCACAGATAGATACTGTAAGCAATTTTAGAAACATAAAATTTAAGGTTTAATATAGACCCTGTACTAACTTTGAGATCAGCTTCTGAGGCCCTGCTTCCTTGCCCATCAGTACAAACATTAGTTTTGGGGGTACAAGGGATAGGGTCTTCTCTCAGAGTGGTCTCACATTTGTGGAGTCCCCCCTCTGAGGAGGTTTGTATGGCCTTATCAATCCTAACTTTCCAATCCCTTTATATGGTGTTTATTGACCTGACCCAGCCTTCGACACTGTAAATCATACTGCCCTGTGGACTGTCCTTCTGAAAATCGGCTGCCCAGATAAATTTGTGAACATATTAGGCTCCTCCATGATAATACGGTGGCAACAATGGCTCTCAAAGTGAACCATTCACGGTGGGATCAGGCAATAAATGGATGTGTTATCGCCCCAATTCTATTTACCGGTATTATCTTCATCGCCATGACCCTACAAATTGTCAAAGGGAAACGCCCCAATGAGGTAGAAATCATATACTGAACAGAGTAGGCTGTTTAATCTGAGTAGGCTGAAAGCAAATAGTAAGGTTACCATAACTTCCATCATAGAGCTAGTTACAGGTACTGGAAGGAATTTTTTTTTAATTCCATCTTAGAGCTTCAGTATGCTGGTGACAATGTAGTGTGTGCACACTCAGAGGATGACCTCCAAACCATCTATATATATAAAATGGAAGTGTCCCTGCGTCCACGTTTTCCCGTGTGTCCCTGGGCTACTGCGCATGGGCCCCAGGGACACAGGGATTGGACAGCAGAGACTGCACGCGCTCTCTTTCCCCCCCCTCTGCCTCCTCCAACCGCCGCTCCTGGCCGGACACCGCCTCACTGCAGGGCACGTCAGGGAAGCGAGGGTGGAGGCCGGCGGAGGCCTCCTCCTCACAACCCTCCCTGGCCCGTAAGAGGAGCGGCGGCGAGGTAGGCATTTGTGTCCCCCGTCCTTCCTGTCGGCGGCTGGAGGAGAGGAAGGAAGGAGGAGAAAGCAGCGTTTTCTCCTCCTCCGTTCCTGCCCCCCTGCCGCCGACAACAAGGACAGGTCCCAGGCTTCGGAAAAGTGCTGCGCAAGCACTTCTCCGAACCCCGGGATGTCTCCTTCCTCTCGGCGGCTGGAGGAGAGGAAGGAAGGAGGAGAAAGCAGCGCTTTCTCCTCCTCCGTTCCTGCCCCCCTGCCGCCGACAACAAGGACAGGTCCCAGGCTTCGGAGAAGCGCTGCGCAAGCGCTTCTCCGAACCCCAGGATTCTAGCGCCCGTTATTGAGCGGGCTGAAATCCACTAGCCCTAAATATCTTCGCAGAAGCTTACAGAAAGCTTGGCCTATCGCTTAACACCCAAATAACCAAAGAGCTACACCAACAAGCACAAAACAACTTTCAAGAGAACTCCAGATACATTTTTATTTCAATCCACATTCAATTAATTACTGTGTTTTTATTAATTGTGACTGCACTTTATTAAAAAAAAGTGCACAGTGGAGTTTTAATCTGTGTTTTTTGCACTAGTATTGTATTGTTTTTAATTTCATGTACAGTGTTTTTGTGAAGTCAATCTGTAGACTGTAATGTTGCTTAAAAACGCTTAAAAGAAAAACTTATTCATTTATTCTCCACCTTTCAAAGTATTTTCCCCAAGCCAGCTTATACTATCAGCAAAACAGCAGCATCAGTAACAACAAAACAATTTAAAAGGACCATCTGTCTAAAAAAAGAAACAGAAATCTAACAGCAAATTGTTCCAGAGCAAAAGGGTCGGGGAAAATGCTTGGTGGACTGGTTCTGGAGTAAAATTGTTGTGCCAAATCTCACAAGTAACTGTCAAGAGAAAAGTCATATTAACACTGGGTTCCAAGCATGTTGCCTGAAACTGTACCTTGTGTGGGTTTTCTTATTTGCTTTGCTCTCTACCCTCCCCCCCTCCCCCCGCAGTTGTGGACTTGTAATTTCTGATAAAAAGATTAAAGGAATTCTGCAATTTCATTGTAAATGCACTGGAATGTCAGGGGGAGGGGCAAACAAAGGTCTATCCATAGGTTATCACATTAAAATTTCATCACAACTCAGCAGGAAAAGCTAAATGTTTCAATTAAAAGCATGGTCACACACAGTCATTTCGCACTGCAAGGCTTTGATCTAGTAGAATCGCCACAGGAGTGGTTGTATGACTAATCTCATCCCTGTTTAATAGTCTAGAGAAATGAAGCTGCAGCGAAGTTAAGATTACCATCGGAAATAGCTGATAACAAAGAGAAAATAAACCATAACCAAAGGTACATGGATTAATAGTGACAAAAAACAGTGGCTTGCTTCATTTAAACTTGTGGGGGTGGGGGTGGGGAATGCAAATGGAAATTTAAAAGTATTTAGAGATTGCACAGACACCAGGACCAAATACTTATCGGATAATAAAATACAGCCCTTTCACAGTGGCAGCAGTTTTAAACCCTGGCAGAATGCTAATTTCATTTGAACTTGTTTTGTTAATGCTGCAAGGATAGAAACAGTCTGGGGTGGATTCTGGAAACTGCAGGATTCTGCTCTGAGACTGACTGCTGTTGGATTCCTACCATTATTCCTGAAACTGCAATTTTTAAAAACAAACAAACAGATTTTCATACTATTGGATTTAGTGTAAGGCACTTCTCCTCAGTGGCGGAATTCATGCTCTGGCACCGGGGGCAGGGGCGGGGCTGGCGCCCGTTCTGGGGGCGGGATGCATGTTCCAGGGCTGTGGCGTGCCTCCCAGAAAGCCGTGGCGCACTTCCTGGGGGTACGACGTGCCTCCCGGAGGGGTGCAGTGCACATTCCGGGGGTGGGGCGCGCCTCCCGTAGGGGTGTGACATGCGTTCCGGGGACAGGGAGCACGTTTTGGGGGTGGGGCGGGCATCTGCGACGGTGCCGCTTGGAGCCTGCCGCTCGGGGTGGCCCGCCCCCACCGCCCCTATCTTCCTACTCCTCATTCAAGTCAGGGCACCTAATTTTTGCTGATCCCCTCCTGCCCACTTAAACCCGCTGACCTCCTAAAAAGCTGTTCCTGAGGGTTGATGGTCCCTTCAGTCCACAATGTAATGCAATACAGAAGGCAAGACTAAAAGTATGGGGCTACAATAATTAGGTGCACTAGTGTGTATTAGTGTTGCTTTCTGCTAGGGCAAAGTCATCATCAGCTGAAACGTTATAAATCTGTAATCCTCTTTCCCAAAGAGAACGTTGCTCTGCAGAACCCACAGAATACATGAAAATCAGATTATCAAACAGTTCTCTATGTTTGTTTTAAATGACTGTAGCAGAAGGACCACTATATTACAAACAGAAATAGCACCCATGCCTGATTTAAGCCCATATTTAGGCAAATAGTCTCACATTGAAGAATGATGTGTTCAAACCATGATCCTCCCTAGCACAGTCATGAAAATTAAGTTTATCCTAGTTCAGATGATCCCCTGAACCAGGGGTGCACAACCTGTGGCTCTCAAGATGTTTCCGGACTACAACTCCCATCAGCCCCAGCCAGCATATCCAGTGATTAGGGATGATGGGAGGTGTAGTCTGGAGGGGTGGTTTGAATTGAGGTGATCATGAGCAAACTGTGGCAACCCTGAAGATTACGTACTTCTCCCATCTTCTCCTTTGTGCCGTTGTTTAGGTCAGCCTTCCTGAATTTGGTGCCTTCCAGATCTTTTAGATTACAACTTCCACCAGTCCTAGCCAGCATAGTCAACAGCAAGGGATGGCAGGAATTGTAGCTCAAAACAATGGGACGGCACCAAGTGGGTGAAGGTTAGTTTTTAGGTGACCATCTGGAACCAGGCTTTTATGTATGAGAAAGAGTTCACCGTTTATGGAACAGATCCTAATGGGAAGAAATTTGCTGCGTGGAGACAGGTTCCAATGTTGTTGAAGGCAAAGAGCCCAAAGTGCAAGCTGCTGCATGATGGAAAATTACTGGCTGCATTTCACTCACCTGTTGGATTGTGGCCATAGCCATTTACTATATACATGTCACCGGCAGGAATATAGGGATGATTTAGAATTTCCACCTTATGACCTTTAAACTGGCCCAAATAAAAAATAAAAAAGCAGGTTGGGAATGGTTTTTTTTTTCTTTAGAAAAGTGACTTCATTACTGGGCGAGGGACAATTTTATATTTGAAAAAAATTGCATCAATTGGCAATTGTGAGTGAGCAATTGTTCCATGACACCCCCTGCCTGAACCCGATATCTCTGTTGCAAGTAACTGAAAAAGATTCATTGTTACGTACCATTCATGTGGTTTATAATTACTTAGATGGGAAAACACAAGATGTTATTAATCAGGACGATTTTAACAGATAACTCTAGTTGTGGATTGACAACAGATGGGGTGTCTAAGGAGCACACCATTAAAAAAAGCTGGTCCCCATTTTCTTGAGAACCCAGCAGAAATCTAGGCAAAATAAAGAGAAGTTTCAGAGTAATAGTGATTGGCAAATTATGCACGTTGCCTGAAAGTCTAATTAAATTGTTGTTATTTTGCGACATTTTCTAGGACAAAAACTTAATAGCCTAGTTGTTTTACTTCAGAAAGTATAGACTGCCGCATGCCAGCTGTTATGTTTACTACTCAAATGCACTGGAAACAGTAGAAGGTTTGCTCTACACTATCAATCACAGTGACACGTGTGTGTTCTAGCCAAAATTAAAACACTGAATTAAATTAAATAGGAAGAGGTTCAGTGCATGTTTACTCCTGCCACTTAAACTGATGGGACAGAAAACTGCTTAGCTTAGTCTGATTCATGCTCACAACTAACAGTTAGTGCCATATATTAAAGTTTGTTCTTTTTAATCTTTCTTGTGTTGAAATAAGTATGTAAGAAATCTAAAGTCTAGGATGTCTTATTTTATTTCTCTTTCCATCTATTAAAATCTAGCAGTGCCAGAAGGGTTCATGATCAAAGAGGCTATATTCCAGTCAAACTACTCAGTGATACCTTTGAAATACGGCTGTTCAAAGGTAAACATATTTTTAGGGGTTACAATGCAACCTTGATGCAAGAGCATCACACAACAATCACCAAAAGCACAGCTTCCTGTATTTCCCCCAGGGTTTCCCAAATTTGGGTCTCCAGCTGTTTTTGGACTACAATGACATCATCCCTGACCACTGGTCCTGCTAGCAAGGAACGGTGGGAGTTGTAGTCCAAAAATAGTAGGAGGTCGTAGTTTGGGATTAGTTTAATAGCCACTGATTAATTGAATAGCCACTGCCACTATGTTTCCCCCCCAATACCAGAACATAAGAAGAGCCTGTTGGATCAGGCCAATGGCCCGTCTAGTCCAGCATCCTATTTTCAGAGAGGCCAGCCAGATGCCTGTGGGAAACCGGCAAGCAGGATTTGTGCGCAACAGCGTTCTCCACTCCTGTGGTTCCAAGCAACTTGTATTCAGGAGCACTACCTCCTCTCACTGGCTGCCGAGGCAGAGCATGGCCATCATCATGGCTAGTAGGCTTTGATAGCCCTCTCCTTAACAAATTTGTCTAATTCTCTTTTAAAGCCATCTCAGTTGGCGGCCATCACTGCCTCCTGTGGGAGTGAGTTCCATGGTTTAGCTATGCTCTGCGTGAAGAAGTTATTTCTTTTATCTGTCCTGAATCTTCCAACATTCAGCTTGAATGGATGTGCACCAGCTTCAGGAGGGATCTGGGCCTGGGTTGTATCACAGGGGGAAGGGTTAGACACTGTCCCCACTCCAGTCCTTCATAGCATATCACACGCACACACACACACACACACACACACACACACCGGAGCTGCTTGTAGCAAAAGAAAAATGCAATCTGAAATGCATTCATGCATCTCCAACATCAGGATTCATTTGATTTCTAGCTTCCAACCAAAAGCAATCAAACATAGTCTTAAAATACCTAAATTTGGTGGAAAGAATGGTTGCAGCAGTTGAGATTGTGGCTAGCTTGAATCTGCTATCTCTGAAACTCAGTCTTATGTTTTAGTTCCTGACCACTTGGTTTGAAATCTTTTTGTTCCAATCTTCAAAGGATTATTCAGCAATGGGAATTGTATTCAGATTGTATGCATATTACTGCTTATGTTGCTGGGGACTGTATTTTCTCCCTTTTGCTTTGCCTTCTTTTTAAAGGCTAATTTTTTCCATTCCTATTGAGGAAAGCTTTGCAGCCCTTACAAAGCGCCACTCATGCTTGACAAAAGTATACTTTTGCTGCCAAAAATCAAGGCAGTGCCTTTTTTGCATATGGTTACATCTGCCACCTTTAATTAAGAAGCCGTGTAAGCCACTCCTCTGAAGAAGCTGAACACATTATAGTGTAATGTAGCCCCTTAGAAAGAGATTAAAAGCTTAAAAAGCAAGTTTGCTGATCCCAGAAGAGATTGCATTGTATTTACTATTTTACATATAAGAAAATGGAAGGGGGAGATTCATAGAGTTCATATACAGTGGTACCTCAGTTTAAGTACACAATTGGTTCCGGAAGTCTGTACTTAACCTGAAGTGAACTTTCCCATTGAAAGTAATGGAAAGTGGATTAATCCGTTCCAGACGGTCCATGGAGTACTTAAACTGAAGCGTACTTAACCCAAAGTATGAGTGTAATTGGTTCTGGCAGTCCGTACTTAACCTGAAGCGTACTTAACCTGAAACGAACATTCCCATTGAAAGTAATGGAAAGTGGATTAATCCGTTCCAGACAGGTCGGCGGAGTACTTAAACTGAAAGTACTCAAACCAAAGCGTACTTAAACCGAGGTATGACTGTAGAAGGCTACATAACAGAGGTAAAAATCTGAAAACTGCCATCCCGTTTCTCAGTTACTGAATGTGTGGTGTATCTGTACAACACTTATTTGGAGGACTGGATGTGCTCATTTAGCAAATCTGGTCCCCCCCTGTCTAAATATCCTTGGACATTGCCTGTCCATGTTGTTGACCAAGGTGGCTCCAGAAAAGACCTGCAGTCTGCATTATCTTGATGGTGGTATCCATATTCAGCTTAACTGGTGTCAAGTGAAAGTAACGAGAGCAAACACTGGGTAAATTTGCAATGGCAGGCCTACACAAGAAACAAAGGTACAATACCAGAACAAGAGAGGCTATGCTAAGAGCAAAAAAACCTGACACAAGAAAGCACATTCCATTTTCAGGACCAACAGCAGTACAGTTGTTGCTCCAGTACTGCTCTGAACTGATTGAGCCCTCCTGATGCCACCTGCAAGTTTCAGGAAGAGCGAATTGAGCACTTCTTTGGTGATGGAAGGTGAGGAACGCCTCACCTTCCATTTTTCAGCCCAATGAGACAGGAGATTCTGGGTGCCTTCGGTACATGCAGAATTCTGGGCAAACTTCTGCTTTGCTGAAGCTGAATGTCACTTTGCTGCCCTATATTTCTGGGGTACAACCAGAATCACTGTGGGCTAGTTTGACTGAAGGCCTTTCTTTATCTTCCCTACGAGATTCAGGATATTGTTTTCTGCTGCTTGCATAACTCACACAATGAGTGGTAAGCGCTGGAACTAGAGCAGAAATCCTGAAAACTCCATTCATAAAAAGTGGGTTTTCAAGGTCTGGACCAGGCATCCCCAAACTTCGGCCCTCCAGATGTTTTGGACTACAATTCCCATCTTCCCCGACCACTGGTCCTGTTAGCTAGGGATCATGGGAGCTGCAGGCCAAAACATCTGGAGGGCCGCAGTTTGGGGATGCCTGGCCTGGACCCACATGCAGAGTCTGGTCCATTATACCAAGTTAAATGACATTCACAAGTCCTTACTATCTCAAATCAAGAAAGTGCATACACAACAACCCAAACACAGTTAATAGGCTAAACATAGGCTAGATCCTTGGTTATTTTATAGCAACCAACCACAATGTTTCCTATACAAATGTTGTGAAAAATGGTCAAACTAGATGCAACACCATCAGTAATGGTTTAAGTGTTACATCTGAATGAGGACACTTCATAGAAATACTAGAAATTATCACATTAGGACAAAAAGGCTCTTCTAATCTTCTAATTTTGAAACTGTACTATGGATTATACTTACTACTCCCCACCAAAGGGCATCTGCATAGCTGCTAAATTCATGTTCGCCTGAATCATTCACAGCATCTTTTTCAGCCAAGTACACAAAATAAGAAGAAAAAATCAGGCCTAGAAATCCAATGTACAGAGTGGTTATCAATTCCTGAAAAGAAGAATAAGAGCAAATTAATGAATAACTAGAGGCACATAGAATACTGCTACTGCCAAATGCTATTTTATAAAACAAATGACTGATTACTGCGCTCAGCTACCACACTGAATTTAACCGATTAAACATTAATCAAACAGTTCGTTAATTTCCGTCACTCTACTCTGCATAATGCTTAGTTGACTACCACGTGATATTTCCAATTTGCACTTAGCAAATCATTATACCTTAATACTAGGTCAAAAAATATTATTGTCAGTTACTTTGATGCAGCAGAATTGCAAACTGAAGTTGGAAAAATGATATTTTTAACCTTGTTCTCAAAACAACAAAGGATTAACTGACAGCACAATACTATGCACGTCTACTCAGAAGTAAGACTTAATGGATTCAAGTGGCCATATGTGAGAGAAAGTAAGATTGGAACTAGCAGAACTGAACAAGTTATGTACATCAAAACCACAGCAAATTATTTTTACAGGGATTTGCTTGCACACACAGTGATTTTAAAATAATTAGGTCTGTCACCCAGTAAAAGAAACCTTACAGTTGAAATACACACACACACACACACACTTAAAAGTAAGCCCCATTACTGAGTTCAGTCAGGCTTACTCCAGGTATAGGATTGCAGCCTTAGTCAATCAAATAACATTAGTTAATCAGCTAATTAATTAAACTGATTAAATGTGATTAACTGTGAGTAAAGTCTGAAGTCGGCGGTTCGAATCCCCATGACGGGGTGAGCTCCCTTTGCTTGGTCCCTGCTCCTGCCAACCTAGTGGTTTAAAAGCACCTCAAAGTGCAAGTACGGTAGATAAATAGGTACCGCTCCGGAAGGAAGGTAAACGCCGTTTCCATGCGCTGCTCTGGTTCACCAGAAGCGGCTTAGTCATGCTGGCCACAT
Source organism: Zootoca vivipara (assembly GCF_965207765.1). Lineage (NCBI taxonomy): Eukaryota > Metazoa > Chordata > Lepidosauria > Squamata > Lacertidae > Zootoca > Zootoca vivipara. Next base: position 62,249,868 of record NC_142582.1, on the reverse strand, counting down.
GACCTGGAAGCTGTACACAGGCTCCCTCGGCCAATAAAGCGAGATGAGTGCCGCAAACCCGCAAACCCAGAGTCGTCCACGACTGGACCTAATGGTCAGGGGTCCCTTTACCTTTACCTTTACCTTTAACCCCGAGAACAGTATATGGTCTATGGAATCTGGCAGCCCAACAGTAAAACATCCTTATTACTTGAACTTCCTTTCTAAGTTTTTACATACCTGTCTGTGTATGAAAACGACTGACCCCAGCAATCTCCATGTGCCACCCTGACGATCCACATGAAGCATTCGCAGGATCTGCAGAAATCGGATGCCTCTAGAATGAAGTTCATTAAAAGAAAAGTGAATGAAAAAAGTGAGAACAGATGTTTGAGAGTGGAAGAGTGAGTTTTCAAATTGCTATTATTTAGTCCGTACATCCATACCCCACCTTTCCTCCAAAGAGCTCAAGGGAGCATACATGATTTTTCCCCCTCTGCATTTTATCCTCATAACAAACTTGTAGAGTTCTGGCTGCATTAAGAGGGAGGGAGTGATGGGGAATTGGCGATTTGAACCTCCCAAGCCCCAGTCCAAATCTAACCACTCTAACTCATAGCTGTCAACTTCCGGATTGGAAAATAAGGGATTAGCAGCAGCGCGGCACCGGAAGTCGCTTCTGCACATGTTCAGACATGCGCAGAAGCGATTTCCAGTGCCGGCTCTGCCCAATTTCCGGTGCCCAGACATGGGCAGAGCGGCACCGGAAATTGGTTCTGCGCATGTCCAGACATGCGCAGAAGCGACTTCCGGTGCCGGGCTGCCTGTGTCCGCATGTGTGGGCACCCAAATTTGCTTCTGCACATGCCCGGGCATGCACAGAGGCAATTTCCGGCAGCACTCGGCAAGCCAAGTGAGCGAGCAGCCAGCCGGGAGCTGGGACATTTACGCAGCTGAGGAGCTTCCCTGGCCGGCAGGAGCTGCTTTCTTATAAATCCAGGGGATTTATGGGATATTTTGCGATTCAATATAACATGCGCAGAAGCGACTTCCGGTGCCAGGCTGCCCGTGTCCGCATGTGTGGGCACCCAAATTTGCTTCTGCACATGCCCGGGCATGCACAGAGGCAATTTCCGGCAGCACTCGGCAAGCCGGGAGCGAGCAGCCAGCCGGGAGCTGGGACATTTACGCAGCTGAGGAGCTTCCCTGGCCGGCAGGAGCTGCTTTCTTATAAATCCAGGGGATTTATGGGTTATTTTGCGATTCAAGATAACAGCGGGAAATGGATTTAAATACGGGGGTTTCCCGTGAAAAATGGGAGACTTGACAGCTATGCTCTAACATTCTAACCGGTACATGGCACTGAGATGGGGAAAAGTGAATTAAGAGATACACTTTTTAACAGGGTGGAAAAAGAAAGGATTTTCAAATTAGATTTAATCATTTTACCTGATAGCAGAGGTTGCAAAAACCTGGCCTTTAGAACCCACACAAAGCACGATCATTGAAGCAACAACTACAATTAGATCTGGAAAATTAAAAGACAACAACATACAGTCACTAGAGACCCAGGCAGCCTCAATTGCTAGAAGCACCTTTGACACAACTATGACCTTTTCTGGACTGGGAAAGCCTAGTCATAGTACTTCGTGCAGTTCAGGACTAGATAACTGCAATGTGTACTGTGTGGGGCTTCCTTTGCACTTGATCCAGAATTTGCAGTTAGCATAGAATACTGCAGCACAATTCCTGAAGGGGTGAGACCTTCTCAGCATACAACACCTCTGCTCAGAAACCTGCACTGGTTGCCAATTTGCCAGCAGGCCATGTTCACAGTGTTACTATTAGTATAGAAAGCCCTGAACAACCTGGGACCAGTTTACCTGGGAAATCACCTTACCCCATATATTCCTACTTGACTGCTTTGATCTGTGGAACAGGTACTTTTATAGATGCTGCGTAATGCTTGTACCACATTTGTATGAAATCGGACTTCTAGTGTGGCGGCATCCACACATCAAGCAGGAGCATGTTTTGACACCTACTAAAAACACTTTAGACAAGCCTACCTAGATATGTATAAAGTTGATGTGTTTTAATATTTTTCTAGCTCAGTGTTTTTCAACCTTTTTTGGGCAAAGGCACACTTCTTTCATGAAACAAATCACGAGGCACACCACCATTAGAAAATGTTTAAAAAATTAACTCTGTGCCTATATTGACTATATATAAAGTAATTCTCCCACGGCACACCAGGCAACATCTCGCGGCACACTAGTGTGCCGCGGAACAGTGGTTGAAAAACACTGTTCTAGCTTATACAGTGGTACCTCGGTTTTCGAACGTCTCGGAAGTCAAATGTTTCGGCTTTTGAACGCCGAAAACCCGGATGTAACTGCTTCGGATTTTGAATGCGTTTCAGAAGCTGAATGTGCTACACGGCTTCCATATTGAGCTTCTGGAAATGCATGCCTTGGTTTTCGAACGTTTCGGAAGTTGAACGGTCTTCCGGAACGTATTACGTTCGAAAACCAAGGTTCCACTGTAATTGGTTTTAATTTTTATTTGAATGTTTTAAATAGCTTTTTAAAAACTCTTCTTACTGATAATTTTATTGCTTCATTCTTTTTGTAAACTGTTTTGAGCTTTGGGGGTTTGCTTTGTTTTTTATACAAGAAAACATTTTCTCTTTATTTTTTGAAAATGATAGAAATCACTATGGGAATTCCTTTTATGCAATGGGAGCCATCGAGAACTTTATATACTCACCAATGATAGAAATGGGTTTCCTAGCAAAACGAAGTCTTCCCCAGAAGCCAACGTATTTACTGCGGCACCCTGAAGACCACAATCGAACTACATACTCGGTTCCAAAAAATACCACTAATACAATTTCCTAGAGGAAACAGACCGGGGGGGGGGGGGTCAGATTAATATATAACATGCTTTTAATACTTTTCAGGTGGTATTAGCAGAAAATGAAATATGAGAACTGTGAGTCAGAAAAATATATATGGTAATGCCCTGTAGGAACAAACAATCAGGAGAATGATTAAAAGTTTAAAAACTATTACATGGTATTTTGCTGATTTCCATGTGATAAAAACAAAACAAAATCCCACTTGCCATAATTGGATGCGAATCTCATCTCAAAGTCTTAGCCAAGTTCAATGGCACTTAATTCACTGGAAGTTCAATTAGGTTTGCAACTTTAATTTCAAACCCATTACTTATAAAATAATAATGTTATTCAGATAGCATAAATACAGACCTTGTATCAGAAAAGTATAAGTCTCACATCTATAAAGTGTGAGAAGGGAAAGCAAGTAATATTTTTTTGTGTGTTTCATTTCGTAGGAAAACTCTTCTCAGAATCTGATAATGGAGTTCAGCATGTGATGGAACAATTATTTTCCCTTTCATTCATGTTATTTAAGCACAATATTTAGTGGGCAGCAGAATTCTCCCTCTAATTCGAAAATACTGAATTTCAGTGAAATCTCAGATACGGTATATCTATCTGGGTGTAAGCCCCATTACATTCAGTGGAGCTTACTTCTGAGTTTGTATAGGATTGCACTGTGAGTGATCCAGCTGCATACATGAAAATATCAAGAGACCTTTTTCTCTTAGCTTATATGTTATTAACTTTTACACATGCTCACAAATCCTAAGATTCTCTTGTGTGCTTTTCAGGGTTCAGTCATACTTCGGTTTAAGTACGCCTCGGTTTGAGTACTTTCAGTTTAAGTACTCCGCGGACCTGTCTGGAACGGATTAATCCACTTTCCATTACTTTCAGTGGGAAAGTTCCTTCAGGTTAAGTACGCTTCAGGTTAAGTACGGACTTCCAGAACCAATTACACTCATACTTCGGGTTAAGTACGCTTCAGATTGAGTACTCCGCGGACCCGTCTGGAACGGATTGATCCACTTTCCATTACTTTCAATGGGAAAGTTCACTTCAGGTTAAGTACAGACTTCTGGAACCAATTGTGTACTTAAACCGAGGTACCACTGTATTAATAAAACTCCTAGGTATTCTCACCCCATCCCAGACAAAAACAGCTAATAAGCAAACAGATAAGCCAGCTGGGTCTTTAAATACCACTACTACTAATACTACTAATAATAATAATAATAATAATACAGTAATCAAGAGCAGTTATAAGGGATTTGTGCGATATATGTGATGCAAAACAACCATATTTCAACACACCAAAATACAAATAAATAGTGATCAAGCAAAACCAAACTCTGAGAAAGGGAAAAGCAGGGTTGCTCTGAACAAAAACTCCACACATGCAAATTAGAGTTTAATTTTGTAAGAAGAGTACGAAAATAGAAAGAAACAAAAGACTAAGTTGTGAGTGCTTTCAGATTTGCAAAGTGCGGGAGGGGGGGGGTGTTGTGTGAGTGAAATTTGCATGAGAGTTGTGTGTTTTTAAAGACCCTCCATGGTTCATTGGATAACAGGAACACTGACAAATATGCAAATGTGGGCTGCCCTAAAGACAATGAAACAGACATGTAGTCAATGGTTACTGTCATCCAGTTCTTTGCATGACATGCAGACAAGCTTAGAGAACATTGATTGTTCTATAGACTCCTGCAACTGGAGAGAACGACCAGTCGGCTTACACCAAGACACATTTTTCACTCCTGACGTTTTGATAAAGGCTTATTGACCTAAATGAGACCCATGTTATTCAGGAAACATCAGAGGTGAAAGTTCACAAGCTGTTCTTCATGGTCATACACAAAAATGCCAGGTATCCGTTAGCAACTGGCAAATTCCCCCTCCCCTGCCCGTGGCTGGGTGACAGACAAAAGTGTATTTAATATCTCGCCTTGTATAAGCCCAATAAGTAATCGGGACGGGGAGTGGGGGAGGCTGACTGATTTTTGTCACTACATTTAGACACAGCTGCCAGAGAAAGTTGCAGACAGGCAAAAGGCTATGCTATTTATATTCAAAATAAGTTGGGACACTCATTAAAAAGACAAACAAACAAGTCCCCATGAACTACTTCAATATACCCTATAGTATATATACACCATTCCACAGCAGGCTGAAATTTCAGTGATTCAGATGTGAAGGTATTTTACAAAAGCAGCAAGACTACATTTTGAGGATTCCGTTTCAGCTATTCCAGTTTTAAACTGGGACTAATAGCTTCAAATTTAGTGGGGTTGGGCACTAAAAACACACCTCACTGTGGAGAGTTGTGTTTTTATTGAACTATTCAAAACAAGCTAGAATTTCTGACAAAATGTTGATGTACATAAACCTCTGACATAATAATAATAATAATAATAATAATAATAATAATAATAATAATAATACTCCACCCATCTGGCTGGGTTTCCCCAGCCACTATTTACAGAAGTCCACTCTGAGGTCTCATACAGTACATGGACCAGACTGAAGCTGCAATCCTGAACACACTGAATTAATCCTCATTGGGCATTGTTGACATCCAATAAATATGCACAGGATTGCATGATATATATGTTAAAACAAACTCAATCCAATATACTAAGGGCATAAAGTGTGAGCAGAAGAGAAATGAGAAAATATGTGTGTTGGAGGGAATAGTTGGCACAAGCAAAAAACGCAAACAAAAATGATATGGTAGAGCTGGAAAAGATTCAGAAAAGGGCAAGAGCAGGAGGAACTCTCCTTATGAGAAGGAGTCATAACTTTGGGGGCTTTTTAGTTTAGAAAGAGGTGAATAAGAGAGAACACCATAGACATGTATGAGATGATGGATAGTGTGGAGAAAGTGGATAGAAAGAGCAACTCATCCCACCCAATAATAATCAGGTACATCCAATGAAGCTGAATGCTGAAAGATTCCAGGCAGACAAATTAAAGTACTTCTTCAGACAGCATACAGTTGAACTATGGAATTTCCTGAGAACCAGACGTGGGGAGGGTTCTTTTGCAGTCAGGTCCTGCTTGTAGGCTTCCCATAGGCATATGGTTGGCCAGTGGGAGAACAAGTTGAATGATTAGATCAAGCCTTTGGTCTAATTCGGCAGCGCACTTCTCATGTTCTTATGCCAAGGTGGAGAATCAGATCCAGCCAGCAGGATATTTCCCATCTCTCAAGGCCCAATTTCTGGCAGGTAGGAGGAACAGACACGTGCAAAAGGGGGGGGGAATGTTCCATTTGAATCTAAATTTCCTGCAAATGGGCTTCAAAGGGACTCCCTGTAACTGCTGATCAGTGGTTACAGCAAGCCCCTTTGAAGGCACAGTCTCAGTGTCAGTGAAGCTCCCTATCAGGTGATCAGTGCTCACAGGGAGCCCTACTTGCAAAGGAATTCTCAAGAGCTCACTTTCAGCTCCCAATTATTCTTCTATAGCCATGCCCATACTTGCCCCACAAATGACATCACATATTACACCAGGTGTGGGACAGGTGAGCATGGTTTGTGGGCAACTTTCTCCCGGGTTGAACTGGGACATGATTAGAGCTACAGAACAGATATTCCTAATTGTGCCTTAATGAAATGACACTGTTCCTTCACCAGCAGTGACATGTGAGCACTATAACTTAGAGGCGGGCAACTTTCTGCCTTGGGAGAATGCCAAGATCCACCACCTGACTTGTTTTCTGTTAAAGTCTGGGAGCCTTTTGGCTGGAAAATGAAAATCCATTTAAATATATAACGTGTATGCAAAAAATATACCTTTAGAAATAAAGGACAGGTGCTTCTGATCAAATTCTCTGCCCAGGAATTTGCATCCAGTACTAGGACAGAGCTTACAGCCCCTTCACACAAAAAGCCACTCTTTGTCGTCCCCCCAGCTGTCTCTGTTTGAGCAGCTTAGTTTAGGCAAGGGGGGGGGAACGACATATTTTCATTGCTTTGTTGTTGTTTAGTCGTGTCTGACTCTCTGTGACCCCATGGACCAGAGCACACCAGGCACTCCTGTCTTCCACTGCCTCCCACAGTTTGGTCAGACTCATGTTCGTCGCTTCGAGAACACTGTCTAACCATCTCGTCCTCTGTCGGCCCCTCCTCCTTGTGCCCTCCATCTTTCCCAACATCAGGGTCTTTTCCAGGGAGTCTTCTCTTCCCATGAGGTGGCCAAATTATTGGAGCCTCAGCTTCAGGATCTGTCCTTCCAGTGAGCACTCAGGGCTGATTTCCTTCAGAATTGATAGGTTTGATCTTCTTGCAGTCCATGGGACTCTCAAGAGTCCCCTCCAGCACCATAATTCAAAAGCATCAATTCTTCGGCGATCAGCCTTCTTTATGGTCCAGCTCTCACTATTGGGGAAACCATAGCTTTTACTATACGGACCTTTGTTGGCAAGGTGATGTCTCTGCTTTTTAAGATGCTGTCTAGGTTTCTCACTGCTTTTCTCCCAGGAAGCAGGCGTCTTTTAATTTCATGACTGCTGTCACCATCTGCAGTGATCAAGGAGCCCAAGAAAGTAAAATCTCTCACTGCCTCCATTTCTTCCCCTTCTATTTGCCAGGATGTGATAGGACCAGTGGCCATGATCTTGGTTTTCTTGATGTTAAGCAATTGCTATTTTCATTGCTACTGTTAAGCAATTGGGAGTCAGCAACTCTTGCTGATCTGCTGCTGCAAGTGACCCAGAAATCTACCAGTAGATCCTATTTTGGCTTCTGCCTAAATTATGGAAATAGTATATCACCTTGTTAAATATGACATAAATTATAAATTAGCAGTCGCACCTACACTTCTGACAGCATGGTCAAAGCTATATGAGCCAGAGCACATGCTACAAATCTCAGGGCTGAACCACACAGCACTAGTCATTACATCATGGCAGGAATATTCCATGCCAGCATTTCCACTTCCAGAAGAATCTGTTGCTGGTGTGGAAACTCTGCCCTCCCATCTCTGTATGATATCCAAAACATGTGTCCAACTCTGTACATGTTATTGAAAAACTTTCCTGTAATTATTACATTCTGTATATCAGACACTTTAAAGGTCATCACATAATAAGAATATTTTCATGTGTTTGATAGTCAGTTGCGAAGCAGCAACCTTGGCCTAACGCAAATGCTTCTGGTAGAAGAAACGCTGATAATTAGGAGATCAGGGATATGTACCTGCAGAGCATCTACATTTATTAAAACTTTATCTCGGGGGCATTTCAAAGAGGCAGACAGAAATTCACAGTATCTAACCATCTTGATCCTCTTAGAATGAGGGACCCTTGTGTGTGCAAATTTTGCTTCATGATGGGATTCTGTAGCTGACAATTGCTGTGCAGGAAGCAACATGTATGTGTACTTGCCAATGTATGTGTACTTTGGACAAAGTCTTGGCCGCCTTTATCTAAAGAGAAATAATTTGTGAGGTAAACACAGGTTTGTAAACATGTGAGGGGCAGTAGGGTTTTTTTGTTTTTCTATTTTTTGAGATAAAGTTTCAGGGGGAAATACTGAAATGGAAACATTAGAGTAACTCTCATTTCTCTAGGTAAATTCTTGGTGGCTCAGCCCTCCATTTTTTGCAACCTTGGTAAAGGCTGAGTTGGATCCTGACACTGTGCCTGAATCATCTCCATATTCACTTTGTTAGCACCAAGGACTATGCAAGACCCACATTTTATCCCACCACCTTATGTAGGAACTCTACTGTGCAGAAACGTTTGGAATCAAGCCACTTTCCCTTAATTAAATTAATCATAGGTGATAAGCTCTAACCAGAACTGTCCTAACACAGAGCGTACATAATAAAGACCTAGGGGTTAGGTGTGCTTCACTGAAAACTACAACCATAGTTTTGTTATATCAACAACACTTAACACAAGCCAAATCCTAAATGAAAAGGGTTATTGTCACTCTGCTGACTTCAGCAAGTGTTGGGCTAATGATTTTTCCTCTGCTTTGAGGAAAAGTTTTGCCTCCCAAGACAAGACCATGGTGCACCTGTGCCTGACAAATTTCACATGCAGTCATTTCTGGCAAATGACTACACAGGGATATTTTTAAACTTCTGGCTTGGCTAGACGACATTCATTTGGAATTTGCACGCAAACTATACTGAGTCCTCTGGTTTACTACAGTCATGGCCAGTTTAATTTAGAGCTTTTTTTTTAAAAAAAAACCTTTTAGATGCTGCAGAAAACATCTAAAAAAACCTAAAATTGTGAAATCATACACAATTTAACTGCACCCTTTTCAAAAGGTTGGCTTGGTATCACTTAAAAGAATAAACACTTAGTTCTGAGCTAGCAAAGCAGTTCACCATTTGATTAGATACAAACTCTGGAAGTAAGGCTATTTACAGTTCAACACTATGCAAGATTACCGGAAGTCCCACTGAAATCAATGGGGATTACTCCCTGGTACATCCACAAAGCTCTAACATCCTGTCACCTCGTCCAACCCACTCTCCTTCCTGGTCAGTAGTAGCAGCATCACTGACCGGAAGTTAGGACAGCAGGGGTTGCCCCCACGCACCCATGGGTCAGCTGCTTCTCCAGGCAACAGGGTATACGAATGTGGCCTTAAACATGTACATACAGTATAGCTTTATACACAAACTCAACTTCTCTCTTACACCAGAATGCTCAGATTTTGCAGGGCTAGCACTAACCATTTAAAAGTGGGGCTTGAGAACCTGTGCCCTAACGGCCAAACAGTGTTCACCAGGGGTTCAAATTTACCCTAAACTACCATAAAGAAGGCTGACTGTCGAAGAATTGATGCTTTTGAATTATGGTGCTGGAGGAGACTCTTGAGAGTCCCATGGACTGCAAGAAGATCAAACCTATCCATTCTGAAGGAAATCAGCCCTGAGTGCTCACTGGAAGGACAGATCCTGAAGCTGAGGCTCCAGTACTCTGGCCACCTCATGAGAAGAGAAGATTCCCTGGAAAAGACCCTGATGTTGTGAAAGATTGAGGGCACTAGGAGAAGGGGACGACAGAGGACGAGATGGTTGGACAGTGTTCTCGAAGCTACCAACGTGAGTTTGACCAAACTGCGGGAGGCAGTGGAAGACAGGAGTGCCTGGCGTGCTATGGTCCATGGGGTCACAAAGAGTCAGACATGACTAAACGACTAAACAACAACAACAACCTGCCCCACACTTTGTGTCACATGTAGAGGGGCAGGTAGAGATGTAGCTACCAATGCACAATTCTGAGTCTTAAAGAGTGCTCCCAAGAAAGCTTTGACAAGGGAAATCAAACTTTGGCTCTACCACCTTTAAGCTGAGGGGCAGTAAAGCTGATGGATCAGTTGCACCGGTGGGTTCCCTGTGGCAATCTTGCTTTTGCAGCTGAAGCCTGCAGAAATCAGGCTTTCGCCCTCTCACTATCAGCTGATAAGTGGAAAAGTGAAAGCCTCATGTGCTAAAGCACCCTGCAGGGCTCTTTGGAGGGCAAAGCACCCAGTCTAATTTCATTGTGACATCATGCGACTGACAAGTGGACAGCCCCACTGACCTGTCAAATTTGGTCCTGAAGGCCAGTTCTGATAAGGATCTGGCCTGCAGAGCCAAGAACATTCCTCACCCCTGTTTTAAAGTCTATTTTCTGACTATGCATTTGTGGTCTAAATTGTTTGCTGTAACTGGCAATTATGTGCACTTTGAATCCCAGCCATCAGTGGCACAAGTAGGGTTGTTTTGTCAATATCAAGGGTTGTTGTTTTTTTAATGCAAGGTTCTTTTAAGTAGATGAAGAAACTAAACTGGGCACCCAAGCTCTTCACTGTGCCTTCCTTTAAAAGTCTATATGTAATGAACTGTTAATGTAATCCAACATAATGAACTGCTAAGTACACTTTTAAAAAGAACCAACTTTTATTTCAGGTCTTAGCAGTTTGCATCCAAACGAGAAAGCAAAGTTAAAAAGTGATTCTGATTCTAAAAACCTATTAAAAAGGCATGAAGCCATTTGGTCCTGAAATTAAAAATAAATCTACCACATAACTGTTATTCATTCACATCTGTACAATCCCTAAGCTGTTCTTGATGTCACACTTCACTGTGATAAGAGTTCAAGCTCCATATTTCTGTTTGACATTTCCATAAACACAACCTGCTTTTGCCTCAACATATTTGGGTTTTCTCCCAAGGCCGCTCCAGGGAATACACATCATGCTCCTCCACACAGCTGCAATAACAGTTATACACTCAAGCTGTAGTCTGTGGACACTTAATACACCTCACAAAAAATCATATGTGCCAGTGGTGATTTAAAAAAAACCTCCCAACTTATAAGCATGCAAAACTCATTCAGTAAGCATTTTATTGTTGCCTCTAAAAGTTAGCCAAGGCGTACAAAAATATTTCCATTCAAAATCTAGAAGCTGGATGTAATGTAAACTACCCTGCAGCAAGAGATAGCTGGCGTATGATTAGGATATTCAAAATACCGGTAAATAATTCCCATCTTTAGCTAAGTTATGGCTGGAACATCAATGCATGGTGCAAATTATTCCTTTGTTCAGAACTTTGGGGTTACAGACATCCTCAAAGGCATTGTTAATTGTTGTTCTTTAAGTGTGATCCACTTACAGCTATAGATACATACTACTCAATGAGCAAAATAATTATGCTCTCCTTTATTTATGAGCCTGCTGAAAGGAGTGCTCACATTCTGAATCTTGACTACTTGTGTGCCCCCCACTGTTACATTTTCTCCTGTTACGAAAAAATCTAGGTGTGAGGCTGCTCAGCCACCCAGCACATCGGGCAGAGCCCGCGGGTCCCTGCAGAACAATGGAGTCCAGCAAATAGCTGTAGACCAAAGTTTATTGTGCAACAGGTTCAAAGAGGAATTTGAACCCCGAGAACGGAGCGACAAGAACTTTTAAAACTTCCCACCACATCCCAGGATACAGTTCGTACAGCATCACTGATACATCATCTTTACATCACTGACATGTCACAAAAGGGGAAGGGTAAACAGGGGTTACACCAGTTTAACCCTGGCAAACATGTCCAGACAAGTCCTTGGTACAAGTCTAAGATTATACCACCACCCCAAGTACAATAGAACTTCCTTTGCATGTCTGGACCCCTAAGCAAGTCTGGTGATGAGATTAGGCTTTCCTTGGCCAACGATCAGCTCAGCAATTGTCACCTCTGGGCACTTCCTGGAGCCCCTTTTTCAAGGGCAAAATAGTGTTGGAATGGAGGAAACTGGCAAAGGAGTTGATTTTATATGATTTTTAAAGCTAGGTAACTTCCCTGAGCTGTCAAGTCTAAAGGATACATTTATGCATAATATTTGTAACAACTTTAAAGATGTGCCCCCCCCTAATTTCCGTAACAGCTCCCCCCCCTTTGGAGATAAATTTGCTTAGGCTCCGTAGGAACCACAAATATTTTCTCCGCACTTAACTACAGTTCAGGCATAGACATATTCCCCACCCCCCTTTGGTCCCGTATGTTATATAGATATGCACTAAATAATAACCTGGTATCCACCCTCCCAGATGTGTGGGTTTATGTAAACATGAAAGGGACTTGCATGTCACACCTCTTAAGGCCATTCGCAAGTATAGCAGTGCACATAGCTGGACGTAGGATATCACATAAGAATAACACATTTGTATTTTGTTACTAAATTACTTGTGGCCCGTAACACTCCAAATGAGGAACAGTTATGAGCTTGTGAACCTTCCTTTATATTCCACACTATACTTGTGCACAAACCCATCTCGAGGAACCTGTCAGGCAAGTTGATACAGTGCAGTCCTATATAGGATTTCAACCTAAATGTCCTTTTACTTGCAGGGATTTAAGCTGTACCTTACCAGGTTCTCCAAAGTACCCTTTTACATATTAAGATCAGGAGAGGGGTAGTTCCACCATCCACAGAAATTTAGGAGAGGGAATTCTATTTGGCAGATCCAAAGTTTGGGAATTCTCCCCCTGAGAGGTGGGTCTGACACCTTCACTATACAGTTTTTGGCAACTGCTGAAGATAAATGTTTTTACCACGGCATTGCCATCTGAAATGTGTGTTTTCAAGACCTACCCTATTCCTGTGATTGTAATTTAATTGTTTTTAATACTGGATTATAAATTGTTGCAGCCTGCCCTGGGACCTGCTGGTGCATGGTAGGTTTAAATTTAAATTTGAAGAAGATGAAGACAATGAAGCTTCTGTGTTGAGATTTCTGCATTGCAAGAGGTTGGACTAGATGACCCTTGGGGTCCCTTCCAACTCTACAATTCTACACTTTGTTGTTGGTTGTTTTTTTAGTGGTTGATCAAAATGTTAAAAAGACTGTGAACAAACTTTTGAGTTCTCCAAAACATTTAATCAGGCTGGATGTTACACACTAAGGGGACAAGGGATGAGGCAAAACAGTACCAACACCCGCCCCGTATTGACTTAATGCTGCAACCATCTCCATGAAATTCCAGAGATCTTCTCAGTGAATACCAAAATTATAATGCAACGTGTGCTTAAACTGTACGTTATAATTTTTTGAATCACTCTACTGGGTAACCAAAAGCAGCAGCATTTAAATGGCTGAAAACTGTAAAAGTGAATTACATGCTCCCTGAGATACTTATACAATTTTACCTAGGCTATAATCTTCAGCACTTAATTGATACTATGATTATAGCCCCCTTTGGGCCTTGACTCCACACAATTAAGAACTCCATTGATTAAAAATTCACAAAGCCTTCCCCCCCATGATGTGGAACTCTGATTGCCCAAGGGTGGGAGGATGTCCCACAGTTGCAGCCCTGCTCTCCATCTCCATGTGATTCTTAATTGCATGTCTGAAAGCTCAAATAAGTCTCCTGTCTTTTAGACTGAAGATGTAAGATTAGATTCAACTTATTACCTGAAACAGAAGATCAAATTCTTTATCCTGAAGCATGCGTTTTCAAATGTACTATTCAAAATGACTGGATTTCCTCCAAATTTGCATTTCATACCATGGTATTAGGCGATAAATTATAATTTCATTAAAGCATAGTTTCTTGCTCGTTTTCCTAAATTATACTTTTTTAAAAGTGCATTTAAAAGATAAAACACCAGTACATTTTCAGAGATCAAGATCACCTTATTTTCTTGCATAAAAATTTCCCTACAGTGCAGCACAGGTGACGGTCTCTTTCACTCTCCCAGTTCTCTCTTTTCGAACTACAGCCATCTCTAGGCCTCTTCCTCTGTATTGTTGAAAGAGTGGTGAGAAGAAGTGCTTATCCTGACTGGGCAGTGGCAAAAGGTGGGGAGGTGGAGAAGCTATTTAGAAACTTTTCAGCTATTTAGATGAGCTTGTGGGCAGGGAATGAGGCTACGGCGAGACAGATGCGTGGGATGCCACAACACATATGAGAGGAGAGGAGAAACACTGAGAAACACTGAAGACAGCAATAGAGTGGATGTTAAGGAAACTCCATTTCAGTGACAATCTGGGCTTGAGTCAAGGGTAGGATTATATGAGAAGACTGCATGTATCAGGGCTGGGCCATGGACAATAGTCTGAGGTGAACCAGCTGGTAAAGGTAAAGGGACCCCTGACCATTAGGTCCAGTCGTGACCGACTCTGGGGTTGCGGCGCTCATCTCGCGTTATTGGCCGAGGGAGCCGGCGTACAGCTTCCAGGTCATGTGGCCAGCATGACAAAGCCGCTTCTGGCGAACCAGAGCAGCACATGGAAACACCATTTACCTTCCCGCTGTAGCTGTACCTATTTATCTATTTGCACTCTGACGTGCTTTCAAACTGCTAGGTTGGCAGGAGCTGGGACAGTCTGGACCAAAGAGTAAGTAATGCCCACAGGGCAAACCTGGGGACAGGGTCAAGCATAGCTGTCCACTTTTGGATTTGAAAATAAGGGATCAGTAGCCTCACCTGTCCCAGGGACAGTCTACGGTATATCTAACAATCCAGAATAGCAGCGGAAAATAGCGCTGGAAAAAGGAAATTTCCACCAAAAAAAGGGAAAGTTGACAGCTGTGGCTTGGAATAATGGAGTTTCCCGCAAAAAAGGGGGGGAGGGTTGACAGCTATGGGGGTCAAGGAGCAAGCCAGGAATCAGTAGAAAAAAGTAAGTAAGAAACAGAGGACAAACCAGGAGGCAGGACTGAGGGGCTAGCCCCAAGTCAAGATCAAAAGGTAACCAAGGCACAGGAAAACACCAGAGCTCAGGAGGAAGCTGCTGCATGAACAAAGGTCAACTTAATTAAAACAGGACTTCTTCCTGTCCAGGGAGATCCAATGGCCACCCTGGGTAGGCAAAGCCCATCCAGAGCCTGAAGGTATGTCACTGAGAAGCAGCCACCTGCAGTTGAAAGGGTCAACATACAGGGAACATGCACAGAGATCCAGCAGTTCCTGACCACATGTGATGGAGTGGGGTGGATGGAAATATTTATCTAGGTACCATTAAGTGCAATTTGTTTCCAGAGTTGCCAGGATCAGGCTGCTTTCCTAGTGTCATACCTCTGCCGGGGGTTTCCAATTTGCCAGCTAGGCTGGATCTGAGTGTGCATTGGCAGAAGGCTGGAGTGGTAGTGTGGAAAACACACAAAGGTGGCAAGGAGATAAAGGAAATCACTGGAAAAAATGAGAACTAAGATGGAGATTCCAATAGATTCAAGAATTCTACCCACAAGACTGCTTTATCTATAATCAGACTGGTTGACTATCACAATGTCTGACCATGATTGATATCCAGTTATGCTCCTTTCCCATCAATGTGGTATCAGACGTGTTCTACCATACCTCAGGGATCCTAAGGCAACTGAAGAGGGAAACAGTTAAAAATAAATTATAGATACCCTGCTGTATCTTGGTTAATAAGGATAAGAGGGAGAGAGAAAATTCTAATGAAACATTTTCATTTTCTTTCCACGTCCACTAAAACAAAGTCGATATACTTTTACTGGATCAACTCAGTAAGAAGGGCTGAGTTTTCCTGTGTGTGCATAAATGCAGAAAAGCATTTATGATGCTTTGCCAAATGAAAGGCCTGAGTGTAAATATAACTAATAAAACAAATAAACTGTGCAAAGGTACAGCCTGGCTTGGAAGATAACAAGTAATCCAAAATTACTTTATGCCGATGCCAAAAATGGTAAACAAATGTTGTGCTCATTTCTGAATTACAATCTCACATACCACATCACGATGTGCTTTTAACCTCTGGCCTAGCAGGGGTCACAATGTGACATCACCACATTCCATTATCATGAAACCACTTTGGCTCAGAAGGTCAAATTCCTACTGCTGGCAACATTGCATCCCTATATGCAACATGGCCCCTAGAAAGTTACAGCTTTCCGTAAACACACTGAATTTCTCAGTACAGTTATTTCTACTAATTAATAACAAGCTAGTTCCAAAGAGCATGCTGCCAAATCTGTTCTGAACTGGATACATTCAGAACAATATAAAAATAGGGTTTTTTTAAAAATAATATAAAAATATTTCAAGAATCAGAAAACAATAAGAGCTGCATATAAGAAAGAGTTGTTCCATATGACTTTGCTTTACTAGTCCTAAGTTAAATAGTTAGCCAGCAAAATGCATCTTATTTTTCCCATAATGAATACATTGTAGATTTATTTTGGACAGAGGAAACACACTCCAAGTAGCTAAACTTGGGATATTTGTATATTCAAGCCAGTTATACATCACTGCACTGATGTTTTCCACAGAAATATTTGGCCATGGTGGTTTTGGCAGCAATCTTAGACTAATTTTAGAATCAGTAAATATATCTCAGGTTCCTTTCTCATTCAGCTTGCACTCTGCCTATTTTTACTCATTCATGCAATGAAAGCAAGTTCCTTCTAAACTTCAGTTCATTCCCTTAGAATGATAAATAGTACAAACTTCACACAGTTATATTGATGTGAGTGGTTTTGTTTTTATTGTTTGCTGATAAGGCAGGGATAACCAATTTTTTTGGATCAGTGGGCACATTTTTAATTTGGAGAAAGTGCAGGGCCCCCAGTCACAACATGGCTGCCATGGAGTTGGTATGGCATAAAACAAAATTATGCTTACCATGGGAAGTCAGCTATATCCTGGTGGTTCTGATTACAGAGCTTACATGCACGCAGAGAGAGAAATAGAGAGAGATGTTGTTGCTTTCTAAACATAACAGGGAGTATTCTTCAGTACTAGGAAAAATATTCAAGGCAGCCACACCACTCTCATTTCACAGAAATCACTTAGAAGATACCTGCACATTTTGGCTTATAACTTTCTTTCTAGGAAGGCTATAGATTTCCTTAAAAAAAAGAAGTTTAGCCTTGCAAATCACTGGAAGCCTCCTAGGGCACTAGATTGGCAACCCCTGCTACGAGTGAAATGGACTCTTAAATGTTGTCAATTTGGTTTTAGGTGTTTTATGAATTGCCACAGGATGGCAATGTGATTCTTGTTGTATATTTCATTAATTATGCCTGTGGGTTGTAAACTGCCCTGAGAGCAGTAATGTGGAAAGGCAATTAACAAGCTAGAAATGACGTGAAATTATTACTCTTCAGCAAAGTCTCATATCTGGTCATCTTAGCTCATTAGAGACTCACAAGTGTAGAGAGGAAAATAAGGAAAAGAGGGGAAAATACATGCTGTTGTATGTTCTTCCAGGTTATGTCATTTTATTATTCCATAGCCTCGAGTTACAGTCTATAAAAAGGCACAGCATATAGTTTACATTCATATAAACACAGACATTGGAGCCAGCAAGACGAAAAAGAGACTTTCCCCTTTCCATCCATACCCATTTGAGAGAATCAAATTGCCCATCACATCATCTGCTACACCAATCAACAGTTGTATTATTAATTGTATTAATATATTAAGTTTCTATATTGTGGACCACCCTGTAGGTTGTGGAGCACAACCACACAAACAAACATAATTGGGTACCAGCCTAAATATTGTGACACGAACTTTATAACTTCACATTCAGTGGTTTGTTTTTGTTTTTGTTTTAAAGGGGGAAAGAAAAATGGCCAGCTATTGTTTTAAAAACTCTGTATAAAGCAAGTTTCGTTTCTTTGTGAGAATGTATTATCACCTCAAAATACTGTTTTTAACACTCAGGTTATAACTACAGCCAAGATCATCTGAGGAAGACATTAGTTAAAGTCTCAACCTGAAGCAACAATCTGCCTAAACATAGATTGGTTTTGACTTGCAGAACGGTTGAGCTAGTCTGCTATCTCCCGTGTTCATTATCACACTATTAAACAGAGTCAAATGTTTCTGTAGTTACTATCAGATGAAATGAGCTAATTTCCCTGGAGATTTATCTACACAGACCAGATGTCTTTAGCTAGCTATTCCCCAGATTGAGCAGAGTGAGGCACATCCAATGCCTTCACTGTTACCATAGAGACAGGCTTTCCCATGCACTGTGCAGCCGTGCTATAGTAGCTACCAGCTGTTGTCTAGTCAAACCCTCCACCAGAAGACAGTGAGGCAAAAGTGGGAGACCCAAAGCTGAGGTTCTCCCAGCATCTCAGACAGAATCTTCACTGGCATTTCCCCTATCTCCAACCCCTTAGCCATCACTTTGGCTAGCGAGTATTGTTTAAAGCCGTTGAACTCGTGTGTGCGCGTAATTCTCTACTACCCTATATTAGTTTGTGTGAGCAGACTGGTAGGCATAATGTGCACTGTACTGTTGTAGCAGATGCTGCCAGACAGTTAAGAAGCTTAAGGCACAATCCGGCCACAGTTTTATTCTGTTTTATTATTTAAAATACAATAATCTCTAAGTGGGTTACAAGGATGCAATACAAAAAGAAAAGAAAAACACAACAGTTAAAAATGGCCTGCTGGAATAAAAATGGGTTCAGTAGGAGCCGGAAGTTCAGGAGGGAGGGGCCTGTCTGACCTCAGCTGGAAGAGAGTTCCATAAAATTGGGTCCACAATACTAAATATTTGGCTCCTGGGGGATATAAGTTGTGCATCCAAGCTTTAAGGGACCACTAACAGTGACTCCCCCAAAGTCCTTAGTGATCAGGCAGGGTTATCAGGAATTAGGTAGTCCTTGAAGTATGCTGGACCAAATTGTTAAGGGCCTTGTGAATTAATATAAGAACCTTGACCCTGATCAGGTAGAGCATTGTAGTTATGTGTTGCCAATAGTCTGTCCCCATTAGCAGTCTAGCCGCAGCATTTTGCAGCAGCTGGAGCCTCCGGACCAAACCCAAAGGGAGCCCCACACAGAACCCATTGCAATAATCAAGTGTTGAGGTTACTAATGCATGGAGCACCGTGGTCACACAATTCCTGTAGTTGACTGTAGTTGACATGCCAGCCATAGTTGATAAGCCACCTGAGCTTCTCGTGACAAAGCTGGATCCCAAACTCTGAACCTGTTTTTTCAGAGGGAGTGCAATCCCATCCAGAACAGGCAACTGACCAATCTCTGAGATATGGGAACCACCAACACACATTGCCTCCACCTTCCCACTGATTTAAACAGGGAAGTGAAGCACATGCTTAATTATCTCCTACTTAAAGCGCAATCTCATTGCTTAACTTTTAACTGAACCATGTCTGTAAATCCCAGTCTCGATGCTCTGTTGAACTAAGGATGAATGCTATCAAAGGGGAAAGCTCTTCTTCAGATTAGTGTCTCTCTATCGCTATGCTTCCTTCAAAGCTTTAGATACCTCGTTTCAGTCCAGTAATTCATCACTTGCTACTATGATGAGCCATAAGAGGAGAAAAACAATTGTGGCCACCATTTTCATTCTTGCATTCTTCTCTTTAAATGGACTCAAGTTCAAATGTCTAATTATAACTTTGAAGAGTTAATAATCAATTCAACAAAGGCTTTAGAATGTCTTTGAAGCTGTAACAACAAGCCAGAGATGATGGAGAGGGAGTGTTAACTCCACAGGGAACTTACAGAGTAGGTTGTAAAGGTGAGAGGCTGGCTTATGTCTTCTAGTTAATAAAACTCTGTTGCTTTGACTTGATAACAATACACAACATACACAACACCAGTAAACCTTATCTAGCTTTGAATACAGCTGATAGTTATTTCATTACTCGTGTAATCAATAAAACGGCACTAATGCAGTAAGACAGGCATCCCCACACTTCAGCCCTCCAGATGTTTTGGACTACAATTCCCATCTTCCCCAACCACTGGTCCTGTTAGCTAGGGATCATGGGAGTTGTAGGCCAAAACATCTGGAGGGCTGCAGTTTGGGGATGCCTGCAGTAAGATATGTCTATGTTGCCTTGGTAGTTCACCTACAACAGGAGACAGGTGCTAGTACTGGTGCCCTGTTGATTTGATATTGCCAACCATGTTATCCTATTGTTCTCGGCCACATGGAAAATGGGGGCCCTGAGGCACTACTTTGCAGGGGCTCTTTTCTTATCTGTCAAACCCCTCAAAGTGCTGCCCCTCGTAGGATTAATCTTGTCCCTCATGCTTTTTAACATTAATCTGGAACTTCTGGGAGATGCTGTTCAGAAACTTGCAGTGGTGTACCATTACTATGCTGATGACATTCGGCTCTTTTTCTCCTTGTCACGTAGCAATTTTCCAGTTCACACAAAGGAAGGACTGAGTTTTCTTTTATGAGTAAGGTCACTCCAATGTTAAACCACTTGTGTGTTGTTACAACCAATTCCACCAGCTAGAAATGTGGCTAGGCATTCTCTCAAAGTTAAGTCACCAAGAACCCCCAATCCAAATTATTTGTCTACCTTATCTTAAATAAATAGCCATTTGTCAAAGGAAACATAAAAAAAGAGCCAATGCAGCTGAGTTCTTTTAGTTTTACTCCTGGCAGTGTTGTGCTGAAACCTGTCCCCTAATTTCCTGAAATTTCTCTTCCACTACAAAATATGCTTTTATTTTTCTGCCACGTTCGCGGGGCACACTAGAATTTCATTGGGTTGTATCTAACATTAGTCATGTTCAGAGTAAACCACGTGAAATTGATGGACTTAAGTTAGTAATGTCCATTAACTGCAAAAGGTCTACTCTGAGTATGACTGACATTGGTTACAACCCTTTAAATTTTTGGTGGGTGTGGAGTTGAGCTTACTTTATTGTTGTGGATTTGTACTTTTGTTTTTGTATTTGATGTTTTCCCCTGTTGAACATTTCTGCAGCCTCCTCTACTGATTTTGTTCCATTTACCATCACTCCCTTTGCCATTAATAAAATATTTGGACACTAGTTTCTTTAAAAGTTGTGTGTGTGTGTGTGTGCGCGCACACACACACACACACACACCAAATATGCACAGTGGCCGATCACAGAAGCAATAATTTGTGATAACAGAATCATTGCACTATTCCTAAGTAAGTAACACCTATCAAAAGCCATTGCTTCTGTTATCTACACCCACATATATCTGCATACATGACTAGCTTCTCAACCACCAATAGACTATTACTCACCCCAAGGGTATAGCAACTGTAATTGCAAAGCTGGATTATAGAGCCGATTTTGGAAAAGCAAATTCTTTTTCCACAAATCACAAAGTGCCCCCTCCTTCAAAGCAACCTCATAAATCAAAAGACCGTTGCAAATATAATAGATTCCTTCATCAACTTAAAACAGAATGTTTATTTTTGCACACATGATTTTTAGACTCTGTTACCTTGAAGCAATGGCTGTTTAAAAAGTGGTTTTTATAGAAAGGGAGAGAAAATATATGCTCATCGGTCTAGACATATACATTGCAGACTAATAGAAATAAGTGCATCTTTCATAAGATTTATTTTTATAAACAAGGGCTAGACCACCAGTTACATTCAATAAGTATGTTTTCATGTTTCGGCATTCTTGTTAACCGCAGCTCCCCTCTCCCCAGCTCCTCCTTTGATCCTACTTCACTGTGCACATCAATCACCTCCCCCAAAGGAGAAAATATATATACATGGACAGTTCAGCCGACCAACTGTGCAAGGAACACATTGCCAAACCAATCCTCTTCATGGATAAAGAGAGAGCCCAGAGGAGAACTTTGCATATGCATCACCTAGATGGGACGCGTACGGATACATAAACATCAATGACACAAGGTTTAATTTACTGAAAGAAAGGGGAGAAAAAGCACAAGACTGAAGACATGGGGATCTTAGAAGCATCTAAGTGATCCATGTGTTCTGCTTTTTTCAAAATGTATTACCATAAAAAGGGAACCATCTTCAATCAAGGTATAGGTAAAAATACAAACACTTAAAGAGAAACAGAAGTATTGAGTAAAGGATGATGACCTGATTATGGAATACAGCTGGTGTGAAGGCTACCCCAATAACTCATTCCAGAAGACCTGATGAACATGTGGATGTGTTTGAGATACCACAGTTCACATTGGCTCATCAGAAGCTACCTCAAAAACCAGACAATTGGTGCATCTACCTCAGTATTACTGGCAGGAAGTCTCCAGAGTATGAGACAGAGGTCTTTCACAGCCCTACCTGGAGATACCAGGATCAAAAGTGGGACCTTTTGTAATCAAAGCTTGAGCTTTTTAATACCAAAGTTTGATGGTGTGTTGGTATCACTGCAGCTATCACAACTGTTTAGCTCTGACAAATACTTATTCCCATGGTTCAAGATATCAAAACGAAGAGCACTGGACTGCACAAGGTTCATCTTATATATTTTGGAAAACTCTGTCCTTCTGCAAAGAAACAAAGAGCAGAAATGAAATGACAGAGCTTCTCCATTGTCAGCCCTCTTTGAGATGTCGCCCGCTCCAGAGTGGCACTCTTGACAGCTGATTCCTGCACAGCACATTTCCCTCTTTCCAAAAGTGAACTTATTGCTAATGATTACCTCATCTTAATATGTAAGTTCAAAAGAGAATGGATTCAACGCTTCCGATAGTATTAAACTAGCAAAACAGACACACACCAAACACCACCAGCAGCTTGTACTACACCACTATGGTCATTTTAAAATATGAAAAGATTTGCCTATTATAGGTGGTTTGGAAATCTGTCTGCACTGAAACACGGCTGACAAACAGAAAATGTGACCTTTTATTCTGTTAAAAACAGTACTTAGGAGAGAGGGGGGGGAACAGAAGCTTACGTGGGAATACAAATGATGAAAAGTAAAATAAAAAGTGCATTTCCCATTATCCCAGCCATTGTGATTTATTGAGTGATTTGTTCACCCACAGCTTTTTATTTTAGTATTTGGGAAGGGAAAAACACATCCAGAGGTTTATTACCCTTTACAGAGATATAATGAGATATATTTTCTCCAGGAGGAAAGCCTGCTGGCAAGGACACCAGCTGCATTGGTGCCCAACCCCCAGGGCAGAGGGACAGCCATCACACAGATGGGAAATGGCTGGGAAGAAAACAGTAAGAAAGCCCTGAAATAAGAGAGCCTCTACCTACCGTATCAAAGCTCAAGTCTGGAACCCAGATGCTGCAATTTGAACATGGTGGCATCATTGTTAAATATCTGATGCTAAGTGACGGATAGCTTTATATTATGTAAAAGTTCAGTATCTCAACGGTCCTGCAGTGACTCAAAGAGCCTAAAACTAAGAGCCTAAAATACACACACACACACACACACAAACACACACACACAAACAAACAAACACACAGCCAACAGCATTTTGAGCTTTTTACCTGTAATGGTTTACGTGTGACTTTATCATATTAGTAATATTTTCCTAACCAGCTTCATTTTTTAAAGAACATATTTGGTTATTAGCTAAGTAGTAGATGGAGTGGAGAAAGCTTACAGTATCAAGTCTGTCATTATTATTATTATTATTATTATTATTATTATTATTATTATTTCTGGTTATTCATATGTCCTTAATATCCAGATTTACTGAGAGCATTAATATTGTAATCTTATCAATTTATCCATTTATTTATGTATTTTTGTGTATGTATATGTGTTGGTATGTTTATGCACACACACACTTTCTGTCTGTCTTTTGATGTACCCAACGTAGGGCTCCTAGCAGTAGCTGTTTTTTGAGAACCTGAAGCACTTTGGAAGACAGGCTGTTGCTTGCTATGTGTGTAATCAAACCAATGCCATATCTGATAAACAAATGTCACAGGGTTTAGGTCTTTTCTCAGATTTCTAAAAAATATTGAAAAGGGTGGAGACGAGACTGTTCTTACAGGTGCTCTGCAGCTTTTATTTATTTCATTTTCTTATATTTTCCACCAAACGGTGCTCAGATAAGTTAAAAGCAACAGTAAGTATAAGATAAAATATTTAAAGGATAGCAAAGGAGTTTTACAAAGTTGTTGTTGTTGTTGTTGTTTAGTTGTGTCCGACTCTTCGTGACCCCATGGACCAGAGCACGCCAGGCACTCCTGTCTTCCACTGCCTCCTAAATGATGCTGTGGAATTAGCATTCTGGAGGTGAAAGGAGCCCAGCTAACCACAGAAGTGTACTGTGGCAGTGCTTGAAGGGTAGCTGACCCAAAGGCCCCTTTTCCCCCTGACACGTCCCTAAGAAATCCACAAAAATCTACACCAGCCCGCAAACTGGCATAGAGATTCCTGCTCCTCCCCATACACTAATGTAAATGGGAAGGAAAGACTGTATATAGAAAAAGCAGGAAATCGGAGGGGGGGAGGAAGAGCCTCCCCACCACCCCCACCATCTGTGCCCCAGCAGAGGTGGGCCACCAGGGCTTACAGTGTGGCAGCTCCTCTGCCATGGAAGCTGCCCACCAACCTCTTAGGATTGCTCAGTTTGTAGAGATTTGTATTCAGTTTTTGGAGGTAGTGGAAGAGTTCCAACCCAGACTAACCCAAGTCATTGTTTTTCTTGAACAAATATTTGAAGCAGTTTGGGAGTCAATCCTATGATTAATAAAGCCTTCTCAATCAATCCCTTTCCCTTCCTGCTCTCCTCACAAAAACTTCACAAGCAGCTAAAGCAGGCATCCCCCAAACTTCGGCCCTCCAGATGTTTTGGACTACGATTCCCATCTTCCCCGACCACTGGTCCTGTTAGCTAGGGATCATGGGAGTTGTAGGCCAAAACATCTGGAGGGCCGCAGTTTGGGGATGCCTGAGCTAAAGAGAGCAAGAAAAGCAAATTGTAGAGCCACCGCTAATGGGAATGTGGCCAATGAGCAAACACAGAGAGGCAGCCATGTTGTTCTGGTCCGGTTGGGAGGGGGAAGAGGCTGAAACCCTGGGAAGCCATGGTCAGTCAGCGTAGCCAACCCTGAGGTAGATCCATCAATGGCCTGACTTGATCTAAGATGGCTTCCTCAAAGATCAGAAGAAGACCATGGAGACATTTTCCTCTATGTTTAGGTCAGGTTTGCACCATTCCTGATCCACCAGGTCAGATGTTACGTCATTAGATATGTGCGGCACTCCACAAAATAACTCAATAAGTCTCTTGCTTTCTTCCCTGCTCAGAACCCCCAAAACAGGGCACCTCACAAATCACAATGTGTGGCTGTTAGAAATAATTCCATGGGATAGTCTCAAGTTGTTCAGCCCTCATTTGGTCTCTCAAACTTTTATATGCAGCTCAATCCCCTGCATCTGCAGTATGCCATGCCTTGCATCAGGCAATGAGGTTGTGTAGGCAGATTGCATTCTAAAGCATTCTGGTGCAGTAACTCTGGCTGCTGATTATAAACTTGCATCCCTTCTTTCTTGGTAGTTGCATTGCCTAATTCAGTGTTGCTTTCCCCTGAAAGATTATTTCAGTAATATTTACACCTTATGTCATTTCCCCCTCCCAACCCAGCATACTACTTTTCTCGGTTTAACACTAATTGGAGCTACCTCAAAATGCACATTCCACATGTTTCTGTTGACAGACGCTAGACTCCAATGTCTAGTCTGCCATATAAGGGGGTTTAGGACATGAACGGAGTAGAAGCCAACAAAATGAAGAATTACATAGCTTTGCATTCTTGAAATGCCCGTCTCCGGGACTTCATTCAAAATCTTCCAGTGTTTGTGCTTACACAATTTAAAAATAATCCAAAAGTATGCAGAAATAACATATTTCTCACAATAACATATTTTTATTTATGTATTTGTTACATTTTGAAATTGCCCTTCTTCCTGTTGGAACTCAGAGCAGCAAATGTGTAAAATACGTGAAACTGGAATGCTTTTAACGCCCAAATCACAATGGGAAGGAAAACTGGGTTTTTTAACGAGGCAACTCAGCTCAGCCTGCGTAGCTTGCAAGTATCATATTTAAGCTTTTTTGATAAATGTGTATTCAGTGAAGTCAACATGTACTTATTACTCCACTAAGTGTTACCATTTTCACAATCACCGCTAACACAGAGTGGTCATAGATGACTGTGCACCAACACAATTGCCATCGCCAGGGCAGGGGCAGCTACACCAAAGATCTGTATGTCTGCAGCATCAAGCCACACCATGATATTTGCCAGATGCCTGCCACACAATTTGCTGGTTTGCTGCAGGTACATAGGAAAATCCACCACATCATGTGGGCTGGATGCTATATAGATAAACATTTCCCAATTGCTCTGTAGTTAGATTACAAGTGGTAAATTAGTGAACTCTTGAAGTTTGCTGATTTGTGTGATGTTGTTGCTGTTTTAGAATATTAGACTCTTTAGGACTAAGTTTATTTACTTGTTATTGTAATTTAATGGCACAGTTTTATTGTTTTACTTATAGGCTGCTTTGATGGTCTTCGGGGGGGGGGAGGAAATAAATGTAAATATTAAAAATGCTATTTCAGAACCCATCATTAGTGTGCATTGTTCTCTATTTGTTGAAAGACACACAACATTCAGGATAATAGGGAGTTTGATTTTCATGGAAGCTACGCTGTGATGACAATTGGACTGATAGATGTACGTATACATGGTTTATTATAAAACAGTAGGCAAAGACTGAAATGCCCCAAACAATTCACAAGCCTGGCTTTAGCACAAAACATAGCATAACAGCATAGCATAGGTGCAAATATTTAAGACATATTTTGGTGCCTTTCTCCAGTGCCCATGGCAGCAAGACGCATCACAACCACTGGGGGAGAGAAGAAGAAGAAGAAGAAGAAGAAGAAGAAGAAGAAGAAGAAGAAGAAGAAGAAGAAGAAGAAGAAGAAGAAGAAGAAGAAGAAGAAGAAGAAGAAGAGTTTGGATTTGATATCCCGCTTTATCACTACCCGAAGGAGTCTCAAAGTGGCTGACATTCTCCCTTCCCTTCCTCCCCCACAACAAACACTCTGTGAGGTGAGTGGGGCTGAGAGACTCCAAAGAAGTATGACTAGCTCAAGGTCACCCAGCAGCTGCATGTGGAGGAGCGGAGATGCAAACCCAGTTCCCCAGATTACGAGTCTACCGCTCTTAACCACTACACCACATTGGAGAGCACCATTGCTGCTCCAGATGTATTAGACTTCAGCTGCCATCAGCCCTGCCAGCATGCTAAAGCTCGGGGATAATAGGAGGTTTAGTCCAGAAAAATTCTACAAGGCAGGCTTAGGCAGTATGTGGACTGAGAACTCCCAGAAGTGCAAGCTGGATTTCGAAAGGGCAGAGGAACCAGAGACCAAATAGCAAACATGCGCTGGATTATGGAGAAAGCTAGAGAGTTCCAGAAAAAGTCTACTTCTGCTTCATTGACTATGCAAAAGCCTTTGACTGTGTCGACCACAGCAAACTATGGCAAGTTCTTAAAGAAATGGGAGTGCCTGATCACCTCATCTGTCTCCTGAGAAATCTCTATGTGGGACAAGAAGCTACAGTTAGAACTGGATATGGAACAACTGATTGGTTCTAAATTGGGAAAGGAGTACGACAAGGTTGTATATTGTCTCCCTGCTTATTTAACTTATATGCAGAATTCATCATGCGAAAGGCTGGACTAGATGAATCCCAAGCCGGAATTAACATTGCCGGAAGAAATATCAACAACCTCAGATATGCAGATGACACAACCTTGATGGCAGAAAGTGAGGAATTAAAGAACCTTTTAATGAGGGTGAAAGAGGAGAGCGCAAAATATGGTCTGAAGCTCAACATCAAAAAAACCAAGATCATGGCCACTGGTCCCATCACCTCCTGGCAAATAGAAGGGGAAGAAATGGAGGCAGTGAGAGATTTTACTTTCTTGGGCTCCTTGATCACTGCAGATGGTAACAGCAGTCACGAAATTAAAAGACGCCTGCTTCTTGGGAGAAAAGCAATGACAAACCTAGACAGCATCTTAAAAAGCAGAGACATCACCTTGCCTACAAAGGTCCGTATAGTTAAAGCTATGGTTTTCCCAGTAGTGATGTATGGAAGTGAGAGCTGGACCATAAAGAAGGCTGATCGCCGAAGAATTGATGCTTTTGAATTATGGTGCTGGAGGAGACTCTTGAGAGTCCCATGGACTGCAAGAAGATCAAACCTATCCATTCTGAAGGAAATCAGCCCTGAGTGCTCACTGGAAGGACAGATCGTGAAGCTGAGGCTCCAATACTTTGGCTACCTCATGAGAAGAGAAGAATCCTTGGAAAAGACCTTGATGTTGGGAAAGATGGAGGGCACTAGGAGAAGGGGACGACAGAGGACGAGATGGTTGGACAGTGTTCTCGAAGCTACGAACATGAGTTTGACCAAACTGCGGGAGGCAGTGGAAGACAGGAGTGCCTGGCGTGCTATGGTCCATGGGGTCACGAACTGTCGGACACGACTAAACGACTAAACAACAACAGTCCAGAAACATCTGAAGGGCCACAGGTTCACCCCACTCCGAACTCTATTTGCTTGTTCCATCTTAAACCACACAAGGCAGTAGCTCAGGGTGACAAGACAGGAACATAAGAATCTGCCTTAATTCAAATCAGACTACTGCTCATCTAGCCCAGTCTACTCTGCCTGGCAAAGGTCACAGACAGGATTATCCCCAATCACCTGCTATCTTATTTTTCTTACTAGAGAGGCCAGGAACTGAACCTAAGACCTGCTGCATGCAAAGTATGCACTCTTGTCTCTGATCAACGGTAGCTCTCCTACCTGCCCAATGGACATACTTGCTGTTCTGGGCTGCAGCTGTCCTATCCTGCACAATATGAGCATTTTTACTCTGTAAACATTAAACAACAAAAAAATAAATCCCAAGGACAACAAACTGCAGTGCCTGGTTTATCTATAAGCGCATAGCAAAAGATAATTTGTTTTTTAACCAGCTGAGTTCTAAAGAATACCCATCTCACAGTTAAGAAAATGACAGACCTAGCTAATATATAATTGTTGGCAATCCTGAGCTAATATTCAGTTATTGTTTTAAGGTTGCAGTGAGACCTTCCTTTCCTATGTCACATTGATTCATTTTCGAAATAAGAGCAATTAGTTCGAAATTGTGCATCCATTTTACAATGCAAAAAAACAAACAAACAAAGCATTGAATAAGGTGCATATAATTTTCCATTTTATATTTTCAGTTCATAAATATTTCCTATAATAATAAAAGTGCTTAGCTTTGGTTAGAAAAAGCTCTTGAAATTCCACTGGTTTCAATGGCAATGCTAAGCAAATATTTCTCACTAGAACAAAAAGGAACCTGAACATTATTTCTCTCTGGATGGACCGTGCCAAAACTAAAAGAAATGACTTCAGGTAATTAAGGGAAGAGTCTCATGTTATCTCCACAAATGCAAGTTCCTAAACCCATATTTCCGGAGATAATGCAGAGGTAGAAGGAAGGGGTGCTTACAGATTCCCCCCTTGGAAATCTCCCCCTCCCCCACCAGCTGGTTTGGAGCCCAGCTGGGGAAGAAATTAATTTAAAGCATCAAGGGAGGGCAATTGCAGAGGGGAAATGGTGAATGGGGAAGGATTAAGGACCCCCTCCCTCCAGGTATCTCCCTGCCCTGCATTTATCTTACAAAGGAAACACTGGGCTGGGAACTTCAAATTTCCCTTGTAACATCTATTCCTCCCCACCCCCCCAAAAGCCTGCATTATTTTCTGTCCTTCCTCCAAACGTTTTAGGAAGCCCAACAACTTGATTCTATCCTCCCCCCCCCCAATAAAACTCAGTACCTGCGTGTTGTAAATTAAAAGTTAATTTCAATATATTTATTTCACAGCCCTTTTTTCAAATTACTCATCAGTATTCACTGCAGTTATTCAATTACGCCACACCTGCAATTTCAGGCTCTCTTTCCACACCAAGGGCCACTTAAAGCAATTCAATAGCTACCAGCTAGTGACAGCTGGCAAACCCAAACCTGCCTCCGGTAGTCTATCATATGCAATCAATTGCAAACAGAGCATCAGCAGGCTCATCTCATTATTTCCTGGATAATTCCCCCAGGGAAAACAAAAATCAGCCCTCCACTTCGAGTCAGGATGCTGTAATACCCGCCCCAACCCCTCAATTCCTTTCTCCTCTCGTTTCCATCAGTTCACTACGCTGCTTTGGCTTTTAAGCTTGATATCCGTTATGTTATGTCAGCTGTTACATTACGCTTAAGACAATAGACTCCAGCTGGCTGAGGTCAGATGTAAAAACAAGGACCTAACAAAGCCATGGGCCCTCCAGTTATATTGAAATTGAGATACACACTGAATGTAGCACTTAATGACAATCTACTTCCCAGACTTTTGGACAAGACATAAAGGAAACACCTGTCACTGCAAGTGTAACATGCTAATCCTGGTAAATTTAAAAATCCTTCTCAGTGCTCAATTCTGCTGTATGCCAGGGTTTAACAGGCTTAAGCTTCCTCTCCCCATCTCAAGAACAGAAAAATTTTTCCTCTCCTCTGCTTATTATATATAGTAGGATTGTAAGTCTAAAATCATTTCTGCATAGCAAAACTGCTCTCATCCAGATGCTCTGTGTGAAGTGAGATTTACTGTTCTAAACCTGTAACTACAATTGGTCGTAAAGTTCATCTAGTATTTTAGGTCTGACGGTATTTCCAGAAAAAGCAAATGCATGTGGATTTCAGAATTCTAATTTTTTTAAAGGTTTTACAACAATTCCCTAAAACTGTGTTTTCCTTCCAGGCTGTGTTTTCTCTTAACTTACATAGATGTCTTTATAGTAGCCATGGATTAACAAGACTCCATTAAATGGTGCGTGTGTGAGAGGAGAGAAATCTATAATCAGCTGATGCCACATGGAAATATATGTTGGTTGTTACTTCCACGGCAAAACTCTCTCTTAAAAGCTCCGAGTTCTTAAAAATCAGACTTTAATTCCGTGTAAAGAGCTCTGATATATCAATTGTGCATTCTGTAAGATATACCAAAAAGTGAGAATAATAATAATAATAAAATTATTCATTTATGAATCGTTTCCCATATAATATATTGGAAGCAATTTGACAGTTTAAAAAATCAGCTGCCAAAAAAGGTTACACAATTTCATATATAAAGACAATGATACCTTCTTCTTTTTTAAAAAAGCTTCAACTTCGCATTTAAAAACAATTTCAAACCCAACACAGATACAGAGTGGGATAAAAAGGTCCACTTTAAAAGGTTTCTTGAAACTAGAAAAGG
This sequence comes from Zootoca vivipara, assembly GCF_965207765.1. Taxonomy (NCBI): domain Eukaryota; kingdom Metazoa; phylum Chordata; class Lepidosauria; order Squamata; family Lacertidae; genus Zootoca; species Zootoca vivipara. The sequence continues at coordinate 62,218,458 of NC_142582.1, read as the reverse complement.
GTTTTCAACAAGCAGCAATGGAAAAAGCTGCCCTTGCAACTAGCACCTCAATAGGTACAATTTAAGATGTACCCAGTTTCAACTCCATTATCCTCCCTCCTCAAAACCAACAACTGTTCTTCCAGCTGAAAACATAGCTGCCAAGTTCTCCCTTTTTTAAAGGGAAATTCCCTTATGCTGAATAGGCTTCCTCGCGAGGAAAGAGAAAACTTAGCAGCTATGGCTGAAAACTGCCCATGTTCCCCACCCCCATCCCAGCAACAGATAACCTCCTCCACCCATTCAGCCTCCATCCTCTAATCTGAGCTTGCCAACAATGGTTTTTGTAACACAGATGCTCCACCACAGTCTTTATACTGAGATTACTATGTCATATCATGTTGACCATCAGAAGCAGCCTGCCGATGGCAAGAACAATTTATCCCTATTGGTCTGTGCTGGATTGCAATCTGTCACATCCGAAGGTTTCTGGCCAGAGCCCTTCCTTACAGGATCAAGACCACGTGAATTAAGGGTGTCTTTTCACTGAATTCACATTTTTTCTTCAACAAGAACATGAAAGGCCAGGAAATAAACAAGTTACAAGTCCAACATAGTTTGCTACTTTTATTAATGGAAATAACAATTGAGGCATAACGTTTGCTTTTGGGCCATTCCATTGTCACGGGTGGGACACTTGGACCATGTTTTTTGGTATTCACACATGTGTAAGAATGTAAATATACATAAAAATTAACAACCAAAATTTGAACTATGTTCTTAATAAGATACTGAACATTTTACTAATTTTTTATTATTTTTATGGATATTTTTGACAATTTTATTAAATGTTAAAGTATTGTCACGGGTGGGACAAAAAAAGGACATGGGGCTTGAGATAAGTTTGATTTATGGAAAAACTCTGTGAGTTGGGAGGTGAATCAATTATAAACTCAGCATATTTGTTTAAATCAATGTTTATTGGTTACAACTATGCAATCAGAAATTCAGGTTAAGAAATTTAATGATACAAAATTAAGGAAAAAATGCTGTCACGGGTGGGACAATGAAATGTCACGGGTGGGACGCGTCTGGCATACACTTGATTTAACATACAATTAAGGTTGTTAAAAATGGAATAATTACAAAAAACCTTTTGCTATTACTATACTTACTATCTACCATAGCCTACAAAGTATAATGTTGTATTTACAGTGGTACCTCGGTTTACGAACTTTCGGTTTACGAACTATCCTAACCCGGAAGTTAGTAAACCGAGGTGCCGGAGGTCTACTGAGCGTCCGATGCCTTCGGGGAGGCCGGGCCTTCGCTCCGATGCCTCCTGGAGGCCCGCAGCGAAGGCCCGGCCTCCCCGAAGACATCGGGGGAAAAGGCCAAACCTCCCCAAAGGCATCGGAGCGTCAGATACCTTCGGGGAGGCTGGGCTTCGCTCCGATGCATTTGCGGAGGCCGGGGAGCGTTTCCGTGACTGGGCTGCAGTCACGAAAGTGCTCCCCGGCCTCCGCAAAGGCATCGGAGCCGGGACTTCGCTCTGATGCCTTTGCGGAGGCCGGGGACCGCTTTCGCGGCTCCCCGGCCTCCGCAAAGGCATCGGAGCGAAGTCCCGGCTCCGATGCCTTCCGGAGGCCGGGGAACGTTCCGGGGACTGCTTTCGCGGCTGCACAGCCCAGTCGCGGAAACGCTCCCCGGCCTCCGGAAAGCATCGGAGCCGGGACTTCGCTCCGATGCCTTTGCGGAGGCCGGGGAGCCGCGAAAGCGGTCCCCGGCCTCCGCAAAGGCATCAGAGCGAAGTCCCGGCTCCGATGCCTTCCGGAGGCTGGGGCTTTGCTCCGATGCCTTTGCGGAGGCCGGGACCGCTTTCGCGGCTGCAGCCCAGTCGCGGAAACGCTCCCCGGCCTCCGCGAAGGCATCGGAGCAAAGCGGTTAATCCGTTCTAGGGGGTGTTTTTCCTCGTCTAGAACGGATTAATCAACTTCCCATTACTTTCAATGGGAAAGTTCACTTCGGTTTACGAACACTTCGGTTTATGAACAGACTTCTGGAACCAATTGTGTTCGTAAACCGAGGTTCCACTGTACTAAAATTAAAATCTATTAAAAAAATATTTTCTTGATTTTGATTTGCTGATTTCAACTGTTGGATTATCAATCTCATAGCTGCCAAGTTTTCCCTTTTCTCGCGAGGAAGCCTATTCAGCATAAGGGAAAATCCCTTAAAAAAAGGGATAACTTGGCAGCTATGCAATCTTAAATAAGGCATAGGCCTCTTGGACTGTCATATTCATATGCCGCTTTTGGATTTTGATTCTTTTTCCACTTGTCGGATCTTTAATAGATTTGACATCCTTAAATCCTGGTGCCTGCCTGCTAATATCATCTGAATTATAAAACTCATGGACCTTTGAGATATTATCTTGTGAAATAATAGAACTTTTGGTGTTCTGTTTAGGGCTTTTATCATATACAGTCGTACCTCGGGTTGTGAACTTCGCAAACCGGGAAGTATTTTGCCGCGCGCGCATGCGCAAAAGGCGGTTTGGGCCCTTTTCGGGTTACGAACTTTTCGGGTTACGAACTGCGACCCGGAACGGATCGCGTTCGTAACCCGAGGTACCACTGTAGTGGTTTTGGCGCTTGAGGTGAACTCTCATACACAAGCTTTCGTAACATGGCTATTCTTTATTCTTTTCCGTGGACTTAATGGCAACACTCTTTTAACTTTGGTAACAGCCTTTCCAAGAGATTGTGGGCATTTAAATGACCCAATCTCTGGAATAGTAGTGTCGCCAATTGGCCTAGATTTTTTTCTTTTATCTTTTGTCTGTACTTTCTTTTGTGCTCAGTTTCTTTCCGTCTGTATTCCATAAGTGATTTTGCAGACAAATTCTTTACCAACTTTTCTCGCCTATTCTTATCTCTGACCCTCTCCTTTTCTTTGAAGCTTTCACATTTGTTTTTATCTTGTTTTAGTTTTTCACGCAGCTTTCTCATACGTTCTGCAGATGTAGTCTTTCCCATTTTGTGTATTGATTCAAAGGTTATATTATCTGTATTACTGTATGTATTCGTACTAGGGTAAAGTAACGGTAACTGCCTTTATGTTCCAGAAGGAACAGCTACTATTGATTCATTCAAGCAGCTGCATTTGGCTCCTTAGTCTTATTGGTTTCCACCAAAAGGCAGCTTTGTGATTGCTTGAGATTGTTCCCTCCAAAATGTATCCCTTTCTAGCTAGTTCCCCTCTCCTCAGTCCCTCAGTCTTGTTTGCCAGAATAAAGAATTGTTACATGAGGAATCTGTCTCCTGTCTGCAGAGAGCTGAAATCACTTGCTGAAATCACTAACTCAAGCTACAACAGTAAAACAAGTTGAAAACTGTCACGGGTGGGACAGAAAAAGAATTATTAAAATTTCATGGTGTTTACATTAATTAACTGCATTTTTATTACTGATAGGTGTGTTATACTCTAATACATACTCCCACAATAAAACAAACATAACCTATAAATTAGTTTTATCACAAAATAAACTTTTGTACCTTTTGCTGTCACGGGTGGGACACTGAAACAGCATCCCATTCAATAATAAAAATAAAATAGAAATAACTTACCTATTTAAAAAATTTCAAGTCCAATGTGTAGACAAAGGTCTTCACTTTAATAATATACCAACAATGACAACCACAATTTTTGTTTATCTTTAAAAAATAATGCCAACCTAAATGAACAAAATTAAGCTACACAATCAGAAAAATGATACTGAAACTTCAAGCTCAGATTTCTCATGAAAAAAATAATTTCAAATTCTTTTTTCCTTTGGAATATTGAACTTTAATATGTTTAGTTAATGAAACTATAAGTAAAATAAGTATATTTTAAAAATAGTTTTTTTCTAATCAGGCTCATTTTTCACGGAATGGCCCTTTTGCTTTTTAAAAATCAATCTGAAATATGTTGTTTACTCATTTAATTCCATTTTAATCCTGCACCCCGATTTCATGGAGCTCAGGGCGACATACAGGGATCTTCCTCACCTCCAGTTTGATCCTAATAGAAACCATTTGAGGTAGCCTATGCTAACAGAGGTGCCCAGTAAAGGTATGAACCTGAATTTGATCCTCAGCTGACACTCTAACCACTATACCACAATGACCCTCTTAATGTATGACTGCTTTTTCAGGGGGGCGGCTTTTATTGCAATGCAGTGCAGTGCATAACAATACAGGGCTTAATTTTCACACTGAAAAGCTCAGAGCAGAATCACAGTTATGAGGGAATGGATGAAAGGACACCGCAGGAGACATATAAACACTCTGAATATTATTTTTATAGAGGTACAAATCTTGTCTCCCTATACCTGATCTCCCCCTGCCCCGCAGTCTTACCAGGGCATTATAAAATTCATGAACTCAGTTACAAATGCTGTGGGGGATTATACAAGAATTATATTCATTAACAATTAGCTCTGACCCTGATTCCCTCCCACAGTTCTTTGTTTACTTTAAAATATATATATCTCACGTACTATTTGAAAAATATTATTCATGATTAAATGATGGCAGAATTAACCGTTTAACCATTTGAATGCACCATTCGGTTGCAGTTGCCTCACAAGACGGCTTAACACTGCCCCCTGTAGATTTTGCAATTCATATTCTTCCCTTCAATATTCTGGCCTCATTTTATACTCTCTTCCCAGAGCAGTATGGCCTCAGAACTTTTTTGTATTTGCCCAGGTACCATGCTTGCAGTATTATCTCCCTTTTAAAAACATGCATGCAATAGCAAGGCCTCCACCCACATTTTAAGCCAGAATAAGGGTGGTAATAAAAATGTGGGTGCAGTTCACAGTCCATGTGCCACTTGTGTATTTTGTGTTCAGGTGTTCACATTAAAATACAAAAAGGCCCATAGAAACTGGCCTTAGCATATTTGGATTAGGCTCTTGGGGCAAAATAATTTCACACCCTGCATTCACCCTCACTGTTGTTCACATTGGAGAGGGGGATGAGAGTAATATTGCCAAAGGAAGTGCTAAAGGAAGGTCAAGCAGAATTGTTCTGCCACTGCACCTATCAGCAAAGGATTTTCTGATAGGGCTACAGCTGGGATAGCAATATTCTTAGATACCCATTTAAAATCTCTAGAACTGGTGTGTATATTATGTGCGTTCTCATCCTCCTCTCATGGAACCCATTAAAAGCACAGGTTTTGCTGGCCAGTGTTTGAAAATAGGTGCAAATGTTATACAATATGCAACTCTGCTTTAGAATAACAATAACAATAAAAACCCCAAGTGAACTATTTATCAGTTTTTCAAGTTTCATCATCCTTGGGTGGATCTTGGAGACAGCAGTCCACCTTCTTAGAGTAAAGAAGAAAAATTACATGACAGAGTCCTTTCTGGACAGTGTCATTTGAGACTGTAGTTCTGGTGGGATGGAGGTGAGGATTACATTTTTAAAAAATCATGAAAAACAACCCCTGCTTGTAGAACTAGTACCTCAGGGTGGGGTAGGGGTGTTATAACCTACATTAGGTTAGTTTTATATATTAGTTTTCTAGTTGAAGGGAGGTTCTTTTTCTCATGAGAGAGCATTCAAGGTTGTGACATACACCTGAAATCTAAAGTACTACAATTCCAGAAGAACTCTATCTCATGATTTTTCTACATGCACAGAGTAGCCCTTGGTGGATAATGCCACTATTAGGAGTGAAATGCCACTTTTTCAGGTTCCTGAAAACAAACACCTTCATTCAGGCCTTCAAATAAGCACATTTATTTACAAATACAATTTACAATGCAATCCTAAACATGCCTACTCATCAGTAAGTCCCATTGAGTTCAACAGCACCAGTTGCCAGGAAAATGGGCATAGGATTGCAGCTTTAGTCAACTAACAAGTTAATTAACAGACAGCTAATTGATTAAGACATCATATGTAAGCTATAGAAATGTCACAGTAACTATCAGCACACTTGGCAGCAGAGAAAGAAGCTCACTGCTATTACTGAGGCATTTTGCCAAGATGCGATGGAGAAAGCATTCACCACCTGTTGGGTTACCTGCAGGATGCTCTGGATCTGTGGGAAGTTTAGGACCTGCTTATTGATTTAGAAAGCTATCAGTCTGACACCTGTGGGCTACCATCCAGCAACTAGTTCAGGTTACTTCAGACATTATTGCCAAATTCCTACACTGAAAGCGTTTCTATGTGAGAATCTATGTAAGAACACTTGTGGGTGCATCATAAAACGTTGCAATCTTAAGTGTATGCACACCAAATACCATGACTAATCCATGTGTCCTATGATACAATTTACACACAGGTTGCTTGGTAATTGTGTGTGTGTGTATAGACATTGTGTGTGTGTGTGTATAGACATGTGCAGCAGTTCTTAAATCCAGATAAAAACCCCTTTGATCTGAAAATGGGTTATGCAGGCTTTGCTGACCACAAAAGAATGAAAGTTAGCTATAAGTTGCAAAACTCAATTCATGTTTTTTTTAAATGAAGTGAAATGTAGATGAATAACAAAGTTTATAATACTGGGTAAGGGGCATACAATACATTACTACTGTTTCACTCTGTAGTAAAGGGCGGTGGCAGCTGTTCACATATTATGAAAATTATCTTTTTTTAAAAAAGGGGGGGGGAGCCCAATGATTCAATTAACTACCCTCCCTACCTTACTTCTTATTCTGAATGTGTTTGTGTGAGAAAGAACCTTTCGGGCTTCCTTTGACATTGACTCTGCCCTAGTTTCTCTTTGATAAAACATTGAAAACAAACATCTCTGCCAAAAACATTAATAGTAAAAACAATGGAAAGTAAACATTGAAGGGATTATACACTTTTAAGCCAACATGAAAAATGCTCCAATATTAGCAAAAGTTAAATCCTGAAGGGAAGAAAAGTAATCTAACACATGTGATGTTGCATATTCTCTACAAATATGTACCCTTGTAATTCTGGGACCAAAACTGACAACAAAACAAGATTCGTGAGAGAAAATAGCTTTTTCAGGCACACTGTAATATCCCTCTGTTCAGAAGAATATTTAATCCACTTGGATCATGTGCTTGGATTTTCTTAGATCATGCTGAGATAACAACATTCTGCTGTGTCTTGGCACCATAAAACCTCTTGCTTATGAAAATAAAAGAAATATATAGTCTCACAGGGAGAATACGTGTTTGAATTTACTTTTTCTATAGTTTAAATATTGAACTCTCAAAACAATTTTTACACAAATATGCCTCTTTCTCTTTATGAGTCATGGCCAAAACTCTCTTACACCAATATTTTAAACATGCCAAGTGTACATATACCCTGGCCTACAGCATGATGATCCAGTCACAGGCTTGGTTCCAACTTTAGCTGGTGTTGAAAAACAGCCAGCGCAAAACTGAAAGGCAAAACCCTACCAGCACTGCCACCTAATGGCAGAAAATTAATCCTGCAGCTAAAATCTTTCAGAAATAAAATTGTTTAACTGTGTATTGTGCTCTGAAAGTCATTCAAACTGGCCATTACAATAACTATGTAACCAGAAACAATGCCCAAGCTTGCTTTTTTCCTCCTTCCATTTTCCTTTTGTGTTGTGCCTTTTAGCTTTAGATTTGAAATCCCTCCTCAAAAGCCAACTTTTCTTTGAAGCATTTCATAAGGCTGTGAAAGGTTGTTTTCTGCTGCTCCAGAGAAGCGGACACGGAGCAATGGATTCAAGCTACAAGAAAGAAGATTCCACCTAAACATCAGGAAGAAATTCCTGACAGTAAGAGCTGTTCGACAGTGGAATTTGCTGCCAAGGAGTGTGGTGGAGTCTCCTTCTTTGGAGGTCTTTAAGCGGAGGCTTGACAGCCATCTGTCAAGAATGCTTTGATGGTGTTTCCTGCTTGGCAGGGGGTTGGACTGGATGGCCCTTGTGGTCTCTTCCAACTCTATGATTCTATGATTCTATAAAAGCCCTTTACAGTGGTACCTTGGTTTACGAACTTAATCCATTCCGGAAGTCCGTTCTTAAACCAAAGCATTCTTAAACCAAGGCGTGCTTTCCCATAGCAGTGGGGGACTCAATTTACAAATGGAACACACCTCAACAGAAGCGGAACATGTTCTGCTTCCAAGGCAAAGTTCACAAACCAAAACACCTACTTCCAGGTTTGCAGCATTCTTAATCCAAGTTGTTCATAAACTAAGCTGTTCTTAAACCAAGGTACCACTGTAGTTATTTATTAGATGTGTGTTGCAACACTTGTGTTCAAGGCAGTTAACTGTAAAATATGAAATAAAATACAAAACAATACTCAAACAGGTAGATAAAACACAAGCACAATCAATAAATAGGACAGATGACTGAATGAACTGCTACAATTTACAGTGGCGAAGACAGAGAGACCCATGCTCTACGAAATGTGAATGCATATCCTCTCATTTCCCCCCTGCCTACATTTCCTTTCCCTTCTTCTGGTATCTCCAGTGTCAATTTTTTAGACGGTACGCATCTTCAGGCAGGATCCTGTCCTCTTACATTCTGTAAAGCGCCATGTGCATGCATAGCCCTATAAAGCAATAATGGCCACAATGACATTAATAGCCAGTCCTTTGACACTTCGGAAACAACTTTTATAAGTTCTTTAAAAAACAAAACCCCTGGAGGGCATGAGGCTGGGGACGGCTGGTTTAGGAGCTTGCCAAATATTGCCTGTATGTTTTAAATTGTTTTTAATATTGTTTTAAAAGTTGTAACTTGCCCTGGGACCTTACAGCGAAGGGCAGGTAATAAATAAATAAACTCTCGAACCCTATGTAGAAGTTTGCTGATCTGTTTCCTCATGAAAATTGTACTGGTTTTTCCTCAACCACTGCAAGTAGCTGTTCATGACCAGCTCCATTAATTATTGTGTGTGTGTGTGTGTGTGTGTGTGTGTGTGTGTGTGTGTGACAAAGAAAAAAGAAAGAAAAGAAAACCAATATTGTTCAAGCATAGTGAACTGTGCCTGAAAGACATAAAGACTGTGCCCGCCTCCACTCCCCAATTATAAATATGAACATGAACTCTGAAAGCTGACTCGCTGGAAAATGAAGGCTAAGGTTTTGCCAACATTAACTATTAATGCACGTATAATAGGGAATTCCCAACACACAAAACAACTGCAGGATTAATTGTTCAAAGAATGGCAAGTCGAATTAAATATAAATGCTGGCTTGCCCACCCCAATAAATTAAGTCAGGTAATGCAATGCCAGTTAACTCCTACCAAAGTGCTGGTAAGAAATAGAGGAGGGCAAGGGCTGCTTATGATGCTATTAAGAGGCATTCCATGAACTTGATACAATTTACCTTAAGAGGAGGCAGTGGCTCCATGGCACGCTCTTTTCTGTCTAAATGCAAAGATGCAGAATCAGGGGACAATTAGCATGACTGTATTGGGAAGGATCAGTGTGCATATTCAGAAATTGTGGGGGTTTTTTGGGGGGGGGGAGTACAAAAAACACTACCATAAATTAATACCAAAAACAAGAGAGGCCTGGCATGTACACATTAATGAAAGTCACATTTTCAAAGTAATTCAACAGCAAGCAGACACAAGCATTGTTCCTAAGATTATATATAAAAAGCAAATATCCATTGGCATACCATCCAAAATAATGTTCCTGTGGCAAGAGCTGCATACTGATCAATCGTGGAAAGCACACTGAATATAAGGCAGACCAGCACTATGAGGAAACTGTAAAAAAGAGAAACAAGAAAAATTAAAATCACTACAGTATTTCATTAGAAAGCTAGTACTTAAGGCATAAAACTAAACAGCAAGCACATTTTTGTAAAAAGGCTATCCATACTCCAATATTGAATTGTCCATGAATGGGGAGGGAATGGGAAAGAGGTCTGTAGTTGCTCATTTGTTACAGGGAAGAAAATAAGAGTTTGGAGAGGAGTAGAGGCTACTTTTGTTGAACTAGAGAGCAGTGCAGAGTTTGGACATAATCTCATAATCCGTAAGAAATAAAAAGGTAAAGGGACCCCTGACCATTAGGTCCAGTTGTGACCGACTCTGGGGTTGCAATGCTCATCTTGCGTTATTGGCCGAGGGAGCTGGCGTACAGCTTCCAAGTCATGTGGCCAGCATGACAAAGCCGCTTCTGGCGAACCAGAGCAGCACACAGAAACGCCGTTTACTGTAGCGGTCCCTATTTATCTACTTGCACTTGACGTGCTTTCAAACTGCTAGGTTGGCAGGAGCTGGGACCGAGCAATGGGAGCTCACCCGTCACAGGGATTCAAACCGCCGACCTTCTGATCAGAAAGCCCTAGGCTCTGCGAATTAACCCACAGTTGATGCTATGTCAAAGCCTGACCTACAATTTTTCATTCCCCCCCCCCTCCAAGAAAGAAGCTTCTACTTCTTAAAGGTAAAGGTAAAGGGACCCCTGACCATTAGGTCCAGTCGTGACCGACTCTGGGGTTGCGCACTCATCTCGCATGATTGGCCGAGGGAGCCGGCGTACAGCTTCCAGGTCATGTGGCCAGCATGACAAAGTCGCTTCTGGCAAACCAGAGCAACACATGGAAACGCCGTTTACCTTCCTGCTGTAGCGGTTCCTATTTATCTACTTGCATTTTGACGTGCTTTCGAACTGCTAGGTTGGCAGGAGCTGGGACCAAGCAACGGGAGCTCACCCCATCACAGGGATTCGAACCGCCGACCTTCTGATCAGCAAGCCCTAGGCTCAGTGGTTTAACCACAGCGCCACCTGGGTCCCTCTACTACTTCTTACTGGGGGCCTTACTCGGGGCACCTGAAATTTTCTTTAGAATTTCTGTAGAGCTGTAGTAAGCTCACCTTACTGTTGTCAGACTGAAGAAATTTTTCCCCACCCCTGCTGTAAACATTTTTGTAGCAGCCTGCAGCCTATCTGGTTGCCTGCACCAGATCCTGATCTGAAAAACCTCTATGGGAGGAGTTACTTCCTGATGCTTTCATCCTGGTCCTGGGCTTAGCAGGAAGACTGCAGAGTGCAGAGCACTGGTGAGATGGTTTGTGGTATGAAAGAAAGGACACTCACAAACACCCCTCAGCCACCTCAAAAGTAAGGTAAGTGCAACAACAATAAAAAACCTCTACACGCCACCCATGAGAATTTCATATTGGCTGGCTTTCTACAAAATTGAAGGACAGAGCGGGGACTAGGGACCATGTTTTAAGCTTTTGCAACAGCAGTTGCAAGACTTTAAAATGTTAAAAATGATTTCATGTACTGGTATTTTGTTTTCATCAATGTCCACACAAATACAAATTCATCTTGCAGCACTTCTCCCACCCGACCTTAGCAAACCCTTTGCATAGCTGAGATGCAGGTAACACACAGGCTGTGCAGTAGCAGCAGTTGACATGCTATTGCCAATTCAACCAGCTGCAACAGCTCCTCTCTGGGAGCCATAAGCCCACCACCACTGGGCCAACATTAAGCTACTGTTTCTGCTCATGAGACACAGCTGCATGACCGACCATGTAGCAAACAGCCATGGTTGAGGGCTGCTACCTGTGCAATGTAAAAACAGAAAATCCCACTATTTCATGCAGTAGGTTTGTGGTAAATTAAGACTTAGCATTTAAATAGTCATCACATTCAATCAGTGTGTGCTCATTATGCCCCAATTCTGCCATCTTTCTGCTATTATTTGTGCAGAATAAAATAATTACTGTGCATGTCAAAAAGTAGATATCCTTTTCCCCCAATTCTGAACTGGATTTCCTGAAACAGCTCTGAACAATGCAATAATATTTGTACTTTTAAAGAAAACAAGACGCAAAAACAGGATACTTGTGTGTGTGTGTGCGCGCGCGCACACGCGTACCAGAAAAAACTGAAATTATTCATTTGAAACATGCAGCCCCCATATTCTCATATTATTTAATTGTATCACCTCAGCTATTTGACAGTAAGGTTTTTTCCAAAGCCATCTCCCCCAGAGAACAATTGTTTTCCAGTTACATGTTTTTATAATTGTGTTCCACATTGTTAGACGTCCTTCTGCATGCAATAGTGTCTTCTACTTACAAAAGGAGCATTTTACACTTTTTGCTAGAGTGCTCAATATGAAAGTGAAACTAAAACTAGAAGTATTCTTCCGCTTCCATAAGTTTGTAAAAAACTATTGCAAAATGGAAGAATGAGGACAGCAATGGAACGTACATATTTCAGCACTACATAAACTCTTGCACAAGTTCGCATTTACAAAAAAAGCACTAGCAGCTCTTTTCCTTCCTCTAATGGCTTTTTGGATCCTGTTTAATGCATATTAATTTTAAAGATTTCTAAACAAAGAGGACATTGATTTGCTTAAAAGTGCAAACATGCATCCATGTTGTTGTTGTTGTTTAGTCGTATCCGACTCTTCATGACCCCATGGACCAGAGCATGCCAGGCACTCCTGTTTTCCACTGCCTCAGACTCATGTTACAACACCAAATAAAACAAAAATGAAGGTGTCTAGAAAGCAACATTTATGGATCATAACACAAATAAAATGGCCAGCATCAATAATTGCTTTCACGTCAAGGTAAAACCACATCCCACATCCCAGATATCTGAATTTGGTTGTTGTTGCTCCTCCTCCTCCTCCTCCTCAAGAAAGTGGGCTATGAAGACCCTTTATGAATTCAACAGCTGATATAGCAGCTATTAACTGTTGAGCCAAGTAGGAAACTGACCACCAGATGGCAACATCTCAAAGCCTATGACAACTTTTTCCATCAATCAAAATAATATAGAAACACACTTTTTTTGCCAGTTGACACATTTCTAATGGCCATCTACTCCAGCCCTAGAAAAGAAAGATCCAATAACTATTATTAACCTAATGGAAACAAATTATCCTGTATTGCTTCCAAAAGGAGAGTCCAGATCTTAATTTTTCTATCACCCAATTGACATTTGGTGACCAATAATTTAGACATCCAAGAATGATGTGTTCCCAAAATTAGAAAATATATCTGCAGCACATAATTTAAATGAACAGCCACATATCTATGAGCCAAATCCAATATCACACCAAGCACACTGATGTTAAAGAAGGTTTGGGAAAGAAGCAACTTTGTTTCAAAACTTTCTTTATAAACAGAGGCAACTTGGAAACTGAAGTACACAAATGCTTAAAAAGTTGTAATCTCTTTATTTTATGGACAAGAGCTACAGGAAGTCAGAGGATTCACTCACACACAGCCTTCAGCTGCAGTACCCAGAATATACAATGAATTGTTTTGCATGTCTTCTGGATCCATATTGCAATTTTGTTGAGCTACATATATTTTTATAGATATAAAAGACATAATTATGTCTGTTCAATGAGACACTTTCTCATGTATCTCTGTTGTAAAATTAGAAATTGATTGGCATTTTTAAAACACTTGCAGCACCCTGCAACCTGCTCTGCGTGTAAAGCTGCCAGAATGTATATTACTTGTGTGATACACTTTTTGATCAATCGGGCTCAGCTCTCTATCCCTCCCATAAACCTTAAAATGTCCAGCATATCCCACTTTGCTAATGCATTTATCATTTTTCCCTATTTTACACAACAACACACACACCTCATCTGGGGTCCATTTCAGTACTGTAGTTCCAAAAACATCTGCATACAGAATTGCCCAGAAAGAGTGCTTCATGATTAGCTTTTGCGTGATTTATAAAACCTAACGATCTAACTGTTGCTGGTTAATTGCCTTTAAAGACCAAACATGGTCAGAGATCAAGGTATCTGTAGGAATGCCTGTTCCCACATAAATTTGCCTGTGTGTAGTAGGGGTTTTATATGTCAATAACATAAGCTTAAACATGGCCCAGTAGTACAGTATATTGGTAGCCAGTGTAATTGCTTTAAAAAGTGTCACATGTTGGTGACATGTCACTCCACAAAGCAGCTTAGCAGCCACATTTTGTACCAGCTACAACCTCCAGACCAATATTAAGGGAAGCCCCACACAGAATGTATTGCAGAGGTTGAGCCTTAAGGTTATCTACTGTGATCAGGTTATCCAGGACCAGGAAAAGTCATACCTGGTGTACCAGCCAAAGCTGGCTTAAAGGCACTCCTAGCCACCAAGAACACTTGGCCCTCCGGGGGCAACAATGGACCAAGGAACACCCCAAGCTATGTTACCTGATCCTTCAAAGGGAGTGTAACCCTCTCCAGAACAGGGAATTGACAAGATTCCCTGACTTGAAAAGCACTCACATTCAAGGCTTCCATCTCGCTGGGATTCAGCTTCTGTTCATTAGCCTTCATTCAGTCCATTACTGTGCCCAGGCATTGGTTCAGGACAGGTATAAACACAAGCAACATTTTTAGAGCTACCCAGAAAGTTATCTTACAGCATTTAAGATCAAAATTGGGTATCTATTCTGCCTCTGTTTTGGAACCCACATTTCACAGAGAAACCTCCCTAATTACTCTGCCAGAGCAGCAGACAAGAATCAGTTGCCTCACGGGGCATTTGTGCTTTACATACCCCACCCCAGCTTCAGCATCCAACTTCAACAACAGAAACCAGGAGCACTCGGGGCTCCCCTCCTCACCACTCTCCCAGCCTTATCATCAGTTGTACCCCACTCACCCAAATGATTGCCAATGTGATCATCAATGCACTGGAGACTATTTTAAAATCCTATGTGCCAGTTCTGGGGCTGGGGTAATGTTGTGTCATCAGTGGGGGCATGGCACTGAATTGTAGGAGTACATGCTTAATGCGCTCTTCTCCTGAGCCTCCCCATCCTGCCCCAAAGTCTGCCCTGTTTTAGCTGTTCCACCATGCATTCCACAGAGGTATCTGTCATAGCAGTGGTGTTTCTTGTACAGTATTCTGTTGGCATAGCAAGGTCCAATTTGATATCCCTTTTCCTCCAGTATGGGAATGTGCCCTGAATGTTTTACTGTATCCTAAATGTTTTCTCTGAAGTAGTTTTCTATATTATATCCCCACCCCACATAAAAATGACTTCTTGTGAACAAGAGACAACCAGTAAATGAAAAGGGTAGCACCAATAAAAGTGAAACACACACACACTGCAACAAAAAGCACACAATATTTGGTTGATTTTTTTAATTAAAAAAAAACACCTGCTATTTTAAAAAGAGATAGGGAGCAGTGTGCGTAAGTAATCCAAGGCTGTGTTACTAGTAAAACGGGTTTATCAGAAGTGACACAATGCAGCTGATTTCAGGGCTCCAGCAAACCATTATTCTACTTTGTGCTGCATTTCATTGTACAATTATTTCAAAGCAAGTGAGGTCAAAAGTGCTTTCTTACTTGAACATTTAATTATCTTGACGGCTATTTGTAAACAGCTGTTCAAAATGCCAACATTATATAGTGGTGGTTTAAGTAAAATATCCCCCAGATCTTTCCTTGCACAGAAGGGTATTATCTCTATTAGAACATTAAGCAGAGGCCACAGCCCAGAGATTATAACTCCTGCACCACCTCTGAGAGGCTGCATATTTCTGGAGTTTTTCTAGATTTATGGCCAATGCACATTTGAACATCACACAAATCAAGAGGGTGGATGTTATGTCCAGCAAGAACATGCAGCTGCAAGATCTGCAGACCAAGCAGTTAACTTGAGGATCACGTTGTTTAAAAGTTGAGAGGATGGGCACACATTTCTCCAGCTTGGTTTCTCCCCATGCAATAGATGAAAATAGAGTACGCAATACTTGCTCCTAGCATATTTGTGGCAGATAATAAGTACTCAGAAAGTGATTTATTTAAAAATGCTTCTTTGCATCTGTGAACACCTTTGGTCAAGGCTGCATTAATCAATTGCTGACAAATGTAAGCAAACTTTTAGGTTTTTGAAGACATTTTATTTATGTATAAGATTCTCCATTCTCCTGTGGATTCAAAATATTGCTTGTGTCCATTCAAATACCAGCTGAAGGGCACTTGAAGGATTCTTGAAATGAAAAATGTACCCATATGAAATTGCTATTTAGTAGTACAGGCAGAAGAGCAAACGGTATTGCTTTGGCATATATATAAAACAAGGTAATATCTGTCACTCTGCTTCATAATATACACAGTGACATATTGTCCAACTTCAATATGGGTGATTATGTCAGGGAACAAACATCAGTTTCTGGACCCAATGCTACTAGACAGCAGTGCACAACAGTGTGAGTGCCTACACTAGGAGAATACTTGTGAAAGCCTAATATTCATTCTGCTCTGTATCCAACAACATACTGAGAACCTGCTTAATGTCTGCAAAGTGCTGCATGGTCCTCTGGTGAAAAACAAAAGCTAAGCTGTGGTGTCTTTATGACATCACTTACAAATGCGGGTCAAGTACTATTCTCCAATTTCTGGACAGAGAGTACAGCCTTGTCTGGGGTTCATTCATATTGCATGGTGCATAAGCAGCATCTTAAGACACCAGAGCAGTTCAGCTGCTAATCAATTAAAAAGGTAGGTACAGTTAAGTCTTTTTTCCACATTTTATAAAGTGCCATACATATATGCAACACTGTTTTAAAATGCGGAATAGAGAATAGCGCTGAAGCAAAACACTTCACAAAAGTTATTTTCCACAGGCTGACCCTACACAATTTGCCAGCGTGTTTTATTATAACAACTCCCTCTTCTCCCTTTTACTTCTACTAAAAGGCAAAAATGGCACAAAGGTTTAAGCAGTCACAGAAAGAAGTGAACTTCGCTAAATGCAGGCTGGACAATGGCAGCACATTCAAACCTGATTATCTCTTACAACAAGAGCTAAGTCTGAACACAAAAGGCAACTTAACTGCCCACACATGATGGCCAAATTCAGCCTATACTAAAAGTCTGAAATAATAAGAAACTTCTAGTGTCATTCTGCTACAGAAAACTTGCACCTGTGCAAACAAATTCTACTCTTTTTCTCCCAGGATACATGTAGAGGAGGAGAAAACCAACATATTGAGCAATTGCCAAATGGAAAGCTATTATGGTGGGGAAGCGAAGAAGGGAGGAAGCTAACAAAGGAATCAAAAGAGAACATAATTTGGTGATGGGGCTTCAAGGAACTGTTGCGAACCTAAAATGCATTTTCACAGAATTGGGAGTTTCTGAGGGGGAGAGAGGGGAGCGGTGGTGCTGAACTTGTTCCCTGTTAGGGGGTTGGACTGGATGGCCCTTGTGGTCTCTTCCAACTCTATAATTCTATGATTCTATGTTAGCCACGTTCCTGCTCAAAGTCATATATCAGCTACTTTTCATCCCACAGCGGATAGTGAATGCTGCGACATCTGCCTGAGTATTAAATATTGTACCTTCACCTAGGGCCAGCCCAAGATATTTTGCTGCTTGAGGCAAAACAGAAAATGATGTCCCTCTGCCACCAATACCACCTGAGGCAATTAGAGGCAGCCCAGGGAAGCCCTGGCACACTGAAGGTGGCATGGGAGAAAAAAGGCCAGAGAGGAGTAGGTGGGGGAGCAGTGGCAGTGGTGGCAGCCTCACTCTTCCTAGGCAGCGGCAAGCAGTGTGCTCCTCATGGGCCTTCTGAGAAGTGGAGGAGGAAGAAGCAGCAAGTCTCAGCTAGCGGGCAAGCAGGTGTCTCCAAGGTGGTGGTGGCTCCTATCCATAGCCAAAGGAGGAGGAGCGAAGGCATGCAACTGCCTCAGTGGGGCTAATGGGCCATCCGGACCTCCCTTCACCTGTGCTCTACCTGCTAGTTTGTAAATAAATGCTAATACAGTATTATGAAATAGCAGTAAGCCTCCAGTGACCTCATTCCAAGGGAAACCAAACCCAGATAAGTGCTGCTCCTCTGGAGCATCACACAGAGAATTGGGGTGCACCTACTTAACAATACAGAGACATCAACAAACCAATTACACTGGCATTCGTTTCTGAAACAATACTAGAATACGCATCTGTGCATGTGGTAAATTAGTGCTCGGTAGCAATCATGGGCTGGATGTGGGCCAATAAACTGAAGCTTAATCCAAACAAGGCTGAGATGCTGTTCTTGGGTAGTTCCTCTGACCAGCTGAGTGGTGTGCAGCCTACTGTAGATGGAGCCACACTCCCTCTGAAGGAGAAGGTTCATAGCTAGGGGGTTCTTCCGGATCCGTTGCTGTCACTTGAGGTGCAGGTCATCTCAGTGGTGCAAAGTACATCAGCATAGGTTATGGCACAACTACAACCCTCTCTGGACAGGGTTAACTTGACTACAGTCATCTATGCTTTGGTAACCTCAACATTGAACTATTGCAATGCACTTTACACTGGGCTGCCTTTGATAACTGTTCAGAAGCTTCAATTAGTACAGAATGTAGATGTGCAACTGCTGACAGGTTCAAAGTGAACATGCCACTTAACACCATTTCTGTTGCAACTACGCTCCCTGCCTGTATGCTTCTTAGCCCAATTCAAAGTGATGGTTTTCCCTTACAGCTCAGGACCTCAACATCTTCTAGAATGCCTCCCCTGATATGAATATACCCAGACCCTTAGAGCTTCTTCTGGGGCTCTTTTCCAGATTTCCAGCTCAAAGGGGGGCTCAGAGGGTGGTGACAATGGAGAGTGAGGTCCCCACTCTCAAGGTCTGCCTGGTGCCTTCATTGACATCTTTCATTAACAATCTTAGGATTTTCCCCATGCTTTTGATAGACCAAGATCATGCTCTTTTGTCATTGCTGTGCTGCCAGAGCTTCCAGTGGCTGTAACGGGGCTTGTTTTGTTCTATTTTTCTGATATAATTTATTTATATTCATGTTCTGAATGTGTTGTAAGTCACTTGGAGACCTTTGGGTAACAAGTGACTAAAAGTCAAATAAAGAAACAAATAAATAATAGCAGCTGTCAACCTGAAGATGACTTTTCTGCACCATCAGGTCAATGACTGTGTTTTATGGTCAATGTAATGTGCTATGCAGGTTGCTGTTTTTAATAACAAATGTGGAACATCTTCTCTCTCTCTCTCTCTCTCTCTCTCTCTCTCTCTCTCTCTCTCTCTCTGGATTAAAATATGGGTCTTGTTTCACATTTCTCTTTCCTCAATAAATGAAAAAATTACCATGAAAGACTCTTGAAGCCTTCAGTACAGTGGTTTTCAACCGGTGTGCTGTAGCACGCTGGGGTGCCTTGAATGATGGTCAGGGGTGCCCTCTTTCCTTCCCACCCTCCTCTGATGCCCTCTCATGTCTCTGCCTCCCAAAGGTGTGTACAAGCTGGCTACAAGCTCCACAGGTGAGTGGTGCCTCTAGGGCTGGCGAGGGGGTGCTGGTTGCCAGGAGCTGATGCAGTCTCAGAATAAGCAAGCAGGCAGGCAAGGGAGTACAGCCAGCTAGTCCACCAGCCCTTGCTGTTGGGAATGGACAGACAAGTCCCAGGCCCCTGGGAAAGGGTGAGAGGCTGACAGCTCTGCAGGCAAGGGATGACATAACTGGGCTCTTGAGCCCCACAGGAGTGCCGCAGAAACAATGTAGTTTGGTCAAGGGAGTCCTGGACTCAAAAAGGTTGAAAACCTCTGCTTTAGATCCTCCAACTGTTAGCAGCCTCACCCACAGTCACAAACTGTGAAATGGTTGACAGTCCATGCAGTTTATGTTCTGAGTAGGTTTCATGGAAGGACAGATCCATGAAACCTACTATGTTCATAGTAGGTTTCACTGGAAGGACAGATCCTGAAGCTGAGGCTCCAATGCTTTGGCCACCTCATGAGAAGAAAAGACCCTGATGATGGGAAAGATTGAGGGCACTAGGAGAAGGGGACGACAGAGGACGAGATGGTGGGAAAGTGTTCTCGAAGCTACTAACATGAGTTTGACCAAACTGCGGGAGGCAGTGGAGGACAGGAGTGCCTGGCGTGCTATGGTCCATGGGGTCACGAAGAGTCGGACACGACTAAACGACTAAACAACAAAACAGGTTTCATGAATTGAAAGAGCACACATATTAAGCCCATTTTAGAAGTTTGTGGATGAGGAAGGCATTGCTAACCTGCCCCTGGATAATCAAATTGTCATGTGCATGCTGTCAGCAAAGACAAGATACCAGTTTCAGTTCAAAGACCCCGACATTAAGCTACTACTTCAGAGTGTATATTTAGATAGTGTTGAGAGAATGTATTGAAATGTATCAAGAACAAATGTCTGAACAACACATGTTCTTGATGTAAACTAATTATGCTTTAAGATATTAACTTTCCCAGCTATTCCTGCAGGTTTCCAAAATAGGTAAAATGTTAATATCCAAATCAGCTGTTAAGACAATAGCAGATCATAGATCAATAATATCAGAAGCAAGCACATCAAGGCTATGCCTGCACAAGCTGTCACTTGGCATCCTTGTATTAAAGCTGGGGTTCAATTAAGTTGTCGCAGGTGCAGAACAAGGTCTACTTGTGCAACAGGACTTTCCCCCTTGCCTTACCACATGAACCCTAAAGTCCTCCTCGGGGGTGGGGGTGGGGGAGGCATGCATTCTTACCCTTATGGAGCTTAAAATCTCCTCCTGTGCTCTCTGCCTTGCTTACTGGTACTAGTTTGGTGATGCTCTCACAAGATCTCATGGGGGCTGTGCAAGTTCCTGTGAGATTTTGCCCAACCACCCCCAGACTTCCAGAGCTGATGTGCTGAAAGGGCCTTGGCCAGTAAGCAAGGCATAGAGCTTTAAAACTCTTTTGTGCACTGGGAAAACCCTGTGTGCATTTAATTAGCACAATCTAATCCAGCTGGCCTTCAACAACACTAGGTTTAAACTGCACAAGTTAAATGCCCATAAGATGTGACCGTACTATACAAATAGCAACAACCTATACACAGCCTCTCTTCTGCCAAGCCAACGGTAAGGGCCACACAATAAGGCTGCTATTGTAAAGGGTTCAATGTGTGTCTGCTTAACGTATATTTAAGCTCTGCTTATCACTGGCAGTAATTTTTGCATCATATTGCCATTCAGCTCCCACCTTACAGTTCTCTCAGTTCTCTCCTTTATATGCCTGCCAACTGAGATTTCACTTCATGCATCTGGCAAAGCTTATGTCATAATGGATTTGCTGGTCCTGAAAAAAGAGAGACATTGCACATACTTTTGTAAACCAATAAATCTTTAATAAAAATATGTTTAAGGAGCCACAAGGCTCTTTAACTGTTTTGCTGCAAGAGGTTAACACAACTAACCCCCAGAAATGTCTATGGCAAGGATGGAGTTGTAATTCCAGTTACAACTAGACAACTCCATAGTGCACCGGAGGCAACCATGGAGAACAAGCAGGAGAAGGGTTTACCCCCATGCAAGAACTATGATCCCACCACAGAATACTCCTTACAACCTGAGCTGGAGGACTTCCCTCCCATTCTAGCACCTAGAACATTTCCTTGGCCTCATCCCAGGACCAGGGACACTAGCAAATAATGGTACCAGCATCTGGGATCCTGCTGTTGCAGCACTCAAGGCAGCAGGAGAGGGCAGTTTTCATTATAATTCAGTTCAAAGAAGAATTTGGGGTGGAGAAAGGAGCTTGATGCATATGGAGGCAAACACAGCAATTTCATATTTTGAATCAAATAGTTGCAGATTTCAGTAATATCAGCCATGCCATTAAATGGACACCCATGCGGTAAATAGCCATTTCCTTTGTGCATTAACCTTTTGTATAACAAGCTAAGGTTGTGTTCTCCTCTTTGTCCTGAAAAAGATTGGCAGCAAGTTTGGAAAGTTACATAGCCAGTAACTTTCAGAACAGCAAGATAAATGATAAGGTGCAGCTGACAATATGACATAGCAATATAGTACTGTATTAAATTTCTCTTCTTTGAGAGAAGAAAAGGCTAAGGCAGAGCTTGCCAAACTTTTCATGTTGATAACACACTTTTGAGACATGCATCATTTTGCAACATGGTAATTCAGTTTTAAAAGCAAACCGGAGGTTAAACTAACCCAGGGGTAGGCAACCTAAGGCCCGTGGGCCGGATGCGACCCAATTGCCTTCTCAATCCAGCCCGCGGACGGTCCGGGAATCAGTGTGTTTTTACATGAGCAGAATGTGTGCTTTTATTTAAAATGCATCTCTGGGTTATTTGTAGGGCAAAGGAATTTGTTCATTCCCCCCAAAAAAAAAAATAGTCCAGCCCCCCACAAGGTCTGAGGGACAGTGGACCAGCCCACGGCTGAAAAAGGTTGCTGACCCCTGAACTAACCCCTTCCCAGCCCCAGGAAGAGTGTGGGGATCATTCACGCGACACACCTACTACTACTTCTTTCTTCTTTGGCGATCACTCATAGCCAAGTAAGATTGTCTTCCATAAACACAGTTTTAACAATGGGTCCATAAGTGACTGTGGAGGCCAATTCTGGATCCACACATCCTTCCACAGTGGGGACATTGGTTTCCAGGCGGGAGTTGATCACGGTGTGGATTTGCCAAGCGTGCCTTCCTCTGCAGCCGACACACTAACATGTCACGACATACAGTTTAGAAAGCTCTGGGCTAAGGAGTAAAACCCACACAAATTCAGAGTGGAATCCCTACGATGGTTGGGTGGCCCCTTGTACGCCTCCTTCTGGCAACTCCTGGAGCCCAGCTGGTGCCAAATGTATTGCTCTGCTTTCCTTTGGGCCACCATAGCAAGTCCATACACACTGGCCCGGCTTGCACCCCAGAGATGTCACTTCAGTGCTGCTAACACAGCAAAAACAATGAAAGAGGCAGCAGTTATGAGTTACTGCTCTTGGCAGCCACAGCGAGCACTGTGAATCTCCAGTGGTTTGACTTTGTCCCCGGAGGCACACTTCACTGTCTTTCAAGACAGAGGGATGCCAACAAATTTCCCTTCCACACAAAGGCCAACCTCAGATGATCAGATGCTTAGAGGCAAGTGCGGCAATTTGCCAGGTGATAGTATTAGTGCAATGCTGCGGCATGCTTCAGACACAGTATTATGCATTTTACATAATTATGCCAAATGGAAGGGATGGATTATTTAAACAACAACAGCTTTACCCCTTAATATTAACAGAAAGTTCATAGGTTGGGAAAGGGCGATAGCTCAATGGTAGAGCATATGCCTTGTATGCAGGTGGTCCCAGGTTCAATCCCCAGCATCTCCAGGTAGGGCTAGGAGATATTCCGGCCTGAAACCCTAGAGATTTGCTCCCAGTTAGTGTAGACCCCTGGTCTTTAACTGGTGAATTGGGACCCACTAGTGGGCCATGGCCTGGAGGTCCGTTCTTAACCTGAAACTGTTCTTAACCTGAGGTACCACTTTAGGTAATGGGGCCTCCCGCCACCGCCACGCGATTTCTGTTCTCATCCTGAAGCAAAGTTCTTAACCCGGGGTACTATTTCTGATTAGCGGAGTCTGTAACCTGAAGTGTCTGTAACCTGAAGCATCTGTACCACTGTACTGTGGTTTTTGTCAAGTTACCAAGCAATCTGTAGTAACAATCCATTTCATAACTTAGGTGTCCTGTATAGAGAATTTATTGGTTTCATGGTTCTACAGAGAAGCCCAAAGTTACACCTGATCCCCTTTTTCAAACACTGGTACTATACTTCCCCACACTGTCAGTTACCATAGCATGTTTCTGCTGTAAGACCAATATATTTTTGTGCCTGAAATGGTCACCTCCAAATGGCTCCCCTCTCTATTAAAGAAAAAAACCATGGTAATATCAGCTGACAATTTGTGTCTATATTCAGAGCTCAACATCTGCTGACAGAGACAGGTTTCCCCTCTTCTAACTCAAGGCAGAGGTAAACCTTAAGCTTTAGTTCACAATAACATAAGAAGCGTCCTGCCGAATTAGAAGGAGGCTCATCTGGTCCAGTGTACCATCTACCAGGTGCCTATGGGGGAAGCCTCACTAACAGGACATTAGTACGATGGCACTCTACAGCTCACATTGCTCTGTTCACTCACTGTTGACTTCTCAAGTGAATTCAGTGGGAATGTTTGGGACAAGAATCAGCACAAACAAAACTGCCCAAGCTGCAGTGGCTTGCGAATCTCCTAATGGAATGCTTTAAGCCCATTACAACACTGTCTAGAAATGTTTCCTTTTATAAATGTGCTTATTTGTATCAATGGTATACTGCAAAAAAGTAAACTTCTTTTGCATGTGCCAGAACAGGATTCTAATATTATACCATTATAACATCCCAACCTTTTTCTGAACAGAAACATTATGCCAAAATAGAAGTCTCAGCTAATTAAAACACACACATAGCGGGAACTTTAGCAAGATGAAATATTAATGTCTGTGGCATGTTATATCTCTATCTCCTGCTGCGATTTCTTTCTTGCTGTAAGACATGGGCAGTACAGTGCAATCATGTATTGCTGGGGCCCAGACATGTTATGAGGCACCCTGCCAAGAGTCAACACTATTATCTTGATTCTCATGCAAGGCATGTCCCCGGGGAACTCAGAGATGGCACACAATGCCTTTGACCTTGCCAGGCCATGAGCCGAGTGTTTAAACTCTTTTTAATACTGAACTTTAAACTGTTGTAACCCACTCTGGGCCAGGCTGGAGAAGGGCAAGTAACAAATTTAACCACCACCACCACCATCATCCTACCCAGCCCACCTTGGAAAAGGGCCATGGTGCATTCCGATTTTTAATTTGCGCCTGATGCATTCTTACTTGGATTGCAGTCTTTAAAAATAATAATATTAAAGCTTTTTTATATAATACAACAAACTAAAAGAAACTAATCTAAATAAAAACAAAAGCAGAGAAGAAAAAAGAAAATGTAGAGTCCTCTCTCAAAGGTAGCCTCACACAGAAAGTGGTGGACCCTCCTAGCTCTCACCTAGGAGCTTTCCTTTCTTCTCCCAGTCTCTCACCCTGGGAGGTCTTTCCCTTTCCTGCCTCTTACTCAGGATCTGGGTCCTTCCACTAACCACCCACCAACTTCATGTGTATGTAATCCTTGGTTTACCTGCAGTATTTTGTTACTTCAAGTAAGCATCACCATGGCTTCAATGCTGCTGCTACTACTAACCTTATAATAGGATTACAAGTACAGTGGTACCTCAGGTTTCAAATGCTTCAGGTTACAAACTCCGCTAACCCAGAAATAGTACCTCAGATTAAGAACTTTGCTTCAGGATGGGAAGAGAAATCGTGCTCCGGTGGCGTGGCGGCAGCAGGAGGCCCCATTAGCTAAAGTGGTGCTTCAAGTTAAGAACAGTTTCAGGTTAAGAACGGACCTCCGGAACGAATTAAGTTCTTAACCAGAGGTACCACTATGTCGCCACACAAACTGCAGCATAGGAATAGAACAGCAGGTGGGCAGCTCATGAGGGCAGGCGAGTTAGCAAGCTGGCAGCTCAGCTGAGAGGCATGGATGGTGAGTGGCCCATGCAAACCACAGACTGAGAAATAGTCAGGACAGAGCAGGGCAGCCCCCCACAACCCCCCTGCTCTGCTGTCACTGCACACCTCACACCAAGGAGACCGAAGAGGAGGGAAGCAGCAGCAGAGCAGGATCACTGCTATGGAGCTGCCACAGCTTGTCTTGCCTGTTTCTCTGCAGCAACCCCTGGGTCACAGTTTGGCTGAGCTGCAAGGAAAGCTAGTATGGCTTAGCCAAGTGAGCAGACATGTGAGGAGGGAAATGGAAGCAGGGAGGTAGGTGGGAGTAGAAAGTCTCTCCTTCAACCAGTCCCCCCCCCATACTGTTGCCACTGCCACTGCAGGGGGGGGGACTACAGCTCTCCATTCTCTCTGGAATGAATGCTGATCTCCCTTTAAGGCCTTTGGTTATTTTCCTTTTAGCTGCAGCTAGACTGGTTATACCACAGGATGGAAGGATGCTTCTGTTATTAATGTGAACTGCTGTTATAAGAAGGCTTTGTTCTTACCTGTCTCAGAAAAAAAATTAACCCATCATCTTATTGTTTTGAAGGAGAGTGCTAAGCCAATGGACTTTGCTGCCAGTTGAAGGGCTATTGTGACGCACACGAACAAATGACATATGAAACCACTTGTCCCTGTGAAGAAGTATGACTTCGTTTGACTGATTGGTCCAAATCATGCCCCCTTTACCCGAACCTGCTTAGCAAGACATTCCTCGGCTCTTAATTTATTGCCGTATGCCCCTCCCCTCTCTACTTTGCATTTCCCTTGCTATTCCACAAAGCCATTTCAGTGACTGTTTTTGTTTTCTTTAGCATGTATCTTTAGCATGGTAGAGTTGTTAAGCAACATAAATGGGGGCACAGCTGATAATAATAGCAATAATAACAATAACAATAATAATGTGATTAAGTGTGTGTGACTGCATAACTTTATCACTCAGCAAGGTCTTTCCCATGCCTGCTTAAAACTGAAGAGGTTCTTTCCGTATTTCTATTTATTGCTAATAGTACTGATTTACAGTACTTCAGTTAAGTTTTAGGAATGCGTCATTATTTGCTAATGAAACCACAACCATTTTGAGCACTACACTCATGCTTGCATCATGTTAGCTGCCAACAATTACACACTCCCCTGTGAGTTTTCAGTGGGCAAATACATTCACCAGCTAATCTCAATACTAAAATATACTTGTGATGTAGCTTTTGTGGTGGTTTATTAGTATTTATAGAAAGCATGAGGAACAAAGGGAAGTTGTTTCACTAGCGTTCATGATTTAAAGTTGTGTGCCTGAATCTTCAAACCCTCTTGGCTCAACGAACAGCCTAAAGCTGACACTGTTATATTGAGCAAGTGTTGCAAGTGAGTTGTGAACAAACAGCTACCCAAGTTACCCAGAGGCAGATCCTTCCTCTTTTGGAGACGAGTTTGTGGGTTGGTGTCTGCAACTGCACAATATCCATTTGCAGTACAGAGACTTGTTGTCAAATTGTGCTAATAAGACTTCATCTTGCCTGCCTCCTCAACACACACACCACTTCTTCATAGCTGGCCCATTTCCCCATACACTCAGATGTGAGAGGGAGAGAATGAAGAGGAGGTGGTAGGCAAATAAAGAGGCTTCCTCTCTACCAGTAATAGGAACGGTAATTAATTAGACTTGGGTTCTGCTGTCTATTTCAAGTATTTAGACATGGTAAGTAGCTGGCAACCAGGACTGGGGGGGCGGGGGCGGGGGGAGTTCAAATCCCAGCTTAGACACGGATACCTGCAAGGCAGCCTTGGAGAAATTATTTTCTCCAAGTCTCAGATATGTTTTCTCCATTTGTAAAATCACCAGTCTTAACAATATGAGTTAATAAGATGAGTTGATGTAATAATTAATAGTATTATTTGAAGAAATACAGAAGTGTGCATAGCTGAATGCGCTTTATCTTAAGGTATATCTTTACTTGAAAGACCAAATATTCTTACTCCTGCTTATGTTGGCAGTGTCTTGCAGAAATGCAACATGACTCTCTCTAACCTTTATGCAAACCTGTTCTTGAAAACTATACCAATTATGCTACAACACCATAGGGCAAGATGCCAGCAGTTCCTCAGGAAAAAGGAAATCCCTTGCCATCATCACCATTTGCCTGAAACTGTCTGAGAACTTTACGCATCAGGATATAAAGTTTACAAATGATTTTGCTAAAGGAATATGAGAGGAGATTAAAGCACTTCCTGGGGTTTGAGTCAGAATAAATGTGAACTTCCTCCGTGTCTGTAATCTGCAGCACAGTAAAAGGTGGTGAGCATAATGGAATCCCCATATCTTATTATTTCATTGAAGAAAATAGATTCTACACTCATTCCCGACAACAGAATTTTAATCTCTCCTCTTAGAACAACAAGAAGAATATATTTAGATTTTTACGGATAAAAGTTAGGACCAAGTTTGAGAGCACATGAATGATGCAGTCCCACACTACATGCAATACCCTGGCACTAAAAAAATAAATTATAATTATTTATAATAATAATTATAATTATAATTATAATGTGCCATAGTAAAGAAGAAAGGCAAAATTACCAATAAATATAAACAAAACAGCTCTGGAGGTTCTTAAAGAAGCAACACCAGACAAAAGCACAGTCATTTCCATAGTGGCTGAGAGGATTTCTTCTCTTGACTTGAAAGGGAAACTTACACAAGCTATACTGTATCTACATCAAAACCAGGAATGGGAAACATGTAACCCTCTGGCCTTCAGATGTTGCTGAACTCCAACTCCCATCAGTATGGCCAATGGTCAGTAATGATGGGAGTTGTAGTCCAAAATCTGGAGAGCCACAGATCCCCACCCCCAATCTACACAGTCTGTGAAAGCTCCCCTTGTAAGAAGTGCTCCTGTTATCTCATTTTTAAGTGTCCTCTGTTTGGAAAGACATAGCCAGAGGAAGTAAACAGTTGCACATAGAGGTGAATCAGCGCCAGTATGATTTACTAGAGGAAAAACAAACAAACATCTGAATGCAAGATCTCAGCAGGACCAGTGCTTTTTTTTCTGGAAGGACGCAGGGGTACGCATACCCCTAAACATTTTGTGAATCTAGGTTTGGCCTCATTGAGGGGCAGTATTTCAATACGAGTAGGAAAATGAGAGTACCCCTAAACATTTTTTTAGAAAAAAAAGCACTGAGCAGGACAATTAAGAAATGTCAAATAAAAAGCATTTCAATACAACTCAGAAGTCTCTGATCCTTGCACCAGTTTGATGTCAACACAGTTCCTAATATTGACTGCTGAAATTAAATTGATCAACTAATCAGGTTGACAATGTTTTTAATAAAATATACTATCTGTTTCATTTGCTTTTCAGTTTAATGTGCAGTTGCACAAGTACATACTCCTTTTCAGATAGGAAATTCATTGTTTTATGTAGTTTAGGATCATGCCTGCCTTCTTAAATACTGGTAACTCTTTGACTGACTGCAAAATGTTAGAGCTTCCCCCTTTTCACAGTGTTGTGTTTTGTTCTTTTTCCTTCTTTTTGTATCACTTTACTGCTTTAAATTTAATTTTTTTTCAATAAAATATCAATTAATAAAAAAGGAAAAAGGAAAAAGGCTGTTTATCTGGGAGTAAGGCCCATACAATTCAGTGAGATTTGCTTTTCAGTAGACTTGTATAGGATTGTGCTGCATGACTGCAAAACTTTACTTACTTACTTACTTACTTACTTACTTACCGCTATTTCATAGAAATCTACCACAGTAATTTACAACAATATGGGCAGTAAAATGGGCACAAGACCCACTGAAATCAACAGGACTTCTAGCACAATCTTATGCATATTTGCTGAAAAGTAACTGTTCATTCCTGTACGTGTCAATTAAGATTAAGAACCATTGAGTTCAACTGAACTTGCTCTAAAGAACCACAGCAGAAAAATGTCCATATCACTTTTCAATCTTTCTCAATGGATGAATAATAAAAACAACAGCAAGCCTATGCAAGATCTCCCCAAACTTCTGAATTATGTTTGGACAGGTACATGGTTATCATGATGCTTCATTAAGTAAAATTAAACCAAGGAAAATTTCAAACACTGTATACATGGGTATCAGAAACTACAAGTTGTACTGAAACATTTGAGAAATTTAAAATATTGTGATACCTTCATAATTATTTTCATTGTTGTATATACACCACAACAATAGAGAGAAATCATATACAGCATTGTTTTCCTATTTAATATTGACAGCCTCCTTCTGAGGTGCAAATGACTGCTAACTTCCAAGTATTACCAAATAAGGAAGGAAACAAAACACAATGGGTTCAGGTCACTGCATACAAACAACAGCTGAACTTCACAGCAGTATTTCATATTGGGTGGGGGCATCTTCCTAACAGCATCATTGTAAATGGACTATTAGGGGTGAAACCCCAATGTTTAGAAACAATTCATTAGGGCAAATATTTCATATGACACAATCCCCCAACTGAGGGAGGTTAGCACAGTTAACAAAGCATTTTCCACTGATGTTCAGACATTAAGCATGCCTTTTTAAAATATAAAATAAAAAGTCTGTAAAAGCAGCAATACATGACTCCAGGTGGGGAAGAAGATTTTACCCTGGCTAATGAGGCTGGGCTTTAAATTTATTATATAGACAGAATATGCATAATAGTGTCCCCACACCCCCCAAAAAAAACCCAATGATGAGACAGTGCTAAGATGCTTGAACCGCGTGACAACAGAAAAGTGTTTATATTGCAAAAAAAAAACAACACTACACAGAGAGCTCTGTCAATCAGTGCACTGTTGACGATATTAAGCTCAATGGACCAAAGCTCTGGATCAGTACAGTATAAGCGAACCTCATGCTCCTATCAGCTGCCCTCGCCTTCATAACCATGCAAGTTTCTCACTGGAAATGTTTGGTGGTGGCAGCCAGACAAACAAATGCACAGTGGGGGCTGACCTCAAGTGGCTCACTATGTAAATCAGCTATCATGCAGAGGCAGTTTCATGCAGCTTCCAAATGATTATACTGTGCTTTAAAAAACCTGAGTGATATGGAGTCAAAACCCTTTTGAAGACTCAGATCAGGCCTCCTCACTATCCTGGAAGGCTTATGGAACGCGCTCATCAGGAAGCTAGAGGAGAACTTGACTCCCTCCAACATGAACAGAGCAAACAGAATGCTCCTTACTCATCCCAGATGCCACTAACCTCAGCACCATATAGTAATGATGACATCATAAAATGACACTATCCACACAGTCACTATTAGTCATATGGTCTAAAGCAGTGGTTCCTGATTGGTGGTCTGCAGACAGCAGAGGATCCATGTAAATCATCCAGGGGTTCCATGGCACCATTCACTTAACAAAAACTAACAGAGAGATATCAAAAAATGTCAAAAGTAGGTCTGTAGCTTGGCTTTTGAAAAGCAGTGGGTCTGCAGTACTTCGCTAATTGGGAACCACTGGTGTGGAGAACTGAATCTCTGTGCTTTAGAAATAACGCCCTATCAGTCTAAACGCGGCAAAAACAACTTGTCTACTATCCTACACTATTAATTGCTTGAAGTAATTAAGTTAATGGGGGTTAAGCAGCACAACAGTGTGATGATTGCAGTCAAAAGAAAGAAACACAGACAGCAAGAGGAAAAACAAGGCCTACTTAGAAATCTTATATGCAGGGACTGCAAATCTGCCAGAACATTTAACATCATTAAACTACCCACCCCAAACACAGGTCAATGTAATTTTATGAAAGAATGAATCTTGCAGTTATTTTTTAAAGTTAATTTTTCTTTCACAAAGCTAATTCTCAGGCTAAGAAGTCATATTATTGGGAATACTGGTAGTTCAAACTATCGAACCACATAAAAGCATTCTTAATTTAAATTTTC
Organism: Zootoca vivipara; assembly: GCF_965207765.1. Taxonomy (NCBI): domain Eukaryota; kingdom Metazoa; phylum Chordata; class Lepidosauria; order Squamata; family Lacertidae; genus Zootoca; species Zootoca vivipara. The sequence continues at coordinate 62,187,192 of NC_142582.1, read as the reverse complement.
AATCAATATCCTGGGATAAAGAGGGTTTGGACATACTGTATTAACATGTTTACACATTCAGTTCACCCTTGTAAAAATTCTCCCATTTGCTTCTTATCTCTGAGATTATGAGAGAAATAATGCACAAATTGGGATGGGCAAATCTGGCAATTTCAATCTCTCTCCATTTGCCATGTTCTCATCTTAATTTGAAACATTTCCACATTCATTTGTAATTAAAAGAAAACTACTCCTGAAGAGCCACCAGTGTTTCAGGGCAAATTTCTCATAAATGTACATTTTTCTGTGCAGTCTTGCCCAATATACACATTGTTGCGAACCAATTTCCCCTAATATAATGCGTTTGTGTATGCTATCTTCAATAACACATGCATTTTTTAAACACATTAGCTGGCTAGAGAACTGCATTGCAAAATTCAGAAAAGTGTGAATTCCGAAGGTGGGCTGTGTTTTCGTTCTCATATTCTTTCAGAATGTGATTAGGGAATTCCATCTTAAAATGCAATCCAAAACAATTTTTACTCCCATCCCTATCACAAATGATTTGGTTCTTAGCAATTCTTTTCAGCACAGTACTATTGTATTCGTTATCTAATTGGCATGACCTGTAGTTGATGCAACTGCGCTGCTTGTAGATCTTTGATCTACATATCTCCTGTTCCCTCAGCAGAGCAGACTACTTTTTTTTCTTGACCAACACAAGCTGGGCTTTCAGTTATAAAAATCAGCTTTTGATTTATTTATATTTAAACTGGCAAAGGTTGGGTTGATTTAAAGCAGAGCTCACCATAACTTATCCTAGGATTTAGTTCAGTGCCAGGCTCTGCCCTTGCCATGGAATGCAGTGCTTCAGAAAGTGCACACTTTGCTTTTCTCTCAATGCTCAGTCATGGCCATAAGCCCCCACAATTTGGGATATGTAGTATGGGCTTACAAATCACAAGCTCTGGCACCCCTCAGTTTAGCAATTCAATTTCTCTGGCATAAAGCAATGCTCCAAGTTAAAAACAAAGCAATAAAAGACCGACAACTAGCCATTAGACAAAGCTAATCACTTCTATCTATAACTCTAACTACAGAATAACTATTTTAAAATTCAACATAATCTTGGTGGATATAAAGTGTGTGTGGTGTGTAAGGTATTTGGTGAACAACAACAAAAAAACCAATCTGCCAAAAGACACAGAGAACCAAAAAGGGGAAAGGAAACACGAGAAACCAGTGACAGAGAGTATTTGGGTAAAGGTAAGAAACAGTGTTCAGCAATTAAGAGAGAGAAATGGATTGTGAAGAAGAAAATAGACTTCTCTAGTATCTTTTAATAGGCTCGCTGCTTGCTGGACACTTGATAGATAGCATGCACCACTGACAAATACTAAACTGTTGCCCTCTATGGATATTTCCCCTTTTTAGAATTCTGTAAAGAATGCCAAAGTTACATGAAGCTAGACAAAACATGACATTTAGCAAGCAAGCAAACTATCACACATCTAATAACATGTTTATCTTTGTACTATGAAAGATTTAAGAGACAACATTTAGCAAACAGAACAGAAGTTACAAGTCGCAACGAAAGGTAGCATTCCATACGACTTAACTACTCTCCTTTCTTTCCCTTTTGAACAGGCACGGATATGTGTCTGGCTTGAGATCCATGCTACAAGCATTTGATACTCCCACCAAAATGCTATGGAGAGCCATTCACTCACAATACCTGTATTTTATGTAAAGTTCACAATTGTATTAAAGAAGCTTAGTCTGCAAAGCTCAGTCAGTACAGCATGGAACTCTTAATCCCAGGGTCGGCGGCTTGAGTCCCATGTTGGGTGAAAGATTCCTGCACTCCAGGGGTTTGGACTAGATGGCTTGCATGGCCCTTTCCAACTCTACAATTCTAAAATTTGCAGCAGGGCAAAAAACAACAGCAGGCTTGAAATTTGCATGGAGCATGAAGGGCGTGCGAATGTCCTTATCTCTGGCATTGGTCAACACCATCTAGCTCAGATCTTATCACCTGCTTTAAATTTAAGTGAGGTTCTGATTGCAGGATCGCCATAAAGATGAGTTGAGAGTCGTCGTCCCCTCTCCCAATTCCCTGCCTCGACACACCCACCCCTCTATCCAGCATTCATCAGCAGGGCAGTTCCTGCATGCTATTTTGCTATTTGAGCTTCTTGCACCTGAAATGAGCTATCCTCGAGTGACAGGGCCAGTAAAATGCCCGGTGAGCACTGTAAACAATACTGAAACTAAGCCATGTGGACCTGATCAGTGCCTGGATGTAAGACCACTCTAGACCTATATGCATGATGCTCTGAGCTTCCCAAGGATATACAAATAGGAAGCAATAACAATAAAAAGAATCAAATACAGTTTGAGGCTGAAAAGACCTAGAAATATTAACAGCCATCGTGGCATAAATTTGATTCAGTCAATTATAACTGAAACCTTTTATCAATCACCATGGATGGAAAGGCAACACGGAATGGTATTTTCTTGGCAAGGGTAGTTTCTAGTGTCTGTGCTTAAGGCTGCACTATTATATACTGTTTTCTAAGGAATCCTCAATGCTGTGAAACACAAATACCCTGGAAAAAAGCAATTTCTATGTAAATTGTTGAACAAATACCCAGGCTATTCAGTAAATGTCCTTAAATGGCATCTCATCCCTTGTCTTATGAGAGAAGGAATCACTCTCATCTTCTGAACACTCAGGAATTTGGAAGGGACACAAAGCATATGGAACAAGCACATTCTTTATACCAGGAAACTCCCAGATAATTATATCTCAGTAGGGGCCCCAGTTCAATTCCGGCACAATTTGTGCAGTAATTAATTCAGCTGAAGCAGGGGGTGGGGCAGCTTTCACACAAAACTAGCCCAATTCAGGGTAATGGTATGTTTTCTTTTACTATTAAAATATTCCAAAAATAAAGGGCTAGTTTAGGCAGACCATTTTGTATTAATGCAGGTAAAGTGGAATCTCGGTTTACACCTACCTCTGTTTATGAACACCTCCGTTTAACGAATGCCGCGGACCCGGAAGTGTTTACATCAGGATTCCGCAGTGCACGCATGCATAGAAGCGCTCTATCAGCGCTTTGCGCACAGGCAGAAGCATGCTTTGGGGAGCGAATGCCTTCATTTACGAATGCCTCTGTGGAACGAATTGCGTTCGTAAACCGAGGTTCCACTGTAGCTCTGACCTTCCTCAGGCACACACTCCTATGGATAAAAGCAAAGGGTGGAACCATCCCTTTTATTTTGGTATTGGATATGTGGGATGCAAAGGGTTAAGTGCAGTCAAGTCACAACAATCCCTAGATAGTCCACTTGGAGGACTGAGGAGGAACAATATGACTAAGCCTAGTTTCCTGTTCCTCCACATGCTAATTAGATGGGAAAGGCGGTAGATAAATTCTGAAGGAAGCAGCCATTTCCCTCTCTTACTCTCTTGGACTCTTTCTCATGGACTCTTGGACCACTTCACTTCAAGGACTCAACATCTAGTGAGGACTCTCTCTCTCAAGGCCTCCAGCCTAGAGAGAGATGAGATGGAGTCTCACTTCTTATAAGTGAACTTCACAATGTATATATTACTTTTTACCTAAGAAAGTCTACCTCTTGAGTATGCTGCATCTCAGGAAGATTGTAAGTAAACATATTTTATACTTTTAAGAGCATTGTGTCATGTCTTTTCTTTTAAGAGGGATAAAGGGGAAAATACCAGGAAAATGCACTTTATTTTACAGACTTAAATCAAGCCTGCACAAACGCTTTTCTGCTGTGCATTTTGCAAAAAGGGGAATGTTTTTACTCTGCTAAAGTTTGGTGCTTGCTAGCGCAAGGTGGGATAGGATATATCTAACAATATCTCCTCATCCACATTCCTGAACATTCCCACATGATATCCATGGAAACACTGCAGTGTGTCTCTGGTACCTGCAGGGAGGAGGAGGAAGAAGAGAAAAGATTCCTTCTGGATCAGACCAGAAGGTTCAGTACCTTCCTTCAGCCTGTGGCCAATCACATGCCTTTGGGAATCAAGAAGCTGTGTGTAAAGGCAAAGGCCTTCTTTTGCTGTTGTTCCCCATCAACTGCTAACTCAGTTGTAAATCATAGGAAAATTTGTTTAATGTTATCAGTGTCAATCAGGGATAGCCAATGTGATGCCCTCCTCCAGATGTTGCTGGACTCCCATGATCTCTGGCCATTTTCCACACTGACTGAACCTGGTGAGAGTTGCAGTCCACATCTGGAGGACCCACATTGGCTATCTCTGATGTAGATTATGATAGTTCATAGACAAGCACCATTATTTAATATTATCAATGTGATTAGGCAAATACAAGATGTACTACCGGTATGAAAACAAAACTTGCAATTCACATGTTGTGGGGATGTAGCATGATTGCCAATTGAATCAAAAAACTTAGGTGTGATTGAATGATATCTCTGCTGGCCTAGTGCCTTCGTTTTCAAACCTGGTGCTCCCTGAAGCTCTCAACATACCATAGAAGCTTCCAGCATTTTGACATCAAGAGTTATTTATAGAAAATTACAGAAGCTTCCTTCCCATATGCTACACATCTGTAAAAGTTTAATAGTTTCCTGTGTGGTAAGTGAAATGTTTATGCTACAGGGATTGTTATATCACACGTTTAGGTAAACATTAACCAAAACCTTCATCGGGGGGGACGGGGGACGGGGACCACTGACTCACAAATCCCACAAAAAATGTACAGCAAAACTCTGGTTACAATTGTGAAACATTTCTCGTTTGCTCATATAATTCAATGTAAAGGTAAAGGGACCCCTGACCGTTAGGTCCAGTCACGGACGACTCTGGGGTTGCAGCGCTCATCTTGCTTTATTGGCCGAGGGAGCTGGCGTACAGCTTCTGGGTCATGTGGCCAGCATGACTAAGCCGCTTCTGGCGAACCAGAGCAGCGAACGGAAATGCCGTTTACCTTCCCGCCAGAGCGGTGCCTATTTATCTACTTGCACTTTGACGTGCTTTCAAACTGCTAGGTTGGCAGGAGCTGGGACCGAGCAACGGGAGCTCACCCCGTTGCAGGCCGACCTTGTGATCGGCAAGCCCTAGGCTCTGTGGTTTAACCCAAAGCGCCACCCACTGTCCCCTATAATTCAATGTACATGTTCTCAATTGTTTACCTTTTAAAAATGAACCCAGCCCGGAGGACTGTACAGTTTGCATTTCTTTTATATTTCTGCACTTATAGCTTAAATTACCAGTGACATGGTGTTTTCCTCATTTCCACTGGAAACGCCAGTGGCCAAGCATTTCACTATCTCCATAGCACAACCCACAACAGAGCTGCTAATACTGGATGACGTTGAACAAACAGCAATTCTCCACTGCCTAGCAATTAAAGCTGATAAGAGGCCTGTGTTGTTTGGGAATTCTTTTCAGCTTTAGCAGTGAGCTCTGGAATTGCCAGCTACTGAAGGTTTTTATGACATTGCTTTTTTTGAACACGGGCAGTCTAGCTAGAGCTGATAAGAGCTTATGAATGCTTGGCTGGTGTTTGCCCATGACCAAGACTGTTGACAGGGGGTTCATTGTTGTGAAAGACAGCAACTAATCCCCAAGGACACCCTGGAACATTCCAACACTTTTCACAGAGGTGCTACTTTCTCACTGAATCTGGCATTGCTGTCATTCCACAAGTCTCTTTTCTTTGATGGCCGTGTATGTAGTGGGTTAGAGAACAGAATTCATAATAGAACTTGCAGCAAGGTATGTTTTGGATAAATCACACCTAGCTATGAGTTCTATTGCTATGGATGTTTGTTCATTAACAATATATATGTTTACTCATCAGTAAGCCACACTGAGCTAAGTGGAACTTACTCCCAGGTAAGTGCATATAGGATTGCAGCCAAAATCTTTCAGGTTTCAAGAGTTTTTGTTGTTGTTTAGTCGTTTAGTCGTGTCCGACTCTTCGTGACCCCATGGACCATAGCACGCCAGGCACTCCTATCTTCCACTGCCTCCCGCAGTTTGGTCAAACTCATGTTCGTAGCTTCAAGAACACTGTCCAACCATCTCGTCCTCTGTCATCCCCTTCTCCTTGTGCCCTCCGTCTTTCCCAACATCAGGGTCTTTTCCAGGGAGTCTTCTCTTCTCATGAGGTGGCCAAAGTATTAGAGCCTCAGCTACAGGATCTGTCCTTCCAGTGAGCACTCAGGGCTGATTTCCTTCAGAATGGATAGGTTTGATCTTCTTGCAGTCCATGGGACTCTCAAGAGTCTCCTCTAGCACCATAATTCAAAAGCATCAATTCTTCGGCGATCAGCCTTCTTTATGGTCCAGCTCTCACTTCCATACATCACTACTGGGAAAACCATAGCTTTAACTATACAGACCTTTGTTGGCAAGGTGATGTGTCTGCTTTTTAAGATGCTGTCTAGGTTTGTCATTGCTTTTCTCCCAAGAAGCAAGCGTCTTTTAATTTCGTGACTGCTGTCACCATCTGCAGTGATCAAGGAGCCCAAGAAAGTAAAATCTCTCACTGCCTCCATTTCTTCCCCTTCTATTTGCCAGGAGGTGATGGGACCAGTGGCCATGATCTTGGTTTTTTTTATGTTGAGGTTCAGACCATATTTTGCGCTCTCTTTCACCCTCATTAAAAGTTTCTTTAATTCCTCCCCACTTTGTTTTATAAAAACAAGAGTTTTTATAAAAGCCAAAAATTAGTATCTGCTACAGCTCTCAACCTTTTTTACACATTCATCCAACTGTTTGCTTTTAACTGATCAATTTATCTTAAACATGGTGACTGCAGAACTTTAATGAGGATACCATTTTAACAACTCTGAATCCAAACAGATATTATCTCCAAGAGTTTGACTTCACACCAAAGGCTCCATTGTCCCCCCAAGGCAGAAAGATGCCAACAAAAAAAAATGAAATAACTGATAATGTAAAAGCAGTATCACTTGTTAAGACGTAATATCCTCATTTTAAAAAAGTTAAAAATAGTCTGTTGAAGCAAAAACAAGAGGGTTATATTCCATGCACCTCATAAAGTGGTCTCTGTGCCATAATCAGTTTGTGAATCTTAATAGCGCCACAAAGCTCTTTGTCATACTCTTGCCATGAATTATGGCTGAAACACAGAATTTTAAAACATGGGGCAGCCAATGCAAAAGAGGGCAGGACACCTGTACCCTTAACTGTTGTACATAAAAGGGAATTTCAGCAGGTGTGTCCCTTGCTGCCCTACCAAAATAGTGCTGTATAATTCCCTAGAAATTCCCCTTTTAATTATGCATTCCTATGCATAACGACAGTGAAGTGCTTTTAGTTACATTAGTTATAATTTAATTTGGGGGCAAGGAATTTTGTCCACTTGTCATCATCAAAGAGAAAAATCATGGGAAACTGTGTTTGATTTTTAAATATTGTTATTTATAAAGCAACTTTGTGTTATATTCTGTGTTACGATGTTATAAATGTGACAGTAACCTATAAAGGAACTCCTTCAACAGTTCTAACCAAATAGCAGGCTTCTGCCTGCTAAAGCATCTGCTATTTTATGTAAAGGTTATGTTTTATCTATGGTCTTTTCTATGTTTTATGTATTTTAATATATTTTTATTATTGCATTTTAAATATTTTTATTACAAAATTTTTTTATATCTCTTTATAAAAATAAATGAAATTAATCTTGTTGATGTACAGGGTGTTATGCTGACCATTTACACATTTAGGTAACCTTGACTATGTTTTTGATATATTAGGACTACTGCTACATTTTAATAGTTGGAGGGTATGTTTTTTTTGCTTTTTGTTTTGTTTTGTAAAAATGATTGTGATTGCATTCTGGCCAATAAACCAAATTCTGGGCTAGATGAATGAGTGATCTGACCTGGCTAATATTCAAGTACAAATTCTGTTTTGCTTTTTAAAATACTGTATATGAATGAGGTACATAAGGAATATGATTATGGCAGATAAATTATCTGGCCTGAAGCAACATTTGAGATGAAGGGTGTTCTAGATATTCTGCAAACAAATAAATAAGCACACCGCCATTATGACAATATTAGTTTCAATTATCGTGTCTTCACTGGAACTTCATAGTATTCCTCCACACACACCTTTCAGTGACTTATTTCAAAAGGTGCTTTTTGTTCTTCCTTAAGTTTTGATTTGTAGTTGTAAAAAGCAGAGAAGGGCAAAGGTTTATGTTTGTTTGTGGAAGTTTCGCAATCTGCTAACGCTTTAAACATTCTCTTTTTCCATTACAGCTGTTCATGTTTCCTTTTGTGTTAACATAATAAACTGGGCTCTGGGCAATTCATACCTCAATTCAACTAGAAAGAAAACAGAGTGAACTGAAAGCTGTACCCAATATGAAGAGAGGCGAGTGAACAAGTGAAAACTTTTATCGACACAATCTAGCTAGTAATGGGAAAATGAACAGCGGATGTGGCAGAAAAGTATGATACCACCAAAGACAGAAACTGAAAACAAGGGGACATGAGGAAGACATATCTGCTCATTTAAAGTTTTCCATACCATTCCAGGTAAACCTTTCCTGCTCTTAAAAAATTGTATCCATAGACTTAGAGGTGCTCCATAGTTACACTATACTGTGCTGCTCCTGTAATAGAGGAATTGATTCTTTGAGCCACAAAAGTGCTTACACCAATCTAGCCTCTGCTCTGATCTTGCCATCCCGGCAAGACTACTGCCAGAGTGATCCCACTGTCATCATGAATTTGCATGCTAGGAAGCTATACCTTAACTAAGAATGAATCAGAAGAGCAGGAGGAGGAAGAGCCCTGAACTTTCAGCAGCCACTGTCAGTACAGGCAACTATAGCATAGTTATCATGAACAGGACCCTATATGATCCATATGTCCCAGTCAGTTTTCAGACTCCGATATATAATATAGGGGAAAGAAGCACTAGTCCACATTTGTTGTTGGCATCCATCTGACTCAGGAGACAATGACGGTGTGTGCCTTCAGGGATGAAGTCAAATCACTGGAGAGTTACAGTGCCTGCTGTGGCTATAGAGACAAATATGGCTGAGACATGTTTTGTTGCAGCTGGGGCAGATGAAGATGTCTGATTGTGCTGATGCAGATGCACCATGGCATTTCTTTTCTTTCTGTGCTCCTCCCAGCTGTCATTCTTCCTCTGGTCACTGCTGGGGTACACATTATGAAATTGCTATCAGGGTATTTAACACACTGTATTAAAACTGGGTTTTTTTGGGGGGGAGGTAAGAAACATCACAAGTCCACTTTGGTCCACAGTGAACCTTTTCTGTGTGCCCCATGTGCATGCCACAGGGAATGGTTACAGGTGTTAGGATAGTTATTGATTATGCATGGGTTATGAAACTGTAATTAGCTTTTTAAAAAAACTTCAGAAAAGATCTTCATCATACTAAATATCAGTAATAATAGAAACTGAACTGTGGTTCAGCAGCAACAGTCTTCAAGCAAAATAGAAAATCTGGAAGCTCTTTCCCTCCTTCCTTTTGTCATTTTTTAACACCCATTCCTATTAGCAATACCTATGATTTTGCTGCATTGAAGGCAATCGGTGTTCCTTCCAGTTCTAAAATTCTATGATTCCCAGCTCATTAACATTATGATATTGCCTATCTATGAAAAGTTATTTAGTTAACACTTTTAAAATTGATAAATTGCATTGTGTCTCTCCTGCTTTGATGTCTTGCTAAAGCATGAAAATTGTGCACATTCCTATTTGTAGTATTAAGCATGTTCTGTCCATTAAAAGTATTATTCAGCAGGGGTGTCACACAAAATTTTTATTTCAAACACACAAAGATCTAGCTTCCGGATTGTAGGAGCCACAACAAAATATAGTTCCTGGTATTAGCAGTAAGATAAAGATAGAGAAAATGCTTAACTGTTTCCCATTTCAGAGAGGAAATTGTGGGGTGGGTTTAGCTACAGTCATATAGAATCTAGAAGATATGGCTAAAAAGAACAACAACATAACACATCAAAACAGGTAAGAGTTATTGTGAGGATATTACTATAAAGCATCCATATCTAAGTTGATCCTGGTTACAGTGAACCAAGAACACAAGACTGTTCCATTAACATTCTAAATAACCTGTTTGGAATTAAACCAAACCAGGCAAATAATTCTCTGTTATGTGATACAATAATTTAATGACGTGTTGGCATCAACCTTGTAATCAGCCACTGAATTATTTTTGACCCAATTAGACAAGACATACTCAGTGCTCTCTTGCATGATCTTATTTCCTGAATGCAACATATAAAAATAGGTCAAGGGTTATTGCAAGTTAGTATCACCATTACAACTCACTCATTTTACATGGATACATTTGTAAACTGTTACTTTACAACAGAATCTTTCCACCGTTGTATTTGTGCAGATGTTTGTCCTGGTCAAACAAGGTTATATGAACGCTGTATTCAGTTCAGCATCCAACACAACCAGAGCTGAACAGGACTAGCAGCCTCTGAAATGTACTCTGTCCTTAATAGAAGGAATATATGGCCCTATGGATATAATTTTAGAGATCTAGCTCTAAAGCTCATAACTCATTGGGATTGCCGGAAGAAAACCCCTCATCACAGCCTCGGTTCTCCATCAGTGACTTACCTCACAGGGTTGTTATGAGCAGTACTTTTTTTCTAAAAAAAACCAAAAACCCGTTTAGGGATACTCTCATTTTGACTCAAGAAAATCACCATTTTATAGTTCAAATCGGGGGAAAATAAATACAGTAAATGGACAAAAGTACAAAGATTCATAAAATGTTTAGGGGTATGCATACCCCTGCATACCCCCTGAAAAAAAGCACTGGTTATGAGGATAAATGAGATTGACTCAGATTTACACCAGGCTATGAATCTAAGGGACGTGGGTGGCGCTGTGGTCTAAACCACTGAACCTAGGGCTTGCCGATCAAAAGGTAGGCGATTCAAATCCCCACGACGGGGTGAGCTCCCGTTGCTTGGTCCCAGCTCCTGCCAACCTAGCAGTTTGAAAGCACGCCCAAAAGTGCAAGTAGATTAATAGGTACCGCTCCGGCGGGAAGGTAAATGACATTTTCGTGCGCTGGTCTGGTGTCAGTGTTCCATTGCGCCAGAAGCGGCATAGTCATGCTGGCCACATGACCTGGAAAAACTCTCTGCGGAGCGGACAGACGCCAGCTCCCTCGGCCTGTAAAGCGAGATGAGCGCCACGACTCCAAAGTCGTTCGTGACTGGACTTAACTGCCAGGGGTCCCTTTATCTTTAACCCTATGCATCTAAACAAACAAGTGGAGTAAACAGCATAAGGCATAGATAAACTAGAACTAGCATTATGCTGATAAATTAACCTGCATTTTTTTCAACAATTCTCCAGCAATACTTGAGAAAAGGAATTGCAATTGAAAATTATTAGAGGGGAGAGAGCCTTTTGGTGAAATTTTCATGTTTGGGAGCAGGGTGCCTGAGGGGTGTTTGCAAGTGTGTAATTTCTCCATTGGTCTGCTCTCTGAAAACCCCATAATGTCCCCATTGGGGCTTTCTTGTAAGCACAGGGATGTTGAGAGGCTGTCGATTGTGTGCTTGGCAACTGTTCATCTTTTTTTTAAGTGTTTTTTTCCTTTTAAAGAAATCAGTGCAGAAATATTTCTTTTTAAGCTAAAAAGGAGGACTTCCCTTAAGCACAAGCAAGTGTGCCAGTCTCAGGGGCTCAAAAGCCAGACGGCTAGACTTCCTGTGATTCAGTTAAAGCTCAGGTAAACACATTGTCATGTATCTCATGGAAATGTCATGGAGAGAAGAGCAGGACCTTGAGGAGGAATGAGAGGAGGAATGAAAGGAGCTCAGGGAGCTGCCCCTGGACAACCTTTTTGCTTGCCCAGTCCCAGGACTCTGACTGTGCCCTCCTCACTCTTCAAAAGGAAGGGGCTGGGTGGAATGCTGCTTGTTGGATCAACACATTAGCTTGCACT